>NC_077245.1:67787785-69037785 GCF_947179165.1 Solanum dulcamara
GCACTCCTATCCTATTCATGTGAAACAAATATGGGTCATTGAGAATGTACATTAACTATTGTTAATTGAACAAGGTCACTATAAAGAAAAAGTATCCCCTTCCCATGATAGATGATCTATTTGACTAGCTTTAGGGTGCTACTTGTTTCTCAAAGATAGACCTTAGATCATGCTACCACCAGTTGAAAGTGAGAGAATGCGACATCCCAAAGACTGCTTTTAACTAGGTATGGTCACTATAAGTTTCTGCTTATGTCCTTCGGTTTGACTAACGCTCATATAACATTTTTGACCTTGATGAACAGAGTGTTTAAAATGTATTTGGACATTTTGTGATTGTATTTATAGATGATATATTGATTTATTCGAGTGAGAAGGAGCATGACAATTATCTTAGAATTGTCCTTCAGACTCTCAAGGATAAGGAGCTCTATGCCAAGTTTTCAAATTGTGAATTTTGGCTTGCTTCAGTGGTATTTTTAGGCCATATTTTATCAGGAGAGGGTATATGAGTTAATTTGCAAACGATTGAAACAGTTAAGAATTGGCCAAGGCCCATATCCCCAACTGACATAAGGAGTTTCTTGGGTCTGGCCGACTACTATTGTAGATTTTTTGAAGGGTTCTCCTCCATATATTCACCATTGACTAAGCTGACCCAGAAGAAGGCTAAGTTTCAATGGTCAGATGCGTGTGAGAAGATTTTTCAAGAGTTGAAAGCAAGACTGACTACTGCTCCAGTGTTATCCCTACCCGAGGGAACAGATGGTTTTGTGATTTATTGTGATGCATCTAGAGTTGGATTGGGATTTGTATTGATGTAGAAGGGGAAGATGATAGCTTATGCTTTCAGACAACTTAAGACTCATGAGGAGAAAGTACCTGATTCACGACCTCGGTTGGCAACTATAGCACTTGCTCTCAAGATTTGGCATTATTATCTTTATAGCGTGCATGTTGATATGTTCACGGATCACAAGAGCCTGCAATATGTGTTTACTCAAAAAGAGTTGAACCTGATGTAGAGGAGATGGCTCGAGCTGCTCAAGGATTATGACCTGAGCATTCTCTACCACCTAGAAAAAACTAATGTTGTTGTTGATGCTCTTAGTAGGTTATCCATTAGAAGTGCTGCCCATATAGATGAGGAAAAGAAAGAATTGTCCAAAGAGGTACATAGGCTTGCACGATTGGGAGTTCAACTTAGTGACTCTATTGAAGGTGGTGTTTTGTTCGGACCAGGCGGAATCATTTCTAGTTGCAGAGGTGAAAGAAAAGCAAGATCAAGATCCTATTCTCCTCTAACTGAAGGATGATGTTCATAAGAAAAAGGTAATGGCTTTTTCTAAAGAGGGAGATTAGAGTGTTGAGGTATCAAGGGAGACTGTGTATTCCAAGCGTTGAGGGCATTCAAGAGAGGATCATGGCAAAGGCCTATTTTCTAGGTATTCCATCCATCCAAGTTCTACAAATATGTACCATGACTTAAGAGAGGTATATTAGTAGAGTGTAATGAAGAGGGATATAGCAGATTTTGTGTCTAAGTGCCCAAACTGTCAGCAGGTTAAAGTTGAGCACCAGAGTCCCTGTGGAGTAGCCCAGATTATTAAAATTCCAGAATGAAAGTGAGAAATGATAAATATGAACTTCATTATAGGTATACCACAATCCCGCAAACAGTATGACTCTATTTGGGTGATTGTGGATAGGATGACCAAATTGGCCTATTTTTTACCCGCTAAGACTATGAACATCGTAGATGAGTATGCCAGACTGTATCTTCGAGAGATAGTCAGAATGTATGGAGTCTTTTTGTCTATCACCTCAGATAGAAGAGCTCAATTCACCGCTCAATTTTAAAAGTCAATCTAGAAAGGTTTGGGCTCAAGAGTGAACCTTAGTACTTATTTTCACCTGCAGAGAAATAGCCAGGCAGAGTGCACAATTCAGACCTTAGAGGATATGTTGAGAGCCTGTATCATCGACTTCAAAGGTAATTGGGATGATCATTTACATCTTATTGAGTTTGTATACAATAATAGCTTCCATTCAAGCATTCAGATGGCTCCCTATGAAGCTATGTATGGAAGGAGATGTAGATCGCCGATTGGTTAGTTTGAGTTTGGTGAAGCAGAGTTGATTGGACCATACTTGGTTCATCAAGCGATGGAGAAAGTAAAGATCATCCAGGAGAGTTTTAAAACTGCACAGAGTCGCCAGAAATCCTACACTAATATTAGGACGAGAGATTTGGAGTTCGAAGTGCACGATCGGCTATACTTGAAAGTTTCACCCATAAAGGGTATGATGAGATTTGGAAATAAGGGGAAACTTAGTCCCAGCTAAATTGATCCTTATAAGATTGTGAAGAGGTTTGGTAGCATAGCTTATGAATTGGAGTTACCCCGAAGCTAGCAGCTATTCACCTCGTGTTTCACATCTCTATGCTTAAGAATTGTTTAGGAGATACTTTACTAGTTGTCTCCACTAAGAGCATTGGGGTGAAAGAGAGTTTGAGTTATGAAGAGATCCCTATTCAAATTCTTGATCATCAAGTTCGCAAATTGAAAACCAAGGAGGTAGCATCCGTCAAAGTTCTATGGCGGAATAAGTTTGTTTAAGAGGCTACATGGGAAGATGAAGAGGATATGAAAGCTAGATACCCACATCTATTCGTTCCTCCTAATGATGATGTTGATGTCTATATTTCTTTTTCCTATCTTTGATTTGAGATTCATTCTGAATTTGAGTATTCAATAGGTATTCTTGAGTTAGAGTAGTTGATTGTACGAACGTTTGAATTGTTGAGCTCTTGATTGTATTTGTTTCTTGAGTAAACCCTTAGCTTAGTCTTCATTCAAGGATGAATGATCCTAAGGGGGAGATATTATAACACGTCGTGTTATTCTAGCCTAGACTAAGTTCGGGAACCAAGAGAAAGATTGATGAATTGGATTGAACAATGGACTATGAGGGAGGTCTATAATTTCTTAGGTTATTCTACGAGTCATAGGAACAGTTCATAGACCTCCCCAACAGTTAGTGAAATTTTGATTTGGAGAAGCCTCCCTACGAGCTACTATTATGAGTCGTAATCATTCCTACGAGTCATAGAAAAGAGTCGTAGATCCTTTGCCTAAATTCTGAAAATACAAACCTCTGTACCTTGACTACGAGTTGACAGGATGACCCATAGAGATGACTATGAGCCATAGAAATGACTCTTAGAAGCACCTAATACTTAGTCAAATTTTTGAACTAGAAGGTCACATCTACAAGGGAAGTTGACAAGTCGTCGAAGTTCCTACGAGTCATAGAAATGACCCGTAGGAAAACTTCAGAGACTCATTATTGCAGGCTTCTAAGAACCTGCAAGAAAAGCGGAGTTCACGACTCGTCGAGTCTTTGACGACTCGTAGACACGAGTCGTAGACCCCAACATTTTCCAGCCTAATTTCACGATGGAAGACGACGACCCGTAGATGTTTCTAAGGTTTTTACAAAGGTAGATTAGTCTTTTACCACCTCTCTTAGACTAAAACCCTAATGTTTTAGGACTAAATTAAGCCCCTTATCAGTACTTAGTATACCTAATACCCTTAATAACACTTTGATTATTTGAAAGTGAGGATTTGATAAAGAGGAGAAAGACTAGGGTTGTAGTTCTTCAATCGAGGTCTCCAAGTTCTTGATTTTCTTCGAGTCCAGGTATGTAAGGCTGAACTAAAACATGGATTTTGTTCCTCTATGTGCCCATAATTGTGATAGATGGAATGTTATGGATTGAGCCTCCATGATTGTATTCCTTGAGAAGTTTTTGTCTTAAAAATATGCATGTTTTACTGATTATTGATGGAATATTATTTTTCTATGAATTAATATCTCGAACACATTAATTGAACTACTTGTTTTACTTAAACCCTAGAAGTATGTTGATTGATATTGAATTGTATACATCTTAAGATTGAGTCTAGAGCCTTGAATTATGGATGTGGAATTGTGATTGGAACATGAGTGCGATGATAGTAATGATAGTATCGACAAATTGATAGTCCTGACTGTTGTCATAAATGATTGTCTAAAATATCTTTTACTTACATAATTCATAACGATTGGGAAATTGATTGGTTGAAGGGATTGATTTGATAGAACGAATGAATTGAAAGAGTCTAAAAGAGACTTATTGATTTGGTTTGATTCAGATTGATTGTCTTATGAGCTCAAGTCTTGGGAGGAGTATCCAGCACCAAATTGGGTAAGAGTAAGTAATAACTCGAACCCAATAACTACGTTGCCAAATGTAGGAAAGGATTGAATTGTTAAAGTCGTATATTTCCCAAATTACTATCCCGACATTATAGGACTTGATTGGTTATGGATCTATGATTGTTGATTCGTTCCTACCCTAGCAAGGTATGAACGGACGTGGAAACAACGTCGGTTTGTTGTACTATCACTGGCTCATAAGTGATAGTTGTCGGATAAGAGAAACTCTCATATAGGTATTGATAGTACTCTGAGTCGGATTAGAATGGATTGGATTGGATTGTATATGATTGGTCTTGTCTGAATCATATTCTTGTTTAGACTTAGGACATCTTGATTGAGTTATTCCTTCTTCTGAGTTGAGATTTTGAGTTGATTTGATTCTACACTGAGGCATGTTTCATTCTGCCATTCTACATACTCATACATTCTACGTACTGACGTCCATGATGCAGGGATAGGAACTAGATATCATCAACAGGCGCATCGTTGAGCATCTATTCACTTCCAGCTAGTTGGTGAGTACTCCCTGTTTCTAGAGGATATCATAGTTATATTTTCAGCTTTGAGTTAGCTTTCTTTTATTTGATTTGTGGTAGCCATGAACCTGTCGTTGGCACCTCTTAGATTATTGATAGAGGATTCATAAACTAGAGTATTGAGGATGTTGATTTGTTTCGTTTTGACTAGTTTTATTCTTACTAGTTGTTGATTTGATAGATGGTTGGCCTTCTTCCTTATTTATGAGTACTATTCTTGTGAGTTGAGTATTCCACTGATAGAATGTTATTAAATGAAGGTGTGATTGGACCAAGTCATTCTCTTGAAGCCCAGCAATGGTCTTCGAATGCCAGCTACGTCTAGGGTACCTTCTGGGGCGTGACATGCCCTTTCTTTCAAATCGCATCACGCCCTTCATGGGACACACTAGAAACCAAATATGATCATCCTCCATGAAATCTAATGATCGAACTCTATGGTTTGCATAACTCTTTTTCCCACTCTAGGCTGTCAAAAGTCTACCCTGAATCATAGAACCTACTCCATGGCATCTCTAAACAATTATGTATCTAAAGAGACCATTTTAGCTGAATCAAACCACCCAATAGGAGATCGGCACTATTTACCATACAACGCCTTGAATGAGGCCATCTAAATACTTGAATAGTCACTGTTGTTGTAGGCAAATTCTGCTAGGGACAAGTGTTGATCCCATCTAGCACCATAATCATTAACACAAGCTCGGAGCATATCCTTCAACACTTAAATTGTCCGCTCGGACTGGACATCGGTTTGTGTGTGAAAAGTTGTACTCATATCAAGACTCGTACCTAAACCATGCTGTAAGTCTCTCCAAAAGTGCAAAGTAAACAATGAACCACGATGAGAGGAGTGTTTTAGATAACCCTGGCAAGATTGGAGCAGGTGGGATCTTAAGGGATCACAAAGGCAATTTGATCTATGCCTTTACTACTCCCTTAGGGGTGGGTTATAACAACCAGACAGAGGTGCAAGCTACAGTGATAGGTTTTGACTTGGTGTATCCAACATGGTTATAGTAGAATCATTCTTGAAACTGACTCAGAGCTGCTGCTAACATGGCTGAAGCAAGATAGCACACCACCTTGGAGCATCATACAGTATATTAAAGAACTGCAGGAGCCTGTCAAATTGATTGATCAGTTCCAATGCAAGCATATATATAGGGAGGCAAATTTTGCAACTGACACTCTTTCAAAATACAGTCACAACATTGACACTGCTCATCAGTTTTATAGCTTCCAGCAGCTGCCACAAGAAATCAAAGGGTACTTCAAGCTAGACAATATGGGAATGGCATGTTTTAGAAAAAAGAAACTTAAGATTATCAAACAACCACCTTGATTTGGTATTCTTGGTTTTCTGATATGGAAGTCTCTATGTCTAATGTTGGATTCTTTTTCCTATTCAATTTAGCTATTTCTTATGTTTAAGTTAAAGCTCCTTTGAATAGGATTAGGTTTATGATTCTCTTCTTCTTTTATTGTAAGGGGAGAGTCTCCCTCATTTAATGTTTTCCTAGATATTTGTATCAAGAGGAGTCCTTTATTTTTGGTGCTTAGTATCTAGGTTTACATTTTGATTTGTATTGGGGATGAGTTGACTAACCTTAGTAAGCAATTGACTTATAAACCACATATTATCGGAGGTAAGGTTTATGTTCCACTCCTTTGTACTTTTGTATTTGATCTATGTTAAGGCTTGGGGGTGTTTGGATCAACCCCTGACCGCCACGAGGTATAAGATCCTTGGGTTAGGTCTGTTAATTAAAAAAACCACCATGAGGAAAAATAGATACAGGTACCCCATAAAGCCGAACAATCTGACTGATGTACAACTGGATAGCTTCTCCGTTGTATACTTCAACCGAACTGGGATGAAATGAACAGACTTGGTCAATCTATCAACAACTACCCAAATGGAGTCATAACCACCCATGGTGGGAGGTAAACCCACAACAAAGTCCATGCTAATCCACTCCCACTTCCAAATAGGAATGGGCATCCTCTACGTCAAACCTCTGGGCCGCTAGGCTCACACTTAACCTATTGACAAGTCAAACACTTGAACAGAAACTTTGTGATGTCCCTATTCATCCCATACCACTAGTAGTGTTGTCTAAGTTCATGATACATCTTCGCCGAACCCAGGTGAATACATTATCTCAAATAATGTGCCTCCTCCAAAATTAGGCTTATCAAATCACCCACCTAAGGCACACAAATCCTGCCAGCAATCCTCAATACACCATTTGAGTCAAGTAACGCCTCCTTAGCTTCACTCTCAACACTTATTCTTGAATTATACACAACTTTTCATCCTTGGACTGCCTCTCCCTAATCTGCTCAACCAAGAAAGAACGTTTCTTCACAAAGGCAGGAACACCACCATCCTCTGAAATCTGCAGTAGGATAAGGGTATTAGCAACCTCTGAAAATCTCTAGCCAATGGTCATTCCTCAACTCAAATCGCCGCAAGACTCCCCATACCAAAGGACTTCTTACTCAAGGCATCCGCCACCACATTGTCCTGTCAAGGATGATACAAACTAGTCATGTCGTAGTCCTTGAGCAACTCAAGCCATCTACGCTGCCTCAAGTTTAGATCCCGCATATACACTTAAGACTCTTATTATCGGTGAAGACCTCATAATGCACACCATACAAGTAATGATGCCATAACTTTAGCACGAAGACCTCAACGGCTAACTCCAAATAATGAGTAGGATAGTTCTTGTCATGAGCCTTCAACTTTCTAGAAGCATAGGCAATCACTTTCCCCTTTTGCATCAACATAAAATCTAAACAAACTCCAGAGGCATCACAATACACAATAAATCCCACACCCTCCTCGAGAAACATCAAAACACAAACCATATATGCATTCACACTAAAATTGACCTTTCGGACTCAATAGAACCATCAGAATTCGAATTCGAGGTCTCCTTGACCCAAAACTCGATAAGTCATAATAAAACTATCTTTGAACTCAAAACCCCCAAAAAAACTTAGGACCTCCAAATATTCCACCAAGAGCACCCCAAGACCTAAAATCATACTCTGAATCCAACAAAGTCATCGAAATTCCATTCCGAGCATCAGAACTCCAAAAGTTGACCAAAGTTAAACCTTGGCCTAAAATTCATCAAATTCTCAACTCAAGACCTCAAATCTTCATTACAACTCCAATTCATATTTTGTAAACTCTCCTAGACAAAATTCCATATTCCAGAGCAGCTTGAATTGATGGAATTTCATTCTGAGTCTCGTAGTTCCGATTGATACCAATTACCACTTTTGAACATTTTTAAGCCTTTAAACTCTAAAATCTCCTAAAACTCATCTTTTCAAAGAATTTCCCAAACTATCCCCCAACACAGATTAGAAATGACTTAGAACAACTATTAGGAGGGGTAAAATAGTCTTTTTATGGAAATTTCCAAAAATGTCCTTCAGGGTCATTACATCATCCACCACTAAAAACCATGTTCATCCTCGAACATAAAGTAAAAGAAAGTAATTGGAGCCTCAAAAAGCTAGGGATACTGAGCACGCATATCATTCTCTGACTCCCAAGTCGCTTCTCTAAATGAGCAGTGCTTCCACTGCACCTTTACTGAATCAATATACTTGGTCCTAAGCTTATGAACCAGTCTATCAAGATTGGCTATGGGCACCTTCACAAATGTCAAATCTGGACCCAACTCCACTGAATCAAGGGAGATCACATGAGACTCGTCCGGAACATACTTCTGGAGCATGGAAATATGAAATACCAGATGTACAGTTGATAAGCTAGGTCAAAAAGCCAATATGTAAGCCATCTTTCCTACTCACCCCAAAATCTTAAATAGGGTAATAAACCGAGGGCTAAGCTTGCCTTTCTTCCCGAACCTCATCACATCCTTCATGGGTGACACTCGTAGCCAATCATGGTCACTTTCTATGTACTCCAACGATCGAACTCTCCTATCTGCATAGCTCTTTTGCCTACTATGGGTTGTCAAGAGCCTACCCTGAATCATGTAAACCTGCTACATAGCATCTCTAAGAAAATCTATGTCTAACATTTCTATCACAGCTGAATCGAACCATCCAATGGGAGATCGACACCGCCTACCATACAATGCCTCAAATGGGGTCATCTGAATGCTGGAGTGATAACTATTGTTGAAGGTGAACTCCGCTAAGGGTAAATATTGATCCTACCTAGTACCAAAATCAGTTACACAGGTTTGAAACATATCCTTCAATTCTTGAATCATCTGCTCAGACTGTCCATCGGTCTATGGGTGAACCCAATCCTAGAACCCAATCCATGCTGCAATGCCAGCAGAAAATAAAAAGTAAATAATGAACCCCGATCTAAAATAATAGGTGTTGGGACACCATGAAGCCGAACGATCTAACTGATATACAACTGGGCTAGCTTATCCACTGTGTAATTCACCAAAACTAAAATGAAATGGGTAGACTTGGTCAGTCTGTCAACAACCACCCATATAGAATCCCACGGTAGGAGGTAAACCCACAACAAAGTCCATGGTGATCCGCTCCTACTTTCAAGTAGGAATGGGCATCCTCTGGCTCACACTTCTAGGCTGCTGATGCTTACACTTAACCTGTTGGCAAGTCAAACACTTAGGCACAAACTCTGTAATGTCGTTCTTCATACCACACCACCAATAGTATTGGCTAAGATCATGATACATCTTCGCCGCACCTGGTGAATAGAATATCTTGAACAATGAGCCTTCTCTAGAATCAATCTAATCAAATCACCCATCTTAGGCACACCAATCTTACCCTCAATCTTCAAAACACCATCTGAATCGAGCTTAGCCTCCTTGGATTCTCCCATCATCATATTATCTCGAATGAGACACAACTTCTCATCATCCTACTATCTCTCCTGAATCTGCTAAACTAGTAAATAACAAGCCCCAATGGATGCGATAAATCCTCAACTCTTCTTAGCTACCCATAATTGGATGAAGTTATTGGCTAATATCTGAACATCCCTAGCCAAGGGTCTCAAATCATCGGCCACCACATTGGCCTTCCCCGAATGATACGAAAGAGTCATGTCATAGTCCTTTGCTAGCTCAACCTGTCTACACAGTCTCAAGTTCAAGTTCCTCTGACTGAAGATGTACTGAAGATTTTAGTGATCGGTGAACACCTCATAATGCCCTCTATATAAGTAATGACGCCATAGCTTCAATATAAACATCATCACCACTAACTCCAAGTTGTGAGTAGGGTAATTTCTCTTATGAGCCTTCAACTATCTAGAAGTATAGGCGACCACCTTTCCTTTTTGCATTAATACTCCACCCAAACCAACTTCGGAAGCATCATAATATACGGTGAAGTCCACATCCTCCTTGGGTAAGGTCAAAATAGAAGATGAAGTCAATAAGATCTTGAGATTTTGAAAGCTTGCCTTGAACTTATCAGACTGATGAAAGTCCATATCCTTCTAAGTTAGTCTAGTCAAAGGAACTGCAATGGTAGAGAAATCTTGTATAAAGCGTCAATAATAACCAGCCAATCCCATAAAACTCTAGATCTCAGTAGGGGAATTAGGCCTGGTTCAACCCTTAACTGCCTCAATCTTGGCCAAATCCACCCTAATACCCTTCTTGGACACCACATGTCTCAAAAATGCCACTAAATCAAGCAAAAACTCATATTTAGAGAATTTGCATATAACTTCTTCTTTCTCAACTTCTGAAGCACCAGCCTCAAACGACTAGCATGATCCTCCTCTATCTTGGAATATACCAAAATATCCTTAATGAACACAATCACAAAGAAATCTAGATACGCCTGAAACACTCCATTCATCAACTCTATGAATGCCACTGGGGTGTTAGTAAGCCCAAAGGACATAACAAGAAACTCATAATGGCCATAACAGGTACGGAAGGTTGTCTTAGGAATATCTGAAGGTCTAATCCTCAATTGATGGTACCCAAATCTCAAATCAATCTTGGAGAACAAGGTTACTCAGTGAAACTGGTCAAAAAAATCATCTATACGAGGAAGAAAATACTTGTTCTTGATAGTCACTTTGTTCAACTACCTATATACGATGCACATCCTTATAGACCCATCCTTCTTCTTCACAAACATGACTGGTGCACCCCAAGGTGACATACTAGGAATAAATAAATGTCTTACTCAATAAATCCTACAAATGGTCCTTCAATTCCTTCAACTCTACCGGAGCCATACTATAAGGTGAAATAGAAATGGGCTTAGTGCCCGGCTCCGAGTCAATAGAAAAGTCAATATCCCTACTCAAAGGAACTCCTAGAAGGTCAGTAGGAAACACATCGGCAAACTTCTTGACCAAGGGGATAAACTCCATAGGAGGTGACTCAATGCTAGTATCTAGAATAAAGGCCAAATAAGACATAAAACCCCAATCAATCAACCTCTAAAAACGAAGATATGAGATGACCTTACTAGGATATTAAATAATACTACCCTTCCACTCAACTCTCGGGACATCAGGTATTGCTAAGATCACAATCTTAGCATAGAAATCAAGAATGGAATGATAACAATAAAGCCAATCCATACCCAATATCCTATCAAAGTCTACCATTTCTAAAATGATTATGTCTACTGAATTATCATATTCGGCTAACGAAACAAGATAGGATCCATACACTCAATCTAATACTAAGGGCTCACCTACAGGCATAAATACATGAACTGGCACAGGCATGCGATCACAAGTCAAATCAAATCTAGGTGCAAAATAGGTAGACACATAGGAGAAAGCAGATCCAGGATCAAATAACATAAATGCAGGTTGATGGCAAACTGGGATAATACCTGTGATGACTGTATCGGAAGACTCGGCCTCAGGCCTTCTTGGAAAAGCATAGCATTGTGCTCCCCTGCCACCTCCGCTCTATATAACACCTAGGCCTCCTCCCTTTGAAACTATAGCACCACCAGTATCCCAACCAAAAGTATGACCACCCCTATTAGCTTGATCTCTACCTCGATCTCTGATCGGTAGGGCTAGACCCATAGCTGGAGCTGATGAACTAGGTTGGGGTCCCCCTGGCCTTGAGCAGGACACCTCTATATGAGATGATCGAGATCCCCATACATATCCCTACAGGTGTAGCAATGCCTCTTAGTCGAGCCCTGGTTTAGCGAACCCCAAGAAGTACCATAACTACCTATATCAGAACTATAAGACCCTCGAGCAAACAAACTACCCTCGGTCGCTGCCATAAAAGCATGATCAAGTCTCTATCGCTGAAAAGAGCCACCACCTCTGTACAGCCCTCTACCTTCAGATGGGGTGTTTGAGAAATGGTCATCAGAGTAGGCCTTCTTGGGGTCAATCCCTTCACAAACCTGCGAACCCTCTCTACCTCATCTAGGATTAATATCATAGCATACCTCAAAAACTAATAGAACTGTGCCTCAAACTTGGCAATAAATATACCACCCTGAGTCAAGCTATCAAATCTCTCCATGTGTATACTCCATAGAATGAAGCGATCTTTAAATGCCTTAGCAAAAGCACCACACTCCACCGAAGGTGATCCAACTAGTCTGGACCTTATGAACATCCTCCACTATTCAATGGACGACCAACAGTGCTGATGTGTAATGAATCGAATATCCTAAGCATCAGCCATACTCACTGCCTCTAACATCTTATGACAAAGTGTCAAGAACTTGTGAGTGTCCTCGCTTTTACCACCCTAAAACTGGGGTTGTTTCATATTCCAAAACCTCTCAAAGAATTGCTAATTGACAATAGTCATGACCATATCTGGAGCAACCTACGCACTAACAGCTGGTGCGGGAACCAATGGTGGTTGACCCACATAATCCTGAATGGTTGGGACTTGATACTGCTCTGGGGTCTGTGCCTCAGCTCTAGTTTGTAAACCCTATGGCATGCCCACAACACCATAAGTGAAACTCTCTGACATATCCAGCATCCTCAATAAGGATTCTTGAAGCAATGGTACCATGAGTCCTAGAGGAACCTGGTCCTCAGCAACCTTAACAAGTGTCTCTAGGGAGGCTTCTCTAGCATGACCTTGGGCAGGTGCCGCTCCTCTGGCATAGCTTCTACCAAAAACTGCTCCACGGCCTTGGCTTCTTGCTAGGCCTCTACCTCTACCCCTAGCTGGGGTCTCATTGGATGCCTAGGGGACTGTCTCCCCTCTACCAATAGTTGTAGCTCTGGTCCTCGGCATCTGCCAAAATAACATACAACACTTAGCACTAATAAAGCAACTCAGAACTCGGCACGATAAGAAAGAATAAGTAAAGGAGGTTTCCTAACAATCTTCATAGCCTCTCGAAGATAAGTACAGATATCTCTGTACCGATCATTGAGACACTATTCAAAGTTGGCATGTACATATGAGACCTATAAACCTGGGAATCTAATACCATTTTGTCATGACCCGAATTCGCGTGTGATAATCTCATCTCAACCCATCAAGACAAGTCAACCCAAAAACCCAATTATAATAGAAAGTAAGCGAAAACAGTATAATAGATTGATAAATACGAGAATGAAGAATTCTTAATCATCTATAACAACCCAAGGATTGGTTGTCATATGTACAAGCCTCTAAAATATTAGAATCGAAATAAACATAAGTCTCAAATATGTGTTTGTCTCTTAAATGGAACAAAGTATGAAAAAGGAGTGAGAGAGATCGCCAGCATCAACAGCTATCTCTGAAATATCTCCAAAAGTCGCGGATGAAGAAAGGAGAATTTGGTCACTGTTCAGGCTCAAAACCTACATAAGTGTAGATAGCAAGGGTTGAGTACCAAACAACATAGTACTCAGTAAGTAAAACAGTAAACACATGAAAAACTAAATAGAACGAGTACTCCTGAAACCCAATCCGAACCTCCATAACTAAAACCTGCAAGTAGAACATCTCAATCTAACAATATAAATGTAGATATAACTCATGCTATAGGTAAATAAAGTATGTCTACATAACTCAATAGATAGACTCAATGTCGCACGTGTCTAAGTCTCAACTACTCACATAGTAAGCTAAATACTCAGATAGTCAATCAATGCAATACCATACAATGCGATGAATGCCCAAAGTGATGCTAAAAATAACAATCACGATGCATGGCATATCCCACGTATAAATAAATATAATAATCAAAAAGTGTGGCACG
The DNA here is from genome assembly GCF_947179165.1 of Solanum dulcamara. Lineage (NCBI taxonomy): Eukaryota > Viridiplantae > Streptophyta > Magnoliopsida > Solanales > Solanaceae > Solanum > Solanum dulcamara. The sequence continues at coordinate 67,801,792 of NC_077245.1, forward strand.
TCCCTCAATATAATAAATATAACAATCACGGCATATGGCATATCCCTCAGTGCAATAAATATAACAACCACGATGCATGGCACATCTTTCAAATCCTCTTTGTTTTACTCTTTCATTATCACTTAGCCAGAACCATTTCACTTCGACAAATTCATTAATTGGGACCTCAATAAAACACATCGACCCAAATGAAAATGAGAATATTCATGCAATAAATGGGAAGGAATGAAGTCCAATATCATATGCAATTCATTTCTCAAATATCACAATGTAAGTTTCACAAAGACAACAAATTAAAATAAATTAAATAGCTCGATTCATTAGATAAGTTTTCCTTTTTACATATATCTGAATACTGAATTCTACGTCTTTTCATGATATGTGATCATCCCTATATCAAATTCAATCAACTCATACAGCACGTAATAAAAATACAGATTCTACAAATCTTACTAAGATTTAGAGTTTCACTTGCCTCAATTTCACACTCAACTACTCCAAAACTTGAATCTTTCCCTTCCGTCGATGCTTTCATTCATAAAAATCTAATAAAAAAAGAATTTCCAATCAAATTACAGAGCTAACGACACTAAAATCATAGTCTTTGAAATCTGGGTTTGAACCGACCCAATAAACCCGATTCCAAAGTCAAAGATCAAATCTGAAAATTTTTACATGAAAATGCTCCTTGAAGTATTAGGAATCTATTATGAAAAACCGTTTTGAAAATGGGGCTGAATCATTTCACAATCATAATTTAAAAGAATTTTTCATGTTCTTGAAGAAATATCAAAGTTTGGGGTCCAAAATCCTCAATTCGCAACCAAAATCATGATAAAATAGATAGATAACATAAATTCTTGATTAAGAACACTTACCCAATCACCAACACAAGAAAACTCGCATCAAAATTTCTCAAGGTCTAAAAAATGGGGGAAATACTAACCCTCGACCTTAAACCATTGGAGGAGTCGCTTCCATGCACAATGGGTTGCTTTAGCGAGCTTTGCGATCGCGATCAGTATTCTCTTAAGAGAACTCCATAAAATTTTCCTCCTTTATGAAGGAAAGAGGATTTCAGTAATGAGAACATCGTGAAAGCGATCAACCCTTAGCGATCGCGAGGGCACCAGAAACTTCAGGACCCAGCATTTTACTAACTCACCAAGTCTCTAAAATGACCCTCGGGATTTATTTGGAGACCCTTACACACAACCCATTTATGAATTCCTACTAAAACTAACATTCTGGAATCAATAGAACCATTGGAACTCAAATTCAAGGTCTCCTTAAACCAAAACTCGATAAGTCATAATAAAATGAACTTTGAACCTCAAAACTTGAAAATAAACTTGGGACCTCCAAAAATTCCACAAAGAGCACCCGTAGACCTAAAAACATCCTTGAATCCAACGAAGTCATCAAAATTCTATTCTAAGTATCAAAACTCCAAAAGTCGATCAAAGTCAAACCTTGGCCTAAAATTCATTAAATTCTCAATTCAAGACCTCAAATATTCATTACAACTCCAATTTGGATTTCATAAACTTTCATACAACAAATTCCACATTCCGGAACAGCTGGAATTAATGGAATTCCATTCTGATACTCGTAGCTTCGGTTGGTTCCAATACCACTTTTGAACACTTTTAAGCCTTTAAACTCTAAAATCTCCTAAAACTCATATTTTCAAATAATCTCCCAAACTAACCCCCAACACGGATTAGAAATGACCCAGAACAACTATCGAGAGGGGTAAAATGGTGTTTTTATGAAAATTTCCAAAAATGACCTTCAAGGTCATTACAATACCCCTCTCTACTTCAGATATTAGGAGTTTCTTCGATTTGGCTCGTTATTATAGATGGTTTATCAAAGGGTTTTCCTCTATTGATTTTCATTTATACTCAGAAGAAGGTTAAATTTTAGTGGTCTGATGCTTATGTGAAGAGTTTTTAGAAGTTGAAGACTCGACTTACTTCAACTCCAATTTTAACTCTACTAGAGGATTCAGATGAATTTTTTGGTTTATTGTGATTCTTATAGAATTGGCCTTCGCTGTCTGTTGATACAACATGATAAGGTCATAGTTTATGCTTCCACACAACTCAAAGTTCATGAGAGAAATTACCCCACTCATGATCTTGAGTTAGCAGTAGTAGTGTTTGCCTTGAAAATTTGGAGGAAATATATTTATTGTTTTCATATGGACATATTTATTAATCATAAAAGCCTCCAATACATGTTCAATTAAAAGGACTTAAATCTTCGTCAAGGGAGATAGCTTAAGCAATGGAAAGACTATGACATGAGTATCCTATATCATCTGGGTAAAACAATGTAGTGGCAGATACTCTCAACAGGTTATCTATTAACAGTGTTGCTCACATTGAGGAGGAGAAGAAGGAGTTAGTTCATGATGTTCAAAGAGTGGCTCATTTGGGAGTTCATCTCGTAGATTCAATAGATGGTAGAGTTATCATTCAGAATAGTTCAGATTCATCTCTTATGGCGGATGTTAAGGCAAAAAAGGATGATAACCCAATTTGGTTGAATTGAAAGAAACAATTCTTAAGAAGACAACTAAGGCTTTCTCCAAAGAGGGGTAGTGTGCTTCGTTACTAGAATCATTTGTCTATTTAAGATATTGATGGTTTGAGACAGTAAATTCTATCCAAAGCTCATTGTTCTTGATACTATATTCACCTATGAGCCACTAAGATGTACCATGATATACGGGAGGTCTATTAATGGAATGGTGTGAAGAAGGATATTATAGAATTTATGACTAAATGTCTAAATTACCAACAAGTTAAGGTCTACATTAGATACCAGGAGGTCTAACTCAGTATATTAGCATTCCTATTATAGAATTTATGGCTAAATGTCTAAACTGCCAACAAGCTAAGGTCAACATTAAAGACCAAGAGGTCTGACTCAAGATATTAGAATTTCTACTTAGAAGTGGGAGGATTTAAACATGAATTTTATTACAGATTTACCTCATATGCATTGACAACATGATTCCATATGGGTGATTGTACACCGAATAACTAAGTTAGTGCATTTTCTGCTAGCTAAGACGTTCTTTTCGACTAGGGACTATTCTAGAATTTATGTTTAGGAGTTGATAAAATTGAATGGGGTTTCCGTATCTATCATCTCAAATAGGGTTACTCAGTTCACATCTTAGTTCTAAAAATCATTTTAGAAATGTCTTTTTACTCAGGTTAAGCTTAGCATAGCTTTTTACCCATAGACAGATGATCAAGCTGAACGAACTACTCAGGCTTTGGTGGACACATTGAGACCTTGCCTAATTGACTTTAAAGGTAATTGGGATGATCACTTACCTCTTATTGGATTTTCTTATAATAATAATTATCACTCTAGTATTCAAATGGCTCAATTTGAAGTACTCTATGGTAGGAGGTGTAGGTCTCCTATATAGTGGTTTAAGATTTATGAAGTAACCTTGATAGAGACTAATTCAGTTCATGAGGATATAGAGAAGTTTAGCTTATTAGAGATAGGTTGAAATTGCTCAGAGTTGTCAGAAGTCATATGCAAATGTGAGAAAAAGAGAACACGAGTTTGCTATTGTTACCTGAAAATATCTGAAAATTTCACTCATGAAAGGGGTGATGAGGTTCGGTAAGAAAGGGAAGCTCACTCTCAGCTATATTGATCGTTATATGATTTTGACGTGTTTTGTAATATGGCCTATGAGTTGGATTTACCTGCAGAGTTAGTATCAGTACATCTAGTGTTTTATATGTCCTCATTAAAAAGGTGTATTATTTATCCTACTTCAGTTATACTTTTATAGAGTGTTAGTGTGAATGATATTACCTCTTATGAAGAGGTCCCAATCCAAATTTCTGACCTACAGAATCATAAGTTGAGGAATAAAGAAGTTGCCTCAATGAAAGTTCTTTAGAGGAATCAGCTAGGTGAGGGAGCTACTTGGGAAGCAGAAGCAAATGTGATAGCCAAGTACCTCCATATTTTTCATTTTAATTCAGTACTCGCGTGTGGCAATAGTTCCTCCATAGCATTCTATTCATATTCATATCTATGAGTTATTCATATATCTTAATATGCATGCATGCTCATGGACTACATTCCACCATAGTGGACATAGGGATAAAGCCCTTCATTTAGTTATAATTGAGACCTTTAGTAGCAATTCCTACATTTCAAAACTATGTGCCACCATAGTTTTAAAGGGTCACCCGTCAGACTAGCAAGGTACAAAGCACCCTTCCAACTAGGGTATATGTTGGACTCCATTTAGTTCAGACAAAGTATGTCAGTTATTAGTATTTCCAACAGTCTAGTCTAAGATTATTGCATTGACCTTATTTTTAGTTATTTCAGTTCAACACTTATCAATTGCATATATTCCATATGTTCATGTATTATAGTTCCATGTTTAGTTAAGCGTCTAACACTTATCATGTTCAATTTACTATAATTGTGATATATGTCTCACATACTTAGTACATTTAAAGTATTGATCGCACACCTTCTTGCGCTATATTATTTTATAATATAGGTTTAGTCATTCACCATCCATCTTGTTGTTAGTACAATTTTCCTATCAGCTCAGCAGCAGAGTTTGGTGAGTCCTTATCTTTCGAGGACCAAACCTATTGTTATTTCTTTATTTTAGTATTTCAGTTTTAGACAATTAGAGTTAGATGGGGGTTTGTCCAGCAACTCATCTTAGTAAAGAATTTCAGACAGCCGGATAATAGTTCAGCTTTATACTTTGTTGAGAGGGTTTCCATTTAATTGTTAAGTCATTTTGGACCTACTCATTCCATACAGTAGTAGCATCTTCTTACAAATTATTTTCAGTTTTATATACTAATCTTAATGTTATAGCAAATCAAGGGTCATCTTGTGGTCACTTATGTCTATAAGTATCGTGTTACGAATAGGGGACAGTTATAAGACCCCGAAAGTCAGAAAGTTGAAATCAAGAGAAAATCCTCAAATGTTGATTGACCTCAAAGTTTATGAGTCCCTTTAAAACTCGAAGTCATATCTACGACTCATATAGACGAGTCATAGATGAAGTCATTGAACTTGTTCAAGACAAACCTCTAAAGGAGTTCCTACGACTCAATAAGATAAGTCATCGTCTTATTGATGACTCATTTCAAAACTCCAAAGACCCTTAAACTTGTAGGTTTTCAGACCTGTAGGATGATTGAGAATGACGAGTCATAAAAAAGAATACGAGTCATAACAATGACTCATAAGAAAATATCAGGGGCCCTAGTTTCAGAGTTTTATCAAGCCTACAAGACGAGTCAAGTTGACAACTCATAATCCTTTTGAAGAGTCGTAGACACAACTCGTAAGAAAAGATCAGAGACCCTAAAATCAGGGTCTTCTCAGAATTTTATACGATGACTCAACTCTATGAGTTTTAGACTTGAGGATGACTCATAGAACCCTAGTCGTAGGTTCGAATCCGAAATTAATGAAGGGCAATCTTATCTTTTCCTAAAGTTTGGTTCAATGTATCTAGACATAATTATGGCCAAGTTTAAGTCTATAACTACCCAACCCTTTGAAATTCCCTCTATTCTAAATCATTCTTCAAAATTCCCCTAAGGTAAGACCAAAGAATTCTCTCAGGGTTCCTCTCCAAATTCCAAGCTAGGATTTCAGAAGCAATAAAATTCTTCTTCATTTTATGTGTAAATTCACCAAGGTATGTGGGGACTGATCCATGGGTTCCTTTCACCCATGGAGTCCCAAGGTTTTCTCAAAGTTTTCTTTAATTTTCAATTGTCTATTAGCCCTAATTTTGATAAATTGCATTGGGTTTTTTAAATTTCATTTTTAGATATTGTCAGTGATCATTATAAGCATGTTTCTATATAAAATGCATGATTTCAAGTTGAATTTTGAATGCCCATGCATTAATCTATTTCAATCATGATTTTTGAAGTTCAAAGATTAGTTTATATGAATTTTGATTATGAAGTTCTATGATTTCCAAAGAAAAGCTTTTACGAATGAAGTTGAGATTCATGATTTAATGATGAAAGTTATGATAATGATCAATTATGATCAAAGAAATTTATTATGGTGTGATAAGTACAATTTTCACATAAATCATATTTAGATGGTGATAAAGACAATTTTTACTGAAGTTATGGATTTCTATGAATCACTAGAGTTAATGAACTACTCTATGATTATTTTTATAACGAAGTTAATGATGATGTTTCTATGTTGTAATGAATTCTATTGGAATATTGACTAAGCACCGAGAGGACTTCTAGGTGGGATTAGGTCTGATAATGTAGTTACTTACCCAAGTAAATTCTAGTACCAACCTAAAGTCCCAAACTACGTTGCCCATATAGGTTGCCTTTATGGCCTAACTAGTGGATCCACATATAGATATTGAGGTTAAAGTTGTTTCTCATGGAGTCTACTTTGGCAAGTAGACTCTCTCTTCTCGATGTAGAAGTTACATCAAATTCCATATTATAGCTCGCATGGTTTTAATATATCGGTTAATGGTCTTAGCCCACATTCAAGTTATATGAGATGAAAAATTTATTATGAAGTTTATGATGCTTGACCATAGTTTACATGATATTTCAAATGCTAGAAGTTAATTCATGCTCATTATGTTGGTCATGCATCTTATGTTATATTGCTCACGTTCGTTTAATCGTTCACTCATATCTCACATACTTAGTACCTTTTATTTACCAATGCATATTTTGCCTATATTCTCTCATAATGTATGAGCGGACGACGACCATTCTATTTGTGGCTAGAGTTGTTTAAGATCTCAAAAGTTGGTGAGTCCTTATTCATCAAAGACATTGCTTTTCCTTCATATTGCTACTTTGACTTTCTCTTATATTTCGGCTGAGCTAGGAGCTTTTCCTAATCTCCCATCACAGTCTAGTATAGTGGCATGTTTAGACGTTCAAGTTGATGTAAGTCCATTTTGGATATTTATTTGTGCATTTCTATTCCTTTAACTTACACTTTTGAGTTGATTCTTCTGCTTATCTTATCATGTTTCTTTTACTTTATGTATGCGATGTATGCTAAGATGGCTTAGTTGGGATCCTTTGGATTCTTTATTACTATGTCATATATAGGCCCTAGACTTGGATTATGACAAACATGGTATTAGATCAAAAGGTTTAGGAGTGTCCTAGGGAGTCTAACATGCCGCGTTTAGTAGAGTCTTGTTCATTTGTGTGAAGTGCACTACATCTATGAATAGGAGGCTATGAAGTATCTTAGGAAAATCTCATTTCTTTCATGATCTATGTCGTGTGGTATAGTGGTACTTTGCGAGGATGAATCCTCTAGAGTTTTGGCGTTCCAAGGGGGAAGAGGATCCACAGGAGTTTGTTGATAGCATTCACAAGATTATGGAAATTGAAGGGATTAGCTTGGTTAAGAGGTTCGGAGTTGGCTACTTACCAATTGAAGGGTGTTGCTCATATTTGGTTTGATCAATGGAAAAGTGAGAGGCCTAGAGAGGCAGATCCCATGACTTGGGAAAATTCAAATGAGCGTTTCTTAATCACTTTTTCCCATTAGAGTTGAGGAAGGCCAAGGTACAAGAGTTCATAAATCTTAACCAAGGTGGTATGAGTATGAGGGAGTATGCCCTCAAGTTCACCCAATTGTCAAATTATGCTCCATTCATGGTTGCCGACTCAAGAGCTCGTATGAGCAAGTTTGGGCCAGGTGTGTTGGAGGTGGTTTCTAAGGAGTTTAAGATGGCGATGTTGATTCAGGAGATGAACATCTCTAGACTTATAACCTACGTAGAGAAAAAAGAGAGTGAGAAGCTAAAGGAGAAAACTAGGGAGTCTAAAAGGGCAAGGAACGATGGTGGTGATTCCTCTTATGTTAAGTCCGGAAGTGGTGGACGTCCTCATTTTTGCTAAAGGTATTCTGGGCAAGGTTCTTCAAATTCTACTACTCCAAAGTTTGACAAGGATAGAGTGGCCAACCCTAAGCCCCAAGGAGGTGCTCATATTGGCCAAGTTACCACCGCATATAAGAAATGTCGAAAGAATCATAAGGGGGAGTGTCTAGCGGGTTTAAATATTTGCTATCGATGTGGCAAGCCAGGTCATCATGCTAAAGAGTGTAAGGTTAAATATGGACATCCTCATGGCCAAGTTTCTCATGGACGCCAAGTGCAATAAAGTGCTCAAGTGTAACCAAAGGGTGGTCAATGCAACAAGTGGTTCTATTCTCTTCATGGTAGAAAAGAGGTGGAGGAGACTCCTAATGTTGTTACCGGCATGTTACAGGTCTTTTACTATAATGTTTATGCTTTGCTTGACCTGGGTGCAAATTTATCTTTTGTAACTCTTTATATGGCCATGAGGTTTTTTGTTAGCCTCAAAATATTGTTAGAGCCTTTTTTACATTTATACCTCAATAGGTGAGCCAGTTGTGTCTAACAGGGTCTATGGAAGTTGTCTAGTTTTGGTTTTCTATAAAGTTACTCTTTGTGATGTAGTTGATCTTGAAATGACCGATTTTGATATTATCCTTAGTATGGATTGGCTATATACTTGCTATTTTCACTTGATTCAAGAACCCGAGTGGTTAAGTTTTAATTTCCTAATGAGCCCGTCCTAGAATAGAAGGACTGTAATTTTGTGTTTAAATGTCAATTCATTTCGTGCCTTAAAGCTTGAAAAATGATTTCCAAAGGTTGCATCTACCATCTTGTGAGGGTTAGAGATACTAATTCTGAAGCCCCTACTCTAGAGTCAGTCCTTATTGTTAATGAGTTTTCGATGTGTTTCTCGATGATATACCCAGTATTCCTCCCAAAAGGAAAATTGACTTAGGTATAGACCTTCTTCCCGATACTCAACCCATTTCTATTCCTTTTATCGAATGACTCCGATGGAACTAAAAGAATTAAAGGATCAATTGAAAGCCTCATTAGACAAAGGTTTATTAGAATAAGTATTTCCCCATGGGGTGCTCCTATTTTGTTTGTAAGAAAGAAGGATGGTTCACTTCGTATGTTTACTAAATACCAGTTATTGAACAAAATAACCATCAAGAATAAATACTCAATATCGAGAATAGATGATTTGCTTGACTAATTGCAAGGGGCAAGTTATTTTTCTAAGATTGACCTCCGTTTCAGTTATCACCAACTAAGGGCGAGGGAGTGCGATGTTCCTAAGATAACATTTAAAAATATGTATGGCCATTATGAGTTCTTAGTTATGTCGTTTGATGAATAGGATGTTTAAATAATACTTAGATATGTTTGTAATTTTGTTTATTAATGATATTTTGGTCTACTCTCTGAATGAGGAGGAGCATGCTAATCACTTAAGGATTGTGTTGCAGACTCTACGAGATGAGTAATTATTTGCTAAGTTCAATAAATGTGAGTTTTGGTTAAGGGAGGTTTCTTTCCTTGGTCACTTTGTGTCCGATGAAGGAATTATGGTTGATCCTCAGAAAACCAAGGTCGTTAAGAATTGGCTTAGACCGTTGTACCCTTTGAATATTAGAAGTTTTTGGGCCTAGACGGATATTATAGGATTTGTAGAAAGGTTTTCATCAATATCGTCACCTTTGACTAAGTTGACCCAAAATAAAGTGAAGTTCCAATGGTTGAAAGCTTGTGAGAAGAGTTTCCAAGAGTTGAAAGATCATCTTACTACCACTCTTATCTTGACCTTGCCGGAAGGTTCCAATGGTTTTGTTGTGTATTGTGATGCTTCAAGGGCTGGTCTTCGTTGTGTTTCGATGCAACATGGTAATCGCTTATGCTTCTAGGCAACTTAAGGTGCATGAAAGAAACTATCCAACTCACAACTTGGAGCTAGCAATGGTTGTGTTTCCTTAAAGATTTTGAGACACTATCTCTATGGTGTCCATGTGGATGTGTTTATCGACCATAAGAGTTTACAATATGTTTTTAGGCAAAAAGACTTGAAACTTCACCAAAGGAGGTGGCTTGAATTATTGAAAGACTATGACATGAGTATATTATATCATTCGGGTAAGGCTAATATGGTTGTCGATGCCTTTAGTAGATTTTCTATGAATAGTGTTGCCTATATTGAAGAGGATAAGAAGGAGTTGGTTAAGGATGTACATAGAGTGGCTCGAATAGGTGTCCGATTGGTTGACTCCAAGGATGGAGGTATCCATATTCAAAATTGTTCGGAATCATCTTTTGTAGAGGATGTCAAGGGTAAGCAAGATAATGATCCGGTGTTGGTTGAATTAAAGAAGTCGGTTGCGGAAAAAGCCATTGAGAATTTCTTCCAAGGGAGAGATAGGGTACTTTACTACCAAGGTCGTTTGTGTGTACCTAATGTAGATGGTTTGAGAAGGTTGTTATTAAATAAGGCCCATAGTTCTCGGTATTTGATTCACCCGAGATCCACCAAGATGTATCGTGATTTAAGGGAGGTGTATTGGTGGAATGGTATAAAAATGGACATAGCAGAGTTCATGGCTAGGTGTCCAAATTACCAACAAGTTAAAGTTGAGCATCAAAAACCGGAAGGTTTGGCTCAAGATATAGAAATCCCTACTTGGAACTGGGAAGATGTGAATATGGATTTTGTAACATGTTTGCCTCGTACTAAGAAGCAATATGATTCCATTTGAGTTGTTGTGGATCGAATGACTAAGTCGGCTCATTTTCTACCGGTTAAGACTTCTTATGGTGCCGAAGATTATGCTAAGTTATATGTTCATAAATTTGTAAGACTTCATAGAGTTTCCTTGTCCATTATATCGGATTGAGGTACTCAATTCACTTCACATTTTTGGAAGTCATTTCAAAAGGGTCTTGGTATAAAAGTCAAGTTAAGTACACTTTTCATCCTTAAACTAATGGTCAAGCGGAAAGAAGGATTCAAACTCTAGAGGATATGTTGAGGGCATGTGTGATTGATTTTAAAGGAAGAGAATTTGCCATTAATTGAGTTTGCCTATAATAATAGTTATCACTCTAGCATCCAAATTGCTTTTTTTAAAGCGTTGTATGGTAGAAGATGTAGGTCACCGGTAGGATGGTTTAAAGTAGGAAAAATAGCCTTGATTGGTCCATATTTGGTAATAGATATTATGGGGAAGGTGAGACTCATAAGGGAGAGGTTTAAGACGCTCAAAGTCATCAAAAGTCCTATTCAGATATTAGAAAAAGAGAGCTTGAATTTGAGGTGGATGATTGGGTCTATTTGAAGGTTTTACCCATGAAAGGTGTAATGCATTTTGTTAAGAAAAAAATTGAGCCATAGATATTAGGACCCTATAGAATATTAGGATGTGTTGTCAAGGTGGCGTATGAGTTATATTTGCCATTTGAGTTAGTTATGGTTCACCCGGTGTTTCATGTGTCTATGTTAAGAAAGTTTATGGGTGATCCGAATTCCATTGTACCTTTGGTAGATGTGTGTGTTGAAGAAAATTTCACTTATGAGGAGGTTCCGGTGGAAATCCTAGACCGGCAAGTGAAAAAGCTAAGAAACAAAGAGGTTGTGTCTGTTAAATTATTGTGATTGGGAAGCGGAGGCGGATGTAATGAAATGATACCCATATCTCTTTTCCTCTACTAAAGCCTAAGCTAGTAAGTTATTCTTATTCAAATCGATTGAACTCCTACATATTCAGTTTCTCCTATGTCATTCATATGCAAGCATGTTCATGAAATTTGATTTTAAGCCATGTTTTAAGTTAAGTTTGAAATTTTCATGGTCTATGAATTTTAAGGTGTCATTTTATTCATGATGGGTTGCTAGTCCTCTTTCCGTGTCTTTCTTATGATAAGTTGATCTCATTCGAGGATGAATGTTCCCAAGGAGGAGAAATTGTAAGACTTCAAATGTCAAAAAGTTGGAATCAAGAGAAAATCCTCAAATGTTGACTGACCGACCTCAGAGTTCACGAGTCCCTTTATGACTCGTAGTCATCTCTACTACTCGTAGAGATGATTCGTAGAAGGAGTCCTTGAAATTGTTTAGGACAAACCTCTGAAGGAGTTCCTACGACTCAACATGAAGAGTCGTCATCTTGTTGATGAGTTGTAAAGATGACTCATTTCAAAACTTTAGAGACCCTTAAACTTGTAGGTTTTCATACCTATAGGATGACTGAGAATGACGAGTCATAAGAAAGATTACAAGTCGTAACAATGGCTCGTTAGAAAACATCAGAGGTCCTTATTTCAAAGTTTCATCAGGCCTACAGGACAAGTCAAGTTTACGACTCATAATCCTTTTGACGAGTGGTAGACATGTCTCGTAGGAAAAGCTCAGAGACCTGAAATCAGGGTCTTCTCAGAAACCTGTACGGCGACTTAAGTCTACGAGTGGTAGACTTAAGGAAAACTCGTAGAACCCTAGTCGTAGGTTCAAATCCAAAATTAATGAAGGGCAATCTTGTCTTTTTCCAAAGTTTGGTTCAATGTATCTAGACACAATTATGGCCAAGTTCAAGCCCATAACTACCCAACCCTTTGAAATTCCCTCTATTCTAAATCATTCTTCAAAATTCCCCTAAGGCAAGCCCAAACAACTCTCTTAGGGTTCTTCTCTAATTTCCATGCTAGGATTTCAGAAGCAATCAGATTCTTCTTCAATTTCAAAGTAAATTCATGTCACGTCCCAGGAGGGTACCCTAGACGTAACCGGCACTCAGAAACTATTTCTGGCTCCCAAGTGAACCACATAGCCTGATCACACATCCGTTCATTCATTCATTCAGCAGAATGTTTAAAAATAAAGAATAATTTAGCGGGCAACTCAAATCACCCATCCAACTCAAAGAATAAAGTCCATGGGCCAACAAATCAACTAAAATATTTGTCATTAAAAATAGTTTGACAAGAATAACTCAAGGATAGAAGTACTCAATCGACCCATCACTATCTAGTCTATGAAGGCTCTATCACTACTATCTAATTGGTGCTAATGACAAGTTCATGGCTACCTCAAATAAAAATGGAAAGGGCTAACTCAATGCAAGATTACATAAGCGATGTCCTCCGAAAGTAGGGGAGGACTCACCAATACGCTGAGTTTGAATAGATCCCCAATGATGCTCCTATTGACGATGTCTTAAACCTGTCTCTACATCATGAAACGATGCAGGTCCAAATGGACATCAGTATGTGGAATATACGAGTATGTAATATGGCAGAATGAAACATACCTCAAGGAAGAATATCATCGGTCCAAATATCTCAAATCAGAAAGATAAGAGAGACTCAAATAAGGAGTCATAAGTCTAGAGTAAGAATATATTTTTAGACAAAGACCAATCACATATCATACAATCCAATCCAATCATACACAATATAGTTCAATCAAATCGTATATCATCCGATTTAATCCAATCATATACAATCGGTTCAATCCGGTCATATATGATAGATCCAATCCAATCATATACCCTTCCATCATACACTATCCAATCACATATCATATAATCCAATCCATCACACATCACCTAATCCGATCATATAAAATCAACTCAACAATCAACGCAACTATCAACTCAATAATCAACTCAACAATCAACTCAATAACTATGCAAATTAAATTATGCCATATTTTACAATTCAACTCAATTATCTACAATCACATTCAAACCAATCATATCAAGCACAATCCATTCAATTGGGAGTTTCTCTAATCGACAACTATCACCATATGAGCGAGCGATAGTACAACAAGCCGACGTTGTTGCCACGTCCGTTCATACCTTGCCAGGATATGACCGAATCAACCAATCATGGATCCAATCCAACCAACTCCTATAATGTCAGGACAAATATTTTGGGGAAGCATCTGACTTTAACGGTTCAATCCCCTCCTACGTTTGGCGACGTAGTTATTGGGTTTGAGTATGGACTTTACTCTTACCCAATTCGGTGCTCGATACTCCTCCCAAGACTCAATATGCTCATATCTATCAAGTGACTAACATACTCAAAATACTCATTTAGCCTCATTGGACTCCTTCAAATCAACTCAATCAAATCTGGCCTCCTTGGACCTTCTTTCAAATAGACTCATCTCAACTCATCAAACGCTTCTCTTTAAAATTTATACAATCTCAAAATAGACCTTCTTATGTAAAAATGCTCAACTCATTTATACTAAAAATACTCATGTTCAAAAATAATTAAAAGACTTCTCAAATTCAACTCAAGCTTAAACTCTTTTTAAATCATAGATGAAAATAATTATTTCTTAAACTCAAAATAGTGTATAAATAGTTTATGCAAAAATTCTCACAAATCATGTATTTAAAACTCCTTCTCGAAAGATCCTTTATTTTAAAAATACTCATAAGACTCCAATCGACTCAAAATATGCAATTCGCATATCACATAATCACATTAGACTCCAATTCACTTCATCACATAACCTCATCATCGACATCACCTCTTCATTCACATCAGCGTCAAATACCATTATTCACATCGTCATCAAACATTATCATCACATCATTGTCAAATATCATCATCATATCATTGTCAAATATCATCATTACATCATTGTCAAATATCTACTCCAAAATCCTTATTTTAGTCCTATGTTCAATTTATAGAAGCGAAAGGACATTCTTAACTATCCAATTCATTATTTTCATTCCAATCAATACACATATACACAAAATCATCCATCTCAACTCAAGACAAATTATGACCAAAGAAATCTCATCTTGGGTTCATGTGAATGAAACATGAATCCATACTCTCAACAAAACTTAACTCAAGAATATCGTCAACATCTATAAATCTATATACAAAGATACATTTGTAGTCAATAATTATGAAAGATAACTATTTAGTAATTCAAGTCATTAAAAACATCAATCAACCAATAGTAGCTAAAAATATTCCATAGTTTAGGAAAACTTTCAAGAAAACCTTCTTAGAAGGTTCAACTCCTATCCAACACATCTATGGGCATATGGAAGAACTCAATCCATATTTTAGGTTAGCCTTACATACCTTGTTTGAAAACTTTGAAGAAACCTTGATGTTAGGTCTTCAATGGAAGGCTTGAATTCTTGAAGCATCTTGAAGGCAATCTTTGTTGGAGAACGATTTGAAGAAGAAGAAGAAGAGAGTAAATATTAGGGATTTTAGAGAGAGAGTGGCTGTAAAATATGATCCCAAAATGGTTTAGGATGATACTTATATAATTTGGGACAATTCCCAAATTTCCCCTTCTCAAAAGTTCTAAAAAATAAGCAAAAATGCTCCTGGCGCGATAGTGGCGCGTTGCGCCATTGCAGCGCCAGGCCGATTACGCCTAAACCCTACACACCTCGTAGTGGCGTACCGCGCCAGAGACCAAACTACTGAGGTATGTTTCTGGCGCGATAGTGGCGCGTTGCGCCCTTATAGCGCCAAGGCCATATTTTCTGGGTTCTGGAAATTTGGCCTGAAAAACCCTACACAACTTTTAGTGGCGCATCGCGCCAAGGAATAAACTAGTGAGGCATGTTTCTGGCGCGATAGTGGCGCATCGCACCGTTACAGCGCCAAGGCCATTTCCCCAGTAATTGCAACCCAGGCCAAAAAAATGAAATTCTTGTCGTGCTAGTTCGTCTTAGGATCGTCATATCTTTTGACTCCAAACTCCAAAATGTACATCCTTAGTGGCGTTGGAAAGAAGACTCGACGACCTTTAATTTAATAGGTCGTGGGCCACCCAGATCATCATATTTCAAAAGATAGGGTGGTTAGAAGTCGACCCCTTATACGAACTCATCCTAAAACTTAGCCACGACGAATCCTTTTGGACTTAGCTTGGTCCTAGGGGTCCTTCATGACCCCATATCACCTATAATGCTGCTAAATTTCTCATCGACTCGTCTTACTCATGAATTGGAGTTCGACAGTTGAGGATGTAGATGTTTGAATGATTCGGTTGGTAGAGTTTTGATGTTTTATTCGTACCTACCGATGAGAATGTTGAAGGTAATGCCCATTTCCTTGACTTGAATTCATTTGTGCATTTTGAGTCTTGATTGATAATTGATTGAGAATTTGATTGATTGAATGACTGAATTTTTGATTGTGATTTGCACCCCGAGTCTATTCTTGGTTACTCGTCATTCGAGAATGAATGATCCCAAGAGGGAGATAATGTAACACCCTTCAAAATTTTTCCCTAAGATCCGAACCTTTCTTGTATTCGGATAGGGTCGAACTAGAGTATTGTGGAAAGCTCAAGACTTACTTTGGCTCATTACCCCATCATCTACCCCTTAGATTAAAGGCATCAACTAAAGGATACTAACTAGTCACTCAAAGCAACTCACAATTTTAGAACCTCATATAACTCTATACTATTTCATATACATATCTTAAGCTTCTTCTCACCAAATGACTTAGCCGCAACTCACTACTTACATTTGAGGGTCACATACCCCTCTTTCTATGACACGCACTCCTTATGAGCTAATATTCTAATCTCTTGCATATGTCATGTCAAGCCTACTGAATCCGACCTTAAACTAGCACTATCATAATCATTCACTATACCCTGTTACTCACCTTATAAATACTCTACCCTAGCTACAGGTCTCAATCAACCACCATTCTTACTATTTGAGTTCTACTCCTCTAACTCCCTCTTTCTAACTCTACAACCATCATCTCAACCATAGCTCTCCCTGCCTTGGATCACATTTCATCGGATAGTGATACTTATCACTCAGACACGCAACTTCCCCTTCGAAGATAACATTCGAATCAAGATGTAGGGATAAGATTCTAGGATACTTCTCGCTCCGACTTAATGCACGATCCATATGAACGAGAATACATCTTCCCAGATCAATAGAGTTAAACACAAAAATCGACTCCTCTCAAGCCTTGTGCAGTCTCTTCACTTCCTCAAGACCTTATCTTAACTCATCAAAAAGAATCTCATACTTACTGTTTCAACAACCTTGAGTATGAGGGATAGTCGAATGGATATGAGCAACGCACGAATTAAAAGGGAACTTTCCTAGAGTTAAACTCTATCGCACGAATCTAGAATATGAAAGAAAGGAAACAATTCTTAATGTCCTATAGCTTCCTGATTATAAGTGTGGTGCACAACACACCCATAAGCAAGACTCTACTAGACACGGCTTCATAGACTCCCTAGGACTCTTGAACTCTGTGCTCTGATAGCATATTTGTCACGCCCCGGGAGGGTACCCTAGACATAACTGGTACTCAGAAACAATTTCTGGCTCCTAAGCAAACCACATAGCCTGATCACACATCCGTTCATTCATTCAATAGAAAGTTTAAAAATAAAGAATAATTTAGCGGGCAACTCAAATCACCTATCCAACTCAAAGAATAAAGGCCATGGGCCAACAGATCAACTAAAATATTTTTCATTAAAAATAGTTTGACAAGAATAACTCAAGGATAGAAGTACTCAATCGACCCATCACTATCTAGTCTATGAAGCCTCTATCACTACTATCTAATTGATGCTAATGACAAGTTCATGGCTACCTCAAATAAAAATAGAAAGGGCTAACTCGATGCAAGATTACATAAGTGGTGTCCTCTGAAAGTCGGGGAGGACTCACCAATACGCTGAGTGTGTATGACGATGTCTTAAACCTGTCTCTGCATCATGAAACGATGCAGGTCCAAATGGACATCAGTATGTGGAATATACGAGTATGTAATATGGCAGAATGAAACATACCTCAAGGAAGAATATCATCGGTCCAAATATCTCAAATCAGAAAGATAAGAGAGACTCAAATAAGGAGTCATAAGTCTAGAGTAAGAATATATTTTTAGATAAAGACCAATCACATATCATACAATCCAATCCAATCATACACAATATAGTTCAATCAAATCGTATATCATCCGATTTAATCCAATCATATACAATCGGTTCAATCCGGTCATATATGATAGATCCAATCCAATCATATACCCTTCCATCATACACTATCCAATCACATATCATATAATCCAATCCATCACACATCACCTAATCCGATCATATAAAATCAACTCAACAATCAACGCAACTATCAACTCAATAATCAACTCAACAATCAACTCAATAACTATGCAAATTAAATTATGCCATATTTTACAATTCAACTCAATTATCTACAATCACATTCAAACCAATCATATCAAGCACAATCCATTCAATTGGGAGTTTCTCTAACCGACAACTATCACCATATGAGCGAGCGATAGTACAACAAGCCGACGTTGTTGCCACGTCCGTTCATACCTTGCCAGGATATGACCGAATCAACCAATCATGGATCCAATCCAACCAACTCCTATAATGTCAGGACAAATATTTTGGGGAAGCATCTGACTTTAACGGTTCAATCCTCTCCTACGTTTGGCGACGTAGTTATTGGGTTTGAGTATGGACTTTACTCTTACCCAATTCGATGCTCGATACTCCTCCCAAGACTCAATATGCTCATATCTATCAAGTGACTAACATACTCAAAATACTCATTTAGCCTCATTGGACTCCTTCAAATCAACTCAATCAAATCTGGCCTCCTTGGACCTTCTTTCAAATAGACTCATCTCAACTCATCAAACGCTTCTCTTTAAAATTTATACAATCTCAAAATAGACCTTTTTATGTAAAAATGCTCAACTCATTTATACTAAAAATACTCATGTTCAAAAATAATTAAAAGACTTCTCAAATTCAACTCAAGCTTAAACTCTTTTTAAATCATAGATGAAAATAATTATTTCTTAAACTCAAAATAGTGTATAAATAGTTTATGCAAAAATTCTCACAAATCATGTATTTAAAACTCCTTCTCGAAAGATCCTTTATTTTAAAAATACTCATAAGACTCCAATCGACTCAAAATATGCAATTCGCATATCACATAATCACATTAGACTCTAATTCACTTCATCACATAACCTCATCATCGACATCACCTCTTTATTCACATCATCGTCAAATACCATTATTCACATCGTCATCAAACATTATCATCACATCATTGTCAAATATCATCATCACATCATTGTCAAATATCATCATTACATCATTGTCAAATATCTACTCCAAAATCCTTATTTTAGTCCTATGTTCAATTTATAGAAGCGAAAGGACATTCTTAACTATCCAATTCATTCTTTTCATTCCAATCAATACACATATACACAAAACCATCCATATCAACTCAAGACAAATTATGACCAAAGAAATCTCATCTTGGGTTCATGTGAATGAAACATGAATCCATACTCTCAACAAAACTTAACTCAAGAATATCGTCAACATCTATAAATCTATATACAAAAATACATTTGTAGTCAATAATTATGAAAGATAACTATTTAGTAATTCAAGTCATTAAAAACATCAATCAACCAATAGTAGCTAAAAATATTCCATAGTTTAGGAAAACTTTCAAGAAAACCTTCTTAGAAGGTTCAACTCCTATCCAACACATCTATGGGCATATGGAAGAACTCAATACATATTTTAGATTAGCCTTACATACCTTGTTTGAAGACTTTGAAGAAACCTTGATGTTAGGTCTTCAATGGAAGGCTTGAATTCTTGAAGCATCTTGAAGGCAATCTTTGTTGGAGAACGATTTGAAGAAGAAGAAGAAGAAGAGAGTAAATATTAGGGATTTTAGAGAGAGTGTGGCTGCAAAATATGATCCCAAAATAGTTTAGGATGATACATATATAATTTGGGACAATTCCCAAATTTCCCCTTCTCAAAAGTTCTAAAAAATAAGCAAAAATGCTCCTGGCGCGATAGTGGCGCGTCGCGCCATTGCAGCGCCAGGCCGATTACGCCTAAACCCTACACACCTCGTAGTGGAGTACCGCGCCAGAGACCAAACTACTGAGGCATGTTTCTGGCGCGATAGTGGCGCATCGCGCCCTTTCAGCGCCAAGGCCATATTTTCTGGGTTCTGGAAATTTGGCCTGAAAAACCCTGCACAACTTTTAGTGGTGTATCGCGCCAAGGAACAAACTATTAAGGCATGTTTCTGGTGCGATAGTGGCGCGTCGCGCCCTTACAGCGCCAAGGCCATTTCCCCAGCAGTTGCAACCCAGGCCAAAAAAATGAAATTCCTGCCATGCTAGTTCGTCTTAGGATCGTCATATCTTTTGACTCCAAACTCCAAAATGTACATCCTTAGTGGCGTTGGAAAGAAGACTCGACGACCTTTAATTTAATAGGTCGTGGGCCACCCAAATCGTCATATTTCAAAAGATAGGGTCATTAGAAGTCGACCCCTTATACGAACTCATCCTATAACTTAGCCACGACGAATCCTTTTGGACTTAGCTTGGTCCTAGGGGTCCTTCATGACCCCACATCACCTCTAACGCTGCTAAATTTCTCATCGATTCGTCTTACTCATGCAAATGCTCTACAATACTCGAGTTCCACCCTACCCAAATACAAGAAAGGTCCAGATCTTAGGGAAAAAATTTGAGGGGTGTTACAATTCACTAGGGTATGTAGGGACTGATCCATGGATTCCTTTCACCCATGGAGTCCAAAGGTTTTCTCAAAGTTTCCTTTAATTTTCAATTGTCTATTAGCCCTAATTTTGATAAATTGCATTGGGTTGTTTAAATTTTATTTTTAGATGTTGTCAGTGATCATTATAAGCATGTTTCTATATGAAATGCATGATTTCAAGTTGAATTATGAATTTCTATGCATTAAGCTATTTCAATCATGATTTTTGAAATTCAAAGATTAGTTTATATGAATTTTGATTATGAAGTTCTATGATTTCCAAAGAAAATATTTTATGAATGAAGTTGAGATTCGTGATTTAATGATGAAATTTATGATGATGATAAATTATGATCTAAGAAAGTTATTATGGTGTGATAATTACAATTCTCACACAAATCATGTTTAGATGGTGATAAGAAAATTCTCACCGAAGTTATGGATTCCTATAAATCACTAAAGTTAATTAGATACTCTATGATTATTTTTATAATGAAGTTAATGATAATGTTTCTATGTTGTAATGAATTACTAAGCACCGAGAGGACTTCTAGGTGGGGTTCAGTTTGGTAACGTAGTTAGTTACCCAAGGAAATCCTAGTAGCAATGTAAAGTCTCAAACTACATTATCCATGTAGGTTGTCTTTATGGCCTAGCTAGTGGATCCACATATAGCTATTGAGGTTAAAGTTGTTTCTCACAGAGTCTACGGTTGTAAGTAACCTCTCTGTTTTTGTTGTGGCAGTTACATCAGATTCTATGTTATAGATCGCATGGTCTTAAGATGTCAGTTAAAGGTCTTATCCCACATTCAAGTTATATGTAAAGATGAAAGCTTATTATGAAGTTTATGATGCTTGACCATAGTTTACATGATATTTCAAATGCTTTAAGTTAATCCATGCTCATTATGTTGGTCATGCATCTTATGTCATATTGCTCACGTTCCTTTACTTGTTCATGCATATCTCACATACTTAGTACCTTCTATGTACCAATGTATATTTTGCCTACATTCTCTCATAATGTAAGAGCATACAACGATCATTCTATTCATGGCTAGAGTTGTTTAAGTTCTCAAAAGTTGGTGAGTCGTCATTCATCGAAGACATTGCTTTTCCTTCATATTGCTACTTTGTCTTTCTCTTATATTTTGGCTGATCTAAGAGCTTTTCCTAAGCTCCCATCAAAGTCTAGTATAGAGGCATGTTTAGACGTTCAAGTTGATGTAAGTCCATTTTGGACATTGATTTGTGTATTTCTATTCCTTAAACTTACACTTTGAGTTGATTCTTCCACTTATCTAATCATGTTTCTTTTACCTTCATGCTAAGATGGCTAAGTTGGGATCCTTCGGTTCCCAATCATCGTGTCATATCTAGGCCCTAGGCTTGGATCGTGATAATAGTCTCAAGTCATGACAATTGGATTGAAGCATGCCGATGGCCTGATTTGATATTTTTCTGTTATAAATTGTTGGGTTAGCTGAGATAGTTATTGCAGGTTTAACTAATTGTGGCCTTGACAGTCTAGGCTTCTGATAAGTTGAGATATACTAATATATAATTATTGAATATAGCTGGCGTTCGCCAATAACGTACATGTATAGCTAGGTCATCTTAGGGTCAAGTATGGTATTAGAACGTGCTAGTTATACCTCTCGAGGTTGGGGCATGACAGTATTCCTCGGAAACAATGTTAATTTTTTGATACCCTCAAGATATACCTCACTTTTGACATAACGCGGTTGTATGCAATAATAGTGAGCCAACTAGGTTAGGATCGAATCCATCAGGAGTATGAGAGAACTCCTTCATGGTTATGTATCGATATAGCTACTCCACTTGTAGCCAATTTATAATCTGTAACAGTTGTAGAGAATGACTGTAGTAATTAAACTAATAAGAAGGAAAGTAAATATGGTTGTAAACTTATAAGATTAAAAACAATAAGATTGTGTCCCCATAATGGATTGCTTTCGCTCTTGGTAATCGTGCAACTACATGCTCCTAGAATTATAAATGCACTCAGTCTCTTGCATTACCACTCAGTCTTTTCTGTTCATAAACTACTTAACATATGATGTTTCTACAACTATATGAATTATTGACAATAAGAACGACTGATTATGTCAAGTTGAGATAATTATATCTAATGTAAATCTATTAATTAACCCCTTCTTGAATTCATACAAATCTTCTTTTACCAAATCTTAACTCACTCTTCTGAGTTTGAAGATTAAGATATTATGATGTAGAATAATATTTGCAATCACTAATCGTTTTAATTACGAACGAAAAGAAGTTTGATATCTAACCACCCTATATATAGTAACATGAAATTACATGAAAACCTTACGAGCTACACAATCTTATTGAGTTTAACAACCTCAGTAGAGGATTTAGCTAGTCATCTAGTAAGGAAATAACAAGAATAAAGAGTAAAAGAACTATGAATGTTAAAAGCTTGAATAAGATATATGAAAACTGAATTGGCTAATACTATTCTCGTCTTTTTTTATAATAGAAGCCTACATGTATATTTGAAATGGTCCGTCAAATAATTTGTGGCTCATAATATGGTCATAAATCATCTAAAAATCTGACAATTTATTGTTTTTTGCTTTTTGGTCATTTAGACATTAAATTTCTATAATAAACTAACATAAATATACAAGAAAATATAGCAAAACAAGTTTAGAAACATTTAAAATACTGATGAAAAGATATAAAATGTGTGCTAATTTCTAGGCATATCAATGCTAGTATGAATAAAATTCCAGTCTACGAAGAAATACATTGCCATGAAGTCATTTATTTCTTTATTACAAGACAATGTTGAGTGCACTTAATTGACCACGAGTCCACTAGTTTGCTATTGAATCCTCTAGATGCTGCCACCAATATGGTATGCCTAAAAAAATAGATCTCTAATCACTAGTTTAATTTTCAGTAGTGTGTAAATAGATCTCTGTTGGCATTTGGACAATTTTATATTTGTAACTTTAAGAGCTATAAAAACGAACGTATTTGACGAACGATAATTTTCTTTGATTATGATTTATTATTATATTAACTTATAAATATTTTTAATATTCAAATCCTTTCACCAAAATTGAGACAAAAGGGGTATTTTAATTATACCCACATGAAGAATTGTAGCAAAGTTGTTAAGTTGGTATAATATTGAAATAGGACAAATTATCGATATATACGTCCTATTTTAGGACTTTAGTATGTCCTTCTGATTTATTTGAAAAAATAATTATTTTATTTTTATCCGTGAGGAACTTGGCTAGGAAAAGGTTTTCAAAAGTTTAAATATATAGGTATAATAATATCTAACTTATATATGGAAGAAGTTTTGTCCAGGTGGGGATGAAACTTGAATCCATTCATTCACAATAGCTCAAATATGTGTCATCAAGTGATAAAACATTGGATTAGAAAAATTAAAATATCAAAAATGCCCTTCGTCGTACCACCAAACCTTTCACTTATTAAATAGTGTAAATAATATAATTATGTGATGATATAATTAACAATAATGGGTTTAAACGCATATAAACTTGTGTCGACTAATGTATTGTAATGACCCTCCAAGTTATTTTCTTCATTCTCCGATCTTTTCAGCGTTTAGAGCTTTTCTGCAGCGACCCCAAGTCATTTATGACTTGCTATCATAGACAGTTCGATCGCCTGGTCTTTTGTTTGGGTTTTATGCTCATTTCCCTGTTCTGGAGCTTTATTAACTTGAAAAGTTGACTTCGGTCATAACTTTAGAAAAAAGACCTCAAAACTGAATTCTGACGGTTCCATCAGCTCCATAATGGTCAGATTAGGCTAGCAGCATGGTCGGCACGAGTACCGAAGCAATTGGTACGAGTTCAGGAACATTTGGCGCTTTTGCCTTTGAAATTTGGCCTAAAGTTGACTTTGGTCTTCATTCTTAGAAAACACGCTTGGATGAAAATTTTGACGGCGCAGTTAGTTTTGGAATGTCGAGTTTGGTCTAGAACAACTCTTCGTTCACTTTCCGAGGCTTCCGGTCTAATCCCGAGGTCCGTTGTGGAATTTGGCTCAAAATAGCCTTTGGGTGTGGGACCCACATTCAATTTTAATGACCTCGTATGGAACTTTTGACTGCGTCATTGAGTTTGGAATGTTGAATTATGTAGGATAGCATAACTCGTTTGTGCGAACGGAATTCCGAATGAATTTCGAGCACCCCGTCGAAGTCTTTGGACTTGTGAAATATCAATTTTTTAGCTAATATCTGGTGCAGAAAAATTTGGCCTTCGCAATTGCGATGAACAATGCCGCATTTGCGAAGGGCCAGCCTGGTTACTCTCCGCGTTTGCAGAGTACTGTTCACCGCATTCGCGGAGGACAAATTCACCGTATCCTCTTTAGTTTTTATATGTCACGTTTCAGCATTTGCATCAAACTTCAAAGGAAGATATATCACTCATTCCTAGCTCAAATTGGGTTATCCAAAGGTCCAAATTTAAGAGAATTTCATGGAGAATCTAGTGGTGATCTCAAAAATGTGAGGAGAAGCTTCATGTGAGGTAAGAAATCGAATTTAGCTACTGCTCTAGTGCTTTTTGGAGTTGTATTTTATTAAAATTGTGGAGGTTGTAACTTGATCAATTTAAACCTGATTTGAGTGATTTTTGAGACTATATTATGGGAGTTTTGCAAGATCGTCTTAGTGCAATTTTTTTGGTTGAAAGGGTCTCATTTATTTTGTAATTAGATGATCAAGAAGATGCCATTTTCTTCTTTGGTCCGGATTTTTAAGAATTTTCGTTGCATGCTCATTTTGTGTAGTTTTCCAACCCCGAATTTTCATTGCATGCTCAATTCCAAAATTTTGTACTCGGGTCCCACTTTTTTCTTTTTAGACACCGAAATTGGCCCATCCTTGAATTCAATAATTTTAGTGTCATAACGATCGTATTGGCGATGTGATTAATATTTTGTTAGCGTGGAAGCAATTGGAGGTAATTTGGAGGACGAGAGCTTCATTGTGGTGTATTCGGAGCACGGGTGATCGGCTTCAAGGTAGGCTACGGTCTCCCCCTTTTGACTGAAATCTATTAGATATCGTGTAGTATACCTTACATGTGACTTAGATGAGTATTTTCCAAGATTAGCATTCTCCTCACCCGATCTCATTTTTTTGTTCCCGGATGAGCCTTAGGCTAGAATAGTCCCGTGAAATCTTTAGATTAGGTTGTAAGCTTTGGTTGTGGTGGTTACTTAACATTTATTATCCTGTTTAGGATCGATATTGATGGACTTGGACTATATTTGAGCCTTAGGCTCCTTATCATGTGGTTGTTTCCTTCTTAGCTAGGCGTAGCTTTCGGTAGGGCTTATTATGGATAGGATACCCCTTTTATGCTAGTGCCTGAGACCTTTGGGGCTCATCGTAGCCATAGGTTTGGCTTAGAGGTGCTAGTTGGGAGCTGAGGTGGCTTATTTTGAGGTAAGGCGTCGTACCTAGAGATATTTCTCCCCCTTTATGATTTGAAGCCATGCCTCGATTGTTTTGCTTTTGTTTAGTGGTAGGCTTATGATGCCATCTTATATATTATCTATTGTTGGGCCCGAGGCCATTTTTGAGGAGTGATTGGATCCCAAGTTAGTCCTTTGACTTGTTGTGTGCTAGGGCATGGTATTTCCTTATGGCTGTTTGTATCTTGTTTGGATGCTGGTGATGGCATGCTTACATCGTTTGAGCATATTTACTCATTTTGTCGTACAATCCCGGTATTTCATTGATTTTTAACTACTGTTTTGAGAAGGATTTTGTATACTTTTTCTATTTTTAAACTGGTTTTAACGGGAGTCATACCACCTGGATACTTGGTTCCTGCTTTTGGAAACTTATGAGGCATCGGGGACGTGCTTCTTTTTCTACTTGAGTCATTGGAGGCATCTGGGATGCGCTTAGTTTTACTTGGCTATTCGGCACGTCGATGCCCTTTCTTAGCCCACCGATACCCCTAGGTTTACTCTTGCTAGCTGGGCCATGCCCCTGAGAGCCTACTGGCTGAGTGGGCGGCCCCTTTTCAGGGTGCTCACGGTTGAGGTTACTGGTTTACTGATATTCGGTGTGGCGATGCCTTTTCTATATCAGCTTGGTTGTTCACTCTCTAGTACCACTACGGAGATTTTATTTGTCTATGTAAGACCTGGTTTGGGCCCAGACATTGTATACAGACTTTCCGCATCCCCTATGGGCCCCTGTGGCCAATGTATCACTAAACTGGATGAGGGAGTCGCATGGGTCCCACCTGACAGGCTGGAGGCCGGGGTGGGTCTATACACTTGTGGTTGTTGATCTCTGAGAGCCACCAATGATGTCACTGGATTTTACTACAGACTTGCATTCATTAGCATCTCCTATCACCAGCATACTTGTATGGTGTGGTCCCCTGGTTTTATGGGGGGCGGGGGTATGTTTGTCATTATTTGTACCTTCCAGAGGTATGGGCATCCAGTCGGTTATTGTCTGATTATACTTGCTCTTATCTCTTGTTGTACTTGTAGCTGGTACCTTTGGTTGTATTGATAGATGATTTACATGGAATTTGAGTTGGATTATGGTTGGTAATTCCTGCTAGGCTCAGTCGAAATAGTGTCTAGGTGATAATGTGGTTAGAGTTGTCAGTTAACACTGTATTTTCATTAGTAGACTTCGATGATGCCTTTTTTCCTTTAATAGGTTGTTGGATTGCGTTTTAGATGCATTTTTTGACTCTATTTCTTTATCTATGTTTCCAGTCTTCTTGCCTTATCTTTCTGTCATACTTGTGATAATTCCTGATTAGTTACTTGTGCAGTATTTACCTGCTTATATGATAATTATAATTTCTTTATCTGTGGAGCTCAGTCGGCATATGCCTATTGAGTACCATTCATTTGGCACTCATACTACACTTCTGCCCCCTGCAGATCATAGTACGGGTCATCACTGTTGATTTGGACTGGTGCGGAGCAGCTTCTACTCAGAGATTTGGTGAGATCCTAGCGTTCGGAATTGCCGATTTCCATCCATGCAAGATTAGGACTATTCTTTACTTGCTTTCGAAGACTGTCGGTACTCATATTGTATTTGTAAAAGCCTTGTACTTCTGTTTTGGTTTAGATACTCGATTACTGACTGATGCCAGGTCTTGGGGTGGTTTCTTGCAATTGTTTCAGTCATCCTCTTCCTTCTCATTATTACTTACTTTCTTCATATTTATTCATCTTTTGCTTGATAGCCCGTTGTCTTTGGTTCCGGGCTAAGGTTTAAAGGTTAGGCTTATCTGCGGGTGGGTGTTAGCAGGTGTCATCACGGCCTAAGAAATTGGATCATGACATATATTGAGTTAACAGTTCATGAGTTATTTTTAACAAAACTAATTAGTTCTCTGATTTTTATGCAATACAATAAAAGTTAGATTGTGATCCATGAAATCAACTATCGTTAAACTTTTCACTTATTAAATAGTGTAAAATATAAAAATAATATAATTTTTCAATCATATAACAACAATGGGTTTGAACACATATACACTTTTGTCGACTAATGTATTGATTTTCTGAGAAACAAAAAAGAACAGTTTATAAGTTATTTTTTAAAAAAGATAAGTTTTCTGATTTTTGTACGATACTAATAAAAGTTGGACTGCTATCCATGAAATCAACTATCGCCAAACCTTTCTCTTTTACATTACCTAAACTTCAAATAAATCTTTCAATTTTAGACACCATTATTGTTTGACAGAGAGAATAGATATGAAGGAAGCTTTGTTCAAGTGGCGACGAAAGTTGAAACGAGTTATTCACAATAGCTGAAATATGTATCATCAAATGATAAAATATTGGGCTAAAACAATTAAAATGTGCCAAAAGTCCTTTCGTCGTATCATCAAAACTCACTTATTGAAAAGTATAAATGTATATATAAATATAATATAATATAATTTGTTTTGATGATATAATTACAATAATGGGCTTGAATACATATACACTTTTATCGATAAATATATTATTTTTGGGGAAACAAAAACAAAGGTTCGTGAGTTATTTTTAACAAAGATAATTAGTTTCTGAATTTTGTATGATAAGATGCTATCCATGAAGTTAACTATCACCAAACTTTTCACTTTTGCACTACACAAACTTCAGAAAAATCTTTCAAAATTTAGATCCCATTGTTGTATGACAGAGAGTATATATGAAAGAAGCTTTGTCTCGAAACCAGTTGATAGCAATAGCTCAAAGACGTGTCACAAAATGATAAAATATAGAGTTAAAAAATTAAAATGTCAAAAGTGCCCTTTGTCGTACTATGAAAACTTTCACTTATTAAATAATGTAAGTGTAAGTGTAAGTGTAAAAATAATACTATTTTTTGATGATATAACAATAACGGGTTTGAACACATATACACTTTTGTCGACTAATGTATTGATTTTCTGAGAAACAAAAAAGAAATGATCCTGAGTTATTTTTAACAAAGATAATTAGTTTTCTGATTTTTGTACGATATAATAAATATCGCCAAACTTTTCAACTTTTACATTTGATTCTGCTCAACTCAATAGAAAATACTTTCTTCATCCTAATTTAATTTTTGTGTCTTACTTTCTTGCTTGATCTATCCATTTTTGAGTCTCTTTTTATATTTAGTAAGTTTTTCATCAATTCTAATATTTTACATGCCAAATTTCAATAAAAAGATTCAAAGGACTATATAAATTTTTAATTTAATTAATGTATAATTTTGATCCATCAAATTAACGGCAATGAAAAACTTAACGTACTTAAACAAAAATAGAGACATGTGCAATTAGAAAAAAACTCATCCAATATGATAGTAATCTTTTTTTATTTATATATATGGTATACTTGAATACCACTTTATAAAAAAACTAGTACACAAGATGGACCTCTTGCTCCTATCTTTTATAACCACCCTTGCTATAATCATCAAATTTTTATTCAAATATTTCTTTGTCAAGCCTAAAGAAAAAAATCCCTTTAGTTCCAGGTACATTTGGTTGGCCTATTATTGGAGAAACTATCCAATTCCTTGTATCACTTTACTATGGATTGGTCCATGAGTTTGTTCAAAAAAGAACCAAAAAATATAACTCCAATGTATTCAAAACTTCATTATTTGGCCAAAAAGTGGTTTTTTTTTCAGGTCCAACAGCTAACAAATTCATATTCACCAATGGCAATAAACTTTTGATTGGTTGGAGACCTAATTCTGTTCAAAAACTTTTCCCTTCTACATCATTTGTTCCTATAGAACATGATACCAAAAGGGCACAAAATATCATTAGCTATTTCTTGAACTCAAGAAATGTTGAGAAAATTATTAGTACTATGGACTCTATGTCACATACACACTTGGAAAATCATTGGAAGGGGAATAATGAAGTAATAGTGTTTGATCTAGTGAAGTTATTCACTTTCTCCCTTTCTATTAAAGCCTTCATAGGCATCGAAGAATCGGATAATAAAATCTTGAATCTTTACGAGAAATTCCAGATTTTTACAAGAGGTCTTTTGGTAATGGACATAACTCTACCTGGCACAACATTTTATAAGGCAATGAAAGCTGGGAATGAATTAAGAAAAGAAATGAAGGTCAACATTGAAGAAAGAAGAGCAAAATTACTAGAAAATCCAAATATGTCAAATATATATAATGATGTGTTAACACAATTGATTATTGAACAAGATGAAGATGGCAAGTATATGACTGAGGTTGAAATTGTAGACAAATTATTTGGATTTATTATTGGTAGTTATGATACTACTGCTACAACTATTACTTTGACCATGAAGTACCTTAATCAGAAGCCTGAGTTCTTTAATGAAATAATAGAAGGTACTTTTTTCTTCTCTTCAAATTAAATTGCATTATTTGATATAAAGATTTTTTTTCTTGTAAATTTACATCTTGTGCCAAGTTATGTTTTATTTTTCAATTTACTAATTCTACAAATCATGAGCCCTTACATGTAGCTATCGTTTAGATAACCTGATAGTATAAAACTTTTTAGCATTATTCGTGTATAGAAGCTAATTTTAAGAGTAGGATAGATTAGTTGAAAAACCATTGGTCCAAAAATATTGTAATGGTATTTTTGATAATTTTATCATTTGTCATTTGATTTGTGGTTAATCTGGAACTAATTAAATGACAGAGCACAATGAAATATCAAGACAGATGATTCCAAGAAAAGAGCTATGTTGGAATGACATTCAAAAAATGAGGAAAACTTGTAGCTTTGTGAATGAAGTATTAAGAAACACACCAATTGTTCAAGGTATTTTTAGAGAAGCCATGGAGGATTTCACTTATGAAGGCTTCCACATACCAAAAGGATGGAAGGTATGTATATTTTCTTCACTTTTTTAAAAAAATGTAAAAAAAAAAAAAAGTAACTAAAAGTATAATTTGATTATTATTCTTTTTTTCAATGTAAAAAAATACTCCACGGCCCCAAATGTTAAGGAAAATGGGCACATAACATTCTTGAAAGATTGTGTAAATGCTCACTTATTAGGGAGCTAATTGATCTGTCAAAGTTGTGGTATGTCAATAAATATCGGCAAGGGATATTTTAATTTGTTGCTCACCATTTCTAGATTTTTTTTTAAAAAAAAAACGTTAATTTAGAAAAGAGAACATACATCAAAGAAAGGCTCTAGTGCGTAAATCATTTTTTACATCAATATTTGATACATATTACTCCTATTATCTACTTGAAAAGTTAAGCCGTTGCGTGCTAGTAGTTACTCTTCAAAAAGTCATAACTCATGATATTATATTTTGAAGACATTGTTGTCGAAAATAATAATTTATTTTTAATTGGGAAAAAAATTCAACTTGTAAAATTTATTATTATTAATACTAAAATCTTCAACTTTATTTCTAAGTACTAAATTAGTCAACACTAGATATGATTCTTCTTCTAAGTATGCTATCAAAACAAATTTGCAGATATATTTGAGTTTTGGAGCTACACAAAAGAATGGTGAATACTTTCCAAACCCTACAAAGTTTGATCCTTCTAGATTTGAATGAAATGGACTAGTTCCTTATACATCAGTTTCATTTGGTGGAGGACATAGAATGTGCCCTGGAAAAGAATTTGCAAGAATATTGATTCTTGTTTTTCTTCATCATGTACTGAAGAATTTTAGATGGGAGGCTAAGATTCCTTTAGAAAAAATAATGTACCCTTTTTTTCTACTAGCCATCCCAATAAATGGATATCCTGTCACCCTTTCTACGGTTTAAGCTTTGTTACATGAAAAAAATATATGAAAAATGATGTAACCTAGTTAATATATACTTCCTCCATTCTGTTTCAAGTTGTTTGAATTATTTGTTTTGGCACGGAATTTTAAAAAATAAATGAGATTTTTAAATCTTGTGATTTTATATAAAAAATATGTCAAATGTACCAAAATGTTCTTTAATCTTGTGGTCTTAAAAATGTCATGTGGATAGTTGGAACTAAAGAGATGCTAAAAAGCAAAAGAATCATTCCTTTTTAAATGGACCAGAAAAAGAAAGTAGATCAAATAAATTAAAACTAAAAATCCAAAAACACGATGAAGATATGGGAGAGAGTGGTGGAGATGAGGGTGAGGATATGAGTGTCAATCTAGGAGAATCAGTTTGTATTCATGTCGGGACAATCGACTACTGAAGCAGTCCATCTTGTGCGCAGACTGGTGGAGAAATTCAGAGAAAGAAAAAGAGATCTTCATATGGTATTCATTGATATTGAAAAGGCCTATAACAAATTTCCAAGGGATGTTCTCTGGAAGTGTCTGGAGGCGAAAGGTGTCCTGATGGTGTATATTAGGGTGATAAAAGACATGTATGCTAGAGCCAAGACTCGGGCTAAGACGGTGGGAGGTGACTTAGAGCATTTTCCTGTTGAGATGGGACTACATCAGGGATCTGTGCTGAGACCATTTTTTTTTGCCTTGGTGTTGGATGAGCTGACCCGGTCTATTCAAGAGGAGGTTCCATGGTGGATGTTATTTGCGGATGATATAGTGTTGATTGATGAGACTCAGGACAGAGTTAATGATAGGTTGGAGGTTTGGAGATAAACTTTGGAGTCCAAAGAATTCAAATTGAGCAGGACCAAAACAGACTACTTGGAGTGAAAATTCGGTGTTGCGATGGATGAAGAGGGTGTCACGCCCCGGGAGGGTACCCTAGACGTAACCGGCACTCAGAAACCATTTCTGGCTCCCAAGCGAACCACATAGCCTGATCACACATCCGTTCATTCATTCATTCAGCGGAAAGTTTAAAAATAAAGAGTAATTTAGCGGGCAACTCAAATAACCCATCCAACTCAAAGAATAAAGGTCATGGGCCGACAGATCAACTAAAATATTTGTCATTTAAAAAAATAGTTTGACAAGAAATACTCAAAGATAGAAATACTCAATCGACTCATCACTATCTAGTCTATGAAGCCTCTATCACTACTATCTAATTGGTGCCAATGACATGTTCATGGCTACCTCAAATCAAAATGAAAAGGGCTAACTCGATGCAAGAATACACAGACGGTGTCCTCCAAATGTAGGGGAGGACTCACCAATACGCTGAGTGCGAATAGATCCCCAATGATGCTCCTATTGACGATCTCTTAAACCTGTCTCTGCATCATGAAACGATGCAGGTCCAAATGGACGTCAGTACGTGGAATGTACTGGTATGTAAAATGGCAGAATGAAACATACCTCAAGGAAGAATAACATCGGTCCACATATCTCAATTCAGAAAGATGAGAGAGACTCAACAAGGCGTCATAAGTCTAAAGTAATAATACATTTTTAGACAAAGACCAATCATATACCATACAGTCCAATCCAATCATACACAATACAGTCCAATCAAATCATTTACAATTCGATCCCTTTCAATCATGTACACTCCGATTATATACACTCAACTCAACAATCAACTCAATAATCAAATCCAATCTAGTCACATACCATTCTATTCAATCCAATCACAATTCATCTATTCCAATTCGACCATATACAATCTACTCAGCATTCAACTCAACAATCAGCTCAAAGGACTCAACTTAGTAAATATGCAAATTAAATTATGCAACGCTTTACAATTTAACTCAAAGGACTCAACTCAATAAGTATGTAACAACTCACTCAAGTGTCCTAAGTCTAACAAGAAATAATTTAGACAGGACTAACTCATAAGCATATAGCAACTCACTCAACCCAACTGACTCAGAGTACTATCAAGACCTAAATGGGAGTTTCTCTTAACCGAAAACCATCACTTATGAGCCAGTGAAGGTACAACAAAACGACGTTGTTGCCGCGCCCGTTCATACCTTGCCAGGGTATGAACGAATCAAACACTCATGGATACAATCCAACCAAGTCCTATAATGTCAGGACAAATCTCTCGGGGAAGCATCCGACTTTAACGGTTCAATCCCCCTTACGTTTGGCAACATAGGTATTGGGTTCGAGTATGGACTATACTCTTGCCCAATTCGGTGCTCGATACTCCTCCCATAACTCCATGCTCATAAAACTCCTCCAATCATCTCAAACAAGCCCTCACGGCTAGTTTCATGTGGAACATTGCCACCTCATCGACTCTGTTCTCATTTCAACTCAAATTAACTCATAATGACAAGTCTAATTGGACCTTCTTTCAAATCGACTCATCTCAAATTATCAAACTCTTCTCTTTAAAAATTTATACAATCTCAACTCAATGAATGCAGAAAATGTTATGTACATTAAAATATAATTTCAACTCCTCAACTCAAACTCAAAATAGATACTTTAATGTAGAAATACTCAACTCATTTAAAGGCTCCTCATACTCAACTCATACTTAAGCTCCTTTCTAAATCAAAGATGAAACTAATAATTCTTTAGACTCAAAATAGTGTATAATTAGTTTATGCAAAAAGGTTCACAAATAATTTATTGAAAGCTCCTCCTCAAAAGATCATTTATTTTCAAAATATTTCTAAGACTCCAATCTACTCAAATTATGCACCTCACATACAACAAAATCACATTAGACTCCAATCCACTTCATCACACAACATCCTCATCGACATCACCTCTTCATTCACATCATCACCAAACATCATCATCACATCATCATCATATATCATCATTCACATCATCATCAAACATTATCATCACATCATCATCATATATCATCATTCACATCAATCATCAAACATTATCAACACATCATTGTACAGTATTATTTTCACATCGATCATCAAACATCTACTCCAAAAATCCTTATTTTTATCCTATGTTCATTTTATAGAAGCAAAGGGGCATTCTTAACTAACCAATTCATTCTTTTCATTCCAATCAATACATATATATATACACACAACTATCCATCTCAACCTCAAGACATTTGTGACAAGAAACCTCATCTTGGGTTCATGTGAATGAAACATGAACCCATACTCTCAACAAAACTCAACTCAAGAATATCGTCAACATCTATAAATCTATATACAAAGGTACATTTGAAATCAATAATATAAAAGATAACTATTTAGTAACTCAAGTCATTAAAACATCAATCAACTAATAGTACTTAAAAACATTCTATAGTTAGGAAAACTTTCAAGAAAACCTTCTTAAAAGGTTCAACTCTTTCACAACTCCTATCCAACACATCTATGGGCATATGGAAGAACTAAATCCATATTTTAGGTTAGCCTTACATACCTTAGTGAAGACTTGAAGAAAACCTTGATGTTGAGTCTTCAACGGAGGACTTAAATCTTAAAGCTCTTGGACTCTTTTGTTGGAAATGGAGGAGAAGAAGAAGAGAGAGAGAGAGAGAGGAACCCCTAGGGCTTTTCTAGAGAGAGAGTGGGGGCTAAAAAATGATCCTAAAATGGTCTATGGTGATACATATATAATTTGGGACAATTCCCAAATTGCCTCTTCTTAAAAGTTCTGAAAAATAGGCAAAAATACACCTGGCGCTATAGTGGCGCGTCGCGCCCTTGCAGCGCCAGGCTAATTATGCCTAAAACCTACACACCTCATAGTGGCGCGCCGCACCAAGGACCAAACTACTGAGGCACATTTTTGGCGCGATAGTGGCGCGTCGCGCCCTTACGGCGCCAAGGCCAATATTTTCTGGGTTCTAGAAATTGGCTTGGAAAACCCTGCACACCTTATAGTGGCGCGTCGCGCCAGAGCCCAAACTACTGAGGCATGTTTCTGGCGCGATAGTGGCGCATCGCGCCACTGCGGCGCCAAGCCCAGTTTTCCAGCAATTGCAACCCAGGCCTGAAAATCTCTACTGTACTAGTCTATAGTAAAATGGCTATAACTTTTGACTCCAAACTCCAAAAATTGAATTTTTGGTGGCGTTGGAAAGAAGACTCAAAGACCTATAATTTGGTAGGTTGTGGGACATCCAGTCCTTTATATTCTAGGAGATATGGTTGTTTGAAGTTGACCCCTATACTAACTCATCCGAAAACTTAATCGATTGGAGTTCTTTGGACTCGACTTGGTGTTAGAGATCCCTCATGACCCCTAAACACATCTAACACACTTCAAATACTTAGGAATTAATCCTAACTCATGTGTAAAATTACAAGTCCTCCGGTCCAAGTCTACACTCACGTGAAGAAATACTCAAATCTTAGCAAAATTTTTTGGGGGGTGTTACAAAGGGCATGGAAGTGAGACTTGCCAATCAACCTATCTCCAAGAGAGAAAGCTTTAAATATCTTGAATCCATCATCCAAAGTAGTGGGAACATCAATGATGATGTCACGCATCGCATTGGGACAGCATGGATGAAATAGAGGCTTGCCTCTAGAGTCCTGTGTGATAAAAAGGTACTACCTAAACTTATAGGTAAGTTCTATAGAATGGTGGTTAGATTGGTGTTATTATATGAAGTGAAGTGCTAGCCAGTCAAGAACTCGCATGTTTAGAAGATTCATGTCGCGAAGATGAGAATGCTGAGATGGATGTATGGTCATGCTAGGAGTGATGGGATTAGGATTGAGGTTATTCGGGAGAAGGTAGAAGTGGCCCCTGTGGTAGACAAGATGAGAGAAGCGAGATTGAGATAGTTTAGGCATGTGCAGAAGAGGGTGTCTGATAACGTCCAAATATACTTCTCGAAAAGAAATGTAAACGGTCGTTTGCAATATATTTACCCAAATATGAGTCGGGGTCGATCCTACAGAGAATATAGAAGAATATTGTCAATAGCAAAATTTAACTTGATAATCGTTATTTAAAAGGGGGATTTAAATTGAAACAAAAATAAAAAGAACAACAATAGCTTTGGACTAAATATTTATTTATATTTAGATTATTAGGAGTAACTAGGAATGTGTTCCCCGTGATTTCATAACTGAGCAAGAATATTATATTAGTAATTGATTTTAGTTCTTAGCATGCAAGATCGGTAAGTTAAGTTCACCTAAGTTCTTGATCCGGCAAATAAGTAAATTTCACTATGTAACTTAATTCGTCTACGAGTGTATGCTTTACTAATCCTTACCAATGATTCCATATTTAGCTATCCCTTGAACCGTTCAAGCTAATTAGATGAGGATGATTAGCCACAAATCTCGTTGTTTAATCTCTTTTCCCATTTGTTACCTCCTTGATCCGGCAAGTAAGAATAAGGCGAGTTCTAACGTTTGCAACCGTTAAAAAATAATCAAAGCGAAAGGAAAAATAATACATGCATAAAAACCATTCAAGAATCACTTTTTACATTAATTACTTCGATAATTCATCATGGTTCCCACAAACCTAATTATGCAATTTAGCTACTCATAATTTGAAAAATCACAATTTAGAAATTATAGACAAAACCCTAATTATGAACTTACAAATTGAATAGAATAAATTCAAAATCTTGAATTCTTGAAGAAAATTTAACAAAGATATAGAAGAAGAGAATAAACTAATTTTTTGACCTTCACGACGGCTCTTCGAAAATTCTCAAGTTATAATAATCTAAGTCCTAGGTTAAAAGTTATATATGAGTTGTGTGTTAGTTCCCCTAAGAATTATTTTTATGGACTATTTATAAATGTAGAAAATCCCAAATAAAATAACTGAGTCCAAAACTAAGTGGGAAGCCAAAAGCCGATTGAATTTATTTTGCCGAATTGTCGCCGCCTTCAATTTTTGAGTTGCCTTCAGGTACTGCAACGTGGCAAAAGCTAACAAATTGCAATTTGATTTTGTTGCAAATTCTGCAAACTTTTGAATATTATATAAATATAATATAATATTTAATTTAATTCATCAAGCTGCCTGTTTGATTTCCTTCTTTGATCTTTCATCTTTTATTCGTTTTGGCTTCAAATTTCTTCATCTTCATGTTAGATTAATTCTACAAATAAAATACACAATTTAGCGCAATCCATAAAATTTATGCTCAAAAAGTACCAATAAAAATACCAAATGTGAGGCAATTAATGATTAAAAATATGTAATTTTGGCCTCACATCAACACCCCACACTTAAACTTTTGATCGTCCTCGAGCAAGTATTAAAGCTCATCTAAAAAAAATATCAAACTTGGAACGCCATCACTTTGGTTGATACAAATAATTAGGACATACACAAAAACATCAAGTACAGTTTTCGATCATTATGCAAGATATACAAGCAAACAACAAACCTCCAACCTCCCAACCTCAAGGAAGGACTCTAACTCATCAAATATAAGTTTGCTCACCTATTCCATCAAAGAAAGATAAGAAAATAACCTATCTATCATGAAACAAGTGCCCTCACAAGAAGAAATTGTCAACATACTCAATTTAATAATTGAATATAAATTAAGGACTTAGCATCAAAGAACAACTCTCACACTCACAAAAGAATTCACATGTATGCACAAAGAAACATAGGCTTACCCATTATGTACATCTCCACTAATTAAGCATGCTCGACTATAATCAAATAGAATTTTTAACGGGTTGTAATGTAGGCTAGGGGACGGGTAAGAAAAACTATATAATAGTGACTTACACTTACCTAAGCACTTTGCATCATAATACTTCATCACCCATTATTTTCTCCTTTTTATTTTCAGTCCATTCTTCAACAATTATTTCACTAGTAATTTCATATCATCAAGAATGTTTCAATCATTATAATTATTTTTTTCAAGTAATGTTTTTCTCCTTTTTCTTATGTCACATTCTTTCCAAGAGGGCTTTTTCATCACTTTGCAGTTATCATCGATTACCTTTTTGCAGTCAACCATTTCTTTTCTTCAAATTTAATAATTATAATAAGTTTATGCCACAGAGTTCAAGGAAGTTGTTACGCCCCGGGAGGGTATCCTAGACGTAACCGGCACTCAGAAACCATTTCTGGCTCCCAAGCGAACCACATAGCCTGATCACACATCCGTTCATTCATTCAATCAGCGAAAGACAAAAGAAAAATAAAGAGAATATTCGGTGGGCAACTCAAAACATCAATCTAACTCAAAGAATAAAGGCCATGGGCCAACAAATCAACTCTAATATTTGTCATTAAAAATAGTTTGACAAGAATAATGTAAGGAAAGAAATACTCAATCGACCCTTCACTATCTAGTCTATGAAGCCTTTTTCACTACTATCTAATTGGTGCCAATGACATGTTCATGGCTACCTCAAATCAAAATGAAAAGGGCTAACTCGATGCAAGAATGATATAAGCGGTGTTCTCCGAATGTAGGGAAGGACTCACCAATATGCTGAGTGTGTATAGATCCTCAATGGTGCTTCTATTGACGATTTCTTAAACCTGTCTCTGCATCATGAAACGATGCAGGTCCAAATGGACGTTAGTACATGGAATGTACGAGTATGTAATATGGCAGAATGAAATATACCTCAAGAAAGAATAACGTTGGTTCAAATATCTTCGAATCAGATTGATAAGAGAGACTCAAATAAGGCGTCATAAGTCTAAAGTAAGAATATATTTTTAGACAAAGACCAATCACACATCATACAATCCAATCCAATCATACACAATACAGTTCAATCAAATAGTATATCATCCAATTTAATCCAATCGTATACAATCGGTTCAATCCGGTCATATACGATCCGATCCAATCCAATCATATACCTCTCCATCGTACACTATCCAATCACATATCATATAATCCAAT
Organism: Solanum dulcamara; assembly: GCF_947179165.1. NCBI lineage: Eukaryota > Viridiplantae > Streptophyta > Magnoliopsida > Solanales > Solanaceae > Solanum > Solanum dulcamara. The sequence continues at coordinate 67,841,562 of NC_077245.1, forward strand.
CCATCACACATCACCTAATCCAATCATATAAAATCAACTCAACAATCAACTCAAAGGACTCAACTCAATAACTATGCAAATTAAATTATGCAATGTTTTACAATTCAACTCAATCATCTACAATCACATTCAAACCAATCATATCAAGCACAATCTATTCAATTGGGAGTTTCTCTAACCGACAACCATCACCATATAAGCGAGTGATAGTACAACAAGCCGACGTTATTACCACGTCCGTTCATACCTTGCCAGGGTATGAACGAATCAACCAATCATGGATCCAATCCAACCAAGTCCTATAATGTCAGGATAATAAAATGGGAAGCATCCGACTTTAACGGTTCCATCCCCTCATACGTTTGGCGATGTAGTTTATTGGTTCGAGTATGGACTATACTCTTACCCAATTCGGTGTTCGATACTCCTCCCAAGACTCAATATGCTCATATCTATCAAGTGAGTAAAATACTCAAAATACTCATTTACTCTCATTGGTCTCTTTCAAATCAACTCATTTAGTCTCATTGGACTCTTTTCAAAACTCAAATCAAATCTGGCTTCATTGGACCTTCTTTCAAATTGACTCATCTCAAATCATCAAACTCTTCTCTTTAAATTGATACCATCTCAACTCAATGGATGTAGAAAATATTATATGCATTTAAAATATAATTACAACTCCTCAACTCTACCTTAAAAAAGACATTTTTATGTAAAAGTGTTCAACTCATTTATACTCAAAATACTCATGTTCAAAATAATTGAAAGACTTTTCAAACTCAACTCATGCTTAAACTCTTTTTAAATCATAGATGAAACTAATAATTCTTTAGACTCAAAATAGTGTGTAAATAGTTTAAGAAAAAAGGTTCACAAATAATTTATTTAAAGCTCCTCCTCAAAAGATCATTTATTTTCAAAATATTCCTAAGACTCCAATCAACTCAAATTATGCACATCACATACCATAAAATTGCATTAGACTCCAATCCACTTCATCACACAACATCCTCATTAATATAACCTCTCCATTCACATCATCGTCAAATACCATTATTCACATTGTCATCAAACATCATCATCATCATCATCAAACATTATCATCACATCATTGTTAAATATCATCATCACATCAATCGTCAAATATCTACTCCAAAATACTTATTTTAGTCTTATGTTCAATTTATGGAAGCAAAAGGATATTCTTAACTATCTAATTCATTCTTTTCATTCCAATCAATACACATATACACAAAACCATCCATCTCAACTCAAGACAAATTATGACCAAAGAAATCTCATCTTGCGTTCATGTGAATGAAACATGAATCCATACTCTCAACAAAACTCAACTCAAGAATATCGTCAACATCTATAAATCTATATACAAAGATACATTTGTAGTCAATAATATGAAATATAACTATTTAGTAACTCAAGTCATTAAAATCATCAACCAACCAATAGTATCTAAAAACATTCTATAGTTTAGGAAAACTTTCAAGAAAACCTTCTCAGAAGGTTCAACTCTTTCACAACTCCTATCCAACACATCTATGGGCATATGGAAGAACTCAATCCATATTTTAGGTTAGCCTTACATACCTTGTTTTTGGGTCTTCAATGGGAGACTTGAATTCTTGAAGCATCTTGAAGGCAATCTTTGTTGGAGAAGGATTTGGAGAAGAAGAAGAAGAGGAAGAAGAAGAGAGAAAATATTAGGGCTTTTAGAGAGAGAGGGACTGCAAAATATGGTCCCAAAATGTCCAAGGATAGGTATATATAATTAGGGAAAAAGTCCAAGTTGCCCCTCTTCAAAAATATGGAAAATTGGGCAAAAACTCTTGCTGGCGCTATAGTGGCGCGTCGCGCCACTGTAGCGCCAAGCCAAAATAGGCCTAAAACCCTGCACATCTAATAGTGGCGCGTCGCGCCAAGAACCAAATTACTGAGGCTATTTTCTGGCGCTATAGTGGCGCGTCGCGCCACTGGAGCGCCAAGCCTAAATTTCCTGCAGTGGTCGCCCAGGCCTGAAATTCCTGCAGTACTAGTCTGTAGTAAAATGGTCATAACTTTTGACTCCAAACTCCACAAATTACCATCTTGTTGGAGTTGGAAAGAAGACTCAAAGACCTTTAATTTGGTATGTCGTGGTCCACCCAGTTCATTATATTCAAAGAGATATGATCGTTTGAAGTTGACCCTAATACTAACTCACCCGAAAACTTAATCGATTGGAGTTCTTTGGACTCGACTTGGTGTTAGAGATCCCTTATGACCCCTAAACACATCTAACACACTTAAATTACTTAGTAATTGATCCTAATTCATGTGTAAAATTACAAGTCCTCCGGTCCGAGTCTACACTCACGTGAAGAAATGTTCGAATCTTAGCGAAATATTTTGGGGGGTGTTACAGAAGCAAGGTGCAAAAATTAGGGATTCAACAAAAGAGTCAAGGCATAAATATGGCTACCAATAAAAGTTATAGGCTCAAAAAGGCTAACTAGTGATATAATATCTGAACAAGGCTAAAATTTACAAGACAAATCAAAGAAAGCCTAATATCATCTTCTAAACAAAGCAATACTTTTTATTTCGCTTCAATAACATGCAGGGCAAGTTCTATAATAAGATGAAAAACATGAAATATATTCAAACAACCTCACCACACATGACAAAAGTCTCAATCAAGATAGATCAATTTTACTTCGAAGATAGATAGGGTCATTACAAACAATAAAAAAAATTATACAGAGTCACAAGAATGAGTTTAGGTGTCAAATAGCCTATAATTTAATGAGTACTCAAGCATTCATAAGAAAGTACACTCAAAATTAGGCCTAAATAGCAAGTATCAAATCAAAAAGGTCTTTTCTTTTCTCTTCAAAAAAAATGAAAAAGAAAAATCTAATCTAAAAAAAATAAAAGATACTTGGTTCAAAGGGACCCCCTCTCAAAAAAGAACCGAAAAGGAAACCAAGGGGTGGATGAAGTATGCTCTAAAAAAATAATCTAAGAACCATAAAAAAGATTATTTTAATAATAAAATATACTCTAAAAAAATAATCTAAGAACCATAAAAAAGACTATTTTAATAATAAAAGAAAAATCTTTTTGTAGCTTTGGTCTTTTAAAAAAAAATCAAACTGAAATAAATAAATAAATAAATAAAATACCATATCACACTTCACCCTTAAAATATTGGGAGATATTACACCCCACACTTAAAATCATGTTTTGTCCCCAAAGCAATTTATTGAAAAGAGATGAAGCAGAAGGATAATAAATACTCCCTAAGACCCTTTAGGGCCTAGCTAGCAACATGTTTCTTCAATTTTAATCAAGGGTCGCATGCACCCCACACTTAAGCTCAACACATGTTCCTTAGCTCCAAATTTAAGTACTCGGACTTCCCCTAAATCTGCAAAAACAAAAGAACACAAAAAAAGTGACACTATAAAAATAAAAATAAGAAGTTACACTACAAATTAGTTGTCTCCCAATAAGCGCTTGATTTAACGTCGTGGCACGACGTTGGTCACTTGACTACTCAAACTTCATCAAGTTTTCATATGGGTTGCCTTCCATAAAGCGCCTGATTTAAAGTCGTGGTACGACACCATCAATATTACTATTTTTCATTACACTTTGAGGATATGAATTGCACCCCCAATTTTGCATCAAAGTTTTTATCTCTTTCAAGAGGTGGTGGTACAAAAATAAAAGAACCAAGCAATAGAAATTGTTTATTGCAATTCTTGCCCCTTAAATGAGGAATATAATTTTTTGATTTTGAAACAATACATTAAAGAATATATGTACATTGCTCCTCCTCGTCAATTTTTGCATTCAACTCAGTATTTAATTTGTAAATATCCCAGACAAATATATTATCCACATACATGAGCTTAGTTATTATTTTATAGAAGAGTATCAACACATCTTCCATCTCCCCACATAGCTTATCTTGTTGAAAAAAAACTGACCTGTAAGAATTCATAATATCAAAAATACAAGAATTACAAGAACACTTATCACTGCATACTTTTTCAGATGACATCACAAGAAAAGTAAAAATTATTATTATTATTATTAATATTATTATTAATAAAGAAAAATAAATGCAAAAATAATACTAAAAAAACAATAAACTAAAAATAAGGACTACAAATCAAAAAAATTACTAAAGACAATTTCTAAGCCATATTCCCTGGCAACGGCGCCATTTTTGATAACATCCAAATATACTTCGCGAAAAAAATATAAACGGTCGTTTGTAATATATTTACCAACTATGAGTCGGGGTTGATCCCACAGAGAATATGGAAGAATATTATCAATAGCAAAATTTAACTTGATAGTCGTTATTTAAAAAGGGGGATTTATTGAAAAAAAAATAAAAAGAACAACAATAGCTTGGACTAAATATTTATTTATATTTAGATTATTAGGAGTAACTAGGAATGTGTTCCTCATGATTTCATAACTCAACAAGATGATTGTATTAATAATTGATTTTAGTTTTTAGCATGCAAGATTGGTAAGTTAAATTCACCTAAGTCCTTGATCTGACAAATAAGTAAATTTTACTACGCAACTTGATCCGTCTACGGGTGTATGCTTTACTAATCCTTACAAATGATCCCAGATTTAGCTATTCCTTGATCCGTTCAAGCTAATTAGATAAGGATGATTAGCCCCAAATCTCATTGTTTAATCCCTTTTCACATTCGTTACCTCCTTGATTCGGTGTCATGACCCAACTCACCGGGCCATGAGGGCACCCATTTTATGACCTAAGCAGGAGAAATCTTAACCCTTTATATAAGAACAGTTGCGGAATTTAAAACAAACTTGAATAATTAAACCAAAATTTCTAAAGAAAACTATATTAAAGACCGTCTTATACAATTATACAAAATCCTCCAAGGATACTAGTCTAAACAGGTAAAAGAGCTACTAAGAGTAGAAATAAAATAAAAAACCAATGATCCAGCTTCCACCAAGATAAGGGAAAGATAGAAGTTGTTGGAGGATCGCCTTTGTCTTCACCTAAGAGACATAACTGACCCTGCAACCAGACTGAGTAGTATCAGTACAAACAACACATACTGATAGGCATCATTGTTCAATCTGATACCCATCGCATAATAAATGAATAGAGAAATAAGAGATATCAAAATACTTAAACTTCCTCAATTTAGTCACCCCAGCCCAATAAGTGCACTCCTTATTCTCACCCTTAAGGTATTCACCACCCTAAGCAACACGGTTCCATTATCACCCTAGTCACAATTTAAAACCCGTGGGTTAGGGACCCACCTTACTATTATTCCATCACCCCAATAGTCCCCACCTAGAATAATCGTTCAATGATTTTGCCCAACCCTCACTAGTTGGTCTAATTACCTCACAACATAAAGCATATCCATCTCACAGCCACACTCTCCAACTCACATGAGTTCTAAATAGCCACTATCCCTACCTCAGTTATTCATGAAAATCACAATGGTAATACTCTCTGGCAACTAGAAACCTCGACTTCTAAGTGTATAAATATAGAATACGATTATACCATATAGATCACATCTAGTCCTAACAAGGCCTATCCTCTTACCCACCAATAAGTGTATTGATGACCATAATTCTCTATATCTAGCACACCTCAACTCAAGAGTTCATTTATAGTTCTTAGTCCATGGATCATCTACCAATAACTTTATTATTTTATGAAAATACATATATCATCAGGTCCTCTCATAGGACCATCCACACACACATACTTGGCCCTTTCAGGGATCCAATTCAGTCATATTTGTGTCGAAACGTGACCCGATCTAAGAATGTATCAAAACATGACACTCAATCCAAATACATGTCAGAACATGATACTCAATCCATATATATGTCGAAACATGACACCCAATCCAAACATACCACATTCATAATTACTTTTAGTATTCACGGCATTTATATCACAAAGAACATGTTCATCACAAAATAGGCCAGCAAGTGCTCATTTATATAAAGACTACCATGATACCCTTATTTGTAAGCGTTTAGGCATATCATAAGTAACTCAATTACATATTTAAGATAACTCTGGGAACAATCAACGTCCACACGACCAAAACTTACAAATCTAACCTCAAAATCTACTAGTTTTACTTTTCTATACGAGATTCTATGCCCGATATAAATTAACTAGCCGCACACAAAAACATTACAATCAATAACTTATCAATTCACTGCAGCACCTTTCTACCCAGGTCACATTCGAATTTGACCCTATCACAACCGGATCTCTGCCCGTATCCCATTACCCACAACATAGTGTATGAATTCTCATTAATTCTCCTTCTATATTATATAGCCGGTGAAGATTTACTACTCATAAAAGAGAAGCCTAGCCTACTTAGACACTAAGCATTCGCAGAGAGATAACACTGCTGAAATCATTGGTTCAAGTTATTCCAAGGGCAAGACCATATTAAATTCCATAGGTTCAAGCCTTCCAAAAGATGACATTCCCTTCCCTCCTCTTCTTCATTCAAGAGTAGCCTTTTTGAAGGGTTTTGCAGAAACTCTTGCCTCTAACTTACACTTGATAGAATTGGAAAAATAATAAATTCGCGACTTAAGTTCTACCCTATGACCTCCCACTCTGGCGGCCATATTCCCACTATGGCGGTGTCGCCGAGGCAGAACTAACCCACTCCTTTGGGATAGTGGGACCCAGTCAAGCCATATTCTTGTGATTTCTTTTTAATCGAAATTAATAACAGTTTGGGTCATTATAATAGATACCAATTTATCCCTCATTCGTCCCTAAACAACACGCGATAAAGGTACGAACCAGTTTAGGGCTCACTACAGGAAACGACCACTGTCCATAATCTAAGGAAAATTAGCATACTCCAAATTACGGTGCAAATGAAATCACCTCCAATACAAGCTCTATAAGGATTACCCAAAGGAGGTGGACCCACTTTTCAAACCACAGTAACTCACCTCATCCCGCTCTGACGGGAATATTCCCACTAGAGCGGCGCCATTGGAGCGAGATACTGCTGCCCTAGCGGGATAAGCGAGATTAGTAAAAATGGGAGAAGAATGGTTTCTCCTATTCTTCACATTCCCTCACTCAAAATCTCCCAAAACTCTCTCAAACCTTCTATTCTGATCACATGTGTAATGGTAAGAAATCATTCTTAACTTTAACTTCATGTTAATATTTACATTCAGTGCTTAATCATGCTAGGAATTCAAAAATCAAAGGCCAATAGGGTAGTTTTCAAATCCCTTAGAAATATTTCACTTGCATTACTAGATTAGCGTAGCATGGACTCTCCCCTTACGTCCACAATGTCTCCCTGATGTCTTGGACGTAAGGTTAACAAAATTTTCACCCAAATCAAACTACAATGTGGGGGTGGAAGTTGAAAGGTTTTTGTTGGACCAAATCTTGATTACGCTAGTTATTTGGAGTTGTTGACCCAAATTCCTTTGTAGATAATGTTGCTAGAAACTTAGGAGTACTGATCTGCAAACTTTTGGAGGAAATTTGTGATTGGGGGTGATGAGGAATCATAACCGCACCTAGAGTTCATTCAAGATGAAACCCGCTCTGGCTGCCTTCATCCTGGTTTGGTGGGGAAATGTTGTTGGAGTCTTACCACTCTGGCGGGATTGTAACACCCCCTAAAATTTCTCCCTAAGATTCAGATCTTTCTTGTATTCGTGTAGGGTCGAACTCTATTATTATGAAGTATATGCATGAGTTAAGATGAGTCCCTGAGTAATTGAAGAGTGTAGGAGGTGATGTGGGGCCACAAAGGACCCCTAAAACCAAGCTAAGTCCAAAAGATTCATCGTGCCTAAGTTTTAGGATGAGCTCGTATAAGGGGTCGACTTCTAACGACCCCATCTTTTGAAAGACGACAATATGGGTGGCCCACAACCTATCAAATTAAAGGTTGTCGAGTTTTCTTTCCAATGCCACCAAGAATGTAATTGTTGGAGTTCAGAGTCAAAAGATATGACGATCCTAAGACGAACTAGCACGGCAGGAATTTCAGGCCTGGGTTGCAACTGCTGGAAATCTGGGCTTGGCGCCGCAGTGGCGCGATGCGCCACTAACGCACCAGGAATAAGCCTCAGTAGTTTGGCCCCTGGCGCGGTGCGCCACTACGAGGTGTGCAGGGTTTTCAAGCCTATTTTCCAGAACCTAGAAAACTTGGGCTTGGCGCTGTAAGGGCGCGACGCGCCACTATCATGCCAGGAACAAGCCTCAGTTGTTTGGTCCTTGGCGCGACGCGCCACTATCGCACCATAAAACAGCCTCAGTAGTTTGGCCCTTGGCGCGACGCGCCACTAACAGATGTGCAGGTTTTAAGCCTATTCGACTTGGCGCCGCAGTAGCGCGATGCACCACTATCGCGCCAGTAGCACCCAAGCCTCTTAGCATTCATTAAGCATTTCATTGGTAATGATAAATAATAATAAGCAAAAATAAAAACACTTTCCATTTATGTCCAAACATACCTCTACTAATAGACTTGGCAGGGGCTAAGACATATCCCTAGCTCACCCTCAAAATAAGTGTCAAGAAATGCCTTAATAAAGTCTTACTATTCTACATAACATAAGCTTAGAATAAAAAGGATGTTGTTCCTGAAACATGGGAACTCACCACAAGCAATCTTCAACTAACTCGAGCTATCCACGTGGAGGAGGTCAGGGAATGACGTCGGTTCCTACATAGTGATATCATATAGGCAAAAGTATGCATTATTACTTTGAATGTACTAAGTATGTGAGTATGCAATGCAATATATCATTATACAATAAGGTGATGCAATGGACCATGCTAAAACCTTGCGATCATTTGAAATATCCTTCAGAGTTATGAAGCTTAGTCAATGAAATATAGAAACCATTATGAATCATAAAAGAAACTTGAGAATTATAGAGGTAACCATAGGTCATTATAAGAAACCATATACTTGCAAAATACCATGAATAGTAAATAAGTATTCCATAAACCTTTTAAAAGAAATCATTAGTTTTGTGAGAGCACATACTTTACCTTGTGATAGACATAGTAGACATCATATGATATATCTTAAACATTGGAAGAGGAACCTTGTACCATTTGTGAGAGTGACCGTTAACCGACATAAATCATGTGAGCTATAATATGGAGTCCTGATGTTACCCCTACATCAGAGAAAAAGGGGGAGACTACTTGCCAAGGTAGACTCCGTCATGTCTAAGTGGATCCACTAAGCTACTTAAGGAATCAAGCCTCTAATAATGGGTGACCCTTTCTAAGGAATCAACCTCTACTAATGGGTGATCCTTCTTCCTGCGGTGGCACGTAGTTATGAGACAATGGAATCTCTTTACGGGTCTCTTGCCTTTGCTACGGGAGAGAATGCCTATCCCAAAGTCCAGTCGGTGCTAGGTAAACTCTCAACAGAATAGACAAACCATAAAACATAAACTCAATATCATTTGGGAGGGGCCATATCTACTACCCGTCCACTCTTTATAAGAACAAAATCATAGAATAGCTACTTAACTTTGTCTCATGTGATGTGAGTATAGACCTTTCATCATCACATATCTTTATTCATGAAATATCTTTAGGGCCTTAACTCACCTTATCATTAACTTGCTTGAACATTATAGAATCATCACTCACAAAACTTATTTGCAAAGAGCACCTTTAAACTCATTTGTAGACATTGTCAAACTTCATTTCAACTTTGCTTTATCATAAGAAACTAGGTGGGTCCAAATAAATCAACCTTCAAGTCATTTAAATCAATGCTAGCATGTATGAGAGTGAAATAATTTATCATTTAAAATATTTTAAAACAACCCACTGATATACTTTAAAACTACTTTCAAGCCTTCATAGAGGGACCTTGATAAATCATCCATTTTATGTAAATAAGAATCACCATAAGTCAACATAGACAAACAAACTTCAAATGTTCAAGAATCTATACATTTGAAATCATAGTATGAAAATCCATAAAAACTCATCACTTGGAAGTGAGAGTCAATATATATCAATATAGGTAAATAAACTTCAAATATAACATATTCTATACATTTGGAACCATCATGTAAAAACTCATAAGATTTCATCATTTTGAATTAAAATGCTAGGTTGAGAAAACATTTGGGCTCCATAGAACCCATGGATGAAAATCCACATACCTTGAGGAGTCAACTCTTGAATGAAAAACTTAAAAAGAAATGGAGGCTTGATCTTCTTAGAGATGAATGAAGAAGGCTTGAGAAGAACTTGAGAGGTTAGATTTTTTTCTTGTTCTTAGAGTGTGAATGAGTGTAGAAGCTTAGGGGTCTCTTAGATAGGTGAAATATGCCTTCAAAATGACCTCACTTTGGGTTAAACACAAGAAAAGACTAAAATGCCCTAAAATCTGGAAAACTAGATCAAAACCCTGCTGGCGCGCCGCGCCAGCACCCAAACTACTGAGGCTAGTTTCAGGCGCTATAGTGGCGCCAGGCGCCACTGTAGCCCCAGGCCTGAAATTCCTGTAGTGATAATCTATAGAAAAATGGTCATAACTTTTGACTTTAAACTCCAAAAATTACAATCTTAGTAGCGTTGGAAAGAAGACCCAAAGACCTTTAATTTGATAGGTCATGGGACACCCAATTCATTATATTCTAGGAATTAAGGCCATTTAAAGTGGACCCTTCTATGTTCTCATACGAAAACTTAGTCGATAGAAATCCTTTGGGCTTGACTTGGTTATAGAGATCCCTTATAACCCTAAAACACATCTAATACTCTTCAAATACTTAGGAATGGATCCTATCTCATATATACAATTATATTTCATTGATTTTGACATGAAAAGGGTCCTCCAAAGCCATTTTTTCCCTATTTTACCCTAGTATGACATAATCCCACCTTTAAACCATCCGGGATCTTACAAGTGGCCTCGCCTAAGGGACCTTATTTTCCTTGAGTTTCTGATTTCACACGTATACTATTTGATCTTAACTGGAATTTATGTGGAACTTGCAGGTACCTCACTATGGCTGTCACGCCCCGAGAGGGTACCCTAGGCGCGACCGGCACTCGAAAGTCATTTCTGTCCTTTAAGCGAACCACCTGGTCCTATCACACTTTCATTCGCTCACATTCCCTCGGCGAAGGACTAAATCATAGGCATACTATTCATATTTTTGGGGCCGAAGTCCAAACACTATCAAATCAACAAACAACTGAAATAAGACTATTCAAAATAACAATCCAACGTTCCCACACTCTGGTCTATGAAGCCTCTATCAATAATCTAGAAGGTGTCAATGACAAGCCCATAGCTACCAACCGTTAAAATAAAGAAAATAAAACAAAGTTGTAAAGAAGATCTCGGTATCCTCCAGAAACTAAGAGGACTCACCAACTAGCTGGGAGTGTGGATCTTCAACGGTGCGCCGGTTGATGATCTCTAGTACCTGTCTCTGCATCATGAAACGATGCAGGCCAAATGGCGACAGTACATGGAATGTACAAGTATGCAAGATGACCAAATGAAACAACATCAGAAAAAAGTAAACAAACTCAACATCTCAACTCAGGAAAAAGAGCAACTCACTCAAATGTCCTAAGTCTAACAAAAATATGGTTTAGACGGGACCAACTCATATGCCATTCAAGTCAAACCGACTTGGAGTACTATCAAGACCTATATGGGAGTTTCTCTTATTCAACAACCATCACTTATGAGCCAGTGATAGTACAACAAGTCAACGTTGTTGCCACATCCGTTCATACCTTGTCAGGGTATGAACGAGTCACCAATCATGGATTTCATCGATCAGTCAAGTCCTATCTTTTCAGGACAATAAAATGGGAAACATCCGACTTTAACGGTTCGATCCCATGGGAAGCATCCGACTTTAACGGTTCTATCCCTACCTATGTTGGTGGCGTAGTTTATGAGGTTCGAGCATGGACTATACTCTTACCCGCTTCGGTGCTCGATACTCCTCCCATGACTCCATGCTCATAAGACTCCATTCAATTATCTCAAAAAAGTCATCACGGCTAGTCTCAATTAGGACTTTGCCCACTCATCGACTCTATCCTCAATTCAACTCAATCAAGTCATAACGGCAAGTCTCATTTATCACATCCTTAGGACTCATCACAACTCCGAGGTTTTTAAATTAACAATTCAAGAGGAATAACACATTTAAGGAAATTAACATATTTAACATAATCACATGGTTAAGGAAATCAACAAAGTAAATTAACAACTCATCTCCATCGACTCATACTAACAAGAAGCTTTTAGGAATTTCTTAGTACAACAATATCAACATAATAGGGATCAATTAAATATGTGACAAGACTCATTTGAACATAAACCTACCAAGAAACTCCATTTTTATGGACATTTAACCTCAAAGAAAGTATAGGGCACATGGGTGGACTCAACCCATGCTTTGAGTAGCCTTACATACCTTAGTAAAGACTTGAAGAAAACCTTGATGTTGGTTTTCAATGGGAAACTTGAATTTCTTGAAGCTCTTGAATGAAATCTTTGTTGGAGAAGGATTGAAGAAGAAGAGAGGGATTTCTAGGGCTTTTAGAGAGAGAGAAGAGCTGAAAATAATGGTCCAAAATGTTCTAAGGCTGTGTATATATAATTTGGGAAAATTCCCAAACTGCCCATTCTCCAAAAATCTGGAAAATAGGCCAAAAATGCTACTGGTGCGATAGTGGCGCGTCGCGCCACTATGGCGCCAAGTCAAATAGGCTTAAAACCTACACATCTGTTAGTGGCGCGTTGCGCCAAGGGCCAAACTACAGAGGCTATTTTATGGCGCGATAGTGGCGCGTCGCGCCAAGGGCCAAACTACTGAGGCTGTTTTATAGTGCGATAGTGGCGCGTCGCGTCCTTACAGCGCCAAGCCCAAGTTTTCTGGGTTCTGGAAAATAGGCTTGAAAACCCTGCACATCTCGTAGTGGCGCGCTGCGCCAGGGACCAAACTACTGAGGCTTGTTCCTGGCGCGATAGTGGCGCATCACGCCACTGCGGTGCCAAGCCCAGATTTCCAGCAATTGCAACTCAGGCCTGAAATTTCTGCAGTGCTAGTTTGTCTTAGGATCGTCATATTTTTTGACTCCAAACTCCAAAAATTCTATTCTTGGTGGCGTTGGAAAGAAGACTCGACGACCTTTAATTTAATAGGTCGTAGGCCACCCAGATTGTCGTCTTTCAAAAGATAAGGTCGTTAGAAGTCGACTCCTTAGACGAACTCATTCTAAAACTTAGCCACGATGAATTCTCGGACTTAGCTTGGTCCTAGGGGTCCTTTGTGACCCTACATCACCTCCAACACTCTTCAATTACTCAGGGACTCATCTTAACTCATGTATATACTTCACAATAATTGAGTTCGACCCTACATGAATACAAGAAGGTTCCGAATCTTAGGAAAAATTTTTGGGGGCTATTACATTATCTCCCCTTTGGGATCATTCTTCCTTGAATGACGAGAAATCAGGGATGGACTTGGGGCACAAATCGCAATCAGAACTCAGTCATCAACCAATCAATTTCTCAAATAAAAATTACTATCCAAACTCAAAATGCACAAACAAATTCAAGTCAAGGGAATGAGCATTACCTTCAACATTCTCATTGGTAGGCATGAATAGATGGGGATATTTAGATTTCATATCTTCCTCCATTTCCCACGTGGCTTCCTCAACCAACTGATTTCTCTACAAGACTTTGACTGAGGCGATCTCTTTATTCCTTAATTTGCAAGTTTGGCGATCAAAAATTTGGACCGGAACCTCCTCATAGGATAAGCTATCCTTAACTCCAATACTATCAATGGAGACTACCAATGAAGGATCACCTAATCACTTCTTCAACATCGAAATGTGAAATACCGGATAAATAGAGGTGAGCTCCGGGGGTAACTCTAACTCATAGGCGACACTCCCAATCCGTCTCGCAATTTGGTAAGGACCGATGTATCGAGGACTAAGCTTCCCCTTTCTTCCAAACCTCATGACACCCTTCATGGGTGACACTTTCAAATACACCCAATCATCCACCTCAAACTCTAAGTCTCTCCTCCTCACGTTGGTGTAAGATTTTTGGCGGCTTTGGGCTGTCTTTAGCCTATCTTGAATAACTCTCACCTTCTCCATGGCTTGGTGAATAAAATCAAACCAAATCAACTCAACTTCACCAACTTCAAACCACACAATGGGTGATCTATACCTCCTCCCATACAAGCTTCATAAGGAGCCATTTGAATGCTTGCATGATAGCTATTATTATATGCAAACTCTATGAGAGGTAAGTGATCATCCCAATTTCCTTTGAAGTCAAGCATACAAGCTCTCAGCATATCCTCCAACATTTGGATGGTGCGCTCCCCTTAGCCATCCGTTTGGGGATGAAAGGTCGTACTAAGGTTCACCTTTGAACCCAGTCCCTTCTAAAAGGATCTCCAAAATTGGGAGGTGAATTGAGCTCCTCTATCTGAAATGATAGACAAGGGAACCCCATGCAACCTGATAATCTCCTGAATGTATAACTTTGAATAATCTTCTGCGGTGTCAGTGGTCTTAACTGCCAAGAAGTGAGCTGATTTCGTCATTCTATCCATAATCACCCAAATGGAATCATGTTGCTTTTGGGACCTCGGCAATCCCGTGATAAAGTCCATGTTGATCATTTCCCACTTCTATTCCAGAATTTCTATGTTTTGAACTAATCCACATATCCTTTGATGCTCAACTTTAACTTGTTAGCAATTCGGGCACTTGGAAACAAACTCTGCAATATCTCTCTTCATCCCACTCCACCAATAGATTTCCCTCAAGTCATGATGCATCTTTGTAGAGCCAGGATGAATAGAGTATCTGGAACTATGCGCTTCGGCCATAATCCTTCCTCAAACATCATTGACATCTGGTACACACAATCTATTTTGGTACCTTAACACGCCATCTCCCCCTTTGGTAAAAACCATCACCTCTTGTTTGTGAATAACTTCCTTCAATTGGAGAAGGATGGGATCCTGATCTTGTTTCTCCTTTACCTCTGCCACAAGTGAGGATGCAGATCCATCCTTAACATTAACTCCGCCTTCATTATTCTCTTCCAGAAGAACCCCCAATTGGGCTAATTTATGTACCTCATTTGCCAATTCTCTCATTCCCTCCTCCACATGGGCAGTGCTACCCATAGACAACCTGCTAAGAGCATCAGCAACAATATTAGCTTTACTTGGATGGTAGAGGATGCTCATATCATAGTCCTTGAGTAGCTCGAGCCATCTCTTTTGCCTCAGGTTGAGTTCCTTCTGGTTGAATATGTATTGTAAACTCTTGTGATCGATGAACACATCAACATGCACTCCATACAAGTAGTGGCGCCAAATTTTAAGGGAAAATACCATAGCTGCCAGTTCAAGGTCATGAGTTAGGTAATTTCTCTCATGAACCTTAAGCTATCTTGAAGCATAGGCTATCACCTTTCCCTTCTACATCAGCACACAGCCCAAACCAACTCTAGATGCATCACAATAGTTCACAAAACCCTCTGTTCCATCGAGCAAAGTTAGAACAGGAGCAGTGGTTAGCTTGGTCTTTAATTTCTGGAAACTCTCCTCACAAGCATCGGACCATTGGAACTTAGCCTTCTTTTGGGTCAGCTTGGTCAATAGTGATGATATGGATGAGAATCCCTCTACAAACCTTCAATAATAGCCAGCCAAACCCAAGAAGCTCCGTATCTCTGTCGGGAATGTGGGTCTGGCCAATTTTTCACTGCCTCTATCTTTTGAGAATCAAGTTAAATACCATCCCCAGATACAATGTGGCCTAGAAAAGTCACTGATGCAAGCCAAAATTCACATTTAGAGAACTTTGCATACAATACCTGGTGCTTCAGAGTTTACAAGATGACTCTAAGATGATGGGCGTGCTCCTCCTCATTCTTGGAGTAGACCAAAATATCATCTATAAATACAATCACAAACATATCAAGATATGGTTTAAATACTCGGTTCATGAGATCCATAAAAGTTGTGGTTCATAAGATCCCTGTGATGGATTGACACAGTGAAATCTCTATAGACTTTCTCAGCTACGACAGAATCACCAATGGGAGTAGCTACACAGAAAGGCTCATGAAGACATTCAGGAATTCTATCAAATTTAATTGCCATGTAAGGAGTCACAAAAGATAGTATGGCACCCGGATTCATCAAAACAAAACAGTCAAGAGAAAAGACTCGAATCATACCCGTCACGACGTTTGGAAAGTTCTTCTGATCTTGACTACTACCCATGGCATATAGGCGGTTTGTACCTCCGCCCGTACCTGAAGTAGTGCCCCTCTAATTACCTCTAGCAGGTGGTGTGGTGGTAGAATACTGAGCTCTGTTTCCCCCTGTTTGACACTCTCTCTAAAAATGGTCTATTTGGCCGCATTTATAACAACCACCCTTTCCCGCTCTGCACTCTCCCAAGTGGAGCTTACCGCACTTGCCGCATGGTGGCTTCCCTCTTGAACCTTGAACCTAGTTAGCTTAGGATTGAGAACCCTGGGGTCTGATATTCTGATGACTCTTTCCTTGCCGATCATACCTGTTCTGCGGCATAGGTGCACTTGCAATCGATGAGGCATAACTGGAAGGCCTCTTCTGGAAGAAGGACCTATTGCCCTTATTTTGCCTCTGTTCATTCTCATGTTCTGCTTATTTTGTCCTATTTCTCATATGCTCCTCCCTGTCTTTCCTCTTCTCATCCTCCACCTGTTGATCATACACCATTAATCTTAAAATATCTATGTCGGAGATTAACAATGCTGCTTTGCACTCTCTCTTCACATGTCTCCCCAATCAGGAGATGAACTTCCTCATCTTCGACCTCATATCTGGGATCATTTCTAGAGCATACCTGGATAGCTGGATGAACATCAGGTTGTACTCCTTAATAGTCATACCTCCATGTTTCAAATTCACTAACTCCTCCACTTTCGCTTCCCTCAATTCTTGAGGAAAGAAGTGGTCAAGAAAGGCTCCCTCAAATTCATCCCACATAGCAGGTTCAGCATCCTCACCTCTACCGTGTTCCCATTGGTTATACTAGATATTGGCCACATCCTTGAGCTGGTAAGACACCAACTCAACTCCCTCAATCTCCGTAGCATGCATAGCTTTCAGGATCTTCCACATCTCATTAATAAAATTTTGGGGGTCTTCATCAACCTTAGACCCCATAAATGCCGGCGGATTCATTCTCAGAAAGTCTCTAATTCTGGCGGCAGCAGACGGCTCTTGGTAACTAGAGCTAAGAGTTGGCAAACTATAGTTACCATTTTGGGCAGCCACTAGTTGAGTGAGCATAGCAATCGCTCCTCGAAAATCTGCATTCCAACATTGGTATAGGCGGAGTAGTAGGCATTTGAGGTGCCTCCGCATACCTCGCAGGTCAGCTTCTAGCCTTCGGTGGGCGTACTTCTGACTGAGGCATCTCTGTGTTATCAACATTTCTCTGGCTGGCCGTACTCTTAGGTGCCATTTTCTGCAACGTATAAACGCACGAATTCAGAGTATGAAAGAAGTGAAATATTTCTTAATGTCTTATAGCCTCCTCATTATAAGTGTGGTGCACAACACACTAATAAGCAAGACTCTATAAGACACGGCTTCATAGACTCCCTAGGACTCTTGAACTCTGTGCTCTGATACCATGTTTGTCACGCCCCAAGAGGGTACCCTAGGCGCGGCCAGTACTCGAAAGCCATTTCTGGCCTTCAAGCGAACCACCTAGTCCAATCACACTTACCCTGGGGAAAAAAAGCTGAAATCAAAACGAAAGAAGAGAAATTGGGCCATCTTTTATTTGCTCACATTCTCTCGGCGGATAACTAAATCATAGGCATACTATTCATATTTTTGGGGCCGAAGTCCAAACACTATCAAATCAACAAACAACTGAAATAAGACTATTCAAAATAACAATCTAACGTTCCCACACTTTGGTCTATGAAGCCTCTATCAATAATCTAGGAGGTGCCAATGACAAGCCCATGGCTACCAACCGTCAAAATAAAGAAAAGAAAATAAAGCTGTAAAGAAGATCTCGTTATCCTCCAGAAACTAGGAGGACTCACCAACTAGCTGGGAGTGTGGATCTTCAATGGTGAGCCGGTTGATGATCTCTAGTACCTATCTCTGCATCATGAAACGATGCAGGCCAAATGGCGTCAGTACATAGAATGTACGAGTATGCAAGATGGCCGAATAAAACAACATCAGAAAGAAGTAAACAAACTCAACATCTCAACTCAGGAAAAAGAGCAACTCACTCAAATGTCCTAAGTCTAACAAAAATATGGTTTAGATGGGACCAACTCATATTCCATTCAACTCAAACCGACTCGGAGTACTATCAAGACCTATATGGGAGTTTCTCTTATCCGACAACCATCTCTTATGAGCCAATGATAGTACAATAAGTCGACGTTGTTGCCACGTCCATTCATACCTTGCCAGGGTATAAACGAGTCACCAATCATGGATTTCATCGATCAGTCAAGTCCTATCTTTTCAGGACAATAAAATGGGAAACATCCGACTTTAACGGTTCGATCCCATAGGAGGCATCCGACTTTAACGGTTCCATCCCTACCTACGTTGGCGGCGTAGTTTATGGGGTTCGAACATGGACTATACTCTTACCTGCTTCGGTGCTCGATACTCCTCCCATGACTCCATGCTCATAAGACTCCATTCAATTATCTCAAATAAGTCATCACGGCTAGTATTAATTAGGCTCTAAGGCCGTGTATATATAATTTGGGAAAATTCCCAAACTGCCATTTCTCTAAAAATTTGGAAAATAGGCTAAAAATGCTATTGGCGCGATAGTGGCGCATCGCGCCACTGCGGCGCCAAGTCGAATAGGCTTAAAACCTGCACATCTGTTTGTGGTGCGTCGCGCCAAGGGCCAAACTACTGAGGCTATTTTATGGCGCGATAGTGGCGAGTCGCGCCCTTACAGCGCCAAGCCCAAGTATTCTGGGTTCTGGAAAGTAGGCTTGAAAACCCTGCACATTTCGTAGTGGCGCACCGCGTCGGGGACCAAACTACTGAGGCTTGTTCCTGGCGCGATAGTGGCGTGTCGCGCCACTGCGGCGCCAAGCCCAGATTTCCAGCAGTTGCAACCCAAGCCTGAAATTCTTGCAGTGCTAGTTCATTTTAGGATCTTTATATCTTTTGACTCCAAACTCCAAAAATTATATTATTGGTAGCGTTGAAAAGAAGACCCGATGACCTTTAATTTAATAGGTCGTGGGCTACCCAGATTGTTGTCTTTCAAAATATAGGGTCATTAAAAGTTGACTTCTTAGACGAACTCATTCTAAAACTTAGCCACGACGAATTCTCAGACTTAGCTTGGTCCTAGGGGTCCTTTGTGACCCCACATCACCTCCAACACTCTTCAATTACTCAGAAACTCATCTTAACTCATGCATATACTTCACAATAATTGAGTTCGACCCTACACGAATACAAAAAGGGTCCGAATCTTAGGGAAAATTTTTGGAGGGTGTGACAATGGCTCACCACGATGATGTCAACCTCTCATTTATCCAGTTCCCTGAGGCTACCTCTCGAGAAAGTCACCACGACTTTCGGAACCACAAATTCCCTCTCGAGAGGGGATTTTACATGTTAGGAGTGGTGGACAAGCTCCCCGCCTTTTATGCCCGACTGGAGGCATTCGGGTGGGGTTCTTTGACTGAATCCCCTTCCTCAGAATACATTGGTTGGGTGAGAGAGTTCTATGACATACTCCCCACGGTTCGCTGGGACAAACCTGACCCCTCCGTTTGCATCCGGGGAGTCAATATCCCCCTCAGTCCTTCTTATATTAATGTTGTGCTAGAAATACTCGAGGCTTCCAATGTTGAGTACGAGGCCAAGCTGAAAAGACAAACTTGGAATGGTTACGGGAAACGCTAGAGATCCTAGAGCGTCAAGGCAGGGTCTACTGGCCCAGTACAGAGAGTATCACTAGTACAGATTGGTCGGATGATGCTAAGAGGTGGCTGCACCTGGTGGCCAGTAAGATCCGCCCTTCCAGCAACCGCACAGATGTGACATTTCCACGCGCTTTAGTCATGGTTTGTGCCATTCAGGTGATAGGACTGAATGTGGGGAATCAGATTGTGTCCTAATGAAAGATCTTCTACCGAGGCAACAAGAAAGGTTTTTTCCTGCCGGGCCTAATCACTGTCATGTGCAAGACAATTGGGGTGACACTACTGGTCTCAAATGAGTTACTACTTCCCATGGATCCCTCTTTTCACCCTTTTCTTATCAGGAGAGCCTCTTCCCGAGTGCCAAAGAAGTGGAGGACTAACGGGGTCGAGAGAAGTCGAGCAGCAACAACAGGGGACGAGGACGAGGATATTGCCCCTCCCACTCAATCACAGTCACCACTCGACCATCACTTAGAGGAGGACTTAGTTGCAGTTCGAAGATGACTAGGAGACCATTTTTCCCAGACCCCTGCCCAGTGCCACTAGCTACAGCCATGGAGGTGGATATGCTTCATCGCCAGCTGCGGTAGGAGAAGATGAAGAGAATAGAAAGAGACCGTCTTATGATGTGGATATGGAAGACCATCAAGGTCATCTTCTCTTGCATCGCTCTCGAAAGAGATATCCCTACCCAGGAGCGTGGAGATTTTTGAGAGTTCAACCTCCTAAATGAGGTTTGGGCTGGAGAGTATCCTTCGGAGAGGATGGACTCTGATAATGACACTCCCCCTCCTTCCCGCTATATTATTAGATTGGGTTGCCCCGTTTGGGAAAGAAACAAATAATTTATTGCTTTCCTTTACTATTTCTCTTATTTTTGTAAGCACTGAATGCTTTTTAATCCCCTCACATCATCGTACATATTAATACTATCGTTTTTAAGTCTATATGGTCTTAGTTGATCACTTCACAACCTTAGAGTTAGCTAATCGCTCTTAAAAGATCATTGCCAAAATAGGGGGAAAATAGGGACCTCTTTCTAAGGATTCTGTCTCGCCAAATCCCGCTCTAGCAGGACAATTCCCGCTTTGGCGGGCCCACTCTGGCAATATATTCTCGTTGGTGCGGGATTCACTGAAACTCCTCTCTAACCATTAATTCCGCCTCCTTGGCAATGCTTATAATAGACTGGACGGAATCCCCTTCACAAGTAAATCTAAACACGTAGGATTGAATAGAGAAAGTCGATCCCTTCACAAATTTGCGGACCCTCTCCACCTCATCTTGGATAAATATCGTAGCATGTCTCGACAACTGATAGAATCATGCCTCATACTCGAAAACATATATACCACCTGAGTCAGGCTCTTAGATCTAAACCTGATCTCCTCGAGTACGCTCTACGAAATGAATCGATCCTCGAATGCCCTAGAAAAAGAACCCCACTACACGGGATCCAACTGGTCTAGACTTAAGAACGTCCTCCACCACTCTATGGCCAGTCCATGAAGCTGAAGTGCAACGAATTAAATGCCCCAAGCGTCAGCCATACTAACTAGCTCTAACATCTCATGACACAGTGTCAAGAACTCGTGAGGGTCCTCGCTCCTACCACTCTGAAACTGGGTGGTTTCATTATCTGAAACCTTTAATAGCACTACTAATCCGCAATAATCATGACCATATTTGGAGTAATCTGCGCACCAACAGCTGGTATAGGAACCAATAGTAGCTGACCCACCAATCCTAGACACCTAGGACCTGTTGCTACTTGGGCTCTGTGCCCCGACTCGAGTCTATAAGCTCTGTAACGTGCCTATCGCACCTTGAGTAGAACTCTCTAACATACCTAGCTTCCTCATCAAGGTCTTTTGAAACAACGGTGTCGCATATCTTAAAGTAGCCTAGTCCTCATCAACCTCGACCTGTGGCTCTGGGGAGGCCTTTCTAACTAAACCTCAGGCAGGTGCCGCTCCTCAGCCACCCTCTACCGGCAATTGCTCCCCACCCTCGACCTTTAGCTCAGCCCCTACTTCTACCCCTAGGTAGGGTCTCAATAACTGCATCGGGGAATGCCTCCCCTCTCCCAATAGTTGTAGCTTTGTTGCTCAACATCTGGCAAAATAATATGCAACACTCAGCACTAGCGCTAAAAACTCGGTACGATAAGAGAGAGTGAATAAAGGAAGTTTCTTAATAGTCTTCGTAGCTTCTTAAAGATTAGTACAAAAGTCAATATACCGATCTACGAGACTTTATTCAAACTTGGCTTATAAATATGAGACCTATCAACTTGGGGCTCTGACACCATTTTGTCATGACCCAAATTCGAGTGTAATGACACTTGTTTCAACCCACTGAGATAGCCCAACACCAAAATTTAACGGATAAAAGCAAAAATAGTATAATAGATAAGTAAATACGATAATGTCGAAGTCTTAAACAACTATAAAAACCCTAAAGAATTGGTTGTCACATGTATAAGCCTCTAAAATAGTAGAATTGAAATAAAGATAAGTCTCAAAAATGCATTTCTCTCTCGAATAGAACAAAATCATGAAAAGGAGCAAGAGAGATCGCCGGTATCAAAAGCTATCTCCCAAATATCTCCAAAACCATAAATGAAGAAAGAAGAATCTAGATCACTGTTCGGGCTCAGAACCTACACATATGTAGTTAGCAAAGGATGAGTACCAAACAACACGGTACCCAGCAAGTAAAATAGTAAACAATCTAAAGTTAAATAGAATGGTACTCCTGACACTCCAACCGAACCTCTCATAACTACAACCTGCAAGCAGAACAGCAAAATCTAATAGCCTATGAACAGATATATCTCATATAGCAAGTAAATTAAATATACTTCCATAGTCCAACAGATAGTGTCAATATCGCGCACACTTCAGTCTCAATAGCTCACAAATAAGGGCAAGTAATCAGATAATCAAGTCAATGAAAATAATAAAATTCGATGAATGCCCAATGTGATGCTAAAATAACAACCACGACGTGTGGCATATACCATGCATGCAAAATATAACAACCACAATGTGTGGCTCATCCCTCGATGCAATAATATAACAACCACGGCGTGTGGCATATCCCTCAATGCAATAATATTAACAACCACGGTGTGTAGCATGTCCCTCAATGCAATAATATTAACAACCACGGTGTGTGGCATGTCTTTCGATGCAATAATGTAACAACCACGGCGCGTGACACGTCCCTCGAATCCTGTTTGTTATTCTTTTTCATATTCCTTTGGCTGGAACCATTTCCTTTTGGTGAATTTCATAAAAAAAAAAAGGGGACCTCAATACATATTCCAACCCAAATACAAATAAGAATAATCATGCAATCAATAGGGGGAGATAATGAAGTCAAATAACATAAGCAATCCATGTCTTTAATAACACCAAGTAAGCTTCACAACGATACAACAAGATTAACTCAATTCAATAGGCGAATTCATTGGGTTAATTTCTCTTTTATAACTCCTATTAATCCATTCTAAGCATTTTTCCTGATTCTTTATCAACTCAATACTAATTTCAATCAATTCACATAGCATGTAACAAGAATACGCATTCTATGAAACTTACGAAAGTTTAGAATTCCACTTGCCACGATATCGCACCCTACTACTCCAAAACTTGGACTTTTCCCTTTCATCGACGCTCCAAATTGTAGAAATCTAATCAAATATGAATCCCCGATCAAATTATAGAACTAATGACACAAAAATTATAATTTTGAAAATCGGACTGAAATTGATCTGAAATACCCGAGAAAAACCCGATTTTGAAAACAAATAGTAAATTCGGAAATCTTTACTTGGAAATGAACCCTCAGGTATTTGAAATCTATTAGTAAAAACGGAATCTCATTTGTACTTGAAATGAGTTCAAAATCATTCAAAACATTAAAACCCATGTTTTTGAAAAATCCTAAATTTTCTCAATTGAAAACCCCAAACTCAAGCCAAAATCAATGAATAATTAATGGGTAGTTAAGAATTCATTTTTAAAGGACTTACCCAGCCAATAACTCGAGAAAATCCTTCAAAAATCATCCCTCCCGAGCTCTCCAAGGTCCAAAAATAGTAGAATGGGGCTTAAGTCTCGTTCTTGGGGTTAACACTATTCACGTGCATTTTGTCCTTCACGAACATTGGGAATTTATCCCGCGAACGCAAAGAGTAAGTCCTCAACTCTCTGTGAATGCGGCAAGACCTCCGCGAACATGGAGACCAAGCAGTCGACTCTCCGCAAATGCAGTCCCACCATCGCAAACGCGGAGACCAAATAAATGACCCTCTGCGAAGGCGAGCAAGGTACCGCGAATGCGGAGAAGATCGCACCAGAAAAGTTGACAGCAACCACCTTTCTTAGGAAAATCCTCAGACCGGACCCTCGAGATTCGTTTGGAACCTCGTACACACAATCCATATATGCACCCCTACTAAATTTAACAGCCTGGACTCAATGGAACCATTGGAATTCAAATTCGAGGTCTCCTTGAACAGAAATTTGATAAGTTGCAACCAAACTAACTTTAAGCCTTAAAAACACAAATCATGTTCTGAACTTTCAAAAATTCAACCCAGGCCACCTCTAGACCTAAAATCACCCCCCGAATCCAACGGAATTGTCAGAATTCAATTCCGAGTATCGTATCCCCAAATGTTGACCAAAGTCAACTCCATGCTTAAAATTTCAAGAATTCTCAACTCAACACCTCAAATCTTCGTTACAATCCCAATTTTGATTATGTCAACTCTTCTAAAATAAATTCCACATTCTGAAGCTGCTAGAATCAACGAAATTGCATTCTGAGACTCGTAGCTCCAGTTAGTTTTGAATACCACTTTTAAACACTTTTAAGCCTTTAAACTCAAAAACACCCTAAAAGTCACCTTTTCATAGAATTTTCCAAAACCAATCTCCAACACAGATTTAAAATGACTCAGGACGACTATCGGGAGGGGTAAAACGATCATTATTCAAAATTTTCCAAAAATGACCTTTAGGGTCATTACATTAAATTATTCATATGGCTCATCAAATTAGAGGTTATGTGGCATAAATGGTTTTGCAAAACCAAATATATTTCCTGTTAAAAATAATGGAAAATGCATAAGTATCCCCGTGAACTATACCTGAAATTCCAGTGACACACCTAAATATAATGAGGGTCATATTATCCTCCTAAACTATTTTAAAAGAGAATAAATACACCAATGCTGACATGGCATAGAGAGAGTGTATACTCTCTTGAAGGCAAGTGTCACGACTCAAAAGTGGACGTGATGGCACTTGTCTTACCTTACCAAGATAAGTTAGTCTAAAACCTTATTAAATAGTTAAATGCGAAAGATAGAGTGGAAATGAAATCTCAACATAAAGAATACGCGGATAACTTAATCAAACTCTTAATACCTCCAAAATTTGATTGTCATGTGTACAAACCACTAATGTATTACAAAAGATACGAAAAGAAATTACAAGTCTCAAATATTTTAGTCTCAAAAGTAGGACTAAAATATAGTAAGAGGTGTCTGTAGGGATGACGTAACAACTACCTCAACAACTCTGAATGATAAGCCTCGAATGCAGAAAGGAGTAGGGAGGGTCCGAGCTTGTAACCTACACAAGTGTAGAAGTAAAGAGTTAGTACCAAACAACACAGTATTCAGTAAGCGAACTATTAAACACAAAGTAAAGTTATATAGAACACAAGCACTCCTGTCACACCAACTGAACCTCCACAGCTACAACCTGCACACAAATCATCCCAATTTAACAATTCATAATTCATGTAGCACATACGTCAATAACGACTCTTCAACATCACAAATAAACCATATCAATATCAAGTTAATCAATCAAAAGGACACCAGGGGTTATTTATAAGTCCACAGATGAAAAATGATGTGCAATGCAATGCAATGAGATGCCAAGTAAGGTGATGCATATTTGTCCTAATGTTACACATCCGTTGAGACTCAGATCGAAACCAATGGGGGACACACTAGGTCCTTGTATCTGCCAGAAAAGACCTTAACATTCGCCAAAAGAGACATCAGCACCGACCAGAAGAGACCTCGAAACTCACCAAAAGAGACCTTGGCACCTGTCGGAAGAGGCCTCGGTACTCATCGGAAAAGACATAGGCACCAACACAATAGATCACATCATAGTATTTCAAAACCAGTGCACAAATCATGTTCACACAATAATGAGAAAATGGTAACTTCTATACAATTTCACACTTCACAATGGCGCAATCATAGCATTTCATCGATAATGTATAGATATCATCACTCAAATCATTCATAACTTTGCACACATCAAATTACCATCACATAGCCTTTTTCATTACCCCTCTTTGTCATTAAGATCAACATTTTGAACAATTCAACCCCATAACCAATTTCTCATTACTCCCCTACGCATATAGCAAAGAAGGAAATACCAGATTCTACATACTTAACTAAGGTTTAGAAATTCACTTTCTTCAATTCAAGCACACAATCACTCAAAAATTTGGGTCTTCCCTCTTCATCGGATCTCCAAATCAACAAAGTTTATTCAAATATCAATTCACAATAAGAATACAAGAACAAGGACATCCAAATTATTAATTTTGAAGACTGGGCCAAAACGACCCAAAACCTCAATTTCGAAACGAAGGGGCAAATTTGAAATTTAATACATAAATACATTATCTAAAATATTTGAAAATCATTGGTGATAACCACTTCAAAAATAGAGTTGAAATCCGTTCATAATCCCAAATTTATGAAATTCTAAGTTCTTGAGAAAAATTCACAATCTTTGAAGTTCAAAATCCTTAATTAAAGGTTAAAAACCATGATGTAATCAATGAGTAATGAAGAATCTAAGTTAAATAAGCAATACAAGATATTTAATATGAATGATGGAGAGTCCCTTCGAGAGATTCTCAATAGATTCACTGATATCACCAATGAATTGAATTCACTTGAAGAGGTTATTAATTCCTTTAAGCAAAAAATTGAAAAACTTCATGATATATTGACCGACTCTTAAAAAAGCAAAGTAAATGATATTATGGAAGCAACTGATCTGGAGACAATGACCATGGACAAAATCCTAAAAAACTTGGAGACATATAAAATGAAGAAGCTCCAAAATTAAAAGAATACTCCCCTAAGCATAAATGTGAAACTGGTCCTCACATCTACCTACGACCAAGACCTTGCTGAAAAGGGTTTGACACTACTCACTAGAAGGTTTCAACGAATGATCAGAAGAGAAGAGTTCCTTAATAAAGAAGACACTTCAAGACCAAAAAATATGATAGAAATAATCTAGAGGGAATATAGAAATGTGAAAGCTCAGATCATTTCATAAGAGAATGCCCAAAAAAGGAAGATGATTAAAGAATGAATGATCCTGATAGAAAAAGGAAACAAATCGCTAGAAATAGAATGACTATTAGGTAAACAAATTAAATTATGATAAAGACATTAGTTACCATGTGAAACTCCTCAAGTAATGATAAAGCAGAAAAAAGAGTTAATTCTTGACATCAAAAGAAGAATCTGACACGGAAGATATATTGACATTAATGATCAATTCAAACTCAAATTCTGAAAAATGACGATTGTGAGGTAATCACAACTCAGATCAAGAATAACATTTATAATTACTTCAGAAGCAATTTAGAAAATGTGGCTCATGTTGTAATTAATGCATATAAAATTCTTCATAGTGTACAATGAAAAATGATAGATACATATATTTTTCCTTGAACTGATGTTAAAAACAAGGAAAAAGCCAAGAGAGATTGAGTGAGATGATTGAGGCCCTCAAGAAATCCAAGTTCTCACATTATGAGATAAAAAATAAAAGAATGTGTTGCTGCATTGACTGAAGTTAAGATGTATGTTGAAGATACTCAAGAAGAGAAGAAGGGTATGCTCAAAGATGTCAAGGAAGAGTTGCATACTGAGCATGAAAGAAATAAGGTGCTATATAAATAATTAAATATAGAAAAGTATGAAGTAACAAGAGCACATCACAAAAACAGGTCTTCGAAAGTAGTAATCTTGTTGAATGAAGGTCACATTAATAATGGATAGGGATTGAAATACAAAAATGTCAAAAATACATATAATCTCAAGAATTTGTGTATCACTATTTTATATAATTGTACCTGATTGGATACTTTAAAGATACATGCATGGCTAGACTCAGAAAATTCAAAAACGAAGACAATATTTTGAACTCTAGACCTTCAAGATCTAAGGATACGAACTCCAGGATTGTATCTTATATTTCATATTCTACAAGTTTAGATATATTTTTTCCTTTACTCAACATTAAGAATCTCTAGTTGGAACTACATTATAATGTTTTCATTCTTAAAATCTCAAACTCCAGGAGATTTTACTAATTGTACACCACAAATCAAAGAGATAATAATTAAAAAGACACATAATATACAAATATAATGACAAATATAACTAAAATGTTTCATAATAGGGTTACTCATCGTATATTACAAATGTGGAACTTATCACAATGAAGAATGATGAAGAAGAGATAAAAACTCAGTGAGAAGTTCAAAAAAAATAATAAAAGATGTCTGAGCAATATATATATATAATTTTCCTACCCCAGAGGAGAAGGTACTTCCCTTTTGGGCCGATTGTGGGTGAGGAGGGATTCGAACCACCAACATCGTGGTTTGTAGCCACGTACTCTAATCCTCTGAGCTACAGGACCCAACCCAGCTCCACTGGATCTGTTCCTAGGAGTACCTAAAAAGGGAACATTTCCTGTCCCCAGCTATTTCGGGTTAAGAATATGTGAAAATGCGTTTATCTCTCTCTATATATATATATCTAAACTATGTATGTAGATACACCTAAATAGATGTATTTTTGCTATCAGATATACTAAATTAGAGAGAAAGGTGAGCGATATGAGGAGGGAGGAGAGAGAGATGGGGAGGGAGGCGAGCGAAATAGTAATGTATCCCAAATATAAGTGAATCACACAAGATACACACTAGATAAATGTGTCTATATGTATCTAGTATGATTCGATTGTACCAGATACATAGGAGAGTGGCGAGCAAGATGGAAGAGAGGCGAGCGAGATTTGTCTATGTATCTCAGATACATGCAAATCTACTTGTATACAATGTAAATAGAATAACTTACACCAAATTTTAACTCATGTATCCTGAGACACATGTATCTGGATGCACTAAAATCCGGTAAGATTGTAAGATTGATAATATTATAAACTACAGTATATCTAAATAATAACTCCTAAACTAATGGAATTTGTGTAAGTTTCCCTAATTTTAACGAAGCAATAACTACTTTTTATATATAGAGGAACTTGCATAAATAGGTATAGTTATAGGATTAATGAATTTGAATAGTTATAAGTATCTTATTTACTAAAAATGACCATAGTTTCTGTCTAAAATTAGCTGTATGGCGAAAAAAATTTGTTAAAAAAAATTATACAGTAATACATTTTTAATTATAACACATTAATTAAGGTAAAATTTATTACTATAACATACATCCCTTTATTTATATCCATAAAACTCTCAACTTCTCATTATTAAATTACCAAGTGCTATTTTACCTATTAAAGGCAGATCTGATTGTATTCCAACATTAGTAACGAAATTTTTGGGATACATATCTTTTCCTATTTTGTTTCCATTGTTATAATTCGGAATTCGTAAAGGAATACACGTGCTTACTAGATACATGTGATTACCAGACGTAATATATGGATACTTAAATATTGGATTACTAGGATAAATAATATAGATGTGCCTGACCAAATACATAATATACAGATCTATTGAAATACAAATGAATACAACTATTTGTCGGAATACAAAATATATTGTAGAGTATATGAATACATTTGTTTACCAAATACATGTGCTTAAAAGACGTAATACTAGAATATTTAGGACTTGTAAAAGCTAAATTATAATAACTTCATGTATCAAGAGCAATTAACACAAATAACTTGTTATTAAGAAATATTATCAGTGAACGAAAATGAACTTACTATTAACCAAGAACGCCTTAATAATACGGAATACATTATTCAAAGCAAAATACTTTAACGCAAAAAGGTTCAAAAGGAAATAGTACTGGAAACAGTATTCAAAACAACTCTTTTTCAACACAATAAAATAAGGAAAAAGCGTAGACAAACAACTAATTGATTAAGGATCATTTCACTGTTGTCAAAATCTTCACATGGCCTGTTGATTTTAGGCGGTGCCTCGTTATCACTATCAGCTCCGACATCAATCTTCTTTACAGCATAAACCCACAAAAGTGCACCATATCTGGTACAAAGTAATTCAGCATCAATGTAACGACATGCCCCCGTCGTTACGAATAATTAATGGGAAAGAAATTCGGACCTGAAAACTTCGGGTAGTAAATTGAAAAAATTTGAGCCTAATGTTATGACCCGCCGCTTGATCATGAAGAAGGGAGAAGAACCTAGAGTCTTGGAGAGGTTAATGGAAGACTCTAGATTCTTGTAGAAACTTGTAGAAACGTCTTGAAAGACTTGGAATTCTCTAGATTGTGTAGAGAATTCTATAGTAGGGACTTCTTTGTAAATATGGAGAGACTTGTATAGCAATTTTTATTTATACTTGAGCCCCTTAGGAGTAGTATAAATAGAGGGGGCATTCATTTGTAGAAAACCATCCAGAAATCAAGCATTCTTCCAAGTAATACAAAGTTTTCTTCATAAAAGCTCTCTTGTCTTTCTTACAATCTAGCGTTCCCTTAGCGATCTAGTCTTAAAGGCTTACTTGAGCTTGCAAGATCGTAAAAGATTCGTGAATAAGTTGTCAAGTGCCACATGGAGGTCTTAGTTGAAGTGTAAGTCCGTGACAACGTGGTATCAGCGCCAAGTTCTACTAAGGAATTTGGCAAGTGAGGGAGACATCAACGTCGTTACCACCACCAACATCAAGCAAGATGTTAGAAAGAAGAACCACAAGGGAAAGAAGAACTCTAAGAGAAATGAGGAGGTGCCGCTTGAGCTTACACCAAGCGAGGCCCTAACATCCTACTCACCATCGACCACTGAGGTGAGTGACGATGAGAGAGATGAGGATCCCATGGACGTCACGTCCGGTATAGAGTGGATCGCAAGGGTGGATGCTGCCCGGCAGGCTGTAGAGATATTGGGCAAGCTCTTGAACAAGTTCGACGACAAGTTCAAGTCTCTAGAGAAATTCACCCTTGAGGAGAATGACAACATTCGTAAGGAGTTGGATATGCGCAAGGCGGCCGAGTACAAGATGAAGAAGGTGATCACTTTCTTGGAGTGTCGGCTCATGGATGCGCTAAGCACGATAGAGACCATGAAGGCCGAGATGACAGCACTCAAGGGAGACGTAAAAGTAGGGAGATGCGTGACGTCCAGCGCAGACAGAGAGGCCAAGATTGAGGCTCCTAAGCCACCTATGTTCAAAGGTGCCCGTGATGCACAAGAGGTGGAGAACTTTCTTTGGCACTTGGAGAATTACTTCAAGTGTAACAAAGTGAAGAATGACGAGACGAGGATCAACACAGCCGTGCTATACCTTTCAGAGATGGTCATGCTATGGTGGAAGTGCAAGGAATTCGAGATCAGGAAGTGGCTATGCACAATCAACACCTGGGAGCATGTCACGACCCAAGCCTAGGTTCTAAACGTGACACGGCGAATAAGATACCCAGAGGTACCTCACCCAAGCCTCTTAGCATTCATTAAGCATTTTATTGGTAATGGTAAATAACAACAAGCGGAAATTAAAAACATTTTTCATTTTTGTGTCCAAACATACCTCTACTAATAGATTTGGCGGGGGCTAAGACATGTCTCTAGCTCACCCTCAAAATAGGTGTCAAGAAATGCCTTAATAAAGGTCTTATTATTTTACATAACATAAGCTTAGAATAAAAAGGTTGTTGTTCCCGAAATATGGGAACTCACCACAAGCAATCTTCAAACTAACTCGAGCTAGCCACGTGGAGGGGGTCGAGGAGTAACGTCGGTTCCTACATGGTGATATCATGTAGGCAAAAGTATGCATTAGTACTTTGAATGTACTAAGTATGTGAGCATGATATCTAATGAAGAACATAAAAAGACATGAGTAAGCAATATGCATAATGAATGCATGCATTGAACGTCAAAAAAACAACCTTAAAACATTTATTTTTTTGTGGGGAAGTGATCTTAGCCGACATTTAAGACCATGCGAGCTATTACATGGAATTCAACATAACCCCCTACGTTGGCACGGGGAGTCTACTTGCCGGGTAGGACTCCGTCAACTTTAACGTTTTATAACTTTAACTTTATTGGCTAATTGTGGATCCACTAGCCTAAATAGCCTACAAGGGCTCCTATGTTGGCGCATAGTTAATGCAACATGAGACTTTAATTAAGGACCCCTTAGGTCAAGTCCCCATCTACATGCTACATTCGGTGCTAGGTCAATTCTACAAAATAACATGTAAATATCATAATGACATAGGCATTGTATAATTTTAGATATCACATCTTCATTGGTGGAATAGCTCATTAAAATATTTCATTTGATTCAAATATGTAAGAATTGTCCTTTCATATTGAATCCTTTCTTTGACTAAAATTCCTTACATCATCATTCAATATAAGAAGACTAGGAGGGTTCAATTCATAAAGACCTTCAAATACATTTAAAGAATACTTGCATGCATAAGGGTGATGGAAATGCATCAAAATACACATCTTCAAACAACCCACCATATATGCCTTAAATATTTTTTTCAAACTTTCATATAGGCATTTTAGCAATCATTCATTTGATAAAATTAAGAGTCAATATATGTAAATAAACTTAAAATATATCATAATATATGCATTTAGAGTCATTGTGTAAAAGCCCATGAACGTTCATCATTAGAATTTGAAATATCAAGTTGAGAAAATAATTGGGCTCCATGGGTGGAAGAACCCATGGATGAAAACCCACAAACCTTGAGGAGTCAACTCTTGAATGAAAAACTTGAAAAGAAATGGAGACTTGATCTTCTTGGAGATGGAGAAAGAATGAGACTTTGAGAGAACTTGGGAGGTTAGGGCTTTTTTTTGTTCTTAGAGAGTGAGTGAGAGTGAATGAGTGTAGAAGACTTAGGGGCCTCTTAATAGGTGAAATATACCTACAAAACGACCTCACTTTTGGTTATAACACAAGAGAAGACTAAAATGCCCCTAAAATATGGAAAATAGGCTAAAACCTTGTTGGAGCTATAGTGGCGCATCGCGCCACTGCAGCGCCAAGCCAAAATGGGCTTAAAACCCTACAACCTAATAGTGGCGCATCACATCAAGGACCAAACTACTGAGGCTGTTTTCTGGTGCTATAGTGGCACGTCGTGCCACTCCAGCGCCAAGCCTAAAATTTCTGGAATCTGGAGAATGGGCTTTAAAAAACCTGCAAGTGTTTTAGTGGCGCATTGCACCAAGGGTCAAAATACTGAGGCTCATTCCTAGAGCTATAGTGGCGCGCCGCACTACTGCAGCACCAAGCCTAAAATTTCTGCAGTTATAGTCTGGAGTAAAATGGCCATAACTTTTGACTCCGAACTCCAAAACTTGCAATTTTGGTGGCGTTGGAAAGAAGACTCAAAGACATTTAATTTGGTAGGTCATGGGATACCAGTTCATTACATCCTAGGAGGTATGCTTGTTTGAAGTTGACCCTTATACTAACTCATCTGAAAACTTAATCGATGGGGATTCTTTGGACTTGGCTTAGTGTTAGAGATGCCTTATGACCCTAAACCATATCTAATACCCTTTAAATACTTAGGAATTGATCTCAACTCATATATAAAATTAGGAGTCATCGGGTTTGAGCCTATACGCCTATGAAGAATGGTTCGGGTCTTGACATGGAAATTTTCAAAGAATTACAAAGCAGTTTTGGGATGAGTTTAAGAAGACCTTCTTCCCCAACAATGTCATCTTTGAGGCCAAATGTAAGTTCCGGGAATTGAAGCAAATGGGTAGCATACGGGCCTATGTGAAGGTGCTCACTACCCTTATGCTTCAAATCCCTAACCTCATAGATGAAAACATGTTCTTCCACTTCATGGATGGGCTGCAAAGCTGGGCCAAGATAGAGTTGGAGCATCGCCAAGTCAGAACCATCAACGAGGATATCACCCAAGCCGAAGCCCTAACGGACTTTAGGCATGACAGACATGACAGGAACAAAGGCAAAGAAATAAAGAGTAGTCATGCCAAAGGTGGGGAAGATTGTAACAAAGGTAAGGAGAAACACCCTCCCACCAAGAGTCATGATGCCAATAAGTCAAATAGTAGGAGGTTCGGATGGCAAAGCTATACTGAGAGGAAGGAGAAGACCACGAAGGGCAGCGACTACTATATATGTGGAGGTCCTCATGGCTATGCTAGGTGCCTAGAGATAAAGAACCTTGGTGTCGTACTGCGGGAAAGAAAGGACAAAGAAGTGGACCAAGGGCAGAGTTCGGGCATGACCCAGCTAGGCATGATCGGGCTATGCAGAGCCATCACGAAGCAAGCTGAGAAGGTGGGATATTACTCCGCATAATATGTTGACATATCCATCAATAGACGGCCAGCTCGTGGTATGGTAGACTTTGGATCAGAAGCCAACATCATGACCAAAACAGCGGCAATAAGGTTGGGGCTAAGTTATGGGCTAAGAAACACCCACCTGAAGATGGTCAATGCCCCACTAACTCCCGTGTGGAGTCGCTCATGGAGTGGACATCACGTTGGGCAAGTGGCAATGTAAGACCAGCTTCACTGTCGCCCCCTTAGATATCTTTGATATAATACTTGGGTAAGAATTCTTCCAATGGTACCACACGATGATCAATCCCTATCTCCAACAACTCTTAGTGATGGAGCGAGAAGGACCGTGCATGGTACATTTAGTCAAGATACCGTAGAAGAAAGGACAAGCCCACCTATCGGCCATGCAGCTTGTGAAGAGCCTAAAAAAGGGGGAGCCGACGTTCGTAGCCACCATTGTGAGCTTGTATGAAGACAATGGTATTAAAGAGGCATTGCCACCTTACATAGAGAAGGTGTTTGAAGAAAACAAGGACGTGATGCCCGAAGAGTTGCTGAGACATCTACCTCCAAGGCATGAGGTAGACCACAGGATCGAGCTAGAGCCAGGAGTAAGGCCGCCCGCATACCCACCATACCGCATGGCTCCACTCGAGTTAAAGGAGCTGAGGAAGCAGTTAAAGGAGCTCCTCGAGACCGGTCATATCCATCCATCCAAGGCTCCTTATGGCACACCAAATTTATTTCAAAAAAGAAAGATGGATCGTTACGCCTATGCATAGACTACCGGGCTCTCAATAAGGTAATCGTAAGGAATAAGTATCCCATACCACTCATTGTCGATTTGTTTAATAGACTTGAACAGGCCAAGTATTTCACCAAAGTGGATCTAAGGAAGATCTACTACCAGGTACGCATAGCGGAGGGAGATGAACTGAAGATAGCGTGTATGACAAAGTACGGAGCTTACGAGTGTTTGGTGATGCCTTTCGGCTTAACCAACGCACCCTCCACCTTTTGCACATTAATGAACAAGATATTCCACCCCTACTTAGATCAATTTGTGATAGTCTACTTGGATGACATAGTCATTTATAGCAACACCTTGGAGGAGCATGTGGAGCATCTAAAGAAAGTGTTCCAAGTCTTGTGTAAGAATGATCTCTTCATCAAATGAGAGAAGTGTGAGTTTGCCCAACATGAAGTGCACTTCTTGGGACATGTTATCAGCTAGGGAGAACTATGGATGGATGAGGCAAAAGTTTGGGCCATCAAGGAGTGGGAGGCGCCCACAAAGGTAACCAAACTTAGATCATTTCTTGGACTTGCTAACTATTACTGCAGGTTTATAAGTGCCTACTCCGCCAAAGCTGCTCTACTTACTGAACTATTGAAGAAGAATAAACCATGGGTTTGGAGCGAGAAGTGCAGGAAGGCCTTCGAAGACCTCAAGGCTGCCATGACAGAGGAGACAGTCCTTGCGTTGCCTAACTTCTCCAAGATATTCGAAGTGCATACGGATGCCTCTGACTATGCCATTGAAGGAGTATTGATGCAAGAGAGGCACCCTATTGCCTTCGAGAGACGCAAGCTGAACGAAATAAAACAACGGAACACCATGCAAGAAAAGGAGATAACGGCCATCGTCCATTGCCTACGCACATGGAGACACTACCTACTTGGCTCCATGTTCTTGGTTAAGACCGATAATGTAGCCACTAGCTACTTCCAATCACAAAAAAAGCTCACGCCGAAGAAAGCTAGGTGGCAGGATTTTTTAGCCGAGTTCGACTATGAGCTGGAGTACAAGCCAGGCAAAGGCAATATTGTGGCCAATGCCCTAAGAAAGAAGTTCAAGCTAGCTGCCATCACTACAGCACATTGTGACATCCAAGATGCAATCAAGGATGGTCTACAGCACGATCCTGAGGCAAAGAGGCTTATGGAGTTAGCCGTTCAGGGCAAGACAAGGCACTTCTAAATAGAAGACGGACTCTTGCTTACCATCGAGAGGAGGATCTACGTGCCAAAATTCGGAACCATCAGACGGCGGATCATGAAGAAAATCCATGACACACTTTGGGTCGGGCATCCAGGGCAGCATCGCACAAGGGCTTTGATTGAGGCAATCTACTATTGGCCACGCATGTAGGACGATATTGAGTGTTATGTGTAGACTTATCTTATATGCCAATAAGATAAGGTGGAGCAGCTCCAACCAAGAGGGCTCTTGGAGCCTCTTCCCATAGTAGAGTGTCTATGGGAGAGCGTGACCATGGACTTCATTACTTGTCTACCGAAGTCCAACGGGTATGGAATGATTATGGTCGTAGTAGATAGGTTCTCCAAGTATGCTAGCTTCATACCCGCCATGGCAGGTTGCACTGCTAAGGAGGCTGCCAAACTATTTTTTAAAAACATGGTGAAGTATTGGGGATTGCCAAGGCACATCATTAGCGACAGAGACCCACACTTCACCGAGAACTTTTGGAGAGAATTGTTCAAGATTCTTGGCATGAAATTGCATTTCTCCACTAGTTTCCACCCGCAGATAGATAGCCAGATGAAGCGAGTCAATGACTTGCTAGAGTGCTACTTGAGGCACTTTGTGAGCTCCCATCAGAAGGATTGGGTGAGGCTATTGGACGTAGCCCAATTCTCATACAACCTGCAGCAGAGTGAAGCCACAGGGCGGACAGTGTTTGAGCTAGCCATAGGCCAACAGCCATAAACTTCACATTCACTACCGGCCGCATTCGAGGGCAAGAGTTTGGGGGCTTTCACATGGCCAAGGGCTTTGAGGAATAGCTCGACACTGCCAAGTCTTATTTGGACAAGACAGCGAAGAAGATAAAGAAGTTTGCCTACCGCAAGTGTCAACCCACGAATTACAAAGTTGGAGACATGGTCTTGGTCAAGTTTAATCCAAAGAAATTTAAAGCACAACAAGGCTTGTATCAAAACTTGGTGCAAAAGTATGAGGGCCCGTTCAGAACTATTGCCAAGGTTGGCAAGATCTTATCTAGGTTGGAGCTACCATTGCATCTTAAGGTTTATCTTATCTTCCATGCCAGTGTCCTCAATCCGTTCTATGAGGACAAGGATGATCCTAGTCAAGAAGAATCAAGTCGGGTGCCACTCACTGTTACCGTCTCCCATGATTGATAAATAGAGGCTATCATAGACTATCAAGCCAGGAAAAAATAGAGACAACAGGCCATTGCTATGTTCTTAGTCCACTAGAAGGGATAATCTCTGAAGGAGGCCACCTGGGAGAGATATGAAGACCTATGGCAGTTTAAAGACAAAATCTGGGGGTTCTTGCAGCAGCAGTGTGCTGCGGTCGTCGCCATATTAGGTGGGGGAGAATGTTATAACCCGTCACTTGATTATGAAGAAGGGAGAAGAACCTAGTGTCTTGGAGAGGTTAATGGAAGACTCTAGATTCTTGTAGAAACTTGTAGAGAAGTCTTGAAAGACTTGGAATTCTCTAGAGTGTGTAGAGAATTCTAGAGTAGGGACTTCTTTATAAATATGGAAGGTCTTGTATAGAAATTTTTATTTACACTTGAGCCCCTTAGGAGTAGTATAAATAGAGGGGGCATTCATTTGTAAAAAACCATCCAGAAATCAAGCATTCTTCCAAGTAATACAAAGCCTTCTTCATAAAAACTCTCTTATCTTTCTTACAATCTAGCATTCTCTTAGCGATCTAGTCTTAAAGGCTTACTTAAGCTTTCAATATCGTGAAAGATTCATGAGTAAGTTGTCAAGTATCGCACGAAGGTCTTAGTTAAAGTCTAAGTCTGTGACACTAAGCCAAACTTAGACGAATTTAAGTTAGGTGAGATCTAGGGTGATCCAGAAATAGATGGGGGATTGAACCTATAGTGTGATTGATTAGTTAATAGCCAACACAATATGGAGTCTGTATGAATTTACAGAATCGTATTCGGACGAGTAAAACTCCTAAAATTAAACTTGGCGGAAGGGTAAATGTTCGGACGTCATGGGATGAGGGAATGTTATGATATGGAAGACTTGAAGACTCTTTACGAGCTCTATCTCTGCATATCCCGCCAGCGAGGGACACCAGAGAGGGATGTTCCCACTGTGGCGCGACAGTCGCGACTTAATAAGGGGTAAAAACTCCAGAAATGGTATTCTACATAAAAGCAGTTCTTAAGAAGTTAGGAAGTTACCTAGGGCAAATTCTTGTTGATCTCCACCGTGTTTTATACAAAAGGTAAGTAAATCACTCCCTTAATTCGTATTCGATTCTTAGAAGGGAGGGGTTTGGTTTGCAACTAATGGTGGAAAATAGCCCTAGGGATTAGGATCATGGATTTGGCCTAAGAGGAGAATTATGTTATAATTTATGTGAATTAAGTCATTGTATTGATCCTTTGTATGTATGTTACTAATTTATACCAAGAACAAGCTGAACGAAATCGGAAAGGGAAAGCTCCTGCACTTTAGAGTTGTCAAAGTTTGGTTTCTCAGTAGGTGATGGTTTCTCTTCCCGTATGTGATACGTGTACTTGTTAAATTACTCCATTGTATGCATATGTGTATGTGAATAGGGAAGAATGAAATGAACAATGTGAAATGACTACTTACTGGCCATGACTTATAATGAACCTGTTCTTGGTAGATATAATAGTTGAACTATCCACTGTGATAGTGGTTGATTTTGTATGCTTGGATCTGGTGTCACGTTCCGATATAATTGGATTGAGTATCATGTTTTGACACATAAATTAGATTGGGTGTCACATTCCAACACAATCTTGGACCGAGTGTCACGTTCAACACACAATTTGGTGTCTATAGGTTCCATGAGAGGACCCTAATGTGAAATTGCATGAAAATCAAGACTGATGAACTTTGTCATATTGGGTACTTGTTATGAGCTGTTAATGGTTAAGTCTATTCTGTATATATGCGTTTACTGTGCTGTATTTACTTGTTCATGTCTTGCTTACTGGCTAGCCGCGTGAACCTACTAGTACGCTATTGACTTGGTGTACTGATATTACACTTGCTCTGTCTTTGTTGAGTATAAGTCATATTTAGACAACTACTAAGAGACCTAGAATAAAGGACTGTTAGCTACCAAAGTTCAAGTTTATGACAATCAATGTATTCAATCGGAATACCTTCGCCATCACTCAAGTACTCCGCAAATACAAACCACAATTCCTGTATAGATATGTTATTGTATAATGTTAACTAATCAGCGATGCAATTTAGATCGATGATGGGAAACTCTCTAAGACTAAATTGGAGAATGGTGTGATTGATACGAATCAACAGTGCTTCTGAGAAACTATCCTCCAATTCGCATACCATGAAGCACCTGAAGATTTGTGCTTGAACTCGACACTCCTGCATACATGTATATAGATCAAAATGCGTATCCTTGAATTTATTAAACATACATTGAATACACTGGGCTGTTTAATTAAAAAACTTTAAATTTAACATTTTTTATAGCAATTAAGATTATGGAACCCTTATACATATGAACTATATGACAGTTGAACTATATAGTTTCTCAAGTATATATTTACATGTATGAGGTTTGTATGCTTTTCAATTTTTTATACAGTAGAATACTTATACATATAACTATTGATTGATATACATTGGATACAATGAACCATTGTATCTGTACTACAATCTAAAGTATTAATGTATCCAAATATACTTGTATTAACATATTAACTATTTAGACTTGTGTTAACAATTCAATATAAGTGAACAACCCAACAATATGACAGTAGAACTATATATATACAAGTATCCAGATGTATAAGTATTCCGCCATTGTAATGGTGAAAAAAAAACTTCAACTGAAACCCTAATAAGACTAATCAAGAAGATGTATTCAACTATAAACTATTCAAATGAAATTACAAGAAAACAAAATTAGAAGATATCTGACTGATAATGATGAATCACAATGTAGCTCCTGAAATCGTTCAAAGTATCGTGTATTGGGAGGAAATTGGGAAAAGGGACTGATTTAGGGATATTGAAAGAGAGAACTTTGAAGAAAGTAAACATGGGGAATAGTGAGCCGTAAAAAGTGCCTAAAAATAATTGATTTTTTTTGGGGGGGAGGGAACAGACCCTACACGAGGCTTCCACCTCTCGTGCACAGCCAGGGGTTGAGCCGCACACCCCCAAGCCTTATTATTCATAAAGCATAACAATACAAGGAGGGGGGAATAAACCTTACCTCCGATTTTAATTGGTTCATAAGTCGGACAACCTACTAAGGTCGGCTAACTCATCCCCTGATATTATATAGTGCTTCCTAACTAAATAGAAAAGCATTAAACCTACGAGAGGACTCCTCTCGATATAATGCAACTACGAAAAATGTAAATGAGGGAGACTCTCCCCTTCTATGTGAATACAAGAAAGAAACCTATACTAGTCCTATCCAAATAAGCTACATTTCATAGCTAAATTGAAGAAGAGCAAGTATACGAATCTTCCAATTTCCATGGATCGAGATCGTTCATTACATCTGTGTCTTTCTTAGTCTTGTCATACCGAGTTTGTCCAGGATGTAAAAGTATGAAGTCCCTTTTTGGTTGTTGGAGATTTAGGCGTTGTATCTTGTTTACAGACACACCATATCAAGTTTATGCAAGTTGTAATAATCCTTTTCAGTCACTGGGAACTGCAGTTCCGCAAGTAGTTGTGAGGTGTTCGATATTGCTGATGTTGTTCTTGGATGTTGCATCTGTGTAGTGTACCTACAACACTAATGCAGAAGTGTTGCAAATCTGCACAAATGGTTCCTATTAAGGCTTGTTGCTGAATTTGGTGGTTGTTGTATGTTGTTGTGTACATTTCAATGTTGTTATTGCAGTTATAGTTGTTGTAGCTTATTGCTTGATGGATGTTGTTGTAGATGTATGTTGCAGTTCTGCAGTGTGCAAAGAGCTATAGCTTTGCACCAAGAGAGACAATGCAAGAAGCATATACTCCAATCTCTTTCAATATTTGTTGGTGTGACTGCTGAAACTCTAAAGCAGTTCCAAAATTGAGACAGATGTGGTAGTCCTTTATTGTACCTGCATCAAGGAAATAGATTGCAGTATACATAAGGAGAATTCATGGTGGTTCCTTAATTTGCTTGAGCTTTCTTCTTCTGAATGCAGCCATCTCCAGCTTGTCTAATTTGACATATCCTCTGGTTGCATATGAAAGATGTTGGTAAGTGTAGAACTGGTGAATGGTATCAATTGCATGGCTATATTTGGACAAAGTGTCAGCTGGAAAGTTGGCTTCCCTGTATACATGGTTGCATTGGAACTGATCCAGTAATCTAACAAGATCTTGGAGCTCTGTAATGTGCTGGATCATGCTCCATGGTGGTCTAAGTCTGTGCTTCAACCATCCCACTAATAGTTCTGAATTAGTCTCCAACATTACCCTACTATATCCATGTTGGACACACCATTTAATTCCCATTACTGCAGCTTGAACCTCTGCCTGGTTATTAGATCCCTCTCCTAGTAGAGTTGCATATGCATATATCAGCTCCCTTTTATGATCTCTGAGTATACCACCTGCTCCTATCTTTCCAGGGTTGTTGATGGCACTTCCATCAGTATTAAGCTTCACAAAGTTAGGAGGGGGTTTGTTCCATTTGACTTAGATCACACATGTATCATGTTTGCTGTGTTCCACCATGTCCACAAATTCTTTCCATTTACAAGGCATCTTCTTATTAGGGAAAGAATTAATGGCCAGCATATATAAGTCTTTGACAATGGAGCATATAACTCTAGAAGAGCTAGATTTCTTGCCTCTATACTTGGAAGCACATCTATTTTTCCAAAGGTTCCAATACACAAAGATAGGGGTAGCTTGTATAAGCAACTTATGCATGTCATTGTTAGTCTTGATCAACCACCACCTAATTAAAAGATTCTTTAGAGGGGTGTTGCTGTGTTGCAGGCCCCAGAACCCTGAGAAATGCTTCCAAATATGTTGTGCAAAATGTCCAGAGACAAAAATATGGTCTATGTCATCCATACCTTTCCTATGGAAGCAAGAGCATGCAGCAGGTTCATATCCAAATGCTACAATTCTGTCATTTGTAGGCAACTTGAATCTGAAAGCTCTCCATAGTAGAAAGGAGACTTTGAATGGTATATTGTTATGCCAGATGTTACTGCTAGTAAGAGTTCTATTCTTCTTCTTCCTCACCAAGTTCCATGCAGATGCACATGTGAACTCTCCCTGAGAGTTGGGTTTCCAATAGGCCTGGTCCTTCATGTTAAGATTGTATTTGACAGGGGTGCTTAGAATTTGATTTATAATTTGTGGAGGGGCATGTTGTCTCACTTTGGCTTCATTCCAAACCCCATTTATGAAGTATTCATAGACAGTACTATTGTTGAGTCTAGGTAAATAGTTGTTGTGTTTAGCTAGTTGTCCAATTCCCAACCAATCATCCCACCAGAAATTACATGTGCCTAAGTTAATGTGCCAGTGTATATGAGGCTCAATATCAGTCTTGTTTGCCATCATGTGCTTCCACATGAGAGACTGACCTGTGTTCCATTTCTTGATCACTGGATGTGCCCTTGGCAGTACTTGGCCTTCAAAAATTCTCCCCATAATGTCTTTTTGGATCTGAAGATCCACCACTGTTTGTATTGTAATGCTATGCACACATCATATATATTTTTCATACCAATACCCCCTTCATCAATAGGATAGCTAAGGGTCTCCCAAGATGCCCAGTGGTATTTTCTTTTTTCTTTGTCCCAGCCCTAAAAGAAATTTGCTATAAGATCTTGAATTTGTTTGAGGGTAGTAATTGTAGGAGTGATAGCAGATAACAGATGAATTGGGAGGTATTGCAGCACTGATTTGACAAGAGCAGCTCTTCCCCCATAGCTCAGTATTTTAGTTTGTCATCCTTTGATCCTAGAGGTAACTTTGAACACCATACTAGTATAGTAAATGATCCTTTGACCTCCAATTTATAAGGGGCATCCCAAATAAGTAATAGGGCCATGGATTGATTTGATACTAGTGATAGAATTGACCATTTCAGTGATTTGAGGATGAGTATTCAGAGGAATCATACATTGACTCTTTTCTGTATTAATAAGTTGTCCTGAAGTCTGCTCATATATCTGCAATGTCTTCATGATCAACTTGATAGAATATCTACATGTTGAAGTGAATATGATTATGTCATCAGCAAAGCTCAAATGATTAATCAATGGTACCTTCTTCTGCATGTGGAAGCCTTTATACACATAATGTTGATGAAGATTATTGAGCAATCTTGAAAGGACCTCAGCACCTAAAATAAATAGGGCTGGAGATAGTGGATCACCCTGTTTGAGACCTCTTGTAGAGTGGAAGAAACCATGTCTACCTCCATTCACAATAATTGAGTACCAATTATTTGCCATTAGCCTCCAAACCATATCAATAAATACTTCTCTAAAT
Source organism: Solanum dulcamara (assembly GCF_947179165.1). Classification (NCBI taxonomy): domain Eukaryota; kingdom Viridiplantae; phylum Streptophyta; class Magnoliopsida; order Solanales; family Solanaceae; genus Solanum; species Solanum dulcamara. Next base: position 67,885,789 of record NC_077245.1, read on the forward strand.
CCCATTCTTCTCATGACTAAACATATAAATGACCAAGACACCCTGTCATAGGCTTTGGCCATGTCTAATTTGATCACAACATTATCACCAAGATTTGGTTTTTTAATGCTATGAATGATTTCCTGTGCCAACATAATGTTTTCAGCTATGCTTCTTCCCTTAACAAAACCTGACTGGTTTTCAGAGATTAGTTGAGGTAAAATGGGAGCTAGTCTGAGACATAATACTTTTGAAATGACTTTATTAGTGAAATTACTTAGGGATATAGGCCTGAAGTCTGATAACTTATTGGGATGGTTTACTTTTGGGAGTAGGACTAAACATGCATGAGTGATGGACTTGGGAATATAATGACCACAGAAGAATTGTATCACCAATTTCAGCAAGTCCTCACTGATGATTTCCCAGCAAGTGTGGAAGAACTTGCCATTGAATCCATCAGGACCAGCAGCAGACACTTCACTTAATAAAAACACAGCTTCTTTCAGTTCCCCTTTAGTAGGCATAGCATTGAGTATTTGATTTTGCTGGTCTGTAATGCTGTTAGGGATGCACTTCAGAATATCTTCATTGATCAACTCTTCTTTCCCAGTGAAGATCCTCTCAAATTAATCACAAGCAACATTAGCTATGTTCTGATCACCTTAAATAGTGTTTCCCTGGTCATCTGTGATTTTATGAATGAATAATCTTCTTCTCCTTCCTCTTATGATAGCATGAAAGTATTTGGAGTTTGCATCTCCATTCTTAAACCACTGTAGTTGAGTTTTTTGTTTAAGAATAGAGTTCTTAATCTTCAAATGTCTGATATACTCTGCATTCACTTGATTCAGCTTAGTTCTATTTTCCTCTGAATTTTTATGGATGATAGATTCTTCTGCTTTCTGTACTCTTTCTTCAAACTCTTTGACTGTGGCATATATGTCTCCATATTGTTGTTTTGACCACTTGCTAAGAGTATTAGAGACCCTCTTAAGCTTCGGGTGGAACATTCTTATAGGATTGCCTTCCATAGGTCTATCCCAACAATCTCTAACAGTGTCCAGGAATGTTTCATTCTCCACCCAGCAGTTAAGGAACTTGAAGTATTTGGTTGGATTACTCTGTGTGTCCTTACTTTCAAGTAAGAGGGGACAGTGATCTGAACCTGTAGAAGCAAGATGAGTCACAGTAGTTAGTGACATCAACTCCAACCATTTATCATTCACCATTGCTCTGCCCAGCCTCTTCCAGATTCTTGCATCCATATCCCTGTTGTTGCACCAGGTAAAGTGTAACACCCCTCAAAAATTTCCCTAAGATTCGGGCCTTTTTTGTATACGTGTGGGGGCCATCATATTTATTTCAAAGTATGTGCTTGAGTTAAGATGAGTCCCTGAGAAATTAGGAGCGTTGGAGGTGATGTGGGGTCATTGAGGACCCCTAGGACCGAGCTAAGTCCAAGAGATCCGTTGTGGCTAAGTTTAGGACGAGTTCATGTAAGGGTCGACTTTTAACGACCCTATCTTTTAAAAGGCGTCAATCTGGGTGGCCCACGACCTATCAAATTAAAGGTCGTCGAGTCTTCTTTCCAACGCCACTAAGAACGTAAATTTTGGAGTTCAGAGTCAAAAGATATGACAATCCTAAGATGAACTAGCACGATAGGAATTTCATTTTTTGGCCTGAGTTGCAACTGCTAGGGAAATGGCCTTGGCGCTGTAAGGGTACGACGCACCACTATCGCGCCAGAAACATGCCTCAGTAGTTTGGTCCCTGGCGCGACGCGCCACTAAAAGTTGTGCAGGGTTTTTCAGGCTAAATTCCCAGAATTCAGAACAATGGGCTTGGCGCTGTAAGGGCGCGACGCGCCACTATCGCGCCAGAAACATGCCTCAGTAGTTTGGTCCCTGGCGCGATGCGCCACTAAAAGTTGTGCAAGTTTTAGGCGTGATTGGCCTTGGCGCTGTAAGGGCGCGACGCGCCACTATCGCGCCAAGGGCATTTTAGCCTATTTTCAGAACTTTTGAGGAGGGGCAATTTGGGAACTTACCCAAATTATATATATATAACCCTTGGTCTTTTGGAAACCCATTTGGCAGCCTCCATTCTCTCTCTAAAAAGCCCTAGGAGCTTCTCTCTCTCTCTCTTCTTCATCTTCTCCATTTTCAACAAAAAGAGTCCAAGAGCTTCAAGATTTTAGTCCCCCATTAAAGACCCAACATCAAGGTTTCTTCAAAGTCTTCAAACAAGGTATGTAAGGCTATCCAAAACATGGGCTAAGTTCACCCATGTGCCCTATTCTTGCTTGAGGTTAGATATTCATGAAAAATAGAGTTTTTGGTATGGTGTATGTCTATATGAACTTTGTCTCCTATTTATATAATGTTATATGTGTTGATGTTGTTGAGCCAAGAAGTCCTTAAATTCCTTCATGATTAGTATGAATTAATGGAGATGAATTGTTGTTATGTTTTGTTGACCTCTTTAGCCATATGAATATGTTGTTTAAGTCAATTTCCTTAAATGCGCTATTCTATTTGAATGGTTGAGTTGAAGTCATAGAGTTGTGTTAAATCTTGAGAAGATGTCATAAATGTTCATATAGAGGAGGCTTGATTGAGTTGATATGAGGAAGGAATTGGCAAGTGGACAAGGTCCTAAATGAGACTTGTCATTGTGCCTCAATTGAATTGCAAATGAGAACCGAGTTGATGAGGTGGTATTGTACCACATGAAACTAGCCGTGAGGGCTTGTTTGAGATGATTTGAGGAGTCTTATGAGCATAGAGTCATGGGAGGAATATCGAGCACCGAAGTGGGTGAGAGTATAGTCCATACTCGAACCCCAGAAACTATGCCGCCAACGTAGGTAGGGATGGAACCGTTAAAGTCGGATGCTTTCTGAGGGATTGGAACCATTAAAGTCGGATGCTTTCCGTGGGATCGAACCGTTAAAGTCGGATGTTTCCCATTTGTATTGTCCTGAAATGATAGGACTTGACTAATTGATGGTACTCATTATTAGAGAGGCGTTCATACTCTGGCAAGGTATGGATAGGACGTGGCAACAACGTCGGATTATTGTACTATCACCGGCTCATAGGTGATGGTTGTCGGTTAAGAGAAACTCCCATTTAGGCCTTGTTAGTGCTCCGAGTCAGTTGAGTTAAGTGGCTTATGAGTTAGTCTTGTCTAAACTATTCTTGTTGCACTTAGGATATTGAGTGAGTTGTGATGTATACATGTATGAGTTGAGGTCCTGAGTTGATATTGATGTTTTCTTAATGTGGTTTCATCCAGCCATTTTACATACTCGTATATTCCATGTACTGACGCCATTTGGCCTGCATCGTTTCATGATGCAGAGACAGGTACTAGAGATCATCAACCGGCGCTCCATTGAAGATCCACATACACTTCCAGCCAGTCGGTGAGTCCTCCTAGTTCCCAGAGGATATTGGGCCTTCTTGTACAGTTTTGTTGTCTCTTCTTTTATTTAGATTGTTGGTAGCCATGGGCTTGTCATTGGCACTCTTAGACTTGAATAGAGGCTTCGTAGACTGGAGTGTGGGGAGGATTAAACTATTATCTTGAGGAGTCCTAATTTACTATTCTTGTTGGGTTGTAAATGTTTAGCCTTCGGCCCTTATAGTATGAAAAGTATTTCATTAATTGAGTTCCGCTAAGAGAATGTGAATGAATGAATAAGTGACTGGACCAGGTGGTTCGCTCGGAGGTCAGGAATAGCCTTCGGGTGCCAGTTACGTCTAGGGTACCCTCCCGGGGCGTGACATAAAGTCTTGACCATAGAAGCCCAGGTCAGTGAGGCCACAAACTTCAATTACACTTATGAATTCAAAACTTTTGTTCATGTTGTATGGTAGCCCTCCTAGCTTTTCCTCCACATTAGTGATCACATTAAAGTCTCTAATAATGCACCATGGCTTATCTGTATCAGCATATTATAGCATTATATCCCAGAGGCTTCTTCTCATGTAATCTTTACACTTGGCATAAACAAATGTAATAATATGAGGAATAGGGCTAGCTACATGTTTGATATCACAAGTGACCTGCTGTTCATCTTGATCTATGATGTGGCAATCCACATCTTGATTCCAAAATAACCAAATCTTGTTATTAGGATTATGAATGGCACTGTCCATTCTCAGTTGATTTCTGTAAGAATTGAGGTGTGATTGGTTAGCAAATGGTTCAAGAATTGCCAACATAGAAAGGTTATGGTAATCCTTGAGTTTTTTAAGTCTATCCAAGGCACCTTGAGTATTAATACTCCTTGCATTCCAGCATATTGTATTCATCATCAAGGTTTCAAGGATTTAGACCTTGTGTTGATGCTACTCTTACCAGCAGCATTGTCTGTACTTGTGGTACTCTCTTGCTTCTTCTTTTTCTTCTATTCCTTCTGACTCTTTGGTGAGACATCATTCCTCTCATTAGTCTGCATTATTTCCTCCTGATTTCTAGGATCTGTGTTAAGGCCAAATGCCTTCAAATGGGTATTGGTTTCATTGTCTTCCTGTTGAAACTCATCGTATTGGTCAGGATCTTCCTCATCCTCAGAATGTACCACTCTGTATTCATCTGTTATGTCTTGTGGAGTATTTATATTATTGAGTATACCTTCTTCAGTAGCTGCCTCCTGAGTTTGCAAGGATGTCACATGGATGCCTGCTTGTTCCACCACTAAAACATCATGTAGACTCTGTTGTCCTGATTGCATTTCTTTGATAAGTCTCTTCTTCAAAGCCTCCCTTTTCTTCTTACTGAGGGCTAATGTAGACTTATTGTTACAAAACTGAAAGATCTTATTTTGCCTCTTCAGATCAGGAGCTTTCTTAATCATTGTGTGGCTGTCCTCTTTTTGTACTGAATGTGCATTGTGCCTCTCCTTCATGGTTGTTGTTGTAATAGTCTCCTCAGTGGTAGCAGGGGCTCTAAAGTCCCTCCTATGGTTCACCACAGAACTTTTCCTCCCTCTGGTAACCCCTTCCTACAAATTAGTGGTTTCCTCCTGTATTCCCCCATCCTCACCTCCAAAAACTACATCAGACACAACAGTCACACTATGAAGATTATTTGGGGAGACATGGGGTTGTAGGAGAGATAAGTCAATACCTGAGTTATTGCAGTCCATACCATCCAACATGTCAATTGTGCCTGCAGCAAGACTATTACTGGGGACTTGGGGGGTTGGGAGAGATAAGTCAATACCAGATTTTTTTTCTTGTTTGTCCAATTCATTACTTCCTTTCTGATACTGTTTATTATTGTTTTCTTGGTTCTAATTTGATTGAGCATTATTTTGCTGATCCTTATATTTTGATTTTTTTTGGATTTGCCATCCTTGTTGTTCCTCTTTGTCTTTGTTCCTATTTTGGTGTTGTCTTTGTCTCCCAGCTTGGTTTTCTTTTGTACCTGCATTAATTAAAGATATATTACTCTCGGCTGTTGTGAAATGTTTAAGGAGCTTACCTGGTTTTCAGCATTCTTCTTGGTATTCCTTGCTTCTTCAGCTTCTTTCCTTTCCTCATCCCTCTTCTTAACATTGCAGCTCTTCATAGTATGCCCTTGATGCTTACAGTAAAAATAGTAGTCAGGTATGCCTTCATACTGTATAGCCTTCCATCTGCCTTTAGTTTGATCCTCTTCATCAAATCCTAACCATACATGTGGGGGTTTTTCTTTGGTGATATCCATTTGTATCCTCACTTTTGCAACACTGCCTCTAGTTTTCCTAAGTGAGGCTACATCCAGGTACATAGTTTTACCAATGGGGGCTAAAAGGGTGGTTATAAATTCTTTATTGTAACAATGTCAAGGTAATTCTGGTAGTATGACCCAAACTGGTACGATAGGTGTTTCCTCCTCCGGTCTGAAAGTTGGAGTCCACAATTGAAGTCTCATCAGTTGCCTTTCAATATACATCTTTTGTTTGTTCCAAACTGAAATGTGATCTTCCTCATTATCAAGATCTATGTAAATGTGTCTTGCATTGAAGTGAGCAATCTTAACACCTCCCGTGAGTTGAGTCTAATGAATAAAACTTCTTCTGATAAGCTCTATCTTGGGCATTGTATTGGTGAATTTACCAATTAAAGTATACTTACATGTAGATGCTAATTTCACCAGGAAGTCTTCCTTTTTATAAATTACAGTTGGTAAGCCCTGTCTTGTGGTATATACAGGCTCTGCAATAGTAATTGGCACCTCAGTTCTAGTTTGATTCACTCTTAGTCTAGTCGCATAGGTCTGTATAACTGTGAATGGGCCTGGTTCCGGCACAAAATCTATTTTAGGACTCTGAAACTGAGGTATCTGTTTTGGATTTGTGGGAGTTTTATCATTTGACTTATGCATATTTGGTTGATATTGAGGGTTATGCTTATCAAAATTGGATGTAAGCTTGGTGAAATCATGGGGGTACTGAGTGTTGGTTTTTGCTGAGATGATGTGTTTATTACCACACACAACAACCTCTCCTCTGTTGCCCTGATTATCAGCTATAGAGATAGGATTAGTATCCTTGTTACCCTTAACTTCAGAAGGGATTACCTCATTTGCCTTATGATCAATTACATTGGAGACACATTTGCTTGGATTGACTGGAATCTGAATTTTGGCCTGCTCTTGATTATGCTGGCCATCCTTATTGCTCCTTGTCACTTCTCTGTTCAAGTTCATCTCTTGGGAGGCATTACTTTCAGCATCCGTTGAGACACTCGAAGTTGTGCATGTTTCCGCTATTGTTCTTTGTTTCACCATCATGTTCGGAATGTTATGATCTGAGTCGAGCTTAGAGAGTTCTTTCTCAGAAGAGTAACCGTCAGTGTCTAAGTCACCTCGAACAAATCTTGCGATTGGAGAGGTGAAATGGCTTAAAACTTGATGTGTATATATCTCTTTAGACCCAGATTTCACATCATTACTGCGTGTTGCACCAATGTTTCCATTTTGTGAACAATAGATGATCTTTTGTGCCTATTCTAGCTGTTCCTTCAAAATGGCTATAGGGATTGCAGCATTATAATCAACATTCGAGGAGCTAGGAATGTAGTTAGGCATTGATTCCAGTTGGGTTTTGTTCATGAGAGGGAGGCGCTCCTCTTGGACTAAGTCTGGTGGTCTAGGAAGCTCCATCGGCGGCGTTATAGCCATTACAGTAGTCTATGCACTGTTCACTTTAGAGAGAAGGTAGAGAGCTAGGTTTGATTAAGCGCGTAATGAGATATTTGCTATTTGAAATTTAATTATATCCATAATAAATAAATAAAATATACTATAACTATATTACTTAAATTAGTGTACTTAGCCACGCTTCGTGTAGTTATAAAAAGAATTAAATTTAAAAATAAGCATAAAAAGAGAACAAAAGAGAGAATTAGCTATGCAAAAAGATTGAAAAAAATGACATGTACAAATTCCTATTTCTTCTAATTTTGTTTGGCTTATATATAAAAATACTAAAGTGTATATTTCACATTTTAAATAAATACTACATTCAATATCCAATAAATTCCTAAGAATAAATAGTCATAATAATTAAGAGGATTAAAAAAATGTGATTTTGGACTTGTTTGTAACATAATAGGAGTAATATATGTACACTATTACACAAATAATAAATATTAATCATAGAAATGAAAAGACAATCAGAATTAGATTTATTGAGATAATTATTTTTATACTAAGTTAAATAGAAATTAGGAAGAAAAAGCATAAAAAAAAAAGCCAAATTAAAGAGATGACACTTTAGTTTTTTAGTGCCAACCATTATTATATAGGTAGATATGGATTTTTAAGAAACACCATTTTTCTTCCGGAGAAATCAACACATTATTTACTTCTTTTTTTCTTTCAAAAATAAATAAGCCTTAATTATATAGAATAATTTAAACCGAAAAGTAATTTAAAGAAATAATATTTTAAATGTCATTGTAGTAGTGATTTCTGAATATCTCAAAAACTTGAGAACTTCTAACAATAACATATATATATATATATATATATATATAAGTTGCATATCAATAAATATTTTTTATGAATTAAACTGAATTTTAAAAATTAAAAATTAACTTTATATTCTCATATTCTATCATTATAATTATCAAAAGTTGATCCACATAGCTACAAAATTATATATACATACTTAATTTCTTGAGTAGCATACATGTATATGTTGACTTTCTTTTCTGTTTTTATTTTCAAAAATATACTGACCTGAAAACACAATAAGTTAACCTTACAATAAAAATAAAAAACATAAAAATAAAGTTAACTAATCAAATAAAAACTTCAAAGAATGTCTAATTATAAGTTAAAAAAGGAAATAAGGACTGTTATCAACATAACATAATTCAATTCTCCAAAAAAGTTAACTAATCAAATAAAAACTTCAAAGAATGTCTAATTATGAATTAAATAGAAAATATGGACCCTGTTATCAACATAACATAATTCACTTTTCCAAAAACTACAAAGAGAAAAAAAGAGCAAAAATAATCAAAATCTTTAGAAACTACAAAGAGAAGTAAAAAAAATTCTATAGAAGTTACAAAAAGAAGTAAAGAGAAAAAATCAAATTTATTTTCTTTTGAAAAATCCATGATTCGTATCATTAGGAATTCAAAAATAATAATACTAAATGTATAGTTGCAATAGAGAAAAAAGGATAATTATATTAGACATATCAAATCATTTTACCCCATAAAATTGAATTATGCAAGAATGTCTAACAATTTTTATTATAGATCTCTCTCCTGCAAAATCAAATCAAAGAAGACAAAAAAAATGATCAACCAAAAAGATAAAAGACGAAGCATAAGGAAAAATGAAAATAAAATAATCATCATATAAGCAAAATAGGTTTTTATTAGATTGATTTTAAGGTGTCATCAATTTGTATATTAAATTATTTGAGAGTTATGAATATGAAAGGTTAGGAGTTATGGATATTACTAATATTAATTAAGAGTGAATTTATGTATTAAGGAGATGATTTTATAAAATAAAATAATAAAAAAATGAGAGAAAAAAGTCAAAAAATGAAAAAAAAGATAAATATGAATGAAGGCCATAGAAAGGTGACACATCACATATATATATATATATATATATATATATATATATATATATATATATATATATATATATATATATATATATATATATATATATATATATATATATATATATATATGTATGTATGTATGTATGTATGTATATCATATGTATATGTATGTATGTATATCATAATTTGCTATATCATGTAGTTTTTCCTTCAATATATTTAAAATGGATGCTAAACACATATGAGGCCCAAAACATGGCTAGCCCACCTAATTTTTAAAATCTTTCGTATTTATCCTTTAGACATTGACACCAATGACCTCTGACCTTAATATAACAAATGATAATTTATAAGGAAAAAATTACGTGACACAATAAATTAAGGTCTTATATTTTTTGATATAGCGGTAGTTTATGAAAATTACATAATATAAAGACATTTTGGAGTTTTATAGTATATATATGCGAATACACTTATTTATCTGTGTAAATAAGTTAGACAAAGATATTGTATACTTGCATATATATTTATTTATCTTTACAAATATAGTTAGGCGAAACACATATATAATATATTTCACTATTGTTACGCGCGTACATACAACATAATTTACTATAGAAATATTATATATATGGAGATACACTTAATGAGTACAATATATTCTGCTATTGAAACTAAAATACTGGTATGTTTCATAATTAAACAAAATCTCGTTATCATTTTGTAAATTTGGGTGCAAATAACATTATTTACTAAGTTTTTTCGGAATAAATTTACTTTTTCCAAGTTCTTTGAGGCATGAGATTTATCCAATACCAGTAGTATAAATAACTTCAAAGTACAAGAAGGGATAGGGCGTGTTTGGTATGAAGAAAAGTGTTCTTTGAAAATATTTTGTAGAAAATAAATTTCTTATTTTTCATATTTGATAAATAAATCAAAAATATTATCCTAAACATCTATCTATACTATATTAAAAGTACGAAGACTTTTAAAATATTAATTGAATTTTTGGCTCTTCATTAAAAGATTCCGTTTTAGACAAAATCGTTTTTTCAGTATTAAATATTATGGATTAATTATTTCTTGTTTGTATGGAAAAATAATAGTAGTAGGCCACGGATGGAGAATCCTAATTTGCTCCAATTATGAAAAGAAATCCTAAAACTAATCAAACTCAACTGACCAAATTTAATTAAGTTGGAATCGTACTCTTTTTATTTACTTTCTATTCTAAGAATAAAATCTAAAAATAATATAGCATTAAGCAACCTTTACGCAAATTACTTTTATAATAATTTATATAAAAGGAAAGAGAAGTATATGAAAGAAAGCCGATGTTTCTTTCTTTTTGGTCTAACCAACATATACAATATAGAAAAAGAGTTCTAATTATATACTATTTTTTAATTTTGGGTCTTAAATAAGATTGTCGGGCTCAATTATTCTTGTGTGATGTTTGATTTTGCTTTTTTATTTTTTGTCTCTTTAACTTGTCTTTTAAAAGTTTTTTTTAAAAGTTATTAAAGAATAAATTTGTATAAACCATTGCTAATTGATCTTCAATATTCTCGTGCAGATAAATAAAGATTTATTTGGATGTGTGATTGAAACTTCGTACCGATTACGAATGGATTTGAAGAAGTCCACAAATATATGGTAAGAGTTTTAAGATTTTCTTTTATAACATGTATATATTTTTTATATTTTAAAATTATTTGTTATTAGACAAGTTCCATAAAAGATAGCGCAATAGTAATATTTTCTTTTATATTCTATAGTTTTTATTTTTTAGTTATTTTAAAAAATATCATTCTTCATTAATATCTGTTTATGTGGTACTATTATTTTACAAAACTCAAATTAGATGAAAGAGTTAAATCTAAGGTAAGTATATCAATTTATATATATTATGTCAATAAATAATCATTTAGTATATTTTTTAAAATAATTAATATTTAATTAATATCATATTATTTAGGACTTTTAAATATATACCTTTTTAGTATTTTAAATTTGATCAAATTATATCCGAATACAAATCATTTCTAATATATTATCTAAAAAGTAAAAAATTGTCGTAGCAATCCTTTTTTCTATTCATTGTTTTGGTATCCTAACACAAATTTAAATAACACTAATTACTTTAAATTAGATTTTGAACCCTCCATTGTTTTGCTTAAAATACGGGGGAAAAAAGTTGTTTCATCATACTTATAACTTTTATCACCATAATTCTCTCTTTCTAATTAATAACTTTGTCGTTGTTCTAATTTATTTATTTAGTCTTCATCATTTACCTTCCAAGATCTCATTTTTGTGGAATTACACTTCATATGTTATTGTAATTATTTGTCAGATGTAAGAACTTTTATATTTTTATATGTAATCTTTTATATTGTCGTCACACACACGTGTATCGCACGTACTCTAAACTAGTACTATATTAAAAGCACGAAGATCCTTAATAATATTGTTTGAATTTTTTGTTTTTCATTAAAAGACTCTATAATAGACAAAATCGTTTTTTCACATTTTGTTTAATTATTATTTAATTATATATATAATATTTAAAATTAAAGAGCCATAAAATATATGATAAGAGATATTAGGAGAAGATATAAGGAGTCCTAAAATATACAATAAAAAATATTAAAAAAATTAATGTTGACTCCTAAAATATATTAGAAGAAATATTATAAAAAAATTCATAAAATATACGGAAAAGAATTATATTATTAAGTTTTTTTTTTTTTGTGTACTTGAATACAGGAGAAGGATAAGTAACTGATTAGAATTTCAAAACCTTACATAATTATAATTACTTCCATGTTACTTTTCCTAATATAATAATCCGATATTTAGGAGCATTCTAATATTTAAGATTTTAGAGTCCAATTAATAATATTAAAAGTATTTAAGTTGAAATTCAGTTTTACTTCCACGAGGTTTCGTGTTGTTTTTTTTAATTTATAGTCTTCTTTTAAGGAGTAGCGTTCTAGAGTTCTTTTTTGGAAAGATTTAACGCTTCTAAATTAATTAAAATTTTACTTTATATAAAAAATAATCTATGTAATTCTATTTAAGTAATATTTTGGATCAAAATTTACCAAAACAAACCTTTTTCTACTTGTACTTTTTGTTTTTATTTTGATATTTTGATCAAGTCATCTTTTTTGCATTCATTATCATTATTTTTTCTGTCTTTCTTTATTTTTTTAGTTAATAGCTTTAAATATTATATATGAATTGTACATAATTTTTCGTGTTTCTCTTTCAGATAAATTTTTTTAATAAAAATTAGACGAAACAAACAAGTTGTCGTCGAATGAAGTTGTCGAAAAAAAATCAAAGGTTTATCACTTCCTTTTTTCTTGCTTTGTTTTATTGTGATTTAGTTTTGATTATGTTATTTAACTATAATTTGACATATTATTTGTTAGTATTATAGTTGATCTTTAATTAAACTTATTTGTTGAATTCGAAATATAATATTATAGTGAAGTGTTGAATTTTGATATGTAGAGCTTTTGTTTGAATGATAAACCTATAAATTTAGGGTTATAGTCGACTCTCTCAATTTGGGATTCACTAAAGGTTTATCGCTTTTCTTTTTTTCTTGCTTTGTTTAATTGTGACTTAATTTTGATTATTTTATTTAACTATATTTACGTCAATGAACGTGATAAACATATGTACTAAAAAATAGACAAATAAATTAAAATGAAGAAAATATTAATGAACACGATAAACACATGCAAAACATATATACTTAACTAGTTTGTATATAAGAGGCTATTCATGAAATTGCCCCCAAAAGTGTGATCTACTATCAATGAAGTGGTTGAAAGTTGTGATGTCTCAAGTTCAAAATTATATAGAAATAAGAAAAAAATCACTAGGTGATCTTCCCATATATCATAATCTTGATGATAAAGTTACGTGATATAATGTGCGAAAGCTGGCACAAACATCACAACATGTTCTACCAAACATACCCTTAATTTAAGATATTTTCCCTTCTTAAACAAACCCAACTACTCTCTTTGTTTTCAAAAAGGAAGATAAAGCTGCCTGACTCTCTCAGTTAGCAAAGCAGTGTATTCTCATCCATGGACCTCAGTCCAGCAATTTCTCTATCAACAACACTCTCTCTTCTCTCTCCAATTTCACCCTCTTCTTCATCTCTACCACCATTCTCTCTCTCCCGTCGTTGCCACCACCTACGCCGCTGCAATCTTAGCCGGAGTTTTTGTCTCCCACCGGCCGTACAATTGTCCACTAGTAGAGAAGATGAAGAGGAAATTGGAGGGTCTGAATTTGATGAAGAAGATGATTATGCTGAAGATGAAGACACCCTTGATGTTGATTCACTAGAACGTGAAGCCCAACTTGTGGTTCGAGAATTTTCCGACTCTTTGTCTCAACAACTCATTATAGGTTTGTTTATATCTATTTCCTCATACATTCACTTTACCTTTTAATAGCCCTTTTCCAGTTCTATTTTTGAATTTTGAGTGTAAATGAAACTGACCCCTGTTTTGGTTTGAGGTAAAATGTAGTTTCCTCAGCCATCATTCTTCAGTGTTTGGTTCTTGAAAATGTTGTGGGAAGTAAAAATGCTTGATATATTTGTGCGCGGAAAAATCCAAACCTTTTTCCAATGACCCTCCACCACTATTACACACCCGTCAAAGTTATTCATGCAAAAAAAGATATATTACGTCGTACCACAGAGAACGAGAGAGTTAGGAACGAGAGTAAGTATGAAGCAAATCATTAAATCTTGCTGCTTCTTTCTCATTTGGATTGTGGTGTTTGTCTAGGTGATTCAGTTAGTTGGATTGACAAGAAGGGTGTTAGAAAAAGACTTATTATAACAACAACAACAACATACCCAGTGAAATCCTACTTGGAGTCTGGGGAGGGTAAAGTGTACACATATCTTGCATAGAGATAGAGAGGTTGTTTTCGAAAGATATTCGGCTCAAATGTATCAGCCCCAAGTAAGAGAAAAAAAATAGATTTAGCATAATAGCTAAAACGAAAAGCAATGTAAACTCTACAAGACAAAAGCAATAACAGTAGCAAAATAATGTGATAATCCAAAAGCAGTAACAACACGACTATAATGGCACGACTAGTCTTATGACCAACCTTAAACTGTCACAGGCAAGAGAACATTCTACCCCTACTAGTCTTCTATCAGACCTTTACTCCTTTCTACCTAAGGTCATGTCCTCAGTGATATGAAGCTGCACATATTTTGTCTAATCACCTCTTCCCAATACTTTTTCGGTGTAGCCCTACCCCTCCGTATAACCCCTAAATCCAACTACTCACACTTCTTAACTGGAGCATCGACACACCTCCTCTACACATGCATAAACCATCTCAGTCTCCTTTTTCCCATTTTGTCTGCCATAGAGGTCACTCTCACCTTCTCCCGAATAACTTCATTCCTAATCTTGTCACTCTTATATGTCCACACCAGTATTTTGGACGGTGAAAGGCGACAAGGACCTGAGCACGAGAATTGAGGCGCCAATTAATAGCAACTTCTTAAAATATTTAATTGCATATATAAATATCCAAAATCTCAATAGCAATAACATATATTAGCAAATATTTCAATTCAAAAACTAATAGTAGATACTAAAAGTCTAGAATTTGAACTCTAAAAGTCTTGATTATGTTGCTAAAAGTATAAAAGTCTATTATTCTTCAAGATTATCAAAATCTTGAAGATCAACATCCACTTCATTTTGATTATATTGCTCATCATCTTCCTCCTCGGATTCTTCATCAATTAGTGTCCGAGATGTCCTACTTAAACTTGTAGATGCAGTTTGTACTCCTTTGCCCTTGTCAAGTGCCGTTGATCTTGAAGGAATTCCCCTAAGACCATAGATACTCTGGTCAGCTCCAATTGCGGTAGCAACAATACCCCAAGTAAGATCACCTTACTCATAGACTAGTTCATCTTCTTGATCTTCGGGGCATCCAACCAACCATTCATTTGCCTCATCAATATAATCCAAGGCAATTGCATCAATGGTATCACGAGCACCATAACAACGTTTCAATGTTCTATTGTACTTAATGTACACTAGATCATTGAGACGCGATAGTGCAAGCCTATTTCTCTTTTTAGAATGAATCTGCGCATAAGTAGTAGATATTAGCTAACAAATACTAATAATAATATAATATGGATTAGGATATAAAATATTCTTATTACGTGTTCAAACACACTCTAATTTCGCTCACATCCGGATGAGCTACAAGTTAGACTTAACACTTTCATGGCAAACTTTTGCAAGTTTGGAGTTTGACTACCAAATAGTGACCACCATTCAACTATAAAAAAAATAAATTTAAAAGTTAATAATAAGTATAAATAAGTCAAATAACTTAAGTAGCTATAAAGAACTAAATCAACTCACTTACCCGGTGACCTTGTGTCTTTGACTTTTTGAGCCTAACCACAACCAAATAGTCCCTCACCATTTTTGTACCTAGGAAGCTCAGCTACTAGTAAATCTTGTGTTGCTATATCGGGGTTCATCTTCTCAACACATGCATGATAACTTGTCCACACATCTTGATGTATAGTGCCATCTTCATGAGCTTTATAAAACAATCCTGGGTTCACAATATGGTCTGCAGCATGCAAAGGCCGATGGAGTTGGTTAGTCCACCTTGCACCAATGATTTCAAACACTTTCTCATATTGCTTCTTCATTCCACCAAAGGCCCGCTCAATAGTTTCTTTCGCTCTATCCATTGCTTCGTAAATATAGTCCATTGGTGGTTTTTCTTCCCCATCCACCAAACGAAGCACTGTTGTCAAAGGACCACAAACTTGAAGTGCCCGAACAACATCATTCCAAAAGTGGGTAGAAATAAGAAGGTTGACAACATCTTTTCCCAAAGTTTCCTTTGCAAATCTACTTGAACTCCATTTGGTTGAGAGGATTAGCATTCTCAATTTTTCTTTTGACCGTACATAGCTCTCAAAGTCAAGTAGGCCGTTGCAAATTTTGTCTTAGTCGGTTTCACCAAATTTTTTTCTTTGGTGAATTTTCTCATCAAGTTCAACAACAACGGCTTTTGACTAATATAAGAATGGATCTTAATGGCCTTCTTAAAAACTGTTAAAGTAATATAATTATGGTAATTAGTCGCTAATAAATATTAAATATTAACTTTAAAGAAAGTTAGAGGATAGAAGAGTGATATTACCTGAAGCATATGAGTTAATTTTGAATATGTCACCAAACATCAAATTGATGCAATGAGCTGGACATGGAGTCCAATAAATCTGTGGGTACACACCCATCATCATGCTTCCTGTTTTAACATTCTCACTAGCATTATCGGTGACGAACTTGTACAACATTTTCTGGTCTGATTCTTTTAATAGTGTTCTCGAACAAGTTGTACATTTTGGTAGAATCGGTAGATTCATTGCTAGCATCAACAGAACCAAGAAATACACTATCGATTGGAGAATTCACTAAAATGTTGATGATCATTTTGCCATTTCGTGCCGTCCATTTGTCCATCATAATGGAACATCCAAACTTACTCCATTGGACTCTATGCTCATCAATAATTTTGTCAACTTTCTTCACCTCTTTTTTAGGTGAGTAACTCTTACTTCATGGAAGGAAGGAGGCTTCAATCCGGGGCCATGTTGTCCTACTTCCTCAATGCATTTATCAAATGATTTGTAATTAACACAATTAAAAGGGAGCCCCACATCATACATCCATAATGCAAAAGCACTTACCGCACGCTCCCTTAGAACTTTCTTGGTTTAATCAAATCTTGCTCCCTTTTCAAAGCCTCCCTTTTGTTGTGATTTTTGTGGAAAATAGAGATTGAGAGGACCTTTCGCCACATTCCGCCCCGTGGATGATGCACTTCCACTAGAAGACATCTTTTGAGTTTTTGAGGGTGGCATCATTTCACCATATTCATCCATATCATCATCATCATCAATATTAACCATATGTTATTCTTGCTGCCTCACCTGAAATCTCGGATTACTAGTGATTTTATTTTCTACATAAGCTCTTATTTTTTCTCTAACTTCCGGCGGACATTTTGGACATTGTTTTACATTTCTATTTCCACCCATCAAATGTTGCTTGTGTCGAGTAATACTACCATTATAAGTAACTTTGCAAAGCATACTTATTACCGAATCTTTTGTTGGTCCTTGCATATCATAATTTCATCCAATGTCCTTCTTTTTGTTAGCATCGGACGCCATTGAAATAACTATTTATGGACAAATAAATACTATGTTAATTAGTATAAAACTAAATTGATTATGAGAGAAATAAATATAGAAGGATTAATTTTTTTTAAAAAAAATAGTGGCAGATCAATAGCTATACAGTGACTTGTCTTTAGGGAAAAAAAACAGCGCATAATAAATATTATAAAAAAAACAGAGCATAATAAAAAACACTCTTGTGCTCTGTCTCTGCTCTGCTCACTGCGTATGAAAGAAGAAGAGAAGAAGAAGAGCAGAACTGCAGAAGAAGAAGAAAAAAAAAGAAACTAACTCCTCGAAGCAGAGGAGAACTGAAGAAGAAGAAAAAATAACTGAAGAAGACTGCGATTCTGCGAAGTTCGAAGTTTGAAGTTCTGTGGATGTTAGGATTTTCTGCACACCATCAATAAGTATTGCTGTGGTTAAAAAAATGTTCAGCAAATAAGGTTGGAGAGAGATAAGAAAAATGAACGACAGAGCTTTTCTTCAATTATTGTTTGGTATATTATATTTGGTCTATACAAGTTGCAGTGTGTGAGAGAGCTTGTTGCTACAATGTCTAGAGGGGGAAACTCCTTTCTAGAAGCAAGAAAGGTCAACGTGCAGTCTTACACGGAAGCTTTGTAGTTGCCTTCTTTAAATTTGGTTGGGAAGTGTAGGAGAGAAGATCCAGGTAAGGAACCCATTTTAGTCCATCTGAAGGTCAGGTCAGGGCTAGGAAAGAGTTTTTAAAGACTTATCTGTTTGGAAGGTTCTAAAAGAGTGGGTTCGTAGGAGTTGGGCACCAAATGGGCAACAAAAGACATGGTCAATGATGACAGGTTTGATAATTTCGAAGATGGGCAGTCTACCTTCTTATTTTGTTTTGCTATAGAGGCAGAAGCAAAGTGA
The DNA here is from genome assembly GCF_947179165.1 of Solanum dulcamara. Taxonomy (NCBI): domain Eukaryota; kingdom Viridiplantae; phylum Streptophyta; class Magnoliopsida; order Solanales; family Solanaceae; genus Solanum; species Solanum dulcamara. The sequence continues at coordinate 67,904,040 of NC_077245.1, forward strand.
GTTTAGGGAGGAGCTAGATGTATGGGAGAGAACTATCTATATTGAGGGGTGGTCGATAAAAGGCTTATGATAAAGTGGGTGGGTGGGTTGGTTATATGGAGGTGTTTGGAGGCTAGAGGGAGGTGTTCATGTGGCTTACATTAGGGCAATTAAAGACTTGTATAATGGAGCCAAGACCCAGGTAAAATAGTGGGGGGTGACTAAGAACACTTTTCTGTTATGATAGGGTTGCTCCGGGGATCAACCCTTAGCCAATTTCTATTTGCCCTAGTGATGAACAAATTGACGCGACATATTCAAGGGAAGTGTCGTGGTGTATGTTATTCACATATGACATAGTATTGATCGACGAGACTCGCGATGAAGTCACGATGGGCTGGAAGTATAAAGACATACCTTATAATCTAAAAGTTTCAGGTTAAGTGGGACTAAACTAGAGTACCTGGAGTGCATGCTCAGTGATAATACACATGAGGCGGAGGTGAAAGTGAAGATCGATAAAGAAGTCACACCCATGAGGGGAAGCTAACGTATCTTGGGTATATAATAAGAAAAAATGAGGAGATAGATGATGACATTGTACATCGTATTGGAGCAGGTGTATGAAATGGAGGCTCGTGTTTGGGGTACTATGTGATAAAAATGTGTCACCAAGGCTTAAAGAGGTAAGTTCTAGAAAGTGGTGGTTTGACTTACTTTATTGTATGAGGCAGAGTATTTGCCAATGAAGAATGCACACCTTCAGAAGATGAAAGTGGCGAAGATGAGAATGCTCTGATAGATGTGTGGACATACTAGGAGGGATAAGATTAGGAACAAAGTTATACAAGACAAGGTAAGAGTGGCCTTCGTGGCGGACAAAATGTGCGAAGTGAGGCTGAGATTGTTCGAGCATATGAAGAGGGGTGCTGATGTACCAAATAGGAGGTATGAGAGGTTGGCTATAGCAAACTTAAGAAGAGGTAGAGGTAGACCGAAAAAGAACTTGGGGGAGGTGATTAGATCGGACATGGTCCATCTTCATCTTACTGAGGACATGACCCAGATAGAAAGGTATGGAGGTCGAGGATTAGGTTGTGCCTTTAGATAAACTTAAAGAAGATTGAGGGCGTGGAATATTGTTCCATTAGCTATTATGTTGGTTCTAGGGAAAGAGCGGAACGTGAGGGCATTTGAAGGGGTTGAGAATGTTGTTCCGAAACTGCACAATAGTCACTTGTTTCTAGGTTCTTTTTGGTGTACCCATGAAGTCCTACGTGAACAGATTATTGGGTTTCTTTTTGTAGAGAACTATATAGCGGTGTAGGTTCTCTACTTCTTTGGTCTTATATACGGGGTTTCCCCATCATTAATAAAAATATTTACTTTATCAAAAAAATCATTTTTTAACTGTCTTGATCTTCATATAGAAAATTAACCAAATGTAGTCTTGGGCCGTCCTTTGAGCTTCAAAACTAGATCACACTTTCTAGTTAAATATATAAGTCAACAAAAAGGGAATCAATCGAGTTAAAGGAAATCTAGATTTTATTTTTCCATAATTGACTGAAGGTTTAACCTTTTTAAACAGGGAAAAATACTATCTTCCCTTTTCCTCTAACTGCACAACATAAGGTCTTTGCATTTCTCAGTTTCCATCCTGCAAATGTTGATTCAACTTAAGGTTTCCTCAAAAATACCAGGCTACCAGCATATTGCCAACATATACTCTATCACAGAGGTTCACTGATACTACAATGGATGTAGTTCTATGGATAATCTTGTAACAGTTCTTTTACTGCTGAAGCTTTGTAAATTGATTAGGCTGTTAATCATTGTATTGCAGGGTACATGAGACCAAATTGCAATAAACTGTTTAAGATCTTGCTAAACTGTTCCAATTGTCACATCCTATATCTTTTCTAGCCTTTTGATGCTCAAGATGTTCTTCCTTTGTTGATTACAGAAGACGAGAGATCTAGTCCAAAAGAAGCACAAGTAAAGGAGAAGAGACGTAAAAATACCTCAAAAAATGTTAGTATCTCATCTGCTACTCTGTTGTAACTTCTACTCCGATTCTCCCCTTTGTGCATTAGGTCTGCTTTGTGTAAATTGATTACTAATCATGAAAAATGAAGAAAGAGCCTGAAGTGAGCCTTGACCATTACTCTTTTTGAAGTAATTACTTGTCTTCATTTTTGGCATTATGATTAAGTGAAAAGTAACTCCCATCTTTCTTTAGTTGACTCAACTCCTGTTATGTGATGATTCAACTAGTATCAAGGAATCATGAGCAGGTACATGTTCTGGATTTAAGATACTCCTCTATTGAGCTGCCAAAGTGACTGTGCCAACCAGAAAAAGAAGGGATAGGTCAGAATGCAATTTTCATCAAGCAAACGGCTAAAATTTGCACAAATGCAGTTCAGCAAGAACACAAAGACAGTAGCAAGTTCAAGCAGGAAACAGGCTGAACACATTCTCTCACTGTTACAACTATTGAAATAAGCAGCTAGGCCGAGGAACTATGCATACAGCTTAATAAAAAAAAAATTAAAAGAAAAGATATTACCTTTCAGTGATTTTTTTGGTTCAGGTTAAGTCATTTCAGTGGATAGTTTTGTAATGCCAATAGAAATTCCGATAAATGGTCCTATCCCTATTTACAGAAGGTCAAAACACAAGGCTTAGTGCTTAAGGGATGAACTATTTAGTCTAGTGATATCTTGGTAATTAATCTATTTAATGTGAGCCTTCATATGTTCACTTCTATATTAATGTCTCGAATAAATACTTAAATTCCCAGATGTGATGTTATTATAGTTGAATCACATGCCAGGTTCTTTGGATGTAGGAAGCCCGTTAGGGGTCTAAAATATTGAAAAGAATGTTGTCATGGTGTATCTTCCATGGATGTTACCTATTTTTCCTTTTTCAAATAATCTAGAAATCTTCGAGGACTAGTGACACACAGTTCGAACTGAGTGGATAACCCACCCCTTTCCATGGATACCATCTTTATTTTATGCCCTTGCTTTTCCAGAAATTTATCTTGCTGTATTGTATTTTTTTGCTTCATTGGACAAAATCAGTTGCATATAGTGAACTGCATCCTGTTTGGTCCACAATCACTCGTACTAAATTTCTGCCGTTTCCTTGTTTCATCATACGGGTGATATCATTGCTTATCAATTCATGTTATGGACTCATGACATAAAAGTTGAACAGCTGTGAAGTTAAATTTCTAATGCTTATCACACACATGCTAATCCAATTGTATTCATATCTATGGAATAATCTTGACGAAACGAATAATAGCAACTTGTTCTAAAGGGATCAGTGTCATTGTGAACTATATAATAGAACATTACGGTTTCACGCCTATTTTTCTATATAAACTTCATCTAGGAGTGTGACTTTTTTAATCCTGAAAGATTTCTCTTTCGTCCAATAAAAGTCTTGTGTTTTAAGAAGAGAGTTTCATAACTTTGTAAGAAAGTTTCTGAGTTTCACCTTTCTGCTGACAAACTTGCAGAAGTGCACTGAGATATTGAGATATGTTCTCAAATTAGGGGGGATGTTGTAGTCTTCAACTGTATGTGTGGATGTGATTAATTACTCGATCCATGACCTGGTAGTCATCTACTTGAAGCTCCACAAGATGATCAGAATAACCAAAGTGAACAATGTCCACAATGTTTCTGTTGCTCGTCGAGATTCGTGTGGAAGTAATATGGAAGTCGGAACAATTATCCACTGTTGATATGATTTTTGGTTTTACTAATTTTGCTGGGTGCTATGGGAAGATCTATTTATTTTTATCCATTGTTTATATGATTTGGTTCTACTGATATTCTGAGATCTATATGAAATCTACGTTTATAATTTTTTATCGTTGTCTTGACCAATAAAAGTTTACTTGCAGATCCCTGATCACCTTCTTCCTAAGGTGGCGATTGTTGGAAGACCGAACGTTGGTAAATCAGCACTGTTTAATCGTCTTGTTGGGGTATTTTCTCTAAACTTGACTTGGTTTTTAAATGATCCAGTTCCGTTATATGAGATTTTTTCTTGCTCTGGCTTTCTGTTCATGAAGCTTGGTTTATCTTCAACAGGGGAAGAAGGCAATTGTGGTAGATGAACCTGGGGTAACAAGGGATCGCTTGTATGGTAGAGCATTTTGGGGAAACTATGAATTTATGGTGGTGGATACTGGAGGTGTGCTTACTATTTCGAAATCACAGACTGATCTAATGGAAGAATTAGCTGTCTCAACAACAATTGGAATGGAGGGCATTCCACTTGCTACCAGGGAGGCTGCTGTTGCTAGAATGCCTACTATGATTGAGAAACAAGCTACTGTGGCTGTTGAAGAGTCATCGGTCATTATATTCCTTGTCGATGGCCAGGTATATCCTTTAGTAGAGTTACTTGGATGCTGTGTCTTGTAAAATTAATTAGCAAAATAAATTGTGTGTTTGGTATGAAGGAAAACATTTCCAGAAATTGTTTTTTCCTATTTTTCTTTGGATAGTTGCACTAAATACTTGGAAAAATAGTATTCTACAGGAAAATGTTACCTTGAAATTAAGGGAAAATGATTTCCCTAAGGTCCAAGAGAAAAGATTTTCCTTGATCCATAATTAAGAGTTTTGTCCCCTTTTTTTCCAATTCACCCTCTACCCTCCCTCACTCTCTCTACCCCTTCTCCCTGCCTACCGTCTACCCCCTACCCCTGATAAACCTCTCTTTCAGAAGAGCTCATAAAATTCTTAAAAAATTTGGAGAATCAAATTTCCCTATTTTGCTCTGGATCACTTGATACAGCAGTCCATTCATGAGTTGTTTCGAGGGAAGGAAAACTTATCTGGAAAAAAGCAAAGAAATTTGATGGAAGAATACTACTGATTCCATTATGCATCTTTTTATTCCTTGATTTGTGAACTAGACATAATTGGAAAGTCATATTATTTACAGTTGTCAAAAGTTCTCAGAAAAATTGCCAAGTCTGGAGCATCTCATGTATCTTACAGTTAACAGAACTAAAGTGTTTAACATGTGGATGTTGTACCTATATTTGTTTTCATATTCTGATTATGAGGCATTCCCTTATCCTTATTAGTGGTGAAAGTATAGCTTAATATGGTCAGATAGAGTAACAAATTTTAAACAGGCAGGTCTAAATGCTGCTGATGTGGAGATAGCAGATTGGCTACGCAAGCACTACTCAGACAAATGCATTATTCTTGCTGTAAACAAGTGTGAATCTCCGCGCAAAGGAATCACACAAGCATCAGAGTTTTGGTCTTTGGGGTGAGCTGATTATTCTGACTGTACTTCATTATTTTCGTACAACAAGTTCAGATTAATATGTATAGATTGATATAAACTGAAGTGCTGTTGTTAGAAAATTCATCATGGTTGCAGTTCTATTTCTTTTTCCTGTCTTTTTGAGTCATTTTTCAGTATGTTCTCATATGGTAAGAAGAGGATTTATGAAGAGAAAATATAACTGGTCAAACAGTGAAAAAAATCCTCATAATAGCAAATATAAAGCCTACGCAAGAGAGATTCAGAGATCTGTCATTATACTCCAAGAGTTGGTGGTCTATTCTTTAGATCCCTTCTTTGGATCAGAATGACTGGAGAATTTGCAAAGGTTATGGTATATCTAAAGAGAGAACAATATAAACCCTAATATTGTGAAGTGTGACAACCAACTTAGTGTCCATTGTCCAATGTACTTCCATTATATTAGGAACTTGGTTATGGTTTATAGCATCATATTATTGACATACCAATATGACATAATAGAGGTAAGAAAATATGTATCTTGTGAACGTTTTCCATTTTTAGCGAATGAATATACAACCTCCATAGTTATTGGTGATATTTATACCGGCTTCCTGTGGTTGAGGTAGGTCAATGCAAATGAAAAAAGTTTGTGCTCCTTTATCATGTGGTAATGGATTTCTCTTTTATCTGTTTCTGTGTATTTATTAGTTGGAAAGTCTGTTGCATTCTTTCCTTTGAGCTTTTCAAAAACTAGTTATTCTTTTCTCCCTACTCCTTTTCAGACTATGTTGCCCGAATCCTCCAAAGTACCGCCGCACCCGTGTCGGATCCTAAATTGTTTTCTGAGGACCCGACAGGCCGACACACATCTGGTGCCACTTTTGAAGGATCTGACCGGCATAGTTTTTAGATCCAGAGACTTCGAGTCGTTCTGTATAAATAAATGCTGTGACTTCATGACTGCTGTTTAAAATGTTCCTTTTGTTAATCTTATAGAAAATGTTCCTTTGTATAATTTATCAGGTTTGACCCCCTTCCAATATCTGCTTTATCTGGAACTGGAACTGGAGAGCTTCTAGATCTTGTTTGTTCAGGGATAAAGAAAGTTGAGGTACTCTTTCATCTGCGCTGAGATTAGGTTTCCTTTGGGTTAGATCAGTATACTTTCTCAGTGGTTACACCTCTGAGGAATATTTCTATGCTTTATTTCCAAAATGTATACACAGGAATAGGTTAAGTTACATATTCCAATTATGAGTAAACCATAAAAGCAACAAAACAGAAGTTGGCCCATGTCGAAGCTTTATGTAAAGAATTTGAAAACATTATGTATAGTATAAATCTGTATAGCTATTGGAGGTATGAAACAGATTAGAGTTCTCCAGTTGTATATCAAACTTTTAAAAGGATTAAGAAAAGAAATGTAAAGCTTATGGGGTCAATAGACAAAAAGGTAATTGCTTAAAGGAGACATGAGTTACTGCTATAGAAGATGCGAACCTCATGACAGCCGAAAATATCTTCTCCTCTTCAGCTCCTCCAAATCAAGGCTTCAGCAGAGTTAATTTTTTTTTCACAATAAAATGAAATATTCTGGGTAGTACATGTCCTAGACTTCCTCTTAGTAACTTAATGCATTGGATTTCTTTTTTATTTATTTTTTGAGAAAAGGTAACAATGAAGTGAATAGGAAACTAGTTCTGGAATTAGTTATAGTTGTTTCTTTTATTTGCCTTTTCCTGTTAACTTTTTATTCCTCCTTCATCATCTTGATCCCTTTTCATTTAATACTATTGTTTTACCTATCAAAAAGCAAAATGAAACATTCAAGGAGAGTTACATTCCTCATTAGATGTAAAGTAAGGAGAGGAAACATTTATTTAGTTGTATAAGAAAAGCAGAAAGGCAAAGTTGCTCGTATGCCCTTCCAGTGCAATGCATGAACAGAGTAGTCTTTCTCCTCTCTGTGTAAAGCAATATGCCTTTCTCACAATATCACCCAATATTCGTTGAGATTGGAGGGCTTTATAAATTTGATGTAACTTTTTCTTAGGGAGAGAAGAAAGACTACTGTATTTATATAACTTTGTATATATATTGTTGCTCTCTCTCTTTTTGGGACTGATACTTTTGAGCCGAGGGTCTTTCGGAAACAACCTCTCTATCTATATGAGGTAGTGGTAAGGTCTGCGTACACTCTACCCTCTCCAGACCCCACTTGTGGGACTTCACTGGGTATGTTGTTGTTGTTTTTTCTTAGGGAGAGATCAAGTTAAATTTCAGTATACCCTTCTCAATCAATAAAAATATTACTATTCTTTTCTATACATGTAAATGCCATATTTTCACACACACACATATATATCAGAAATGTAAGGTAAGGCGGCTTATAATAAACCCAATGTGATCTGACTCTTCCCCTAGCCCCGTGCATAGCAGAAGCTTAGTGCACTAGGCTACCCTTTATATGTGTGTGTGCACATATATATAAAATGATAGGTGGCTACCCTATATATTTGTAGTAGGTTAGCATTGTACCCTATTTTTGATTCATATTTTGCCCTTCTAAATACATTATCATCCTTTTAATACCAGGGACTTTTCTATCATTCCAATAAAAAATCCAAAAACCCTCTTCCTTCATACTCAGACAGGCTGTCTCTGTTCGTTCTTCTCCACCGACGATCTGTTTCCTTTTAAATTCCCCACTGGTGAATCCCCCTTGCTATTTCTTTTTTTCCCAGCGACTGTTCATCTCTATTTCTTTCTCCAGTGGCTCCTTCTATTAGCAACTGTGCTCATTTACTTTTCCATTATTTACCGTTAAGAAAGACTTAATGAGAAAGATCTCAAGACATTTCTACAATGTTGTCAGCAGTTTAAATTGCTCCCATCAATGGAGTAATGGTGGAACAACAAGACCTACCTACCTCACCCTGAGTTTCGATTATGATTTGATTTTGTTTCATATCTTTTATACTCCATAAAGCTTGAGAATAAGTCCTAGGAAATCAAAGGCATTCACATAAAATATAAAAGGTGAAGATTTCCGTGTTTAGTTTTTGTGGAAACCATCCGAATAGGAAGAGATTAATATAAAGCAAAAATTCTAAGAAAAAGAAAAGATTCGAGTCACCAGTTTCACACTTTGCAGAGACGGGGAGAGCAAAAGGTGAGAGAGAGAGGGGGGGGGAACCAAATTAGGTGTAGTATTTATAGAAAGACAGAAGTATCCATCTCACTTGGGCATTGATAACATGCTGTTAGGGGCATTTAAGGAAAGGAAAATGGGTACAATGATAACCAGATTGTTGTAGGATGTAAGTACTTATGTATCTATGGTGGTCAAAACTTTAGCTGAACTAGGCCTAACCAGCCCAATGACAGGTCCAGCCTGAAGCAGCCATATCCTGCATGGAGCCTGATTAAAGGACCAGCACACTAACTTACTAGACCTTCGCTAGCCTCATCACCAAGTCAATCCATAATGACCCCAACCGCCTCCGAGAAACGAGGGTCCCAGCTTCCTAAGTGTTGGTTTTTTTTAAAAGATGGGGCAGCGGAAAGGTGCTAAAATGACACTCTATGGGATTTAATGGCTTTCAATAATTTTAAAGCATTGAGGGGCTTTAAATAACCAACATAAAAGACATAATCTGCATAATTTGAAATTTAAAACAACCTAAAATATCTCAACAACATAAACAACCTAAGTAAAATTCAAATTCATCTTAAACTAAACAACTTGTTTTGCTAAGAAACTACTACAGTAAAATTAAGCATATTCAACACTAAGACTGACCTAGGAGAGCCGTTGAAACAGTCTCTTTAGTATAAGTGGACTGTAGTGCAAGGAGAACCGTTGAAACAGTCTCTTTAATATAAGTGGACTGTAGTGCACTTTTAAAGGCAATACTCAACTCCGAATGAGCTTCTACTTACTTGAGTCCCACTAGATTACTCTTTCTTTCCTCTTTCTGTTCTTACTCTATATTTCTATCTAGTATTGGCTAAACTCTATATCTCTGTCTGTTGATGACTCTCTCTCTCTCTCTCTCTCTCTATCTATCTATCTCTCTCTCTCTATCTCTATCTCTCTATCTCTATCTCTCAAAAATGTTCACATGCTTATATACAATCGTATCTTGAATGTGAAGCGGAGGGGGACTAGCTTTAGTATTTCCTACTGCTTTCTTGATGACATTTTATAGTCTATGATACAAAATGCATGCAAACCTGTTGACTGTGAACTTCTCGTTAATTGATTCTGAATATAATGTATATTTTTGCTTGTTATAGCAATTCTGGAATACTGCACTAACATATTTATTATTTACTTCTAAAATATTTTGTAGGGGCCAGAATATCTTGAAGAAGAAAATTATGTCCCTGCAATAGCAATTGTTGGTCGTCCAAATGTTGGTAAAAGTAGTATTTTGAATGCTTTAGTCGGAGAGGACAGAACAATTGTTAGCCCTGTTAGTGGAACTACTCGTGATGCTATAGATACAGAATTCACTGGACCAGATGGACAGGTGAGTCTGTGTTCAGCAATCTCAACCTGATATGAATGAATCTGGTATGCAGAAAGTTCATAATATGAGTCTCAAGATATTGTTCTACTCTTTTGTGTGGTTAGGTTTAGAAATGATGGATATTTTCTTGTTTTCTTTTTGATCTTTTTGATAATGGTGGTGGTCGGGCCACCTTGTGTGCACCTTGACTATTCCACGGGGTACTTGATACTTTTCTTCAGCACAGTTACCTAGTAACTTTTCACACCAAGACTTGAGTAGATGAAAAGAAATCACCTAGTGTATTTTGTTTCTACTGAGATTTGAACTCTGGTTTTGGTTTGCACCCACTTCATTAATCACTAGGTCGTATCCTTCGGTGCTTAAGAATGATGAATTGTTTTAAGGGCTTTGACTGAGATCCATCCACTCCGCATGATACTGTCTATTGACACTAAAAGTTTGAAGGCTCTAAATTTTCTTCCGTTTCAAGTTAGAACTTTGAACTATTTTAAGGGCCTTGACTGAGATCCATCCACCCCACTTGATACTGTTTATTGACACGAAAAGTTTGAAGGCTTTGAATTTTCTTCCATTTCGGTTTAGAACTTTGACCTCCAGGTTACTAGTTAATATAGACTATGCGATTTTGTTTCTTTAAAAAAATTAATTTATGAGCATCCCATATGTTCATATCTGTCTTCTGGTAATTAAATAATATTATATCTCTTAATCAATAGTCTTTCAAAACACACGCACACACAGAGAGAGAGAGAGAGAGAGAGAGAGAGAGAGAGAGAGAGAGAGAGAGAATCTGACAAATTAGTGAGATTATACAGTATTTTGGGAATAGCCTTCTAAAATCTTGTTACAAAATATGTCCCTCCCCACTGCAAGATTATTAAATCGTACATTTCGTTCATGGAATAACCTGTATACCGCTCACTGCATAGAATCATAGAGAACTTAAGGATATTGGATTGGGCAGGGTAATTTATCTGAGGGTACCCTAAGTTTTTGAGCAGCTTGAGTACTTGTTCTTTTCCTTCTTGGATTTTGCTTTTAACACGTTGACTCTTTATTGACCGTGGTGCTTCTCTATCGTAAGGAAACATGAGTCCTTTCTTAACTCTATATAATTGACATTTGACAGAACAAAGAATTATGCCTGTATCACACTCATACAGTGATTTTTTGGGCAAAGAGTTGCATTTGTGTGGATAAATGCACCCTACTTCTCAGATAGTAAATTAGTGAAGAAATTTCTGAGTAAGAATCTTTGCAAGGGAAGAAGAAAAGGATATCGACACTAGGTTGACTTCCAGTCAAGGCTGTTCCTACCTGATCACATTCTGATATGCTGACCCGCTTATTTTTGTTAGTGAGACAATTTATTGCAAGTATGTATAACAACTGTTGTGGTTCGACGACTGTTCTGGACTTCAACCTCTACCCACTCTATTTGAATGGTTAATGTACAACAGAGTAAATATTTTTTTGGATACCACACAACTAGTGGGTCAACTTTACCGAAGTGCATAATGTGGCAGCAATTGTTAAGCCTCTGGAAAATCTAATTATATATCTATACAATATGTTATAAAAATCTAATTAAATATCTATACAATATGTTATATTCATTTTACACTAGAAGTACAAATGAAATAAAAGAGAGGATTGTTTACAAAAGAAATTGGGATATGGAATAGAGTTAGCATTCCTTTCCGTCCTTGATGTGTAAGTTCTATAAAATGGCTTGGGATAAGATCAGAGTTTCCTGGTTTATCATCTGAAGTTGGCTGAGGAAACTTACATTTTAATGATCCTTTTCTCCAGAAGTTCCGGCTTATAGATACTGCTGGAATAAGAAAAAAGGCTGCAGTGGCTTCATCAGGTAGCATACCAGAGGCTTTATCGGTAAATCAAGCATTTCGTGCGATTCGTCGGTCAGATGTTGTGGCTCTTGTTATTGAGGCTATGGCTTGCATCACCGAACAGGTACATTTGAGTTTCAGGAAGGAGTTCATATGTAAAATTTAAGCTGAACGGAGAAACTATTGTTGTGAGATGTCGTTGATTTATAGTCCTTTGTTCAAGAACTGTGAAACATACTATCTAGTAATAGCTTGGCTAGTGCCTTTTATGTTACTATTTGTACCTGAAGTATGAACTTTATACTATTCTGTCTGTCACATAAGGCTTAGTAGTTATTTACTCATGCTATGATCTTATTCCAGGAGAAAGAATGACAGATTCTTTTCTTCAATATGAAAACAGAAGATGTTTTGATTAAATTCAGGCTTATCTTTTAGGTTCAAGTGCTAAAAAGTATTAAATGTTTGATATGACCATCTGATCAAATGGCACCTATTGGCCAACCCAGCCAGCCATGGAGAATGAGGTTGTGCTGGTTCTAGAGCTTATCACATTATCAAGGGGAAAGGTCTCTAAAGATGCTTTTTTTGACCTAAGCCTGGTCATTAGCAAATAAGATTCCAATGGTGTTGCAATCAACTGTCTTTCCCCGTCCCCTTGAACAAAACTGTGTGAGGAACTTCCATTTAGCGTTTTCTGTTCTCTTCTATATCATCAGGGAGCAAGTGTCTTTATGTTTCTTGCTGTTGGTCTCCATTTCCTACAAAGTCTGATAACTGATAGTTTGAGTTGCTCAAAGCACTATATATACAGGTTGTGATGGTAGGATAACTTAAAAGTAGAAAATTTCTCAAAGATTGTTGTTCTCAGTTACAGGGCTGCACAAAGCAGTATCTTTAGTTTTTTTTTTTTAAGTACTAACAAGAATTATTTAAGCTAGAATCACTTCTATTTCTGTTCATATTTGAAAATCAAATCAAGTTATTGTGGAAGGAGAGCCTTGGAGTAACTGGTAAGGTTGCTGCTATGTGACCAGGAAGTCACGAGTTTAAGCCTTGGAAACAGCCTCTAGCAGAAATGCAAGGTAAGGCTGCGTACAATAGACCCTTGTGGTCGAGCCCTTCCCCGGACCCTGCGCATAGCGGGGGCTTCGTGCACCGGGCTGCCCCTTTTTGATTGTGGAAGGAATAAAGTAACTTCCTCGAGATATCCACAATGACTTTTTCTTTATTTTTTCTCTTCTTTTCTGGACCAATACATACTGAATAATAAAGATAATCCAAATATTAGTAATATGTGGACTTTTTGTTTTCTTTCGGGGTTCTCATGTAAGGGAACTCCAAACAAATGCACGTGCTACAGCAATGAGCATACGTCATTCTTTAGTAATAGGCGATGAGTAGTTTCATCTGTGCTCATAGTGTGGCTACATAAATATTGACATGTAAACTCATATTTGTTTCCTGTCAATTTATTAGGATTGCAAAATTGCAGAAAGGATAGAGAGAGAAGGGAAGGGTTGCCTCATCGTTGTGAACAAGTGGGATACAATCCCAAACAAGAACCAGGAAACTACTGTATTTTACGAGGAAGATGTTAGACGGAAGGTTCGTGCTCTGAGTTGGGCACCTATTGTGTATTCAACAGCAATAGCTGGGCACAGTGTTGAAAAGTATGTTCCTTATTCCATCCATTTCTTTGTTTATACTTGTTCCTCTCTTGCTTTACAAATATATTGCCACATTTCAGACAAAAATCAGTTGCAGTAGACTTGGCATCTGTGATTCTGTACTGAACAACAGATGTGTTGTTTCATTTTCTTACTAGATCAAGGAATAAAATACCAGCATATCATGTTATTGCGATCGCTGTTATTCAACTCAAACTTTGTATTCCCGAGCTTAATGCTCAAAAACAGTAAGGGATAACTTGAGGAGTATTAATAGAGGTACTAATGGTAGTTAGGTAATAAGAAGCTTAAGAAATTAGGCCCTTTTTTGGGTAATCCAATGTGAGGCCATCATGCAATAGATTGATGTGATATTTAGTGTCATGCAATAGATTGATGTGATGCTTAGTGTAAATGGAATGCTAGATGCAATACATTGTAATTGATGTGGTATATTCATATCATAATATATGAACAGTAAGAACTAGCATTCTTATTGAGACTATAACTAATAGGGAAGAAAATCGATTTATGGATGGAATCAAATATGTAGTATTTACAGACAAAAGTATTCGGTTATTGGGGAAAAATCTATATACTTCTAATGTCGAATCAGGATCAACTAGTATAGAAATAAAGCATTATGCTTGATGAGATGCGACTTGTATGCAAAATTAAAGTGGAGAGTCTTGAGATGTTTGTCTACGTAGCCTGTTTTGTTGGAGTAAGATAGGTTAGAAACATATTAGAACTGGTTAAAATGGAATAACTGTTTCGTACATACAAAAAACAGCAAGAGATAACTCGAGGGGAAGTAAAATGGAGAGCTTTTTTTTTTTTTAACTGAAGCATTTGTTTGGTCTCACTGATGACCTTCCGTATAAGATTTGTTCATGTTTAAAATTATTTTTTGTTATATTATTGTTATATTCTAGGATCATTGTCTCTGCTGCTGCAGTGGAAAAAGAGAGATCAAGAAGATTGACTACTGCGATATTGAATCAAGTTGTGCGAGAAGCTGTTGCATTTAAAGCACCTCCTAGGACTAGAGGTGGAAAAAGAGGGCGTGTTTATTATAGCACTCAGGTAAATTTCATTTGGGAAGATGCATTTACATTTACTATTTTCTAAACAAGCAAGAACTAGTACTTCTTGGAGGATGTATAATTGACAAACATGTAGAATGGCTACCTGCTAGCACAAAAAAAAAAAATCCCTTTTATTGTTATTTAGGAAGTAGGGAAAACATATAACTGCTGTAAGAGGTTTACTTCCAAGCTTGCTACCCCCTGTTTCTTTGATATTCATTAAAATGGAAATAGATTTAACAGAAGTTACATTGACATACATGGCATGGGATGCAAGTGTATTGTAAACTTACACTTCAGTGACTTGAATTAACATTCATTAAAACGTAATAAACTCATGTCCTGCTTTTTTTACAGGCTGCTATTCGACCACCTACATTTGTCTTCTTTGTTAACGATGCAAAACTCTTTTCAGAGACATACCGTCGTTACATGGAAAAGCAACTGAGGACAAGTGCAGGGTTTGCAGGCACTCCAATTCGACTTTTGTGGCGCAGCAGGAGAAAAATGGAAAAGAGTGATGGTTTGTTTTTTCATGAAATAATGATACCTTCTTGTCATCTTTTGTCACGTATCTGCATTTCTTTTCCCTTTTGTGTTTTAATGCAAAATATGAGTGCAATTTACTCTCACTTGAGATGTGCATCAAATACCCATGCACTATTCCTGCCATGAATGTGAAAAAGTCATGTGTGAGGTGTTTGAGCCGACAGATGTCTAGTTCAATGTCCTAAATCTTATCCACCGCTAGATCTTATTAATTGAGGCACTTCTTTACACAAGTTAAAAATCTACCTTATTTAGAACCGACCCTCAATTTCTCTATATCTTTGCATAAATTGAGAGAAGATACGTCTCTTTGGATGGCTCGTGAAAACTCCAATTTACGTTTTTAGGAGTCACATGAATATTCTTTTGCAGATCACATAAATATCCACCACCGTGAAGTTTTCTGTAGTCACAAAGGTGGAGAAAATGTATTGGCATGTGTTGTCCTAAATATTGATGAATTCCATTATAGTTCTTCATTACACAACATATTTGATTCCACATTACTTACCCAGTTTGTAATTTTATTCTTTACGAGGCTTGGAAAATTCAGCTGGCTATACTTTCCTGGTAATGTTTGATATTCTGTGTATTAGACGACTAATGCAGTTTCAATCTGTTGGACTTCAGGCAAGGGTCCTTCAACAAAGATGCAAGAGAACTTCACGGACATAGAGAGAAGTTTGGCCGTCCCAGCATGAAATCATGGTACTATTGAGAAATGGAATTAACTTGGAGAAATTAAGCGCCTGTATGAAAAAGATGATCAAGCTGTTCCCTTCATTGCCCATTCTGGAAGAGCTACCAAGTGAGTTTGATCACTATATTCCACTGTTAAGTCTTAATGAAAGGAAGTGGCACTCACTTTGAGTGGTTGCTCTATGATCATTGGTGATCATATGTTGCTAGAAGAGCCAAGAGGAAGTGAATTCAAGCAGTTGCATGTGATTCTCCCAAACTTTTGTTTGTTTGTCAACTCATTACTGATCGAAAAAAATGACGACAAACATGTGGGAGTTATGTTTCATATTGTAATACAATCAAACCTCAGTTATAATTTTAGATGTCAAATAGCATTTATATGGTAATTATTTCATCATGTTCCAGTTAAAAAAATACATTTGTGAGTATACGAAGTGTGAGATAATATATAACCTCAAAACTTGTGATGTGAGTCGAGAGTGTCTAGAGGAAATAAATACACAAGTCTAAAATTTGATACACTATGAATGAAAATAGATAGAAAACGTAGAGTGTTGGAATCTTGTACTGCAAATTAGCCAGGTAGCCCACCCTGAAATTTCAAATAGCAGCATGTAGACAGAGTCTTGAACTCCGCTAATAACAACGTTGGGATCTGCACAAAAAGTGCAGGTGTAGTATGAGTACATAAATCAACTCATATTCACCAATTGATGGACCCAACAAAATATTGGTGAGGGTTGACTTTTCAAAATACTTGTATTATTATTTACTATGAAGTATCAACAGATGAGGAAAATAATTGTATGCAAGGTATATCCATATGAACAACATAATAATGCCCATATTAGAATATATAGATGACAAGAGCAATCTCTTCAAGCAGCAGCATGCGGTCACCATTAGAAATCAAGGTATTGTAATTCTGCTATTTGGTTCTTATAATCTCTCATTTGTTGGGTGTGGCATCTTCTATTCAGCGGATATTCTATACATAGAGATCTTGAACTGGCATAGTTTTTATACCAATGAAAGCTAGTCTTCCTATCTGTGTGCTTCATTTCTGCAAGAGGCCTCTGTTCAAACCTGTTCTTCTGCCGTCAGCAACCTTCCCTTGTGTTGATAAATCTGCTCCTCGCTGCTTGTGTCGTCAACCATTATTGGCTGCAAGTTCAAAGTAGGACACAACTAATTGCAACTATAAACACATCTATAACCATTTGATAATGGGATGTAGAACTATAGACACACCTGCATAATACGATGATTTACCCAGAAAGTATCAAGTTAAAACTATGTCTTGCACAAATGGTTAATTATATTTCATCTTGATATACTTATCTATAATTTTGAGTACCATAATTGCACCATATTGCATGTCAATTTCCTTTAATAAAGTTTTGAATCTTCTTATCATTTTCATAGATCATCATGTGATAGGGTGAGCTTGGTTGTGTAATCGCTACTCCCTTCTGGTTGAATTGGCATCTTTCATTGGACTAATACATCATTTACATGGAATTTTTTCACCCTTTATTTCTTTTGCTGAGTAAACAATATACGACATTTCCTATTCCTACTGAAGCCAACCACAGTCATACAAGGCAAGTGACAAGGAAAGACAGAAACTGCAACCTACAAATTTCCCCCCTTCCTAGAAAATGACTTTTATTATAAAATATTTGGAATCTAGCAAAATAAGAAGAAGAGAGTAAGAGAAAATAGAAAAGAGCAAATTGAGAAAGGGTGAGAGAGTGCAGATTGCAGTGTTCCTATATCTCATTTTCATTGCCACATAATGACAATTAATAACAAGAAAAGGAATGGATGGTGGGCAACTTGCCCTAGTGGAACATCCACTCATCCATTTTCAAAACACTCTCCCTTGGATGTCCATGTGTAAAAAAAAACTTTACAAGAAACAATATACAAAGTTATCCTGAATATCCATAGATATTGTGCCTCGTTAAAACCTTACTAGAAAAACCCAGTGGAAAAAAGCCTAGTGAAGGAAAAAGAGTACACATATCTGGTAATACGTTTTGAGTGTTGCCTCATTAAAAACCTTACCAGGAAAATCCAGTGACAAAACCTTGGCTAAGGGAAAAAGAGTACAACGCCTATTTTACTCCCCCTGATGATAACATCACTTAATATCTCGAAGGCGACGCATTCCAATTTTGTATCTCATTTTCTCAAAGATTAAAGTCGACAATGCCTTGTTAAACATATTTGCTATATTGTCACTTGAACGAACTTGCTGGACATCTATTTCACCCTTCTTTTGAAGATCATGACTAAAAAAGAATTTTGGTGAAATATGTTTTGTTCTGTCTCCTTTGATGTATCCTCCCTTCAGTTGAGCTATACATGCAGCATTGTCTTCATACAATATTGTTAGAACGTCTCTTTTCAAAGAAAGGCCACATGTTTCTTAAATGTGTTGAGTTATTGATTTTAACCAAACGCATTCTCGACTTGCTTCATGGATGACTATTATTTCTGCATGATTTGAGAAAGTGAAAACCATAGTTTTCTTTGTTGAACGCCATGATATAGCTGTACCACCACATGTAAATAAATAGCTTGTATGCGATCGACCTTTATGGAGATCAGACAAATATCCCGCATCTGCGTAACCAATCAATTATGACGTGAATTCATTTGAGTAAAACAATTTCATATCAATGGTCCCTCGGAGGTATCTGAATATATGCTTAATTCCATTCTAGTGTCTTCGTGTTGGAGAAGAACTAAATCTTGATAATAAGCTTACAGAGAAAGCTATATCTGGTCTAGAATTATTGTCAAGATACATTAATGCAAAAATTGCACTAAGATATGGTATTTCAGCACCAATAAGCTCTTCATCATTTTTATAAGGTCGAAACGGATCTGTATTAATATCAAGAGATCTCAGAACCATTGGGGTACTCAATGGATGTGCTTTATCCATATAAAACCTCTTTAAAATAATTTCAATATATGTTGACTGATGTACAAATATCTCATTTGTAAAATGTTCAATTTGTAAATCAAGACAAAATTTTGTCTTTCCGAGGTCTTTCATTTCAAACTCCTTTTTCAGACATTTTACTGCCTTTGGAAGTTTTTCTGGAGTTCCAAAATATTCAAATCATCAATATATACTGCTATTATGATAAATTCAGATTCAGACATTTTCATAAAGACACAAGGGCAAATTAGATCATTTTTATATCTTTCTTCTAGAAAATATTCGCTAAGACGATTGTACCACATGCGACCTGATTGTTTCAACTCGTATAAGGATTTCTGAAGCTTTATTGAGCAAGTTTCACGAGAATCCTTGTATTCTTCAGGTAATTTGAACCCTTCGAAAATTTTCATTAAAATATCGTGGTCCAATGAGCCATATAAATAGGCAGTGACCATGTCCATTAGGTGCATTTCAAGCTTTTCATGAACTGCCAAATTCATTAGATACCTGAAGGTAATTGCATCCACCACAGGGGAATATGTTTCCATATAGTCAATGACAGACCTTTGCAAAAAACTTTGAACTACAAGTCGTGCTTTATATCTTATGACTTCATCTTTTTCATTTTGTTTACGCACAAAATCCATTTGTACCCTATTGGCCAGACACCTTCAGGTGTTCGGATTATTGATCCGAAAACTTCACGTTTTTCAAGTGAAGTTAACTCTACTTGAATTGCATCCTTCCATTTAGGCCAATCATTTCTCTATCTACATTCATCGACGGATTTTGATTCAAGATCCTTATCTTGTTGTATTATTTCAATGGCAACATTATACGCAAAAATATTATCGATCACAATATCATTTCGGTTCCACTGTTATCCTGTCGAGACATAACTTATTGAGACTTCTTCATTCTCATTATTTTCAGGTACTTAGGCCTCCTCGATGGTATCACTATTTATTGTGTCTCTGGGCTCTTCTTGAGAAATTGCCTTCAAATTATGGTCATCTTGATCATTTATTCTTTTCCTTTTTTGAGGATTTTTATCTTTCGAATCAATTGGTCTTCCACGTTTTAAGCGTGGCCTAGACTCATTTGCCTGAACAATTTATCCTATCGGGACATCAACTCGAACTTGAGCATTAGCAGCTGGGATATGCGATTTATTAACCTAGCAAAATATTTGGAACCTAGCAAAATAAGTAGAAGAGAGTAAGAGAAAATAGAAAGGAGCAGATTGAGAAAGGGTGAGAGAGTGCAGATTGCAGTGTTCGTATATCTCATTTTCATTGCCACAGAATGACAATTTATAACAAGAAAAGGAATGCATGGTGGACAACTTGCCCTAGTGGAACATCCACTCATCCATTTTCAAAACATGCCTTAGTGGAACATCCACTCATCCATTTTCAAAACAACTTCAAATTTATTTGCCACACTTTAATTTTCTCTTACAATGCTTGTTTTCGTCTTACGTTCTTCTTCTAGTGTCTTAGGGTGTGTTTGGTATGAAGAAAAAAAACAAGTTGATTTCTAATTTATTTTTTCATGTTTGGTTGGTGAGTGAAAAATATTTTCTATCGTTTGATTGGTGAACAAAAAATATTTTTCAAAAAATATCTTGTATTATTGGCTAGAGAGTAGAAAATATTTTTTAGAAAAATAGTTTTTGACATGAAAATCAACCCCATTAATCGATTCGGGACCTGACCCCGACATCCAAATTGAAATCCGTCCCCGACGACCGATTCAAGATCCAACCCTCTATCCTAACTTTCGCATCGGAATTTGATTTTTTTAAAAAAATATTTTTTAAATTTTTTGTTTTGTGGGCGGGGAAGGGGGGATGATAAGGTGGTCAGGGTCGGGGTGGGGTAAAATAAATTTCAAAATTTGAAATATTTTTAAAAAATAAACTTTAAATGTTATTTTCTTGGGGGTGGGGGGCTGGGGATTGGGGGTGAGGTGGGGAGGGGGGTCAAGATAGAGATGGGGTTAAATAATGAAATATTTGAAATTTGAAATATTTTTAAAAAATAAACTTTTAATTTTTTTTTGTGGGGGTGGGGGGCTAGTATGGGGTCTGAGTAGGAATGTAATTACCCTAAAGGTCTTTTTTGGTAACTTTCACAAAATGATCTTTTACCCCTTTCGATAATTGCCCCAAATCATGTTTAATCAGTATTCAAAGTCGATTTTATGAAATTCTGTGAAAAATAAAGTTTTTTGAAAAAAATTAAATTTTAAAAACTTAAATTATGAAATAGTGGTATTCAGTGTCATTCGGAGTTTCTGTTCTATAATCAAATTACTTTTGGGTTAAAAGTCATTATGATCGACCAATAATTTTAAGCTTTTATCCCTTATATTTTTTGTAATCCTAATATTATACTCACTATCAAAAACATAAAAGTCTCTCTTTTCTTTTCCTCGTTTTCTCTTCAAACCCGTTTCCTCTCCTCTTCTTTGCTATTTCTTTTCTTCATCTCTTTCATCAACTTTTAAACTTTTGCATCTTTTCTCTTCTTTTTTTGTGTTTCTTCATCTTTTTCATCAGCTTATATTGAAACTGAATTAAAATACTAGTTAATTTTAATTATTTTAGCACAAATATCTTATAGTAATCAAATTTTTTTTAATATTAACAACCTTAAGGGTGTTTTTCTGTCAAACGGGTATTTCAATCATTTTGACAGGAAAAAGTGCTTCAACACCACTTGTGTACCAAACATATCAACAGTTTTTTTTTTAATCTAAGCTTTGTTATTCAAACACATAACTACTTATTTGTAAAATAATTTGAGCACTTAAAAAGTACTTTAAGCACATATACTTAAAAGTCATTTTTTTCCATCTAATCCAAATATGTTCTTTGCTAGGTAATTAAGAGTCCATTTAGATAGGCTTATAAGTTGTTTATAAGCTGTTTTTTAGTTTTTTTTTGAGTGTTTGGATGGCCAATTTAAATTCATTTTGTGCTTAAAATAAGCCTAAAAAATAATTGGGTCTGTTTGACTTAGCTTATCTAAAGAAGCTTAAGCTGAAAACAACTTATAAGTTCCCCCAAAAAAGTTGGGCTACCTCAACTTTTTTTTTTTAACTTATAAGCTGCTTCAAATAAGTTAAGTCAAATAGACATTAACTCAAATTCTAAAAGAGTAAAATCATTTATTTGGCTTAGGAATTGATATCAAGATAGGTTTTTAATATTATATTAAATTATTTAACTTATAGGTAATTCACCCATGTATTTAATTTTGAATTTTGGATTGTTGACTCATTTGAGTTGATCAATACTTGACTTTGACCTCGAGACATCCTCAAATCATGAAAATAGTCTTTGTAGACTAATTTGGGCTCGTTATTGATAAATTTGAATAGATTGAAGTCAATGGAGCTTGTTTGGGTTGACTTAGGCATTTTAAGTAAGGTTTTGGCTAACGGAATTTAAGCAAGTGAGGCTTTAACTATTCATTTGTTAGCTTTTCTCAAAAAACATATTATGTATGATGCTTGTGTGTATCGTATTTAAACCATCTACTGCGTGTGAGTGAACAAGTATGAGCTAGGTTGGGTAAATTCGAAGTAGGGGCGTATAAAATAGAACTGAAAATCGAACCAAATCGTAAATTGAATTAAATAGAAGAAAAAAAATCGACTAATGATTTGATTTGACTTGGTTTTGTATCGGGAAAAAACTCGATTATACTTGGATTGATTTGATTTTAACTAAAAAAAAAGTCAATCCGAGACTAAATCAACTTGACATTATATATATAATTTTTAAAATTTATTTTATACATAAAAGTATTCACTCTGATATAATTTCTAAATATTTCTTATACTTCTTCATTTTTTTTATCTTTTAACATATTATTTCAACTTTTTAAAACTTAGAATTTTGAATGGTTTAATAAAGGTTATAGTCGATACTCCATAGATATTAATAACTCTAATAAAGCTCAAAACAAAATCAAATCAATATTAATGCTAACAAAAAAAATTAATTCAACACTAAGAATAATAATGTTGAATATTTGTTCTTTAGTTTTGCATTGGTTTAAACATTTAAAATAAATAACCTAATTTTAATTTTTCCGTAATGTTTAATCATGTAATTAATACTTATTAGACTTATTTTAGCATGATTTAGTACTTTAAATTATGAACACTTTCATTATGACTTATTAATTTGCAATATTTATTTTATGCGATTTCATTATTATTTTTGTTGAATATTTTAGTGTTATTACTTATCTCATATTTTGTGTTATTTTCTTAAAAAATACCTTAGATAGTTAAAGAAATATTTGGAGCACAATTTAATTATATATTTGTATGAATCCAAGAAAACCGAAAGTTGAAAAACCCGAGTTTTATTAGTTTGATTTGATTTATAAATTTAAAAATCCAACACAAATAGTTTGATTTGATATTTAAAAAATCTGAACCAATCCGACAGTGTACACTCCTAATTTGGAGTATCTAGTTAGTCCATACGGGTTGAATTATGCGCTTTTACATTGTTTGATATTATTGAGTTGAGCATGATGTGATAGTTTGATTAGTTGTGTAGCATCCATTATCACTTGATTGAACACTCTTCCACCATATCTCCTCCATGTTACTTGGCCATCCACACGCACACAAATATAGATAGTTATCTCTTAGTTCTTGAGAAAAGTAGTACTGAAGGCAAGGTAACCTGAAACATAAAAAAAAAAATGTATCTCTAGTAATAATTGAAAGACACCTATCTCCTTGAGAGAACCAAGGCTATAATTACACTGGAAACAAGAAGAGATCAAAAAGGGAAATTCTGGAGGGAGAATTCAGAAAGTAGCGTCAAGCATGTTAGACTGAAATGCAGCATGCAGTTTGAAGGCTGGCCAAGTCTCTGTCACCATAAATTACAAGAACTCAATTCAAACACGTACAGTATCTCTGTAACGGTGAAGTCTATACTTGTGAAAACGATGATGTCCTCTGCCACAATGGCCGGCCCAAGATTGTGCTTGCATGGACAGAAAGGTAAGCATTATTTAGCCTGTCGTAAGAAACAATTATTATGAGACCAGAAACCATTGAGTGTAAAAAGCAGGTGGGAGGGCAGAGAAGAAGTTTTCCTTCATGCGCAAATCTAACAAAGCACCTAAAGAGATTAAAGTATACAAGATGAAGCTGCAAATGCAATGTTTACCGGTCAACATCTGGCATAGCCAAAGGATCATGCTGCTCTTCTCTTTGATCAATAACTGGAGGAGCACCAGTCATGGAAGCCAAATCCTGAGCACCTTCAGCCTACACCAGAAGGATTGACTATGTATTGTCAGAAGATAAATACATACTACAAAACATTTCATTTAAATATGACCCAGTTAAAAGAGATGATACAAATAATATTTCCAGAAACAGGTTATTAAGAAAGGACAAGAAAGTTGACAGTGTAATCATCACATATACAGCCTGTGAATACACCAATGCGTTATCATCAACTAGTAACATAGTGTTTGGTAATGAAAGAGACATCAAACTTCAGGGAAGAGAATGTTCCTGAGGAGGAATACATGGAAGGCACTTTCCACCCCTTCTAATGGATCAGTTTTGTTTGTGCATGCATGTGCCTAAGGGGATGCCAGATTGGGGATGCTAAAGGCCCTAGTCGGGCTCTAAGTTGTGGAACTAGTCTTAACATAGACTAGCCTTCACATTCGCAAGCAAAAAACTTAAAAAGAAGTCGAAACAGAAAAAAAATCAAGAACCAGCCAGAGCAGAAGTTATGAAGATGATGAGAGATTAGAAGAAGTTGCAAAGCTTCCCAAAATACTTTAGACAGAGCATTTGAAGTAACTGCGTAAGACATGGATTTTTCAATAAAATTACATTTTCTTGATTCTATCCTGAACAGATCCATGAATATTTTAGACAAATTGTAAGATATGGATTTCTCAATAAAATCACATTTTTCTAATTCTATGCTGAACAGCCTTGAAAAAATCGTCTGCTATAACAAAGAGCTCTATTAACTGAGCTACCTTGCTTCCGGCTAATTGCTATCAGTCTGTTCAGAAAAAATGAGGAAACCTAGACCAAAGGGAAGCAATATTCTGGAACTGCCCGACACAGCTCTGAAATAAAGTATTTAATATGATGCATAAAATTTAAGGTTTATGACCAAGATAGTTGCAACTATTTTACTGACTGCAATGATCTTATCAACTATTCCAGAATGCCAAAAAGTTGGCAGATAAGTTCATGAAGTAGCTTGATCATTCAGCTTCTCATCATAATCAGTAATTGCACAGTAAGGAATTGGCCTAAATAAGAAAAATAAGTAAAATCTTGCCTGTTGAGGGTATTGCGCATAACCAGCATATGCACCATATGCATATAGTGAAGGATCCTGGGTGGCTCCATAAGCATAGGCATCATAACCTTGTCCATAGCCATAATAAGCACTCCATTGACTCGGATCAGCAGGCTGACCCCATAGACCAGAGTCCTACAAGATCGCACCATATTTATCAGATGTTAGACAATTAATAACTCATGGAATACAAGCCATTCAGATCTACAGTTGATACCAGCATGCTGAACAATAGTTTGCTTCTTGAATGTACACACATAACACAAAAGATTTTGTTAATATTTGTGGTCATTATTGAACTTTATCTTAAATGGACTGCTTTTTCAAAGCCTAACAACGAATTTGTTGCAATCACCATCTACATAACTCGATGTTCATTGCCTGAAAGACTTCACAATTTTGTTTTAAGTTGCTTGTGAATTAAGATTGTAAAAAACAATTTCTTGACATGAATAACCTCTTCTTCTTCTTCTTCTTTTCTGAGAACGGTAACAATTTTATAGATCTTCAACACAGGCTATGCTGGAAGTCATATTTACAAGTTCAAAACAAGAAAAAGTATATATCCTTGTTCCTCTTATAGGGATCCAATGATGTCTAACAGGGAAACTATATCTCGTAAGGGTTCTTCTTTACACCAAAAATGAAAAATACGAAGGCAGTTCCTCTTAATTTTCTGGATAGAACTACTTCTTCCTTCAAAACATCTTTTTTTTTTTTTGATCAAGTCCTTCAAAATATCTCTGTGACATTCCAAAGACACCTTCCTATGATCCTAAACACAACTCTGTGGCTAACAATAAAAAACTACAGGATTATTTTCACCTGTTTAGCTGTCAGACTCCTGGAACAATTCCATGACATGAATAAAATCTTCCTAAGATCCTAAAGAATAAAGCTAACAATGAAAATTTACAGGATAATTTTCACCTGCTTAGCTGTCGGACTCCTACCCCAGGAAACACGAACAATTTGTTGACCAACCACAGCACCCTGCATTCTCTGGATTGCTTCTTCAGCAGATGACCTGTATAAAGGGACGAAACTTGAACACTCAGAAATAAATGCTATGAAAGAGTAAAAGATCAATATCTCTATGCTTTTGTCGTGTTTGTGATCTCTCACATTTTCTTGTTGATTTGTAACTCTTTTAAGTGACTTGTCTTAAAGCAGACGTACAATCAACTGTTATAGGAAACTATCCGCAGATCAATACACTTATTCCCCTCATCCCCACCCCCTTTTGTTATAAAAGTGAAAGCTCATGAAGACAGATACCTCGCGGCAAACTGCACAAAACCACAGCCCTTGGAAGCAGGGATCTTAACATAAACAATTTCCCCAAATTGCAAAAATACTTGTCTCAGTTCCTCTTCAGTTAAGTTAGGATCCAGATTACCAACATAAACCTGCAGTTACCAAAAACCCATCAGAAGAGAAGTTGAAATACAAGGGACACATTCCAAGTTACAAACTTACTGTTGTATTAGTCAAGTCATTATCTACAGGAATAGTCTGCACTGTCGGAGTATAAACGGCAGGCGGGTATACTGCTGCATCAAAACCAAAATGCAGTGTTTAGTGTACTGAGGAACAAAAAGAAAATTGAAAGATGAATGCATCTATATGCTACACAAATCTTCCAAGTGATGACTTGAGTGTCCACCAATACATCTGATGTCCTTTCTAGATAATTATTGTTCTATTAAGTTATCGAAGGTACATCAGCAGGATAAACGCAAAAAGATAGGGGTAAGTGTTCCAGCAAGTATTTTATGGGTTATTGTTAGGAGAAAGGAACCAAAGATGCTGGAAGAAAAGGTGAAGTGTTACATAATAAAATACAAATGTTTGTATTTACTTGCTATGTTGTTTAATCTGAAAATTCGTAGACAAGGATGATACTCTAATAGAATTTCTTAGAATTTTATGGGTTTAAGTTATGAAATGTAATCTCATAAAGGGGTGGACATATTATCCACTGGCCCTCAGGGATTCTCAGTTACTAGAAAAGAACTATATACTCATATTGCAAAGTCATACGGACTCGAGGTTGGTGTGAGTACCTCATGCTTAGCCAGTTGGTGAGGGATCAAATTCACTATGTAATATCCCCTCCCCTAAACAGTAATAACATTTTTGTGTGTGTGTGTATATAAGTGAAGCCATTTCTGCAATCATACAGCACTACTTTATTGCTAGTTTAAATATTAATAAACCCTATTACTCACTAAAAATGCATCCCAGAATTACCTTTTGCTACTGCATATTGTTGTTGGACACTGTTAGACTTTTTTGGTGTTGCTGCACTGATGCGCATCGGCCTAGTTGAGCAATACATCCCATTCATTTCAGTCATGGCACGGTTTCGTTCGGTCTCATCAGCAAATTTAACAAAACCATATCCCTTTGAGCGGCCAGTATTCGGATCAGTAACAACCTTTGCTCCTCTAACCGACGGGTAGTGAGTACGAAAAGTCTCTTGCAATAGATAATCCGTTACATCAGGTGCTAGATCTCCAACAAATATAGAATGCTCTGGCCCAGCATCACGGCGCTCTCCAATCCCAAATGATGCCCAATTTAACCTAAAAGTTAGCTCTGTCCCTGGTATTTGAGTTCCATTATACGACTGCAAAATCCGCTCAGCAACTGCATGTGTACTAAACTCCACAAACCCATAGCCCTCAGGTTGGGTAGTGATTTTGTTGCGGATAACTTTTATTGAGAGCACCTGGAGAGATCAAATTAGTCATTAACATGACACTGAATTGAATAAGCATAAGATTATAATTAAACCTTTTCATTATAGTAGCATGATGAACTATTATATTTGAATGAAAGTAATAGCACACATGAGTGCCAAAGGAAAGGACAAGCTTGTGACAGTAATGTGGAGTCATTTACACACACCTACAGCTTAAGTATTTGATGTTACGGAGTAAAAGATGGACTTATCAAACTTTTAACTACAATAATTAGGTATAACTTTACCTTTTAAGAAAGTGAACCAGTATCTTCTAATGTCCCCCACCCCCACCCCCAACCCACCCATCCACCCAAAATAAAGGATACAAAGTGTTAGAATCCTAGGAATATTCTATAGCATATGTGTAAATATAGTAGGTAGCTTGATTTACTCCTATTTTAATTAGGTATTGATTTCCTTTCCTTTTTAGGACATGTAAACTTAGCTATTTAAACCTCAATAGCTTGTGGAATAACCAAGTTGAGTTCTCTCTCAAACTCTTGTCCTCTCACATGGTATAAGAACTTTCTTCAGTGAGAAAACAAGAATAAAATAAGAGAAAAAAATTGTTGAGCATTTTTCCAGCAAAGCCTCCACTGTTCTGCGATTCCGACAGTCCCCAGGGGATATTGTGCATATACCAGTACCACCATTACGATCGAAATCCCTGCAGTGGTGTTTCCCAGCCATTTTCCCAGCAGATTCTTTTTTCTCCAGTAACTTTTTCCGGCGAGACAACAACCAGTTTTTCAGATCTATTCTTCAAGTCTTTCCAGATTTTTCTTTATTTTTTGGACACTAATAGATTTGTTTTCATGTCTCTCGGATCCGATATGCTTAGCACTAAATATGAGGGCTCCAACACCAATCAACTATTCTTTTTGTCTGAGGCAGAATACAATGACTTTCTTCAATATCAGGCGAATAAGTAGACATCTTCATCAATAACTTCCGTTGACTCTAAATAATGTTCTTTTTGTCCCTGGTTGTCCCTTTAGCCTCCTGTCAATAAGTTGTTTGGCTAAGGCTTTAAATTGTTTCGTCTCAATCTTTAGTGACTTCTTGTTATACAGGACCTCACTACAGGAAGGAAAATTAGCATGAACCAGATGGACTTTATTATCTTAATTCTCACAAATCCAGTACAGTTTGTTCAGTCTCCAACTTTCTAGATTTAATCCACAGACGATTGGGACACCCTAGTTTATCCAAACTTCAAAAGACAGGTACTTAGCTTGTCAAAATTGTCTAAGTTAGATTGTGAGTCATGTCGATTGGGGAAGCACACCCGAGCTACTTTTCCATGTAGTCCTAATAATCATGCAGAGTCTCTTTTCCATTTAGTTCATCCAAATAGTTGAGGTTCTAGTAGAGTTAATTCTACATTGGGTTTTAAGTATTTTGTTACTTTCATTGATGATTACTCAAGGTGCACTTGGATGTTCTTAATGAAAGATCGTTCTGAATTATTTTTCATATTTCAGACTTTTTGTGCTGAAATAAAAAATCAGTTTAGTGTTTCTATTCACACTTTTCGTGGTGATAATGCACGTGAATATTTATCATCTCAATTTAAACAATGTATGTCTTTCCATGGAATTCTTCATCAGACATCTTGTCCTTACACACCAAAATGAGGTTGCAGAGAGAAAAAATAGGCATATTGTTGAGACTGCACGCACTCTTCTCATACAAGCAAATGTTCCATTGCATATTTGAGGGGGACGTAATGGTCACCTCTTATTATTTGATTAACCGTATGCCCTCCTCTGCTATTCAAAATCAGGTGCCACACTCGGTTTTGTTTCCCCTGTCAACCTCATTCTCTCTTCCACCACACGTCTTTGGGAGCACATGCTTTGTCCATATACTCACTTCAAGAAAAGACAAATTCGCTCCCCGTGCTTTTAAATGTGTCTTTCTCAGTTATTCAAGGATACAAAAGGGGTATCAACGCTTCTCACCTGACCTCTAGCGATACCTTATGTCCGTTGATGTTACTTTTTTTGAAGGTCAGACCTACTTTACATCCTCTTCTACTGAACAATTAAGCATTTCTGAGGTTCTTACCAGTTCCATTTTTTGGGGATCCCAACATTGTCTATCCTTCCACATCATCTCTGTGGAGAACAAGAGTTTGAGAGAGAACTCAGCTTCATTATTTCCACAAGCTATTGGGGTTTAAATAGCTAAGTTTACATATCCTAAAAAGGAAAGGAAACCAATACCTAAATAAAATAGGAGTAAATTAAGCTATTTACTATATTTATACATATACTATAGAATATTCCTGGAATTCTAACACTCCCCCTCAAGCTGGTGCATACAAATTATATGTACCGAGCTTGTTACATATAAACTTATTCTGGGACCGCCTAGGGACTTGGTGAATATGCCTGCAAACTGATCACTTGACCGCACAAACCTTATTGATGGTCCTGAAAGTACCTTTTCTCTGACAAAATGACAATCATTCTCTATGTGTTTGGTCCACTTGTGAAATACTGAATTCGACGCAATGTGAAGTGCAGCTTCATTATCGCACACAAGTTACATTTCTTTAGGATCTCCAAATTTCAACTCCTTTAGTAGTTGTTTGATCCATATAGATTCACATGTTGCCACTGCCATAGCCTGATATTCTACTTCTGCACTAGAACTAGCAACCACACTTTGTTTCTTACTTTTCCAAGACAACAAATTTCCCCTAACTAGAACATAATATCCAGAAGTGCATCGTCTGTAAGAGGGTGACCCTACCCAGTTTGCACTGAATAACCAACAATTTTCTTATGTCCTCGATCTTCGTAAAGAAGTCCTTTCCCTAGAGCATATTTTATGTATCGAAGAATGCGAATAACTACATTCCAATGACTGTCACAAGGAGAATTCAAAAATTGACTTACAACACTAACTGGGAAGGTAATATCAGGTCGAGTTACTGTGAGATAATTCAACTTTCCAACCAGCCTTCTATAGCTTCCTAGATCGCTAAGAGGCTCCCCCTGACCCGATA
The DNA here is from genome assembly GCF_947179165.1 of Solanum dulcamara. Classification (NCBI taxonomy): domain Eukaryota; kingdom Viridiplantae; phylum Streptophyta; class Magnoliopsida; order Solanales; family Solanaceae; genus Solanum; species Solanum dulcamara. The sequence goes on from NC_077245.1 coordinate 67,934,808, forward strand.
AGAGCTTAACATTTGAATCCATTGGAGAATCAATACGCTTACAATTTGTGATCCCTGGATCTTCAAGAATATCAAGTGCATACTTAATTGGTGAAATGGCAACACCTGATTTGGGTTGAGCAACCTCAATGCTCAAGTACCTCAATCGACCAAGATCCTTAGTCTGAAAGTGTTGGAAAAGGTGATGTTTTAATTTGGTAATTCCCTCATCATCATTAACCGTGATAACTATGTCATCAACGTACACTACCACATAAATGTACAAACCTTTAGCAGAGTGACAACAGAACACAGAATGATCAGCTTCACTTCTTACCACCAAACTCCTAAATAACCATGCTAAACTTCCCAAACCATGCTTGAGGTGACTACTCTAGGCCATAGAGTGCTTGCCGTAGTTTGCACACCATGTTAGTAGACTCCCCTTAGTAACAAAACCAGGTAGTTGCTCCATATATACCTCATCTTCAAGATCTCCATGAAGAAAGGCATTTTTCCAACTGGTAGAGAAACCAATGATGAAAGCAGCCATAGATAAAAAGAGACGGACTGCAGCAACCTTGGCCACAGGAGAGAAGGTATCACCATAGTCTAGACAAAAAAATTGTGTATAACCCTTGGACACTAGTCAGGGCCAACCTTCATGTATATACCCAACGACAACCAACTGTAGATTTATCTGGAGGTAGAGGAACAAGTTCCCAAGTACCACTAGAGTGTAAGGCAAACTTCTGCTCAATCATAGATTGTTGCCATCCTGGATAAGAAAGAGCTTCACTTGTAGTCTTACGAATAGACACAGATAATAGTAATGATAATAAGGAAGAATGGGTCGGTAACAAACGATGATAGCTCGAACAAGTATATATAGGATGAGGGTTATGAGTAGATTGATTACCTTTTTGACTGGCAATGGAAGGACTCTATGTAGACAAGTCCACAGCAGATAAGGATTCCGGTGGCGAGCATGAATTATTTGGGCGTGGACGACGATGATAGGTCAATAGTGGTGGAGGTTCAGAGGAAGAAGGTGGAGTTATAATAGATGACGTGAAAGGATAGACTATGGTGTGATCCCCAAAAATGGAATTGGTAGAACCTCATAAATGCTTAATTGTTAAGCAAAAAAAGGATATAAAGTAGGTCTGACCTTCTAAAAAAGTAACATCAACGGCCATAAGGTATCGTTGGAGGTTAGGTGAGAAGCATCAACATCCCTTTTGTACCCTTGAATAACCGAGAAAGACACATTTAAGAGCACGGGAATCTGTCTTTTCCTTAAGTGAGTATATGGACAAAGCATGTGCTCCCAAAAACGTGCGGTAGAAGAGAGAATAAGGTTGACTGGAGAAACAAAACCGAGTGTAGTACCTAATTTTGAATAGCAGGGGAAGGCATACGGTTAATCAAATACAAGAGGTGAGCAATGTCCCCCCAAAAACGAAATGGAACATTTGCTTGTATGAGAAGAGTGCGTGCAGTCTCAACAATATGCCTATTTTTTCCTCTCTGCGACCCCATTTTGTTGTGCAATGTAAGGACAAGATGTCTGATGAACAATTCCATAAGAAGACAAATTATTTAAATTGAGATGATAAATATTCACGTGCATTATCATCACGAAAAGTGTGAATAGAAACACCAAACTGATTTTTTATTTCAGCACAAAAAGTTTGAAATATGGAAAATAATTCAGAACGTTCTTTCATTAAGAACATCCAAGTGCACCTTGAATAATCATCAATGAAAGTAACAAAATACTTAAAACCCAATGTAGAACTAACTCTACTAGGACCCCAAATATCATCTATATCTTATTAAAAGGAGAGGATAAAGCCACCACATTCATCCAAGTGGTAGCCTATGAATTTGCCATGTGTCGGCTTAGGAAAATAATTAGTTACATTAGTTAAATTAGGTGATAATTAACTAACTTTTAAAATTTGATATTTGAAAGTATTATTTCCTAATATATCTCAACTACTTCCCACTTTCATATCCTAAACCAAAACATTGAGAATAAAAATAAAATGAAAATGACCAAAAAAATACGTAAAAGATGATACAATTTAATCTTTATCAACTCCTAATATATCTCCACTACTCCTTATTGCACATTTCTTTAATTACATTTTTCATATGTAGAACTATTTGTTTTTAAAAAAAATATTTTAGAAAAAAGTCAATTTAACCAGAAATACCAAAATAATTCAATAGTTATCTCTATTCTATATATCTTTTTTTACGAGAAGCTTTAATTTTATATCATTAAAATTGTCTGCATTTTAATTTGAGTTGAAATCCAACACTTTTATATTTAAATAAATTATATAAAAAAAATAGAAAGATAAAGGTAAAATTTGAATTAATTCTTACAGTTTCGTAGATGGTTACAACTTCCCCATTTTTACCATAATTAAAGTATTTAAAATTATCCACAAAAAGATTTTACCGGAACAAAAATTTTAAATTTAATATTTGAAAGTTAAAAGATTATATCGGAACAAACAATTTTAAATTTGATATTTTGAAGTTAAATTATTATATCAGAATTAGAACTCTAAAATTTGATATTTGATTGTTATCATATCCTAATATAGCTCAACCACTTTCCACTTTCATATCATAAACCAAAACATTCAAAATAAAAGATAAAAATGAAAATGACCAAAAAAATACGTAAAAGATGATACAATTTAATCTTTATCAACACATTTCTATGATACAATTTAACCTTTATCAACACATTTATTTAATTACATTTTTCATACGTAGAACTATTTAAAAACAATTATTTTAGAAAAAAGTCAATTTAACCACAAATACCAAAAAGAATCAATAGTTACCTCTATTCTATATATCTTTTTTTACGAAAATCTTTAATTTTATATCATAAAAAATTGTCTGCATTTTAATTTGAGTTGAAATCCAACACTTTTATATTTAAATAATTTTATATAATAAAAAAAATTAGAAAGATAAAGGTAAAATTTGAATTTACACTTGCAGTTTTGGAGATGGTTACAACTTTACCATTTTATCATAATTAAACTATTTAAAATTATCAACAAAAAAGAATTTATCGAAACAAAAATTCAAAATAAAAAATACAAATGAAAATGACCAAAAAAAATACGTAAAAGATGATACAATTTAATTTTTATCAACTCCTAATATATCTCCACTACTTCTCACTGCACATTTCTTTACATTTTGTAAAAGTTTATTTTCTTATCATTATGTATAAATTGTGATTTATTTACATTTTGTATAAGTTATTATCTGCTCATATTGTAGAAAGTACACTTTTTAAAAATATTGATTTTCATATCATATTGTAGAAAGGACTTTTTACTTTGTAAATTATATTTCTTATCATGTTATAGTAATGTATTTTCTTTATCAAAGAATAAGCGGATCTTCCCTTGCATGCGGATCTTAAAGTCGTGGATCTTTTGATGGCCGGTAGCTGCAAAAGTACATTTCTTTATTTGTAAAAAATGTGTAAAGGGGTATTCATAAGTTTCTTCTGTAGATATTGATCTAGCTCACTCATTGACAAGTTATGCATTTTTTTTCCTTCAATGATGTTTGGCTAATTTATTTTTTTTGTTTAGAGTGCTCTTGAGAGTTTATCTACATAGTAGATATGTCCAGTTCTACAATGAGTTATTCAAATCTAATAATGTTAAGATATTCATAAATAAGTTGAGGGTGTATTGTGGTTAGGCTTCACATAATTATATGTTGATTGGCTATGGATTTAGGGCGTATTGATTAGATAGTGGTCTGTTGTTGTAGGACTGTTGTTTATGAATAGGGTGTTTGATGATATCAATTACAAGTTAATAGATACTTACAGTTCATCACAATGAAGACTTTCATTATCATTAATCATACTACAAAATTAAATGTGAAAAAATCTTTATGAGAATATATATGTCTTCAATTTTTTTACGAACATTATTTTCAATGACTAAATTAACTTAGAATTCTCCACGCAACGCGCGGGTACGTATACTACTAATGAACTAAACGTAAAGAGACTCTGCATGATTATTAGGACTACGTGGAAAAGTAGCTTGGATGTGCTTCCCTAATTGAAATGACTCATAATATAATTTAGACAATTTGGACAAGCTAGGTACCATCTTTTCAAGTTTGGATAAACTAGGGTGTCCCAATCGTCTACTGATTAAATCTGGATAGTTGGAGACTGAACAGACTGTACTGGATTTTTTAGAATTGAGATAATATAGTCCATCTGACTCATGCCCTTTGCAAATTTTCCTTCCCGTACTGAGCTCATGTATAACAACGAAGTCACAAAAGAATGATACGAAACAATTCAAAGCCTTAACCAAACGACTTATTGGCAGGAGGCTAAAGGGATAATTAGGGACAAAAAGAACATTAATAAGAGTCGAGAAAGGTAAGGGATTGGCTTGACCGGCCCCAGTTGCCATGGTCTAAACACCATTAGCTAATGTAATAGTGGGAAGGGACTGAGGAGTAAGTGATAACATATAATCAAGATTTGTTACCAGAAATATGGTAAGAAGCACTTGAGTCCATGACCCAAGGGCCAAGTATGGTGGACTGTGAGATAGAAGCAACATGATTAAGGAGGTGTTTGGATTGACTTTTCTAAAGTAGCTTATAAGCTAAAAGCTAAAAGCCATAAGTTGGTCATACCCAACTTTAGGCCTAAAAGTAGGTGCTTAAAACACTTTTTGTCTTTCCCAAACACCTCCCAAAAATAAAAAAGAACTAAAAAACCAAAAACTACTTAAAATAAGCCAATCCAAACACCCTCTAACAGGATTACCAATCTAGGCAACGGAAGCTATTAATGAATATATCTGCTTGCTCGCCTGACACTGAAGAAAGTCATTGTATTCTACCTCGGGAAAAAAAAATTGATTGGTGTTGGAGCCCACAGATTTAATGTTAAACATATCGGATCCGAGAGACATGAAAACGGATCTATTAGCGTCCAAAAAGTAAAGTAAATTCTGGAAAAACCTGAAGATTAGATCTGAAAAACTGCTTGTTGTCTGTCTTGCCAGAAAGTGTTACTGGAAAAAAAAATTGCCGAAAAAGTGGCCGGAAAACACCACCGCGAGGATTCCGATCGTAATGGTGGCTGGTATATGCACAATACCCCTGGAGAGTGTCGGAATCACAGAATAGTGGAGGTTTTGCTGGAAAAATGCTCAGCAATTTTGTTCTCTTATTTTATTCTTGTCTTCTCACTAAAGAAAGCTCTGATACTATGTGAGAAGACGGGTTTGAGAGAGAACTCAGCTTGATTATTCCCACAAGTTATTGGAGTTTAAATAGCTAAGTTTATATATCCTAAAAAAGAAAGAAACTCAATACAAATCAATACCTAATCAAAATAGGAGTAAATCTAGGAGTAAATCAAGCTACTTACTATATTTACACATGCTATAGAATATTCCTAGGATTCTAACAATCTCCTATAACTTCATCTTCCTCCTCTGCACCTCCACCACTAGTGACCTATCATCGTCCACGCCCAAATGATTCATGCCCGCCACTAGAATCCTTGCCAGCTGAGGACTTGTATACACAAAGTCCTTCCATTGCCACTTGAAAAGGTAATCGATCTACTCGTAACCCTCAACCTATATATACTTGTTTGAGCTATCATCGTTTTTCACCGACCCATTTTGCTTTTGTATCATCGTTTTTCACCGACTCATTTTGCCTTTGCATCATCACTATCATATATGTCTATTCCTAAGACTACAGGTGAAGCTCTTTCTCATCCAGGCTGGCAACAAGCTATGATTTAGGAGACACCTTATACTCTAATGGTAGATGGTAGCTTGTTCCTCTACGTCCAGATAAATCTGCAGTTGGTTGTTGTTAGGTATATACAGTAAAGGATGGCCACGATGGATAAATTGATCGCCTAAAAGCTCGACTAGTGGCCAAGGACTATACACAGATTTTGGGTCTTGACTATGGTGATACCTTCTCCTGTGGCCAAGATTGCTTCAGTTTGTCACCTTTTATCCATGGCGGTTGTTCGTCATTGGCCTCCGGCCTCCCTACCAGTTGGAAATGAAAAATGCCTTTCTTCATGGAGATCTCGAATATGATGTATATATGGAGCAACCACCTGATTTTGTTGCTCGGGGGGGTCTAGTAACATTGTGTGCAGACTACGACGAGCACTATATGGCCTAAAGCAGTCATCTCCATCATGGTTTGGGAAGTTTAGCATGGTTATTCGGGAGGAGTTTGGCATGGTAAGAAGTGAAGTTGAACATTTTGTGTTCTATTGTCACTCTGCTCTAGGTTTGTGCATATATTTGGTAGTATACGTTGATAACATAGTTATCACAGGTAATGATGATGAGGGAATTACCAAATTGAAACATCACCTTTTCCAACACTTTCAAACTAAGGATCTTGGTCGATTGAGGTACTTCTTAGGCATTGAGGTTGCTTAATCCAAATCAGGAATTGTCATTTCACAAAGGAAGTATGCATTTGATATTCTTGAAGAGACAAGGATGGCAAATTGTAGGCCTATTGATTCTCCGATGGATTAAAATGTTAAGTTCCTATCAGGTACAAGGGAGTCGTTTAGCAATCCAGGAAGATATAGAAGGTTGGTAGGAAAGTTGAATTATCTCACAGTGACTCGACCTGATATTACCTACCCGATTAGTGTTGTAAGTCAATTCTTGAATTCTCCTTGTGACAGTCATTGGAATGCAGTCATTCGCATTCTTCGATACATAAAATCTGCTCCAAGGAAAGAAATTTATGAAGACCGAGGACATGAGAAAATTGTTGGATATTCAGATGCAGACCGTTAAGGTCACCCTCTGACAGATGATCCACTTTTGGTTATTGTGTTCTAGTTGGAGGAAATTTGGTGTCTAGGAAAAGTAAGAAACAAAATGTGGTTGCTAGATCTAGTGCAGAAGCAAAACATCGGGCTATGAAAGTGGCAACATATGAACTCATATGGATCAAGCAAGTATTGAAGGAGTTGAAATTTTGCGATACTGAAGGAATGGAACTTATTTGCGATAATAAAGTTGCAGTTCACATTGCATCGAATCCAGTATTTCACGAGAGGACCAAACACATAGAGATTGATTGTCATTTTATCAGAGAAAAGGTACTCTCAGGAGATATCATCACAAGGTTCATGTGGTCAAGTGATCATCTTGCAAACATATTCACCAAGTCCCTAGCTGGTCCTGAAACAAGTTATATATGTAACAAGCTTGGTACATATAATTTGTATGCACCAACTTGAGTAGGGTGTTAGAATCCTAGGAATATTCTAAAGCATATGTGTAAATATAGTAAGTAGCTTGATTTACTAATAGATTTACTCCTATTTTAATTAGGTATTGATTTGTATTAATATCCTTTCTTTTTTAGGACATGTAAACTTAGCTATTTAAACCCCAATATCTTGTGGGAATAATCAAGTTGAGTTCTCTCTCAAACTCTTGTCCTCTCACACAAAGGAAAATTCCAAAGTTGCCAACTAAATTATGCGAAATGGTCCACATATGCCCTCTGTTGATAATGGGGGGGGGGGTCAAAACTACCCATACGGTCATAAAGTGGCTTAACTATGCCTTTATTGACTAACGGAAAACTAATTGAACTAATTAGTCTCTAATTGGACTGGTTCGCACCAAAATTTGCCACGTGTCCAACTCATCTCCCGAACCTTCTTCGTCTCCCTCCTTCATTGAAACACCATGCAATTGTAAGCTCCACAGTAGCTCCACCAGCCTTCCCCTTGTAAGCTCCACCGTAGCTTCACCAGCCTTCCTCAAAATTCAGCCATGAAAACCCCTTAAAATTCTCACACCTTTTGACAAATGCTTTATTTCTACAATTATAACATAGAAGACCACCAATGCAACATTTTCCATCTCCTTCGTCCTTCACTGCTATACTTTCGAAAGACCTCATTAAAAGAAAAGAGACTAGAAACGCAACAAGATTTAGTGTTTCCAAATGCCCAGCACTGTCCAGTCCCACTTCTTCTGTTTTCTAGTTCCAGCAAAATAATTCAGAAAAAGACTCAAACCCATCTCCAAAATACTAATATCTTCAATACCCAAATCATACATTTTCTTAGATTTGGATATTTTCATCTTTATTCCCTTTGACCACCATCTACCTTTTCAACATAATGCACAGTAGAAGCTTAAATCCGATAGAGATTTTTCAAATGTATCGTTGCCATCAATTCAAGCAAAACAGAAGAACACAAAAGGGAAAATTACCAGAATGTAGAAAACCCAGTTCCATTTCTTGGATATGCAAAATTGATTCTGTTAGTGCCTCAAAACATGTGTCGCTTGCTCTGCCAAAAACTAAAGACGACCCCATTTTCGATTTGCAACTCCAAGTTGATTTATGTTATAAGACCAGAAACAAATGAGAAACTGTTTTGGAAATTTCAGATGAAATGTGGGGGGTTTTCCGGCTATTCACAGATTTTTATGGCTGTAGACTGTTGCTTCCGGCTGGAAAATTGGAATTGAGGTTGTGATGGTGTTACTGTGGTGGTTGTTTGGAAGCAGGATGGTGGAGATGGCAAGGGTTGGAGGTGGTTATCTTTTAGGATGTCCTTTGTGGGTGAGTGGCTGGAATTGGAGGATGGGGTGTTCTCTGTTGTTGAGAAGCTGGAGATGCGATGGTGGTCTTTGGTCGTGTCTGTGGTGAAGATGGCTTTGAAAATGGTGGAGGTGACCCGCGTTGGGTTTAATTTAATCCACTTGTTGACCCGTGGAAAATTTTAATGTTAATTAGTACAAATAGGTTTCTATTCGTAAATAAGAGAAAAACGAAGCCACTTTTATAATGGCAGGGGTAGTTTTGATCCGGACTATTAATAGAGGACATAGGCATCAGTAGATCATTTCGCATTGTTGATTGGAAAATTTGGACCTTTTCCCAAGTAACAAATACTTGTGACGCACCCAAGAGTATGGCCTAGTAGTCAATGAAGTGGGATAAAAATATGGGAGACCAAAGTTCAACTCCCGACAAAAACAGCATATATCTTTTAAACTTCCTGTGCCTTGATAGGTAGAATTACCTGATACTTGTATGGGTGGGGTTTTCCTATTTATTGATAGGTAGAGTTACCTTGTGGAAAAAAAAACGAAAACCCCAGCGTAAAAACACTCTGGTTATGAAAATGTGTTGTTCTCCGCAGAGGTCATCCAACCATCTAATACTTGAGAAATATACAGAACAGCAGTACATTAAGATTTTATGTATCCCTCTTCCTTAACGACATGTCAAGATCTCCTTGATACACCTCAACACAACCAGAAAAATTGATAGCTTAGTTGTTGAAACTCTTGAATAGGTCAGACTAGAGATATCTTTCAGAATTTCTAATAAGAAGATCTAAAAAATGCAGATATTGTCCTTTTGGCTATAATATCTTTTCTTAGAACCATTTATGTCATTACACCAGAAACTTTCCTTACATCAAAGGTGATGTCTTATTTCTTTACTCCTCTTTCTTGGTTGCAAGGCTTAGGCTACATACCATGAAGATGCAAGCACTTCAGCCTCGTCTTAATTTGCACCTTACCTGAAAAAGCACATACTTCTTTTAAGTCGAATCACACTAACCCTGTGAAGCACACCTATTTCTCCCTTAGTTACTGATAAGGGAGCAGTTCTCATGCTAACCATCACATTCTAAACTTTTAATCCCATCTCTAACTGTACTACATTTCACCAGTTTCTCACAAAAAGCACCAACTTGTATGAAAAGAGTTAAAGTCCTCCTTAAACTTTCCACTTATGTTCTTTCCAAGGCACAAATCAAAGGCCACCCTTTTACACCAACCAACCTTTTAATTTCTCAAACATCGCAATACCGATCATAGCATGAAAGGGGTACTCAAAGTCTTACAACTCTCATTGTACCAAAAGCAAACAATTCTTCCCTCGTTTCTTTTTCCTTAATACTCTTAGCCTCAATTTTTTTTCATTTTATAATATGCTAGTCTCTACTAACACTAATATATTTGATTTAAGACTTGCTAGAATGATATAAACAAGAACAGAGCAGAACAACCACAAATTTCCTTAGAACCACTTATGTCATTACACCAGAAAATTTCCTTACATCAAAGGTGATGTCTTATTTCTTTACCCCTCTTTCTTTGTTCCTAAGCTAAGGCTACATACTATGAAGATGCAAGCACTTCAGCCTCGCCTTAATTTGCACCTTATACAAAAAGGCACATACTTCTTTGAAGTCGAAGCACACTAACCCTGTGAAGCACACCTATCTTTCCCTTAGTTACTCGTAAGGGAGAAGTTCTCAAACATGGGATAGCTCTATGCTAACCATCACATTCTAAACTTTTGATTCCATCCCTAAGTGTTCTACATTTCACCAGCTTCTACGTAAAGCACCAACTTGTACAAAAAAGAGTTTGTCCTTCTCAAATGTTCCACTTATGTTCTTTCCAAGAACACAAATCAAAGGCCACCCTTTTACACCAACCAACCTTTTAATTGCTCAAACATCGCAACACCCATCATAGCACGGAATGAGTACTCGAAGCCTAACAACACTCATTGTACCAAAAGCAAACAATTCTTCCCTCGTTTCTTTTTCCATAATACTCTAGCCTCAATTATTATTTTTTCCTTTTCTAATATGCTACTCTCCACCAACACTACTATATTTGATTTAAGACTCGCTACAACCATACAAAACAAGAACAGAGCAGAATTACCACAAATTCCAACATTTATTACAATCCCACATCCATTGTAAAGTTTCCTCAAAAATTCAAACAAACACATTAACTATTTCATTAACCAGCCCCAAGACTTGGCTTTTTTACTACTTTAGCAAAAATCAAGATTACCCAAATAAACATATTCAAACGAAAAATCATAATAAATATAAAACAGTAAAAAAAAAATTGGGGGAAAAGAAAAAAGAGAGACCTCGGCAGTGTGAGCAAACCAGCTATGGAGATAGGACTCGTCAGCCCAGTATGGTAAATCACCAATCCAAAGAGTACGCACTTCTTCAAGAGTAGCGGGCTGGTGGTATGGCTGCTGGGTATTCATCTTTGGCTTTGTCTTCCACTGGGGTTTAACAAATTCAACATATATTAGGAGAGAAAACCCTCGCTAAATGTTTATTGCAAAATCATATACAGATTCACTCAAGTGCTCAATTTACCTAAACCTCACAAAGTTATGGGAGAAACTATAATATGACCAAATAGCCTCCTCAAAATAAATACAGTATTTTTTCCAAGTATGTCAAATTTAGAGAAAATGTCATAAATAGTTACTAAATTAGAGGAATGGGTTTAAAATGTTTTCTTAATTATACACTTATCGATTTTAGTTTTTTAACTATTCAAACACTTATTACGTTTAGTCTCTTAACTTTGCACTTACCAATTTTAGTCTATTAACTATACACTTACTTACTAATTTTAGTCTTTTAAGTATTCAAAAATTTATCAGGTATGGTCTTTATCTATTTTTTTTTTATAGAAATAGCTTAGGTTTATATTAATGAAACTTTTTGAGAAGTTAAATCTTTAACCCATTTTTCTAGTTGTTTCTCTATCCTAGCTAAAAAAAAAATCAACTTATTCTTATGAAAAGAACAATAACATCAACGATTAAAAATAAAATTAATGAGGAAAAATGATCTTAATTTTACTCAATGGAGGATAAAATGAAACATATAATTGTTGCTAATAACTTGAATATGCTATGTTCGTTTCTTTAGCGGTTAACGGTTCATAACCAGCGTGAATTTTTAAAATTTATTTTTCATACAAGAAAAATAAAAGATTTGATCTTATTACTCAAATTTTTCTACGTAAAATAAAATGAATAGAATAATAAAATCGATCTATTTCAAAGAAAAAAAAACTTTAAAAAATTGCAAATCTACCATTTTCAACTTCTGAAAAATTAAACAAATTTCTTTCAATAAAGTCATTGGAGTGCAAAATTTGGAATCAAAACACGTGAGAAAAGAACTTTTAATTTTTATTCTCATTGCAAAAAAATCACACCTAATGGGTAATATTTTTTTTCTTTTTATAATAAATTTTAGCATATTCAAGTCATTATAGCAATAATATATTTCATTTTATCTAATAAAATTATGACTTATATTTTCTTTTCTCATGAATTTTATTTTAAATCGTTGAGGTTAAGATTACTTTCATAAGATTAATTTGAAGAAAAAATAGCGGAGAGAGAAAACAGCTGAAAAAATAACTTAAGGATTTAGTGTCACTGAGGCATGGGTTCTGTTAATATGAACCTAAGTTATTTGCATAAAAAATGGATAGAGACCAAATTTGACAAGTTTTTAAATACTTAAAGGACTAAAACTGGTAAGTGTACTATTAAGGGACTAAAACCGATAAGTATATAGTTAAGGGACCAAACCTGATAATTTTTTGAATAGTTAAAAGACTAAATTCGGTAAATATATAGTTAAAGGACCATTTTAGATCTACTCCAATAGTTAAGGGACTATTTATGCATTTTCTCATCAAATTTATTAGATAGTTTATTTGGTTAAATTTTTAAATTAATTCATTTTTTATATTTAAAAAAAATCAAAAGTATATTTGGTGTGAAACAATTTGTATTTGGCTAATTAATTTGAAAAAACACTTGTCAAACGTGCAAAGCCCAACTCAAAGTCTTATATTACTTGAATTTAAAGTAGGGTTTCAATCCCAAACCTGTTTATGTTTTGAAACTACTTTATAAAATCTTGAAAATTTTACTTTGTGATTTTGGAGTAAAATTATGCTTTTCACTAATTTATACTATATCTATTTTGAAAAGTAATTTTGCAAGAAGAACTAGATGTTCATGAAAGTCAAATTTTTGATTTTGAATACAGAAAATTGAGCATAGGCTCACAACAATACAATTTTACCTATCAGACTTTTGAGCACAGAGTTACACTATGATTTTAGTTACTTTACATGATATAAGGGACAACAGCTCCCGCTATGCATAGGGTCCGAAAAAGGCACAACCACAAGGGTCTATTATACTTTACATGATATATTATGAGCATATATAGTTTTGGAAGGATTATTTAGCATCGACATAAGTATGAGTTAGATTACACATGTCACGTCCCGCGCTTACATCCAGGACGTGTCCGATACTCGATGCCATTACTGGTCTGAGCGTATCCATAACATGGCATTGGACATGAGCATACATCTAAACATAAGTGGAAGAATACATTTGAAAGCATTTGAAGAGACAAGTTTCATAAGAAAACAGATTTCATAACGTTACTCATAGAAATTTAAAACAATTGTGAAAGGATACGAAGGTCTAAATGTAACATAACTATTCATCTGTCTAAGAAGTCTTTAAACATAACTGAATAGTGTCAATTGGGACAAGGCCCCCGGTATACCTTAAAAGAAACATAACTTCCTAAAGTATTTAGCCTAGAAACAGAAAGGGACTCACCAATAGCAGAAGATATGAAACCTAGCGAGCAACCTGATCACGTGTCTGCGTACCTGAGTCTGCCTTATTAAAAAGATGTTGTGGCCCAAACAAAAGCGGTGTAAGCACATACGTAATAACATTGTATGTAAAATGGAGGAATTAAATATAACGTACATATCATATCAATGGAAGCAGCTAACATAGTCATAATCGTAACATATGAAGATTAAGAAATATGAGGTTGTTCATACTGCCTTAAGAATACCTCTTTCATCATATTTTAGTTCGATATGGGAGTCTAATACAATAACCGATATAAACCATCATGTGAGCGCATGGAGTCTAATCTTGGCCCGATTAGCTAGTTATCTCATACCATGTCGGGTATGAGAGACGTGTACATATCATATGGATCCATAACTAGCCCTTATCAAAGGCATAAAAGAAGGAGTCGTTCGAACCAACGATACAATCCTTAACTGTAACACCCCAAAAGTTAGAAAGTCAAAACAAGGAAAAAGATTTCAGAAATTCCCTAATGACAGTTTGAACGAGCCTACCTACAGCCTATACAAGGACCTACGGACCGTAGAAAACAGTCATAGGAAAGGCTCTGAGGTTTGAAAATTTTTATAAGTGTTGGCTCTTTAGATGAAAGTCATCTACGGGCCGTATGAGGACCTACGACTAGGGGTGGGCATTCGGTATTCGGTTCGGTATTTACAAAGTTTGAGTTTGAAAATTCGGTAATCGGTAATTCAAAGTATATACCAAATACCGAACTTTCAAACTTCGGTTCGGTAATTCGGTAATCGGTAAATCAAAATTCGGTTTGGTACGGTATTCGGTAATCCCATATTGAAGTTGAAGTCCACACGAAATATGTTAGTACATCATATTCACATTAGCAACAATAAAAGATGTGAAGATTTCATTTAAAAGCATGAGAAAAATGTAGGAAATATTCTGAAAAACTCAGACTAAGAATATTTCATTTACCTGTTTAATAATGAAGACTAAAAAAAATACCATGAACCTTGATTAGAATTTACAATTTAGAATACAAAGTCCTTAAGTCCAATAACTATTCTCAAGCCTTGGATTGCAATGTACATCGCTTTAAGTGTACTGAGAAATGTGTTACAATGGAGGACATCTAACACCTCTGCTAATTCATTGACAAGCAAAGCAGAGAAGTGAAAGATGAAATGCACTATTTCTTTGAATAGAATTGCCAAGCACCATGAGTAACAACAACAACCTGCACATGAGTAACAACCTGCATTTCTAAAATCTGCAGATGAGTAACAACCTGCAACAACAACAAGGACATACAACAGCCACCAAAAGTCCAAAACAGGATAGCAACAACCTGTAACAACAAGGACATACAACATGCAACACCCTGAATTGAAAGGCTCAAGTGCTCAACCAGTCAACCTTCAGCAGTTTATGGACCTGCAATAGAAACATAAGCAGTAAGAGGATGAAACTTTGGGTGTTGAATACTTGAATGAATTCATCAAAAATATGGGAACACTGCAACACATAACAATAACAACAAAAAATAGCAATCAACAACACCCACCTGCAGCAGCAATAATTGACATCTGCAACACACAACAATAGCAACAAACAATATAAGCTGCAGCAGCTACACCACACCTGCAATACACAACAACAACAGTCAATAACACCACCAGCAGCAGCAATAATTGCCACCTGCAACACACAACTACAGCAATAAAAAACATAAGCTGCAGCAGCTAAACTACACCTGCAACACACAACAACAGCAACAAACAAGAGCACTCAATAGCATAATTGATCCAAAATCTGAAAATGCTTCCAGATGTTGCAGGTTGCAGTAATTTCCAACATTAGTCGAACGACATTGAAAAAGTTAGTCGACTTAAATTAATGTTATAAAACATTACAATCAAACCTAAGCCTCAGAAGACAGAAACGGTAGCAGCAGAGGAAACAGAGAACAAAACTTCATTGTAACGATGTTGTGTTATAGGATACAATAAGCACAGACAGTTTGAACTGAGAACACATCATTACATCAATACATCATAGCTTGGAATTTTTGCTCAATAAATAGCTATTCACAACATCTATAAGTGATCCAAAATCTACTTTCACTGTTTTTCAGCTTGAACAATGCAGTCAATATCATCCATAGCTAAAAAGAATTTAAAATGTGTCAACAATTAAACAAAGTAAAAAAATATAAAAATAAAATACAAAAACTGAAAAACATACCAAATTCAAGTTTCATAAGATTATTAAAATCTTCTTCTTCAACATTTATGAGATAAGGCTCATTACGACGCCAATCTTAAAGACAAATAATATGCAGAATCACAAAATAAAATAAAAAATTCACATTCCCATATACAAAAATTAAGAGTAGTTATTAGAAAGAGGGATGGGATGACTTACAGTTAGGAGGCAAGTGTTGTGTCTTGTGTGAGTCTTGGTTCAGAAAATGTCAATACAACAAATATGTCAATACAACAAATATGTGAGTCTTGGTTCAGAAAATGGGGTGTATAGATATATTTGTCCACTTTTTTCAACTAAACTCAAAAAAAGACAAAAACTTCATAATCTATTAGAAATAGAATTTAGGGTACGCGTATTATTTGGGGGGAAATAGAGACAGAATGTGAAGAAAGACTGAAAGAGGAAGAGGAAGAGAACTAGAGAAGAAGCAAAGAGAACTTATATTCAAGTGAAGCGGTGAAGGTGAAGGCGGCGTGAAGCGGTGAAGGTGATGGCGGCGTGAAGCGGTGAAGCTAATGGCGGCGTGAAGCGATGAAGGTGAAGGCGGCGTGAAGCAGTGAAGCCGATGGCGGCGTGAAGCGGTGAAGGCGTGAAGCTGAAGGGCTGAAGGCGGCGTGAAGACTAAAGCGGTGGACTCAATCTGAAGAGTGAAGACTGAAGTTGTGAAGTCTGAAGTATAGGGGTGATTAGGTTAAGTGTTAGTGTGTAATGTGTTAGCCTGTTAGGGAAAATTGGGCTGGAGTAGTGGACTTCATTAGTTAAATTGTAGGAATGGGCCTATAGCCCTTTATGTTTAAAAGACATTTTTAGGAGGCCCAATAGAAATAATTTTGGTATTCGGTATTTACCGAATACCGAATGGGAAAATTATAAATACCGAACCCGAACTCGAAATACCGAAATATTAAATTTCGGTACCGAATACCGAACCGAAGTACCGAATACCGAATACCGAAATACCGAAATAGCCGGTTCGGTTCGGTAATTCGGTTTTCGGTATTTTATGCCCAGCCCTACCTACGACCCATAGATGGAGATCATAGGATGGATATAATATTCCAGTAGCTTAGCCTCTTGTGCACCACATCTACGAATGGGTCCTACGACCCCATAGGATAGGGTTGTAGGGTCGACTCCATTTTTGGATGTCTGATTTGACGAGCCCTTTGCATGATCCGTAAATAGACCTACGACCCATAGGTTCCCATTCGTAGGTTTTCTCAGCAAAATTTAATGAAGGGTATTTTAGATAATTCCTATACTATTGGTGTCCAAGCTATGTCATTTTGGGGTAATTTGCTAAGCCTATAAATATCCAAACTTTTTAAACAAACCCCATTCCCTCTCACTCACCAAAAATTCTCTAAGGATCACAAGGATTTCTCCCTTAAGGTTTTCTTCTCTATCAAGCTAGGATTTCAAGAGTTCCAGTCTTCTTTTTCAATTTTATAGCTAAGGATCATCGAGGTAAGTAGGAATTTCATCCATGGATCCTTTCCATTCATGGAGTCCCAAAGATTTTCCCCCTTTTCTATCAATTTCAATTCAATGGTTCTAGGATTTTGATGATTTAGCATTGGGTTCATTCAATTATGGTTCTATTCATTCTCAATGATCTTATTATGCACTAATTCATCTTAATTGCATGTTTTCAAGGATTTTTACATGAACTCATGCATTATGACTATTTTATGACTATGAGCTATGATTTGAGACTTATGCATGCATCATGAATTTAGGAACTATGATTTTAAGAATGCTTCTAGACGAAGTATCAATATAAACTTTATGAAAAGCTTATCATGATTTTGATACTTTAGATAAGTATATTTATGAATATGTTAGGATGTCATGATATATCGAAGGAGCTATTCTTATGATTTTCAAGCATTTATGATGAACTTGGTATTACTAGATTCTT
Organism: Solanum dulcamara; assembly: GCF_947179165.1. Classification (NCBI taxonomy): domain Eukaryota; kingdom Viridiplantae; phylum Streptophyta; class Magnoliopsida; order Solanales; family Solanaceae; genus Solanum; species Solanum dulcamara. The sequence goes on from NC_077245.1 coordinate 67,952,539, forward strand.
ACCATCTTCAAAGCTTATGGTATATTATGTATGATATTCCGTTGAGAGTTGATCTAGCACTGAATAGACCTTAGGATAGAGACTCACCCATTAGTAGAGGCATGAGACCATTGGTAGAAATTCCATTGTCTCATAACTACGTGTTATCATAGGAAGAAGGATCACCCGTTAATAGAGGCTTGATTCCTTAGAAAGGGTCACCCATTAGTTAAGGCTTGATTCTTTAGTAGCTTAATAAATCCACTTAGGCAATGTTGCGGTTCTCAACTTGTCAAGTATGGACCCTCTCTTTTTCAGAGTGTGAGGGAATCACCGGACTCTATGTTATAGCTCACATGGTTTATGTTGGTTAACGGTATCTCTCACTAGGACTTATGGCTCTCACAAAGACTTATGACTCTCATATGACTTACTAGGACTTATGGATCTCACAAAGACTTATGACTCTCATATGACTTATGATTCTTTCACTATGTTGCATTTGACTTATGATTTTCTTACAAGTTTGCATTGATCATGTATTAAATTTCACGTGATGTTGTAAAAGTTTTTAATTATGTTTAGCTTGGTCATTGCATTACCATGATTTATGACATGCATTGTATATTCTCCATACTCAGTATATTTCATGTATTAACGCATACTTTTGCCTACATTGTCTTATAATGTAGTATCCGACTCTCATTCTCCCGCACGCAGCTAGTTGGTGATCTACTCAAAGTTAGCTTTTGGTGAGTCCTCATCATTCGAGGGCGAACTCGTCATGCTATTTCCATATTTTCAGATTTATATTTTTTCATTATGTTTGGTGAGCTAGAAGCTTGTCTTATGCCCCGTCTAGGTTTAGTAGAGGCATTGCCAAACTATATATAGTAGTATGGGTCATTCATGTTGACTATTATGTTTGAATTCTCCTTATTTCGAGATTTTCATGTTGAGACTATCTCTCGCATTTATGTCTACTCATGAATTCATTTTGTTTATGTCATACTATGTATGCTAAGAGGCTTGATTGGAGTCAATTGGGATTCTAATTATTGGGTCACACCCTGAGCCTAGCTTGGATCATGACATTAACCTACATCAACAAATGTAGTTTCAGGCGTTCTTCATTTAGACTTATGCCTTCTCGATTAACTATTTAGCTCCCTTAAACTCATCTGATCATAGGTTATCCCAAATACTCATATTCATAACATTCAAGGACCACATTTCATAAACTTCTTTCATAATGTTACAATTCATGTATCATAGTTTTGCATCCATGAGGGACACATATCATATCATAATATTGAAGTTAGAGAATAATAAGATAGTATCATAAGGTCTCACATTTGGGAACTTTCATAACTCATAGTTTTAGAATTCATAACATAAGAATTTCCAAGAAAACATCAAGAAATTTTTTAAGAAGTTAGAGAGACTACCTTACATACACCGCAAAGGTAGAGAGACTGTTTCTGATAGATCCAACTTAAAAAAAATAGTCCAAAAAAGAGTAATGAAAGTACAAAAAAACATAAAATAACAAAAAATAACCGATAGTAACAGAACACAAACTACAATAAAACAATACGATAATTGAGGGAACAAAGAAATAGCATGTAGTAACAGAAATTGAAGAATAAGAAACTACAAGAGCAATACTATGACTACTAATATAAACGAACAACAAGACAACACACATACTGCTATCTACTAACTTTCTACCATAATCTATGCTCGCCATATCCTGTTATCTAAGATCACGTCAGTAAGCTGAAACTGTGCATTGTCCTATCTAATCATCTCTCTCCAATACTTTCTCCGATCTATCTCTACCTTTCGTGAAACCATCCATAGTCAACTTCTCACACCTCCACACTGGAACATTCAGATATTTACTCTTCACATGTCCGAATCATCTCAACCTTGCTTCCCCGTCTTGTCCTCCACCAAAGTTCACATAGAAAAAAGAAATAATTGATAATAGGAATGTAAAACTCACGAAAGTGTTATAGTTAATTTTTAACCAGTAACACGTTTTAATATAACCATTTAGTATTCGATATGTATTAATTCAACTAATTTAACATTTACATTTTTTATTTTTTATTTATTTAAATTTCAGTTGGTCAAATTGCCAACTATACATCCCTCTTCCATTCCACCATCCCAACATGTCCATTATTTTTGGATGTGCCTAATTTCTAAGCAAAATGGCAATCGCCGCTGCCATTATTCTTCCTATTGGTCTCCTATTCCTTCTATCCGGCCTCATTATCAACTTTATTCAGGTATATACATTTCATCCTTATTCTAACAATTTTTTTTTTGATATAATAAGTGTTTTTTAAATTAGATCTCATGTTGCTTTTGTTATTCGTGGAATATCTGTTATGTATTTTGTTAATGTTCTTGGGTTCGTCGTTTTTTTTTAACGTTTTTTTGGGTTGTTTCATGCATGTTATAATGGCTTCAGCATTCTTAATTTGAATTGTTCCTTTTTTGCCCACATTGTCTATTGGAATGTTGGTTTTCTTAAGTTTTTGATTATTCTACTTGTCTGGTATGTTGTTGTTTAAAACTATACTTGCTCGATTTTAATTTGTTTGTCCGATTTTGACTTGACAAGTAAGTTTAAGAAGAAACTAAGGAATTGCCAAACAAGAAAGAGCCGTGCTTTTTGATGCGGACTAAAAAGTGAAAGTAAAACAAATAAATTGAAACGGAGCGAGTAATATTTAATTTTGCAAAGTGGATTTACTGGGCTATTCAGTGAACCAGTGTATGGGATTAACTAAAAATTTTAAACATTGTGCTTGGAACAGTGAGTATAATCTGTTTGATGATATGTCATTCATCCGCCACAATCTTTAACTTGTTGTTTCATTTTGTTCTGTTCTTAAGATACAGGCCTAAACTACGACCAATTTGTTTCAATTATTTTTATTTGTTGCCTATTTTTCCACTCTAAGATTCATGAGTATTACCAGAATCTACTGAACAATAACAATTGTAGAATCATTGTGTTTGATGTTAGCTTATTTTGCTGTTCGATTGCAGTCTTCCTATTCTTACATGATCACATTTTATATAGAATTGCACTCAAATGATTTTCTTGGATGCTTTTACTTGCAGGCACTTCTCTTCATTCTAGTTCGACCCTTTTCAAAAAACATATTCAGAAGGATAAACAAAGAAGTCACAGAATTGTTATGGTTGGAAATCGTATGGCTTTTCGACTGGTGGGCAAATGTTAAGGTGTTTGAAGACTGTTGTTAAATTTTATTGTTTACTTTTATGCATTTCTAGCTACTTGCATTTTGTGCTAGGGTCATTATTTAAGTTACTGTTTTTCTTGTTTCCAAATATGTTTAGATTCTCTAAGCATTTACTGGAATTTAGAACCATAATGCTCTTGGTATCTAAGTTGCGTGGACTCTTCACTTTCGATACTGCTCACATGTCGGATTCTCCAAAAATACACTACTTTTGGAGAATCCGATATGTACCCATTGACATTTTTGAAGGGTCCGAGCAACATAGCTTGGTGGTGACTTAAATGTGCTTCCACATAATTATTATAATTTTAGTTTCCCCATCTGAAGTACCACATCCTTAAGTAAGGATTTTAAGAATTCTAAACTCCAGCTTTCTTCAAGAGCCGAAGAAAAGGGAGCACAAGGTTTTTTCAAGTACTGCTTTTCTTTTCTTGCAGTTCAACTTATGTTCATCTCAAATAAAATTAGAAGATACACAAGTGTCCCCCCTCCTCTTTGACAAGACTGTTTTGGTGGAGAGTTATATCAGGGTAATCTACTCTTTGGCTTTAGTAGGTTTGCCAGTACTCTTATAAAGTTGCCCATTGATAATATTCAGGCTTTCTCGAAAATCCAAGAGTAGTTAATCCAGTCGATAACCAATTTGGGGCCAGATAGAGATATAGCTCTATCGTCGGACTTGTAGTTAGACACTTCAAGTAGCAAAGCAGGGAACATCTCTGGTGATAGACTCTGGATAGCTTCTTTTATTCTGTGATAGAGGTCGCTTTATTGCTTTTATACTCCACTTCCAGAACACATAGTGCAAGGAAAAAGTCTTATATCTGATGTTCAAAATGCACTTCACCTGAGATCCTTCCAGATTCCTGGGAAGTGATAACATGTCGCCAGACGTCACTTTGGCTGTGGGAAAACATATGATATAGAAGTCTTTTACTTTTTCTGGTCTTTAGCAAATGGTTGTAAATATACTTTTAAAAGTCATCATTTTTTCCACCTCTAGATGGCAGACCAATCTTGTCTGGCCTCTTTGATATTGAATATATGCTTTAGGACAAAGTATTGGAGTGCTAAGAGAGCAAGAAGAAGAATGAAAGAGGTAAACAGTGAAACACGGAAACATCCATAACGATGGGAAGTACTCGCTGCTCAGAGAACATGACTGTATTGTTGAAAAAGAAGCAAATGAAAGAAACTCATATAAACACCCTCAAGTTGAATGCGAATACTAAGAAAACTTATGGAACAGATGGTTTCTACCCTTTGAGGGGTTCAATTAGATTGTTGGTAAAAAGAAAAAAAATAGTGTAGTTAGACAGGAATAAATCTTGGGAGCTTCAAAATCCTGACACTTACTCTTGGTTTTATTTTACACTATAACAGAAATTTCAACAAATTAATTTTTCTATCTAAAAGAAAAATCACGTACCTTTCATAGAAAAACAATTTTGCTTTTAACTATAGCAGAACTGTTCAATTTAAGGAATATCTTCCCTTGTGCTTCTTTAGTTGCATATCAACAAATTTAGTTCTCTTTCTAAAGTAAATTACTTATCTATGACATGGGCAGAATGTTGCTCAAGTAGGGGGGAGTTATTTTCGTTCACATTGATTTCTCTAGTTGTTTGTCAATTTGTTTTTGATATCCTTTAATTGGTTCAAAATATATTTACTTCTCTATCTAAAAGATGTCAAGTATCTATCACATAGAAAAAACATTTTGTTAACTATTAAAGGATACTTTTCAATGCAGGGGAGTTATTCTCTGAAATATTTCCATTAGTTGTTATCAATAAATATTTTTTCTGCTTAATAAATGAATTTATCCATTGAAAAGTATCAAGTGCTGTAAGAAGGTCGGAAGAAAGGAGAAAGTTCTATATATGATGGAATATTTACAGAAATCTTTATCATTGGAGCCAATTATTCAATGAAAGTAGAGATCGCCAATATGAATATAGTCTAGACCTGCCAGCATATTACATCCAGATAAAGAGCCTGCTTTCATCCTCATTATTTCTTGTTTTATAGTAATCACCATAATATTTATAAATTACCTCCAATGTCTTACTGTAATTAACAAACCGTTCCAATATCAAAACCAGCAGGTAGAGTAAGTCATAGGTTTGGTAATCCTCCCTGCCCACAAATTGAGTTGCATTGCCTCAGGCACCTCCTTTACCAAACTCATAATTAGAATTTTCCCTAGCGAATCTTGTTGTCATCTACACCCAGCAGCAATACCAGTTTAACTAATGAAACATGTCCAAAGTCCAAAATAATAAGTGTAAAGATATGACACCTGGGCCTAACTTAATCCCAAAAGCTAGCTCATGAGGGGAGGATTGCCCAAGTCCATATAAGGAGACCACTAGTCCATTTCCCAACCAATGTGGGACTTTTTACCCACTCTAACACCCCCCTTCACGCTTAGGCCCAACTGGAGTGTGGACTTGGAGTTCAAACGGGGATGGACATGGCTTTGATACCATGTAAAATATATGACACCTGGGCCTAACTCAATCCCAAAATCTAGCTCATGAGGGGAGGATTGCCTAAGTCTATATAAGGAGACCACTAGTCCATTCCCCAACTAATGTGAGACTTTTTACCCACTCTGACAATAAGCATACCTACAGGGAAAAATAAAAAGGAAAACTGTAAGGAGATGGTACGAAAGGAGGGAGAGTGAAAATGAAAGAAGTTTCCTCAAACTTGTTATGGTACTATTTCCAGGTGTTTGTTGAACAATTTTTGTTGGAAATAGTTTCAGACGGCTTAAGTAACTAAGAAATTAACTCCACTTTTTGTAGAGTAATATTTTCGGCACTGGGAAGCAGTCCAGAATGAGTTCTAATTGATAATCTGATTAAAAGAATTATCCGTAGTAGGAAGAAAAAGAGAAGTTCATCCCGTTTCTCTTAAGAACTATTTTATGAGTTGGGCCATCTATGTGGCAGCGAAGTTGTCTTTTAGTTATGCATGTGGAATACAAAACAAAATTCGTTTTCTGGTAGAAAAAGTTCCTGAGTATTTAAAGAAAGGGTTGCATTAAAAACATTCACCATATTGATTTCTGTTAGTGTTTTAAAACTAACTCTGTAGTATTTTGTGCTTCCTGCTAGGTTGAGCTATACACAGATCAAGAAACTTATGGGTTCATGGGTAAGAAAATTCCATCAGCTTTGATACCTGAATACTTTCCCTAGATAAGCTTTCTGTATCTTCATTTATCCTGTGTAAGCTTTATTGAATTCTTTGATAATAACTGATTTCAGGAAAAGAGCCAGCACTAATAATCTCCAACCATAGAAGTGACATTGACTGGCTTGTTGGATGGGTTCTAGCTCAGGTGCTTGTCTACTTCAACTTTAGTTTCTCTCTTTCTTGAAGCATCAATTTGTTGTTTTTTCTTGATGCATCAAAATCCCCTCTTTCTAGAAGCATCCATTTCTTAAGTTATGAAAACCTTGAATATCAAATCTTTGATATGTCATTTCTCACCTCTAGTGGTCCAGTAACCCAAAATGTCAGTTCCTCCATTTTAGTCTACATTGTTAGAATGTGAACAAAATTGTGTGTTTAGAATGGTCTCTTTTTTCTTTATGTAGAACTTATGGGGTCTATGCTTCTTATATATAAAATAGTAGCATTATAATCTCTTCATTTTGTTCTCATGATATCTTTTGGGAAGAAACTTACTCTGATTCCCCGTTGAAGCAGAAGGATCTACCTTTTGATATTTTCCTCTATGGTTATTAACAGCGTGTAGGTTGCCTCGGTAGCACAATTGCTTTGGCAAAGAAGTCTCTAACATATCTTCCAGTAAGTTTCTGACACCATCAGAATTCTTCACTATGTTATATGCTCTCTGGTACTAGTTGTTGCTAAGTCGGATTTGCAGATGAATGCAAGTTTCATTTTATATAATTCTGAGGTTTATGGTGTTCAGCTAAAGAGTGCAGAATTAAATATTGCTTTACAAAGATACATAAATCATAGACTATTCTCCACCATTTTGAATAAAATCAATTAACAGTGAAAAAAGGACAGGCACGGTTTCCTCTACCTTGTGTTTATAACATATCAGCTTCATCTAGGTTTTTCCATAATTACGGCTTCATATTCTTTTTTTAATACATTTAAGGAAACTACTTTATAATTTCTACGTAGATTAATGGTTTCCTCAGTTTTCTGAAGGTTTTTGTTAGCTTTCCCAACGGGGTAAGATAATGTTCTTTTTATTTTGTTAAGTTGAACTTTGTGATTAAGGCGTTATTGCTCGATTGATTAAAGTAAGTTAGATTTTATTCAACAGAAAATCATCAAGGAAATGGTGGAAATGTAAAAATTGAAACGAATATTGGTTTTAGGGATATACCACAAAAAAGCCAATGGATAAAGGCCTCTATTTTAGTCTATGTATGACTGCAGATTTGTGCTCATGGACGAAAGGATGATGAATAGTATTCCAAATCCTTGTAATCTGTCTATTGTTCTTGCATTCTTGTCCAGATCAAGAGAGTTCTTTTGTGTCCTAGGCATTACCCACTGAATACCACACAGATTAAGGAACACGCTTCAAAGCCGAGTAGCAACAATGCGAAACAGAAACATATAATTACTGTTCTCAGCATAACACCTTTAACACCTGTTACACGTAGGCATACCCTTCTTCTGAAAGTTTAACTGAAAAAAGCTTCATTTTCTACAATCTCGATCAAGCCACTGTGAGAGGTGCTCTTCTTTTGCAGAGAAGCTGATACTATCCCCCATGTAGATAGTTACTGTAGGCTGCTCTATTTGGTGCCTATCTCAATGAAACACCATATCTAAAAGACCTTTTATCTCTTCCAATTTTCCTAGCAATTGGGTCATTCTTTAACATATCCAATCTTATCAATTCTTTCTAAATCTAATCTCACAGCCATAGCTTGCTGTGCATTGCTATAGTGGCTGCAGTATTGGTACGAAAACTAGACGTCATAAAAACCTTCTTTTAGAGAGGTGTGACTTATCCAAGTATCAAGCCAGCATCTTATATTCTATATTCCTCTACTATCCAGAATCAGCTTCTTGTGTGATGTGTGCTGCATGACAATAGCAAAAGCCATAACCTTTCAAGTGTAGAGCAGTGGGTAGAGTTGTCGATCCCATGAAGACTACAATAGTCATAGTTGTGCTTTCCTATGGAGTCATTTAAGAGATTAAATGAATGATTGATTGATTAGCACAAACTAATAATATAATGATAGGGTGTCAACTTCACCTACAGTCATTTGGTCATAATTTAATTCACAATTACTCAAGTTTTGGTTCTAATAATATGGTGGGATTCCTTTCTCAAAAAAAAATAATATTGTGGCATTCCTACTTTAATTTACAGAGCTCCTTAAATGATTGTGTCTTATATATCCTTAAGGTAGAGGTTCCATAAACCAATCTAGTTTTACACTCAATGCAATTAAAGATGCATTAGATTCTATGTATCTATCATGGTTGAGCATCTCGAAGCCTCTTTATCTTTTCAGGGATTACGAAATCGGTTAAGCCTACTTCAATTATGATGTATATTATAGTTGGCCTAGATATTGATAGGGCTTATCTATACTTGGGATTATATTCTATTCAATGAATTGGTTATATATACATTACATCTCCATTCGACACCTAATAATGTAAAGATTTTTGAAAAGCATTAAGTAGTATAACATATACTGTTAGTTAAAACAACAACTTAATCATTCAAGAGTCAATTATTGAACCAAAGGAGTTATGGGTTCATCCGTTCATGTAACTTTAATCAAATAAATTACTGGTTTTAGATTAAAAAACCCAACAAGAAGCAAGTAGTCAACATAGTTATTGTTGTTGTTGTCCATAATAAGACCAACAAAATGCATAAACTATTGCAAATCTTAAGTTTGAAGTGTATGATACCCGAAGAGACTGGGTCAATATTCGCCTATGATGCTCAATACACTTAACAAATCTAGTAAAATGATCTCAATGCTATCAACTCATCATTGTGCTACAGCATTTCGGAAAATATACTGCTTTTTGAATGAGGAATGCATTAATCCTTCTTCCTTGGATCAATGGTAAAGGAAATATTGACTTGCAGGTTTTAGGATGGTCAATGTGGTTTTCTGGTTGTATCAGTCTTGAGAGAAGCTGGACCAAGGATGAAAACATCTTGAAGGTACCATCCTCTACCTTTATCTGTTTGGTCTGTGATCTTCTACTTATGTTTGTTGCATTTATTTCTTCTTTCGGTCTTTACTGCAGTCAGGATTCCGAGAGCTAAATGATTTCCACCAACCTTTTTGGTTGGCTGTTTTTGTAGAAGGAACTCGCTTCACACATGCAAAGCTTTTAGCAGCTCAAGAATATGCTGTTTCTGCAGGAAAACCTATCCCAAGGAATGTTTTGATTCCACGAACCAAGGTGACATAGTCTTTCTAACTTATATGTGGTTTAAATGTGGTGAAAGTAACAGTTCCTCATCCTGGATTTAACATTCACAACATTGTTTACGCGTAGCCTAGTTGTCTATGCTATCTATTGTTCTGCATATGGTTAAGGAAAAAATTTCTGTCAACAATTATCTGATAGCTAGTAGTTTTTTCTCCTCAGGGTTTTGTTGCATCAGTAAGCCATTTGCGTTCCATTGTTCCAGCAATTTATGATATAACGCTTGCAATTCCTAAAGATAAGCCTCAACCGACATTGCTAAGAATGCTTAGGGGATGTTCTTCTGTGGTAAGTTCATACCTATGTACTTGTTCACTTCCCAAAACTGATATTGTTAGTATACATTTCAGTATACACAAAATTAGAGGTGGCAAATCGGTGGGTTGAGCTGAATTTGGATGGGTCAAAATGGGTTAAGTTAATAAATGGACGGGTTATTGACCCACCCAAAAGTTACTTGGGCTGAAATTGGTTAAAATGCGAGTCAAAACCCAACCCACTCAACTTTTACTATTTTTTATTGCTTTATTTATTCTTTTGTAATTTAAATACCTTATAAAAGTTTTTTTTTTTATTATGACTATATATAACATATCAAATAAAGCGTTATCTTTTTAAAAATATTTCGATAAGATTTCTCATGAATCATTTGGGCTAGATATCATGCCAAACTTTGATGGAGTAATATGGGTTGAACTGAGCTAATAAATGGGCGGATCAATAATCAGCCCAAACTTGGACGAGTTGAGCGGGTTATGATTTCATGGGCTATTTTTGCCCTCTACACAAAACTCTAATAAAAAGGGTTTCTACACTTATTCTGTTAGGACCGAAATAATCAAATGTCATGGGGAAGCTAGCAAAGCGAACCTTGAAAGATCATAAGTAAGAAGACACACGAGAAATATACCAAAAAGAGACAAACATTTAATGTGGTTTGGTCAATCGACCTACATCCACAAGGGGAGATGAACAATCCACTATATAAAAGAGAGTATACAATATCGAGAGAAATAACCTCACATAATTCACAAGGAATAAGAAGAGGTTCACACAAGTGTTAACGTAACACTTGTGTCTCATAAATTCTCATCCTAAACAAAACTCTCAAACCAAGTTAGAAGGAATGAGCCTCTATTTATATAGTCATAAACATTTTCCTACAAGAAAAAAGACTAGCCAAATATGGAGACTGTGTTTTCCTTTTAGAAAAAGGAAAACCCAATTATGTTAGGAAAGTCAGGGCAAACACCCAACATATTCTTAAGATCGTAAAGATCTGAGAATTGCGGCAGTTCTCTCTCAATATGGTATCAAAATGCTATGATTATATTGTCCACAAAGCTCGTTGATGTGTCATTATTCACTGCTTAAGATCTGGTTTGAGTCTCACTGCTGCCTATTATCAAAAAAAAATAAAAATCCTCGTGCTTGGCCAGTGAAAAAGAATTAGACCGCACGTGAGAGGGTGTGTTGAAAGACATAATTAATAAATAAAAGTTTATTCTCTCTAACAACTTAAGCCTTTAGATGAGATGGTCACACACACTTCAACAATTACATTTATTTTTGTTCTTAGTCCATTGTTCCCACTTGAGTCAACTGGTGCTTGCATAAAACTGAGGCTGCAGTTATGCTGTTGTTTCTGACAAATAAATAAACTTTCTATACTTGTTTGTTTTGAACGACGAATGTCAGTTGAATAGATACAAGAAACTATGTTATAAAACATGCTCACAAGGGTGGAGCAGTATCTATTCTAGAGCTCCACTAACAAACCTTTATCTTACAGGAAAACCAAACCGATAAAACTGTACTTTCAGCTGAAAAAGCTCAAAATATGCGCTGTCCCCTAAAATACAAGTTCAGTTTGCTGTTTTAATTATAGATTGGATTGAGCAGTTCTTAAGTTATGAAGAATCTGCCTTAAGGATTACTGGTTCTTAGTATAGAATAAACAGGAACCAAAAGAAATGTGGCACTAGTGTTCACAGAATGGGCTAAAGTTATTGAAGCAAAGGATTTCCTCTCTTCCATCTCCTTAATTATCTCTACATTCTCCATTCTATCCTCTCTCCCTATCTATTTTCTTTTTTCTTTTATAAAACAATTCAATTAAGTGTATGGTTTGAGAAAGAAGAAAAGATTTCTTTGTATTTCAGTATGTCTTCACATCCCACGAGAAGGGGTATTTAACTATTTATACAAGTGAATCCTACCTAACTGATTAAGGAAAGACAATCAATAATAATATTCTAGTCCTATAATAGTGCTAGGAAAAGGAAAAATAAAGTCTCCTAAAATCATGCTAATTAATTAACACAATCAACATAAAGTTATCAAGTTTCTATAGTTCTGTTCTTTAAAAGTATCTATTTTCTGAGTTCTAATTTCTGGCTTGAGTTGTAGATGAATGGATCAGTTCTTTATTTAATTTTGATTTGTTGCAGTGCTCACATATAATCATAGTTTTAGGTAGATTCTTAGTAAAAGTGGGATTTTTTAAATGTCTTCTATGTTTTGCAAAGTAGTAAGCATGGTATCAAGCATTAGGGATCGCTCCATACATTGCAGTTTGTGGGCATATGACTGGGTTCCCACTCATGATGATTTTACATTTTATCTGTCTTGTCTCTTGTTAGGTCCATGTGCGTGTTGAACGCCGTTTGATGCAGGAATTACCAGAAGATGAGAGTGGCATTGCGCAATGGTGCAGAGATGTTTTTGTTGTAAAGGTAGAATTTGATACACTAAGGCGTAGTTGATTTATTGTAGAATTTGAAACTGTCAGGAATACCATGTCTAGATCATTTATCTCTCTAAGACTCTCTGAGAAGGTTTTGGGGTTGGTGGGGACTAGGTGCTCCATAGTGGAAACAATGGAACTAGGGAGTGTGTGAACACTCCGAAGTTCAGGAAGAACAGGAATTTGGGGCCTACCTCAATCTCTAAAGTTGGCTCCTGATGTGAGGATTACTCAATACCATATAAGGAAACAATTACCTGTACGCTTAACTAATGTCGGACTAACATACCTTGTCCGATCAAAGACTAGACATCTGGTGCATGGAAAATACAACATGGACCCAACACTAGTAAACGAAGAGTAGGGATGGGTTTGACTTGATACCATGTGAAGGCAATGAACCTTGAGCCTAACTAAACCTCAAAAACTAGCTCTTGAGGTAAGGATTTTCCAAAACCATATAAAGAGATAACAGTCCATACTCTGATCCGATGTGGGACATCTAACAAAGTTCACATTGTAATATTGTACATTGATGCTTTGACTTGTCACAAAGCACTCAGTTGTCACTTATTCTGGTTAATTGTGATATATATCTCTTGATGCTTCTATCCTTCTTTCACTGCTGTTAGGATGCTTTATTGGACCGGCATCTTGCTACGGGTTCATTTGGTGACCAAGAATGTCAAGATATTGGAAGACCAAAAAAATCCTTAATGGTGAGGAGGGAGCAAATTCATAAACTAGCTAGTCCCACAGTTGTGTCACTTCCATTTGTTTTCCTGTTTAACAACTAGATTATTTGTTGACATGCAGGTTGTTATCTGTTGGTCAGGTTTCCTTTTCTTCAGTGCTATAAAGTTTTTTGAGTGGTGTCCATTCTCTTGGGGAGGAGTTGTATTTTGTGCAGTTTTCTTGGTCTTGGTCCTAGTCTTGATGCAGATTCTCATTGTCTTTTCCAAGTCAGAAAAATCTACTGCTCCTAATGTACCTCCTCCAAATACATTGGAAGAAAACCTACTTCCTGCATGAGGATATGATGTAAATTAATATGCTTCAACTGGTTTATGGGTAATTTGAGCCATCCAAATTAGAGCAGAAGACTAACAAGGGTTGGTTTTTACAAGAAATTTCTGAAGATCAAGATTCATTGATTCTTTGGTGGCTCTAACTTTCTCATTTATTTTCTTTTGGTTTGTTATTCATGATTGGCCTCTTATGAAACTATCAGCAATATATTTAGGTAAACTTTAGTATATAAATTATCCAAATGTATTTTTTATTTTTGTTCCATTGTATGTAAAAAGTTGCTAATATGTCAAAGTAAGGATAGGGTTGTAATAGTCATTTCGTAAGGTTAGCATTTGGAGGGAAAGTTAGTTACGATTCAATTTGCTTAGTCGTGGACCAACAACTATTCCAGTCTATTAATTGGTAAGGATCCTTGTAATTGATTTTATGTTGATATGAAACAATCTCTCTCTCTCTCTCCTAAATCATACTATTTTAGTTACATTGTTGCAACTCTGTTCAGAAATTGTTCTTCTTCTCAGCTTCTTAAGACTATAAATCTAATGCTCTTCATTAATTACTTTATATTGGTATCAGAGCTAGCATATTGTTAGCTAGTGAAATGTTGTAAACTCCAAGAGTATCATTTCAGACTATTCTAAAAAAGACTATAGTTTCATATGGACCCAAAACTCATCCGAATCAAGCCACAAGCTAAACTTCAGACAAAAAGTCATCGAAAAAAATAACCAAGCCAAAGAAGGCAAATTATGCATCCACTGGGTATTCATCCTACACAAAAAGGGACAGAAAAAGAAAACAAAAAAAAAGAAAAAGTAAAAGAGAGAAGAACAAGGAATATGACCTCTTTTAACTCAATATGAACACACTTTCTCACCAATACAGGTAAAATTCCTTTAGTTTTAACTAATCGCTTTCAAGTTATTAAATGAAGGAATATAAAAGAATATGGTACAATCGAAAGCACATTAAGAAGACTCGAAGGGAATCAACTTCCTATCACAGACTATCCCGGAGTAGAAAAAAACTCAAGGAAGCAAAATGCACCCCTTGCACTCCTTTCCTCGACCTAGGTTTTTTTTCCCGAAAGATTTTTTCTTAACAAGGTATTATATAAGGCAACAAGGCGTAAAATATCTTGTCAAGGAATATTCAATAAATGTAAGACGAGGCAATGCAGGCATTACGACACTATCATTCCTTTACCAAAAGACAAAACACCAAGGCGCCTACAGTTCTAGAATCAGAGTTAAGGATCATGCACTTTTTGGATACGTATTGGATTAGGTATCTGAAAGGTGGAGGACTATCTGTATAGGATAAAATTAGATTCGGTGAAAGGAGCAAACACACCATGAATGTGGTATAATCAAATATGAAGGAACACCTGTGGTGATCCGGGGATAATAAAAGAGACCATCCTCGATAAGTTGCAAAAAGTCTCAAATGCCTGTCCGTGTAGGACTAGCACATGGCTGGGCATCCAAAATAGGCTTCACCTAGAAAATCGCCTTACAGCTAAAGGTGATCATATTGACCCTTAGAAGATCAACAATCAATCTCAAGTTGCACGTTCACATGCTCCAAATAGCTTTAGGTGATGTGTCAAAACATTATGTTATGAGATAGCTTTTTCCGTACCAAGCGTGCTGTCGTTTCACATTGAGGCGAATGTTCTGTTTTGGTGGCCCGTAGAGAATAGAAGGTATGAGAGAAATTATTATTTTTGTTCCTCTTTCTTTAGGGTTTTCATGGAAGAAGCTTTGAAGTCCCACCCCACCCACTATTTGTATAACCCTTTTTCCTTAAATTAGAAGATCATATGCTTGTATTCGATCACAATCGTGCCATTTTAGTTCAAAGGTGTTGAAGATATGTCTCAGAATATTGCAAAAATCAAACAATTAGCTACATTTTCTCTAAAAGATTATTTTTTTTACAGAAATTCAGTTTATGCGTAGCTAACTTTTAGGATTTTAAAATTATTTTTATTAGATACATGTGTGGCTTGAATTTAGGAGTTAATTTCTTTTTATTTGTTATTTGAATTTTACTGATTAGTTAGTAGCATATTTTTCTTTTTTCTAGTTAGAAATTAGAGTTATAAATGTATGTCTGTGAATTATTAATAAAATAATTTCCTTTGTCAAAACTGCAGTATTTTTTCTCTCAAATTCTTTCTCTGTTATTTTCTTAGTTTCTTTATTGAAAAAAATCAACAATTGATAACTAGAGTCATTTTCTTGAGGGACTTGTGAGTGAGAGATGAATTGTGAAAATAGATTTTCTCAGATAGATCCTCCTATTGTGATGGTGAAAATTATCGTCTCTGGATAGTAAGAATGGAGACTTGAGGCTTTAGATCTTTGAGAGGTCGTAAAAAAGGATTATGATGTTCTTCCGCAACCCAATAATGCCATAGTGGCCCAGATCAAAAATAAAAAGGAAACAAAATAAGAAAATCAAAGGCTGAAACAACTTTGTTTGATGATGTGTCTACAACATTTTTCACGAAAGTTATGGCTCTCAAATCAGCAAAAATAATTTGGGATTATCTGAAGGAAGAATACATAGGAGATGAAAGAATACGGGACATGAAAGTTTTGAGTTTGATAAGGGAATTCGAGTTGCAAAAGATAAAGAAATCTGAGACCGTCAAAGAGCACTCAGACCAACTTCTGAGCATTATTAACGAGGTAGGATTGCTTGGCACTAAATTTAAAGATTCGAGAATTGTTGCAAAAATTCTTGTTACAGTGCTTGAAAGATACGAAGTATCTATAACTATCTTGGAAAATATAAAAGATTTGTCCAAGATCACTTTGGCAGAATTATTAAATGCATTGCAGGTACAAGAGCAAAAGAAGCTTATGAGGCAAGATGGCATGGTTGAAGGAGTATTAACAACCAACCACAAAACTCAAAGCAAAGGTAAATTCTTGAAGAATTACCCACCTTGTAAGTACTGTGGCAAAAATGGACATCCAACATATAAATGTTGGAAGAGGCCAGATGCATAGTCTAGAATTTGCAAATAAGTTGGTCATGAAGCTGTGATTTGTAAAAGCCAATTTCAAAAAGATGAAGCAGTGGCCCAAGTCACTACCAAAGAAAAACAAGACCACTTATTTGTGGCAACCTACTATGCAACCAAAAAATCTAATTTTTGGATAATTGATAGTGGTTGTACAAACCACATGACATATGACATAAATCTTTTTTTTAAAAGAGTTTATGTCTATGAAAGTTAAGAAAGTCAGAATTGAAAATGGTGACTATATTCCTTCAAAAGGAAAAAGGTCCGTTACAATCAATTCAAGTTCAGGTACAAAAATAATTGCAGATTTTCTTTACTTGTCTAATATTGATAAAAGTTTGTTGAGTGTTGTCCAGCTAATAGAAAAAAGATTTATATTATTATTTGGAGACAAATATTGTCAAATCTTTAATTTTAATAAGTAGAAAATTTTACAAGTTGAAATGAGAAGTAAAAACTTCTCAATTAATCCAACAGAAAATGCACATAAGCCTTGTAATACAAAAGATGAATTGATAGATTTATTCACGAGGTCTATTTCAGATGAGGCTACAATCTACAATTCCTGATCCGAGGAGGAGTGTTGACGATATGTCTCAGGATATTGCACAAAACAAACTAGCTACATTTTCTCTAAATGCCAGTTTATAAGTAGATAACTTATATAATTTTTAAATTATTAGAGTCCCGTGTGACTTGAATTTAGGAGTTACTTTCTTTCTGTTTGTTATTTGAGTTTCACTGATAAGCTTAGTAGCATATTTTTCTATTTTTAGTCAGAAATTATTGCTATAAATGTATGTATGTGGATTATTAATAAAATAATTTCCTTTGACAACACCACAATATTTTTTTCTCTTAAAGTCTTTCTCTATTATTTTCTAAGTTTCTTTATTTTAAAAAAAAGAGAGAAGTATCAAAAATACCCCTGAACTTGGTACAGATTATTGGTTCGTCCCTGAACTATTGGCAGGCTTAAAAACATCCCTCAACTTGACGAATTAAGCTTAAATACACCCCTCTCGTGCCACATGACATAACAAGTGCCTACAATTTATTTAAGCGCATGAAATGGTTAAAAAAAAAGGCCACATCAGCCTTATTTTTTTAGAGAAGCATTAAAAATACCTCCGAATTTGGCACGGATTATTGGTTTCGTTCCTGAACTATTGACAGACTTAAGAACACCCCTCAACTTGACGAACTAAGCTGAAATACACCCCTTCCATGCCACATGGCATAATAAGTTGTCACGACCCAATCCACCGGATCGTGCAGGCACCTTCTCTAACATCTAGATAGGAGAACCCTTAAAAATAACATGCGGAAATTTAACAATTGCCAAATACCAACCTAAAAAGTCAGGAATACACCATGAATGAAAATTTTAAAACTCTTAAGTTTTATTACTAGAAACATACTAACACCTACTAGAATACTAGTTTAAACAGGTATAAGAGCTTCTAAAGATACAAAGTATAAATAAAGTAATAACACAACTCCCACCATAAGGAAGGAAGAGTAGAAGTTGTTGGAGAATCATCTTTGTCTTCACCTAAGAAACATCACTGACCCTGCAACCAGACTATGCCAAGTGGCATAGCAAGAACAGTATCAGTACAAGCAATACGTACTGGTAGACATCATCGATTAATTTGATACCCACCGCATAATATAAAGAAATCAACGAGAAGAAAATATGCTCTTAAGAAATACACCGCCAAACTTTTATGCGCAACTCTTACTATTCTTGATAACCTCATTAAATTTGTTCAAGCCTAACTCCCATCCCTTCTAGTTGGTCTGCTGCCAACTCTAATACAAATCAAGGCCTGACCCTTTTATCACATAGAGAAGTTTTCAAACGACGGGCTACTACTAACTCTGTCTAACAAATCTATTACCTTTAGCTTTCACACCAACACCTGGCCTTAGAATAATTAACATCTCACTTGGAAGAGGTAAATATTTAAGTGAACTAAGTCTTACCTCATAACTGTACTGGACCGCAATGGCAAGACCTATCCCGCTCTGACGACTTCGCTACAACGGTATTCCTCCTACCAGAGCGGCCTGACCGGAGACAATAACTCTGACTTCTCCCCCAATCCCTTTTTTTCATATATACCAATAGAATAACATCGATATCTGACTCTAAGTCACTAATCTTATTAAACCACACATCAACTACTCTCCGCTTCTTTACCATGGCCTTATACCTACACTACGAATGCATCTAGCAACTATAACATAATCTGAACATGCATATATATAGAAACACATTACCAATTTATCATTTTAAGAGCAATATATAGTTTCATCGTGTAAATCTCAATTACAACTTTTAACATGTTTACACTTGGACCTTCGGTCCTTTCATATCAATTATTACACAGAATAGGCATGCTCAATTATCATCAAGTCAGTTTCTCTATCATTACACATATAGTCATGATTAATATACAGATGATAGCTACACAATGGTTCTCTCATGGAACCCATACCCAAACTATTAGTGTATCGGCGTGACACCCGATTCAATATTTAGTATATGTCAGAATGTGACACCCGATCCAATATATGTGTTGAAATGCGACATCCGATCCAATATATATGTCGGAATGCGACACCCTATCTAATATCACTATAACAATGCATAATCATAGTCCACAATGAATAGTTCACAACTTGCACAATCAAGTAATCAGACTCATTATATGTAATTGTTCACAAATAGTCATTTCATTAGTTTTATTTCATCTTATTGCATGAACGCACATTACTCAACCATTTCACATGGAATTGTCACTACGAACACACACATACACATATATATATATATAGATCAATAGCCCTATACTGGACCCCTCCTTGATTATCACAAGTCTCAGAATCTCACTCTAACCTAGCAATTTTCTTACAAATTAACTTTACAAGGACCATCAACCATATTAACAAGAAGTATTAAGGTTAACAATCAAGAACTAGACTATCATGACTAATCATAGCATAATCATAACCCACATAGTATATTCTTATCATAAAAAATAATAACAACACATTCAGCCATACAGACTCCGTGTTCGAAGGCCTAAACATGAAATCTCCTATCAATCTACAATACATTATGTAATGGGAACATGTTTATAACTACTTAATTGAGAAACCTAGCATACCTGGGCGCCAAGCAACTGCTGCAGAAGTCTGATCGCAAACTTTGACTCCTTTAGTGTAACTTTAACTTGTTCTTGGTCTAAAATAATAGTATAATACAAAATTAATCACAAATGGCCTAAATATTTCTAGAATATATGCAAATCCCAAATCCTAGGCCAAACTCATAAATTTTCCACCCAAACTAGGGTTTTCCTACCATTAGTTTCAAGACAAAACCCTCCCTCAATGATTATCCGCCAACAATTGCGTGTTCTAGGAATTGAATTACAAGTTTAGGGAGTAAATTACTTACCTTTAGCGCAAATTGACGTGGGAACCAGTAGAAACTCGCCATAGGTCGCTTTTGGTCTTTTAAGAATTAGGTGGGAATGAAATAAACCATTTTGGGATTTTTTTTCTGACTTTAAATTCCCTCTGTCCCGCCACAGCGGGATGGTCCCTGTAACACCCCTCAAAATTTTTCCCAAAGATTCGGACCCTTCTTGTGTTCGGGAGGGGTCGAACCCGAGTATCTTGAAGTATATTCGTGAGTTAAGATGAGTCTCTGAGGGACTGAGCAGTGTTAGAGGTGATGTGGGGTCACCAAAGACCCCTAGGACCGAGCTAAGTCCAAAAGATCCATCATGGCTAAGTTTAGGATGAGTTCGTATAAGGGTCGACTTTTAACGACCCTATCTTTTGAAGGATGTCAATCTGGGTGGCCCACGACCTATCAAATTAAAGGTCGTCGAGTCTTCTTTCCAACGCCACCAAGAACGTAAATTTTGGAGTTCGGAGTCAAAAGATATGTTGATCCTAAGATGAACTAGCACGTCAGGAAATTTCATTTTTGGCCTGAGTTGCAACTGCTGGGGAAATGGCCTTGGCGCTGTAAGGGCGCGACGCGCCACTATCGCACCAGAAATATGCCTCAGTAGTTTGGTCCTTGGCGCGACGCGCCACTAAAAGTTGTGCAGGGTTTTTCAGGCCAAATTTCCAGAACCTAGAAAATTTGGCCTTGGCGCTGTAAGGGCGCGACGCGCCACTATCGCGCCAGAAATATGCCTCAGTAGTTTGGTCTCTGGCGCGGCGCGCCACTACGAGGTGTGCAGGTTTTAGGCGCATTCAGCCTGGCGCTGCAATGGCGCGACGCGCCACTATCGCGCCAGGTGCATTGTTTAGCCTATGTTCAGAACTTTTGAGAAGGGGCAATTTGGGAATTGCCCCAAATTATATATGTATCACCCTAGACTATTTTGGGATCATTTCTTCAGCCCCCACTCTCTCTCTAAAAGCCCTAGAAACCTCTTCTCTCTCCCTCTCTTCTTCTTTCTCTCCAAATCTTTCTCCAATAAGAAGAGTTCCAAGAGCTTCAAGGTTTGAGTTTTCCATTGAAGACCCAACCACAAGGTTTTCTTCAAGTCTTCACTAAGGTATGTAAGGATATCCAAAACATGGGCTAAGTCCACCCATGTGCCCTACTCTTGCTTAGAGGTTAGATGTCCATGAAAAATGTAGTTTCTTGGTATGGTTCATGTTTGAATGAGTTTTGTCCCCTATTTATTTAATGCCATATGTTTTGATGTTGTTGAGCTAAGAAATTCCTAAAACCTTCATGTTAGTATGAGTTGATGGAGATGACTTGTTATTATATTTTGTTGATCTCTTTAGCCAAGTGATTATGTTGCTTAAATCATTTTTCCTTAAATGTGTCATTCTACTTGAATTGTTGAGTTAAAGTTATAGAGTTGTGATGAGTCTTGAAGAGATGTCATAAATGCTTACCTAATTGAGGCTTGATTAAGTTAATTGGAGGATAAAATTGACCAGTGGACAAGGTCCTAAATGAGACTTGACATTATGACTTAAATTGAGTTAAGAATGAGGATAGAGTTGATGAGTGGGAAATGTTCCACATGAAACTAGCCGTGAGGGCTTGTTTGAGATGATTTGAGGGAGTCTTATGAGCATAGAGTCATGGAAGGAGTATCGATCACCGAAGCGAGTAAGAGTATAGTCCATACTCGAACCCCAGAAACTACGCCGCCAACGTAGGTAGGGATAGAACCGTTAAAGTCGGATGCTTCCCATGGGATCGAACCGTTAAAGTCGGATGTTTCCCATTTTTATTGTCCTGAAATGATAGGACTTGACTAATCGATGGTATCCATGATTAGGGAGGCGTTCATGCCCTGGCAAGGTATGGACGGACGTGGCAACAACGTCTGATTGTTGTACTATCACCGGCTCATAGGTGAGGGTTGTCGGTTAAGAGAAACTCCCATTTAGGCCTTGATAGTGCTCTGAGTCAGTTGAGTTAAGTGGCTTACGAGTTAATCCTGTCTAAACTATTCTTGTTGGACTTAGGACATTTGAGTGAGTTGTTATGTATATAAATATGAGTTAAGATCCTGAGTTGATATTGATGCTTTCTTGATGTTGTTTCCTCCGACCATTTTACATACTCGTACATTCCATGTACTGACGCCATTTGGCCTGCATCGTTTTATGATGCAGTGACAGATACCAGAGATCATCAACCGGCGCTCCGTTGAAGATCTACTTACACTCCCAGCTAGTTGGTGAGTCCTCCTAGTTTCCGGAGGATATTGAGCCTTCTTGTACAGTCTTGTTGTCATTTCTTTTATTTTGATTGTTGGTAGCCATGGACTTGTCATTGGCACCTTTTAGACTTAGATAGAGGCTTCATAGACTGGAGTATGGGGAGGTTGAACGGTTAATTCGAGGAGTCTTATTATTTTTGTTGTTGAGTTGATGAATGTTTAGCCTTCGACCCTCATATTGCGAATAGTATTTCATTAATTGAGTTCCCGCTAAGAGAAGGTGATTGAATGAATGAGTGACTGGACCAGGTGGTTCGCTCGGAGGTCAGAAATGGCCTTCGGGTGCCGGTTACGTCTAGGGTACCCTCCCGGGGCGTGACAGTCCCGCTCTGGCGGTCCCATCACAGTGGCTTCAACACAGACAATGCCTAATAAAAAAAGCATAACTTTTTACTCCGAACTCTAAATGAGGAAAATTTAGTGGCGTTGAAAAGAAGACCCATAGGCCTTTAATTTAATAGTCACAGGCCACTTAATTCATTATAGGCTGAGAGATATGGTCGTTTGAAGTAGACCTTAGTTTGAACTCAAGTCCAAAACTAAATCGGAAGACACTTTCAACTCAACTTTGAGATAGGAGCATAGCACGACCTTAATTCACAACTAATACACTCACATACCAAGGTATTGATCCTAACCTTATGATGAATGAGATTCGTATACATTTACCACATATATTTTTAGGTAACGACGGGCTAGGTCGTTACACAAGTGCTTGCAATTTATTTAAGCGGGTGAAAACGTAAAAAAAAGTCATATCAACCTTATTGTTTTTTTAAAAAAAATCCTTCAATTTTTTATTAGCAACGGCTACTGCCCCTCTTCTTCCTATTTAACTTCTCCTCCATTAACACAGACCTCCAAACAAGATTCATTTTTTTTTTCATTCTCTTTTTTAATTGCTTAATTTCATTGCTATAATATTCTTTCTCCTCTTATTGTGTTCATGACTGTTTTTCGTTTATGTCGACTTCCGACAACATTAAGAATTTCATGGTCGAATGACAATCCCGAAAGAAGATTTGGGGTTGTAAAAACTATAAGGTATGAACTAGTTTTTTTGTCGGATTTATTTTATGTATTAAATTTGGTCACTAATGTTTCGTCATTTAATTTCTTATAGTTGAATGCTCGAGCTTGTTGCAAACACAAATCGAAGAAGATATTAACCTTGAAGATGATGCTTAACAAGATGAGAAAAATATGGAACCAAACAAAGCCCTAAAAACTCGTTGTTGAACTTTAGAATAACAAAACCCTTTCTCTATTTCTTTATGTTAATTTATCTTTTTATTTAAAGAAATAATAAAATTCCTTTATTTTTATTTTTTAATTATATATATATATATATATATATATATATATATGTATGCCATATTAGTTAAAAAAAATCCACGTGTAGCGCGTGAATGACACATTTTTGTGTATGAAATGGAACGGGTGTATTTAAACTTAGTTCATCAAATTAAGGGGTGTTTTTAATCATGTCAATAGTTCAAGAACGAAACCAATAATTCACGCCAAGTTCGGGAGTGTTTTTGATACTTCTCTCTTTTAAAAAAACCAACAAAAGGGAAGGAACTTAATTGGCTTTAATCCACTTGCCTTAACCCTTTTTCACAAGTTTTTACTGTTCCAGTTACATTGATGCAACTCTGTTAGAAGTTGTTCTTTCTCCTAGCTTGCAAATCCAGTGCTCTTCATGGAGTATGTTACATGCTACAGTTGTTGTATCCTTTATTTGACACAATTTTATTTTTCTTATATCTGGAGCTGGAATACTATTGTTAGTTATAAAGTTCTACAATTTTCGTTAGCCAATGGGTAATGCTTGTTGTTTTGGTAATTCTACTCGTATAGCTAAAAACTATGTAATTCTCGTCTATTGGAACTTGGTAATCGTTGAAGAACACCAAGTTTGGTCTCGTAATTAAAACTTGCACTTCCTCTTGATCCTTTCGAATTATAAAGGCAGAATGACAAAGAAGTCCTTGCACTTGACTCAGATTGTCAAGTGAATCCTTTTACTCATGACTTTATCAATTGAACACTTAAAACTCAATAAAACACATCTTAAATCCTTTTCTCATTCGACCATTTTAACACAAGTATGAGGGTCTTCCCGGTTTAAAAGAGAAAATCCTACAACTTGACTAAGAGAAAAGAAAATAGTGTCCTACTCAAATCCATCACATATATCAATCATGGCTACAAAAAGCAACAAAATTTTCAAAAGAAACAATTTTACCGTCAAGTATTGCAACAAAGAAATTTCCAAATCATATGAAGGTACATGTTGCAAGAGACGCGATGAAGGTAGTCGAATCAATGGTTGCAAGGGTGAAGATTCGAGCACATATGAAGGTAGTGGTGATGAGGAGGATAATAATGGTTTTGTCGGGGGCAATAACTTATGAACACGTGGTTGTAGTACTGGTGGTAATGATGACAAAGGCGGTGAATTGAATAATAGATGAAGATGATATTGTAATAATGTACAAACATTGGGTGGTAGAAGAAATGATGTAGACATGTTGGGTGATTTCTAGCTGCTACAACAAATACGAGATTTGCTGATATTGAAAATACTAGTTGGAAGCTAAATGTGACCATATTTTATGTGAATGAAACTAGATTGGTTTCCAAGTCATTGTGAGATCCAAAGATGTTATACCTATTTATATAGTCATCCTCTCAAGAAATTAGGACCCCATGGACCCATGAGATCAAAATTCTCAAAGTATTTACATAACTAAGAGAGGGGCTTAATTAGTTAGTATACATTAAGGGGTCATTTGGTGGCCGGTTAGAGTTATGCAAGTATATTAATAATGTAAGAATTAATTATGAGGAAATCTATGTAGTATTATTTTATATCGTTATTAGTTATGCCGAATTTAGTTATTCATGTTCTACTTATTCCATATTTTATCTTGCATAAATAATCATAGATTCTCTGATAACTTATGTCTTAGTTATGCAGATTTCTAAATATGAACATTTCTAAATTGAAAACCAAATATCGTATATATATGAATAACTTACCTCCTAACCAAATACCAAACACAGTATTACTTATGCAGAATTTGATACCTGCATAACTCACCTCCATATTTCTTTCGCAGAAAATTAATTAATATTAGATTTTTAAAAAATATATAAACAAGAATGTTACATCTCATGTTCTAGACTTCTAGTCACATGTGTCTATGGTTTCGTGTGAATATGAAAAAAGATGGGACATCTCATGTGTTAAGTCGAATGAAATATAACAAAAAGTTAGGTACTAGTTAGTAAAAAAAATGGTGGAAAAATGCCAAAAATATAATAAATAAAACAAAAGCTCTATCAGAGAACAAAGATATTTATATAGTGTTTAACTTAGAACTGATATACAAATGAAATGAATTTATAGAAGAAAAGAAGTTGTTGCGAGTCTTTTTAGAAAGTTGTTGTACGTTTTTCATAAAATTGTTGTACGGTTTTTCATAAAATTGTTGTGAGGTTTTTCAGAAGTTGCTGATAAGTTATCTGTTTGATCTACTTGCAATTACCTGCTTGAGCTACTTGCAAGATGCCTATTTGATTGCAAGCTTGAGGAAGCTACTATTGTTTTCTTTTGCATGTAAACTGTTGGAAATGTTACGAAAAATACTTCATCACGAACACTTGTACGAAGAAAATTCTTATATAGATTGAGGCATGTCAAAAGAAACTGTCCTTAAGAATATTTCACTCGGTATAGGTGTATCCCCTAGTATTCAACAAACTCTTTTAATATAAAAATAAGAGCATAGAACCTAATAACGATTCAATAAGAAATTAAAGAAAACCCAACATTACAAAATATACGTAGGATATATACAAATAATGTAATCACTGATTTCAATGGCTGAAATGTTTGTCTCCAACGTCTATATGGGAGTGAAGAGGCCAAAGAATAAAGGCATGAAGGCATGATAAAGACATTTTAATTATACTCAAGGCTATCCAAATTAATCATGGTTGGATAAATATTGCATAATTTTGATAACGGCTAGTAACGATTAAAATAAAGACTCTTTAAAATGGTTACTATAATACATTGATAGCTGAATATAGATATTTCTTTTCACACAGTATCCACAAAACGAATCTGGACATATACATAGTCAATGATGACACAATTTCTTTTGAGCTACTTGTAAGTTATTTGTTTGATTTCAAAGTTATCCAAAAAAATATGTAATGGAGATCCACAGTATGGTGTATTTATAACTCCCCTACCCCTGAATGCTCATTTATAGATATTGCGCTTCATTAAAATTTTACTAGGAAAAATTCAGTGAATTTTTTTTTCTTGTGAAGAAAAAAGAATATACTTACCTAATTAAGGAAAAAAAGGGTACACATTGCTAGTTGCGTTGTTAGGAAAATTGAAAGGAAAATATCTTAGTTAAGAAAAAAAAGTACTACGCATATTTTATTTCTTCTGGTGATATTCAACGATTTGGTTGTTTAAATCTTCACATTCCATTTTTGTTTACCATCTTTTCAAAAGTTGAAATTAGTGAAAATCTGGTTAATAAATTTATTGGATTATCACTTGAATGAATTTAATGTATATCAATATCACCATTCTTCCAAAGGTCCTATGCGAAGATTTTGAAAATCTAATGCCATGCTTTGATAAAAATGGATTGAACTTGTGATATTTAACATTTAGAAATTTACAAAAGATCAATTGGGTCTAATTAAGCTTAGCCTACTTATTTAAGAAATCTGAATTTAAATTCTAAATCAATCTCCAAAAAGTATTAAGTTCCTATCAAAACGACTTAAAAAATCAACAATTTGAAATTGTATTATTACGAGTTTGAATATCTCTTAACATATTCGAGGGGAAAAAAAGTAAAAATGTTGAAACAACAACATCCCAAATTCTTTCCTTTTGTCTTTTGATTTTCAACTAGCAACAACAACAAACATTAGCCATCTGAATTTGAGCATTGTTATTCATCTCAGACATCTTCTTTCCCTTGAGCTGGCGCGATGTTGATCTCCACTTATAAAACGTTCCAAACAATGCCACAGTTTCCTCTAACGTATTCCCTTGTGTTTCCGGCATCAATGTAAAGAAGAAAATCCAAGCCATCCCTGCAATTCCCGCGTACATAAAGAACGCTCCTTCTATTGATATTGCCTTTTCTAACGACAAAAATGTCATCGATATTATACCACTATTCACCCTGTTGCCCTTAGTCTCAATGGAAAAACCTCTGAACCATATACCCGCCCCGATTGAAAAAAGTGCTACATAGAACGACACAAAGTGCTACGGCCCAAGTTACTTTACCATTTGAGTGATCAATAACTGTAAGGCCAATAGAGAGGAATATTAATGAAATTGTCATTCCACCAAAACTTGTTAACAACAAGGGCCTTCGACCAACTCGGTCAAGTAAAAATGTAGCTACTAATATAAAAATTGTCTTAACACATCCCATTGCTACTGTAGCTAGTAACCTATCGTGGTCCGATTTAATCCCAGCTCTTTCGAAAATCGTTGGACTATACAAAACAACAGAGTCAATTCCACTTGCTTGTTGGAAAAAATGTATACCAATACCAGTGAGCACTATTTGTTTGATGGATTGTGTGGGAGAAATGAATAGTTCTTTCCATACAAGAGCTTCCGAGCATGCACGTACCTCCGTTAATAAACACTTCAGGAAAAGAAGTGAGAAATCACGAGACCGTATCCGACTCCAGTGCCGGCGATGAAATGGTCAAACATGAGAAATGCATAGTTAGTAGCGAAACCCATCAAGAGTGCCCCTACAAAGAAGATTAACGCCGCCACCACTATAGTGTTCCGGCGGCCTATCCAATCGGAAGTCCGGCGGATCCAAGGAGAGAATAGAGATTGAGGATTCCTACTAGAATCTCCACTTGTACATCATTAATCTTGAGGTCTTTCTTGATGTAGATGATGGCTCCACTCATCACACCTATATCTAAAGTCGTGAATATGAGCAGTGGCGGACCCAGAATTTTAAATATGGGGGTTCAAAATTTAAATAAGTAGACACACGAGCTAGTCGAAGGGGGTCGACATCTACTTTATATACATAAAAAATTATTTTAATCATGCATAAATAGTATAATTTTCCGCCGAAGGGGGTTCGGATGAACCCCTCGACATAAGGTGGGTCCGCCACTGAATATGAGGAAGGAGATTAATCGAATTTTAATAACAATCATTCAACGGAGTTATTAAGATTATTCTTCATTCAACAGTTGCCCTAGCCTTTTGGCGGCGGGGGTTTTAAAAATTTGTTTGGTTCGTCAATCTTTTTTTAAAAAATAAATTATTATTTTTTAGAAAAATAAATTTCTTAAAAATAAGAAAATAAAATTTACCTTTTTATCAAAAATGAGGCAAATAAATTGTACGAGTGACATTCCACACTGATTGTCTCTTCCCAATAGCCACCGCGACGACTTATGCCTGAAGCAAGTATGCAATTTAGACCGAAATAAATTATTATTATTATTACTAATAAATTTAATTTTTTTTCTTTAATATGTCCAAAAACATTTTTGAGACTCAAATATTCTTTTTGTTCAATTTCAAATTTAAATACTCGTTTTTCAATATAACCAAATATTTTTTAAACCAGCGATAAATAATTTGAAATGCATATTTATTTTGTTTTTTTGTTATATTTGTTTGCCAGATTCTCACATTATATAAATATATACATATATATGAGCCTTATCGAATACTTTCTCTATCTAAATTTATGCAGCAAATACATCCAAAATTACATTATAACTAATATATAAATCAAACGAGTGAAGAAAGAATTCTTACCATAACCAAGCAAGATGGACAACAAAGAAGCAAGAAAAGAACAAGCAATTGCATACTTGTTTCTTTTACTAGTTTTTAATTTGGGAGGAACAAGAGGTAATTGGCCACAAGCAACCTGTTTTTTGTCTTCCATGACTAGTATGATTTTTGTTGATTTTTTATCCTATATATTGAGTTAGTAATTAGCTTTATATAGAGATTAAAGATCCCCCTAATTTTGATAATTAGGAAAAATAAACTTACTTAATTTGGGGTCTATATCCATTTTTCTTGATCATTTTTATGGTGTGGAGTTAACTTTCCAAGTTTATACTTTCAACATAATCAATTTGTTACTATAATTGGTGTTATATATATATTACTCGTTTGATATCAATTATCATTATTCAAAATTAAGTTTTATATATTAACATGTTCTCTAAAACAGTTGTATATATTGTATATTATATAGCAAGTAAAATAAAAATTAATAACAAATAACTATACCGTGAATATAATCGATATATAACACACATAAAATAGTGTAAAGTTCTTTAAATCCTGATAAGATAAAATCTTTATTTTTATTGAATATAAAGTATAAAGGATCATGCAATAGTATAACAAATACACACAATTAATCACAATGTATTAGTCAAATTAGCTAAGATATTAATTTCCTTTCTTTATTTAAGATATATGACTTAATTTTATCTAATATACATTATATCAGCAGTTCTTACTTAGACTATTGTAATATTATTACCATATTAGTTTGTCTTCTCTCAATTAATACAATTAAGTTTTTTTCCATAAAAGCAAAATCCTCAAAATTCACTTCATGATCTTTTACCATATTTTGGTAGATAGACTTCAATCTCATCCTTATCTAATTGTTTAATTTGCAAGACCAAATTAGTAAATATATTGATAACATTCTATATTTTTAAAACTATTTTGTAGTTTAATTAATTTTACAAAGTTATTTACTTTTTCGACATGGCATATCTGAATGTCGATTTTTGATCATACAACGGGTTGTGTGATTTTTTTATATCCTATGATTGAAAATTTTGTTAACGGTATGGTGATCAATGAAATAATTGTCTCAAGTGTTGCTCTCCTTTTCCAAGAAATTTTTACTGTGATTCTAATAATGCTTGTAAGTTCGAATTGAAATAACGACATGGAGATTAAGAGCCAATATGTGAAACCCCAACTATTAGATCAAAAAAATTGTAAAGAATTCAATTCAATTAAATTTGGTTTGGGAGTAATTTAGACCAAAAGATAGAAGGAGGGGTATCTTTGAACCAAAAATAAAGGTAGAGAGTATTTTTAGATCAAAAGGTGAATATGAACAGATATTTTTGAATCATTTTCAATAAATTAAGGATATTGTTTGACCAAAAGGTGGAAGTGAAATATTTTTTTTTTAATCATTTCTAATAGAAATATGATATACTTTAACACTATAAAATTGGTGTAAAATAACTTTATTAGAAATAGTTTTAAAATATACTTTCATCTATTGAATTAAATTTGTGTTTCCTTCTATGTATTGGATTTTTAAACTCAAAAATATCTCTCTTTCACACGTATGAGATCAAATTTGTGATTTTCACTCAGGTGAGCTCGCATCTGCTCTCATACACCATTGCTCGCTGTGTTCAGGTAAGAGTCTCCTCTCTCTCTCTCTCTTGAAATTCTCTCTCTCTCTAGTTCCCATAGCCCCCCTGAATAGATCTTACTTCGTTGTGATTTTTTGTTGTCATGGTCTAATTGTTCTTTGAGAATTGTTGAATGTTATTGCAATTGTTGTTATTGAATTATAATTCCCTACAAAATTGAGAGATTCATGACAATTTTAAGTTGCAAACTATACTTTGCTATGTCATGCACATAAGGTGTTTGATGGATCACCTCAGTGGAAAATGTGCTACATAGCAAGTGTGTGATGGTCTAGGCAGGTTTGTAGAGTATTTTGTCTGTACAGTTGAGATGAAAGTTTTCCCTAAGTGAAGCAAACAATCCTTTGGCTGATATCAACTTATAACTAGGCTAGGGTTGTGATTGGAAAATGCATTGCTGAACGAAGTACGATTGCCACACTGTCGTGGATAAGTGACTATCTCTGGTGTTTGAAGTGTGTTTCTGAAGAGCTTCCTGGAGGATGAATACATTGTGTTAGCGCTATTTTGAAATATAAAGTGGGACATGTCAATTGTTTGTTAATTGTCCTTTGCAAGACAACAATGTTTATCGAGCGTTGGATGATAATGGAAAGGTCTTACTAGTTCAAGTATTTCTGGTTCTTAAGGGAATTTTGAGTTACTTTTATCCATATTTATCCTACCATGCTCGAAGCCTACATTACATTCTTAATAAACCCCTATTTTGATCCTAGACCAAGTGACCTACATTAGTGGAGAATTACAAGAGGGGAAAGCCTAACAATATAAATTGTTAAATTTCTAACCTTTTTTGTAATATTCTGCTATATTTTATACGTATCAAATCTCTATTTAGAATCTTGTATTATAGCTTTTTGTTGTTGTTGTAACTTTTTGATATTTCCTATTGCTAGTTGTTTACCCCTTGCGGGGCAACCTTTGAGATGAGTGTTTTTCTTTTACGAGATGTGTTTTCTGGAATAATGTTTGGATGTGTAGGTAGCTTCAGGTTTCCACTAAAAGTTTCTGAAATGGAGCACATTCTATGTTTCAGTTATGGTGTATTCTGGACAAAAGTCCTACTTCGACGCCTCTGTGTTTCATCATGATATTTTACTGTGAAAATGCTCATCTTATAATATTTTTAGCTAATGTTTTTTTGAATTTTTTGTGTTGAACCTTAATGTGATGGAGAGAATGAAAAGACACTGATTGTGCTGTTACTATTTCTAATATCTAAATTTTTTGTCGTTTTCTGATTGTAGTTTGAGCTCTCAAGATTTGTTCTACTTGAGAAAAAGCTTCAATCTTTGGCGAGGAAGAAGAGAGAGAGAGAGAGAGTATTGGGTTGACAATGGATTCAGGTGATGCATCTGGATATTCAGCTGGGACGGACGATGATTATGAATCTTTACTTTCAACGACTGATGCGGAGCTCTTAAAACGAGCATGGCGGAATGAAAAGGCTGCTCCTGAAATTCTTCAACATGGGACTGCTTTGGTTCAAAGATCCAGAGAACAAATTCAATTGATGGTATCTACATTTCACATTTTGGCCTCTTAAATTTGTACCTGGGATATTCGTCTGTTTATTGTATAAACTTTGGCTTTCACCTTATGCTCTATTAGAATTCCTTTCTGTTTTAATATTTGTTTTGCGTTAAAACTTGTACTTTGTTTGGCATTATGTGGTGGATATATGGCTCAGCAGGTTGAGAATTACTAGTTGTTGTCATACTTTTAGAAGTTTGTTTATAAAGGGTCTATACTACAGAAAAACGAAAAAAATTGTTTTATCCCAGACTCTAGCAGGATTCAACAGAAGCTTCCAGTTCTGTTTAAGAGGATGAGATTAAACTTTTAGATAGACAAACTTATTTCTGGCAGAAAAAATAAACTGGACAATTTATTCAATTATTGCTTGACAGAATTTAATTCTAGCATCTTTGTGCACTTTGTCTGCTATTAGGTGAAGTGTTAGCTGTTAATATTCCTGTAGGAGGCATGACTTCAATGAGATTCTATGTTAAAGGACACAGCTTTGTTTGGTAAATCACAAATGAAGTTATTAGTTGAAAGCTAAAACTGTGTGCTATCTGAATGAAAAGCTGTTGTGCTCTCATCCAAACAAAGTTTATCATAACGTGTGTTGTTGCTGCTACTTAATGGACTTTAATCCATATCTTCAATGTTGGTGTACAACATCTGTTAATTGTCATATTTAATAAAGAGGAATGGGAAACTCCTCTGACACGCCAAATCTACATTTCATTTCATGATGCCAAAAGTTCCATTTTCATGTTTTGTATTGTTCATTTATATGAGTCTAATTTTTTCTTTTATTCCTCGACTTATGCTACTCATTATTACTTTATGCAATTTCATGGTTTACAATGTATTGCATGCTGATGCCACTTAATCTTTGCTCTTCAGGAAGAAACAGTAGAGGAATTTTTAAAAAATGGTGTTGATCCGCTCACTTTATCTCTTTACCAGATGGACCTTGATAGAACTCTGTTTCTATTAAGATCATATTTAAGAACCCGTCTCCAAAAGGTAGCCTTGAATTCTGCGTAAACTCTACCCTCCCCAGACCCCACGTTGTGGGATTTCACTGGGTTGTTGTTGTTGTTGTTGTTGTTGTTGTATTCTGTCTTTGATCCAGGTGAAATTCATATCTGGAAAGAGCTATAGTTCTTTAAGTTACTGGTAGTGTCTTTAATGCATGATCTGTTTGAATGTCATAGGATCTCATCTCTTAGTATGTCCCTGCAGCTTATCCCATCTTCATTCATTTCATAATTTATGTTTGACTGCAGATCGAAAATTATGCATTTCACATACAAAAAAATACTGGCTTATGGAATCGTCTATCTAAACAAGAACAGAAATTTGCTGAAAGGTAAAGTTGTTTCTCTTAATTCGAAGTGTTTAATGCTTACCAAGTTTTATAATGTTAATTACCTGGGATGATTAGGTGTATTGACGACATGGAGCAACATCTAGATCAATCTGTTCTCTCAAAGTTGCCTCATGGCTTCAAGTCCCACTTGAAGCAATCTTCACTAAGTTTGGCAGATGACATGGGTAAGCTTGCCATACTCTGTACAAGTGATTGAGTTGAAATTTGTTCAAGTCCCTTCCTCTGTCTGCTTGTTTATCCATTTCTGTGTGTGTTTCTCTTTATCTGTGTCGTTTTAGAGCTAAAAAGAGTTTCTGGAATCCGAGATTAATGGTTATAACTTAATCAAAAGCATCTTAAAATAATAAAAGTTTGTTGCTAAGTGATTTGAATTGTCTTCAAACACAATGTAGCAATTTAAATTGTCTTGCACTCATAGTATCTGTTTGTTTCTTTTTTTTTCGCATTTTAGACATCTCAAATTTAATGACTTTCGGATTTACATTGGTACTGAAACAATAGTTTCTCTTCTTGTATGCGTTTTAGTTCCTGAGCCGCAGCTAGATCAATTTGTTATCTGCAGAAGCAAGAAATTTTTAGGATCTTTTCAGCTTGATGACAGGTAATCTTCTTTATTTATTGTCATTTTTCTTGGGAATCCTGCATGATTATTTTCTATTCTTGACTTCCATTAATTTTCCTTGATGATAGTGGGGAAGAACCAGTGAACATTGAAGCCAATGATTTGTATGCTCTTCCTTACAAGTCTATAAAGCCACTTGTGGAGAGTGGGCAGATTGATCTGGTATGAGAGTATAGGAGTAGTCCTACGTTGTGCGGACTCTCAAAATATGTTGTTGTACTTGTATCAGATCCTCCAAAAATGCACTACTTTTGGAGGATCCGACACACACCCATGTACATTTTTGAAGAGTTCTAGCAACATAGCAAAACACTGCCTCTTTGTTTTCTGCTGATAAGAAACCCACGATTAATTATATTATCCAACAATGTCATAGTTTGTAACAAATGCAGCATAGGACTATTAACTCTCTTACAATCCTTTTAACTGCTCAAGAATGGTTTCCCCTATTGTGTTATGAGTAGTGTTCTCTTGTTTTTTCAAACTATTTTGTTTTTAAATGATTTTTTAGAAGAAATATGTTTGGTAGCTAATAAAGATGCTTAATTTTTTAATTTTCACCCCCATGAGTCATCTATAAAATTTTAGAGCTTTACTGGAAATTTTTCCAAAATAAAAATTTAAACTAGTTCTCATTTACAACTGAATGAATGTACTTTTATATTCTTAAATAATGATTCTCCACTACTAGAGCTTGTTCTTTCCTTTGGAACCTCATTTTCCTCATTCTTTTTGGAGCTTGTTTTCCTAGAAAAAATATTTGCGAACATGAAAAAATTGAAAAACATCTGGAAAATGTTTTCCTTCATACCGAACACATCCCTAATGTAAAGTAAAGAAAGCAAAACTCTCTCTTTCATGGACATACATTGTTGGACTTGTGTTAGGCACATACTTGGTATAAGATAAATCTAAAAATTTAACTGTGCTCATTTAGTTAGGGGGCTCTTGAATTATTTAGTTATTTTACGTCTGCCTGATTCTTGTCATTAATGACCATAGTGATATTGAGCAAACTCAAACTTAAAAGAACAAAAAAGGCCATTTCGTAACAACTTTTCATCTCATACTAACAAAGTGAAGAGGATACATATTAAAATAATACATCTGTTGGACAAATAAAAGTAAATTGCTGAAGTCGGTCTCTTTCTCGACCTAATTCCTCTTAGCCTGCAGATGGATATATGTTCCATATGGCTTGTGACAAAAGTCATAAAAGATGGATAGAATGAAACTTTAAAAAAGGAGGATATGTGGTAATGGTATTGATATGGTTTAGGAGCAGAGAGATGAAAAAATAATGTGAAATTTTTAGTAAGATAGAGGTGGCAACAGGTAGTTGTAGTAGTAAGCTGGTGGAGGCGAAGGAGATGGTAGGGGTGGTGACATGTAGTAATATGGAGGAGGAGGGGATGGTGATGGTGGGGGTGGTGAATTGTAGTAATATGGAGGAGGTGGAGGTGAAGATGGTGGTGGTGGTGACTTGTAAATGTATGGAGGAGGAGGAGAAGGTGATGGTGGGGGAGGAGATTTATAGTAGTAAGGAGGAGGGGGTGATGGTGATGGAGGAGGTGGAGATTTATAGTAGTAAGGAGGAGGAGGTGATGGTGATGGAGGAGGTGGAGATTTATAGTAGTATGGTGGAGGAGGAGATGGTGATGGCGGTGGTGGGGACTTGTAGTAATAAGGTGGAGGTGGTGGAGAGTTGTAAACGTATGGAGGAGGCGGTGAATTATAATAGTAATTTGGAAGTGGTGATGGAGAGGGTTGTTGTGAAGACTTATCAGAATACAAAGGTGCAGGTACAGGTACAACCGATGACTGAGGAGAGATTTTATCACTAGGATATGGTGATGGTGCCCATTCAGAAGGTGAGGGCGGTGAACTGTTATCATATGGAGATGGTGATAGTGGCGATGTAGTTGGTGAACTTGGATCGTTCTTGTCGTGGTAGTTAGATGAAGGCGCTGGGGAAGGTCGAGGAGAGAACCATTCTATAGGTGATGGTGGGGACTGGTTAGGATAAGAAGGTGCAGGTACATGCGATGATTGAGGAGATGTCGTATAACTAGGAGATGGTTCCCATGAATAATAATATGGTGATGGAGCCCATCTTGAAGGTGAGGGAGGGGAATTAAAATCATTTGGAGACGGCGATAGTGATGATGAAGTTGGTGAACTTGGAAACTTGTTGTAAGTAGGCGAAGGCACCGGGGAGAGTTGAGGAGAGAACCACCCTAAAGGTGATGGTGGACTAGAAATGTAATAATCCGAGGATGATGGTTGTGGTGATGGAGATGGTTGACGTGGTAACTCGTCGGGCTTAGGCATAGACGTTGGTGCTGACTTGTAAGTATAATATTTTCTCCATGAATAAGATTTATGACTTGCTTCTACACTCTTAGATATCAAAAGTATAGCCACAAACCATACAAGATGTGGCAAAAAAGAAGCCATATTTCTTAGAGGTATGAAGAGAATGAGGTGAAATTGATGAGCATAAAGATAAATAAAGTCCCTTATATAGTCTTCTTGTGAAGTTTTGGTAAATTTGTTTAGTGAATTTTGCTGGCCCAAGCTAGTTGGTAAGTAGACTTGTTCTCCAATGGTGACAGAATAATATGAGAAGAAGTCAAACACAAAACTTGAGGGGAAATGGAGCTAACATTTTGCATTTGGCATAAAAAAATCAGTTTTATTTGATTCCTTCTTGTTTACTGTATGCATAGTATATATATATCTATGAAGAACTTCCAAGGACGGCTTTGTGTTAGGGCATACTCCTTCCGTTTTAATTTCTGTCTTACTTTTTTTTTTTGTCCGTTTAAAAAATAATATATTTTTTGGATAGCTTTTTAATTCTAACTTTGCACATGATATGTTTGAAAATGACATGTTTAAGACCACAATATTAAAAGACATTATGGTATATTCATATATCTTTAGTAAAGATCACAAGATTCAAAAGTTTTCATTACTTTCATAAATTTCGTGTCAATTTAAAATCAGACAAAGAAATTAAAACGAAATGTCTGCCATTTACACCAAATTGAATAGAGTTTTCTAAAAACACCTTGCTAGTGGTGAATTAGAAAGGATTGCTCGATAAAATATGAATTGAAGACTGAACCTTGATATACCGCAGAACAATACATTTTTGTTAATACGAGATTTATTGGCATTTGTTGATCATTTGATTGGACAGAAATTTAAAGTGAAAAATAAATGTATTCGTTCTGTAGAAAATCTTTTACAAAATCAATGCAGATTGATTTTGTTTAAAAAATGTGGTTTGGGGGATTTTTTCCTTGGATTCGAAAAGATATACTCTGAGGTTTTATATTTATTTGTACGAAGTATGAAGAAAAAGGATCGTTTGGTCCTTGTATTCATGGTTTATCTATTTTAACAACTTTATATTGTTATTGATCCATTTGAATCATTACAACACCAATACTCTGAGGTTTTAGATTTATTTATACGAAGTACGAAGAAAAAGGATCGTTTAGTCCTTGTATTCATGGTTTATCTATTTAAACAACTTTATATTGTTATTGATCCATTTGAATCATTACAACACCAAAAATTATTTATTCAATAATCTCAATGATTGCTTATTCGTAGACTGTTATTTGTTCAAGACAGACCGCCATGGTGAAATTAATAGGCACGTTGCTCTTAGAAAGCAGTGTTAATGCATCTTGATACAAGTCCAAGTGACAACATACCATCTTCCGAAAAGAATAAATAGATCTTATAATAAATTCAATCCCAATTATCAAAATTGAATTATACATTCAATATAGTCCTAAAAAAATCATGATCCCACACCGATACTTAACATGTACCCACTCTTTCAGATCCATCACAAGGAAAACAAAACCCAAAAATTGCCAAGCATAAATTAAAAAAATACGTAAGAATAAAAAACGAGTACACATATTTTGTAGGTGATTGTCTGCTATACGTAGAATTTATGGAACTTTTATTTGCAAAACTTATTACATATTTTTTATATTAACCATTATAATGTTCAGAAGATGTTTTCTCTGTATTTCAAGAATAAATTATCATCTAACATGTTATTATCAAGTGTGTCACATAATGTTACAGGAAAATATACAGAAGCTCTAAGCCTTCACATCAGTATCGTACAACCATCAAACACTTAGCTTTGGCCGAAAATTAGAATCCACAAGTAATCTTGTAAACTCATCAGTGCAAGCCATTCGAATACGCTCTGGAGTTGCTGGATTATCAAGAGGGAACCAGTCGCTGTAATCAGCTTCCATCCTTGCAGATTTTATGGCATTCTTGATGGCGAAAAAGGCAGATGATGCAAGAAAGAAGGGTGGTTCCCCTACTGCTTTAGATGAATGAATAGCCTTGGTGTTTGGGGCATTCTGTTGGCAAAATGTCAAGCAGATTGTTAATGGCAAAGTTAAGATATGGTGTGCAGACACATATAGACTTCCAAATAGGTGAAACTTACTTTCAAAAGAGAGACATTAAATTTGAAAGGCACATCATTCAAAGATGGAAGCTTGTAATTTCCAGGTCCACATGTGAATAAGCATCCAGGTGGAATCCACTTGTGTGCTTTATCGCCCCATTTCAGCTCTTCCAGTGCTACCCATCCAAGACCCTGTAGAAATGCTCCTTCTATCTGCATAGAGTATGCATGAATTTTAGCAAAGCTCCATTTCAGATCGAAAGATACAAGATCCAGCCTATCTCCAGATGTGGTAGTGCTTCTATCTCTTTCCAAGTATAGACGATTAGAAGCAAGTATGCAACAGGGAAGTAATGCACTAAACATAATATATGCAGGTCATCCTTGTAAATATCTGAATGTTTCGAATAAGAAAAATAAGCAAAAAGAAGAACATTTGGGAAGTGTCCTATTGAGTTTAGTACAAACAATTAGAGAACTTAAATTTTACGAAATGCAGATGGGCTTTAGAAATTTGAATATTATTCTTCCTCCTTGCTCCCCATTCAAAACAATAAAATGCACACATTATTTACATGTAGATAGATCTGGCCAAAGCCAAAACTAGCCAGACCTTCAATCATCAATAACTTCAGCATATACTAATCGATAGTCTAATTTTTTATATTCATATAATCAAATTATGTCATTAAGCAGGCCAGCTAAACAATCGAAAAATTCAAAATCTATACGCCAATAGTACAGAGAGAGCAACAATGACCTGTCCAACATCAATCGCCGGATTGAGGGAGAACCCAAGGTCTAGGAGGACGTCTGCTCTCCTAGTATGGAAATCACCTGTCAATGTGTCAATTTCAACTTCGGAAAATGCAGCACCATAGGTGAAGTACCTAAATGGATTGCCTTTTCCAGATTTCCAATCAAAGCCAATATCAGGTGTAATGAAGAACCCATGAGCAGAAAGGTCTATTCTCTCGAAGTAGCACGCACTGACAAGCTGATATTTAATCAAAGAACAAGGCATCAAGTCAGCAGTTAATGTTTTTCTATTATCATCATGACAGTGCTATAGAAAGAGGCAGTGCAATATTTCAGTCAATTTTGAGGTATAAATAAAATTTAAGACATGTACTAAACGTTTAGATTGAGCGAAGATACACAATTCTTGCGGTATTATCAATCTGAACAAGGTATCATATATGGTGCAATTACGGGACAATATGCCACAGAAAGGTAACGAGTGCTCGGGAAATGAAATAAACCATGAAGAAAAACTTACTGTTCCATTGCAAAAAATCTTTCACGGATTCTCTTTTGCAGATACTCAGCTTTTTTTGAGTTTCTTATAATTTGATGTTTCAATTACCAAGCTACGGGCAGTAGCGTACACATAATTAAAGGAATAAAGGAGGTGGGTGAGGTGAAAATACTTTTTTCTTTAAAAATCGAGCTTTGAGAAAATCACTCATTGATCCGGCCTTCCAATAGTCTTGTAACTAGGAATGTCATGATTCATGTCCCATTATCTTGCTACATGCCCATGTTACTAAGTCTTTCATCTGCTGTCATAATCGCTGCATCTTATACAAAACACCATCTGTCCTCCTAGATGGACAAGTCATTTCTTCGTCTGTTACTACGTACCTCTATTTTCCTTCACAAACTTTTGCATGCCTAGTTTAACTGATACAAGGTGTGACAACTAAATTTTGACTTCAAGTGCAGGAGGTACGGTTATTTAAGAACTTGAAAGCAATATACGTGCTGCAGTCAATGTCTTAACTCTCCTTTTTGGTGCACAGGAGGGGAGGTCATATATTTGCATCAACTTCTTACCATTTAGCGTTTTGTTCTCTTCTGACTTTGAATTATTTCCACCTTCCTTTTCTTCACTTACCATCTAACAAATCTTCATCTTAGGCCACTACATAATTTGTTGTTTTTGATATAAGAACTGGAGACTTCATCCTCCCATGGCTCTGAAAAAGCTGTAAGCACCACTTGTAATTATTCACATATCCTTGTACGTTTTCTACACTAATGTAACTCCCTTAGACTCTTTTTCCTTGCCCTTAAATACCTTGAGTTATATGGACATAGCCAATAAGCCTGGTCAAATACTAGCCCATGCAAGGCTATGCTTGAAGAGATGCCAGATGCATGCACTGTAGACTAGTAACGCCTGGAACTTAGTACCTCCTCACAGAGCTAACTTGATGTGTCATTTTGTATCCCTTCTATTCATTCAAGTGCATATCTACTAGTCTTTAGTTTCTGTTCCTTGGACTTCTCAAACTCAACTTAGTCAGGTAAAAGAAAAAGATAACACAAGCTCAAGGTCTTCAATACTCTGATGAACTATAAAGTTAAATTATCTTCTTTCAAATGATATAAGCCATGTCATCTTCTTCACAATTGGTGCCTAACCCTGAAGAAGTGTGACTTTCACGCAAGGAGTTACTGTAGGAAGAGACCAACATTTTGTGGTTACAATCAAAATAATTTGAAGGTGGGAAAGGAAGGTGTGCCAGGGAATATGCATATAGCCCTTTTTATCTGAAAAATGGTGTCAGATTAGAAGTAGAATTTCATAAGGAGAAAAAAGAGAGAATGATACGGACCAAGCAAAATGGAGAAACGGAAGAGGAGTAAGGAAAACAAAACAGAAAATATGATAGGGATGATCACAAGCCACAACTGATTTGAACAGCCCACAATGTTTGCTCTTTTATTTAATTATCACTTACTGTTTAGCCCATTAAATTAGAGAAATTTACGAGTAGAGTATTTTATCATTTCCTCTTCAAGCCAAAATCCCATCCATGTTCAAACATAAGTCATACAAATATTTCGAATGATAGACAAGGAAGTCAGGCAGATTAGGAATGAAATAAAACAGATATCAAATAGAAAAAAATTACTTAAAAGCCAGCACAAAAAAGAAGACCTCCTCAAAAGAGCTGAAGTTAGACTTGGATGCAATAGGCTCCATCCGTGCTTTTATTTGCTCGCATGCATCCAATACTGCAGCTCCATACATGTCAGAACTTGCAGAAGCAGCTGTTGGTGAAGCATTAGGTACCTAGATTGGCAAGAAAACTAGATGAGACAGGTAGTAATATTTTTCATAAACTTCAAACAAAATTGACATGCAACACAAGGAATTTGAATAAAACAATACGAGGTGCTAGAAGAAATATCTACACACACACCCCAAACAAAGCAAACCACCGCTTGGCTGAGGAAGATCAGTTTCAATTATTTTAGGTAGCAAGTGAAGGCAGTATCTAAGTTCAACATTTACAGACCAAGTAAATTCAAGTTTTAATATTGGTTATTAAGGAAGGGGAGCCTTGGCAAAAGTGGTAAAGTTGTTGCCACGTGACCAGGAGGTCACAGTTTTGAGCTGTGGATTTTCTTGCAAAAAATGCAAGGTAAGGCTGTGTACAATAGACCCTTATGCTCCGGCCCTTCTCCAGACCCCCGCGCATAGGGGGAGCTTAGTGCAACAGCCTTCCCTTTAATATTGGCTATTAAGTTTCTGTCTTAGCTCATTTTTTCTCATCGCCATCTTGTACATGCCTAACCCTTACCGTCGTCACAGCTAATATTTTTTTGATAACTCGTCCCAGCTAATATTAAA
The DNA here is from genome assembly GCF_947179165.1 of Solanum dulcamara. Lineage (NCBI taxonomy): Eukaryota > Viridiplantae > Streptophyta > Magnoliopsida > Solanales > Solanaceae > Solanum > Solanum dulcamara. The sequence goes on from NC_077245.1 coordinate 67,995,020, forward strand.
ATAAAACAAGAATTATGCCATGTGATTCCCATGTATCCTTTCGGTTTGTTCACCAATAGAAGAATAGAAGCTTCAAACAATGATGCAATGATTTTTGTCTCACACCCAATACCTTGTCAGTACTTGTGTCTGAAATGAATACTGCACTTAGAGGGATGTTAAAGGAAGATGCAGCAATCTGAGCAACTTTTGTATGCAAACCTTGGCCCATCTCCACACCCCCATGAGTAACCAACACTGTTCCATCTGTATAAACTTGAACAAGAGCACCTGCCTGTAGTCAATCAGTCAGTGAATAACCAACTTAAACTTTTGGGATTACAACTTTTCATAGAGCTAAAATTATGAAACAATCAGCATCGAAAAAGGTGTTGGTTATGAAGAACATGAACCTATATCTCCGGTAGAACTATTCATATCTACAACTTAACTTATTCAAGTGCACTTCACCTCTACCACTTGCATTTTGTAAATTGCTTGACAGAATGAGAAATGTGTGATCAATAGGAGTCTCATGTTTTTAATCATATCTTTAAGGGGCAATAGCATGTTGGTTCTCATAGTAAATGGAATGCTTTTTAACCTTATCTCAAAAAGAAGTGGAAAACTTAACCAATTACAACAGTCAGTCAACGGCTGTTATCATGTGCCAAAGAAACAGCTTAAATATATCCAGCCACCTGGGCTGGTTAGCAAATCTTTGTTGAAAGCAGAGTCGGGAAAAATGAAGGCAATAATTAAACTACTCACTACTCAAAGGAACATGGACCTAACTAGGAACTTTTGGGTGTACAACAAAGACCACAACTTACCTGGTTCATAGACTTGAAAGTGAAAGCTATCCCAAATTTGGTTGGCACCATGGCAATACCTCGCTTCTTCCATCGATTATGGCGATTGAAATTTTCAACTTCATTTTGAGCATTAATGAAATCACAAGAAGATTTCAGTTCATTCCAGAGACGCCCCAAGGTACAGTCTTCAACTTTTTGACCATAATGCAAGACTGATCCTTCACTGATGAAATTTATTTCCTGGTGGAAAAATGAAAAATGAGAAAACAATCCATATACATCATCACCTACGGTACAAAAATAAGTGGGAATGGAGAAGCTGTTGATATGCATCACATATGAAGATAGACTATACAGACAATCATCAGAAACACCAGGCATACCCTTATTTCTTCTGGGCTTTTGTTAACTTCCACCGCAATCCTCTCTATCCAATTCTCAGCAATTAGCATACCCTGTGGGCCTCCAAACCCTCTAAAAGCTGTATTACTAGGAAAATTAGTGAAGCATGCTTTTCCATTAATCATCATATTTGGTATTTCATAGACATTGTGTGAATGGAACATAGAACGTTCAAGTACAGCGACTGATAGGTCTAATGAATTTCCAGCATTATTGTAGATATGAAGATCCAAGGCAAGTACTTTCCCAGCATTTGTAAAACCAACCTAACAATAATAGAGAATGTTAACATTGTTTTCTCCATATTCAAAAGAAAATGCTAATAGAAATCAGAACAGAAACTGACACAAAGCAATGTCTATCAAACACATTAGGAAAACGAATAAAACCAAATTTTACCCTTTCTATCATCCTGCTTGAGGAGGCTTATATAGTCCAATAATCTATATCTGCTAAGTATTATACAGATTGATCCCATGTAACAAAAACAACACAATAGGCTGGGAAAGAACTTGTCGAGTTCGTAGCCTCGACTCTTCTCCAATTGTTATTACTACACCGCAAAATCCAATGCAAATAATGCCTAAAAGAGTTTATCAGTCTATGCAGCCCAACAATTCAATGGGTTTCAGTAAGTCAGCAAGTGTACATATCCCTTCACCAAAATATTTATGACAAATCTACCATTTCGACACATCCCAAAAAATATGGCACACTCAAATAACAAAATCTGTTCACTAGATACTAGTTACACTAATTCAAATTTAAAATACAATATCATGTATTTCCCACAAATGCTTGAGCAATAAACACCACAGAAGTGAATGAGTTAAACAAGCTTTCCCATGCCATACAAATGTCGCATAGAATGAGTCTAGCTGTGTATAACGTGATCATTAACTCATCTATTTACCTTGTACTTCCCAAGAAAGCTATGTCGCTGCCCCATTATCATCATGTCTATATCCCTATCCAGAATAATTTTCACTGGACGATCCAACAGGTATGATGGAACAGCCGCTGCAGCAGCAAGCATAGCAGACCTAGTCTCCTTGCCTCCAAATCCACCACCTATCCTTTTGGTCTTGCAAACCACTTTTGACATCGGAAGACCAAGAACAAGAGAGACATACTTCTGGTGCTTCTGAGGAGCCTGCAAGATAGACAGTGATTGGGACACCAAATTAGCAGCGCAGTTATTCCCCCTTTCCAAACAAGTAAATTAGAGAAATGTAGCATCTTAAGCTGAATATTAACCTAATCCACGTGTCGAACTAAACCCATCTAACAGCATAATAATGATATCTAAGAAACCAGTAACTATCTAGAACCGAAATCAATAAAAATAAGTCACGATTATATCAAACTGACACTAAACTTAGATGGCTATGTTTGATCACATATATATCATGTGAGTCTGAGAAGCCACAGTAAGTAGAGAAAAGCTAAGAACTTTAGTAGGTTATGTGCTATTTCTAGTTAAAACTAGGCTCTGCGAACCTTTTCGATTTTGCGTCAAAAATTAAAAACAACAGTAGTCACAAAATAAGCATATAAAAAAGCAATCGAAGTCCAAATATGTGTCATCTGAGAGTGTCAAGTATGGAAAACACATGCAGGATATATGTGTTCTTGAACAAGCTTTAATATCAATTGCACTTTGGGCGTAGGAGTAACTTATTAACTGAAATTGAGTTCTATGACAGGATCAAGGCTTTGGCGACTCAGTGGCAGATGGCTAGAACTTCCCCTTATTACCATTTCTTTTAATGATTATTAACACTTGAATCTAAACAAGCAAACCACAAGAAGAAGAAAAAGATACCACACCAGAATTAATGCCCTATAACTTACATATACTTGAGGAACTAAGAGAGTGACTCGATTTATGTTTGAAGTACCTGGGTAGATGAGATCATGTGCACCTCATTCCCACTATCCACTGTCCATAAAAATGTGCCATGAGGCTCCAAATAGAAATGTTCTTGACCACCTACCCTAACTTCTCCTTCTATAATACTGTCACATTGACCCGACTGGAAACACTGTTCAACATCACCCTTTGTCATACACCTTTCCGTATTAGGATGATAACTGTTGGCCTGTATAGCATCCTCTATCGATAAAACTGGAGGTAGCTCCTCATACTCAACATGAACCTTTCTAGCAGCAAGTTTTGCATTTTCATGTGTGTCAGCTACAACCACTCCAATAACCTACACATATTCACCCAGACAATAATAGGTAGCTATGAGGAAACAGTTGAAATTATAAAGTCATTCCCAAATCAAAATCTTAAAACAAGTCTACACAAATTAACATTGCAAGAGAAGCCAGTTTATTCTGAATATTAACCTAATATAGTGTACAGATAAATTTGTGCATGGAGAGAACATCTCAGAGTATACCATCATACCTGACCCACAGAAGTGACAAACTCTGTGGCAAAAAGTTCCTCATCCGCAATAACTGGTCCAATCATATTCTTACCAGGTACATCTTTAGCCAAAAAGATTCCTGCAAATCCAGGAGAGGACCTGGCTCCCGAATCATCTATCAAAAGTATACGAGCATGAGGTTTTTTACTCAATATCAGAGCAGCATGCAAACTATTGGGTGGCATTGGCTCATCATCAGTATATTCGGCCTCTCCAGAAACCTGAAAATAGTCAAGTTTACCAGCCAAGATATAAGTGGCAATTTTGGCCAAACAGAGCCATTAAAAGGACAGTTATTTCATCAGAATGCCAGCTCAAAATAGTCAAACACTTTCAAAAGTTCCAATTTCCTATGCATAGACAGATCTGTACACTAGAGACTTTGCAATCATAGAAATAGCTTCCTTCTCAAAAGAGAGAGTACCAGAGGAAAATAAGAAGCAATGAAGGGACCCAATGTTGTTGATAGGAAATTAATAATAAAGCAATACCGTAATCCATTTAGTTACTAGATCCAAGAATTTTAAAGGGAACCAATGTTGTTTATCACTAGAAATACGCTCCTGCACAAACCAGAAAATAGATAAACTGGAGAAAGTAGAAAGTGACACCATGTCCCCTATGCTGTTAGTACAGATTCAATCCTAATACATACAACAAGAGAGGAGCAGCAGCAAGGAACTAAAAACCCAAAATTCACTTTTTCATGAACCAACAACAAATGTATCTTTTGTGTGCTTGTTCTTCATCAGACTCGTGGAAGTAAAAGATTAGCTAGTCATGAACTCCATTAGCACAAAGGTCATTCCAGCCCTTACATCAATTATGGCATAAAATTAGTGTCGTGCTAGGAGGTCAAGAAGTCTTTAAGCATTTAGAAGTTGCTTCTTGTCTGTCCACATGCAATCTAGAATTTGTGGAATTATCATCTTCTAAATCTGAACAGTTCAGGAATAGACATCAATAAATATTGCATAATTATCAAGCTATGAATGTAGTTACCTGAAGCCTTGATGAAATATGAACTTCAGGGGAACCCACAGAAGTACCATGCCTCGTGATCTCAAAATCCTGGATTGAACTAACGGATGGTCGAAGAGATGAATCTACAGCTGAAACATGCGAAGCTGGAACTTTCTCAAGAAATAATGGTTGTCCATCCATTTGATGACAAACCCACAAGAAAAATTTGAAGAAGAAGCTAAATGTTAATGATTTTCGAAATTCAACCATCCCACCAGGTGCATCTTCTTTCAGCACAATTTCCTCCTCCAAAATTTTCAAAGCACCCTGCAGCAGCTCTTTATTCCAACTTTTCCCGATTAAGAAGTCACAAGTTTTTGATGCAGCAAATGAAAGTGGAGCAACCCCACCATATACAATCAAAGCATCTGAAACTAACCAGTTCTTGTCCTTCTCTTCAAGACAGACACACATCCCAGAATTGACGATGGCAATATCATCATCTCTCCTATGAGATTGCTTAAATTCTTTCACAAACTCGAATGGCTTATTCCAAGGCAATGATACCGACAGTAAAATTTCACTACTTGTCAGATCCACTTTACGATAGCCCCGGAAGAAATTTTTAGCCAGACATGTTCTGACATTTCCTTTGCAATCAATTATTCGAAACGTCGCTCCTGCTGCCATCCAAAGAGGGTTCAAATCGGATATTGGGCTCGCAGTGCAGATATTCCCACCAACTGATGCAACATTTCGTATTTGTGTTCCAGCAAACCACTTTATCTGCTCGATGAGAGCTCGACATGATGATGTTTCATACTCAGGGCGGTTATTTCTTACCTTCTTTAATACATCCAAAAGCTGTGATAATTTAACTCCAGCACCTATTTCTAAGCCATTATCCTCAACTCTTATATAGTTAAGTTCAGGAACATGTGCAACAGATATTAATATAGGATAGTGAATACCTTTAAGCCTGACTTCAATTCCCACTTCTGTATTTCCAACAACTAACCGGGCATCTGGAAATCTTGCTTTTAAATCCAACAGATGCTGAAGTTTTAAGGGCCTATACCACTTTCGTCCATTTGATCCACTCAAACTTAAATAGGTCAATTTCCTTAATATAAGTTCAGGAGGGAAAATAAATTCTTTGCTGGTGTACGTGGTTCCATCGGTTTCATTGTAAGAAAGTGGCTTCCAGCCACAATCATTGCTTAAATTTTGTTTGATGGTTTCTTCACTACTTTCAGCCTTCGGCCCACATGAACAAGGCTTACCCGTTGAAGGACAGATAAATTCACCAGTATTAATGTCTTGTAAAGATGTGCTGGTGTATAAAGCATTATTAGTTTTTGTGAATACCCGAAATGCATCAACAATTGGCCTATAACCAGTACATCGACATAAATTTCCGGCAAGGCTTTCTTCAATTTGCTCTTCTGTAGGCTGTTCTTTAGATGATCGTAGTAATGCATACATGGACATGACGAAACCAGGAGTGCAGAATCCACATTGTGAACCATGCGAGCGAGCCAATGATTCCTTTAGAATGTTGTTGAAAAGCAGAGGAGTTACAGGAATGTCGCATACATCATCATCCATAAAAAGGTACTATTTGAATTAACAAATAATGTTGAAAAAACATGCGAAAATCACGGACATGTGAAACCAATTAATGTACCTGAATTGGGTGCAATCCAGCTTTACGGTTCCCAATTCCCTCCACTGTGATGACATGCATCCCTTCCACAGAATATAGAGGAGCCAAGCATGCATTTACTGCATGGTGCCTTTAGAGAAAATACAACTTTATAAACTGAATATGATTTATGGAAATTTTTAATAGTATACTAATTGAATTGGAAGGATGCACCGGGGCCCAATCAAATCAACCAGACTTCACGTTTACCAAATTATTGCTAATAAATTATTATGACTATGTTCTTTTATCTCTTAACTAACCATATTTTTCAACTAGTTTCTCTGTACTCTCTGAGTCAAATACATTCCCCAAAGACTAGCATCACCACCACCACCCCAACGAGAGAACTTCTAGCAGAATAAGATATCATCTCAAAGGCAGGATTAGAGTGTTACAAAAAGCTCATGTTCAATGGATACTAGAATGAAGACTATATATCTAGCACGATAATTGTTCATTTCAAGTTTCGGTAGTAGCGGTCTCATATTTTTTCTTGTGGTGGTGCTTTCTTTTGGTCATGGTCCTTATGTACTAGTCAAGGAGACAAGGACTCAAATAGTAATTATAGGAAACACAAATTCTTTATTCAATTTTTAAGTAACCGTCCCAACTGACTTCTAGGTTAACCTAGTATTAGGTCAGGCCAATGCCAAAGGGTTCACAATCTGTAACAGTTTAGTCTGCTAGAGCAAATACAGAGTGATAAGGTCTCTGAACTTTCCAAACTCACCAATTATACAGAAAGTTTGCTCTGTTTGTTGAAGGATACACAATCAATTGAGGATAAGGAAAATTTATTAAAATTAACTAGTATTTCATTTTTACTATCAGCAGCCATCTTCTAGAACTATGCAGAGAGCTATCTGCTATCCATCTTGACAGCTATCATACTTATTTAGATGTTAAACAGACATAACATCAGTTTACAGGAATGAAAACGTATCTACTACAATTACCCAAGACCCATCTAACTGACTTCCTCCGCTCATGTCCACTCATGTTGGCTGAGTATCAGACAAACAAATAGTACTAAGAGCGACAGAAGAAAAAAGACCATAGTTTCAAAAAGGATGGCAAAGGCAAAACCTTTACTGCCTAATACAATCAACCACCTCATTCCCTACCACCCAAAATGAAAGTAACTATTTGGGGATTCAGAAACTTACGACCAAGATCTCAGCTCTCAGAGTAATCATACAACTGATCAAAAGAAAAACATCCATAGATCAAGACATGGATCACACCTATCCCGCAAAAATTGTAACCTATGCAAATGCAAACAAGTGCAGAATTCATTGCTATCCACTAAATCATGCATACACCCGCACACCCTAAAAGAAGGTATAAGACAGACTTGGAGACAGAGATGGAAAGAGATGGAAGGAGACTCACACACATTTCTTCAAATTCTGATCAAAATAAGAAACCATTACAGTGCATGCCCCACACCCACCTTCACCACAGCCTAGCTTGGTGCCTGTCAGGCCTATTTCTGCATAGCCAAAGAGATAGAGCAACTTCAGATAAACCACCAAAACAGAATCAGATAGAGACTGAGAGAAAATAAAATCCAGATCAATCATCTGAACAGAAATGAAAACTACAAATTCCTGAAGTATTGGGCAACATAGACGCTTAGTGAGTTCTCAAGACAATGTAAAAAACATATTCATTAAACAGTACCAACAACTGCATAAAAACTCTATGTATCTTTATCTTTACAATTGATCTATTCAGTATGTTTTTATACATATAGTACGAGGAGGGGTAGAGGTAAGTCAAAAAAGTATTGGGGCAAGGTGATTAGACGTGACATGGCGCCGCTTCATATTACCGAGGACATGACCTTAGATGGAAAAGAGTGGAGGTCGCGTATTAGGGTAGAAGGTTAGTAAGGATAGAGTGTTGTCTAGCCTTGCTTGTTATCTATTTGCATATATTATGTATTGTGTTTCGATTATTACACTATATTTTTTGCCTTTTTGTGTATTTTGTCACTAGTATTGTTTCTATCTTGTAGGCTTGACACTGCTTTTGGTATTAATTCTTATACTTTCTTCATGTCTTCTTCTTCGTTTACTTGAGTTCGATGCATTTGAGCCGAGGATCTTTCGAAAACAGTCTCTCTTCCTCCATGAGGTAGTGGTAAGGATTGCATACACTCTACCATCCTCATCCCACTTAGTGGGATTTCACTGGGTATGTTGTTGTTGTTGTTGTTGAACTTGTGTAAAGGTTAGAGAATTCTTCTTTTTGTTAATTTTTCTGTTACTAGAATCCTTAGTTCAGCAGGTAACTAAAGATGTTAAACCCCCCTAATCATATCCTCTTGTTACTCTAATGTTATCCACATTCACCCTTCAAGGCTACAGTGCTCTTCCTTCTCTTCTAAACCAACAAACTAGACATGCACTAAGATGAATGCATCAGCTTTTATAAAATACAACAGATATTTAAAGAGATCGAGCAAAGAATGAAGACCGTACATTGAACAAGAGGGGACTCTGCAGCAAAGAGTTGACCATCAAAGAATTTACAAACACTAAAACCAAGAATATTTACTGAGCCTTCATTCACATATCACTGACATCAGTAGATGCACGTAATGGGACGATGTACAACATTCAATTATGCTCAAATCAAGAAAGTCTGATGCAAGAACGTCAATTCAAGAAGGACTTAGAAATTCTACAGCTAAGAAAAGTGGATAAAAACTAGGGCTAATCTACTAGTTAACAATATTCATTGATGACAAAGATAAGAATACAAGCATTTAGCATATTCAGCTGATTAGCAGACAAAAGAGTATAACTAACTCCTAGGAACTAATGCAAATAACAGAACTATTAAAGATAAGACTATGGACTTAACTGTATTTTCCGGTAAAAGGCTACAATTTAAAAACCAAACTAACTTAACTACCAGGTACAAGCTCTGAAAGCTTCTGGTACAATCCCATCTTTTCTGGTTTCTTTCTAATACGTATTGAAGTCAATCTTCTACTTTCGGATTCTCATTATAAATTGAAGTTAGAAAGTGGCGCAGATATTTAAACAGAAGTCAGATATTGTAATATGCATTGATCTGAACTACAACCTCATGCTTTTCTTTCAAGATGTAATTTTTTTAGGAAAAAAGAACTCCCAACACCTTGAACTAGAACTCAGAAACCAGGACACATAACTATAAGAGAGTATCTGCCAAAACGAGCTTTCTTGTTTTCCCTATAAGCAATAGATATCTCCTTTCCAAAGCTTTTTCCCTTGACAAAGAAAAGACATACTAATGAGTGGTATTTTTCTCTCCTAATCATGCATGTTTTAAAAGCCTACTGTGCAAAGCTGTTTCCGGAGAGTTTCATTACAGTGATGCACTGGATTGTAGTTTGAAATTCTCTGGGAAGGTAAGATTGTACAAAAGAGAGTGATCTTCCACTCAGTTAAAAAAAATCTCCTATCTCTAGTGATACTATTTCATTAGATTATGTCTTCATTTGTAGCATTAGACTATGTCATAATACATAAACATACCCTTTAAATTGGCCCCAGTTGGCATCTATGCCCCTCCCACTTTGAGCGTGCACGTGTAGGCACTTAACCATCATAAAATTGAACAAGTAAACACACACATCCTACATCGGAAATCACGTGAGATTTTCCATATGTCTACCTGTTCAACTTTACGATAGTTCAAGTGCCTACTTGTGTAGGCTCAAATAGTTGTCAGTTGAGACCAAGTTAAAGTGCAAGTTTTATGTATTATGCATCTTCAATTCAGTAAAGCAAACTTTAAATTTCTTCCAGTCCATCAAAGTGGAGAAAGCATAGATTACCAGAGACAATGTTAAGAAACCCGAAAATATACTAACATATGAAATCCACAGATTAAACAAAGCAGGAGAAAGCAGAGTCCTTTCAGCAGTTAGATTTACACAAATAAAAAATTACCCAAATTGAACATTTACCAGAGAAACAAAACAAGAAAACAGCTCAGCACAAATGCAAGCTTAATCAAATCCCAAAATTGAAACTTGAACATTTGAGTTTTTAAAGTTATGATTTTCAGAACTTGAAGTTGTCTGGACATAGACATACATGCATATCAAAGTTTTGTGAGCGAAAGTGAAAACTGGCTTGAAGATCAAATTTTTAAAAGCTTATGGTCAAAATCTTGATCCAAAATCTATAGGCAAATGGCAAGTTAGTTCCTTGTTCATTTAAAACTGTTATTGAGAAGAAAAAAGAAGAGAAACCCACAAAAATAAGCTCAAAAAACTAACCTCTTAGATATTCAAGAAGAGTCAAATGGGCTAATCCATCAGGTAACACTCGACGAACTCCATTAACGTATAAAATTGCTTCTTTTGACTCCTCTTCTATCAATTCCTCGTTCATCAAAGAACCCATTTTCCAAAAACGGGAAAAAAAATCAGCAATGAAAAGATTGAGAGTGGTCAATAAGTAGTAAAGGGATTTTGTTGTGGAAATCAGAGTCGGTTGTAGGAACAAAATATTATTTTTCCTATTTTTTAATATAGTCTCTATCTTATAAGAACATGTTAGATGAGATTATCTGAATTAAAAAAGTAATTTGATTGGATCTGATTGTTTTTTTAAAAAAAATAGGATATATCTTAACCTCATGATTTTGAACATATTATTTTAAATGTTTAAATTTCAGAGTTATTTAATATATAAATAAGTATTAATTTTAAATAGATTTAAAAAATCAAAACAAATATTGAAATGAAAAATAAGGGTGTACAAGTTAAATCGAACCAATAAATCAAATCAAAACCAACTTGTGATTTGATTTGATTGGTTTAGCGCTGAAAAAAAATAAATCGATCATTGTTGATTTGGTTGGTATTAATAGAAAAAAAATCAAACTGAATCCAAATCAAATCGACATACTCCCTTCGTCCATTTTTATTTGGCACATATTGACTTGGCACAGGAATTAAGGAGCAGTAAATAATAAGAGTAACTTTACCAAATTATTTCTATTTAATATAAGTCATTTAAATAATTAGGATCAATTAAATCTAACTAAAAAATTTGTATAACTATAAAAACTCCTTGAAGTTTTCACCCCAACTTTAAAAAAATATATTTTAAAGTGATACATGGGTTCAGAAGGAGTATACTCCATTTATATTGGAATGGAGGGACATGAAGGAACGTGTATTTGATCATTTATTAGACTTTGAAAGTTTAACTTTGATTTATAATTCCAAAGTATTGAAAAATCTGATATAGTATTAAATAAGAGTAAAATAGATAGAAATAGATAAATTATTCATTAATTTTAGAAAGTGGACAAATATTGTTGGACATTCCAAAATAGTACAGGGGCCAAGTAAAGATGTACGGAGGGAGTAATACATATACAATTTTATTTTTTTATATACAAAAAATATTTATTATAATATGTTTTGTAAGTATTTCTTAAATTAGTTTATGATTTTCAATGTTTACATATATTATTTCATATTTGGGCTTGTAATATGACTTAGAGCCCGTTTGAATTGTCTTTTTGTGAGTTTTTAATATGTTTTACTAAGACAGTGCCTCAAAAATGGCGTTGTACATCTTATTTTTTTTAATTTTATTTATTCAAATGTCTTTAAGACGCCATTAAATAATATAATCACGCGATCAATGGAACAACCTTCATTTGAAAACTTCAAGTCCGGCATTAAATCACATGATGAAGGGAACAACCTCTTTAATTTAATCTCTTTTTCGATCACGGTGTAATTGTAAAAAAAATCAAGAAAATTGAAAGAATCAACTAAAACTAAAACCCAAAAAACCGACATTAGATTGATTTAATTTGATTTATAAGTTTAATAAACTAATATAATTAATTTAGTTATTTTTTAATTAAAAAATCAAACCAAACTAACCAATGTACCCCCTAATGAAAAGTACACATAATATTTTATAAAAATAAATATAACACTTCAATTAAAATAACAGCATATTTTGTACGTAATTTTGATCATCTTGTCATCACAGTATTTCTTTTAAGACAACTTTCGAAAATACTAACTTCAAATTTGAAAACTCAGCCAAAATCAACTAGAAATTCTCGTCAAACATCGTCGAAATTGATATATAAACTCCAAAAAAAAAAATCTCAATCAATTTCAACAATACCCAAAGCAAACAAATAATGATTTTAGAAAACTCAAATTAAAAATCAAAGCTTCAAAGTTACACATTATTATAAAGTGTTACATAATGTTACAGGAAAATGTAAAGAAGGCATCATATGAAGCTCTAAGAACTGCTTCACTTATTCAGTACAGTACAACCATCAAACACTTAGCTTTGGGCGAAAATTAGAATCCACAAGTAATTGTGTAAATTCATCGGAGCAAGCCATTCGAATACGCTCTGGAGTGGCTGGATTATCAAGAGGGAACCAGTCGTTGTAACCAGCTTCCATCCTTGCAGATTTTATGGCATTCTTGATGGCGAAAAAGACAGATGAGGCAAGAAAGAAGGGTGGTTCCCCTACTGCTCTAGAAAAATGGATAGCCTTGGGGTTTGGGGCATTCTGTTGGTAAATGTCAAGCAGATTGTTAATGGCAAACTTAAGATATGGTGTGCAGATGCATATGGACTTCCAAATAAAAATAGGAATATCATGGAAAAGCCGAAAATTATTCAAGAATAAAGAAACAATATACCAAAAAAAGGGCAGCCCGGTGCACTAAAGCTCCCGCTATGCGCGGGGTCCGGGGAAGGGCCTGACCACAAGGGTCTATTGTACGCAGCCTTGCCTTGCATTTCTGCCAGAGGCTGTTTCCAAGGCAGAAACAATATACCAGTTCAAGTATAATCATACTTAGATTTTAAGCAGTTCAAGAAATGGTGCATATCAGCTCATTGATGGAATTAGCAGTAAACTTACTTTCAAAAGAGAGACATTAAATATGGAAGGCACATCATTCAAAGATGGAAGCTTGTAACTTCCAGGTCCAGATGTGAATAAGTATCCAGGTGGAATCCACTTGTGTGATTTATCGCCCCATTTCAGCTCTTCCAGTGCTACCCATCCCAGACCCTGTAGAAAACCTCCTTCTATCTGCATCAAGTATATAAGGAGTATGCACGAACGTTAGCAAAGCTCCATTTCAGATGCAAGGATCTAGTGAGGTAGCGGTTCTAGTTCTATCCAAATGTAGACAATAAACTGCAAGACCGCAAAAGTGGGAAGTAATGGCGCTCTACATAATGTATGCAAGTCACCATTTTTTAAATATCAGCACATTAGGAGAAAAGAACGAATAAAATGAAGATCTGATAATCCCTATCAAATTCAGTACAAAGTACAAACAAATGGAAACCTTCTCTACTTTTAGGAAAGTGAGGTAGGCTTTAGAAATCTGATCTCTGTTCTTTTTTCTTGCTTACCATTCAAAATGAAGATTACTCAAACATTACCTACATGTTGATAGATCTGGAAAAAGCCACAACTTGCAGCTTCAATTTACCAATCGATAGTCTACTTTTAAATTCATATAACCAAATTATTTCATTAAGCAGACCAGTTAAGCAAATGAAAAAATCAAAATGTATGCACAAACAGTACAGAGAGAACAACAATAACCTGTCCAACATCAATCGCTGGATTGAGGGAGAATCCAACATCTACAAGAACATCTGATCTCCTAGTATGGAAATCGCCTGTCAATGTGTCGATTTCAACTTCGGAAAATGCAGCACCACTGGTGTAGTACCTAAATACATTGCCTTTTCCAGATTCCCAATCAAAGCCAATGTCAGGTGTAACGAAGAACCCATGAGCAGAAAGGTCTATTCTCTCCATGTAGCACGCACTGACAAGCTGATAGTTAATCAAAGACAAGACATGTGGTTAGTGGTCAATGTTCCTTTATTATCATCATGACAGAGCTGTAGAAGAAGACGGTGAAAATTTCAGAGTCAAGTTTTAAGGTAGAAACATAATTTATGTCGGATAAATAAAGAATTATTTTCTATTCCTGAGGGAGAGATAGAAAAACTTGCATAATTGTCCATCTGGGCTTGGTAGCAGCACACAGTGTAATTACACAAGAACATGCCATGGAAAGAAATTTTACTATTTGTGGCCAGAAGCTTTATTGGAAAATGAAATATACCAGAAAGAAAATCCTTGTGCTCCATTACCAGAAATTTTTCATGGTATATCTTTGCAAATTCCTAGCTTGTCCTCTTGTTTCAAGAAATTTCAATTAGAGTTCCTGATAGAGAAATGGATCTTTGTACTTGTTGAGATATACTATTAGCCATGTAGTTGAGTTATAGTAATTTTATGTAATCCCTTGTGAAGACAATTTATTTTATTTTATTTTTTATAATAAAGTCTTTATTTGAATAGATCATTATGTTTATTATATGTGAGTCCATTGCTTATATAGTAGACGATTTTGTGTATGGAGTTATTTAACTCATACACAGAAGATTAAAATCGTTGGTTCATATAAGTTATAAATTAATGTTCACAATCAAAGATGAAGTAGAACAAACATCTTGACAATTATAGCACAAGATTGAATATAATTTGATCTTAATTATGGAAATGGTAAAATTCCAACTTCTTGTGCTAGTACATTTAGTGTCTATTGAACGGACCAAATTGAGATATTCGTTTTGGTTCTGAATTTCAATAAACAATATCTCTAGATCATTACATGTACTTATACTCTTAATCTTGATATAATTATTATGATCTATGTAATTTGATTTATTATTTTAATATATTAAAAGTTGAGACTCTTTTAATGAGTCAATAAATTCCTAATAGATTGGATAATGACAAATCACATTAGTGAAATAATAATTAGTTGATAGAACCGTGTCTCGGTCTTGAGATAGAAGACACCCCTTTATGGTTGCTTATAAGTTTTCGCGTGAAACCTTGCAGGTGGATTTTTATCCGACACGTAAAATAAGTTAAGTATAATAATAAAGGATTAAGTTAGTCAATAAATTAAATTTTCAGAAAATTTGATTTAATTGATTGGTGTCGGTAATTCTAACACGGAGAGTTAAATAAGATGCAATGGTGGATTTCGAAATTAAATCGAGCAGTGCAATTACAGATTTTTAGTGAAATAATTTGTAATTTATTACGATATAGTTAATTCATTCTTTTGCAAATTATTATCGCAATTGGAAGCCTCTGTTAAATAACTCCATGGTCCTTACTATGCCTGACTAATTAACTGTATCTGAGAAATGGTAAAAAAATAGAAGAAATGATATAATCACGGATCTTTTGAAATAATATCTTTTAAAATTCAAACTTTTAAATGGTAGATAAAAGAAAAAAACGTTTTGTTGATTAAGGCAAAAACATTTCTGATTTTAAATGGCCATTTATGGTCTTTTATTGCCTCTTGAATAGCCCTAATTGTTGATTCTCTTACACCAAGAATTGGGCGTATAAAAGGGCATGTTGAGGGAAGAAGAAAGTATCCTTTTCTGAAAAGAAACAAATACTTGTCCACACAAGTTCGGTTAAAGATAGTTGGTCAGGTTAATAGTAGAAAGCAGCAGAAAGTAGCAATTCTGGATTCATCACTATTGAACAACATTTGTGAAAGCTTCAAAAGGTTAGTTTTCTGATTTTCGCAATTTTAATTTATATTATTATGTTAATATGTAAGTTTAAGATCCGTGATTACGTTTTCGATGCGTATATGAACTTTATACTCTAACAATACTTACTTTATTTCTTTTAATGGACTGCTTTGGACTGTTCTACCTCTAAGGTAGGGTCAGGCTTACGTACACTCTACCCTCCTCCGCACCCACTTTGTGGAACTACACTGGATATGTTTTTGTAGTATACAGAAATGGATTTTGGGCCTAACTCAATCTCAAAAATTAGCTCATAAGATGAGGATTGCCCAAGACCATATAAAGAGACCAATTTTTCCTCATCTCTCCGATGTGGGACTCAGCAGTTCCCAGGTAAATAATACACTCCATCTTTGGTATGGGATCTCTTTCCCAGCCTTAACTCTAACTTCCTACTAAACTAAAACTTTATGCAACTAAACAACAAGACAGCTAGCATTACTAAAGCTAAAATTCATGCTATGAAAAATCTCTCATCATCCAGCCTTTCTATGATCTTATGACTAGGAGTGTCATGATTCAACAATATTTTGTTTCAAAAGTCAACAGTTAAAAAGCATTCACCAAAATATTTATACCCCTCTCTTTGGCTACATATCCATGTGTTAAGTCCTCCATCTGCTTCCGTACTCACTGATACAAAATACCATCTGCCATCCTAGATGGGCAAGGCCTGATAGAAGGGATGTAGCACGCTAATTTCACAGTTATCTTCTCCAACTGTGATCAGCCAAGTCATAGACTCCATACATCATTTTTTGCTGGTTTTCGGGATACTCTTCTTCAAAATCAAGCCATTGTAGAGTAGAAAAGTAGAGAGGGGACTAATAGAGATCATTCAAAGATTTATGATTTTTTGAGTAAAATTACTTTCCTTCATATTGGTATTAGAGCCAGGCCCACATATTAAATTGCTCACGCTCCATATGTCTAGCCCGGGGCTTGCGGGGGTGTGAAGAGTCCCACTTCGGCAATGGGAAGGGAATTTAAATTCTTTATATAGTCTTGGGTAATCCTCACCTCTTGAAATAAGCTTGGCCCAAAGTCCATTTCTTTAACAGTTGGCAAAGGCCACATCTTAACCTTTTTGCAAGTGAGGGGACGTCACATCTTTGCATCCACTCCTTCAGAAGTGTTACGCTGTGAACTGCCGATAAGGAGGTTACTGTATTTGTGTCAAGAAACTAGGAGGAAACATTGTTGGGTAGGGACAATTAAATAATTTGAAGGTGGAAGGAAGGTGTGTCAGGACATATGCATATATCGCTCTCTATCTGAAAGATGATGTAGATTACGTCTTAAGCATAGAAAGATCAAGCAAAATGGAGAAAAAGAACACTAGGAAACAGAAACTAAACAGCCAATATAATAAGGTTGATCACAAGCCACAACTATTTGACAAATGCCTCCATGTTTTCTCTTTAATTTAATACTATTTATTGTACCTATTAAACCATTAAATTAAAGAGATTTTCAAGAAATTCATTTTATAATTTCCTCCCATCCTCGTCCACACATAAATCATCAATTTTAAATGACAGACAGAAGTATACCGGAATAGAAGTAAATTAACATAAATTCAAAATAGAAAAGATCATTTAAAAGCCAGGACAAAAGGAGACACCTCTGCAAAAGAGCTGAAGTTATTCTTGGATGCAATAGGTTCCATCCGTGCTTTTAGTTGCTTACATGCATCCAGTACTGCAGCTCCATACAGGTCAGAACTTACAGAAGCAGCTGTTGCCGAGGCATTTGGAACCTGGATTGGCAAAAAAGCCGATGAGACAAGCAATAATTTTCAGAAAGCGAATAACAAAAATAGCATGCAACACAAGGATTTTGAATAGAATTTGATGTGCTAAGAAGAAATCCCCTCCCCTCTCCCTATCCAAGGAACAAAGCACCGTTTATCCAAGGAAGATCAATTTTGCCTTCTCGGAAGATAGTTATTATATACTTCACAATTTTCAGGTTGCCAGTAAAGGCAGTGGCAAAGCTCAATAGCTACAGAAACTTAATGAAATTTAGAATATGTTCAAGTTCTTAATATTGGTTATTCAACTTCTTGTTTAGTTCATTATCTCTCATCGCCATCTAGCACATTCCTAGCTCTGTCTCGTCACAGTGTAATTTTAGAATTAAAATAAGTGTTAAGTCACATGATTCCCATGTATCCTTCAGTTTATTCACCAATAGGAAATTAGAAGCTTCAAACAATGATATTTGTTATTTGTCTCACACCCAATACCTTGTCAGTACTCGTCTCTGAAATGAACACTGCATTTAGAGGGATATTGAAGGAAGATGCAGCAATCTGGGCAAGCTTTGTATGCAAACCTTGGCCCATCTCCACACCCCCATGAGTGACTAACACAGTTCCATCTGTGTAAACTTGAACAAGAGCACCTCCCTGTAGTGAATCAGTCAGTGAATAACCAACATAGATCTTTGGGATTATACTTTATCATAAAATAAAATATGAAACACTCAGCATCAAACTAAGTATTGTTTACGAAGAACAGGAGCCAGTAGCTTGAGTTGGTCAGCAAACCTTTGCTGAAACCAGTGTTCGGATAATATAAAGGCAATATAATTGGCAATATAACTAATATCCTCATTTACTCAAAGGAACACGGACCTATGTGGGAACTCTAGGTTGTACAGCAAAGACACCAACTTACCTGGTTAAGAAACTTCGTAGTGAAAGATATCCCAAGGTTGGTTGGCACCATGGCAATACCTCGCTTTTTCCATCGATTATGGCGATTGAAATTTTCAACTTCTTTTTGAGCATTAATGAAGTCACAAGAAGATTTCAGTTCATTCCAGAGTCTCCCTAAGGTGCAGTCTTCAACTTTCTGACCATAATATAAGACCGATCCTTTACTTACGAAATTCATTTCCTGGTGAAAAAGAGAAACAATTTGTATATATCATCACCTGTGAGACTAAAGAAAGCAAGGGAAAATGAAGCAGCCGATATGCATCTCATAGGAAGAAAGACAATTTAGAAAATCATCAGGAGCACAAGGCGTACCCTTATTTCTTCTGGGATTTTGTTAACTTGCATGCCAATCCTCTCTATCCAATTCTCCACCATTAGCATAACCTGTGGGGCCCCAAATCCTCTAAAAGCTGTATTACTAGGAAGATTGGTGAAGCAGACATTTCCATAAACCCTCATATTTGGTATGTCATATGCATTGTTCGCTTGGAGCATAGCACCTTCAAGTACAGTAAGTGATAGATCTAACGAATTTCCACCATTATTGTAGATACGAAGATCAAAGGCAAGCACCTTCCCATCATTTGTAAAACCAACCTAAAAATAAGAACAGATTATTCAAATTATTTCTCCAATCCAAAAGAAAATACTACTTCCTCCGTTTCATTTTATGTGAACCAGTTTGACTGCGCACAGTTTAAGAAAGACAGACTTCTGAAACTTGTGGACTGAAACACGTCATGACATATGTGTGACTATAAAATCATGTCATTAAGGGTAAAATGAGAAGCTTAAATTAAATTATTTCCAAAAAATGCCTAAAGAATTCTTATCTGTTTATGCTGCTAAACAATTCAATGTCTTTCAGCAAACTGGAAAGAATACATATTCGACCATCACAATATGTAAGACACACTTACCATTTTGACACATTCCAAAAGGTTTGACACACTGAAATAACAAAAATCTGTTCACCAGATACTAGTTACACTAATTCAAATTTAAGCTACACTATCATGTGTTCCCCAGAAACGCTTGAAAAACAAATACCACAAAAGTGAATGAGTTAAACAAGCTTTCCCATGCCATACAGATGTTGCATGGAATGAGTCTAGCTGTGTATAACATGATGACAAACTCATCTATTTACCTTGTACTTTCCAAGAAAGCTATGTCGCTGCCCAGTTATCATCATGTCTATATCCCTATCCAGAATGAGTTTCACTGGACGATCCAATAGGTATGATGGAACAGCAGCTGCAGCAGCAAGGAAAGCAGATCTAGTCTCCTTGCCTCCAAATCCACCACCTATCCTTTTAGTCTTGCAAACCACTTTTGACATCGGAAGACCAAGAACGTGAGAGACACACTCCTGGTGCTTCTGAGGAGCCTGCAAAATAGACAATGATTCTGTCACCAAATTTTCAGCAGAGATTTTAAATTACAGGGATGTAGCATTTTAAGCTGGCTTTAACCTAATTCATATGTCGAACCAAACCAGGCTTACATCATAATAATGATCTGTAGAATTCTTAACCAACTTATGGAACTAACTAAGATTGAAGTCAAGGAGAACACTCATGACTAATTCTAATCTGACAATGCCAAAATTAGACAATTATAATTGATCACATATATATCATGTGAGTGTGAAAAGCAAAAGTATCCAGAGCAAAATGGAGAACTTTAGCAGGGAGCTATGCTTTTTATAGTCAAAGATAGGTTTTGCATCTTTTTTTACTTTGCGTCGAAAAGTAAAAGAGTAGCAGTACAGAACAAGCATGTAAAAATGCATATCATGGTCAAATGTGTGCCATCTGGGCCTTTCAAGAATACAAAAATATGCAGGGTATATTCTTGTGTTTTCTAACATCATCAACATCTAGTGCTCTTGGAAACAAGAGCAATTTAGTAACTGAAATTGACTTCCATGACAGGATTGAAGCTTTACAGAGAAGAAATGGCAGTCAACTCAATGGCCGATGGATAGCTTATTACCACCTTTTTAAAAGGATTATTAAAAATTACATCTAACCAAGCAAACAACAGGTGTTATGGGGAAAAAGATAAATGAAGAACCCAACACCACAATTAATGTCCTATAAACCAAGATATACTTCACAAACCATTAGAAAATGACTAGATTTCTGTTGAAGTACCTGGGTAGATGAGATCATGTGCACCTCATTGCCACTATCCACTGTCCATATTAAAGTGCCATGAGGCTCCAAATAAAAATGTTCCTGACCACCTACCCTAACTTCTCCTTCTATAATATGGTCACATTGACCTGATTGAAAACATTGTTCAACATCACCCATATTCAGACACCTTTCCGCATTAGGATGATAACTGTTAGCCTGTATAGCATCTTCTATTGATAAAACTGCAGGTAGCTCTTCATACTCAGCTTGAACCTTTCTAGCAGCAAGTTTTGCATTTTCATGTGTGTCAGCTACAACAACTCCGATAACCTACAAAATAATAGGATTCACCCAGAAAATAATAGGCCCAAGGTCCATTTCTTAAATATGAATATTAATCTATATTAGGATATAGATATATTTAAGCATGGAAACAATATCTCAAAGCGTGGTATCATACCTGACCCACACAAGTGACAAACTCGGTGGCAAAAACTTCTTCATCAGCAACAACTGCTCCAATTTTGTTGTTACTAGGTACGTCTTTAGCCAAAAAGATTCCAGCAAATCCAGGAGAGGACTTGGCACCCGAATCGTCTATTGAAAGTATACGAGCATGAGGTTTTTAACTCAATACCAAAGCAGCATGCAAACAATTGGGTGGTGTTGGCCCATCATCAGTATATTCTGCCTCTCCAGATACCTAAAATGTTACACATTTTCCAGCAAAAATATTAAGTGGTGATTTTGGACAAACATAGCAGATGAAGGATAACTATTTCAAAGTGCGTAAACTATAGACATCACGATTATTGTAAAAGTTTCCTTACCAGAAGAAAGGGCTATACCAAAGCAAAGTTAGAAGCAACAAAGGGGCCCAAAGTTGTTGGTAATTATTAATAAAGGAATACAATAATCCATTTACTTATTGGATCCAGGAATATTAAAGTGCACCAATGGTGTTTATCGATAGAAATATGCACCTACACAAACCAGAAAACATATAAAGTGGAAAAACTAAAACGTGAAACCACTACCCAAACACAATTTTTGAAAGCTAAATGTCTTAGTAGGCATTTTGCCACAGATTCCAAATATTTTCCTTTTTTTGGAATTTATGGAGTTGGAGTTGTGTTTGATTATACTTTTTGTCTCATGTTTGAATGTACTTAAATACAACTTCAATAGTGCAAAGTGAGTTGAAACATAGGTTATCAGTGTTTTTTTCGATTTTGAAATACCACTTCAAATTGGATTTGGGATTTTCATGGCCAAACACTAATTTCAAATAAAGTGAAAAATTATTCTGGAAAAAAGTGAATAATTTTTATGGCCAAAAGGTCCTTAGTTTAATAGCTTCTTCGCATAAATAGATTTTGGATTTCACCAGAAGTGTTTTTGATTTTATCAGCTCACTACATCTTTAGCTTTGTCGATGTAACAGGGATGCTACACTATTTTGCCAAACATATGAATCTGCTGGATGCTAAAAATGAATAAAGCTGATAACCTTATCAAAAAAAAAACTTGGTACCATGTCCCTTATGCTGTTAATGCAGATTCAATCCCAATATATACAATACAAGATCAGGAGAAGCAAGAAGGACCTAAAATCCTAAAATTCACTTTTTTATGAAACAATATCAGATGATTCTTTTGTGTACTTGTTCTTCTCAGAGTTGCAGAAGTAAAATAATAGCTACTGTCAGGAAAGCCATTAGAACAATGGTCATCCCAGTTCTTACGTCTGTTATGGCGTAAGATTTAGTGATATGCTAGGATATCAAGAAGCCTTTAAATGTTTAGCTGTTCTTCTTATCTGTAACATGCAACCTAGAATTTTATGTACTTCAGACTTCCATTTTTTGTATTCCAAATATAAACAGTACTGGAATAGACATCAATAAGAAAGCATAATTTTCATGTTATGAATGTTGTTACCTGAAGCCTTGATGAAAGATGAGCCTCAGGAGAACCCACAGAAGTACCCTGCTTCTTAATCTCAAAATCCTGAATTGAATTAATGGATTGTCGAAGTGATGAATCTACAGCTGAAATATGTGAAGCTGGAACTTTCTCAATAAATGATGGTTGTCCATCCATTTGATGACAAACCCACAAGAAAAATTTGAAGAAGAAACTAAACGTTAATGATTTTCGGAATTCAACCATCCCACCAGGTGCATCTTCCTTCAGCACAATTTCCTCCTCTAAAATTTTCAAAGCACCATGCAACAGCTCCTTGTTCCAATTTTTGCCGACTAAAAAATGACTAGTTTTTGATGCAACAAATGAAAATGGAGCAACCCCACCATACACAATCAAAGCATCTGAAACTACCCATTTCCGGTGCTTCTCTTCAAGGCAGACACGCATCCCAGAATTGACGATGGCAAAATCATCATCTCTCCTATGCGATTGCTTAAATTCTTTCACAAATTCAAATGGCCTATTCCAAGGCAATGATATTGACAGTAAAATTTCACTACTTCTGAGATCCACTTTAGAATTGCCCTTGAAGAAATTTTTAGCCAAACATGTTCTGACATTTCCTTTGCAGTCCATTATACAAAACTTTGCTCCTGCTGCTATCCAAAGAGGGTTCAAATCTGATATTGGGCTTGCGGTGCAGATATTACCACCAACCGATGCAACGTTCCGTATTTGTGTTCCACCAAACCACTTTATCTGGTCAATGAAAGCTCGACATGATGATGTGTCATACTCAGGACGCTCATCTCTTACCTTCTTTAATACATCCACGAGCAGTGACAATTTCACTGCAGCACCTATTTCTAAGCCGCAATCCTCAACTCTTATATGGTTAAGTTCAGGAACATGTGCAACAGATATTAATACAGGACAGTGAATTCTTTTAAGCCTGACTTCAATTCCCACCTCTAAATTTCCAACAACTAACTTGGCATCTGGAAATCTTGCTTTTAGATCCAACACATGTTGAAGTTTTAAAGGCCTGTGCCACTTTAGTCCATTTGATCCACTCAAACTTAAATAAGCCAATTTCCTTAATAAAAGTTCAGGAGGGAAAATAAGTTCTTTGCTGGTGTATGTGGTTCCATCAGTCTCATTGTGAAATGGCTTCCAGCCACAGCCATTGCTTAAGTTTTTCTCAATGATTTCTTCTTCACTACTTCCAGCCTGCGGCCCACATGAACAAGGCTTACCCGTTGAAGGACAGATAAACTCACCAGTACTAACGCCTTGTAAAGATGTGTTGGAGTATAACGCATTGTTAGTTTTTGCGAATACTCGAAATGCGTCAATAATTGGCCTATAACCAGTACATCGACATAAATTTCCTGCAAGATTTTCTTCAATTTGCTCTTCTGTAGGCGGTTCTTTAGAAGATCGTAGCAATGCATACATGGACATCACGAAACCAGGAGTACAGAATCCACATTGTGAGCCATGCGAGTGAGCCAATGATTCCTTTAGAATGTAGTGGACAAAGCAGGAGAGTCAGAAGAAAGTTGCATAAGGAAATATTTCCATCGAGTTAGATTTCTCAGATGGTCACTCAACTAATAGGTTATTATTTCAGAAAGTCAGTTTCTTTGTTGATAAAACTGGAATCAAGAAGAAAAATGATTTTCTGAGATAATAACTATTAGCTGAGTGACCATATGAGAAATCAACCCTAGTTCCATCAATAAATTATGTAGAAAAACCATGTGATGAAAAACAGGGGACATATGAAACCAACTAAGTTACCTGAATTGGATGCAATCCAGCTTTGCTGCTCCCGATTCCCTCCACTGTGATGACATGCATCCCTTCCACAGAATATAGAGGAGCCAAGCATGCATTTATTGCATGGTGCCTATAGAAACTTATAACATGAGAAACCAAATCTGATTTATGGAAATTTAGTGTTGGTCATATACTAACTCAATTGAAGAGATGCGCCCTGGGCCAATTAAATCAAGTAGACTTTACGTTTACCAAATTATTGCTAATATTAGTATTATCATTATGCTTTTTATTTCTTCACTATCCATATCGTCCACTAGTTTCTCTTACTCTCTATGTCAACTACATTCGCCGTGGACTCACATTCCACATCCTAAGAGAACTCCTTGCAGAGTAAGAAAAGGTATTAAAGTTAGCACCCAAGGATGTGGCCTAGTGGTCAATAAAGTGGGTTGAAAACCATAAGATCTCAAGTTCAAATCCCAATGTTGACAAAAAAAATACTAGATGATTTCTTCTCATCCATACAAGCCTTGGTAGACAGAGTTACCCGATACCTGTGTTGGTGGAAGGTAGAGGGTACCCCATGAAATTAGTTGATGCGTGCGCAAGCTCCTTCAGACACAAAGGATATAAAGAAGTGGTATCAAAGTCCAATTTACTAACAGTATCACAGCAAGCTCGTGTTCCTGGATACAAGAATGAAGATTATATATCTTGCACATAATTGGTCATTTCAAGTTTTGGTAGTAGAGGCCTGTTTTTATTGGTGGTGGGTGTTTTCTTATGGGAAGGGGGTTTATATACCAGCCAAAACCTTACATAGTATTCATGAGAAACAAGAAAGTTTATTCATTTTTCAAGAAAGCAGTTGCAGAAATCATTGCTACCCATTTAGTCATGCGTATCCTACGCCCAAGCACAAAAGGAACAACACAGACTTATTATAGACATAGATGAAAAGAGACTCACACGCATTTCTTCGAATTCTGATCAAAATAAGAAATCATGACAGTGCACGCCCCACAGCCACCTTGACCACAGCCTAGCTTGGTACCTGTCAGGCCTATCTCTGTATGGCCAAAGAAAGAGCAACTTCAGAGAAACCATCAGAATGGAACAGAGAGAGAGCATAGAAATCCAGATTAATTATCTGAACAGAAATAGAAACTACAAATTCCTGAAGAGTTGGGCAGAAAATAGAGGCTAAGAGGTGTAGTGAGTTCCGACGACAAGGAAAAAACATTAAGAGGTGTAGTGAGTTTCGACGACAAGGAAAAAACATAGTCAATCAAAATTACAGATCCAACAACTTGAAAATGGACACACCAAATTTTTACCACCATATAAGTATGGGTTGTTTAACTTACTATTACTAAAGGGAAAATACAAATACATTGATAGCCAAGCCAGCAAGCCACAAACATTTATGAACATGGATATCGAATTAGATTGATAATATTTGATTCTAATAGATAGAAAAGTGGGAAAAGGAAGAAAATGGTTATTGAAATTTTTTAAATATATACATATATATTAAATGATATAGAAGGTCATCAGATTCAGCCAGAAGCAATTTACAAGGCCAAACACCAACAGAAATTAAAACTACCGAAAATTTAATTAATTACACATGCACTGAGATGAATGCATCAATTTTTATAAAATTCTAAGGAGAGTGAGTGAGGTAAGAGAAGAATGAAGACCAAACATTTGAACAAGAGAGGACACTGTGGCAAAGAAATGAGCATCAAGAGAAATTATAAACACTAGAACCGTGAAGACTTACTAAAGCCGCATCTACATATCAGATATCACTGACATCTATATATGCATGTAATGGGACATTCAACTATGCTCAAATCAAGAAGATACAAGGACTTCTTTGTTAGAAAGTGATTTGGACATTTAAACACAGGTCAGATATTGTAATATTTGTACACTACCAATCTGAACTATAACCTCATGCTTTTCTGTAAAGATGTAGATTTAATTTGGGGGGGGGGGATTTTTTTTCCTTTATTTTTAAACCGAGAAATCTCCGAGGGTCTATGGCACATGGTTCAAAACTCAGAATAGGCCTGCCCCTCTACCCTTCTCCACTTAACTTCTTTTTTCCTTTATATACCATACCTATGGGTGAGTGGAACTTTGCACCCCTAACCATGCATATATTAAGATCCAACTGCAGAAAGCTAGCTTCCAAAAGCTGCATTACAGTGATGCTCAGTTACAAAATTAATTCTCTCCAAAGGTGAAATTGTACAGAAGAGAGTAATTTCCACCCAGTTCATGTATATTTCCTATCTATAATGATACTTTTTCATTATTTCTGTACTTGCAGCATTAAACAGTCTTTATTTATGTCAAGCAAACTTAAAATTTCTTTTAGGCCAGTGAAGTGGAGAAAATATGGCGTAACAGACAGAATATAAAGAAACACGAAAATATACTATATGAATAGTTGCAGATTGAAGATAGCTGAATCCTTTAAGCAGTCAGATTTACACTTAACACAAATCTCAAAAATGAACATGTTCACAAGAGTCAAACAAATACAGGAACACACATCTACCCACTTGAACTTGACATACTCAGCTCCAGGGGCGAAAGCCAGATAGTGTCGAACCTCACCAAAAAATTATACTATTTATACATGCTTAAAA
This sequence comes from Solanum dulcamara, assembly GCF_947179165.1. Taxonomy (NCBI): domain Eukaryota; kingdom Viridiplantae; phylum Streptophyta; class Magnoliopsida; order Solanales; family Solanaceae; genus Solanum; species Solanum dulcamara. The sequence continues at coordinate 68,022,227 of NC_077245.1, forward strand.
TTATTTTCTACGTATATACTTGGATTTTTTGGTTAATAAAAATGTTGGCTCTGGCATTGCTCAGCTCTACAAAGCTAGAGCTGGAGCAGAATTGAATGCCAGAATAGTCACTCTAACTTATAGTAATTGGACACTGTTACAGAATGTATATAGACTTAAATCTTAGTAACGTACATAGATATATTAAGGTAGCAAATTTATAGTAATCTCTCCTAATTTTAGCACCTAATGTATTGTATTTATGCATTTCTCACCTAAGATCTTTCATTTGATGGATTACATTGTAAAAGCGCTTCATCTTGTTTTGGCTGTGTGTAACGAAAGAGGTCTGAATTTCGAATCGACCACTCTTAAAGTGGTCATTCTGTGTCACCGCAACCACAGGAGGAGGCGGAGTAACTTTTCCGTCCCAACCAGTCTTCTCCGGCGCGCCACCCGTATAGAGCCTGTCCATCACTAGCCGGCGCGTGTTCCGGCCGAATGATTTGGGCCTTGAATTTCCGGCGTCTGCTCGTCATTTCCGGCGCATATTTTTTTTGTTTTTTTCTAATTTAAAATTTATACTCCGTTTTACTATCCGAATACTTAACTTTTGTTTGGTGGATGGTTGTTACCTATTATTTCGTAATGTATTATATTATATTGTATTGTATTATATTATATTATATTATTTTTATGAATATAATGTTTGGATAGATTGTATCATTCTTTATCATTACATAATGTAATACATTCATGATTCGAATGATAAAACTTAAAAAAAAAAATAGTATATGGATTAGAGTTACTATGAAAAAGTAGGGTGATAGATGAAATATAATTATTAAATAATAAATAAAGATAAAATGAGAAGAAAATATTAAGATAACGATGCAAAAGAAAATATTAAGGTAACGACACGAACACACCAAATCGATCGTTATATAAATGAGTCTTTTCATCGTTATCTAACGATGGATTTAAATGATACGATACAATAGAATATAGGTAACAATCAAAACAAACATTATATTTAAACTAACAATACAATACAACGGGGAACAACCATCCAAACAAGGTGTTATAGTCCCGCCGTTAACTCATTTTCAGCGGGTCAGGAATTGAATCAGGTATAAAATGAAGATAAAAGTGTTAAAAATATACCTAAATTTTTGTTTTTTTTTAGTTTAGCGGAATGACCTGGAGATTCCTGTATTTGGCTCCGTTTGTCACCTGAACCCTTCTACTCATGACTTTGTCAACTGAACACTTACAGTTATTAAAACACATTATTTTAAACCTCTTTGATCATGTGTATCTCTCAATCGCGCTGATGTGGATAACACATTACAATCCACATCAAATATAAATTGCCACATATTTTTTTATTACAAATAGTATTTTTTTTAAAAAAAATCTTAAACTCATCTCCAAAGCCTTTTTTTATCGATTTCTTTCTAATTTTTCTTCACTTTGCATATCTTTCATCTATTTTGCTATTTAGATCTTATCTTATCTTCTTTGTTTCTTCCCTTGTAAATTTTTTGTGTTGAAGAGGAATTAGAGACAAGTAAAGATTTGTTACGATATTTTGTTATAAATTTTGTTATTTAATGATGTTGATAAAGCGACTAAAATAGAAGGTGAGAGAAAGAAAAGAAGAAGATCAAAAGATGGGTCACCGTAGAAAAACTTATCCAAAATGCTTTATATAAAATTACATTCAATTTTAAAAGCATCAAACATATGTATTTCAAAAATCCATCTAAAATCTTGCTCTATTTCACAATCAAGAATCTCCTTTTTTTTTGTCCTTTTTCTTTTACCCAAATCTAAATAAATACCATTTTTTCCAATCACACTAAAATTCTCAAATGATAGAAAGAATATGAAAAAAGATAGAGGAAGAATTGTGTGTAAGAGTACGAGAAGAGATAGAGAAGTGTGTGTTGGTGGTAGGGGTTGGGCGGAAATTATGAGGAGGAAGAAGAAGGTACAGTAGATTGGGGATGGAATTTTTTTAAAATTGTTATATTTTTTTTTTTAACTTCAATATTTTTTTAAATTAAAATAATTGTTTTCACTAGCTTTTAAACGAGTGTAATCATACTTTTTATCTGATTCAATAAAAAAATGTCACATAAGCTTGATCAATGATCAAAGGGGCTTGAAATAATGTGTTTTAATAACTTTAAGTGTTCATTTGACAAAATCGCACGTAGAAGGGTCTAGTGACAACTGGAACCAAGTAAAGAGGTCTTCTAGGTCATTCTGTCTTTGAGTTTCATACCTAAACTATTGGTAGTGTGAGTTTCGTACCTAAATTATCACTTATTTGTTTGAAAACACACCTCTCTTTTATTTCATTCTCAACATGATGTGCGTATTACACTCTCTCTTTCATTTAAAAAAAATATGTCACATCACATTCCACATGGACACAACATTTCACCTTAATAAAAATTAAATAAATTATTAGAATTAGTTAATATTAAATATTAAAGTATTACTATCCTAAAAAAATATATATATTTTTCCTATCCACTCTACCACTTTCTCTCACCATAACCCCCCCCCCCCCACACCCCACCACCACCACCACCACCACCATTTTTTAGTTTTATTTTTTTTAAATTTCTTTTATAAAAGTTTTAACAAAAAAAAAATCTTATTTCATCCCCCCCCCCCCTCTCTCTCTTCAAATAATAATTTAGATATTATTTATTTTTTTTAAAAATTATTCTACCCCGACTCATCCAACCTTGCTTCCAATTTTTTTTCATTTTGTGTTAGATATATACATATGATTTTAGAAAAGTATTTTGTACTTGCCGCAAAATCTTTTTTAAAATAATATTTTAATTTCTGTTATATTCGATATGCAAGTAGAAAAAAGATATTTTTCTAAAAATATAGGTACATATCTAACACAAAATAAAAAAATGTAAAAAAAAATAAAAAAAAATAAGAGCGGAGGGTTAGATGGGTGGGTATAATTTTACTTTTTTAAAAAAATAAAAGAAATAACATTTTTTTAAGGAAGTAGTGGGGAGGAGGTGAAGTATGAATTTTTTTAAAAAAAAATAAAAGGACGGGGGATTGTCGAGGGGAGGGGGAGGTGGTGAGAAAAATATTTTAATTTTTTTAAAAAAAAATAATTTTTTTTTTCAAAAATAATTTCTTTTTTGGATAGAAATACTTTAGTTTTTAACTTTTAACTAATATTAATAGTTTATTTAATTTTTGTCAAGGTAAAATATTTTTATCCATGTGAAATAACATGTTGCAAGATTTTTTCAAAAATTAGAGAGAGTGTATTACACACACCACTGGTGTGTTTCTCAAACGAATAAATGAGAGTTTAGGTATGAAACTCACACTTTCAATAGTTTAAGTATGACAATCAAGAAAAAGTGATAGTGTAAGTGTGTTTTGGGCACTTATCCCGTATAAAATGTGTCGAGTCCTAAATAAATTCAAAATTAGAGTTGTCACGACATTAACTAAATATCGGAAATTGTATTTCTGATGAAAGTGACCATGTATGCTAACTAAATAATACTTCTTTCGTCCATCTTTACGTATTTACTGTACTATTTTGGAATGTCCAACAATATTTGTCCAATTTATAAAAATCAATGAATAATTTACCATGATGTGTCTATATCCTTTCTATTAAATACTATTTATTTTTCAATGTTTATATAACTTGTATTTAATAAGAATGATTTGATTCCATTGAAATGTATACTCTTTCTATTCAATATCAAATCATATTGAATTAATTTGATATTGTAATAATATACTCTTTCCGTTCTATTTTATATGGTACCCTTTTCTTTTTAATCCGTTCTAAAAAGAATGTCACCTTAATATTATTAAAAAAAATTAATTTTAAAATTCTTCTTTCACCCTTAATGAAATGATTTACAAATATATAAATATTGTTTTAGACCATAAGTTGTAATTTTTTTTTAAAGCATTGTGCAAATCAAATGATGTCATATAAAATAAAACAGAAAGAGTAATATTTTAACAATCACAATCAGCAAAATGAATTTTAAATACCATATTATATTATGGCATATTCATCCCTAGAATTAAGTGTGAAAGGAAGAAATTAAACACTGACCCCACATGATCACAGAGATGCTGCAAATGAAATACTTGAAAATAAGAGAGTTAGTAGGCAGGTGAAGCACGTATACTATTTGCTAATTCTCACTCTATAAGAGAATTTATATTCTATTTTATATTGGAAAAAGAATACTTGTACATAAAATAAAATTTTAAAAAACTATTTATAAGTGGTTAACACTTTACTTTCATACTCCACTTATTTTTAACTGTTAATTCATGTTTACTGTTTGATATCATCGGAGTATATATATACACTCTGATGAAATCAAAGAAAACACTATTCGATTACTCCTTGATATCATTAGAGTATATATATATATATATAACATGTAGTGTTTCAGTGAAAAGATTATTCAATTACAATTTGATACCATCAAAATATATAGATATCATCAGAGTATATATATACTCCGATGGTATCAAAGATGAAAGAGCAGTGGTTCATGAATAATACAAGGGGGTAGGCGGCTAGAAAGTTTGAATCATGGGTCTAATTCGAATAAAATTTGGGTTAGATCCAATTTGAATAAATATTTCGCCTAGTAGGTACAAATTTGTGTAGTTTTCCCTTTTATATTTTATAGAAATGACATAATGGTGTGGTTCAGTGAATAAAACAAAGGGGTAGGTGGATAAAAAGTTTGAATCATGGGTCTAATTCAAATAAAATTTGGGTTGGATCCAATTTGAATAAATACTTTGCCTAGTAGGTACAAATTTGTATAGTTTTTTCTTTTATATTGGGATAATACACAAGTACCCTATCAACTATAATCGAAATCGCTAGGATACACCTTAACTATACATGGTCCTATTACCCTTCTAAATTATTTTAAAATGTAATAAACACACCCTTCAGTGCTGAGGTGGCACAAAGATTGTGTTCACTCTCTTGGAGGCAAGTGAGAGACGAAAAAGAAGTATAAAATCTGACTAATTTGGACGCATGTCCATTTTCAATTGGACATTTTCATTATTAATTAATACACATAAGTAATTAACATTAAAACTTAAATTAATATCTTTTTAATTAAATTTTTTTTTCATTATGAAATAGAGTCCAATTTTATCATTTTTAGAAATATAAATATTTTTTTCACAACATACTTAAATTGTCGGTGTTTTTTTCTAGATATTTCATCAATTTGTATAATATTGGAAGAATTTTTCTTTTTCTTTTTCTTTTTTACTCAAAACATTTAACATGAAATTTGAAGAAAAAAATTACATATTAGAGATTTAGTTTAGGCAATATATGGTGAGCACAAATTAAATTAAAATTCTTTTTTAATTTTTTTTTTTAAATCTGATGATTTTTTAATTTTTTGCTAGATCTGATGATTTTTAATTTTTTTTTAGATCTAACAATGCACTGACGTGGAGAAGAGTGTAAAGCACCTCCCTTCATGTGAGTGATTAAATAAGTTTTAGGATGTGTTTATTACAATTTAAAATAATTCAGAAGGTAATAGGACTCATATATAATTAAAGTGTGTCTTAACAATTTCGATTATAGTTAAAAGTACTTGTGTAATATCCCATATATATTTTATAGAAGTGGCATAATGGTTGATCAAGAGGGAAAAAAGTACTTTTCATCAATCACAAAAGCATTATATTTCACGTTTACCTAATATTTTTGGACAATTCAATGCATAAAATACTTTGCGTCAGTATTGTTAAACAAATTTAACAATAAAATAATGTCAAAACGAGGGAATATGAAATAGGAAAACAAAAGAAAACAATAGATTGAAAATAGAGAAAGTTTGATTATTGATGATTTGACGTAGACAAGAAAATATTTGTGTATCGGCAAACATTAGTAGTATACTATTTAACATATTTATAATTTCACATAATGAAATTTGTTATTATACAAATTTATAATTATACAAATTTAAGGATTCATATACAAATTTCTAACGTGAAATTTATATTTGTATTTTTCGGGATTCATATACAAATCAGTGGGGGCTCGTATATAAATTTCTAACAGTTTGTATTTGTATACAAAGCGAATTTAGAACTCATATTCAAATCTTTGAAGCAAATTTGTATTTGTATATACAATGAGCCCGTTTGGATGGGCTTTAAATTGGTCAAAACCAACTTAAAACCTCTTTTTAGTTTTTGAATCTTTTTAGTTTTTGAACGTGTTTGTCTAATGCTAATTTTAAGCCATAAAGTTTTTAAAGTCAGTCAAAAATGAAAAGTTAGGATTTCTAACTTTTTTTTTCTAAGTGCTTAAAGCCATTTTGTTTAACCATGGAAATTACTTTTATACCCTTATATTTTAACTAAATTCCCAAATTATCATTTTTATTCTTTTAACCCTAAAATTCAAACACTTATTTTCAACATAAGCACTTTTATCCAAACACTCAACTGCTTATTTATAAAAATAACTTTCAGCACTTCAAAGTTCTAAAAGTACTTCATACATAAAAGTTACTTTTTTAAGCCATCCAAACAGGCTTAATATCTATGAAAACTCAATTTATATAATGCAGCGAGATGTATAAATGTAAAAGTCCAATTTGTATAATGCAACGACATATACAAAAGGAAATTGGTATAGCAACTAGAACTATATTTATGAAACATAATTAAATAAATTATAGCTAAAAAACCTAATTATGTTTCAAGTCTTTACGATTTTTGAAAGTTCCTCATTATAGGTTAGTTTCAGATTTGGTCTAACCGCCCCACCCCCACACCACCACCACCCCGTTGACTAATGATGTCACGTGGAACACCCCAAACCCCCCTCCCCAACCAAAAAAATGGAAAATTTATGTAAACAATTTTTTGTGCCTGGAAATAGCCTAGACAAGAAATAGTGTACAAAAAAAGTACTCCATTGATTAAAAATTGATGCGTTGGTTACAAAGTCTATACATCATCAATTGTGTGAGAGAGAGGGTGCATAATTATCGAATAAGGACAAAAACGTAATTTACATTTGAACAATCTGATGCACAAAACATGATATATGTTAATAAAGTTTGGAGAAATTCACATTCCAATGAATTTGATATAAATTATTTATCTTAATTCAAATATTAATGACTATTTTTACAATTTAAACTCGTGACTATTGTCACCGACCCCAAGTGGTGATCTTTTACATGGACCCACCTATCCCCATCGAAATTGTCCTTAAAGCATAATGGCTGATCAAGGGCAAAAAGATAATTTTGATCAATTATACAAGTGTTATATCTCATGTATTCACTCAATATATACAGTTCAATGAACAAAGTATCATGCGTTATAGAATTTGAAGAAAGTCACATCTCATAAGATATGATATAAACAGTTTATCTTAGTTCAAATATAAATAACTATTTTCACAATTCAAATTCATAATAGGAGTTTGTTTTTTTAAAAAAATCAATCTCTCCCAACTCTCCTTAAATGCTTTGTGTAAGTTTTAATAATTTGTCTATTTTTATGGTCATTTCTATTAACACCACTTTTTTATAGGATGAAATTTTTTCATTTTGGCAATGAAAGTATCCACTAAAAGCTAGAGTTAATTTTTGTTTGCACATTTTTGGTTACTCTGCATAATAACTATTGAATAATATTTTTTATTTAAATAATAATAATAATAATAATATATTCGATGAGATTCTACCAATAGATTTGGAGAGGATAAAGTATATGCATGTCTTGCTACTATCTTTCCATGGTAGAGAAATTATTTTTGAAAGACCTCGGCTCAAACAAATTAAAGCAGTAATTAAGAAAAGAGAAAAAGGTCTGATATGATCCTCAACTTTGTCATTTAGAGCTGATATACCACTCGTTATAAAAGTGACTCATATATACCCCTACTGTTACACAAATGACTTACATATACTATTTTCTTCTAACAGAAGTGAAAAGTCAATTTTAAATTTAGTTTAAAATTTTTTTTATTAAGAAAAAAACATTCATGTAGGATATATTTTATACTTCTCACAATTTTTTTTATTCAACAGTTGGTTTGAATTTATTATTTTGATGATCAAATTTATGTTTTCAATGACTATCTTATAAAATTTGTCGTATAAGCCCCAATATTTTTTATAGAATACAAAAAATATTTTATAATATCTCCGAAATAATTACTTTGAAATATTTTTTCTATACTTTTTTCTCTTTTTTCATTCACATTTTTTCCCTTATATTCTTACACTAAAGAATGAAAGAAAAATAAAATAAAAATATGAAACTCAAATAATGATAATCAAAAATTAAAAAAAATCACGTATGAAAAGAATCACATATACCCCTACATGAATGTTTTTTAAAAAATATTAATTTAAAATTATTATTTTCACTTCGGTTAGATAAAAATATATATGTGAGCCATTTTTGTAACAGTAAGATTATATACGAGCCATTTTTATAACGGTAGGAATATATGTGAACTACTTTTATAACGAGTGGTATATCAGCTCCAAATCACAAAGTTGAAGATATATCAAACTTTTTTCCCCCAAAAAAAATGATAGTGGAGAGAAATATGATAACTAACAGCAAAGTAGCGTGAAGCATATATGCAAAAAATCGTAACAACGACAACAACAAGGTGCAATCACCTTACAATAGTAAATCAAAGATAATATCAAATGCCAAAAGCCAAAAACTACATCAATAGGCTATTAAACACACTTTAAAGCTCAAAAATGTAACTAACCTCTAAGATACTCAAGAAGTGTCAAATGGGCTAAGCAATCAGGCAACACTCGACGAACTCCATTAACATACAAAATTGCTTCATTTAACTCCATTAATTAACTCCAAGAATTTTGTTTCAACAATGAAAATCTGTTTAGCTTTGATGATTATTGAAGGAAACAAAGAATAGTGCTATTTTATTTTATAGAAGAGCACAATCATTGGGCAAGGGCAAAATAATACTTTCAATCAATTGAAAAAGTGTTATTCACTATTCACTCGATAATGTCCTTTATATTTCTGAGTGGCCGAGCTACGTTAGAACATATGGTGGTTAATCTTCATTCCAAGATTATATTCTGTATAGAAAAAATTGTATTATATATATCGAGCAAAATATAAATTTTGATTTTATCACTGATATTTTATTATTATAGAAGAGTCATTCTCGTTGAACAACGACAAAAGAAATTATATTCAATCATAGAAACTCTTAGATCTCATTTGTTTGCACTTAATGAAGGTTTGAATCTTAATTATTCAGATTCAGCTCATTAAATACATTTGATTTTTAGGTCTGAATCTGAACCATTCTGATTCGACCTATTGAGTGCATTTGTTTCTTGTTTTAAAAGCCTTCTAAAGGATCTGAAAAGATATAAGCGAATCAGATCTGTAGGAGAGTTTTAACAATATTTAGACTTATTAAATACGTTGTAAAATAATTACGATTCTCCTCTCTCGCTCTTTGCACGACTTTATTAAAAAAATATTTTAGACCACTAATTTTATTGAGACTTCGTATGATCAAACCGTCTGTGAGCGTACAGGGAGGGTTATCAGTGGTTGCTTATGAGGCCAAATTTCATGCACTGTCCAGGTACGCTACTCAGCTGGTCACTACTAAGGAGAAGAGGATCAAGTTGTTCGTGAACGGGTTGGACCTTGAGTTGCAGGTACTTTCTATTCATATGACTTCTTCCGGCAGGAGCTTCAATGAGGTCACATATTTTGTTAAGAAACTTGAAGGTGTGAGGAAGGATGGGCAAGCCAAAACTTTGGCTAAAAGGCCCAAGAGTGCAGATAACTTCCAGGAGTCTTATTCTAGAGGGTTAGGCAGACCGATGATTGTTGTCCAACCAATTCAATCAGCACTGCTCGGTTCTACTAGTAGCTTTTCAGGTACTCCGCAGCAGTATCAGGCCCATGAGAGCTAGGGAGCATCATTTTCAGGTAGCCGTCTGTCTTTTAATCGCAGCTTTTTTAACTTTGGAGAGCCAGGCCATGTACGGAGGAAATGCCCTCACTATCGCGGGACAGTTTCAGCACCGAAGCAGGCCAGAGCAGTGGTCCCAACAACTGGAGGGATGGTGGCAAAGGACATCTATAAAGTGGGCGAAGATAAATCTGAGAGGCCGTGGGGGCGAGGGCAATAATAGTGCAGGTCAGGTAGCAGTCCATCCAGGTAGGGAAGTGGCCCGTCAGGATGACCGAGCTCAGTTTTATGCATTTTCAGGCAAGATCGAGGCAGAGACATCTGACACAATTATCACAAGTACTATACTTGCCTATTACCAGATGGCTACTATGTTATTTGATTCAGGTTCTACTTATTTTTATGTGTCTGTAAGATATGCCTTGGGTTTTGATGCATTGTGTGATATATTGGATGCCCCTGTTCATGTTTCTACCCTTGTTAGAGAGTCAATCATAGTCACCCATATGTATCGTTCTTGTTCTATTGTGTTTCTGGGATACCAAACTTGGGTTGACTTAGTGATCCTAGACATGACTTGGTTGTCCCTCACTTTGCTGTACTTAATTGCAATGCAAAGATTGTGGCTCTACCCGGGGAGGAAAAGGTTAGAGTGGAAAGGAGTGTACAAGCCTAAGCTAGCTAAGGTTATATCCTTTCTCCAGACTAGAAAAATGGTGGAGCAGTGTTGTTTGGCCTATTTGGCCCATATCCAGAAGGTGGAGGTAGTCACGTGATCCTACCAGTACATCGTTGTTTTGTGTATTGATACTACTTTTGCTTTACCTTTTTGTTGAGTACAGAACATATTCAGCCGACTGCGGAGAGACCTCGATTGAAATTAGAAATTTGTTCAAAGTCCAAGAGTAAGCTATTTTGTCATGCTGCCGTAGACTTTTCCATTAATCTCAGTCCTTCTTTCGGGATTCAGATGTTTAGACACTGTTTTAGTATTTGACTTCGGTTTGGGGTGTGATCCCACTTTTGTTAAATTGACACTGGTTAGAGTTTTGGTACGGACGACTTTCAGTTCCTAGGATGTGTTGACTTCCGCATTTTTGTAGTTATTAAAATTGTTGGCTGAGTTTATGGAAACTCAATATTATATTCTGATTATATTCCTACTTCTGTAAGGTTTTTAATATTTATTTCTTAAGTTGATAAGTTGGGCTGTAGAAATGGTTCTCCCACTAGAATATGTATTGTGGGTGCCAGTCACAGTGGGTTGGGGTCGTGACACAAACTCGCTGGTATGATCAAACTCACTTGTGAGATTACACTAGATATATTATTATTATTATTGTTGTTATTATATTTTAATCTCCCGATACATGTGAATCAGAGAGTAGTAAAATGAAGAAATATCATAACATACTATAACTAGATTAGTTTTTACTTCTATATTCTAAATATGAATATTTTTTTCTTTGTTTTTGTTTTTTTTAATTATCTTGATTGTCTTTGTTTAGTTATTTTTTCTTGCACATGTTAATATGTTATATTTATTATATTTTATAACATATGGAATAAGACTAAAATAACTTTGCAAATATCTCATGACTTTATTGTTGCCCAAAAATAGATGAAGAATTGTTATGATTATTTAAGAGAAAAATATCAAGTTTAGTTGCTAATAATTTAAAAAACAGACAATATATATGATTCAGCAACCAATATGTCTAATAGTGAGTGAGATGAGTATAAAGGTTAATATTATTTAATAACTTTTTTCTTCATTTCGCTGCAAAAAAAAGTTTGATATTCTTATTAAAAGTATGATCTCTTATATTAAATATAAGCTCATATATATGCACATTCAGAAATTGAAAACAAGCCGTTTTAATAATTTAGTGTTTAGATCTAGAGACCATATCTTAATATTCAGATGTGTATTCAGAACTTGATATCTAGATTTTAATGCACATTTTAATATTTAGATGCTTATTCAGATTCAGACGTCTGAATTTTAATGAAAACAAATGAAGCCTTAGTTTCAATTTGTATATTTGATTTTTGACTTGATACAAAATTTAAAAAAAAAAGTATTCGAGATTTTTGAATCTTTTGATATTAAATTAATAATATATAGAATGTATCAAAATATCTTTTATTATTCTGATCTTAAAAATATTAATATAAAAATTAGAATTAAAAAATTATTTCGAAACAAAAAAGTTATTCCTTTAAAAATAAATTAAAAAAACAAACAAATTAAAATTGAAAGAACAACTATTATTCACTGGTAACTCAATAATGGTGCCTATATTTATATTTTATTATATAGGGGAGTCATAGAGCCCGTTTGGAAGGGCTTAATGCTAATTTTAAGCCATAAAGTTCTTAAAGTCAGCCAAAAATGAAAAATTAGGATTTCTAACTTTTTTTTTCTAAGTGCTTAAAGCCATTTTTCTTTGACCATAGAAATTACTTTTATATCCCTTATATTTTAACTAAATTCTCAAACTACCCTTTTTATTCTTTTAACCCTAAAATTCACATTTTTTCTCATTTCTTCGGCTTAAGCACTTTTATCCAAACACTCAACTGCTTATTTATAAAAATAACTTTCAGCACTTCAAAATTCTAAAAGCACTTCATATATAAAAGTTATTTTTTTTAAGTCCATCCAAACGGGCTAATAATCATTGAACAAAGGTCAAAATTTAATTCAAATCAATCTTAAATGTTTTAAACGTGTTCACTCAATAATGTCGCTTATATTTCTATTTTATAGAAAAGTCATAATGAATTAAATAAGGGCGAAAAAGTAATTTCATTCCGTTTTAAAATCTATTGCCACTGACACCCAGATATGTGATCTCTCATCGCCACAGACACCCAGATTGCGATCTCTCATTTAGACCCATCTGCCCCCCCGCGGCCCACCCTACAGACACACGTTCACGGGATTGGTTTGAATAGATTACAACAACGGGATCTGGGAAGGATAAAGTATACGTAGACTTGACTTTTATTAAAGTAGGACGACAGTTTCTGAAAGACCTCCGATTATGGGTTTGAATCGATTATTGATCAAAATTAAAATTAATTTAATTTAATTAATTTTTAAGCTATTAAAATTGAATTAAATAAGTTTGATTGTTATCGATTTTGATTCAATTTGAATTCGTTGTTCGATTATTAATCATATACAAAAATATGAGAAATGATTCTTTCAAATGAGAAAAATAAAAAAATAATTTTTATTCAAAAAAAAATAAATTATCTTCGTGTCATTTTGAATTTTATAATTCTTATACTAGAAGCCTAATTATGTTTAACTTCCGACTTATATTGTCAAGTTAATTGAATGCACCAAACAACATAAACTTATTGAACATTACATAATCTATTAATATTATTGCACAAATACATGACCCATCATACTTTATTCATTTTCATTAGAGTGCAACGTTTTTGCATAAAAAATTGTTAAAAATATATATTATGCATATATAATTATAAAACATTATGCATATAATTTGTCGGCTCAATTTGATTATTTTTCAGTTATTTTGAACAACATTAAAATCTAATCAAATATTATTAATTTTTAAAAATATTAAATTAAATCAAATTAAATAAAAATTAATTTATTTAATTGATTTGATACTATTTTTAATTTACATCAATTTTTATTCAAACTATAAATACCTCGACTTGTATGCATCAAATAAGCATATTATACCCATAAAAAGTATTTTTTCAAAGGAGAATAGGGTCAAAAATATATATTTTTATTTTGATTTATTTTTTAAATTTGTTCATAATTATACTATAAGATTAAATATATTTTTGTTATTATGAAACTTAACAAAACTACCCCTCAAATAAGCGGAACCCCTCAAATTCATTAAAAAATCTATTCTGAATCAAAATTATCCGACAAAGCCTTATTTTCCTCCATTGAGGATCTTTATATTCTATAATTCTAAGAAAGTTAAAAACTTTTTAAGTAAAATTGAATCTTGAAAGTGCATAGTAAAAAAAAATTATACGGGTGTTGAGAAATTTTATGCGACTTTTTTTTTTAAAAAAAAATTGTGAGTATTTGATGAAAAATTAATACAAGTATTGTGTGTGGTGCATTTGAAAAAAGAGAAATAGGGTAGGGTGAGTATTACCTCATTTTAACTCGAGGTCTAACGGTGTACAACATATTAGTGATTCTTATGTTACTTTTAAGAATCGCCACCTAATTATTTTAAAGGTGAATTAGGACACATATTTTCTAAGGTAATGCTTTATTAACTCTATATTAAGGTCTGCTTAACCTTATGCGATTCTAGATAAGGATTCTAATTATCCTAAAGAGAAAGTGTAAGGCATATTTTAAAATCCATTAAAAATGTTTAATCGGTCAAACTCAGCTTAATTAGTCAAAACTAAAAAAAGTGCTAGGGATTTTTAAAAAAAATAAAAATTGAAGAGATAAGTAGGAAAACATCTAATTTTGGAATCGATATCACACTAAAAAGTTGAAAATAAAACGTATATTTTTCTGTAGCTAAAGTTAGACTTGTTTTGCTTTAGAAGTAAGACTTAATAATGATCATTTGATTGAAACAATATTAAAATCTAAGATCCATATTCAAAAGTAATTTAAGATCAAAATTTTCTCATGGATTAAACATGTTTGAAAACATTTCAACACAAATTTTAGCTTAAACAAAAAGGCAGAGCTACTGCAACGGAAGAAATTTATTACTTAATAGCTAAATTAAAGATTCTGTCACAACCGAACCCACCGAGCCGTGCGGACACTTACTATAATACCTAAGTAGGAGAACCCTCAATTTCCAAAATGAATAACATGCAAAAGTTTAACAAAATACAAAATAATTGCCTAAAGAATTATGAAGTTGCTATTTATTAATTAAAACTCTAAGGTTAATTATATAAAAATATTCTAAGAATACAATACATAAATAAAGTAATGACACAACTCTCACCAATAGGAAGAAAGAGTAGAAGTTGTTGGAGAATTATCTTCGTTTGCACCTACGGAACATCACTGACTCCACAACCAGACTATGCTAAATGGAAGAAAAAGTAGTATCAATACAAAAAACACGTACTGGTAGGCATCATCAGTCAACCCGAGTCCCACCGTATAATATAAAGCAACAACAAAAAAGAGCATGGAATTAATAAACATGCACCAGCCAAATCTTTATGGACAAACTCTTACCATCCACATTAACCTCCCAATGTCATTTAAGCCTAGCACTTGTCGCTTTTAATTGGTCTGCTTTCAACTCTAATACAGATCAAGGCCTAGCCTTTTTATCACATAGAGGAGTTTACGCAATACGGCCACCACTAACTCTGTCTAATTAGTCTACTACTTTTCCTCAAGCTTTACACCGACACCTGGCCTTAGAATATTTGACATCTCAATTGCAAGAGGGCAACATTTAGGTGGTCTAAGGCTTCTCTCCATCCTATCCGCACTGATCCGCCATGGCGAGACTTAACCCTCCATGACGGCCTCACCATAACGGGATTCCTCCTGCCAGGGATGCCTATCTGGAGACATAATCTTCGAATCCTTTTTCAATCCCTCATTAACACACGTACCAACATGATAACATCAATATCTTACTATAAGTCACTCATCTCACTAAACAACACAACTGCCTTGTTATACCCCAAAAACTTTTAAGCTAAAACTCGAGCCATTCTTCTTATGCGTATAGGCCCGAGCTCGATGACTTCTAATTGTATATATATTTTAGGATCAATTCTTAAGTATTTGAAGTGTACTAGAGGTGAATTAGGGTCATGAGGAACCTCTAGTACTAAGTCAAGTTTAAAGATCCTTTATCGATTTAGTTTTCGTATAAGATTATATAAGGGTCATCTTCAAACGACCATAACTTTCAGAATATTAAGCTTAGGTGTTTCATAACCTATCAAATTAAAAGTCTTTGAATTCTCTTTCCAACAATACTAAGTTTACCTCATTCCGAGTTCGGAGTAAAAGTTATGACCATTTTATCGAAGACTAGTGCTGTAATAGTTTAGGGTCGGGCGCAGCACACCATTGGTGCGCCCGAAACAAACTGCAGTAGTTTGGGGCATGGGACGGTGCTCCAACAGCACGCTCAACCTTATTTTTCTGATATTTTCTTAATAAGGGCATTCTAGACCTTTTTTCATCCCTCCTATATCTAACCCACGTCTTTTTGGGACTAGAATGCGCCCCATATCAGTTCCTAATCAGTGAATTTTGTAAACGTGTTCTTTTCCCGATGCCTATACACTTTCTTGCAGTGTTTCTCTTATTAATGCTTAAAAGCTTTTGAGAAAAGAGATTAGAGAGAAGGAGAAGATGTAGGGTTCAAGATTTTCAAGTGAGGTCTTTGATTTTCAACGAGATATTCTCCGTTCCAGGTATGTAAGGCCAACTACAATATGGATTGTGTTCTTCCATGTGCCCCGTTGACGTGTTTGATAGAATTGTGAAAGACTTGAACCTTCCATGAATGTTTTCTTGAATTTTTCTGAACTTTAAAATATTTTTACATACTATTAATTGATTGATGATTTCCATGAATTGAATTCTTGAACAAATACTTACATATTTTATTTCATAAGACCCTAGTTATATTTTGATCATAATTGAATGTCTATACTTAATGATTTAGTTTAGAGCCTTGAATTGTGAGTTCTTAAATGTGAACGCGATATGAATATGATGATAGTCTTAACAAAATTTAAGGTCTTTTGCATTTTCATAATATGAATCCTAATTGAGAATTATATTTGATTTTGAGCATTGATTTTACAAGAGTTTGAGTTTTCATCTGAGTTGAGTCTAAGGAGTCTTTGAAAGTTTTTCATTATTTTGAAAATATATTTTTCTGAAAGAACTTGATGATTTGAGCATGAGCCGAACGAGAGTTGAATTGAAAGAGTCTTTAAGATTATAACTGTTTTTGATTTCACTACACATTATTTTGAGTCGAGATTGCATGTCTTAAGGAGATTTAAAAGAGTTGAGTATTTAATCTAAATGAGTTGATTAGATTGAGTTGATTTGAAAGAGCATAATGATTGAAATCAAGTTGAGTTTTGACGAGAGTCTAATGAGACTAGCCGAAAGTTTTGATTGAACTGTTTGGCTTAAGTTGCATGAGCATATTGAGTTTTTGGAGTAGTATCGAGCACCAAATTAAGTAAGAATAAAATTTAATAATTACGTAGCCAGCATAGGATAAGATTGAACCATTAAAGTTGAATGTTTCTCTTTTTATTGTTCTGACAAAATAGGACATGATTGATTGAGGATCCAAGATTGGTTGATTCATCCTTTACATTAGCAAGTCTTGGACCAACATGACAACGAAGCCGTTTCGTTGTACATCACCTACTTATAGGTGGTGGAATTGTTGTCGGTGAAGAGACTCTCAGATTGTGCATGAAAGTATATGACATGTTTTGAATAAGTTGCACATTAGTGAGTCCTTCATAAAGCATTGTTATAGCTTATACTTGCATATCATATTGAGTTGGGTGAGTTTCATTCTATCTTGAGTACCTTTGATGTATTGTTGTTTCACTCTGTCATATTACATACTCGTACATTTCATGTACTAACGTCCATTTGGGCCAAAATGATGCAGGGATATGTATTAAAGATCATCAATAGGCGCTTCATTGAAGATCTACTTCTTTCTTGATAGTGGTGAAACCTCCTTGCTTTCGGAAGGATCATATTCATTCTTTCCATTGCTTATGAGTAGTTCTTTTGAGGTAGCCATGAACCTTTCATTGGCACCATCTAGATAGTAGAGATAGATGCTTAATAAGCTAGATAGTGATGGATTGTTTTTGATGTCTTTAACTCTTGATTAGTTTTATTTCAAACTATGCTTCTGATTTGAATCTTTGAGATTGTTGATTGAGTTAGCCACTAAGATTTATTTTTCTCCTAAACTAAGTCATCTATTGAATAAGTGAATGTGTGAGCAATCCAAGTGGTTCGCTTGTGTGACACTCCAGAATTTTTTTCCGCAAAGGCTCGAATATTTCCTCACATGTGGGTAGACTCGGACCGGAGGACTTATAATTATACACATGAGTTAGGATTAATTCCTAAGTATTTGAAGTGCTTAGATGTGTTTAGGGGTCATAAGGGATCTCTAACACCAAGTCGAGTCCAAAGAACTCCAATCGATTAAGTTTTCGGACGAGTTAGTATAAGGGTCAACTTCAAATGACCATATCTCCTAGAGTATAATGAACTGGGTGGCCTACGACCTACCAAATTAAATATCTTTGAGTCTTCTTTCCAACACCATCAAGATTGCAATTTTTGGAGTTCGGAGTCAAAAGTTATGACTATTTTACTACGGACTAGTACTACAGGAATTTTAGGCCTGGGCGAAATTTAGGCTTGGCGCTCTAGTGGCGCCCCACGCCACTATAGCGCCAGAAAACAACCTCAATAGTTTGGGGCTTGGCGCGACGCGCCACTATTAGATGTGCAGGGTTTTAAGCCTATTTTGGCTTGGCGCTGCAGTGGTGCGATGCGCCACTATAGCGCCAGCAAGACTTTTGCCCAATTTTCCAAATTTTTGAAGAGGGGCAACTTGGACTTTTTCCAAATTATATATACACCATCCTTGAGCATCTTGGACCATTATTTTCAGCTTCTCTCTCTCTCTCTAAAAATCCCTAGAAATTTTCCCTCTCTTCTTCTTCTTCTTCCCCAAATTCATCTCCAACAAAGGGTGCCTTCAAGAGTTTCAAGGATTCAAGTCTCCCATTGAAGACCCAACAACTAGGTCTCTTCAAAGTCTTCACAAGGTATGTAAGGCTAACCTAAAATATGGATTGAGTTCTTCCATATGCCCATAGATGTGTTGGATAGGAGTTGTGAAAGAGTTGAACCTTCTAAGAAGGTTTTTCTTGAAAGTTTTTCTAAACTATAGAATATTTTTAGCTACTTTTGGTTGATTGATGTTTTTAATGACTTGAGTTACTAAATAGTTATCTTTCATAATTATTGACTACAAATGTACCTTTGTATATAGATTTATAGATGTTGACGATATTCTTGAGTTGAGTTTTGTTGAGAGTAGGGATTCATATTTCATTCTCATGAACCCAAGATGAGATTTCTTTTGTCATAATTATCTTGAGGTTGAGATGGATAGTTGTGTGTATATATGTATTGATTGGAACGGAAAGAATAAATTGGATAGTTAAGAATGTCCCTTTGTTTCTATAATTTGAACATATGACTAAAATGAAGATTGTGGAGTAGATGTTTAATAATGATGTGATGATAATATTTGACAATGATGTGATGATAATATTTGATGGTGATGTGAATGGTGGTGTTTTGATGATGGTGTAATAATGATGCGAGTGACGATGTTTTGATGATGGTGTGAGTGATGATGTGAATAGTGATTATTTAATAGGTGTAAAATGATTGATGAAGAGGTATGTTGATGAGGAGGTTATGTGATGAAGTGAATTGGAGTCTAATGTGATTATGTGATATGTGAATTGCATATTTTGAGTCGGTTGGAGTCTTATGAGTATTTTTAAAAATAAAGGATCTTTTGAGAAGGAGTTTTAAATACATGATTTGTGAGAATTTTTACATAAACTATTTATACACTATTTTGAGTTTAAGAAATGATTATTTTCATCTATGATTTAAAAAGAGTTTAAGCATGAGTTGAGTTTGAGAAGTCTTTTAATTATTTTTGAACATGAGTATTTTTAGTATAAATGAGTTGAGCATTTTTACATAAAAAGGTCTATTTTTAAGATTGTATTAATTTTAAAGAGAAGAGTTTGATGAGTTGAGATGAGTCTATTTGAAAGAAGGTCCAAGGAGGCCAGATTTGATTGAGTTGATTTGAAGGAGTCCAATGAGGCTAAATGAGTATTTTGAGTATGTTACTCACTTGATATATATGAGCATATTGAGTCTTGGGAGGAGTATCGAGCACCGAATTGGGTAAGAGTAAAGTTCATACTCAAACCCAATAACTACGTCGTCAAACGTAGGAGGGGATTGAACCGTTAAAGTCGGATGCTTCCCCAAAATATTTTTCCTGATATTATAGAACTCGGTTGGATTGGATCCATGATTGGTTGATGCGTTCATACCCTGGCAAGGTATGAACGGACGTGGCAACAATGTCGGCTTGTTGTACTATTACTCGCTCATATGGTGATGGTTGTCGGTTAGAGAAACTCCCAATTGAATGGATTGTGCTTGATCTGATTGGTTGATTGTGATTGTAGATGATTGAGTTGAATTGTAAGACATTGCATAACTTAATTTGCATATTTATTGAGTTGAGCCCCTTTGAGTTGATTGTGAGTTGATTGCATTGATCGGATTGGATTAGATGAATTGAGATTTGATAGTGTGCGATTGGACTGGATTGGATTAGATGATATGTTGATTGGGTTGAATGGAAGGATATATGAATGGATTGGATCAGATCGTATATGACCGGGTTAAACCGATTGTATACAATTGGATTGAATCGGATGATATATGATTTGATTGAACTGTATTGTGTATGATTGGATTGGATTGTATGATGTGTGATTGGTTTTTGTCTAGTAATGTATTCTTACTTTAGACTTATGACGTCTTATGTGAGTCTCTCCTACCTTTCTGATTTGAGATAGTTGATCCGATGTTATTCTTTCTTGAGGTATGTTTCATTCTGCCATATTACATACTCGTACATTCCATGTACTGATGTCCATTTGGACCTGCATCGTTTCATGATGCAGAGACAGGTTTAAGAGATCGTCAATAGAAGCACCATTGAGGATCTATATACACTCAGCGTATTGGTGAGTCCTTCCCTATATTCGGAGGACACCGCTTATGTATTCTTGCGTCGAGTTAGCCCTTTCTATTTTAATTTGAGGTAGCCATGAATATGTCATTGGCACCAATTAGATAGTAGTGATAGAGGCTTCATAGACTAGATAGTGATGGGTCGATTGAGTATTTCTTTCCTTGAGTTATTCTTGTCAAACTATTTTTAATGACAAATATTTTAGTTGATTTGTTGGCCCACGACCTTTATTCTTTGAGTTGGATGGGTGATTTGAGTTGCCCGCTAAATTATTCTTTATTTTTAAACTTTTCGCTGAATGAATGAATGAACAGATGTGTGATCGAGCTATGTGGTTCGCTCGGGAGTCAGAAATGGTTCTTGAGTGCTGGTCACGTCTAGGGTACTCTCTCGGGGCGTGACAGCTTAAGAGCCATCAATGGCTTCTGAGTGCCGATTACGTCTAGGGTACCCTCTTAGAGCGTGATATGCCCTCAACTTGCTTACCTATCAGCTCACGCCTGTGATACGGACGCATCGAATAATCATAACATAATAACATAGATGACACCTCTAAAGTATGAAAATTTATAACACTTGGACCTTTGGTCCTTTTAAATCAATTATTACACAGAATGAGCACGTTTTATTATAATTGAGTCAGTTTCTCTAATATCACACATATAATTAGGATACACAATCACTTCATATTACAACATCACTTAGACTTTCAGTCCTTAACTTAAATCAGTTTACATAATGGACATGATTAATTACAGTTACAACAATCAATTAGTTCTCTCAAGGAACTATAACACATACTTGGTCCTCTCATAGAACCCACACCCAAACTGTTAGTGTGTCAGCGTGACACTCGATCCCATAGTTAGTGTGTATCGGCGTGACATGCGATTCAATATATACCGACATGGTATCCGATCCAATTATGTGTTGGCATGTCACTCGATCTAACAACCACAATCACAATCATAACCACAATTAACAATGAATTTTTCACACACTTGCACAATCAAGTTTCAAGTTCATTGCATGCAATTGATCACAATAGCCAGCCATTTCATTAGGTTCATTACATCTTTCCATATTCCTATACATGCATGCAATACTACCGATACAATTAACAGGCATACATAACACATACGAGAAATAAATCATCATCTACAATCATAGGTAGTTAATAGGTTCATGTTCATGAGATTTATCAACACAAAGTCATTCACATTCACACTTTATTTCATGATACGCATTACTCAAATTCACAGAAAATAGTCAGTATGAACACACACAATTATTTTTGTAAGCTTGTTCCTCTATGTACACCAATAACCCATAATCCACAAATCTTAGAATCTCATTATGACCCAGTTATTTTTCTACAATAAATCTCACAAGAGTAAAAAAATCCTCTCAACATGGATTATCAAGATTGTCATTCAAAGACTGGACCACTACCACTAGTCATAAAAATCTTGACCCACGTCATACCTTCATGCACTAAACAACAATAATAATCATTTAGCCATCCAAACTCTGTGTCCGAAGGCCTAAGAAAGAAATCTCCTATCAATCTACGATATAATATGCGTTGGAAACAGATTAACAATTACTTAATTAAAAAAACCTAGTCTATCTAGGCACCAATCAGCTGTAAAAGCATTATAGCACGATTCTTGACTTCTGAAAGAAAAATAACAGAGACGAGTCTGAAATCCGCGGTTTATAGCCTTCCTTGCGCCAGAATTCTCTTTCTCCCTTATCTCCAAGCCAAGAGCAGCTTTTTGAGAGTTTCTAAGGTGATCCTTGCCTATTTTGGCACTTAGGGAAAGAAGGAGGAAATAAGAATTCACGTTTTTTAATTTTGTCATGTCAATCCCGCCATGACGGGTCCCATCCCGCCATGACGACGCCGTTGTGGCGGGGTTATTCCCATTATGGCGGGATGGTATAAGCTTAGGTTAACTTAGTTCCCAATTTTTTTCCCCTTCTGGATAATGATGCTTCAGATCGTTACATATCCCCAAAGCCAATCATATCTCATGTTAGCCATTGTGAATTCAGAAAAAAGAACATACTCAAATCATACCAGCAAATGTAACATGTAAAGAAAAGTAAGTAAGCAAATAATTAATGCTGAAAATATAAGTAGCGAAGAGTGACTCCAAGCGAGGCCTAGATATAGTGAAGACTCCATGTACGGGTATCTAGTCTTGGATTAGGACTAATGTATTCGCTCCGAGTGTATATGCAAGAAAAGGAGAAATAAAAGAAGAATTAGAGCACAAACAATTCAACTCTGGATAACATACAAAAGCAAAACACATAAGATGTGAAAAAATAAATCAAGCAAACATGAAATGTTTACGCCTCTTTAATCACTAGTTTAGTTTTCTAAATATAAGACACTTTTATCTAATATTTTTAACAAAATGTGCTGATGCATATCAATATTTTCTTTAGATATAGTAAACAAAAGGCTTTCAAGTAACATGAGCATGATTTTTAATACGCGAAGGAAACATAGCTTCAGAACTGTGCTGATCTTGAACAAAATCCAAATATTGTTTGACATCAATAATTATTATAATTAAACTAAGTAAAATTATACAACGAATATACTATGTTGAACAAACAATATGCACCAAACAAAATACTCATTTAGCGATTGATGACTTTTGAACCAACTAAAAATAGCTCGATCATAATACATGTATTTTGAGCACAAACTAAACTTCAAATTCATCATATTCAACTACAAATAAATTACATTTTATGGCATAAATTAAATCAAATTATGATCTTATACATGTAGTTATTTAAATTTAAAAGAAAACTTCCACACATATCTCTACTAACATAATGTGGAAGAAGGCCTAAACTAATATTTTGAGTAAGAAAATATCGACCGCAAACTTGACAGCTAAACTTACTTTAGAAATATTTATTCTTCAAACAAGAATAAAGGAATAAATAAACACTCATAAATTTAAGTTGTTAAAATAAATTTAACTATCAAATTTGTCAGAATTTTATCTATTCTTTTCTCTTTAATTTGTTTTCAATTCTCTTTTCCTCTAATCCGTCTCCATTTGTTTCCTTTTTATTTTTTTCTTGTTTCTTCTTTCATCCCCACTCCCACCTCTTTCACCATAATTGCTCTTCTTCCTTCCCCTTTTCTTTCTTTTATTCTCTCTTCTTTTTTTTTTTGTTACTATTTTAATAACGAACTAAGACTCAATTTATGAAATGACTCTGTGGATTTTCGTCAAAATTCCTCTATACAAAAATTCAAAAATTTTAATATTTATATCGGTAGCTTGGTTTGGCGGTACTTTTTGTTCTCTTTTTTTTTTTCCAGTATCACATTCGCTGAATTTAGTGGTGATTTTTAAATTTTTTTATTTTTGATTAGATGTTGAGTTAGATTTTCATATTTTGATTTGATTTTTTTGATGAATTTGATGATGGCTTCCAATGATTTCTAACAATTTTAATTTAGTGGGAGGCTTGATTTTATTTTTGATAGAGGTAGTGTTAAAACATGGTTGCCAGAGAAGAAGGAAGGGAGAAACGATTTTTTTTAAAAATAGAAAATAAAAATAGAAAATGAAATAGTGTATAAAAGGGGAAAAAGAAAGAAAAGGAAAACAAAAAGATAAACAAAAAATAATGAATATAAATATAGAAATAAATGATGTGGCATAATTTGATTGGTGCATATCATGTATTGATTTTCTTAAAAGTGGTGATGACAAAAAAAGTTGTATTTTATTTTGAAAAACAGGAAAAAGTCAGTCAGGAAACAATGTATTCTTTTTAAGAATAAAAATATCCATAGAAAAGTAAAGTCAATGTTTGGGCTTCTTACATAACTATTAGGTGACTAAAAAAAATTCAACAAAATGATCACATGTATATGTAATGTTCGATATTATTTAAATAGTATATAATTATGTATATATAATGTATAACTATATATTAAAAATATATATATAAATGTCATGATCCAAAATCGGGTCATGATGCATGTTATAACCCCCCGATAGGCAAATCAAAACTCAAACCAAAAGAGTCGGAAGATAACAATTTAATAATATCAATAAGAAATAAGCAGAAACAGGAATAAAATATAGCGACGGGCCATATCATAGATCTGTAGTACAATACTAAATATACAAAAAAGGTCTGAAAGTGACCAAAATGACAAACTAACACAAGACCTAACCCCGAACTTGGTGTCACCTACATAGGAGCTACTACGTACAGAAAAGATATATATACAAGAGAACTGACTAATCAAAATACAAGTCAATCAAAAAGAGGTAAAACAACAAATCTCTGAACGCCATAAATTCACCACGATCTAAGTCAGTGACGACCAAGGAAGATTTAACGCTCACAAAGGTGACTCATACTGGGAGCTGCATCAGAAAAAACTGTAGAAGTGTAGTATGATTAACAAAACACGGAATACTCAGTAAGCATCATAGACCGACTGAGCACAAAAAGATCATATATATAAACAAGCAGCATGATAGTAGTAACAAAAGTTGATATAAGGCTAGAAGTAAACAAACATTACCAACAAGAAAGGACAATGACAATTCTATCACACAACTCAAACAAGTACAGATATTCAATCACACAAAGATATGTGATGCACATGTAGGCAATGCATGTTTAAAGTAAAAAAATTCAAAATTGTCTCGCCAGCTGTCTCGTGGAACCCCCAAGACAATTACGGAACCCGCCTCAGCTCAACTATAGATGTAATAATGGTAAAACCTGAAATTCAGTGTACGAACCGCTGAAGCTTATCAACAAATGCCCTATAAGGAAAAAAGGGTACATTTTATCTTAAAATCAAGTTTTTCATCAGTAAAATCAGTGAAAATTCATAATCCCACTCCCTCGGAGTTGAAAATTAGTAGAAAACGTAGTGCAACCAATAAGGATCTCGACACCTCTTTTCATTCCAAATCAGAATGCAATTATGCCATTAGTATGCCATGAACATGATTTTACACCAACACAATCAAGTCATTCTCAAAGCAACCATATCACACACAACTGGTAAACACCCATCATAACATAGACGTACTAACTTAGAACTCCAGTCAGTACAAATCCATGGCCTCAAGCCCAACACTACCATCAATAAAGCGATGATTCAAGCATAATCTAAAGAGCACACAAAACACCAAAGCAACCATAACGCATAAAAATTTAAGTTCCAAAGCACATAAGAGCATTCTAAGGATATACAACAACAACCAAGCCAAGGAACAACCTAAACTAAACTTATCGACTAAAACACTACACTAAATAACTCGAAATGGCTAATAATGTCACTAAGGATCAAGTACACCTATGAACTAGTACTAAATCTAAACCAACCATCACACTAGATCAAAATGACCCTTACGAAGTTGATGGAACTGACTAAATCCTCATCTCCACATCAGAATCTCAACATTAAAATGACCCTTACGGAGTTGAAAGAATCCTTATCTGACATAAGAATCTACGAATCTTGACTAAATTCAATTCTTTCATGCCTTAAGCCTTCAAAATAGTAAAACCAACTCAAAACTCACCCGACCACTTCAGAAAGCATGTCCCCAATCCCAATGCCACATAAAAGATACAAGAAAGATAAGGGAATGGGCAAAATGATAAAAGCACATAAAAACACAAAAATGACTTGTAGGATCATTACAACATCCACTGCTAAAAAGACTTTCGTCCTCAAAAGTAAAATAATAAAAATATACATATGAATAATATAAATATCAAGTACGAATAAACTTACTAATATCCTTTCATGGTGTTGAATATTTTAATTTAGGTACACATCCTATTACTTCAATATATATATATATTCAAAAACCACTATATAGCCATCTTGGAAAATCCGACCTTTGAACAAAGACACGCATAAAAGGTCAACAAATCCATTTAAATAGGTCTTCTTTGAATTTGTCATCCTTTTTGCTAATATCTATCACCACAAGTGTCCTTCTCATTACATAGGCAGTGGCCACTAATATTAATTAGATGAGAAGTTTTGGGTATAAAGTGCCACGGCGTGTATGTCCTAATGATCAATAAAATAATTTTAAAAACTTAAAGGTAAAAAAGTTAAAATAATTGCTTTTCATTAATTTAAATTTTGAACGTTAAATTTATCTGGTATTTATATTGACGAGAGATATTAAATTTGAGCGTGATAAAATTTGATACACACAAACAACACAAATATCAAAAAATTGAGTTGATAAATAACTAGTGAAATAAAGTTGAGGTACAGCATACAAATAATCCTAATATTAAAAAATTGAGTTGATAGGTAAGCAATTGAAAAATAGATCGAGTGACGCACCCAAACAACACTGGTATTAAAAATATTATTAATGAAGTAGGTGTCTGCTGTTGGTTTGTTGCATCATTTGGGTTATTAACCTCTTCTACTCCTTACCAAAAAGTCCAAAATGCTTCATTTATTTTTTTTCTTGTATGAATCAACAAGATTATTATAATGTCAACAACCCAAGGGGCTAGGGAAAACAGTAGCAATATTATGGCTCAACCATTTCTCCATGAATTCAAGAAACAAGCTTCTTTCTTCCTCAAAGAGAAGATCAAGACAGCCAGATTGGCCTTGACTGATGTTACACCAACTCAGATGTAAGTTCTTTGTTGGAATTAGCGACGGACAAATTCTGTATATCAAAATTAGTGACAAATTATTAAAAGAATTTGTTATTCATGAGCTATTTAGCGATAAAGTTCATATCTGATTCCACTTCCTTTTTAGTATTTGTACTATGATTATGAATTTTGACTTTCCGATCATGTGTATCTTCTGATTTATTCATACATAGTTTATTATAATAGTTTCGTGATTTTACTGTTATATTAAGTAACTTTTTAAAGAAATAAAATACTTTTGTTAAGCGATTTTTTTGGTTTCTTTTTAAATCTCTTCAAATTATGTGACAAAAATAGTTTTTCTGTGACTTTACTTTGATTAAAGTTAGTGATCGTACGTGAAATTAATCTAGAGAGAAAGACAATCAAACAATTACCAATCATGATCTTTGTGGATCGAAGCATTCATACAAAAAGAAACTCTAAATATTTGAGATTTTTCTTCTTTTTGAATAAGATCTCAATTTCAGCAAGGGCGATTTCATTAGATATCTTACAACTAGATTTCCGATCCAGCTAACGATGATGTTTATGTGAAGATTGACAGAAGAAGCTACAAATGGAAATCCAGGTGCACCTGACACAAAAACACTAAAAATGATTTCCAAGGCAGCTTTTGAAGTTGATGATTACTGGAGAATTGTTGGGATCCTCCACAAAAAGTATGTTTATTTTTATTACTATATATTTGTTTTTGCAATTTCTTGGATAATATTTTCAGGCTTGATGATGTTTTGATGTATGATTTAGATTGTCAAGTTTTGATGGAAAGAATTGGAGGATTTCATATAAGGCTGTGATAGTGTTGGAACACTTGTTGACTCATGGACCTGAAAGTGTTGCTGAGGAATTCCAAAGTGATAAAGATGTTATTAGGGAAATGGGAAGCTTTCAACTCATTGATGAGAAAGGGTAAACATTTAATCATGATCATCCAATTATTAATTTATGGTAGAAAAGTCATTAAACTCATTTTTAAAAATGAAAAACAGTCTTTCTAACTTCACAAGATAAGGCTAACACTGCGTACACATCACCCTCCCCAGATCCCACTTGTAGGGCTACACGGAGCTTTCCATCCCACAAACTCAAATAGTTTGGTACTTCAGCAACTCACCTTATGTATTATCCATGTGTCATCACTTAAAAATACAACAATCCATTTTTTGGCCCACTAGAAAAAACAAAAAGAAATCCATGATGTGCTACATGATGAAAGACATTGGGTATTAGGTTGGGTCAGAAAATGACTTTTTTTGTTTGTTTAAGTGATTTCGGGTAGATACTATGTAAGGTGAGTTGCTGATAGTATATATGTGGTAGCTTTACTTTGTCTTTTTTTCCTTGACATGATTTAGCATTTTGAGTAACTTGTATAACTTTGTCGCGATAAACTAAAAGTTGAATGTCCATCCATTTAAGGTACTTTTAATGATGTATGCAGATTCAACTGGGGGCTAAATGTTAGGAAGAAATCTGAGAGGATACTGAAGCTGCTAGAAGATGGTCAACTTCTCAAAGAAGAGAGAAACAAATCCAGGAAGATATCAAGAGGGATTGAAGGTTTTGGGAGCTTCAACATTAGGAGTACTACTAGTTCAAAGGAAGGAATTTTGGAAGAATCAGCAATTAAACCTTATGGAAGGTCTAATTCTCAGTTTAATCATCATGAAAATGAGGATGATGAGTACTTAGTTTCTTGTATTAGTTTAAAAGAAAACATGGCACCAAGTGAGGAAATGCACAAGTGGAACTTCAAAGGAGAATCAAAAGCACTTTTGGATGAACAGAAAGAAGGACCAAGAATGGGATTTTCATCAGAAGAGGATCATCCTTTCAGAGAAACAGACCGATTAACGTCAGTCTCCCTGCTTTCTTCTGGAGATCAAGTCCTCCAAGCATGTCAATAGGACGTGTAGCGTATGTATGTTAAGTAGTTGTTTTATGCGTTCATCTATCTCTCAAGGCGAATTGTGTCGTTTCCCCAAAGACTGCTGTATAGAGCTAAGAACACCTAATTGGTTGTTCCCTTATAGGCTTAATACCTCTACTAGCTATTTTGAGCTACTGTTGTAACCTACCTACAGGGTGAAGCAATGCAGAAAAATGCAACTGTACTTCCATTTCAGGTTCATGGAATAATTGCTACTTTCTTGAATGGTCTTAGTACCCAATTTTGTGTTTCATTTCCTTATTAGAAGTGATACAAACAATGCTATTAATGATGCTGATGTTTCCAAGTATATTGCTGCTTTCTTTTTTAGTTTAGCCATCTGGAATCTGAAGTCCGCTGGTTCCACTAATCTGAATTCATGCTGGATAAGCACACTAAATAGGGTAAAATGCTCTGTACCCCAAGAAGATCTCGAGTACTATACATCTAGTTCAAGGTGGAAGGATCTCAACCACCCAACACGGCCCTTAGTAACCCTATTATATTTCTACTGCTACACCTGATGAGAACTAAAAATGCATTGTGGTTGCTTCTACCTTCAGAAACATTTAACATCTCAGGAAAATGGCAAATGAAACAACTTTGTTAAGTTATAAGAGCACACAAAATCAGTCTATAAAATTTATAAATACTACATTTGTCTCCGAGATGTTCTCCTCTACTCATGTTATCAACAGAGCCTCCACCATTCTGGTGTATTAGAGATCTATGAGATGGGGCTATTTTCCAAGTATTTGTAACACTAGGCTCTAGGTTACCTTTTGTATCCTAGGCTCCTTGACTACATACATATCGATTTACACTATTGTTACTACTATATGAGGATTTATAGGTTGCAGAGCCAATCCTTGATAGCAAATCGTAGAGCATGATTAGGAGTCAGCTCCAAATGGCTTAGTTTCAAATTGGTCATTGGAGAAGTATCATGACCAGTTTCCAGCCATCCTTGAATGGCCTCTCCTTCATATGTGAACCCATCTGCAGCGACCTGCGGGTCATGCATTATATCCTGAAATAAATTCACAATCATGTGAGCATTATTGAGCTGCAAACATGAAAACCAGAGAAATTGTTTCTAACAGCAAAATCGGAGTGACTGAAAAATACAAACACAGCACACTAGAGGGGTCATCTTAACTAGTAGTGATCAATTTTGGGCATAAATTATGACAACAGGCCTATGATGCCATGCATGTGGAACAGCTACCATCTCATACATTTTACATTCAGATTATGTTTTTATTTTTATTTTATGGTTCCATGTTCTGTCGGGGGGGGGGGGGTGAAAGGCTGGTTGAGAGAAGAGAAAGGATATGACCAGATGTTGTACCCTCAAACTCTTAAGGCATGATAGCAGTACTACCGGGAAACAGTAACCAGTTTGCTCACTCTCAATTCTTTTCAAGTCTACACATACACGATTATCCCCTAAAATTAAAAACTAAAATAACATATGTTTATGTCTTCCTATCGTGTGTCCTAGAGGACCACAAAAATTTATATGATTAATAGTAAGCAGAACATAACTTACCTGGCGAATCGGACATAAGAAAAAGGAGGGCACTGATTGCTCTTCCAACTCATTCAAGTTCTCCAGCTCCATTACAAGAGACGGTGTCAACTCAGGCCTATCCCAACTGTTTACTTCACAGCATTGCAACGCCAGTTCTGCTAACCTTCTTGACACAAATGTAGACCATTCTCCAGCAGATGAATCCAACAGAGACTCTAATTGTGCATATGAGACTGCCCTGCGTACTTCATTCACTAGTCCTGCTAGAGTTCTTCCAGTGAGCATTTGAAGGATAATAAGTCCAAGTGCATAAATGTCCGATTTAGGTGTCAGAGCTCCAGTTTCATGAAATTCAGGATCAGTGTAGGAAAAGAGACCCTTTGGTTCACTAAGACGATCGAAACTTGGGCATCGCAGGGCTTGCTTAAGTATCAGACTAGATACGCCGACATCACATACTTTACAGCTGCCTGTGCAATCAAGGAGCACATTCTCAGGCCTCAGATCCCCATGTACAATCTTTTCAGGGTATGAAGAGTGCAAAAACAGAAGGGCACTTGCAATTTCAGCAAGAATTCGTGCTCGCATCTTCCAATTCATGGGACTAATGTTGTTTTTGCAAAAGAGGCGGTCTTGGAGGCTCAAGCCAGGCAAGTATTCATAAACAAGCCCACAAGATTCTGGACATACACCAAGTAAAGTGACCAGATGAGGATGACGTAACTTAGCTAGAATTTCCACCTGCAAGTAAGAAGTTAATCATCTGAAGCAGCACACAAATCAAAGAAACTGTTTGCAGAGAAAATTATGAGATTCACTTTTAGCTTATGATGAAAGACAAGGAAAGGTATGTGAACTTGAGTTGGTTGGACGAAATCAAGGAAAATCACATGCTAGACATTTTGGACCAATTGTTTTATATGCTGAAAGGAACTCTGAAGTAAAGAAACTTAAGAGTGGAATCCAAATCCTATCTAAATGCAATTTGCAATCCATGCATGTGAATCCAAGGGAGATGTTGACCTGTTCAAAAAACTGTGACTGCCATTGCATATTATGTGGATGCAACTGCTTAATGGCTACGGTTTTATCTGAGAGTTCTCCTTTAAACACATCAGCATATCCTCCCTGACCAATTCTGAAGCTCTCAGAAAAATTGCATGTTGCTGTCTGCAAATCGGAGAATGAAAATTCAACCAACTCAAGTGATACAGAGCACTCAGTCAAGTCACTTGCACTTAGTCCTCCATCTTTTCCACGATTCTTCCACGAACTAATCCATTGTATGGCCTCAGTATTTTGCTGCTGAAGTTTCTGCTTCTCTTGCCGGAGAGTTGATATGGAGGAATGAATCAATGTTAATTCTCCAGCGATCTCTTCACACCGTTGATCGGCCTCCTGTGCACGACTATCCAGGAGGGCTATATTTCTCATGGCCTTGTGCAGCTCATAAGTTTTCTCCTTTTTCTCCTTCAAGAGCCTTTCTTTTTCCAGCAATGTAGTTTCCAGAGCATCCTCAGCTTCCTTCCTCAGTTCAACTTCATGTGCATGAGCAGATTCAAATGCTTTTACCTACAACAAAACAAAATTTCTAAATTTCAGAGCCTAAGAAGGAAGCTTCAGTTCTTATAAAAAAAAAAAAAGGAAGCTTCAGTTGTATAGAAGTAATAGTTCACCAATTATGTGTTTTCAGTCCATTATAGATGTTGCATATATGATAAATGATATTAATATGCACATTCCTCTTATACTGGTAGTTGTCGCAGTATAGTAGATATGTTGCATGAGTTTCTGCTGTATTTAAGAATACATACTGGCTCTAGGAATGAACTACTCTGACACGGAGATTCATGCAGTAGCAATTATTTGGTCGCAAACATAAGAATATAGTATTTTTAAAGTGCTGCAGTGATGGACAGAATGTAATTTTTTAGCTTGGGTAAGCCCATAGTGGGTCTACTGGTACATTAGATATGATGGCTTTGGTCCATAAATGAATGTGAAGCCATAATATAAGAAAAGCTAATAAGTGTAATTTAGCTTCATAAGCCTCCATGTTTGTGATATCCAGCAGTAGCCAAATTTAACGATTGTCCATGCATCAATATAGTTCTTCCACAAATATTTAAGTATGGAAGGATCTATAGAGCAATAAGAATAAGACTACCTCAATTGGAATACAGAAACTAGAGGTTTACCTTTCTGATGGCTTCTTCAGCTTCAGCTTCCAGTTTTTTGCGCTTCAGAATCTCTGCAAAAGCTTCATTCCTTGATGATTCAAATTCTGTGCTGACTTCTGCCAGCTGTTTGTATAAACTTTCCATCTCCGCATCAGGGGGCACCATTTGTTCAGCAGAAGAAGCATAACTGCTATTAGGAGTAGAGCTTGTTGAAATAGATAAACTAGGAACACTGATCAGATTGCTTCTGCTGGTAGAAGAAAAATCCTTGAACCGTAAATCAGTTTGTGATGGAATCCCCTCTTCAAGAATTAAACTTTTTATTCCAGATGACAGCAGGTCCCTAGACGAGCTTGACTGAACATGTTCTGGCAACAGGATAACCTCGTTCTTGCAGGACTTCAGACACCAAGATCTTAAACCAAATACATCAACAGCCCCTGCTCGAGTATTAGGAGAAATAGGTGCAACGAAGCTTGAGCATTCAGGAGGTTGTCTACTCCAGATTAATCTTCCTTTGTAGACAAAGAATATTTCACAGAATGTAGGAAAATTTTTGGCAGCATAACTTGCTTTCCTGGAGCTTTTCTTAACCTTCACACAACTGTAGATAACTGGTAAGTTTGGGCTCAAGGGACCAGTTCTATTTGATGAAAATTTAGAAAGATGTCAATATACTGTTCCAGTAAATACAGGTTTAGCAACAAAAAGAAAAGATCCATATAGAAATATCAACTAGCTTGGATTAAGGTTGTGTCATGTTGATATCCTTACATTAGGTCCAGTTTTACGAATCTTTTCATATTTGTTCAGAGATTGTATGTTAGTGTAAAAATCAGAGAGATTTTAAGAGCTTCCTCAAGACAACTGCTGATTTATCCAAAAGAAAAACTACTATGTGTTGGAATGAAATGGTCCCAAATATAGCAGATGGATAGAGGTTCATATAACCCACACTACTAGTTTGCGATGGAGGCTCTGCTATTGTGCATCTTTGTAAAACAAGTAAAGCAAGATATAGGTTGTATTATGAAATCCCCCAGTTCTGCAGGCAAACACAGCCTCTACAGATTTCTGGACCTTTAATTTGACCACTGCTCTCAGTTCTCCGACAGTGAAAGTTTTGACTAGCCTACAAGAGTTTTCGGCTAGCAATATGACTACACTAGGCAATTTATCCGCACCCATCAAGTTTAGATGAAAACAGTTACCTGAAATGAACGCAAACTGGCCCGGGCACCTATGTTGCTCAGATTCTCTAAATTTACTACCGTACCTATGTCTACCCATGTCAGATCCAACAAAAATGCACTACTTTGGAGGATTCGTCACGCACCCTGTGCCATTTTTGAAGAGTTCGAGCAACATAGCTGGGCACTACCTTACTAAAAAGAAAGACCTAATTTTCCTTTGTTAATTAGGTCAGTCGGGAAAAATAACATCAAGTTGCTACAAGACATGAACCAAGCAGTCAAAATGTTTCCAAAACTGGAGATTCCTTTTTTCTCCTTTATTTTTGGTTGATTTGGTAAGCCCCCTCCCCTCCCCTCCCCTCAAAATAATATCCTGTCTAGGAGTCAACAGTGGCTCTTTCAAATTTTGCTCTCTCGGTGACACAAGCTCTCAACCTCTAGGTAGGAGGTGGAATACTCTTATAACTCAAGTAACCTCTCTTACCAGAAAGTAGAGATACCAGGAGATCAACATAGCAACTTGGACATTTCAGTTTATGGTCAATTCTGGTGCCTCTGACATGACAAATCTGGTTTATGCAGAAAAAATGACATGTAGGAGGAAACAAGTTTACAAAAAGGATTTATAAGTTTTCATTAAGATCCTCAGCACAAAAACAGAACTGCATAAATTTGAGATATTTTATAGCGTCCAGAAGTCTTTCCAAAAAGACACACTCTTCAAAAATTGAATCATATAACATAATCCAGAATTCACAAGTGCAATTATAATCTACAGCATTTCAAACATTTTAATCGCACTTGAAAGTAATCTAAATGACTAGAAGTTGAAGACCTACTCTGGTATTGCCCCAATTATAAGCTTCTTGGTGTTCTGCTTGTTGACAAAATCCAGAATTCCTTTTAGGACTTGATCTGATTCAACAATAGCAACACTTGCTTTAACCTGAAAAGATTATCATGTCTTCTGTAAGTGACTGCATTGGTAGCATGACACAAGGAAAATACTCATCATTACTTTGAAAAGAAAAACAGATTTTTACAGTACATAGATCATGATACTGATGTCGTGAAGAAAGAAATTGTGAAAGTAATAGAAAAAATAA
The DNA here is from genome assembly GCF_947179165.1 of Solanum dulcamara. Taxonomy (NCBI): domain Eukaryota; kingdom Viridiplantae; phylum Streptophyta; class Magnoliopsida; order Solanales; family Solanaceae; genus Solanum; species Solanum dulcamara. Next base: position 68,057,773 of record NC_077245.1, read on the forward strand.
TTTAAACTAAAGGACTCCTAATCTTTGTTTTAAATGTAATAGAAGATATTAGAAAGTAGAAAAGTGAGAGAAAAAAAGAATATGTTTCAGGGGTTCAAACCCATTTAATCTATCAAGTATAGCACACAGTAATAGGTTCAAATCCCAACCGAGGGAAAAATAACTAGGTCATTTCCTCCCATTTACCCAAACCTAGGTGGACAGCATTACCCGATACATATGCTTGTGAGAGATATCATGTAACCGGTGGAATAATTGAGGTGCGCACAAGGTTGACCCAAAATACAACAACAACAACAACAACAATGGGGAAATCTTAGTAGCTCAGTTGGTTGGCGAACTGAACTTCCCCTACACCACCAACACACACACATGACACGCCCCCTCCAAAAAAAAAACATACTTAGTGTAATCCCACAAGTGACCCCCTGAAGCCCAACAAATTCTTCGTCAACTTATATCACATCCTCACCTTTTTTCTTTTGACTGGGAATTTCTTCACAACCACATCACTTTTTACTGATGCTTTCACTTCCCCTGGGTTTCTTTGACATCTAGAAAAAGAGAATAAATTTGTTAGAAATCACTCATCTTTTCCTCACCACATTCTCTCTTCCAGACCAATGTTGTCAAAGGCGCGCTTTAAGCACGCTTAAGCCTTGAAGCGAGGCTCAAAACGTGTTCAGCGCTTCGTCTCGCTTTATGTGCGCTTTAGTGTGGTAATCAAGGTTCTAAGGCAAACTTTTCCTTTTCAATGAACCTCTTTTGAAGAAGTGACACTAAACAATTAATATTTCACTTTATCATACTTTTTTTTTCAATTTCTTTGGTTATATATTTGTCATTCATGTTTATAATTATTGGTCTTGGACTAAACATATATATTTGTATTTTTTTCTCCCTCTGCGCCTTTTTTCATTAAAGCCCACACTTTATTTGCGCTCTGCACTTAAAGCCCCAATGGACCTTAAAGCTTTATTGCGCTTTTCGCCTTTGATAACACTGTTCCAGACATGGTATGATCATCAGCAGGAAAACTTCTTTTTTGTGGAATCGTTACAGTAAAATGGCAAAGAAAAACTATTTCCATCTTAATTTCTCACTATTTATCGATATTTTTTCACCCATAAATCTGTTCATTTTCATGTCCACATTCAGTGTATTCAATTTGAATAATCCACACATGTTCATCAGAACGGAAAAAAAAGGGAAAAGAGGAGAGAAGAGCCAAATAGCTTTCAATAATGACCTTTCTCTTTTGTACAACCCAGCAAACACAAGAACTGCAACAGGGCATTCCCTTTAATCCATCAGTACTTCATCACGATAAAATAGTCAGATCAGGATAAACACGGGCTACAGTTGAAATTGACGGAATATGGTGGAGATTTACAATGGTGCTTAAGTTTCTACGGTTACTAAAGGGACGGTAAAAGTTAAAGGGAGAAGGAATTTTGGTGAAGAGGGGAAGGGAAGAAGAGAGAGGGAAAAGGGTAGAAGGGGCAATAAGAGATGGCGCAAATGGAAGTAGTCAAAGATGGTAGTCATTTATTGGTACCATAAGTGACAGAATCTCAGGCGGAAAGCATGGAAAAGTTCCTCTCTGGAATGCTGTTTTAACCTTTTGCTCAGTAATTAGTCAAAACCGTTACTTGAGTTGATGCTTGTAGAAAAGATTCTAATGGCACATTAAGAAAACTATTAAAAGGAAGATATCTGATTGTGGTCCCATTTGAGCAACTGACAACCATTCTATTAAGTAAAATTTCTCAACCAAAATCCCGCAAATACACAGCCAGATCAGAGTCCGAGTCTCAAAATAAACCCATCCCAAAGTTTCTGAACCAAAATGAGTTGTTGACTTCTGCTCATAAGCCATTTTGAAGTAAAAAATATATAGAAATCCTCTAGCAGCTTGAAATGTTACCATTTAAGATTTGAAGTTCTCAAGTGACCTCAATGATCATTAATACCACAGAAGAATCATAAAAGGAAATGGTCCAACCCAGCTCATCGTACTCAGACATATTTAAAGATGTCGCATTAGACACTCGCCCCTGTAACAGTTCTATGCAAATCACACCAAAATAAGTAAGCCCACTAAGATAACAGTTCTAACGTTTCAGAGTAGCAAATGACCTTTAGAGGTCGTTTGGTAGGAGGTATTAGAGAAAATTGGAAATTAGGTTTTGGGCCTTACTCACATATCAAAAGCTAGCTCCAAGGGAGGAGGATTGCTCAAGCCTTATAAGGAGACCACTCATCTCATTAGCCACCAATGTGAGATCTTTTTTCATTCTTGAATAAAAATAATACATGTATTAGCTTTGGTATTATTTAATCCCATGTTTGGTAGTGTTTCCAACCTATGTATAACTAATACACACCCTATTTAGTAATATTTTTATACATAGTAGACCATGGTATTAACAATGCGAGATACTATTCCTATTCTAATACACCATATTCAGACTAATAATTATAAACATGAATGACAAATATATGACCAAAGAAATTGAAAACAAATTATGATAAAGTGAAATATCAATTGTTTGTGTCACTTCTAAGGAAGAGGCTCATTGGAAAGGAAAAGTTTGCCTTGGAACCTTGATGACGACACTGAAGCACACATAAAGCGAGGCGAAGCGCTCAACTCGTTTTGAGCCTCGCTTTAGGGCTTAAAGTGCGCCTTTGACTACATTGATCATATTCAGTACGATCATATTCTAATACACTCCATTCATTTAATACAACATAACAAACAATCGATAAAAAATAATGTCAGCATAACTAATCCCGGCATTACTAATACGTCATATTTAGTACTATTCTTATATACCCTATTACTCTCCTACTATCTTATTTGTTGATTCTATTAGTAGTTATTACTCGTCGTTTCCTTTGTTTCGATTACCGTATTATTTGTTGTTGCCATTGTCCTCTTCTACTTTATTTTAAGCTGACTTCTTCACTACATTATTTTCTTTCAATACTTGATGTTAACATGTTATACTTGAGCCAAGGGTCAATTAGAAACAATCTCTCTACCTTCAGGGGTACAGTTGTGGACACGCCTTCCTCCCCAGATCGCACTTGTGATATTACACTGGCATGTTGTTGTTGTTGTTCTTATGTACCCTACCAAATGACCCTCAATGAGAATAGACTAAACTTCTAAAGCAAATTAGTTACCCACAATAACAATGCACAACCTAGACAGAGAAATTATTCTACACGTTGAGAGGAAGGAAATGGTGAAAGATCAATACCAATACATAATGTACAAAATCATAATTCAACATCATAATTCTCTTTGATCAGGACACTAGAGCATCAACAGCTCTTCCATCATAGAGTAAAATGGTCATGCAGTTACTCTTATAGTCTCTTTCTTTTTTCAATATGATCCACCAAATGAATTTACTGAAACCTAGTTTTACAAAAATGATTGCAACTTATGCTATAAACAGGACCGCGTTCCTGGAGAATAAATGCCACAACACTCCACACCAATCATATGGAGACAAACGATACCTTTGATTTGAAGCATACACTCAAATAACGAGATATAAGTTTCCTAGCCTCTTCTCTCTCCGCACTTCGAAATGCAGATACCACTTTTGCATTAGCCTGAGTAGCTGGCAATCTTCCCACTGCATAAAAATCACAAATATGGACACATGATTGTAGGTTGTCGAAAGAATAAATCTGTTCCTCTAAAGTTTTCTAGTCTAAATGTGTTTAGTATGGAGGAAGATATTTTAAAAGGGTGCACTTTGGCGGAGAGGAAGATGTTTATCATAACGCGAGAAACCATTTCCTGGATCATTTTCTATTGTTAGGGTTATGAATATAGATGACACATGGTAATTGAACAAGGAATAATATTCGGTAAAACCATAGACAGGTCCAGCATCTAAACTTTATGGGTTCAAACTCTAAGATTTTTAATGTTGAACCCGTTATATCTTAAAAGTTAGGTTTCATACCTACTATTTACTGCAATTTTTTATGGATTTGCACTCCGCATATCGTCACTCTGCATCTGCCTCTGGGTAAAAGGATATTTATGAGTATTGAAAACAGTGGTTACATGTTGACTTAAGCAAGTGATATGGACTTAAAGTTAGGATAGTTGTAAAGGAAATTTTGCTCATTTCTTTTTGGTCGAAAATTATTTTCCAGGAACAAAGAGTTCCACAACTCAATGTAATCAAACATTCCTTTAAAGACCAAAACTTTATCAACCTATTGTACAAAATTTTACTAAAACAGAAGCTGAATTTATAATCATGATACATCATCTACATTAAACCCTCTGGGATGGCTCAGATGGTTTGTCTTCGGACTTCCATAATAGAGGTCTCAAGTTCGAAACCCCTTGCCTGCCACAACATGGGCTTGCGTAGTAAGGTTTTACCTCTCATATCTGGTTCGCGGGCTATTGCACAGGGGCAGGGTTTACCCTTGTCAACCAAAAAGGATAAACTTATCATCTACATTTATAACCTAGAAACACTAGAAATGATCCAGAATACAATCTTTTAAGGAACAACATTAAAGTATAAACATAATTTCGAATTACCAAAAGCACCCAAAGTATAAAAATCATCTTTACATCATGAATAAAGCATCAACAAGAATAAAAGAGGGAAACATAGGTGACATACACAAAGTAGGTATATATGGAGAAGGTTCAAGAACATGAAGAATACAAATCTCAGAGTTCCCAAATGTCTTACAAGCCCACTGAACCGAAGCAACACCTTTTTCAACAGATTTCCCCACAGCTACAAATACTTTAGACCCTTGTTGTTCTTCTTCCTCCTCTTCTACAACTTCCCTCGATTGAGGAGTGACGATTTGGCTTGTCCTGTAAAACCCACGTCGGAAACTTGCCATTGAAGAAAACCCAGAAGGGAAATTTGCAGGAGTTGGAGAAGGAGGAGGAGAAGGGGTTAGCAACTCCATGGATATTGAATATCAAAGAACTCAAACTCAGTGGGACATTACAGAGACAATTGGGGGAGTTTTTTTGTTGTTGTGTGCTCGTGTCAATATCTCAGAATATTTTTTTTTTAAAAAAATGAAAGTGTTTTTATTTTATTTTTTATGTTTGGTTTGTAATTCAAAAACATTATATTACATGTAATTTGCATATAATCTAAACAAAGGGATTCTTCCGTATATGTACATTCAGTCATAAGACATTTCAATTAAATGGTAGACACATATGTATGTAATGTATCGATATTGTATAAATGATGTATTTATATGATATATAGTTGTGTAATATATATATATATATTGCAATAATCATCTTTTTCAATTAGCTGATTTTTTTTAATTCTGACCAACGATTCAACTCTCCTTTAAACATTTCAAAATTTTAGATATGAGTACTTTTCAATATTTTGTGTCTTTTGATCACTCGAACCGACTCATATTTATAGCAAGTCGAATTTTAAAATTTGAGCTTCGAAGCTCTTTAGTGGCAGATTTCAAGGGATATCAACTCAAATCTTCTTTTAAATAATTCAAAATTTTAAATATGAGCGGAGGTTCCTATTAATATTTCGATTCTTTTGATATATTATTCATTCAAACTAATTTAGGTTTTCCTGCTCTATTTTCTTTTATCTGCGGATTAATTCATCCACAATCTCAATCTCTTCTCCACCTTCAATTCCTCTATTCAAATGCACCCCAAAATCGAAGTGTTAAAGCAGGAAGAAAAGGGCGATGACCAACAGAGGTTGATTATTGAATTATGGTATTAAATGATAATTAAGCTATTTTGAATAAAAAATTTAATTGAATGATCATTTTGTTTAATTTTCCCCTAAACAAAACTATAGAAGTGGGAGTGGGGGTAGGGTGAAATGATGTGTGTCAAAGGTGTGAGGATACAATTAATATATAATTTATTTGTAGAATTTTGTTTTTTCTATATCTAATTTTTTTTAAAATTATTTATTTTTTATATATGTGTTTGTTTCTCCTTATAAATCCACCTAAAACAAATATGTTTGGATTGGAGATGCACCTAGTGTGTCTGAATTGACTTATTTTAAATATTTTTAATTTTTGATTTTTCATGATATTTGGGAAAAATAAAAATTGTCTTAGACTAAAATGTCAAAAGTTGAATATCCCAACATAGCTTATAAACTATTTTTAAAAAGTTAATTCAAACACCCTCTTAATAGTTTAAAATTCATCTTACGTGACCATTAATACTCGTAAAGGAGACAACAAAAACATAATAATAGCTTCTCAACCTAGACTCTTATTTTTTATAAATAGAACTTCTAATTTTTCATAATATAAGTTAAGAAATGATTGCTTCATTATAACATAGTAGTAATTATAGCATCTTAGCGCTTGACTAATATAGGAAAAGGTAAATAAATTTTAATTTATGATAATCTTATGAATTTAAAAATCTCAAAATGAAAGAAAGAACTCATTTGTTCTCCTCTTCTTCCATGAAAAACAAGGTTCAAAATGGCTCATTTTTATGTGTAGTGTTTCTATTCTACCAAGTAATGAAAGTTTACTTCACCTTAAAATTTTCGCAATGAAAACAAATTTAAAAGAAATTAAAGAAGAAAACAATGATCATGTTTAGATCAAAAATTACATATTATAAAATCAAATTAATTTTCTTGTTGGAAAGAAAAATAACCCTACCTATGTTTTCACAATTAAAAAAAATAATAACTAGCACATATTTCTCTAGAAACTCATGCTTTATAAATAGAATTCAAACACACAACTTTTCTTCTTACTTGTTGACTTTACTAAATCAGAAAGCCATTATAACAAATTGAAATGTGATAATAGGACAAATTAAAGAAGAGAAAAGTTGAGTGTGGGAATCTAGGTACTTCACAATAATACTTCACTTTAGTTTTATTTTAATAATAATAATATAGCTAACACTAACTACTCCACCAAACAGCCAAGTCAATAATTATTGTTTTTGGAAGTTTAATATTTGAGCCAGTGAAATGCATTAGTTTAACATTATAAAATTAGCCAGCTAGTGTCTTTTTTTTATTTTTTAAATGACGTTATAACAATTGTTATTATGTCGTGTTATTTTACTTTTCAATTTTATTATTAATATTTTAAAATTTTTGAATATTTTTATCATATTTCTTTTTATTCAATTTACTCTGAAAATGATATTCTCGAGTCGGTGATCTTATCAAAAACAACATTTCTATCTCATAAGGATAATGATAAGGTTTGCATACATTATCCTTCTTCAACCCTACTTGTGACATAGTAATAGGTATATGTTATTGTTGTAAGAAAGACTAAGACCTCATTTGTTTTTACTAAGATTAAATCGTCTAAATCTGATGAATACATATTTGAATATTAAGATGTTGTATTAAAATCTAAATAATCAATATTATTTATTTTGTCAATATCTGAATTTATTAAATTTGTTTTTATTTAAAAAGTAACAAATACAAAATTCGATAAAGTACCAAGTTAATTTAATACTATATCAAAAAAAATTATATGAAGGATAGTGGTGGTGATGTCTAATGATACTGGTTGTGGGTGCCAATTGGAGATGGTGTTGACTAATAATGTTGTGTGTAGTAACTAGTGATAATTTTGCTGACAATAATGAGGGTAGTAACTAGTGGTGATATGATAGTTGTGTGGATGTTAGTGATGACTAATGACAGTGGTGAATGTTGACGGTATTTGGTGATCTATAGTAATGTTATGATGGTGATAATTATAAATGATGGTTGACGATGATGACAAATTGACAATTGATTAAAGTATTTAAATGATGATAGTTGATAATAATAAACAATGGTAATAGGCTATTAGTAGTGAATAAATGAAATTAGCAAGTTGTATCTTTATAAAAATAATATTTTAATAATATTAGGGTTTTATTATAGAATTCACTTTATTAATATTTCTATCGTATATCATTTCACAAAAATGGTATATTGTAACCAAAGGATAATTATTTGTGAAAAAATTATGATTTTTTTGACTTGTCAAAAAGTAGTGAAATACAAATGAAAGCAACAAATCTTGGGTAATCAAAGATCATCCAAGTTTGGTAGGGGCCACAACATGAAATGATAAAGATTTGAGAGAGTTTTATATAGTATATATAATAAAAATGGCAGATCTTTTTATGCAATTAAAACTCCACCTATAAATCTCATGGAGTCAAAAAGTAGAAAATGACATAAGCATAATTTCTTTTCTATGCTATGACTTTGAAAACGATGGCTACTTTAGTTAGTAAGAAAAAACATTTTGGCATTTGGATTTGGTTTACACTCTCTTTGGATGGTATGGTTGTTAAGTATTGTTTGATAATATATTATATTGTGTTGTATTATATTATATTTTATTATTTTTAATGAATATAATATTTGGATCGATTGTATTATTTTCTGTGATGACATAATGCCACATATTCAAAATTTGAATGATAAACCTATAAGAAAAGTAAGATATATATTATGAAAAGGTAGGGTAAAGGATAAAATTGAATTATTAAATAATAAATAAAAATAAAATGAGAAGAAAATATTAAGGTAACGATGCGATCATACCAAATTGATCGATACGTAAAATGAGACTTTTCATCGTTACCTAACTATGGATTTAAACAATACGATACGAAAAAATTTAAGTAACAATCAAAACAAACATTGTATTTAAACTAACAATACAATACAATACAATACAACGGATAATAACCATCCAAACAAGGTGTTAGTTTTTTAGAAGATTGTTGGGGTTTTAAGGCGTGATGAGAAATGATAAATTATATATCTTTTGAATTGTATCTCTCCACCTCATCTTTTTATTGTTTATAAATTCAAAGATCTTATTTTAGTGTCATGACCCAACCCATCGAGTTGTGCGGGCACCTATTCTAACATCTAGATAGGAGAATCTTTCACCAATTTTGAAATCAAGTCAATGCGAAAGTTAACAAAACATAAGAAATATCTTTAATAATGAAAATATTTATGAAAATACACTGAAAAACCTCCCAAAGAACTAGTCTAAAAAGGTACAAGAGAATCTAACTTACAGTTTATAAATAAAAACAAGACACAACTCCAACCATAAGGAAAAAAGAGTAGAAGCTGTTGGAGACTCATCTTCGTCTTCACCTATAAAATATCACCGACCCTGCAATCAAACTATGCCAAATGGCATAGCAAGAGTAATATTAACACAAACAAGAAGTATTGGTAGGCATCATTGGTTAACCTGATACCACCACATAATATAAAGAAATCAACAGGAAGAAAACATGCTCCTGAGGAAATACGCCACTAAATCTTTATGCACAAACTCTTAACATTTCCATTTACCTTCTTACTGTCATTCAAGCCTAATACTTGTCCCTTCTAGTTGGTCCGTTGTCAACTCTAATACAGATCAAGGCCTAACCCTTTTAACACATAGATGAGTTTTTGAACCACGAGCCACCATTAACTCTGTCTAACCAGTCTACTTTACTTAAGCTTTCACATCAATATCTGGACCAAGAATAATTAGCATCTCACTTGAAAGACAAAAATATTTAGATGGACTAAGGCTCTTCTCCTAACCGTACTAGCCTGCCATAGCGGGATTTCTCCCGCCAGGGCGTCCTAACCGAAGACAGAACCTCCAAATTCTTTCCCAATCTCCCTTTTTACACATGCATTAATAGGACACCATCAATATCTGACTTTAGGTCACTAATCTCACTTAATAACACATCGAATGCTCTCCATTTTTTTACTCACGGCCTCATACCTATGATATAGACGCATCTAGCAACCATAACATAATCCGAATAGACTTGTACAGGAACACATCATCAATTTATCATTTCAGGAGTAATATACAGTTTCACAGTGTCAATCTCAAATATAAAAGCCAACATGGTAAACACTTGGACCTTCGATCCTTTCATAATAATTATTACAAAGAATGATCATGCTTAATCACAGTTATAACAATCAATTGGTTCTCTCATGAAACTATAACACATAATTGGTCCTCTCATGAAACTATAACACATAATTGGTCCTCTCATGGAACCCATATCCAAACTATTAGTAAATATATCAGAACGTGATACCCTGTATATATATATATATGTTGAAACATGACACTCGATCTTTATGTGTATATTTGTCGGAATGTGACATCTTATCCCTATATGTATATGTATCGGCACATGACACCCGATCTCTCTCTTTATATGTGTGTGTATTTTGGAACATGACACCCAATTTTTATATGTATATGTGTCGGCACGTAACACCCGATCTTTATATATGCGTGTATATATATCTATATCTATATCTATCTATCTATTTATCTATATAACAATCACAGTCCATAACAAATAGTTATTATTATTATTATTATCATATTCTGACACGTATATGGGATCGGGTGTTGCATTCCGACATGTATATAGGATTGGGTGTCACATTCCAATACGTATATAGGATCGGGTGTCATGTTCCGATATATATATATAGGATTGGGTATCACATTTCGACACATATATGGTTTGGGTATGGGTTCCATAAGAGAACCAATGTGTGACTATCATCTGTAAATTGATCTTGACTATATGTGTGATGATAGAGAAACTGATTAGATTATGACTAAGTATGCCCATCCTGTGTAATAACTGATATGAAAGGACATAAGGTCCTAGTGTTATTGGGTTGATTGTTGTAATTGAGATTAACCCTGTGAAAGTGTACATTTTTCCTATAATGGTAAATTGCAAATGTGTTCATGTATATGCCTGATTGGATTATGTTATGGGTGCTAGATGCATCCGCATAGTAGGTATGAGGTTGTGGGTAAATAAGTGGAAAATAGTCAGTGTGTTGTTAAGGGAGATTAATGACTTAAAGTCAGTTATTATTGATGTCCTGTAGGCACATGGGTTAAAAAGAGGATTGGAATGTTTTCGGAGATTCTGTCTCTAGGCAAGCCGCCCTGGCGGGGGCAATCCCGCTATGGCGTGGCCACCAAGGTTGGATAGGTCCCACCATGGGGTTAGGAGGTGAGCTTTAGTCCCCCTAATGTTGTCCTCTTCCAAGTGAGATGTTAATTATCCTTAAGGCCATGTGATGAAATGAAACTAAATATAGTAGACGAGTTAGACAGAGTTAATATTTGCTCATAGTTTGGAAACTTCTCTATGTAATAGAAGGGCTAGACCTTGATCTATATTAGACTTGGCAGCGGACCAACTAGAAAGGATGAAAATTAGGCTTGAACGACTCTAATGAGGTTAATGAGAATGATAAGAGGTTTGCATAAGGTTTGGCGGTGAATCTCTTGAGAGCATATTTTCTTCTTGTGATTTTTTTTAATATGCGGTGGGTATTGACTTGAATGATGATGCCTACCAATATTGTTGTTTGTACTGATACTACTTTTTCTATGTCACTTGGCATAGTCTGGTTGCAGAGTCAATGATGTTTCATAGGTGAAGACGAAGATGAGTATCCAATAGCTTCTACTCTTCATTCCTTAAGGTGAGAGCTATGTCTTGCTTTTATTTAGACTCTGTATCTTTAGAAACTCTTGTATCTATTTAGACTAGTATCCTTGGGGTGTTAAAGTATTTTCTTGTAAACAAATTAGAGTTTTAAAATTTTCATTTACGGTATTTTCACTACTATTTTTGGCTATTAATGGCTTTTTGTCAAACTTCTGCATGTATTTTTGTAAGAGTTCTCCTATCTAGGTGTTAGAGTAGGTGATTGCACGATCTGATAGGTTGGGTCGTGACAATTTGGTATCAAAGCCCAAGTTACCGGTCTCCTAGTGCAAGAGAAATGTGGAATATGTCACAACCCAACTCCGTAGGCCATGACTAGTACCTAAACTGGACACCCGTACACATATCTGTTATTTATAACCAATTCGCAACTAAACATGATATGAGACTTAAGAAAATATAATATCATCTCGAATTGTCCCATATATATATATATATATACACCGAAACCACCTGTCTCCTAGGAGTTACAATTGTCAAAAGATAACATAGTATGTGAGCCAACAAGGCTATCATTATATATAGAAACGTCCCACTATATACATATATGCAAGATGATAAGGCTGCCTCTACAAAAAGGAACATCCCTGACCACATAAATCGTTAACGTAGCTGGACAATGTCTATATACAACCCACATATGTGTCCACAGAACTCTAAGAATAGCAACAGTAACATATGACGGGACAGGGCCCTGCCGTATCCCTGGATAAACAAATATATACATCAAAAGATCTATATCAAAAGTCTAGGCTCCGGGATGATGGAGTACTTCCAAAACTGCTGAGTGGAAATTCTAAGCTAGCGGATCCCCAAAATGAATATATGTACCTGCAGGCATGAAACGCAACCCCCCGAAGAGAATGAGTCAGTACAAAATATGTACCGAGTATATAGAGTATAACATACCATAAATGAGATCACATCTAAAGTAGAGATTTAGGAGACAAGCATGTAAATCAAGAAATCACTATATCTGTATTTTATAACAAAGTTATACCTATCATTGTCACATGCCGTACCCGGCCCATCATGGGACTTGGTGAATAAAGCCATATCATCATATTATCATTTCATCACATCATTATATCGTCATATACATATACCGTACCCGACCCTCTAGTAAGGAACTCAGTGAATAAAGTTGTGTACACATATACCGTATTCGGCCCGTTGTGGAACTCGGTGCCATAATCATATCATTGCATCATCATATACCATACTCGGTCCTAGTGAGGGACTCAGTGAGTAATGTAGTAAAATATGCATACCCAGCCCTAGCGAGGGACTCGGTGGATAATGTAGTGAAACCATACATGATAACGTATTCGACCCTCTAATAGGGGACTCGGTGGATCATATCATAACAATATGCACGAATAGGGTATCATTAGCAACCATGTGTAATTTGATCATCATCGGAGAGTTAATGGAATAGTCAAAACGAATCATCATTTGAAAACCAAGACAATAGTCATTTCAAGTATTCTTCTATTGTCATTATGAATTATACCAAATATGGATTATACCGAAATATGAATTATACCAAAATTTGAGTTATACCAATTAGGACGGCTAGAAGCATACACATGAGTCAAGACATAATGATATAAGTTATGGAAATCAAGAACATTAGCCATCCTAGTATATCTAAGAATAAGAGCTTCTTTGGAATTTATACATTCGTTGTCCGTTCGTTTCATATGGATCATGCCAAAAAAGGAAAGATTAGTTTTGCATACATTTAGCGTTTATACGTATATTCTTCCCACTATTGTCTCAACCTATATTAAAACGTTAAGCACTACGGTTAAGCTATAGACAGGAATAAAACCTACTCTATCGTTAAGTTATTTCTAAAAAATTAGACAGCACCTTCCCTATACCGTTCACTTTTTCCACTTCCAAACCAGACATATAATCATCAAGTAATATCAACAATCTAAAATATTGACATAAAAAAGATTTATTATTGACAATAAGCCTAGAATGTTACCACCCGAATTATGTTACCAAAACAGTAAGTTTGGAAAGACGAGTACCTCAAGTTGTATCTAAATTTTAAAATTAAAAACGATAAAATTGAACTTTATGACCTTCATGAAACTTTTATATCTTTGTCTTAAGTTTTCAACACAAAAGAAATCAATTCAAAACTCATTTTGTACAAAAAGATATCATCAAACACTAACAACTATACATGAGGGATTTTCAATCAAGAATCTGGACAGAACTTGTCTTATGATTCATACTTTTTTTTCGACATAATAACAGCATATATAGGCTCTAACATAAACATAAGAGTTGTAGGTATGTGTATTGTCTTTCCAAAACATATTTATTTTCTAAAATCAAAGGTCTACACAATGAGATATTCAAGAATTACTACAAGCTACGCAATTCCAAAAACGGATTTGAACACTTACAATCTTCATACACCTTATTCCTCCAAATTCAAGAACAACAACTCATCAAAAACATCAAAACAATATCAACCATTATTATACATCATCACTAAGCTAATTCCATCCATTTAACCCACCTAAAATAACCCCTTAACCCATAAATTTCAATAAATTACCAAACGGGTTTATAACGCTATTTTCTCCGTTCTAATCCGTTAGAACTCTAAATAAACTTGTTAACAATGAAAAATGGAATTTAATATTACCTCAAGTATGCAGGAACCATATTAACACTCTCCTTCTTGGCTGATTTTTATCTCAAATTGAAGGCAACACGAAGTACAACACTTTTCTCTTCATGAGCTTTGGATTTCAGAACTTGAATTTTGGTCGAATTTGGTGTTTCTCTCTAAGATCTTCCCCTCTCTCTCTCTATAAATTTATGGATATTTATTTGTTTGATAATGAAGAAGGAAGCTGAAAATATCCCTTAAATGATGTGGGTATTGGGCCTGACCCGAGTTGGAATCGGATTGGGCCGAATCCACTATTCAGCTTGACCTTTCTACCTTAAAATATCCATATCTCTGTATATCGATGTTGCCTTCAGAACCAGAATCTATGGTTGGAAAGATATTTCAATTGTCTACAATTTTTATTTTGAGAGTTTCCCCAAATTATCAAATGCTAAGGGGGTTATGGCCTCCCGAAGTCAGCTTATCCAAAAATATGACTTTAAAAAAATATTTAATGGCTTCTACTTTGATTTGGCTCAAGGGTCCTTCTTGAGATGTTTTTTACTTCATATATATTATCCATATAATTTATCGTTTACAACAAATCATGTCATTTTAAAATTCAAAATTAAAAATCCTTGAATTTATATTCGTTAGCTCACGAATAGTCCAAGATGTAAAAATACAGAATATAACAGAATATAACAGAATAGACTCCTGTGGATTGGTGTGTTGACGTCCATATCTAATCTTCAGGAAACTATGAAGCATTCTAGGAAGGTGTTCCATTTCTTTCTTCATTTCATGCGGTTTACCATTTGTGGTATGGGTTGAATCCAATTGGTATCTCTGAATTTCAATTGGTATCTCAATGATGTAAACTTGATGTCATTGTTGCGGCGGAAGGGATATAAGTAAAAAAAATTGGAACTGAGAAGGTTCTAATTGGTATCTGGCCTTACAGTCTGTATAAGTGCATGGATGATCTGTTGAACGTCATTCATGAAGCGAACTAATTAAATAAATTAACTTGGTTGTATGTTATAGCCTTGAATTGTGATTATGTGTAGAGTGTTGCCTGAATAACTAACAAGGTGTGAAGTGTACTTTCCTGATATGATGTGATTATATGCATAGTGTTGCTTGAAATACCTGTAGTGTGTGAAGTGTACTTGCTTGAATGATTGAAATTAAGTGAGACATAATTGCTTAGGTTTCTGTTAACTTGTTGTTAGAAAAAGGGTTGTAACTTGGTTATTTGTAATGGTCTAGTGATAAACTGTAATGTGATTAATGGATGGATTTCTGACGTGTTAAATGAAATACTCATATGAGGGAACAATCTTAATTGTGCGTGGACTTACCGTTGGTAAAGATGGTAAGGGAAAATAGTGATTTATGAATATAGAAAAACTTTGATTTCAGGACAGTCAGAATTGGTTGGGAACCATGTGAGGAAAGGGCTATTGTTGTATAATAGCGGAAATTGTTGTTATGAAAGATTTCCTTAACATATTCCATAACTGATTTTAAATAATGTGATACTGAATTTATGCATTACTTGAGTTGATCTTGGAATTATGTTAAGGACCTTAATGTGGTGTCAGGTGCTTATTAAGTCAATACTTGAGATTCAGAGTTCGAGTCATGTTGTACTTGTGATTAAGATTATCTTAACTATTGGATTGAGTTCATGGGACTCAATACTTTAGTTGTTGCTTGATTGTATTCTATTTGTGATAATTGTTTGAATTATTGGATTGAGTTTATGGGAACTAAATGCTTTAGTTATTTCTAAATTGTGCTCCTATTTATTGTGAGGTTATTAGTCTAATGGAGGGTAATGAGTGACTCCTTGTGGTGGGCATAGTTGTTATGCTTAGGTAATGGGAGCGGTAATCTCCTACGTGTAGTGTTGGGTTCGACTTTGGGATAGTTCTTGTTAAAATTCTCGTGAAAAGGAGTCAAATGGGTTAATTTTAATTCTGAAAGTCTTAAGGGGGATATGGGGAAGGAAAGTGCACTAGAGAAAGTTATTGAGGCTACTATCTCGATGATTTCCGCACTAGCGGGAATATCTCGCCAGCGCGGGATAGCCAGAGCGGGAGTTATCCTGCTAGAGCGGGATTTTGCGAGATAGAAACCTTCGAAAGAGGTCCCTATTTTCCCCTATTTTGCCTTGTCCCATCCTTCTACTCTAGAATGAGTAATAGTTAATTCTCTTATTTGAGTAGTTAAATCTATACCCATTGTGTAGTATAGAAGAAAATTTAATGAGAATTCATATAACTAAGTTATGGGACACGGGTCACGGGCAGAAATTCGATTGTCTTAGTGGTTTAATTTGAAGTGACCTGGATAAAAGGGTGGTGTCATGATTGGAGAGACATTGATTGTGATATTGATGCGTACAGATGGGTAAAGTTGTAATGGACACAGTAGCATATACATAGATATAAAATATATCGATATTGGTGATAAACCTTAGGGGTTGGCAACGTAGGTGATGGTCTAGTTTCCCGTATGTATTTCATATACTTGTTGAGTTGCTTCATGATATACATGTGTGTATATGAACAGGGAAACTTACTTGAATATATGTGAAATGATCACCTGCTGGCCTGTTTTATGTTGAATATGTTCTTGATAATATAATGTTGAGATATTAAATCTAATTGTGGTTGTCTGTATGTTGGGATTGAGTGTCATGTTTTGACATAAATAGGTGGTTGTAGGTCCCATGAGAGGATCTTTTATTGAAAATGCCTGCTATTGACAGGGGTGGGAATCTTATGGTATGACTTGATAGTCCCCTTGTGATAGTGAATTACTTGAGCTTGTCATTCTTCATTAATGTGTGAACATGCCGAATTGCATTTTTTCTTGGATGATGTGATGAGATTGAGAGTGTGATGTCTGGATCATTGCAGGCGAATGGGATTGATGCTCGATTATTGATTGTGAAAGTGCATCCTTATAAACTTAGTCGTGATCTATTGATTCTTGTCTTTGATTAGTGGGATGCCTTGTGGTTATTACTCATTGAGTGGGGATGATGTGCTAGTTATAACATTGGTTTGGGTGTATTAATGTGTGAACATGCCGAATTGCATTTTTTCTTGGATGATGTGATGAGATTGAGAGTATGATGCCTAGATTATTGCAGGCGAATGGGATTGATGCTCGATTATTGATTGTGAAAGTGCATCCTTATAAACTTAGTCGTGATCTATTGATTCTTGTCTTTGATTAGTGGGATGCCTTGTGGTTACTACTCATTAAGTGGGGATGATGTGCTAGGTATAATATTGGTTTGGGTGTATTAATGTGTGAATATGCCGAATTGCATTTTTTCTTGGATGATGTGATGAGATTGAGAGTATGATGCCCGGATCATTGCAGGCGAATGGGATTGATGCTCGATTATTGATTGTGAAAGTGCATCCTTATAAACTTAGTCGTGATCTATTGATTCTTGTCTTTGATTAGTGGGATGCCTTGTGGTTACTACTCATTGAGTGGGGATGATGTACTAGTTATAACATTGGTTTGGGTGTAAGTACTTGGGTAAAATTTTCCCTAATATGAGAGTTGACAAGGTTTCAGTTAGCATAGAATCCAATGAACCTTATTGATTGGGTGGTTTAGAGATATTTGACAGGCTCGAAGTGTAACATTTGAGAAAGATTTAAGATGGTATCATGATATACAAGGGACGTAGTATCCTATAGAAACTTCCAAAATAAATTTTGAGTTAGTAAAACTTTGCATATAGTGATTGACGTAAGAGTGGTTAGTCTGGGATGTGATTTTTCCTAAGTCGTAATGTGTCTTATCATTGGTTTCGAAAGAATCGTTGATCGGCTGGTGCCCTTTCCTCCATGTTGTTGTTCGGGGATGAATGAAGGATAAATTGGTATCTATTGTAACGACCTAGCTCGTCGTTACTAAAAATATATGCGATAAAAGTATACGAATCTCATTTATCATAAGGTTAGGATCAATACCTAGATATGTGAGGATTGGAAGGTTTTTGGAGATTCTGTCTTTGTGCAGGCCGCCCTGGCAGGAGGAATCCTGATGTGGCGAGGTCGCCGGGGCTGGATAGGTCCCCCCATGTGTTATGCCCTATTTTTAACCGAGGTTAGATATAAAGCACAACATATGGACTCTGAAAAAGATTAATTATTGTATAGAGTCGCCACCTAATTTATTAAGGAAAATAAGGAAAACCTATTTTGATGCATGACCTGTATGACTCACGTTTCAATCTGCGAAAAACCAGTTTAGATTCTAGGTAAGGGTTTACATTATTCCAAAGGGAAGGTGTTAGGCATCCTTCGAAATCCACAAAATGTGGTACCCACCTAGACTTAATTCATCAAAAAGGGAGGAGATAAAATTATTATTTGCAAGTATAACAAACATATATATAAAAATATATATACTAAAATTGTATAAGAATATATGTATAAAAAAAAAGTATGTACTAAGTAAGTAAAGTATATTATCACCAATTATGTGTAGAAAAATATGAGAAAGGTATATGTATATAAAAAAAGGTAGTTTTTATGCAATATTAAAAGAATAGCCATTTATTCATATGAACAAAGAACTCTTTTATCATATGAAAAGAAAAATAATTTTGAATATCATTTGCAGAAAATATCTCTGAATACATGTACAGACACTTGCTAAAATATTAATAATGAATAAATTATTATCAAAATAATTTTAAAATATGTGTGTATATATACAATAAAAATAGAATTCTATTTTATAGTAAGCTCAAAGGCGTAACTGTAATAAGTGTTACATCCCTATTAGAACGTCATGGGGTTCGTAAAAATTAATTCAATTGTTCAAAAGATTTTAAAAGAAAATAGTTTTATTTAAGGAGTCACCATAATTTTAGGATAATTAGAAACCAATCAATTATTTAAAAATGTCTACAAATTCAATGGATCCTAAGTAAGGGGTTCAAGTTATTTCAAAGGGAAGGTATCAGCATCCTTCGAAATCCACAACTGCAGGTCCCAGCTAAACTCAGCTTTTAAATTGAGGAGATGAAAATATTGCGCAAATATGTAATGAAATATACATAAAAAATAAATTAAAACAATAATATAAGGAACGGCCTAATGTTTGCCTAACGTCAATAATATATACAATAATAAATTAAACATATTATTCGAACTTAATTCGAATAACTTTCTCAGGAAGCAATTCTGAGTACCTGTAAAAAACTTAATAGAAGTATTAGTAAGGAATAAATATGATGATGATAATGATAATAATAATAATAATAATAATAATTAAAAATAAAATCCGTCTTATAAACATGGAAGGCCTTGAAAATCGACGGTAATTTCTTCATCGACCTATTAGGTGTAATCTCTATTTAATATGATGAATTACAATAATAATAAAAAATAATAAAATTATTTCAATAAAATAGCGTGAAAGCCATGACAACCAATAATTGATGAAACAATCGACATAATAGAGACAACATATAAGATATTTGAGAAGTGAAACAATAATAACGTAATTAATAACATAATAAGAAATATACTAGATAAAAGATGTAAAATTCAAACCAACAACAATAATTCAACAAAAATAGTAACATAAACAAAATAACAAAAGAAAAAAACAACAACTAGTGAATATTTACATCATCAAGCACCAACACCCACAAAAAATAAAGGTACAATATGACAAAAAAAATAAGTGAGAAGATTTTATCAATTAACTTAAACACATGATAATATAAAAAATAAAATAGTAATACTAAAGTTAATGACAAGTGAATCAACCTAGCTTTAGTATATCCTACATAGTCAAAAAGAATAAAAACAATAATATCAACATCCATTAAATAAGAAATCATGTATTAAAGAAAATAAATTATTACTAATCATCAATTATAATCCTTTGATGAATAAATATAGTCAAAACAAATGAAGTTAAACTATTAGCAAAAGTAGTCAAACAAAGTTAAAAATAGATACAAGATAACTATAAATAAATAAAGTATACACTAATCATCAATTATAATCCACCAACAAACAAAAGTGATGAATAAATATAGCCAAAACAAATGAAGTTAAACTATTAACAAAAGTAGTCAAACAAAAACAAAATAATAATTTTCACTCAACAAACAATAGATATCACTAATAGAGAGATATAATGGAGACAACAACAATAAAGTAAAAAAATAATAGAAACAAATCACAATAATTATATCTATCATCAAACAAAGTAGATTAAAACTATCATATCTTTTAAAATAATCAATTAAAATAATCAAAAGCAAATATATATGACAATAGATGTCATTAATAAAAGATATGATGGAGACAACAACAATAAAGTAAAAAAATAATAGAAACAAATCACAATAATTATATCTATCATCAAACAAAGTAGATTAAAACTATCATATCTTTTAAAACAATCAATTAAAATAATCAAAAGCAAATATGTATGACAATAGATGTCACTAATAAAAGATATGATGGAGACAACAACAATAAGTAAAAAACATAATAGAAACAAATCACAATAATTATATCTATCATAAAATAAAGTAGATCTATAAACAAAAAAAAAGTAAAAAAACAACAATGAAAAAACAAAAAAAAAACAAAGGAGAGATAAAGTTGTTACTTGTTAGTTTCTTATCGGATTTACCATCGCGATAGCTAGTTGTTGTTTCCCGAAGATGGAGCTACTCTGGAGGTTATTGATTTAACACTATTGGACTTTGTTTTAGCTTGCAAAATATAACATAAAATATAAACTTAAACTAAAATTTCCGTCTTTTTTTTAGTGGGGAGGCCTCGAAAATCGACGGAAAGATTTTTTCATTGGCCAATTACAATTTGAACTATATATAAATTTGAAGTAATATTTCATATTATCACTTAAGGCTATACAACAACAACAACAACAACAAACAACAACACTTAAGGCTATCAAAACAGTAAATCCGACAAAAAATGTACCTCATGTTGTACCTAAAATTTGAAACTCCAAACGGCAAAACTGGACTTTATGTCCTTCATGAAAGTTGTAGATATATGTCTTAAGCTTGAAAAAAGAAAAGAATCAGCACAAAATACATTTTGTACAAAAAGATATGATCAAAATACTAGCGGTTGTACATGCTGGAATTTTTAATAAAAATCTGGACAAAACTTGTCCTATGTTGCGTCCTATTTTTCGACCCAATAACAGCAGTTCTAGGCTCCAACATAAACATAAAAGTTGTAGGTACGTGTTTCATCTTTCCAAAACATATTTATTTACTAAAAACAAATATCTATACAATGAGATACGCCAAAATTACTAACAACTATGCAGTTTCGAAAATCGAATTCGATTTACTTACCAACAAGGGAGGGGTTGCTTTGTTCTAGCTGAAAGGACAAGCTTCATTGGAGACTTTTTGAGGGAGAAAAAGAGAAGAGAATGGAGAGAGTAGTTTGTTTATGAGGGAGAAAAAGAAAAGATAATAGAGAGAGTGGTGTTGAAAGGGAGAAAAAGAGAAGAGAATGGAGAGAATAGTTTGTTTATGAGGGAGAAAAAGAAAAGATAATGGAGAGAGTGGTGTTGAAAGAATTTTGTTTTAAAATTTTAATTTTAGCTTGGATGAAATCTTCTATCTTAGACTCCCTAAACAAGTTGTTTAAACAATTAATCAACCAAAAATCAAAAGTTCTTTGACTTCTTGTATTGATAAAAAAAAAAAATCTTTGGCTTCTTATGTTAATTAAAAGAAAAGTTAATTGGTTTCTTGGGTTAATAAAAAGTTATTTGGTTTCTTGTGTTGATTAAATTGTTGAACATGAGTGAGAAATCATTCTCAAAATGACTTAATGAGTTATTAATATATATATATATATATATATATATATATATATACATATATATATGTATCGATATGTAACACAAAAAATAAAAAAATGTAATCGATATTTTTTAAGATATATTGTGTTGTAGAGAATAAATTACAGTGTTATGTTGTGTACGTTTAAAGATGATTGTAAAAATAATATGACTATTAAAATTTTCAAATGACAATAAATTCATAAGAATCTTATTATTTACGAAATTAAGAATGTTTATCCATAAATTATTAAAAGGGAAAAATAAAATAAAAAATCATAAAAATGCTAAAATAAGGATAATTATTAATAAAAAAAATAATTAAAACTAAAAAATATATAAAAAAATTATATTTTGTGTTCTTTAACGATCAAGTAGTCTGAAGACGTTAATTTTGAGTACAAAGAGCCAAAATTGGGTGTCAACACCATGGCGGGACAGAAGTGGTTAGGAGGTCCCCCTAATGTTGTCCTCTTCCAAGTGAGATGTTAATTATCCTAAGGCCATGTGATGTTGTTAATTATCCGGTACGTGTTGTTTGTGCTGATACTAGTCTTCCTATGCCACTTGGCATATAGTTGCAGGATCAGTAATGTTTCATAAGTGAAGACGAAAATGAGTATCCAACAACTTCTACTCTTCATTTCTTATGGTGGGAACTGTGTCTTGCATTTATTTAGACTCTGTATCTTTAGAAGTTCTTATACCTATTTAGACTACTATCCTTGGGGTGTTAAAGTGTTTTCGTGTAATCACATTGGAGTTTAAAAAATTTTATTTACGGTGTTTTCACAACTATTTTTGGCTATTAATGGCTTTTTGTCAAACTTCCACATGTATTTTTGTAAGGGTTCTCCTATCTAGGTGTTAGACTAGGTGCCCGCACTGCCCGATAGGTTGGATTGTGACAGTAATAATTTGTATATGAACATTTCGTATAATAATAAAAAAATAACTAGGGACCGTCTAAAGGGTAGGGAAACTAACGTGCTACTTGGATTTATTTTACTTTATCATAATTTATGTATGTGTGCATATAGGAGTTAATTGCTTGATCACGGTTATTAAACTCATGCCATAGTAGTTATGCTTATAATTAACTTTGAATCATAATGTAAATGTTGTTTTTCACAAATTTCATTTGATAAAAGAGGGCAACCACTGTTAGTATATTAATAACCAAAGCACCGCTTAATCTGTTATTCGTGTCATCTGCTTCATCATTTTTAATCATTTATCTGTCTGTGTGAAATAATCTGCCTAGTGTCAACTTTTTGTATGTTTATCTCTCGTTTTGCTCAAATAAAATCGCCAATCCTCAGGTTTTTAGAATATTTGTTCAATGATCAACTTCATGTTAGAACATGTGTTCTATTTAGAAACTATTCCTATAGGTTATATTTTAACATGTTAACCATTTAGATATTATGTTCATAGGTTTTAATTTAATATTTTAGCATGTTAATAAATATAGAAATCATGTCTAGAATTTAATAAATATCTTCACTGTGTTATAGAGATCATGCCTATAAGATTCAACAAATATTTTAACATGTGATTTTACATTGAAGCCATGCCCATAGAGAATTTTAATAAGTTTTTACCATGTTATTTTATTTAAGGATCGTGCCCATAACATTTGCCATAAAGTTTAGCATAATATTATATATAAAAATCATGCCTATAGAATTTAATAAATGATTATTGTGTTATTTTATATTGAAACCATGCCTATTTATTTTTAATAAATATTTATCATACTATTTTTTTATTGGAATCATGGCCATAGATTTAATAAATTTTCAGCAGGTTGTGTAATTTAGCAAAACCAAGCCTATTGATTTTTTTAATAAATGTTTATCATACCATTTTCTATTGGAATCGTGGCCATAGCTTATGATAAATTTTCAGCATGTTGTGTTATTTAGAAAATTATGCTTATAGTATCTTTAATAAATGTTCAGCATGCTTTTCTAATTAGAAATTATGCTCATAGAATTTTATCAAATAATATTTTAGCATACTAATAATTGAAATGGTCAAGAATGCCTCTATTTTATTACGGTTAATCTAATTTTGCATTATGCCTCTTATGTTTGATTGTATGCACACACATAATCTTTCATGAACCTTCACAACTTGTTTGTGTTTTCAAGAATGCTAAAATTAATTAGTCTGGAGGCTTACTTGAGATTTTACGTGTTAACTGTTCGTTCTATTTATTTTGTCTGACGACGTGTCTAATTAGGGAATCTATATTTCCTTTTAGTCTAGAATTTACCCAATTAGTAAGTCCAATGCTTCTTGGACGTTAAGTTGGGACGTTAGGTATCTTTTAGGACGTTAGTTTTATTATTTCTTTTAGATCGCTTTAGGATAATAATAATAAATAAATCTAGGAGGGGTAGGGATAAATCGGCCCCTCGGAAATGATGAAAAGGTGATTCGGGCATACTTTATGTATCTTGTCTTCTGTTAATAAGTCTGACACTGATCCGAGTATGATAAATTAATTTAGTTTAGTTAAATCCTTATTTATTTTAGTATGTGATATTTTATTTGTATTTATTTGGGGTAGTGTAACTAATAAAAAATTATTTTCTTCTATATATATGATTGCGTAAATTCTGTCTTCTTGCGTGTCTCTTCCTCTATGATGTTCTTTATTTCTTTGTTTTAAAATTTTTCATCGCTTAGTCCTTCTTTAATAAAATAAGAGACTTTATTTGCTATATAAGATTCGGTCGGAACTCACATTTGTGGACCTCAAAAGGTACCTAACACCTTTCTTTTGAGGTAATTTGAACCCTTACCCGATCTATATTTCGCAGACCTTTTTTAATTTAATTTATTTTTATAATATAGTTTAGAATGGTGCTCTAACGCGCCTTTAATTCGTTAAGTGTCGACTCTTCTCTTTTTAAATCCTAAAAAAAAAAGGTTTGTCACGTCGCAATCCCGATTTGAGAAAAATGGGGTGCGACAGACTCCGTTTCCGAAGGCCTAGGCATGAAATTTACATTATATTAAGCGATGGGAACAAATTTATAACTACTCAATTGAAAAAATCTAACCTACCTAGGCGTTAAGCAGTTGTAGGAGGATTTATCGAATGATTTCTGACTTCTGGACGGAGGAACAACGGAGACGTGCCTGGAATCCATGGTTTGCAGACTCCCTTACACTAGAAATCTCTCCATTCCTTCTCCCTAGGCCTAGAGCAGCTTATCTGAGGAATTTTTGAGTGACCCTCGTCTATTTTGGCACTTTAGGAAAAACGGAGGAAATAAAAATTGGCGTCTTTATAATTATGTCCTGACTGTCCCACTATGGCAACACCCATGCTACCATGGCGGCGGCGCTGTGGCGGAAATTCTCAGCTATGGCGGGATGACCCAGGTCGTGATAACTTATTTCACGAGATTTTTGAACCCACCTAACTAACGATGGTTCGGATCGTTACACTTAGATTTTATAAATCCCAAATGTATATTCCTCTTTCCCTCTTCTCCTGCATTACTTTCAAAACAAAAGTAAGTGTCATGTGTAATTTGCTCAATCTATTGAGTTTGCTGAAATTTTGTGATTTGTATTGCCACTATAATAAAAATAATTTCCTATTTTATTATGGGATAAATTGATTTAAATACCTTGACAACAAATGAGGAGGTTAAAATTCTTTAGGAACAGACAAGCAATTCATGGGCTTAAAATATCTTTTTTGCTTTCTATTTTAACATGTATTTTTCGTTTTCCAAGTTTTTTTAACACAATTTACTAACAAAGATTATTTTGAAGAAAAAAATGTTTTTCAATTGTCTATAAACAAGATGTTTGTACATTTGAATTTGTATTGGATAAGACGTAGCTTGGGTACGTGACAATATGGACACGTGGTACCAACAAAGGATATTCAAGGAAGTTGGTTCAATGGAATATGTTGGTTTGGAAGATTTGTTCGGTAGAGGTCAATGATGGAAAGTCTCTGAAGTCGCAGGGTTAGATTGTCATGGGGTAGAAGATGAGAAGCTCATGGCCTGAAGATAAGAAAAGACTTC
The DNA here is from genome assembly GCF_947179165.1 of Solanum dulcamara. Lineage (NCBI taxonomy): Eukaryota > Viridiplantae > Streptophyta > Magnoliopsida > Solanales > Solanaceae > Solanum > Solanum dulcamara. The sequence goes on from NC_077245.1 coordinate 68,083,958, forward strand.
CCTTCCAATGATGTGTGCAAAAAGGACGGATATGCTAGATGTGATCGTACAATATCTTGACCATCACAAAGGAGTATTAGCTGGCACAATTAATGACATTTCTACGTGAATAGCAATCATTGACCTTAGTACTTTTAGGGCTTGAGTGGGCGCCAAACTGTTTACCCGCAAAATGGTACAATTGAATTTATTAAAGTTACTCTAGGAAACGTGAATTATATTGATCTTGTGAATGAAATAACAATGACATAAATCATAGAATAATAATAAAATGTAATGAATATAAAAACAAGAAGATAATCAAGTCGTGTATTAGATCTTATGAATCAGGCATTGGTGTCCTAAGTACAGTGTATCCAGAATGTCTTAAGAACGTAGAAGCCAAGAGCTTTGCTTTTAAGATAGAATCTGCCTAAGCAATGTGTAAATCGATAATCTGAAGCCCTAACCTAGATGATTAATGAATTATTTACAGAGAAAATTAGTTGTTTTTTTTTGGGGGGGGGGGGGGGGAAATGAATTAAGGAATTATTTACAGAGAAAATTAGTTTGTTTTTTTTTTTGGGTGAAATGATTTTCCTGTTAATAATTTTGCGTATTCGTTTCTTGTCGACAAGGGAACTCATAGTGGTTATTCTTTGGGTTCGTACGAGTAAATTATGCCTTAACGTAATAGTCCACAAATTATACTAGAGAAGTAAATTGTACTAGGCAAGTCTCATGTGACGAGCTCAATCGAAAAAGCATGTAGAAGATTTCGAATTTAGAACTCCCTATTTGAGAGATCACCTGCTTAACCAACTCAGCCGGGATTAATACTTGTACAATTGTTATGTATGGACTGTGGAAATATAATGAAAAACAAATCGATTTAAAATATAAGGACAAATTTCACAACCAAGAAAAATTACATGGGAAGATATGGTTTTACTGTCAATTCTGGAAAATTTATTTGCCATTGTTACAGGAGGACATTAATTGCATGTCTAAAATGAATTAGAAGCATTTTCTGTGCACAATGGATGGACCAGATTCATCGTATTCTGCCTTTGCAATCCACATCTGCATTTCAAAAATTACATTATTCTTTTTATCTTTTGTTCATAGCAACATATTATTATCAACATGCTCAAAAGAAGAAACCAAAATCTGAAAAAAATCACTAAAATGTTAGTCCATCCGTCCATTTTAACTTGTTCAGTATTAACTTTCACACCCCATAAGGAGCTAAAAATAAAATGACAATTTTGCTATAACACCCTTTGAATATAAATAAATTCAATGTTTTGTAGGACTAAATGTTATGGAAAGAGTAAAAGTGAACATATATTTTTAATATAATGGACTAATAAAAGTAAACGAATGGAGTAATAAATAGATATTGAGTGATATGTAGGATTAAATGTTACCAAAATAAAGCAACTCTCTATGGCTTCATGACTTGGAACACAAATGAATACCAGTTCCATATGCATACAAGACATAAACACAGGGAGCATAATACATAAACGTGATCTTTAACTAACATTTATGTCCTTCAACTTTGAATGTACGTAAGCAGACACTTAAAATATCCTGAAGGTGAACAAGTAGACACATATTCTACGTGACATATCGTGTGAGATGCACGCGCCTTACAAGGCAAATTACGTGAGATTTGACCTGTAAGACGTGTATGTCTACTTGCAAGTTGAGAGCAAGTTAAAATGGCACATTTATGGTATAATTTGAAGGACCATGTATTTATGACTAGGAACACAAATAAAAACCATAAACACATAGCATGAATGACAATAGATGTACTCACCTGTTGGAAGGTACTTAAAGAAGCCAAAATTGAACCTCCAATCCAAACACTATACTTCCTCTCTGGTGGTGCAACCACCTTAATTTTCATGCTACTTGGAGCCAATGCTGTGATTTCCTTGCTCATTCTATCAGCAATTCCAGGAAACATAGTCGTACCACCACTAAGTACAATGTTTCCATAAAGATCCTTCCTGATATCCACATCGCACTTCATGATCGAGTTGTAAGTGGTTTCATGAATTCCCGCAGCTTCCATTCCAATCATTGAAGGCTGGAAGAGGACTTCAGGGCATCGGAAACGTTCAGCACCAATCGTGATCACTTGACCATCAGGCAACTCGTAGCTCTTCTCAACAGAGGAACTTGTTTTCGATGTATCCATCTCTTGTTCATAGTCAAGAGCAATGTAAGAGAGCTTTTCCTTAACATCCCTCACGATTTCTCGTTCAGCTGTGGTGGTAAATGAGTAACCGCGCTCTGTCAAGATCTTCATTAGGTGATCAGTTAGGTCACGTCCTGCTAAATCGAGACGAAGGATAGCATGTGGCAGAGCATATCCCTCGTAAATTGGGACGGTGTGGCTAACACCATCACCAGAGTCCATCACAATACCTATATACAAACATTTCAACAATAAATCATCGACCTGATACATTTCAAATCGAGCTAATGCAATAATTCTTGTTACCTGTTGTACGACCACTGGCATAAAGAGAAAGAACGGCTTGAATGGCGACATACATAGCAGGAGTATTAAATGTTTCGAACATGATTTGAGTCATCTTCTCTCGATTAGCCTTTGGATTGAGAGGTGCTTCGGTGAGAAGAACAGGGTGTTCCTCTGGGGCAACACGAAGTTCGTTGTAAAATGTATGATGCCAGATTTTCTCCATGTCATCCCAATTGCTTACAATACCATGTTCAATTGGATATTTCAAACTTAGAATACCACGTTTCGATTGAGCTTCATCACCAACATAGGCATCTTTTTGCCCCATACCAACCATCACACCCGTGTGACGTGGGCGACCAACAATGCTCGGAAACACCGCTCTCGGTGCATCGTCTCCAGCAAATCCAGCCTAACAAATATTCACATAATAATAACTTACCTAAGAAATAACAAAGGAACTTTTTCTCGTTTTCGAATTTATTAAACCTACCTTCACCATTCCTGTCCCATTGTCACAGACCAGTGGCTGAATATCCTCACCATCTGCCATTTTTTATATTCTGCCATCAAACCTTAATATTAGAAACATCCAATAATATCAATCTAATTACTACATTTGTACACTTTCAACCAAATAACAAAATACACAATAAGTTTCAATATCCCCCACCATAAGCCATAATATCAACATTCAAGATGCAAATTCAAATGTCATAACCAAATGAACAGCACTCTACTCTAGATGCAATGATACTAATTCAATTACCGCTAAAAGAAAATTTGTTTCCACTAAATATATCTGAGTAAATCCATTAGAATGTAAAGAGAACAATATAGATACACTTAAGGGTTGTTTGGTTCAAGACAAGGTTATCCAAAGATCATAGATAACCTCATTTTCTATATGAGATAAATAATCTCATGATTTTAATATAAATGTTATCATATTTAGCTAATAACCATTACCAAACATCGAACAAATTTCATCTCGAATTTTATAATGAGAAAACCTCCGATCCATATAACCAATCCACTCCTTAGCGTAGAGGCAATAGACACGAATTCAAATTATTCTCTCACATACGTATACTAATTTTAAATTCTAAATCTGTCTCCGAACAATTTTTTTTTTTTTTTTACCTTTGTATAAAAAAAAGGGACCTTGATGGGGGAGGAATAAGCTGGTGGTGCCCAAGGTTGGTTTGTGAGTACAAATACAAAATTAAAACAAAAACAACAAAACAAAATTGAAATGAAACCCAATGTTTCCAAAAGGCAATGAAATGGTCTTCTTTTTAAATGCAAGGGAAAAAAACTCCTACATTTCTTGCTGTCCATTAGTTTTCTTTGGTATATGTTGGTCTTTGCTATTGTCTATGATTGCCACGTTTCACTTATCCATATGAGGTCCTGCTTTCTTTGGTTTGGGCTTCTCCACTTATTTAGCCCATTTAAACGGCATGGCCTGCTCATGGATATGAAATACAAATACACATGGCAATAGACGGATACAAATACACACAAGGCAACAAAAACAAACACCAACACACAAGGAAACAAATATAAATATAAATATAAGTACAAATACACATGGCAACAGATGAATGTTTACTTTCAGTGGTACAAAATACAAATACACATAGCAACAAATGCATACAAATACACATGAATACAAATACAATTTGTTTTGGAATAGAACGTTGATACAAATTGTATTTCGTTAATACAATTGCACTTGATACAATATTGATACAATTGTATTTGGATACAAATTATATTTGTTAATAAAATTGTATTCATTGATACATATACCTACTAGTTACATATATACAATTACCCAACATATATATAAATACAATTTACCTCTCTCCTCTCTCTACCTCATCTCTTTCCCCTCTCCCAATCTCGCTCGCCTCTCTCCCCCCACTTCTAATCTCGCTTGCCTCTCTTCTTCCTCTTCCAATCTCACTCACCTCTCTACTTCTTCTAACATGTAGTTACGAATCGTAATTAAGCAAATAATAGTTGATGTAGTCTTAGTAGGTGTTTGAATTGGCTTATTTTAAGTGACTTTTGACTAAACACTTTTTTAATTTTGGTATTGTTCGGGTAGTTTTGTGCTTTTAAGCACTTTTTTTAGGCTGAAAAAGAAAGAAACAAAAAACAAAACAAAACAAAAGCCAAAAATCAAAAGTTGAGTGTCCCCAACTTATGATTTTTAGCTTATAAGTCACTTTAAAAAAGTTCATCGAAACACCCCTTAGTTGTTTTTGAAATTTTCTCTTATAGAAGTCAATCAACTCGTTCGGTTTGATCCCAATTTATAAATAAAATAAAGGATTAGTTTCAAATATATACAATGAAATAATTAGCTTACAATAAATATAATCATGTTTTTACTTACGTAAAAAATAGCAAAAAGTCAAAAAAATATATACTGACTATACATTATGATACACTCAAAAAACTGAATATAACTTAACTATACATTATGATACACTTAAAAAACTGAATATAGTTTAGCTATAAAGTATACACTGACTATTCAATTCCGACCAACTCAAAATCTTCTTTAAACAGTCCCAAATTTTAAATATGAAATCTTATCGTTGTTTTAAGTCTTTTGATATATAACTTGCTCGAAATAATTTACATTTGTGATACGTCCCATTTTAAAGAAGAAGATAAAGAAGAAGGACGAAGCAGCAAAAAAAAGAAGACGGAGAAAGAGGAGGAAAAAAGAAAGAAGATGAAGAAGAAGGACGAAGCAGCAACAGAAGAAGACGAAGTAGAAGGAAGAAGAAGACGCAGAATAAGAGGAAGGACAATGAAGATCCAGAAGCTATGCGGCCATTTCTTGAAAAAAAAAACCATATCTGAATGGTCATTTTAAGTGAATTAAAAAATTGGGTTAATAAAGCTTATGGATTGATATTTTACATAATTCGCCCTAAAATCAATTGAGCTTGGTCTATTAATTTTTTTGCCCCAAAAATCGGGAATAAAAAAATTGACCAAGCTTGGTCATTTAAATATTTTGTGAAAGTTCTTTTGATTTTAAATACTAAATAAAAGTCTCTGTGTGGTAAAAGAAAAAGGGACGTGACAATTGATACCTATAGGCTATATACAATCCGTATAATCTTTTATTGATATAATTTTGCCAAAGATTAGAATTAACAATTGTAGCCCATAAAATTTAGCAGTATATAGCATTCTCCGATTATCACCCATGATTTAATAGGAATCTCAATATTCTCTTTTCTTATTCTTGGTCTTGTTCAATTAAAAGAACCATACATAAATAATGTCTCAACAACATGCGTATATCACTTTGTATATAGTTTATTCCAATGTAAATCACACAGAATTTCATGGATGCCACTACCACATGTGTACATGATGTTGTTTATCATGTGTATCATACACAAATTTCCATGGAGAGACACATATATTAATGATATATAAAAAAGAAAACAATTATACACTATGGTATACATTGATATACATACATATGTCCGTGAGATTCAATGCGGATATACAAATGAAGTCATTTTGAGACTCAGGTTTTTAATGTAAAATTTAATTCAAATAAATTAATCACCTCTAATCGTTTCCAATCACCTCCAAAATGGATATTAGACACCTTAATATGTTCTAGACAAAACCCAATATTACCTAGTTGAGATAAATCACAAAGATACAACTTTAATCAAACTTCAATAGTTTTTTAAACTCTTATCTTCAAAAAAATCGACGAAAAATCCAAAAATATACACACAAGAACTTCTTCCCATTAGCTTAGTATAAACAAACATGCACAACACAAGGATCTATTCATCACCCACATTAAATCAATAACATCATGATAAATTGAAACACAATTTAGAAACAACTAAAGCACTAAGTCCCTATAAACTCAATCCACTAATTAAAATAATTATAATCGCAAGTATAATATATTCCGAACTCTCAGTCTCAAGTCTTGACTTAATAAACACATGAAATCACATTATGGCCTTTAACATAATTTCAAGATCAAACCAAGCAACACATACACAAGAACTCAAAATCACATTATTTAAAACCAGTTATGATACACGTTAAGAAAATCATTCATAACAATAAATTCCGCCATTATGCAACAATAGCCCTTTTCTTATATGGTTCCTGACCAATTCCAACTGTCCTGAAATCAGTGTTTCTCTACATTCATAACTCATTCTTTACCCTTACCATCTTTACCAATGGTAAGTCCACGCACAATTAAGAATTGCATTCCCTTACATAAGTATATCATTTAACACATCAGAAATTCATTCATTAATCAGATTATAGTATATCACTAGACCATTGAGCATAACCAGGTTATGACTCTATTTCTAACCACAAGTTTACAGAAACCCAAGCAATCATATCTTACATAGTTTCAAGCATTCGGGCAAGTACACTTCACACATTGGCAGGTATTTCAGGTAACACTATGCACATAACCATAATTTCAAGCTACATCACATAACCAAGTCAAAATTATTAACTTAATTCGCTTCATGAATGACCATTAGTTGATCATCCATGATTTTGCACAACCTCCAAGCAGTGGCGGAACCAGAAATTTTATGAAGGGGGTTCAGCATTTTATTACCTAAAATCAGGAAAAAAAATATCCTTATTCGGATTCCAACCCGCGAGCTGAGACAAGCTAAGGCAAAATATTGAACCCCCTTTACCACTGAGCTAGTCCCTTGACTTATGTTCAGGGGGTTCAATGTTAAATATATACTCATAAATTAAAAAAATTATCTTATATATATAGTGTAATTTTTTAACGAAGGGGTTCGGATGAACCCCCTGGATACCACATGGGTCCGCCCCTGCCTCCAAGGCTAGATACCAATTGAAACCTTCTCAATTTCAATTTCCATTGCTTGTGTCCCTTCTGCTATGACTACGATATACAGTTCACTTTGTTGAGACATCAATTGGAATTCATAAATACCAATTAGACTCAACACATACCATAAACGACGGACCGTACAAAAAGAGAGAAGAAATGGAACGATTTTCTATAATGCTTCATTGTTTCTCGAAGATTAGATGTGGACATCAACATACCAATCTGCATGAGTCTATTCCACATTTGCTCTTACATTGACAGATTGGTAATCTAGGCTCTGATACCAATTTTTCACGACCTAACCCATCGGGCTATGTGAGCATCTACTTTAATATCTAAGTAGGAGAACCCTTAATCACAGACGGATAACATGTAAAAGTTTAACGAAAATAACAACACAACAGTCTAAAAGGGAAACAAGACACTATATATTAAATTAAAACTCTAAGGTTAATTACGCAACATTATTCTAACACTCCCCAAGAATATTTGACTAAATAGATATAAGAGCTTCTAAAGATGCATTATATAAATAAAGTAATGACACAACTCTCACCAATAGGAAAGAAAAGTAGAAGCGTTGGAGAATTATCTTCACCTTCACCTATAGAACATCACTGATCCTGTAACCAGACTATGCCAAGTGGCATAGCAAAAATAGTATCAGTACAAACAACACTTACTAGTACTTATCATTGGTCAATCCGATATCCACCGCATAATATAAGAAATCAACAAGAAAAAAACCTGCACTTAAGGAAACACACCTACTAAACCTTTATGCACAAATTCTTACCATTCCCATTAACCTCCCAATGTTCTTCAAGACTAACACTTATACCTTCTAGTTGGTCCACTGCCAACTCTAATACAGAACAAGGCCTAGCCCTTCTATCAGATAGAGGATTTTCTGAAATACGGTCATCACTAACTTTATCTAACCAGTCTATTATCTTTCCTCAAAATTTTACATCAACACCTAGACTTAGAATATTGGACATCTCACATGAAAGAGGGTAATATTTATGTGGTCTAAGGCTCCTCTCAATCCTATCTGCACTGACCCTCCATGGTGAAACCTGACCCACTATGACTACCTCTCCATAGTGGGATTCTTTCCGTCAGGGCGGCCTGCACGGATACAAATCTCTGAATCCTTTCCCAATCCCCCCTTTAACACATGTACCCACAAGATACCATTAATATTTGACTCTAAATCACTAATCTTACTAAATAACGTAGTAATTGCCCTCCATTTGCTTACTCACTACCTCATGCATACGATACAAATGCATCGAGCAACCACAACATAATAACATAAAGGATACCTTTAAGGTACAAAAATTAATAACACTTATACCTTCGGTCTATTCATATCAATTATTACAACGGACGGGCATGTTCCATTACAATTGTTTCAGTTCCTCTATCATCACATATATAATCAGGATACACAATCACTTTATATTATAGCATCACTTGGACTTCCAGTCCTTCACTTGAATCAGATTACATAATGAGCATGATTAATCATAGTTACAACAATTAATTAGTTCTCTCAAAGAATCATAACACATACTTGATCCTCTCATGAAATCCACACCCAAACTGTTAGTATGTGTCGATATGACACCCAATTCAATAGTTAGTATGTGTCGGCGTGACACACGACCCAATTATGTACCATCGTGATACCCTATTCATATTAACTATCACAATCACAATTAACAATGAATAGTTTACATATTTACACAAAAAAGTCACATGTTCACTACATGGAATTGCTCACAATAGTCATTTCATCAGTTTCATTCCATCTTTCCTTATTCACATACATGCATACAATACTATTAATGTAGTTAACAGACACATATAACATAAAAAGGGCAGTTCGGTGCACTAAAGCTCCCGGTATGCGCGGGGTTCGGGAAAGGGCCTGACCACAAGGGTCTATTATACGCAGCCTTACCTTGCATTTTTGCCAGAGGCTGTTTTCAAGGCTTAAACCCATGATCTCCTGGTCACATGCACATATAACATAGAAGAAAAAAATAAATCATTACCTACAACCAGATGTTGTCAAATAAGTTCATGGCATGATATTTATCAACACGACGTCATTCACATTCACCCTTTATTTCATGATATGCATTAGTCGAGTAATTCACAAGGAATAATCAGCATGAATACACATAATTATTTGTGTAAGCGTATTCCTCTATGTACACCAAGGAATAATCAGCATGAATACACATATTATTTGTGTAAGCGTATTCCTCTATGTACACCAATAGCCAATACTGGACCCCTCTTTAATTATCACAAGTCTCAGGATCTCATTATAACCCAACAACCTCTCTACACTCAATCTCACAAGGTTCATCAGCCCTTTTTTGACAAGTTTCATCAAGGTTTACATTTAAAGACTGGACCACTACCACTAGTCACATAATAATCATGACCCACATCATACACTCCTGTCCTAACAACAATGACTAGGGCTGGGCGTTCGGTATTCGGTTCGGTATTTTCAAAGTTTGGATTCAGTAATTCGGTAATCGGTAATTCAAAGTATTTACCAAATACCGAACTTTCAAACTTCGGTTCGGTAATTCGGTAATCGGTAAATCAAAGTTCGGTTCGGTACGGTATTCGGTAATACCATATTGAAGTCGAACTGTCAAAGTCCACACGGAATATGTTAGTATATCATATTCACAATAGCAACAATAAAAGATGTAAAGATTTTTAATAACAAACTAAACAATGGATCGAATACATTCTCAACTGAAATACCAGGCTTTTGGGACATAATAAAAAGGACAAAACAAAGCTAAAAAGCTCCTTGACTTCAAACCTTATTTCTCTACTCGGAATGATTATATATACTGCAGAAAAATAGGCAGCAGAAGTCCTGATATTCAAAGACAAATTGCACCATAATCCTATTTGATATCAAAAGGCCTCCAACAGCTTCATAGCCGGATTTGTTGGAGTATCAAAATGTCTTTGTTCACCACTAATACTGTACAATGAAGATGACAAGAATGATCAATGACACAAGAAGGATTCTAAAGTGCAGCAGAAATATGTGTAACATGGCACAAATGGGAATCAGCACTTGCTAAAGAATCAACAAATTAGAAAAGATTTCGAAATTTAACAAGTGAAAAGTTCAGGAACAAACCCAAAGGCCATGTCATCTACAACAGTTCTTCCAGTACATGTGGCTCCTCCTTCAACAAGTGTCTTGACCACGGTAGACGTCTGACTAGCAGGTTCGTGAGTCCTTGACCAGTCTGGGTTCCCAAACCCTGTCACAAATCCATTGATATCGAATCTGGACAATCAAAATTCAATATGACTTCAGTAGTTCTAACATAAGCAAATGAATTTCGAATAGGACTCCAATAGCAACGAGAGAAGTAAACGGAATATGAGAAAAGAAGTGGGGACAGAAGTGCTGCAAAAACAAGTATCCTACATCATGGACATTCACTAGATAGAGATAGCTTTTTAGAAACTTTATCAAGAAATTTGAGAAGGCCCCTGTTAGGCTCTCCATCCCAACATATAAATCAGCAGTAGTAACCCAAAACTGATGAAGACAAAATTGTCAGCATACAGAACTATGTAATTTTCGGAATCTAGTTGAAGTAAGACTACTCATTTCAGCCAACAAGGGCAGAACGCAAACCTCACACTCAAGACGGCGTGAAGTAGTGAAGATGAAGGCAGCGTGAAGCTGATGGCGGCGTGAAGCGGTGAAGGCGTGAAGAGCTGAAGGCGGCGTGAAGACTGAAGTGGTGGACTCAATCTGAAGAGTGAAGACTGAAGTTGTGAAGTTTGAAGTATAGGGGTGATTAGGTTAAGTGTTAGTGTGTAATGTGTTAGCCTGTTAGGGACAATTGGGCTGGAGTAGTGGACTTCATTAGTTAAATTGTAGGAATGGGCCTATAGCCCTTTATGTTTAAAAGACATTTTTAGGAGGCCCAATAGAAATAATTTTGGTATTCGGTATTTACCGAATACCGAATGGGAAAATTATAAGTACCGAACCCGAACCCGAAATACCGAAATATTAAATTTCGGTACCGAATACCGAACCGAAGTACCGAATACCGAAATACCGAAATTGCCGGTTCGGTTCGGTAATTCGGTTTTCGGTATTTTATGCCCAGCCCTAACAATGACAATCATTCAACAATTCAGACTCCATGTCTGAAGGCCTAGGCATGAAATCTCACATCAATTTACATTACAAGTTTATAACTATTCAATTAAGAAAATTTAGCCTACCTGGACGCCAAGCAATTCTAGAAAGATTATAGCACGATCCTCGACTTTCGAAATGAGAAACAATGGAGACTGGCCTAAAATCTAGGGCTGGGTGTTCGGTCAGTTCGGTTCGATTTACAAAATTAAGTTCGATTTAGTAAAAATGTTAATCCGAACCAAACTAAAATAAATGTTATTTGGTTCGAGTTTTGCAATTTTGATTCAATTTTCGATTTGTGAGATTTTATCAGACCTCTTCATGCATCAATAAATAATGTCGATTCTATGGATTTAATATATCAAACGACATAAGCATATCCCAATCTAATCATAGTCTCATACATAGAACGTTTAGCTTATCACAACTTTTTCAGACTAAACAAAATAGCAACACCAACAACTGGGATTAATACTCCCGTATAAATAAATTGCATTTAGCTTTTTCTATGGATTAATGCTCCCATATAAAAAAGTTTATAACTTTTTCTTACTGATGTAGCTTCTATCTCTGCAGCCTCATTTTCATTCTCAAATACCTTCATAAAGTAAACAAAATAGCATAAAATCAGAACATACTTTTTTAATATTTCCTTATCAGTTTTAGGTGGGAAAATCTTTAATACAATATGCAGGAGAATTCGTCATTATAGGTATTGTACAAGTCAATGACACCAATCCACATCATTACGAGGTTTATGTAGCCAATGTTAAGGATAGAATCTAATCTGTTCAGCAAAATGCCTCCACACATTGCATGGAAGGGATATGTTTTTAATACGGGAGCAAAATCCAGTGACATCCTATATACCAACCTTGTGAGTGTTTGATTGAAAAAAAAGAAAGAAGAAACAACCAACTTGTGAGCTAATATGATACAATAGCTAAGAAAATAAAAAAATATTTTTTCCTTCTTCCAACCTTCCAGTAGGCAGCACCGCAGCATCAACAACCAAAACTCCAAAAGATCAAGTCAATGAACATAATGCACTTCTATAGCTTCTAGTTCCAGCAGGCAGCAACTTAGAAAACAAAAACACAATAACGTACTTTTATAGCTCAACCAGACAACCACTGCAAATCTGCAATAACATCTAAATTGCGAGAAAACGTAACTCTTCATACAAATAATAGACATTTCATAATAAAATATATAAAACTACCAAACAAGCTATGCATAAAAGTGTTTTACTTAGCACACATCATTAGTTGATAGATGTAACTACATATTCACAATACTAGATTCATTTCCACTACAAGGCATATCTAAAAAAAATGAAAGAACTTATTAATTGTTATGAAACACAAGTAAAAAAATTATTTTTGATATAATGAATTGAAAATACAAAATTCTTACCAAGTTTAAGTTGCTCAAGATACTCCAAATCTTCCTCAATATTGATTGGAATAGGCTCACTTCTAAGCCAATCTTGAAGACAAAAAAGAGGTTGCACAAGTTTAGGAGTCAATGAACTCCTAAAGGGATCAAGAATGCGACCACCTGTGTTGAATGTGCATTCTGATGCGACACTTGAAATAGGAATGGCTAACACATCACGAGCCATCTCCGCAAGAATGGAAAATCTTGGCTCATTAACTTTTCACCACATTAATATATCAAAGCCATCACTATTTGACTCAATATCTTCAGCAAGATATCTATCCAATTCTGATTTACTACCTGAACCTCCACTAACTTCTTTATGCTTCTCAAATATTTGTTTTGTTCTCATTGTTTCTTTTTTTTTTAAGTTGCCATAATCACTCATACTAAATATACTTGACGAGTTGCCAGATGATGTAGGTGAAGATGGTGGAAATAAAGAGCTTTACTTCTTAACACAATAGCCAAATAACGTTTTCATGTATGTTTTCACTGTTTCAATTAGCTTGTCTCCAATTTCTTTTCCAAACATATCCACAATTGCAAAACGAACATAATCAAGCTTGTTACGGAAATTCAACACAGATGAAATAAAGATCATCTTGTTCATTTTCTCTTGTTCCCCAATACTTCCTGAACTTTATCCTCATATTTTTTGCCATTTCTTTCAAATTACCATCTTCATTTTCCATCATCTCTTTCAAAATATCAAGTTCAGTAATTTCCACAAAATGCACATTATTAGTGACATACTTTGAACCAGAGGCCTTCAAAGTAAGACGATAAAAAGTTTCAAGAAACTTTACCATTGACCTCACATTTTCCCAATCATCACTTGTAAGAATACCTGCTCAAGTTCCATCTTCACAAGGATAGGTACGAAGATCATCCAAGAATCCAATATCATAAAAACTATATCTTTCAAAAACACGCTCAAAATGTTGTGCTGTATCAAGCATCAAGTATGTAGAATTCCACCGAGTAGGAACATTTAAACATAATAATTTCTTACAAGTTATCAATTGAGATTCACAACATTCTTTGAAATTTCTAATTATTGCGGGAGATTGTTTAATGTATTTTACAGCTTGTCTCACTCGCTTAATAGACTTACCAATTTCTTTCAACCCATCTTGCACAATAAGATTAAGAATATGTTCCATACGCCTCACATGAAGGTGTTCATCCCCCATTATGTTAGTTCCCCAATTACTCAATTGCTTAGACATTTCTTTCATCATAACATCATTAGAACTAGTATTATCAACTGTAATAGTAAACACATTACCCAAACCCCATTCAAGCAAACATTTAGTGATGGAAGCCGCCATATCCTCACCCTTCTGACTAGAAACGGGATAACAGTTTATTATTCTTTTATGCAAAGTTCAATTTCTATCTATAAAGAGGGCTGTCAGACATATGTAGGTGATTCTTTGTATAGACGTCCAAGTATCTGTCGTAAGACAAATTTTTGGATGTGCTTCTTTGAAAACCTTCTTCAAAACTTGTCTTTGTTCACTATAGAATTCATAACAATCTCTTGTCAAGGTTCTACGAGAAGAAATATGAAATTGTGGCACTGTTATTTTCATGAAGTTTTTAAAACCTTCTTTCTCAACAAACCTAAATGGTAGCTCGTCAACAATTACCATTTGGGCTAAAGCTCTCCTACTTTGTGCTTGGTCAAATTTTCAAGTGCTAATCACCCCTTCCTTTGCTTCCGTTGAAGATGGTAGAAAAGTTATTAATTTTTGACCATCATCTACGGTCCGAGGAAGTTTAGGACACTTATTCAACAAATGGTTATTCATTGTCGTAGTACCATTACCTTTTGTAGCAGCTGCATAAATTTTCCCACAATACTTGCATTTTTCTTTCGAAGCTCCACTTTCATCCGTGAACTTATCAAAATGCTTGCAGCAAGCAGCCCTATGTTCTATGACTTTTCTTTTCTTTGAAGTATAAACTTTAACTTCAACTTCATTTGGAGATGAAGTGTTAAGTAAGCTTTCATTTGAAGCCCCACCTTCACTTATCATACTTCCAATTTCTTCCATTTGTGAAAAGTGAAACAAATAGAAAGAATTAAAATAATAAGATGGCATGGAATAACAATGGTCTATGAAAGCTAACAAAGAAAACATGCACTTAGCAACAAATTTTTTAATGTGAAGTGCTTGTGAGCATCTTAGAAGAAGGAAAACATTTACCAAATTATCAATATGAAACAACAGGTTGAGTGTCTTTATACTAAATGGTTGTAACTTAAGTATATCAGATATCACAAGTGTAAAACAGAACTATATGCCGGTGAGTCAATTGAAACAGAACAGTAAGTTAAAAACAAACCAAGGAGTTAATTGGTTGCCAATTTCATACTCATCCAATTTTTACAATTATATGAAAAGACATGATGTGCATGGAACATGGAACAACAAGTTAAAAACAAATATATGAACCTGTAAAATAACAAATATATTAATTAGTTTTCCAGGGAACATGTTTAAATTCAACCAACTGAACATGGACACATGAAATTCAAACTTGGATTCAACACCAAATACGAGCCATCCCTCGTACAAGCAGTAAAAGGAAGCGTAATCTTGTCATTCTATAATCTCTATAAATTAAGTAGTCAAGTTATAAGAACTCAAACTGGCTCAAAACTAAAAACATATTATGAAGAAAGGAACAAACAAACTGGTGAAGACCATATATAATTCGTCAGAAATTTAACGGATAAATTCTTAATCTTAGAGCACATTCGCATTAAACAGGGAGATGGTAGAAAAACTCTCTGCGGACAAAGACAGATCGATAGGGAATAGACCACTCAAGATGCAATATTCCAAGATTTTAATTAGGATTTTTAGAAGAACGATGGGGGTATACGGTACTTCTTATTTAGTCCAATTTAATTTAATTTTAATTATCTTTTAACATTACCAACATTTTAACATAACTGTTGATATTCATCCATTTCTTAATTTACTACAATATGTTAATTTTTGTTTTTCTATAGCCCTTTGTTTCAATTAGCAGGCCGTCACACAATATGACCTAGAAAATTGATATGAAGAAACAAAGGCCTCTACAAGATTTAATGCTTCATATGGCTAATGGTAAGAGAGATATGTTTAACTCGACAGAATTTACGAAGAAGAGGAATGATAGTCTGCAATAGGTGTATATTGCATACTTTAGTACCTTACAGACAAGCAGTCTATGGAGCAAACATGCAGTCATTGATGTAGCAGACGAACAGTCCTAACTCCTGAGACGACTGCGAGTTTGCAAGTTGCGACGGCTGACGAGGACAAGGGACTAGGAGAGTGGAACTGGAGACGAACTGACGAGTGACGGAGAGCCAGAGAGACGACTCAGTGACTGACAAGAGATGGGAGAGAATTTAGCTGTTTAGGGATTTCAATTTGGGAATTTCGTATATTATGGAAATTGAATTGGGTCCTGTATGGATGGTATTGGACTGCGGACATTTGGACAATTAGTATTTTGGGTATTAATTAATTTTAATTTTTCGATTAATCGAAATAAAATAATTAAAAGCCAAAATCAACTCAAATTATTAAAAAAAAATAAATTAAAATATCAAAACCAATCAAAAAAATCAAAAAATTAAAATTAAAAAAAATTCAATTCGGTTGATTTTTTCTGTTTGAACTAAATTATGTCCAGCTCTGCTGAAATCTGCGGGTTGTAGCTTTTCTTGCGCTAGAATTCCCCTCTTTTCTTCTCTCTAAGCCTAGAACAACTTTTTGAGAGTTTATAGGGTAATCCTTGTCTATTTTGGCACAAGAAAAAGGGAAAAAATAAAAATTTATGTCTTTTAATTCTGCTCCGTCGATCCCGCTATGGCGGGTCCTGTTTTGCCATGACGGCACCTATATAGCCGGTTTATTTCCGCTATGGCGGGATGGTGCAGCCCTAGTTAAACTTAATTCTTGAAATATTTGCCCCACCTAAATAATGACGGTTCGCGTCATTACAATAGATACCAATTTATCTCTTGTTCATCCCCGAATGATAAACGACGGACTAGGCACGAGTCGGTTGCAGTCCCTTGAAACTAACGGAATGACTCATCATTGACTAATGAAGGACTGCGTACCCCGAAGCTTAAGCGCTAAAAGGACCTTGCCAATGTACTTAGCTAGGAAGAGGAAAGGGGGCACAAAAATTTTCTATTTCACCTGCTATGGAGGCTATGATCCCACTATAACGGCTCTACCTTAGTGGCCTGCCTCCGATATGGCAGCTTAGGTGAGGAGTTAACCCCGGGTGGTTTCCATTTTATCTAAATAAATAACACAAAATTTGGATTTCGGTATCCTAGACTAACCCCTTAACGTCAAACGCTATATTCGGAGTTCTACTAACCCCTATTCTATTCCAAAAATTTCTATGTGATACTATGTCCCTCACATATTAGGATATCACCTTAATTTTCCCAAATGTTACACCTTGAGATACCAAATATCTCTAAACCACTTAACACATAAATTTCATTGGAATCTATCCTAGCCTGAATTCTGATCAACTCTCATAATAGGGGGAACTTTACCCTAGCACTTACACCCTAACCAATGCTACAATGAGCACATCACCCCCCACTCAAGGAGAAATAACCACAAAATATTATCATGGACTATGAAAGAAATGCGACTAATCAAGAAATCATTTACTAACCCCATTATTATAACCGACCCTGCTACTAAGGATCATCGATCATAAACAATTCAACTTAGTTCAAAATCTCCATCATTCTGCCATACCCTTTTTTCAAGAGCTACTATCAGCTAAAGATCATTCCCATAAAATAAGTCTATAAAAATGTCCAATACTACTAAATAAATTATGGGTTATTTTGTTAAATTTTGCTCGATTGACTATTCCCCTTAATAAACAATCATAATTTCACCAATACATAACGACTTGGTCCCAACACCATCTCATGATTTCTTATTAACTACACATTATCACTATAATATAAGTCATTACTTAATCAACGATAAAAATCACCATGTCGAATAAGGTTTGATGTTCGAAAATACATATAGGTTACCTCAGTCAAACAACATTATCCTCATCAAATCAATAGCCTATCTTCCCATTATCAAATAAGTTCTAAACTCTAGATAAACATGACCAGTCACAACACTTAACCATACACCAGACCCCTAGTCATCTATCTAACTAAACTACCACTATTTCTCTATTACTGTGCACGGGGGGGGGGGGGGCATAACTCCGGCTATGGCGGCCCTTACAAGGTCAGTCTCCAAGGAACAATATTCTGAAGATTTTTCTCCTTTTTTATTGTTCCTTAAAATCACTATTGACTTCCGGGATCAAAATCAAACTAGCGATTAACTCTTATATTTAGACTTGGCGGAGTTCACCACAAGATCGAACCTAACAGTATTGTAACACCCTTCAAAATTAGCCATGTGAATATGTTGTTTAAGTCAATTTCCTTAAATGCGCTATTCTATTTGAATGGCTGAGTTGAAGTCATAGAGTTGTGTTAAATCTTGAGGAGATGTCATAAATGTTCATATAGAGGAGGCTTGATTGAGTTGATATGAGGAAGGAATTGGCAAGTGGACAAGGTCCCAAATGAGACTTGTCATTGTGCCTCAATTGAATTGCAAATGAGAACCGAGTTGATGAGGTGGTATTGTACCACATGAAACTAGCCGTGAGGGCTTGTTTGAGATGATTTGAAGAGTTTTATGAGCATAGAGTCATGGGAGGAGTATCGAGCACCGAAGCGGGTGAGAGTATAGTCCATACTCGAACCCCAAAAACTACACCGCCAACGTAGGTAGGGATGGAACCGTTAAAGTCGGATGCTTCCCGAGGGATTGGAACCGTTAAAGTCGGATGCTTCCCGGGGGATCGAACCGTTAAAGTCGGATGTTTCCCATTTGTATTGTCCTGAAATGATAGGACTTGACTAATCGATGGTACTCATGATTAGAGAGGCGTTCATACCCTGGCAAGGTATGGACGGACGTGGCAACAACGTCGGATTGTTGTACTATCACCGGCTCATAGGTGATGGTTGTCGGTTAAGAGAAACTCTCATTTAGGCCTTGTTAGTGCTCCGAGTCAGTTGAGTTAAGTGGCTTATGAGTTAGTCTTGTCTAAACTATTCTTGTTGGACTTAGGACATTGAGTGAGTTGTGATGTATACATGTATGAGTTGAGGTCCTGAGTTGATATTGATGTTTTCTTAATGTGGTTTCATCCGGCCATTTTACATACTCGTACATTCCATGTACTGACCCCATTTGGCCTGCATCGTTTCATGATGCAGAGACAGGTACTAGAGATCATCAACCGGCGCTCCGTTGAAGATCCACATACACTTCCAGCCAGTCGGTGAGTCCTCCTAGTTCTCGGAGGATATTGGGCCTTCTTGTACAGTTTTGTTGTCTCTTCTTTTATTTAGATTGTTGGTAGCCATGGGCTTGTCATTGACACCTTTTAGACTTGAATAGAGGCTTCGTAGACTGGAGTGTGGGGAGGATTAAACTGTTATCTTGAGGAGTCTTAATTTACTATTCTTGTTGGGTTGTAAATGTTTAGCCTTCGGCCCTTATAGTATGAAAAGTATTTCATTAATGGAGTTCCGCTAAGAGAATGTGAATGAATTAATGAGTGACTGGACAAGGTGGTTCGCTCGGAGGTCAGAAATGGCCTTCGGGTGCCGGTTACGTCTAGGGTACCCTCCCGGGGCGTGACAAGTATACACACAAGAGCTTCTTTCCATTAACTTAGCATAAACAAACATGCACACCATAAGGATCTGTTCATCACCCACATTAAATCAATAACATCATATGATATATTGAAACACAATTTAGAAACAACTAAAGCATTGAGTCCCCATAAACTCAATCTAATAGTTAAAACAATTATAATCGCAAGTATAATATAGCCTAGACTCCCAATCTTAAGTCTTGACTTAATAAACACATGAAATTACATTATGACCTTTAACATAATTTTAAGACCAAACTAAGCAACACATAGACAAGAACTCAGCATCACATTATTTAAACCCAGTTATGAAACACGTTAAGGAAATCTTTCATAATAATAAATTCTGCTATTATGCAACAATAGACCTTTTCTCACATGGTTTTTGATCAATTCCTACTGTCCTAAAACCAAAGTTTCTCTACATTCACAATCATTCTTTTTCCTTACCATCTTTACCAACGGTAAGTCCACACATAATTAAGAGTTGCATTCCTTCACATAAGTATAACATTTAACACACCATAAATTCGTTCATTTATCACATTGTAGTATATCACTAGACCACTGTGCATAATCAAGTTGTGACTCTCTTTCTGATCAAAAGTTTACAGAAGCTCAAACAATCATATCTCACATAATTGAAAGAATTCAGGCATGTACACTTCACACAATGACAGGTATTTCAGGCAACATTGAACCCCCTTTTAATCATCACAAGTCTCAAGATCTCATTATAACCTAGTAACCTCCCTACACTTAATCTCAAGAGGTTCATTAGCCCTTTTTCGATAAGTATCACCAAGGTTTATATTCAAGTAATGGACCACTACCACTAGTCACATAATAATCATGACCTACATTATCCACTCCAGCACTAAACAACAATGATAATCATTCAACCATCTAGACTCTGTGCCCGAAGGCCTAGGCATGAAATCTTCCGTCAATTTACATTACATTAAGTGATGGGAGCGATCTTATAACTACTCAATTAAGAAAATCTAGCCGACCTGGGCGCCAAGTAGTTGTAGAAGGATTATAGCATGATCCCCGACTTCCGAAAGGAGAAACAATGGAGACATGCCTGAAATATGCAGGTTGTAGCCTTCCTTGCGCTAGAATTCCCTTCCTCTCTTCTCTCCAAGCCTAGAGCAGCTTTTTGAGGTTTTCTAGGGTAACCCTTATTTATTTTGGAACTTAAGGGAAGAAGGAGAAAATAAGAATTCGCGTCTTTTAATTCTTCCCCATCGATCCCGCTATAACGAGTCCCGTCCCGCCATGGTGGCGCTGTTGTGGCGGGGTTATTCCCATAATGGCGAGATGGTGTAGGCCCAGATCAACTTAATTCTCGAAATTTTTGCCCTACCTAAATAACGACGATACAGATAATTACATCATCTTTATTCATTTCCCTTAAAGATAATTTGTAACACTTATCTATGTAGCCAACACGGAAAAACAATAAGGATATTTGATACCATTGCCAATTGAAAATGTTCAAGTCAATTTGATCTTTCAACATACCCAAATAGGCCACAGAATGGGGAATATTTTTTAAAAAAACAAAAGTTATGTACTTGGAATATTCTCATTAATTGTACTAATATAGTATGTTAATGTAGCCAATGATGAGATTCCTAGATTTGTTTTAAAGAAGTTAGATCTTACGTTGAGATAATAAACATCATGAGATGCATAGGATCTTTGTGAATCCCACTGCAAAAATATTCGAATAAAAATTTAATAAATTCATTAATTAATCAACTTGTTATATGATTTCAAAATTAAAGACACCTCCTTTTGTTTTGTTTTGTTTTTTTAAAAAAGAAAATTGTTTTTTTCTCCTCATAAGTATGACTGCAAAGCATATATGGTTTTAGTACATTTTATTTTTATTTAAAGAGATGTGATGTACTCATCATTGAAAATTTCTTTAAAAGATTTTGAAACTAGATTCAATATATATAGGAACAGATTACTTCAACTGATGAGTTGCTTCCTATCCAGTTTGGATTATTTAATACCTATATATTTTTGAAATAAAATTAATTATCTAAGATCTATTTGTTTAAACTCAAAACAGAATCTAAACTCTCTCAAAGACACACACCTTTCATCATGATAAAATCAAAAAATAAAAATATTTTTAAATTAAAATAAATTGTGGTAGAATCCCAATAAGGTAGGAAATTCGTGGAAAACGCTAACAAATTTCCCCTTGGCCATGAAATTTCTGGCAAAATAATGTTCATCCTTAATGGCGATAATTAAGCCAAACGACAAAGAAAACTAAACTAATTAAAAATACAAAATATTTGATAAGTGACGTACATATTGAAAAGTGAAAACTATTACTAAAAAAACATAAATCTGTTGGAAAAATAATCTCTCTGTAAGCAAAACTCTTTAATGAGCACACTGTAGAAGCTATTATAAGTTATGTATGAGAAGAAAACATTTTTTATTTATAGAAGTATAAAACTTCTTCTCCAAGAAAATGATAAAATATAGAAAAGTTGTTTTATACCAAGAAACCTTTTTTAATTGTAACACAATCGTGATAGAAACCAAATAAAATAGAAAATTCCGGACAAACCCTAATGAGCCACTCACCAACCTTTGTGTGTCTTGGATGATAACATTGGTATCGCAATGTTTTCTTGAAAGACCATACGTTTAGTGGATCAATTCTAAATTCAGAAAGGAAAACCCCTTTTGTTTACAACAGTGTCTTAGAAATTTTTGATAAAAGAATTTTCATTAGACTTTGTTGAAGTGTATAATTATCTTATCTAAATGTTTATATTATTAAAGAGGGCATACTTTTATTTATTTAAATACATTTTCAACACATTCACTTAGGTGCGAGCATGATTCCTTTTTTGTTTAAAGGGTCAAGCACGTGATTATTTTTAATAATATATGGCGGTGGTCCGTGAAATTCTATCCCAAGAACTCTATCTACTCAAATACCAAGGAAAAAAAAACTTTGAACCGAACCTAATCCCAAAAATCAACCCAAGAGATGAGGATTATTCAAATCATCTAAAGAGATCCTCATTCCTCACCAATCGGTGTGGGACTCTTCAACAGAAATAAATAATTTTATATATATGGATACATTATAAATTCAGTTATAAGATAATTACAGAATCCGCTATATAATTTTCTTTGTAGGCAATAATTAGTAAAATTAATAAAACAAAAGTAATAATTAACTTATTATCATGTGTTAAATTACATTTTAATAGTATAAAAGAATCTTCATATATGCTACCTATGTATAATTCTTTGATTTCCATTGTTATTGAGGTTTGTTATGTTATGAATTTATTTGTGCTTTTGTTCTTTGTATTTATCCAACCAGCTTAGGAATGATTAACTAAGTTGTGAGTCAGAAATGAGGCCAATTGACAATCATTTCGAAGATACACATATATAAATGATGAAGATTCCATTAGAAATATTTTACTAATTTGCTTCCTATTCAATTCTATTTTCCTCATAACCTGCAGAGAGGTACAATTTATAAACTATAATTAAAGTCACGAGTCAGGAATATGAAGCCTTGGGAATCATTAGATGAAAGACTCACTAAGAACCTGGTTCTTAGAATGCAGTAACAGTAAGACGACAATCACAACGACAATCACTTTTCGTGGAAAATTCCATACTCAAGGGAGCAAAAATCCACGCCATACAACTCGTAGGCTTTTCAACTTCAACTTTACTTAAAGCAAGATCAATGTTTCAGATTACAACTTAGCAATCTAAAGGACTAACTCTAGTACCTCACCTTAATAGTTTACTCAAACTATATATTGTATCTCCTCTCAAAGAAGTCAAACTCGCTTCTTATTAACAAACTCTCAAACACACCCTAGGAACTACTACAACGCAGTAACAATTTCTTGTTTAAGAACCTCTCTTAATCCTAACTTCGTCGAACACAATGGATTTAGATCGCTTAGGTTAAGTAGTTCTTCTACTCCTTGCTGTTTAGATTGCTAATTCAGTTATTGCAAAAAGTCGTGTGCTTCTGTCTAGAATATTGCTCTATATAGAGTTATAAAATAAGCTACTTCTCTTCTATATAGGTTTACTTATCCAAATCCTTCTTGGACGAGGATTCCTTTTTTGTCTCGAATTTTGGTCTTATTTGGCAAAGTCTCCTTGTCGCCTTTGGTTTCTCTTTTACACACACGTCTTCTTTTCAATGATGTGTATGCATAATTCCTTCTTTCTAGCAATCATCAAAACCTAACATCTTGATGGAAAAGCGTGATGATAAATCATTTTGAAGAAAAGTTAGTTGTTGCAAATATTCCCCATTTTTGCATCATTGAAAAGAACCGTAATAAGAAAGCATAGAGCACACAACATAGCACCAAATGAAACTAGCAAAGGAAAACAAAACCACGTTAGCTAGACAAAAAATAGGATTAATCCATAGACAATATGGTGAACGACAACCATCACAAAAGTATGAACAATACTAACTAACATGCACTGCTATGTACTACACCAAACCAAAAGCATAATAACACCAAAACATAAGTCATAGTCCAAAACACAGGGGCAAAAAGAGACATGAGACACGAATCCAGCCTTAAGATGGAGGGTTAGGAGGGCGGGACACAAGTTGTTGCATCTAATCAAATCGCTTCCCCAGAGCCAATTGTTCCTCAAGAGTTTGGTACGCAGTTGGGCATTCTCAGTATGATCAACCTGAAGGTCTTGAAGACGTGCATACTCCTCGCCTTCTAGAGCCACGATGCGAGACTGAGCAATATGAAGATCAGAGAGTAGCGTGTCAATAATACGCGTTCCTTAAGCACCAGGAACCCCAAAACCACATTCTTCCCGTGTTTGATCATGAATCATCTCCTGCCTGGTACACACTTTTTTGTCAGCACAAGGAACCTCAAACGCAGCAAAAATGCAAGAAAATAGATATCTATAAGGCAAGCCATGGTCCCCTTTGTGTGGGTTGATGAACCTGATCATGTGCTAGATCATCAAAGCAGGGAGGTTTACCAAGGTATGAGACCCCAAGGCCTCCATTAGACACAAATCACGACGCCCAGCCAAATGAAGTCGCTCAGAACAAGGTAGAAGGACTTTATTCACCAATTCAAATAACAAACGATGACACAGAAGCATAGACCCCTTCAACACATTAGTAGCAACAATTCCTGATGGAGTTTGGGAATACTTACCAAGTAGAGTGTCCGTATACAAGGGATCCACAGAGTAAGTACAATAACTACCTACGGGAATTTGCAGAATATGCCCCAGTTTAGCTGCATTAAAAACATTGGAAACCCCTCGTACAACTGTGCTTAACACACCTTCTGAAACCACTAAGAACTTGGCATACAACTCAATTACCTTTTCTTTGAATATATAGGGAAGTGGCCCCCCAAAAATATGAACCCATTGCTAAAAACGGAGCACTTCCATGAGTATGGTTATGGCAGGGTTCAAGACAATAGTAGGATCCAACATACAACCTTTCAAAACCTTTGGAGTGGCGAAACACTTATCAGGACCAAGGTCTAGAAACCATTGTATGTTCTTGGTAATCTTGCGAGTCGTGGATGGCCTAGATGAGTAACCAACTTTCTGAGATGACGACTGTGGAGACTCAACGGGTTCATACCACAATATTTCCTTTATCCACATTCTCCCTGATGAAGTGATGACGCACATCGATGTGTTTTTTTCCTTTGTGGTGAATCAGGTTCTTGGCAATATTCATAGCACTTGTATTGTTGCACATAATAGGAATGCATCCCATGTATAAATCATAGTCCTCCAATTATTGCTTTATCCACAGTAGCTGAGCACAACATGATGCAGTTACAACTTATTCTGCCTCGGCGGTAGATAAGGCTACTGAATTTTATTTTCTAGTGGCCCATAAAATTAGGCGTGAGCCTAGAAAGAGGTCCTTTTCAGATGTGCTTTTTCGATCAATGAGGTACCCAGCATAGTCAGCGTCTTCATACCCTACTAAGTTTAGGGTATCACCTTTTGGATACCATAGAGCCAAATTTTAAGTATCTTTTAAGTAACATAAGATCTTGTTGACAACCTTTAAATGAGATTCTTTAGGAGAAAATTGAAACCGGGGAGATAAACCAACATTGTAGACAATATCAGGGTGACTGGCTGTTAGGTATAGAAGCGAGTCAATCATTCCTAGGTACTTTGTTCTTATGCAGATGGGGGTGTCATTTTTTTTAGCATTGCTCATTTTAAACCTTTGAATTAGCTCTTTTGTGTACTTCTGTTGATGTATGGAGATCCTTTTGGTAGTCTGTTTGATTTGAAGGCCCAAAAATAAGGCCAGTTCTTCCATCATGATTATTTCAAATTCACCGCTTATCATTTTTGAAAATTCTGCACATAAGGTTTCATCCGTGGCACCAAATATGATATCGTCTACAAATATTTAAACACTCAAGAGATTATTTCCTCATTTTTTTTACAAAGAGAGAGTTATCAATCTTTCCGTGTGCAAATCAATGAGATAAAACAAAACTAGACAGCCCATCATACCAGGACCTATGTGCTTGTTTAAAACCATATAATGCTTTGTCAAGTTTGTACACATAGTTTAGATGATCATGACACTCAAATCCTAGAGGTTGACTAACATAGACCTCTTTCTAAGATAACTATTTAAAAATGTACTCTTGACCTCCATTTGGTATATGACAAATCCCATATGTGCTGCAAAAGCAATTAGGAACCCAATTACCTCCATTTGAGCTACGGAATCAAAAGTCTCATTATAATCAATGTCTTCTTCTTGATTATACCCTTGAATAACCAGCCTTGCTTTATTTCTTGTGACTACTCTTTGTTCATCAATTTTATTTCTGAAGATCCACCTGGTGTTGATAACTGTTTGATTTGAGGGTCTGGAAATCAGGTTCCAAATCTTACTGGGTTCAAATTGATACAATTCCTCTTGCATTGCTATAATCCACTCGTCATTCTGTAATGCTTTTTTGATATTTTTAGGCTCGAGCAGTGATATGTAAGCAAATGATGCCCACATATTTCAGGCATTTGATCTGGTTTTCATGCCAATATTTAATGGAGTGAGGACGTTCTCAGTTGGGTGTGAACTTTTATGCTTCCAGTTTCGTTGCCTTATATCTTCAGAGGAAGAGGACACGCTTACATTCAGAAACTCTTCAAGTTCTCCTGGTGTTCCCCCTTTCACTTATACTTCCTTAAGAGCGTGACGTTCATCTTGCCTTGTTGTAGAGAAATCAGTGATTTGAGTCTCCCCAGCACCTGATTCTTTTGGAACTTTGTGGGTAAGTTTTGTGTAGCATTATTGTGTCCTGCTATTCATCATCATATCTTGCTAGATCAATTTCATCTTGATTAACCTATATTCCTTCCTCGGCCAAGAGATTAGTTTCATAAAAAAATACATTAACATTTTCTTCTACACAGTTTGTTCTTTTGTTTAAGATCTTATAGGCCTTACTTTGAGAAGAATATCCGAGAAAGATTCTCTCATCACTTTTGGCGTCAAACTTATCTAGAGAACTTTTTTCATTATTGTGGACAAAATATTTGCACCCAAATGCTCGTAAATAGGTAAGATTTGATTTTCTGCCTTTAAGTAATTCATAGGTAGTTTATTCAACATTGATCTGATAATGCAGCAGTTTAAGAGATAGCAAACCGTGTTTACGGCTTCAATCTAGTAACCCATAGGAAGACCACTGGCAAATAACATGGTTTTTGCCATGTCATCTAAGGCTCTATTTTTTCATCTACCATTCCTTTTTTTACGGTGTTCTAGGGGCTGAAAAATTATGATTGATTTCTTGTTCATAACAAAATTTGAGAAATTATTAATTTTCAAATTAGTGTCATGATCTGATCGAATACTTAGAACTTCAGTGTTGAGTTGTTTTTGTACCATTTTTACAAAGATAACAAACACATCAAAGGTTTCACCTTTAGTTTTTAGAAAGAGTGTCCACCTAAATCTAGTGTAGTCATCAAAAATAACATAAGCGTACTTCTTTCCTCCTCGGCTTTGAGTTCTCATGGGACCACATAGGACCATGTATAGTAGTTCAAGAGGTTTTGATGTGCTTACCACCTTTTTTTGTCTTGAAAAAGGACTTGTCATATTTTTTTTTGCGCATGCATTACACGCAGTGTTCTCATTGAAGTGAAAATTTGGCACTCAGAACTAGCTCCTTGCTAAGAAATTTGTTCATTTGTGAGAAGCTAGCATGTCCCAGTCTTTTGTGTCATATGAGATTATTTTCTATACCAGCACTCAGATATTTGTGATATGTTTTACGTATCTTCATAATGTCTACCTTGTAGACATTTTTGTGCCTTTTTCCATGCAGAACCTAGTTCTTAGATGTTGAGTTGGTAACCACACATACTTCAGTTGTGAACAACACATTGTTTCCTTTATCACACATCTAATAGATACTTAGAAGATTGTGTTGTAGTACCTGAACGTAATACACATTCTAAATATCATGAGAATGAGATTTTCCAACCTTTTCAATTTTTATTATTTCACCGGTCTTTTCATTTCCAAAAGTCACTTTTGCTCCTCTGAATTCTGTAAGTAAGAGAAAGTTTTCATGAGTTCCTATCATGAGTAAGCACTGTCCAGATACCATCGTTTGTCTTCTCTTATCATGTTCACCTGAAAAAACAGTTAGAGGTTAGATTTGGATATCCAGATCCATCTGGGTCTCTTTTTATAGTAGAAAGGATGAATTAAAATTCTTCTAGCCCTGGCAGGATGTCTGAATTTTTTGAGCCTAGTTCCTGGCAGTTTTTTTCTTATTGTCATTTACTAATTTTTCATTTTTCTGGATTGCATGAGCTTGAAATCTACATTTATTTCTAGTATGTCATGTCTTTCCACAGTGAGTACAGAGAGTTTCTTGAGCTATGAAGTTTTCTCGTTTATTATTTTCAAAATCTACACCAAATTTATTGCTTCCTTGACTTTCTTGAATATTGACAAGCATCTGTGAGGACTTGGTCTAATTTATGTGTCTTTCTAATTCAAGCTTGGCCTTTTTCAGATTTTTTTGTAAAACTTTAATTTTTTTCAGTGAGTTGCTTGGAGTTTTGTTGTCAGGTTTTTAACATTGTTGTCTAGGGTTATTTCACTTTTTTCTTTGAAATTACTGTTGAGTTTTTTGTTTTAATTTTCAAGATCTTCACAGTTTTTCTTACGAACTTTGCCTCTGTTTTCAACCTGTTGGTAGTCTATTCTCAACAAAGCATAATCCTCCGGGAGTTGGTTCTTTTCAGAATCCAAAGAGTGATATGCATTGATGAGTAGGACGGACAATGACTCCAGTTTATCTCTAGAATACGTATGAATTTTAGATTTAATATCAGAGAAACTTACCTCAGATTTTCTTAATTCATTTGTGTCAGTGCCTTTTATCAGTGCTAGTGTGCTTTCTTCAGTTCCATTGTGTTTTGTAACAGCTTCTTCTTCTGAGAATGCCATGAGATTCAGTATATCTTCATTAATATCACTCTCTATTTCCAGCAGTGATTGATTATCATAATCTTCGTTTTTACTATCTCTACTTGAAGTACCAACCATTGCTGCCAAGGCCTTTTTCACTGTTAGATATGCTTATTGAGTTGTCATCCTTCTATGTAAAGAAACACTGAAATTCTTTTTGGTTTTCCTTGCCTTTTTGATTATTTTTCTTGTATTCTAGTTTTCATAAGGGGCAATATTTAATGGAATGATCAGGACTTCCACACTTGTGACACACTTTTTGTTCGCGAGGAATTTTCTCAAAAGTTCTGGGGACCTAACTCCTCTTTTGTGGGTTGCTGCCTCTTCTAAATATTTTCTTATGAGTGTCAGGTTTTCTTCCTCAAAATCAATTTTCTCTGCCGCTTTCAGCACCAGGTTCTTGTCTTTTCTTTTGCCACTTTTTTCACGTTCTTGATTCTTTTTAAGCTCACAGGTAATCAGATTTTCAATCAAGTCATCCATAGTTAAAGTGTCTATATCTCTAGCTTCAACAATTGCTTCAACTTTACTTTCCCATTAACTTGGTAACACACTTAAAAGTTTGTGAATTGCCTTTTCCTTAGGAATTACTTTACCAAGAGAATGTATCTCATAAAGAATTGATGTGAACCTAGTGTGTATGTATCGAATAGTTTCACCATCATTCATCATAAAAGCTCGTAGTGTCGATTCAGTATGTATATTTTGAATTTCTTAACTTGGATAATTCCTTCATAAGCAGTTTGAAAAGTGTCCCAGATTTTTTTGGCCATTGAACTGGCTAAAATACGATTGTACTCATCAGGATCGATTTCGCATATCAATATCTTCTCCACTTTATAACTATTTTGGACTACAATCTTATCATCAAGAGTCAGTTCCAAACTTCCTTTAGGGATTTTTAGTCTTTCCGTCGGTGTTCCATAGATCATGATCCTCATCAATGATTAAATCTATCATTATTTTCTTCCACCACCCGTAGTATTGAACGTTAGGAGAGGGGGTCGAGTCTGCGATACTTCTGTGATGTTGGTGGGGAAGCCATGGATCCTTTTCAAGTAGTTATCCATTGCTTGAAAAGAACTATTCTGATACCAAGACTTACTAAGAACCTGCTTCTTAGAATGTAGTAATACAGAGCCAAAAAATCTTTTTTTTTCCGAACAGTCTCAACGTCCTCATTGAGAGTCGCTCTGCGAGACGTCTAGTAGTCTCTGACTTGGTCTTCGAATCCTAAGTCACAGCCCCTTCCCGGCTTGCCTCGTTATCATGGAAAATTCCTTGATCAAGGGAGCGAAAATCCATGCCCTACAATTCGTAGGCTTTTCAACTTCTTCTTTAATTAAAGCAAGAACAATGTTTCAGATTATAATTTAGCAATCTAAGGAACTAATTTCAGTACCTCACTTTAATAGTTTACTCAAACTATTGTATCTACTCTC
The DNA here is from genome assembly GCF_947179165.1 of Solanum dulcamara. Lineage (NCBI taxonomy): Eukaryota > Viridiplantae > Streptophyta > Magnoliopsida > Solanales > Solanaceae > Solanum > Solanum dulcamara. Next base: position 68,114,783 of record NC_077245.1, read on the forward strand.
AAAGAAGTCAAACTCGCTTCTTGTTACAAAACTCACAATATTTAACGAACTCTCAAACACAGGAACTACTACAACTCAGTAATAGTTTCTAGTTTAAGAACCTCTCATAATCCTAACTTTGTCAAACACAATAGCTTTAGATCGCTTAGGTTAAGTAGTTCTTCTTCTTGTTGTTTAGATCGCCAATTCAGTTTTTGCAAAAAATGTGTGTGCTTCTGTCCAGAATATTGCTTTATATAGAGTATAAAAATAACCTACTTGTCTTCCACATAGGTTTACTTATCCGAATCATTCTTGGCAAAGTCCCCTTGTCGCTTTTGGTTTCTCTTTTACACACGAGTCTTCTTTTCAATGATGTGTATGTATAATTCCTTCTTTGTAGCAATCATCAAAACCTAACGTCTACCATTCGCCACTAATTTACAATCATAATTACGTGGCCCACCTTCAGAATTTGTATAATTCAACTCTCAATTGTATAAATTCAGAATTTGTATAATTCGGTTCCTAATTGTATAACTCAAGAATTTTCCTAATTGTATAAATTCAAAAATTGTATATGCTTACCCTAACTTGTATATAATATATAATGTTGATACATTTGATTTGTATAAGTTCTGAAAAAAATTTGAATGTATAAATACAGAATTAGTATATACTTATCATATTTGTATATTGACAGTGAATTATATAAACGATAATACTCCTAGCAAACGAAACTATAGCTATGAAATGTAGTTAGGCAAACTATAACTAAGAAGCAAAATTAAGATACTTAAAATAATTATTTGTGAAATTTCCTCTATAAAAAAATAGAAATAATGTACAAAAATGTATATTTTATACTATTGATAATGATATGTACGCACAACTTTCCCCGAAAAATTATTTTAAAAAAGATAATACTGCGTGCAATTTTTTTTTAATTCCATTCATATCTTTTTTGATACCTATCTTTTAAGTGTTGTTTGACTAAGCACATAGATCTTCAATTAAACTAAATGTATATTTTTTGCTCCTTTAAGCAAATGGATGTTATTTAAAAGCCAGTTTAGCTTAAAAGTTAAAATAAGACAATTTAAACGGGCTCTTAGATCCTTAGAGCTTGTTTGGAGTGATTTTATTTTAAGTTTTTTTTTTAAATCAAAATAATTTTTAAGTACTTTTATAGTGTTTAGATAAAATAAAATAAAAAATACTTTTTAATTATTTATTTTTAAGCCAAAAAAATAAAAATAAATTAAAATTCACAAGTTAAAATTTATAACTTATAACTTTTAATTTATAAGTTAAAAGCTATAAACATATCCAAAAATGCTCTTATTCTTTGCCTACTTCTCTAATAAATTCTTTTGAGAAACATCATAGCAAATATTTTTTAAGTTGGTGGAATGGGAAAAGAGGTTTCTTCATTTCTTTATTCGTTCAAGTTTGAAAGAATTGAAGAGGCACAAGAAAGTTCAAGACTAAAGTGTCACGTAAATGGATTGAGCTGAATTTGGGTGGAACAAAAATGAGTTAAGCTAATAAACAGATAAGTTATTGAGCCATTTAAAAATTATTTGGACTGAATAGCTAAAATGTAGGTCATAATTCGATCCTCTTCATTTTTACTAAATTTTAATTGCTTTATTTGTTCTTGTATATTTATTTAGTATCTAATAAAAACTATTTTTTTTTATTATAATTGTATATATCATATCAAATTAAAATAATTAAAAATATTTTGACAAAATTTTTAATGGGTCAGTTTGAGCTACATATCAGTCCATTTTTTTAATGAATTAAAATAAGTGAGTCAATAATCAGCTCAAACATAAACATGTTAGAAAATTATGTTTTTATTGGCTAACTTTGTCATTTCTAATCAAGACAATAATCTTCTTCGCAAATTAGTTATCATATTTTGCTTTTCAAAAATTAATTTAACTAATATTTATAATTAAATAAAGTTAAATTAATTCCATATTTTACTATTAAAATTTAGACAAGATCCATTTTGGTAAATGTGAGCTGATGATCTTTAACTGTTCATTTGAGCAAAAAATAGATAGACCTTTTTTTTTTTTTTAATTTTGAGAAAATCAAGGAATAAAAAAGGGTGTTGAAATAAAGGGAGGAGATGGATGATATGATTGTTAAGGATGGGTAGGGTAAGGACACTGATCATTGGAAGAAACAATATAATTAAGCATGACCTTCAAATGCAATTATTTATGCCTCCATCTCATATATGTTATTGTGTTACTCAGGAGCGGAATTAGAAATCTGGATACGAATTCGGTTGAACACAATAATTTTTATTTAAATAATATATTTATATTAAAAAGTTTATTAAATATATATAGATATTAAGTTTAGAATTTAATTATTAAGACTTGAAATTATCGTTATAAAATTCAAAATTCATAAAATTAAAATTTCGACTTCACCTTTAATGTGAGTGAGTGTGCGTTATACATTTCCTTTGTATTATTTTACTTGACTCATGTTGCTTAACATTTTCCTTAAAAATATATTGATTAGTAATTTATTTTATTAAATTAACTTTATTAATTATATTTTAAAAATTATTTGACTATAATATTTTATATAGTTATTTAATGATAATGATAGTATCGTAAGAAAATTATATAAATTTCTCTTGAATTTTTAAAATGAATTATAAGTAAAAAAGGAAAATATATTTTTAGTATAAGGATCAGAAAGGGAGCCTTGGAGTAACTGGTAAAGTTGCTGCCATGTGACCAGGAGGTCACGGGTTCAAGCCTTGGAAACAGCCTCTGGCAGAAATGCAAGGCAAGGCTGCGTACAATAGACCCTTGTGGTCAGGCCCTTCCCCGGACCCCGCGCATAGCGGGAGCTTTAGTGCACCGGGCTGCCCCTTCTATATTTTTAGTATAAGGATCAAGTAAAAATAAAACATAAAACATAAAGGATATAGCATTCAATTGCAAGGTTTATTTTTTCAATGGACAGATCTTTAATTTTTATTTTTAGGAATTAAATTTATTTCTAGCGGAATATGAGTTCTTTAAAAGTGCAAAATATAACTTTGAGATGTTATATTACTAAAATATAAATTTATGTCGGGCCATAAAATTATTTATTTTGTGGAGCAAAACTCAAAGACAAACACAAATAGAGAAAATTATTTTCCTAAACCCCATCATGTATACCCCACGGCCCACGATATCAAACACATTAACAATTAAAGACAAACACATTATGAGAAATATGTTTAATCATTGATTTTATTTTATCAAATATATTTAATTATTTTTTTATTTAAATTGTATATTTATTATGCTTACAAATAAATAATATTTTTCTTCCCCGTCTCGCTCCTTTTTTCATCCTTTAATTTTCATGTATTTTAGGAATTAATTTATGTAATACAATTGATTTACTAAAATTCTTGTTATCAACATATCTTTCTTTTCGGTATCTTTGATTAGTTTGGTGTTAATTTTTATGAACCAATGAAATACATATAATTACTTGTACAAAGAGCATGCCAAGAAGGTTGCTACGCGCATCCTGCACTTGCATTATCAACTGAACTTCTTCTTTATAATTTGAACCCCTGAGCAAAAATCCTAAATCCACCACTGCAGATATGGATTGAGATTTACCCATCTTAATTTTTATGAAAACAAATAAGCTCTTGGATGGAGCACATATAACAAAAATTAAGGAATATTAATTGAAATAAAAGGTAAGTGCAAGTGAAAAAAGTGAATGATGCAAATCCAGAAAAGAGGGAAAAGGGCATAGAGAAATGTTGGAGTATAAACCACCAAACGTACTCACTTTAATTTTTTGCAGACTCTCATGGCTCAAATGTTCATGATGGTGAAATCCAAGCAATATATCTCAACTACAAGGGTCCCTCCACTTTCTATATAAAAAACATAAGTCATACATCTCCATGATTTCTTTCGTTTTATGAGATGATGAAAATAATCATGGGAAAACAACTATAGAGTAACAAAAATTCAAGAAAATTATCCAAAAACCAAGTCACAAAGTCAAAAGCCTCAAGATGAAAGAATCCTAAGCAAGTAAGCATGCATATGACATATAGGTAGCAAGACAAGAATCCTAAGTATGTATATATATCACGAATAGCCAAAGGAAACACATTAATAATTATATTTTGTATGCATTCAATATAATTTAATCAATTATAGCACGTTATTTGTTGTATTTTAGGTTATCAAAATTTTACATTGAAAGTTGAAAAGATTGAGGAACTAAATATAAGACGAAATGATATTCTTAATAGTGTGAGGGTTTTGGAAAAAAGAAAATCATGTAGGTTTGGATTAAAACAAACAATATCATTCCATGTTATATAGAGTATTTTTAAGATGACTTATAATAAGCCCAAAAACTGATATTAGAGAAATGGTTTGATGAGATGAGTATGAAAATGACGGAATGATGGCTTGGGGGTTCAGTTTATTGCCTTTACCCTGTCAATGTTAACTCAGAGATGCGCACACACAAGAAAAAGCTAGCTTTAGGCTTCGATGGCCATAAATATTAGGTCATGTGGGTGCACACAATTAGGGGCGGCTCAATAGATATCGTGATCTAAGGCAAAATTATATTAAGAGACCCTTAAATTTATTTTATAAAAATTTACACACTAACAAAAAATTTTTTTTTACTAAACAGTAGATGAATCATTTAAGATAAAAGAATACGAATTTCACATTAAAAAAAACTAGGAAAGAGCACAAACAATAAAGTGGTGGATTATTGATATTAAGGTTTAAAACTCAAATTGAAAATTTGATTTGGCTATTATCAAAAACAAGAAAAAGAATAGGACGTACATAACTTAATAGATGAGTTTTGAGCATGAATACGTCAAAAATATATACACTTTCAGATCAAATTTCTGATCAATTTAAATTATAATATTAATTCAATCTATAAAGTAGCACTCATTGATGAATATCTAAAATAAATTATAAGAAATTAATATATTATGTTGAATTAAAACGAAAAGAAAATCGGTGCATGAATGCTTTTGTGTTCATGCACTTTCAGAGAAGATTGAAAAAGGAATTCATTATGTTATCAATGTATATAACTTAGTTTCTACATAAAAAGGATAAAAATTAAAATTATAGGGTGAAACAAATATACCAATTAATGAGTAAAGAAAATTATCATAATTTATAAACTAATTGGCATAAAATAACCTCAAACAAATAATAAAAAAATATATTATAACAATTTAATTTATATAAATTATATGATATATAACAACAACAACAACATACCCAATGTATGCTAACATTACCACTACCTCATAGAGGTAGAAAGACTATTTTCAAAAAACTTTTGGCTCAATATTATATAATAATAATAATAATAATAATAATAATAATAATAATAATAATAATAATAATAATTTAAGTAAATTTGGGGCCTTCAATTTTTTAGGGGCCTAAGGCAAATGACCTCATTGGCCAACCCTTAGAGCCGCCTTGCACACAATGAATCTAAAAAAATGACTTGTGGATTATGGTAACGATCCACATGAAACTTAGTTCAAGGAGAGAGTGGATTGTGGTGATGGGCCACATGAGACTTAATTAGAGAGGAAAAATATTGTTGGGTACGAATAAAGTTTTATATTGATAATTAACAGACAAGCTGCCTATAACATGTTTAAGAATACTCTTAATGGCCAAGTGTGAGGTCTATTCCTACCCATTTTTGGTGATATATTGTATTAAATATGCCCAAATGATGGTGATTATTAAGTGTTGGACTAAGTTGGGATTTAATGATGCACATGGGTACTTTGAAGATGGAAAATTTCTTTTTAAGAAGGAAAACAATGTGACAATTTACTCTAAGACACTTGTAAACAATGAGCGCTTATGCTGATAGCAAAAGAAGAGCGAAAATTGAAGTTAAAGAAGGTTTGGCCGTGCCACACTCACAACAACACCCAATGTTGGAGCGACGCATAAATAGTCCTTGAACGCATTTTTAAAGGTATATCAAGCTTAGCGAAGGATAATTAAACATGGTGAGAGCAATTTTAGAGAGTTAAAAATTATTAGTTTTTCTTTCATTCTTCTAATTTTAGTCGATTTTTATGATTCTTAGCATTCTTATGATTGTTATTGTGATGATGAGCGCCTATGTTCTCTTGTTCTAGGGTTATGAATAGTTCATGAATGTTGGGCTTAGACGGTAAAAGTAATTATACTAATCGCATCAAAATTGGTTTGTTTATTTTATCGTGCACTTAATTATTTGTTGGGTAACTAATAAGTAGTAAAGTATTATTTACGAATCATAGTTGAACTCGAAAGTGGAAGCTATGGATTCCATGTAAGGTTAGATAGAATGGATTTAATCTTACAATCTGAAAGACTTATTAATTAAACAATATCAAATTTAAACTCTAATTCTTCCTTTACCTAATGATCAGTTTTGAGCTGTCGAGCAACGATTGCTCCATCTCTTAAAAAAGGACGCGGGGGGTCTGCATGTCTTATAATAAAGGGGGTATTCTCTTTTCTGATGTGCGTTATATTATTGTGTCCTATTCCTTAAGAAGTGATCCAGTATTAAGCCATGTAGCAATATTCGTCAAAATAATTATTTAGCATACTTAAATCTAATGAATGAGATTCCATAAAATCCAGGTATAAACCATGTTACAGAACCAAAATCATACGCACAAAAGTTAATAATAGTAATCACTATATACTATAGAGTGGTGGGGAGAGTAGTTGGGAATGTTTGTGTTGTCCATTCTACATAACAATGAGACAAAAACATGCTGTGTGTCTCTAGCGGTGGGCCATGTGAATGAAGAGTGTGGCATAAATTGACTTGTTAGATTGAGAGCATCTAATTTTAGAATTATAGATGGATAGCCTAAAGACTAAAGCACTAGACAATCTTATGTTGTGTACAATTATGGATGTTTATTGGACTTGAATATATAATATTTTTTAGTAGGGCTGTACAGGGCAAATCGATAAACCGCATCAAATCGACAAACCGAACCAAATCGGAAAAAAAACCCGACTAGTGGTTTGGTTTGACTTGGTTTGGTGTTTGGCAAAAAAACTCGACTATTATAGAGTTGGTTTGGTTTTAACTAAAAAAAGTCAAACCGAACCCAAACGGACCCGATTATAGATATACTACTTTTAAATTATGTTATACATAAAAAATTTTATTAAAATGTAATTTATAAATATTTTTTAAATTTTTTTCATAATTTTTGTTTTATTTCTTACATTTAGATTTGGACTTAAGAAGTCCATCTAAATAATATACAAAAAAAAGACCATCTTATAAAGTTATATTATAAAGTTAAAACTTCAAACAGTGTTCTGCCTCCATCTTATATGTTGATATTTTGTACTAGAACTCTTTTTAAGAAGCATTGCTCTATGCTTTTTATTAGATACTATGAAAAACCCGAGAAACTCGAAAAAATTCGAAAAACCCGAAAAACCCGAAAAAAATCCAAAAAACCCGAGAAAAATTGATATCGAAAAACCCGACTTTTATTGGTTTGGTTTGGTTTATAGATTTAATAACCCGACACAAATGATTTGGTTTGGTTTGTAAAAAATCCAAACCAACCCGATTCATATACACCCCTATTGTTTAGTCATCAAATATATTTGTTACTTTCAATAAAATTGGAAGTTTTTGAGGGAGCGAAGGAGAAATTAGTTTTAATGACAGACATGTTAATTAACTAATTGATTATGATAAATTGGATCGGAGTTTTTTCTCTTTTCTATATATATATATATATATATATATATTAAATTGAATATCTATTTCCCTTAGTTGTTTGCTACGATAGGAAATACTGTATTTTACATATAATGCAATAGAATTCTTGGATTTTTAATTAATTGATTGGGTGTTTATTAAATCATGATGTTCAGCCATACTTGGACATTATATTAATTATAATTGGAAAGTGGAGCATTTCTTCGTTTATAATGAAGTGAGGATTGATGTTGGATTTGATTATAAAACATGTAATTTCACCAGCCTCTAATAAAATAACTATTAGACCATAAAAATGAAGCAATTAAGAAATTTTAAAACCCTTTTTCTATTTTCTTAATCATGACCTTTTACTTTGAGGGGTCATTCATTACGAGGTGTCATGTTGAGATTTCGTGAAAATAATTAAACAGTAAAGATTATAGGCAATAAAATATGTATAATTAACAGTAAAGATTATAGGCAAGAACATATGTATAATTAACAGTAAAAATTATAGGCATTATATATTTATATGATTAATATTCTATAGCGTACTTTAATTAGGCCTTCAAGATTATATTGCATACCATCCATTTCTGTTTAATAATGATGATGGAATGGTTGACTCAACATTCTCACGGAGACTTAAAAAAGTACAATAAATTTTGAAAAATTCTTAGATTCCATGATTTTTTATTTATTTTCCATAATGCTGCTAGCTAGAGGCTTGGTTGGGGTGGGGTAAGAGACTTGTTTAATTGTGAATCTTATTATCATTTATATAAGTATCAACTTAAAATCATTTTAAGAAATCTCATAAATTTTAAATTCACATCTCTAGCACAAAATATTATACGTTCACGGAGAGTTAATAGTCGCACCTTAAGAGGATATAATATAGAACATCTTATTGAAGTATTGATGAGTGATATTTTAGGGTTCGAACTTGTGACATTAGAAATCAAATAAAAATAGTTTTCTATGCCGTTGTTTCAAGAGAATATTTCTTATATAAAATTACTGACCGATAGAAATAAATATAATTATATGAAGAAGGAAAACTTCTTTAAAGCATTAACAGAATCAAAAGTGCCTTTGTTTTTTCAAAAATAGTAGTACGAGTTATTCACATTTCATTTGATAATCAGATACAAATTAAAAGTTAAGCAATAAAAAATTCAAAAAATTTTAGCACCGAATAAAAACAAAAGCACCTCTTCTTTCAAAGAGAATATAATATAATGAGTTATTCACCTTCATTTAAGAGATAAATAGTAAAAATTCAAAAGATTTCTCATAAGAAAAATAAATATAAATTCTACCTTATCCTAATATATGAAAATATCAACCTAATGTAATAAAGTCATTCGATTTGAATAGCAGAGCAATACCAATAAATTTAAGTTGACATAAGATGGCTTCAGCGTGAGGCAAGCACGTGCCTAGATGCCTCGAAGTTCGAAGAAATCACAAAAGTGACTCACTTAAGATTTTATTAATTACTTAATCTCTGACTAATCATCCCTAAAAAAATGTTTTAAAGAACAAAATAAACAAATAAAAAGACTTAGTTGTAATTCATTTAAAAATGAAAAAAGAAAGAAAAAGATAAAGATGGAAATTTGCATTGGATCCTTCGCCGAAGTAGGACTATTATGCAAGGAACAACTTCAACATTTTTCTCTCTCACACATATCCAAAATGTTGGAAAAAGCTAAATTCCAACAAAGTCTAATAATAAAAAGAATTCACTACAACCAACATAGGTTGTGGTGCAATGATGTGATTGGTTTATCCTTAATTAGAAGTTTTAAATTTGAATTTTGGGTATGAAAATTTTTTTGTTGGGAGTGTCAACTACGAATAAGCCCTGCAGTGCGTGATCCGAATTTAGTTGGGACTCCACGAGCTCCGAATATCGGATGAAAAAATAAATTTGCTAGATATAAGAAAAAGATAAATGACGTGTTATATATGTCGACCAATGTTAATAGTGTAAAAATTCTTTACACAAACGATATCTTAGTTGGAGAGTTATTTAAGTTATATTGCTTTTAATATGTGGAGTTGATTTCTTAGATGATTCCTCAATTAACAATTCTTATTCAAGAAAGGCTTTTTTTGTTGTTGAAGAAAAATTAAAATTAAAAAGAAAGATGAATTTTGAGATAATAACTGCTAAGTTAGAGTGACAATAAGAAAAATCAATCCAATGATGTGTGTATAACTTATGCTCAAAATTGAATCCCATCATTATAGTCTCACCTTTTCTCCCCTACCCCCCTACCCCTCCTTTAAAATTATATCTCTATATCTACATTCATTATTCTAAGGTGCCAATTTTTCTCTAAGTTAGAGCATCACTCTCAAAGTCTTTAGAGTCACTCCACATACATATCTTTTTTAGTTTACTTCTTCTTCTTCTTGTCTTTGGAGTCACTCCACATACATATCTTTTTGAGTTCACTTCTTTCTTCTACTTGTCTTTAGAGTCACTCCATCTCTTCCTCCTCAATTATATTTCCCCGTTGACTTGCAACTTACACACTCAATTACACAATATTCATGTGCTCACAATTCAATTCTTCATCATCATCTTCCCTCATGGTTCTTCCAAAATGCAATTTTTTGTCATCAAGACCCATTCTGCATTTTCAAGATGAGTGTCAAAATTCACCCCTACAAGACATACAAGATGCTCAATTAATAGCTCAAAATCAAGAAGATCATAGGCAACAAGACACACACCACCAACAACAACAACAAGAAGACAACAACAAAAAAGAAGAAGAGGAATTATTTGAAGATAATCTTAAGGATTACAACAACAACAACAACAAAAAGTCCAATGTAATTCCACAAGTGAAATCTGAGGAAGGTAGAGTATATACAGACCTTATGTCTACCTTTAAGAAGGATAATGTTAAGGATTATTCTAAAAATTTAATTCCAATATCACCCAAACGTGTTAGTAGTACTTCACAAATGTTGATTTGTCCACCAGCTCCAAAGAAGAAAAAGACAATTCAAGTTACAAAGAGAAAATTACATCATGATCAAGAAGAAAGAGTGTTTCTTGATGTTTATGATGAAGTAGAATCATTGTTTCCTCCAGCTTTACTAGCAGATCTTGATAATAAGATCAAGAAAGTTATGAAAACAACTCCCATTTTATGAGTATCTTTTAGTCTAATTTCTTATGTACTATATAGTATGCTACTAGATCTTAATTATTTAGTGTGTACTCAACCCTAGTACTGTTGATCATTAAGAAGAATTATCAGGTTTTCTACAACTTTGTTTAATTCGAATATTTATGCAAAGTTTGACAAGAAGTTAGATATATTGTCACAACTATTTCTCATCTACTTCATTTCTATCAATATTTAGTTTTACACTTGTGATCTTTGATAGTCTAAAAAACTTTCACTTAAACTGTCTAGACTCATTTTTTTACTTCTTCTTAATAACTTTTATTCTTTCAGTTTGTTCATGAATCAGATCTGTACGAGAGTAAATGCAAATTTACGGTCAGTTTTATGGGTTATGCTAAATTCATTGCTTTTTGATAAATTATGTATGCGATTTTTATTTTTATTTTTGAAGAACCATAAGAATATGACTGTGTGTACGGAGGAATATATTTTTCAATTTTTTTGTAATATTTATTTGATCCAAATATTTTTTAAGAAAAAAAATAAATCCTTATAAATAAATATCTTTAAAATAAGGAAAACCACTTTCCTTATGAGAGTAAATTCTATAAGAGGTAGTGTAAATTCATTATCTCCTCGCCACCTTCCAACGCTCTCAACCCCCACCCTTGACAACCCTCATCATTGCCAGCCGACTCCCCACTTCAATCCATGGTATTTCTCTAAATTATATATCTAAACGCTAATGAAATAATAATCTTTTACTTATCAAATATTGAAAAATAAATTTAAAAATTCACTTATTTTTGAAGAAAATATTTTTCAGCACACCAAACACACCTAATTAAATGAGAAAAAAATAACATATTTTTGGTATATGACTTTTAACCATGGTGTGGATGAAAATAGCATTGACTTCACCAAGACGCAAACATACTTTGCATAGTTTTCACCAAATACCAATATGAGTAGTAAAGAAAACCGTGAAAGGGTATATTCTCAACAGTAACATTTATAAAGGGGTTTTCCCTAACTTCAAGGTTACAATATTGCAACTACCAAAAAAAAAGGTTACAATATTGCTTTATATCACTTTATTCCATATTAATTGAATTTTTTACGAAATGCACACATATAAAAAAAATATTTAAAGATAAAATTTAAATTATATTTTCCTCTATTACCTTTTTGTTTAATCAACCTCATAAAAAAAATTAAATGTGAAATTATAAATATAAAGAGTCCTTTATTAGAGTATAACTTTATAAGTATTGTAGTTTAACTCCTAAAAAATTTCAAACTTCATTAATGAAAAGGGTAAACATGAAAAAAGTTTTAAATATTTCTTTTGAACTTTGAATAATTCAATTATTTTAAATCATGAAAAAAACTTTAGAAATTCAGTTAATATAAAATAGAATGAGTACTACTCAATTTTGTATATTTAGTTTTAGTTTAGATTTTTTTTTAAAAAGGCAAGTTTTAAGTGTTGTTTTCTGGTTGGCCTCACTTCCCATGCACTCATCATTAACTTTTCAGTCTCCTTTTCACTTTTAATCACATGAGACAACCTCTTATTTTGGGGCAAATAAAGTTCCACACAATAACCCAAGGCATGTGATAATGTACCACAGCTAATTACTCCCATCATCCACTTTTATTCATTCATTATATTAAAAAAATATATATATATTCCACGAGTGAATTCAATAATCGTATTTCAAACTCTGTATCGTATGTTTTAGAAAATCTATTTAATATGTACAAATTATTAATTTAGATTCATTAATCTTAAGAGCTAGAATTCTGAATTTATAAGCTTCGACGCCTGATTTTGTTTTCGTTAAAAATAAATGTACACTTTTTACTTGTTGAATTTAGAAAACTAAAAAATAATTTATTAGTTTATATCAATTCGACCCTTATTATTATTAAGTACTCTCTCCGTCCATTTTTACTTGTCTTATATATTAAAAATAGTTATCCAACTTTATTTGTCCAGTTTGAAAAATCAAGAGATAATTTATTAATTTGTGTCTATTTTACCCTTGCTATTAAATACTATTCACTTTTCAATATTTAGATGACTTATAATTAATAGGAGTGATATAGTAAAATTATCCATCTATTTATTGTTTCTTAAAGAGTGTGTCAAGTCAAATATTAGACAAGTAAATATGGACGAAGAAAGTACTGATCATTTTCCAATATATAGAAATATAAAACATATCATAATTAGAGGTGATATAATAAAATTCGCATTTTATTTACTGTCTCTTAAAGATTGTGTCGAATGAAACATAAATATGTAAACATGGACAAAGGAAGTAAGTATTGTAGTTCTTTTGCAAGTCTCATTAAGCAAAAAAGGAGAAGGAAAATATACAACAACTCCACTTATCAAACTCTGAGTTAATAAATATGATCAGAAAAGCGAGAAAAATAGAGTTTTTGAAAAGAAAAAGAAATCCATTCATCATTTAGATGAATATTATGATTCTTAAGAACTTAACGGGTTCTTTTCCTTTGAATCAAACAAAATAAATTACCTGAAATATAATTACAAGTAAGTTCATAATAAGTAATTCTAATAACTTAGAAATAAAGTTAATTACATACTATAACAGGTTAAAATAAGCTATAGGCTATACAAATCATACATTTTTTCCATCTTATAAAATCATTTGTGCGTAAATCAAAAAAACCGCCCCCAATTGAACTTGGTTTCATTTTATATGAATCATGCTTTAGAGAAATTTGTCAATTTACACAATAAATATTCCAACAAACCAACTCTACTCAAGTCTCATGATTCTTCTTATAGCATTTTCTATACAAAGTATAGTTATATATGTATAGTTTCAACCAAAAATTCAAAGTATACAAGACCTCAAGAAAATAAGGAATTAATAAAAAGGGCAGCCCGGTGCACTTAAGCTTCCGCTATGCGCAGGGTCCGGGGAAGGGCCCGACCACAAGGGTCTATTACCTTGCATTTCTGCCAGAGGCTGTTTCCAAGGCTTGAACCCGTGACCTCCTGGTCACATGGCAGAAATTTTACCAGTTACTCCAATGCTCCCCTTCAAAATAAGGAATTAATGAGGCACAAAATTCCCTAGCTAAAAAGAAAAAAAATTATGCTAAAAGTTTTACGGATTAATGACGGAGTATATGAAAATCAAATCAACTAGGAGTTATATAGTAATGAATTAGCTAGGAATTACCAAGGAATTTCATGATTAATTCCATGTGTTTCTAGCTAGTAGTGATGACTTTTTGTTGGTGTTGTTGGAAGATATGACATACAAATCAACAAGGTGCAGCCGGCCATGGTAATATTGTAAGGTAAAATGAATAGGTTATATTAAATAATGATTAGTGTGGAGTAAACATGGCAAACTAAATTAGTTATAAGATAGTAACCCTCATTCTCAAATTATTTGTCGTAATTTTTAAAATTAATTACTATCTCAAATTGTTTATCATCTAAAAGTTCAAGATAAAATTAATTATTATTTTTCTACTTTACTCTTGATAATAATTATTTTTGAAAATTATAATACACTTAGATGATGACACACATATAGCTTTTAAAGAAAAAATTATGCAAGAATAAGGCTCTTAACAATTTTTACTAATAAGCTGTGTTGAATTTAAGTTTTAATTATTACTAATAAATATTATCCAAGAATCAGGCTCTTAACAATTGTTTTAAGAAAAATTGATAGGTTGAAAAACTATTATAGAAACTTATTGATGTAATTTTGTTTATCCAAATTATACTTGAGGCACTAAAAATTACACACATATTTTCAGAAGTTTTTCCTATATTAATAATTTATTTTGTTATATATGTGCCATATAAAGAGATAGAACACACCGATTTGTTTTACTCTAACAATTTTAGACTTTGATTTATATTATGCTAATAATTTTTTTAGGTTTTTTTATTTGTGATAAAGTGATCGAACAAAATGTTGGATTGATTCAATACAGAATTCTAGATCTCTATAGACGACTAATGGTAGGGGCCGCATGTTTCACAAAAGAATTAAAGTATAAAGAGGCAAATTTTTCTTTTATTTTTTTAAGTGCTAATTATGAGAATTTTATTTATATTTATAACAATGCATATTATTTTTTGTTTTGTTTTCAAGTTGTTAGGTTGATTCTTGTGTTCATGATGTGTTCGTAACATTTTTACTATACTAGAAATCTTATATATAAGTGTTTGTTGATCGAGTTGTAAAAGCTTTCAAGATTAGGAAAGGTCTTGAAAGGGATAACTATAATTAGGGGAATTATAGAGGAAAATGCACTAAGATTTGCGTTTGGCCATGAATATTTTTTTACTTTTTTTCAAAGTTCAGTTTCAGTTAATCCAGTTAATTATAGAGTTGTAACTTTGGATTGCTAGAGTTTTACTCTAGTTAGAGAATTGTACATATAAAAAAGTTTAATGCATGTCCCAAATGTAATTATCTTTAACAACTTCAAATAAAGTAATCAAACAACTTCAAGAATCAATCATGCATGGTTTGCCTAGACATATATAGGAGCTATTACAAGAGGATTGGTTGTAAAGTTGCAGTACGTCATGTTGTATCAAAAACATTAGTTTCAAAAGAAATCACTTGAAAAGATTCCTTTTGGAAAGAAAAAAAATACCTTTGTATGTAAATGTTGGAGCAATGACATTGTTATCCATATAAATTATACTATTTTTCTATATGTATTTCGACTTGATTTGTTAATTTGATAAAACTTAATGAACAATAATATAATATATGCAAGATTCGTCAATCGAAAAAAAAGAAGCTTGAGAACAATTTAAAAAGATAGGTAGAATGGAGAAAATACTAGTTTTATCATGTCAAGTACAAAACTGTGAATAATTGAGCACCATATGCAAAAGTTGTCAATCAGAAAATATTTGTGAATAAATTAACAAGATAGGTAATATAAAGATTGTGTCAAAGTATAATCCCACCCGACACAATTGTTGCAAACAAGGCAAGATCTGTTAATTTGACAAGACTTGAACAATTTATGAAAATTGATAGAATAAAGATTGTATAAATGTTATGCACAACTACTTGGGAACAAGATAAGATTTGTGCAAAACTTGTGAATAATTTTAAGAGATAGATAGAGCGTTTTAAAACATTTTGATCAACCAAATATAATAATATTAGAAAATATTTCCCTCTATACCAAACACATCCTAAAAGGAACTAGAAATTTCTTTTTCTTTTTTTTTTAAGTAATTTTTCCCCACCTTTGCAACAGAAGTGGAAAGCATTTGATTAACATTCTGATGGTGTTTTTTGGTCTGACCCAATATTTAATAAGTCTTTGCTCTTTTCTTGTTGAGTCAATTTGTAGCCCAACTATTATTTCAAGTGGTACCAGTCCATGAATCCAAAAATGTACAAATGAGCCTTTTATTATGTGTAGTCATTTAGAACCCATCACTATTGCTAGTATCTTTTAGAAAGAATTCGAAAAAACTACATAACAAAACAAACATAACTTATCGAAGGCTTGTTAATCTTTTTCTCTTCTTCTGGAAAAAAAGTGTCTTTCTCTCTCTCTCCCCCTCTTCTCATCAATCTTCTTCTAGAAAAAAAAAAGTGGAGAGAAAAGGGACTTACCATGTGTATCTGAGGTGGGGTTTCTTCTTCTTCGCTAGAAACATAGATACACAGATACATAGATCGTGAATTTGATACCGAATACATAAGATGATATCGGATACACTAGATGAATTTGATATTGGATAAACTGATGAAATTGAAATTGAATACATTTGATGAAATTGATACAAGTTTATGCATATATAGTCAAATATATGCTTTCGAAATTGATACTGGATATACTCGTAGAATTTGATACTAGATAAATAGATACACTAAATTGTGAAACACATATACGAAGGAGAGAGAGAGAAGAGAAAGATGAGAGAGAGGTATCCCAGATACAGTCGCATGGCGCGTCAAATACATTATATTTAGGATAAACTCTAATAACATATGTAATTATTGAAACTATCATTGCGTTCAATAATTAACATCTATATTAGCATGCTTTATAAAAGTTGTTCTATATCTATACACCACTGCTAACAACTATTACCAATGTATGTAATTGTTTGTATCGTATTGGGTACATAATTAATGATACATTGCTATTTTAATTGTTTTAGTTAATTGACATTTGAATGTATCATGGTCATTTTTTTAGTATTTTTTGGTATGAACATGTAGGATAATGAAACATAGTAGTTAAGGTTGCTGGTAATGTGTTTGATTACTAATGCGGCAGTTAACATGTTTCTGATACATTTGGTTAAATCATTGGTAATAAAGTATAATTACTACGTGTATCAATGAGTATGGATTAGTTGTTATCGAATACATACTGTATTAATTTGAAATTGAAACTTATGATGAATTAAATATTTTATAATTATTTTTTGCTTAATTTCACAAGTTTACAACATAGATATACATGAGACATTGATGATTTGTAATGTATCTGATACATATGATACAACTATGTATTAGTAAGTTTTTCATATGAATGTGGTTGGTGTATGAAGGCATCTTGTCGAAAAAATTTAGATGTATTCAAAGTGAGCTGCTTTAATGGTGAACATGCATGTCCATTGAGAGATACGATATTAACCAAGGTCCAGGCCACAGTTGAATTTGTTAGTGGTCTAACAACTCCTAAATTGGTCAATCATAAAAGAATTTACTCTCCAAACGATATAATTGGTGATGTTAGAGAGATATATTTTACTATCAAGCATGGCGTGCTAAAAAATGTGCATTAGAGATGTTAAGGGGTAAACCTGTCGATGGATATAGAAAATTGTCCAGATACATATATATGCTAAATATTGTGTATCCAAATTCATATATAAGGATGCACAAATCAGAAAAAAATAAATTTATTTATATGTTCATAGCCTTAAGGCAATTGATGAGGGGATTTGAGTTCTGCAGATCGGTGCTTGTTGTTGATGGAGCACATCTTGGTGCGACTTATAAAGGTACCTTTGTATCAACAAGCACCCTCAATAGGACAGGTATGTGATTTTTGTTTTATTTTTTATGAATTTAAAAATAATAACCGTAGCAATAAGAATCTGGTAATTTTGTATGGACTGTTTTGTGATTAGGATGCATATTACCATTAGCTTATGGTATTGTGGACATTAAAAATGACTGTTTATGGACATGGTTCTTCCAACAATTCAAAAGTGCATTCGATGAACGTGAAAAATGTGTGTTGTATCAGATAGAGATGAAAGTATAATGAAAAGCATAAATATTGTATTTTTCAAATATTTCTTATTATGTATGTACATGGCATTTTTTAAAAATATTTATACAAACTTCAGGAGTAAAATCACACTAAGCGATTTGTTCTATTCAATAGCAAAGACTTATCGAAAGAAAAATTTTGAAAAATTGATGGCCAAAGTGGAAAAAGTTGATCACAAAGTTAAGGAATACTTTAAGGTTGTTGGGTATGAAAAGTGGGAAAGAATTCACGCAACAGTCAACGGAGGAAGAATATAGCGGAATGTATCAATGGCTGCCTTTTTGAGGCGCGGCAGCTACCTATATTAGACTTCTTGGAAGAGGCTAGAATTCTATTTAGTTCTTGAAACTGTAAAAATAGGGAAATAGGCTCGTATACAAAGGAAACATTAGGTAGAAGATTTGAAGAGATTTTGATTGTACCTAAATCTTCCAAAATGAAGATATGTATCGTAATATAAATATCTTATGTATCTGAAATGATGTATCAATGGTATGTTTGATAAGATTTGTTTCAAAGCCTAAAAATAATATATTTTATCTAAAAAATTGGTAAGTTTTTGAATATTTTCAGGTTGTTTCATCGTCTGATTTTTTTTTTCATTTTATGAATATAGAAGAAGATATATTGTGTGTCTTGAGCCAAAAATATGCAATTGTGGGAGATTTTAATTTGATGAGATACCCTGTGCACACGCAATTATCGTTTTAAAGAGCAAGAATGTTACAAATATGCATTCCTATTGCTCTGATTACTATAAATAGTTGTGTTGGCAAACACATATGAAGTTTCAATGGTTCTAATGCCAAACAAGGAAGATTGATTAGTTCTAGAAGATGTTTTGGACGAAATTGTGTTCTCGCTAATATTCAAAAGGATGTCTGGACGACCAAGAAAACAAAGAAAAATAAATCCAGATGAAAAGCTAACAAATCTTTTTAGAATACATTCATGTTCCCTTCGAATAATTTTTCATTGATGGATGTTTCACTTTTTAAATAATTTACACTATATGATACATTAGTTTTGTTTGTTACTATTCAACATTGATATTTATATATATAGTCCAGGTGTGTTTGATAAAAAAAATATTCTTAACTTTAAATTATATACTTTTGTGAATATGATTCATAATGATATGTATCTGATATATATAATATTAAAATAACTTCTCGTGAAGCATCTAATGGGAGGATGATGTTGAAAATGTATCAAATTAATATAATAAATAAAATGCATTTAATGTATCATTCTTATTATATTACAATGGATCTCATTTACATTATTAGATGTATCGTTCATCATGTATCAGAGTTTTCTATGCATCAACAATTACACAACCAACACTATTATAGGTTCAGTTTTATTATGTATCTAGTTAATTTAAGTAAAAATGTAATGTATCATAAATACTATATTTAATGTATCATATTTCAGTGTATATTTCTGATACATATTCATAGTTTAATGTTTATCTGTTACAATTAAATGTATCAATTTTCAAGATTATGTATGAGTTTAAATCTGTTGTATCAGTCTCAAGCTAATGTATCAAAATTACACTAACATATCGATCTTAAACTAATGTATTATTCTTAATTTACTAAATCAAACTTATTCTAATGCAGTAGATTTCATTCTCAATCACTTAAAAATGTATAAAATTATTAATTAAACCACATAGGGTAATTAACATAACATAATAAAATTATTAGCAATATATACATGTTAACAAGAGCATTTGTCTAAAAACAGTCGCACCATTGCCTTAAAAACAAAAGCCAACAGTTAAGTTCAAATAGTTGATACAAAACTAGTCTATATCAACCAACAGTGTCTTGAAACCAAAAGCCGCAAGTTAAATTTGAATGTCGGTACACAACTACTCTATATCAACCAACGTTTCCTCAATAGGGGGTATAAAATCACCCTTTGACTTTGGTGGATCATTGTTTACTGACATAGCCTCTCTTGATTTTTTCACAATCATATTTTCATAACAGTGCTGCATATCTTGCACGAAGATAGTCGGTTAGAATTTCAGTAAATGAGATTGAGATTCCATCACTAATATACTCGGTAAGGACAGCTACAAACACCATGTAGTTTCTATAATATTGAAATTTATATGACATTAATAAAAAAAAATATGATACACACTAATATGTATATAAAAATCATCTCAAATAACCTCAAAGACTCAAACTTTACCCCAAAATATAATAAAATTTAATCAAAATGAACCACAAACAACACAAAAAAACTAAGCTACAAAGTCATGCCACTATTGAATAGAAGGGTAATTGCCATTTATGGATCTGATAAAAAAATAGTTCATTCGGAAGAACTAGCCTAAAAACAGATGATTTCAGTTTTAATGTATTAGCCTAGAAACAAATGAACATCAGTTAACCAATCTATCTTCTAATTTTACCACAAACAAGAAAAATGATACATACAAAGAAAAACAAAATGATAAATTACTTACAGGCTGTCACTTCATTGTTGAACGATGCATTGAACTTATTCAACATTAAAGGAGATTTGTGGTTCTAGAGGCATGCCCTTTGACTTGTCCTTGTAGTTATCAAGTAAAGACCAATCAGTGTAATCTGTTTGTTCAAGCAATCCGTTGTCCTTAATATAAGTAGGCAACATTAAAGCCAACTTTTATATCTCGACAGATGGTTCTTTTTTTCTTGATTTCATTGTTGAATCGTACACACAAATAAGCCTCTCTTTTAACATAACTACAACCAACACCCAATGATAATCTCCATCGCAATTCACAGGGATATAAAATTGTCTACTAAATGCCATGGCAAGCCAGCAAGGATAGAAAATCCTTTTATTATGTTGATCACTGACCTCTCAAGCCTAGGTACAATAGCACCACATTCCATGTCTTTCTATGTACTAATATCATCATGACTAGTGTAGTACCTTGCGAATTCAATATTGATGTAATCTTTAAAAACACAATTTGTTAGTTACGAAATCTCCATGAATAGGATCAAATCTTATTTCATGGGATTACGACCAATGTGGAACCAACGATTTCAGTCGAACCTTTGACTCTTCGAACGGGTATGCTAGAAAGGTCGAACAACCGCTACATTTCTCGAATGGCCACACCTACATAACTCCTCTCGACCCAGACGATTGTTTACCAAAAACGCAAGTCTACGAATATTAATTGCGATAAAATATGTCATTGAGAAATTTTACTATAAAGTCAACAAAAAGCTGATGGAGCCGTTTAGGGGTTTAAGGCTAGTGTTGTAGTGTATTTGTAATTATTATCAATTTGATGCTTTGATTTCTTGCGAAGGTAGTAGAATATGACATCTATGTGTTGCACAAATGTATCAAAAATTTAAAATAATATAATAGTTATATGGCTAGATATATAACTTGTAACGCATAGCTTTGTAATAATGTATCTGATACATGACTGTCTATGTATCAGATACAGCAAAAAAATGTATCACAAAGACATGTAATATGTACTTCTCTCACCAACTTCATCATTCCAACATCTATTTGATTGGGATATTAAATAAAATTAGTTCTTATCCTTAGAATATGCTATAACAAAAATATTTTTTTCAAATTCAAGATAAAAATATTTAGCTCGATAATGTTCATTTTGCTTTCTGTATATAATAAATAAAAATTGTTAGCACATGAAAATAGACGATTTACTTAGCTGTATGAGTTTTTAAAAGGCCTTTATCTATCTGTTGGTAATATTCTGTGATTTTATCATTTGGAGGTTCATAACAGATATCAAACCCTTTGAATGGATATTTCTGATGAAAATCAGGGACATTTTCTCCTTGCCTTAATTGCTTGAACCAAATGATGTTAAGTAAGGCGACTGAAAAATCTTCGAAGGTATTTTGTTACATGGAATTAGAGTCTTTGTATCATCATGCAAAACAATATGTTTGCATGGAAGAGTTGTTTGACAACTAACTGTCACAAAGAAGATAATCAACCTCGGCTGCTTCTCCAAAAATAATAGTCTTCAAAGTTTGAACATTTTTATGAACAAAAATTGTTGAAGTTCTATCATCTACATTGTCTCGAGTTCTGGCTGAAATTAAAGTTGATTGACTGAACTTCTGTATGAAAATGGAAAAGTTAAAATCAATTATCATATTATAATATGTGTTGTAAACATTATTTAAGTTACTAATAAAAATTATATCAATATTCTATAAAAATTAATGATGTATCTTGTTTTAATGTATCTGAATTATCATGTACAATATTTTTTTTACAATTATATCATCCATTTCTTGTTCAACTGATACATTCTCTCCTGTATTTGATAGAATATTTGATAAAATACCCTATAAGACAAGTGACATGTTAGTCTGATATATTAAAAGACTGATGACTCATTAATTATAGATTGCACAATACATTCACTTAACTCATTAAACCACCTGCTTCCTGATAGACTTCAATTGTATTTTCTATTGTATCACCATGTCCAACATCATCTGCAATTGTATCAGCTATTTGTGGTTCTATTTATACATCATCATTAGTGTTTGGCAGAATTTTTGATGGAACACCCTAAAAGACATGTGATATGTTAGTATAATACACTCAATTACTGATGTATCAATAATTATGTATTGCACATTATCTTAACATTACTCAATAAATCTCCTGCTTTCGTGCAAAGTTCAGTTGCATCTAGTAAAGATGGGTTATGTGTTATATCCTCCTTGACTTGTTGATTCTATGATAATCCATCAATTTATATGTATCATAAACAAAATCGATAATAAATGACACTTAAACTACGTACATTCACATTGTGCATTTGATACATCAAAATTAAATTTATCAATGTAATAGTAATACAACATGATACGTATGTCTTGAATGTATCAAACTATAAATGATTAAATACCTCAACGTCTTCTTGAACAGAAATTGATTTTTGATTTTTACCAACATTTAAAAATCTGGGATCATTGTGTAACACTTCCGTTACACTGTATGAAAATTATTGTTCAAAAATAGATTCTGAAACCATCAAATACATTTTTTATTCAGATTGAATGTGCTGGCCATATCGTGCATGTACAAAGATAGATACAATCAAAGTAATAAAATTCTATAAAACAAACTTTATTGATGAAAATGAATAACTAACTACCTTCAAGAATGATTCATCTTCCTTGCCAATGGCTTTTAACAACGCAGAGTGGTTTGATTTGATTAGATTCTCAAGACCATCAAACTTTAGGTCAACCTTATTAAAAACAAAAGCTACAAATTAATGTATAACTTAAATTAGTTATATAGTTAATATAAAAATGTGTATCAAAATTTACATAATCCTTTAGAAACTTCTTCAATAATTCATTATTCGATGTGTCCCCATGTTGAGTCGAAGTTTGAGACAGTGTATCAGGTACACCTTTTGTTGTGGATGAAATTTTAAAATTATGAACTCAATTTTCAAAAATTTATGTATTTTGATCTTGTTATTGTGTGTAGGGACTTTTAAGAAACTATTTTCTTTCCCTGAATATCTCTCCTTCATTTGGGTAGGGGGTGATAATGATCTCTCGACAACAAGACTGAATTATCTTAATAACTGTTCAAGAGGTTGTGTAGTAAAATCCTCAAATGCTAACAATTCTTGAGGTTCAGCTTCATTGGGCTTGGCATTCGATGTGGTTAGGATAGATGATGTGGATAGAATGATAGCTTCACTAACATCACTATCTGGCAAATCAAGTGCCAATAATTCTTCAGCAATTGGCACTATGTTGGTGCATGCATTCTGAAAAAAATGAGGTGATCATTAAAAAGCCCAAACAAGAAAATGTAAAAATATATCTTAAATAATTTTGATATAAAATTATTACATAATTAAAAGACTTCAATTTGGATATGAGTGTATAAAATCAATGTGTAGCGTGAATTTACCTCACTAAACATGCTAGCCATAAACATTTTGTATTTTGTCTTGAGACCCACAAATCGCAAGTTTCATACTCATGAGATTTGATATTCCCCTCTAACTGTAATATCGAGATTCACTACCGATGCACATTCATATATTTATACATTTAGTGTGTATGGTATGCCTTCCAAATGATACAACTATTTTACAGTTGTAAATTCTTGTCTCATACTTTTCATCAATTAGGAGAATACCGATTTTCTCCATGGAAACTGTTCATACCCCCTCCTCAATCATTTTAAAATCATCTATTGGTATGGTTGTATCACCAAATTGAGAAAAAATAAACGTACGAATGAACTATAGAATAGCCATTTGAACTGCATCTTCATTATTGTCCCGGTAGCCCAACATAAAGCATTGAACCAAATGACATTTATTAATATCAGATTTTGCATCAGAAAAATACTTCTCTAACAGCCTATTGGGAGGAGAGTGTGGATATGCGAAATTTGCGATATTATCCGTGCATCTCAATCCGATAACGATGGCAATTCTTTGATGAAAAAATGTAAAGCATTTCCCTATATGTGATAAATGTGCAATTCAATGGAGTTGTTGTGCTCCAACTGAAGAATCAAGAGGCATTTTATAATGTGGCCTTGAAAATTACACGGAGGGATGTTGAGGTAGAGACCAAAGATGATTTTTTTATATTACTCAATACCTTTTTCTCTTGTCGACAATAAAAAAATGGGTCAAAAAATTTAGGTTAGAAGTTGTATCAAACCTTAATGAGTGAGTAAGAGTATTTTTGATAACATATTTCATACCCTACATTAATAACACAAAAATAATAGTTGACAGATTATAGACACATAGTAACAGGAAAAAAATATTGATGTCTAATAATCCTCTTAATTGTATCTGATACATTATAATATCATGATACACAAAAATAGATGCCTGAAACATATAATGTATCAGTCATAATAGGAATGATACATTAGCATAAGATTGATAAATTTGATTAAAATTGATACATTAAATGTAGCATGATACATTAGTTAGAGATTGATACAAAAAGATTATGATTGATACATTGTTTAGGAATTTATACAAAAGTTTAAGACAAATACATTAGTTAGATGTTGATACAAAATATTGAGACTATAACATTGGTTAGGGATTGATACATTGGTTTGATGTTGATATATTTGATTAAGACTCATAACAACATATTAAATGTATTGGTCATGATACATTGTATTTAAATAGAAATTAAGGAGATACATAATAAAAATTAAGAGTGATGCATTGATTGGATGTTGATATATTTGATAAGACTCATAAGAACATAATAAACCTAGTATTCATGATACATTGTATTTAAATCGAAATTAAGTAGATACATAATAAAAATTAAACCTTTTGTAGTTTTGGGTGTGTAGTTACAAAATTCAATTTTTTTTCTCTTTTCTTAGAAGTTTTTTCAGAAGCTTCTTCAGTGTCCGATCCCAAAATAGAAGATTCATCATTCTTTCTCTTCGCCATTTACAGATTCGTTGTAACTAATGAATCGTTCCTTTGATTGGACTTGTTTTCATGAAACTCATGAACATCAACATCAGAAATACTACATATTAGAGCTTGATATTTTGAGAAATTAGTTGGGTAAGTCCAATACTAAATGATGGACCAGCTTTCATATGTATCAGTAAATTTCTGATGAATTTGAAACAAATTGAACATTAAATTAGTGAAATTAAAAATAATTGTTGAAAAACTATTTAGAACTCTTTAGGAACTAAAAACTATAAAGAATAGAAGGAGAATGCAATTGAAAATCAAAAACTGAAGATTGATTGTAACCTCTAATGTGTGGGAATGATTTGTGACGAGAAATTAGAGATTTTCTTAGAGTCCTCTTTGAATTTTGAATCATAAATTAGAGAGAGAAGGCGAGAAAAGAGGATTTTAGATGAGAGAGAAGGTTTTGGGTTATATATCCGAAATGTGAAAAGACCGAGTGAAAATAAGGAATTTTGGTAAAATTTTTAAATGGTTGAGACTTTTAGCAAATAAGGTAATAAAATGTGTGTAGTTTGGTAATTTTTCCAAAAATTTATTGTTGGGCTATCTAATTCTTAGGTCTCTTAGTGACTTAGAGCCAGACCTAATAACTTGGCCAGCCTTTGGGCTATTCATGTTCAAACATTGCACAAATATAAATAACTTTATCTTAAATTTAAATTACATGCGTACATTAAAAAAAAATTATGGAACTAGGCAAAATTATCAACTTATTTATATAGAATAACTATAGTTTAAAAATATTGTAAAAAAAAGACTAAGCAAAATATTTGATGGTAATTATAATCCTAAAATACAGCCTATTTTCCCTTCCCCTCAACCCCACTCTCTTTTGTAGTTCAGTCGTGTCTCTGCGTCAAATTAAATGTATAATTATTTCAAGTTATACTAATATATTTATATTCCAAACTTAATTGCATTTTATAGTCATTTTGTATTACAAACCAATTTGTATTCTAAATTTTTTTCTTATATTAAAACATTACATGTATTCATAACACCTGTTTTTTTTGTATTCCATTTTTACACTGAATATGTTAAAATAACTTGTCTAAAAAGTTCATTTGCATTACAAACTAACTTATATCCTCAACTAACTTGTATTATAAGATTATTTGTATTATAAATACCTTTTTTTATCTCAAATTTACTTGTATTCTAAAATTACTTTGTATCCCAGATTTATTTGTATTATAAATATTTTTTTTTAATTTAGTCTCAATTTGTATTCTATTCTTATTTTGTATTACATTCTTAGTTCAATTGCATGAGTTTATTCACTAATAAAGCATCAAAGTTGTATCCAAATTCAACCACATAAAAATATATTTTTATTTGTATTCCAAACTTAATTCACCACCAAAGGATCAAAGTTGTATCCAAATTCAAATTTATATAATGTACTATTTTGTATTCGAATCTTTGAACATAAATATTAAAAATGAATTCCAATGAAAAAACATTCAATATACCATTCGAATGATATACCAAAATTGTATTCACAACTTATTCACATATAATTCTTACAATTTTATATTCAAAATTATTTCTATTTACACAAATAAATGATGAATAACACACATTCTGTTATAAAAATAAACTATATGTAGCAAAGAAAAGCGGAGAGAATAAAAGAAGAGAAGGAAGAGCAGAAGAAAGAAAGATGAAAGCCGTGTATGTATTGTGTTCACTGTCTCTTCTTTTATTCTCTCCGCTTTTTTTTGCTAAATATAGTTTATTTTTATAACACGTTATCAGCACGAGGCTCCGGCTAATTTTTCAAGGTAACAAAAGTGGTAAGAGTTTTATTTAATTTTATTTTTATAAAATGGAAAATATTTCCAAAATTGAATTTACTGCTCTTGATATCTCTGGAAAAGGCTACTCATCATGGGCACTTGATGACGAAATTCATTTAGAATCAATGGGTCTGGCAGACACCATTAAAGATGACAATATGGCATCCAATCAAGACCGTGCTAAATCCATGATATTTCTCCGTCACCATCTTGACGAGAGGCTAAAATTACAATATCTTACATTAAAAGACCCCCTTAAATTGTGGAAAAATTTAAAAGAAAGATATGACCACCTGAAGTTGGTCATGCTTCCACAAGTTCGTCATGATTGGCTAAATCTGAGATTAATGGATTTCAAAAATATAACTGAATATAATTCTGCTTTATTTAGAATTATAGCTCAGTTAAATTTATGCGAAGAAGAGATCACTGAGCAAGATAAACTTGAAAAGACATACTCCACATTTCCACCCGCGAATATGCTCCTGCAGCAATATCGCGAAAAAGAATTTAAAAAATATTCTGAATTACTTTCTCACCTTCTTATTGCTGAAAGACATAATGAACTATTAATGAAAAATCATGATAGTCGGCCAGTTGGTTCTTTGCCACTCCCTGAAGTGAATCAGGCAAATTCTAACCAACGAGAAAGAGGCCATGGCCCCAGTCGTGGTCGTGGTCGTAGTCAAAGAAAAAATTTTAATCATGATTCTTGGCTGGCACCGAGAAATAACCAGCAATATAAAAGGCAGGGTAAAAAGCCAGAAGCTTTACCGAAGAATAATTCAGAAACAATATGTCATAGATGTGGAGGTGTGGGGCACTGGTCGCGGATTTGCCGGTCGTCAAAACGTCTGGTTCAGCTATATCAGGCATCATTAAAAAGGGTAGAAAATAATTCAGCGACAAATTTTATCTCTGAAGATAATATTGAGCCTATGCATCTGGATGTAGCTGATTTCTTTAATTTTCCAGACGAAAATATGAATATTGACAGGACTAATAATATGTAAATATTTTTTTTATTTGTATTAAATATGATGTTTGTATTTTTCTAATCAATGTAAATAAATAAAATTTTGTATAACATACCATGTGTTAATACGTATTTTATTTCTTATTGAAGAAAATATGGAAATGCCTCAAATCTTGTTTGGATCAATGATAAATCACGAGGATATTTGTGTAATTGATAGTGGAACAACCCATGCTATATTTAAAGACGAGAAATATTTTTCCAATTTACTTAGAAGAAAAGCTAATGTTACTACAATTTCTGGTAATTCAAAAATGATAGAAGGCTCCGGAAGAGCTACTATAATTCTGCCTAAGGGGACAAAAATTGTTATAGAAGATGCACTATTTTCTTCTAAATTCCCAAGAAACTTGTTAAGTTTTAAAGATATCCGCAGAAATGGATATCATGTTGAGACATTAAATGAAATGAATATTGAATATCTTGGTATAACCAAGAGTGTCTCAGGCCAGAAATATATTTTGGAAAAATTATGAACTTTGTCATCTGGCCTATATTATTCAAAAATTAGTGCAATTAAAGCAAATATGATCGTAAACCAGAAGTTTACTGATCCAAATATATTTGTGCTATGGCATGATCGAATAGGTCATCCTGGATCAATAATGATGAGACGAATTCTTGAAAATTCAACTGGACATCCGTTAAAGAACCAGAAGATTCTTACAAATGATGAATTTTTATGTGCTGCTTGTTATCAAGGCAAATTAATTGCCAGACCATCGACCCTGAAGGTTGGCATCGAATCTCCTGACTTTTTAGAGCGTATACATGGAGATATATATGGACCTATTCATCCACCTAGTGGATTGTTTAGATATTTTATGGTCCTAATAGATGCATCATCTAGATGGTCTCATGTGTGCTTATTATCATCTCGCAACCTGGCGTTTGCGAAGTTGTTAGCACAAATAATAAGATTGAGAGCGCAATTCCCAGATTATCCAATTAAGGCCATTCGCCTTGATAATGCTGGAAAATTTACATCTCAAGCATTTAATGATTATTGCTTATCAATTGGGATAAAAATTGAACATCTTGTTGCTCATGTTCATACTCAAAATGGCCTTGCAGAGTCATTTATTAAGCGCCTACAATTAATAGCAAGACCTTTACTAATGAAAACAAAATTGCCAATTACTGTTTGGGGTCATGCTATCTTACATGCAGCAGCACTTGTACGTCTCAGACCGACTCATTATAATAAATACTCTCCGTCACAGTTAGTATTTGGTCATGAACCAAATATAGCCCATTTAAGAATTTTTGGTTGTGCGGTATACGTGCTTGTAGCACCACCACAACGTACAAAAATGGGCCCTCAACGAAGGTTGGGCATATATGTTGGGTTTGACTCACCCTACATAATTCGATACCTTGAACCGTTGACTGGAGATTTATTCACTGCTCGATTTGCAGATTGTCGGTTTGATAAAACAATTTTTCCGCCATTAGGGGGAGAGATAAAGGAACCCGAAAAAGAAAAAGAAATTGCGTGGAAAGTTTCATCACTATCACATTTTGATCCACGTACCCGCACATGTGAACAAAAAGTCCAGAAGATCATCCACTTGCAGAAAATAGCAAATCAAATGCCAGATGCATTTACTGATTTGAAACGGATAACTAAGTCACATATCCCTGCAGTAAATGTACCTATCCGAATTGATGTCCCAAAAGGACCATCTACAAGTATCATAGCTTCTGAATCCCAAACACGCCAAAAGCGTGGTAGACCGTTGGGTTCAAAGGATAAAAATCCTAGAAAGAGAAGCGTGAGAAATAATAAAAATGATACTATAATAGAACCTCCTGAAGAAGGTCAAGATTTGAGTAATCCTGATATTCCTGAAGAAATCAGTGAACCCGAGACTCAAGTAAATGAAGAACTTTCAATAAATTCTTTCGGTGATGAGATAAATTTAGATCGATCTAAAATCACGGTTGATAATGTTTTTGCATATAATGTTGCACTTAACCTCATGCAAGACAGTGAAAATCTTGAGCCTAAATCCGTCGAAGAATGTCGACGTAGATGTGATTGGCCAGAATGGCAAAAGACAATTCAATCAGAATTAGACTCACTTGCTAAACGTGAGGTTTTTGGACCTGTAGTCCAAACCCCTGAAGGTGTAAAATCAATTGGCTATAAATGGGTTTTCGTGCTAATAACGTGTGAAAAAAGATACAGAAATACGAACATATACTTTCTCCTATTTTTCTTAATCTATTTTGTTCTAATTTTCTCCTTCTGAATTATTAATCTAGTCTATTTTACAACACATTCAACTATAGTTTGAAATACAAATTAGACTATATTTGAAGGGGAAATAGGGAGTCATTTCTGAACAATTTTGATTTATATAACAATTGTGATGTCTCCAAACGAGCCACGTTTTGTAAGAGTATGGTGGAAGAACAATGATGAACTGCTCCAATTTTCTTTGTCATATGTACAATTCAAATGATATATCAAAATTGTATTCACAACTGATTTGACATATAAATCTCACAATTTAGTATTCAAAATTATTCCTATTTACACAAATAAATGATGAATAACACAGATTCAACTATAGTTTGGAATAAAAATTAGACTATATTTGGAGGGAAAATAGGGAGTCATTTACTGAACAATTTTGATTTGTATAACAACTGCGATGTCTCCAAACGAGTCTCGTTTTGTAAGAGTATGGTGGAAGAACGATGATAAACTGCTCCAATTTTTCTTGTCATATGAATCAACGTTTTTGAATTTTTTAGAAAAACAAATAAAGGGAATTGATGAGTATTTTAATTTCATGGAAGATGAGAGATAATAAGGAATCTAGAATCCTATACGTATCAGGAATAATGAGGGAGTAAATTAAGAAAGTTTACCAAATATAATCTGCAATTTACTACAATCAGTTAAATTGTATTTTTTTATATGCATCACGAGAAAAATACAAAATTTGAAGACATAACAAATAAAAGTATAGCTGTGCAGATATTGAAAATATAGCTAAAGAGTCTTATTTAAGGCTTTAAATTTTTTATTTATAAAAATTTTCCTACACTAAAAGTGTAGATATTTTTGTACGATGAGTGTAGATTAATATATTATAATACATTATTTATTAGTTTAGTATTATTTTATCAGTTAAAACTTTTCACAAAAAAATATTTTATAAGAAACTTGATTGTAATTTTTTTTGTTCTTACCCTTTTAACTATTCAATTTCATGAGTCAAGTAGAAGCTTTTATTTTTCTCTTTTGGCAAAAAAATAAAAAATAAAAAGAAAGAGAATACTTGAAAGTGGTCTAATTACTTGTTAAAGGTCATCAATTGCTTTGACCAAGTAGGGAGATGTAGTGATGGGCCTATATGCCTTCTTTCCAATGTCTAAACCTACTTGTTTGCTGCTTTCTTTCATCTAATTTATATGACGTAAAAAGAGGGTCACATTTTTATATTAATTACAATTTGATTTTAAAATATATTAATTTTTTAATTTTAAATTATATGATTTATAGCCACATAAATATATTTTTATTTTAGATTGCACCTTTTGAAAATACTTACGTTTTGTATCCAGTCAAACTACATCATAATATGATCGGGTAAGGATTAAATATATCCTTGTACTATTAAAAATAATTTAAATATATCCCTTATAATATACTTTCTGTCAAAATATATCTTTTTCGTTATATTTCAGTCCAAATATACCCCTTTCTTTATGCTTCAGGACAAATTTGCTCTTAATTTCAACGAAAGAATACGTGGAAAGCTCAAATTAAATAATTCATTACCAATTTTAAATATACCCTAGATCTTCATTTGTTTTTTCCCTCAAAAGTTATTTATTTTTTAAAAACTAAAAAAGATTAAATGTGCCACTTGGGTAAAAAAAGAAAAGAAAAGAAATTGGCATGTTAATGGTGTATTCCTTAGCTAAAGAAATTTTGCATCTATATTTTATACCTTATTAATATAGCTGCATTAATTAGAGACAAGAGTTACCTTTTTGTAAATTTTGCAGCATATTCATATATCATATTGTCATCTATGAGAAAAAAAGACCCGATTCGTATTTGGGAATTCCATATTTTTGTTGAAAATTTAGGGTAGATTCCTAAAGAAATTGAATCTTTATATTTGGGAATGAGTTATTTAGTTTTGAACTTTTCATGTGTTTCTTCGTTAAAATTAAGAATAAATTTGTGTCAAAGTATAATGAGAGAGGTATATTTAGCCACTATATATTTTCTATAATTTTAGCTATTTTTTATATAAATAAAATATGACTATATTTATTATAAATTAATTAATTTATTGTATATATTTAAAATTGCGTAAGCGATAGATTTCACCCTTTTCTGCAATATGATTGAAATAGAAGGAATAATATGCTATCATGTGGGCCCTAAAATGAAAATGGGCCAGAAAAGGAAGCTTTAAGACTTTTGACACATACCCTGTTGCCACTGGTATACACCTAAGCAAAAAATTGCAAAAAATTTCTTACCCTTTATTGGATTCTCTAACATCACCATCAATGGAGCCATGGAACCATCTTAAAACACCACACATCTTTTTTCTTCTTTTCCCTACCTGTCTGCAGATACTTTTTTTCTATTTTGATAGGATTTTTAACCATGTGATATCTAAGTACTCACAAGGTCAGGTCAGATTAATCCAAATTCATGTGATGCGTTTTTTTATTTTTGAAATTTAAATTCGAGATCTCTGATTATAGTTGGATAGATTTCAATTTTTTATCACTTCTCTATCTTCACAAAGATAAAGAAATAAAATCTACATACACACCATCCTTCTTAAACTATACTCCCTATGTTCCATATTAGATGTCGTCTTACTAAAAATGTTTGTCACATATTACTTGATCACTTATTAAATCAAGATAAAATTAACTAAATCTTTTTTGTTTTACCCCTATTATTAATATGGTCTTTTGAATGTAAACAATTCTCAATACTAGCTATTTCTATACTTTATGTATATTGCATTGATATAAACAAAGGGCAAAATGGTAAAGTCTTTCAATATATTAATGATTTCTTAATCACCGTGTAAAATTAGAAGTGTCCATCTAATATGGGATGGAGGTAGTAGTTATTAAATTATAGTTGATATATTCTTGTTAGTTGTTGAATTTAGTTATATACATTTGTAAACATCTTTCACTAATTTTATAGAATATCAAATATTTATGAAGATAGTTTCATGTAGTTATTTAATAAAAATTTAACTCAAATAGTGGAACTCCCCTTCTTCCTTTTTCCTTAGGTAACATCTCTTTCTCATCTAAATTGACTTCTTTACGAACCGAATTCGGGCCCAACCACCAATAGCCCTAAAAAACTAGAAGGGAAACTATATAACCTAGCAAGTATAACTACTATATCTACTTCACATAGCTGTAATTTTAAAATATTATCTAATATAGCTATATTTAGGATTTTATTGCAAATCTCTCCTCTCTCTCGCTCGCCTCTCTTCTTCTCTCATTCCACTTCCTCTCTTTGTCGCCTCTTTCTCCTCTCTGCTCCCCCTCTCTCTGTCCCGCCTCTCTCTCCCTTTCTATAGATTTTATCACTATATTTTTTTTACCATTTAAGATTGTATTCAGTAGTGGGATTCCATAGTAGAGACATAAGTTGTATCAATGTTGGAATTGACACAATATGTATCAACCTGAGAACAACTTATACTTACTATATTGATACGCAACGATAAAAGTTTGAAAAAAGAAGCATTGATATTGTCTGACACATGCAATAATTTATTGGTATTATATCTGATACATCTTTTCCTCGTGATTTTACCTAGTACAGTCTAATACATCTCTCTCTCACGGTTTCAAAATAGATATTGATACAATATGATATATGGTACATCTCTCCCATACGATTTCATTTGATACAGTCTCCATATTGATATAACATGTATAAATACATATTGATACAACATGTACTAATATATAGTTGAGATACAACCTCTATATTGATACATATTGATATAATATATATTGATACATATCTAAGATACAGACTCCATATGTATTGATACAACCATATGGATACAACTTTTATTGATGATACATATCTGAGATACAACATTCATATGTATAAACACAACTCCATATATATTGATACAACCTTTATTGATACATATAAACCTCCATTTGTATTGATACATATTATTACAACTTATATTGATACATACTGATACATATATGAGATACAACCTCCATATGTGTTGATACATATTGACACAACCTGCATTGATACATATATCATGAGATACAATCTTCATAGTGATACAACTTGTATTCATCGAATTAGTACAACCTATATCTAGCATCTCTCCTTTCTCCTCTCTCTCCCAATCTTGCTCATCTCTCCCCTTCCTTTAACAACATGTATTTATTGAATACAACCGATACATATCATACTGTATTCATTGATACAATCTGTATTCATCGATTACATCTTTTATCTACCATTTCTCCTTTCTCTCCCTAATCTCGCTTGCTTCTCTCTCAATCTTGCTCGTCTCTCTCCTTCTATTTATAATTATGAATCATAATTAAGCAGACTAAAGGTATAAATCTCTAATTAAGCTCAAATTACTATAATCGTTTTTTAAAGCTCCTCAAAACAATTTTTTTTTCTGGTTTGGTTCTTTGGCATCACCTCGTTCGGCTGATCAAAGAACTATGTAGAATTGGACTTTTATGCCCTTTATTCTAACTTATTTTTTTGAAAAACTCTACCTAATATAGAAAACTCAAAGATTATTAATTTGATCCGAAAATTGATACAACCCTAATAACTACTTTAGACAAGTTAAATAAAAAAAAAAAGGAATTATACCAAAGCAAAGCACTTCTCTATATGAATTGTTAATTAATTCTATAAAGGACAACCTCTATGCACCAGTTTAGGGTCTTTTTGTCTGTTTACTTTATCACCTTTATCGACACATTACAATTATTCTATGTTTCTATATTCACCATCAACAAAATCAAAAAAGCAAACCAAAGAGAAGAAAAAAAAACTTTCTTTTGACTCAAGTCTACTTGTTCCTATTCTAGGCTTCTAGCCAGTAGAAATAGGAAAAATCCATTTTCTTTGTTTACCATGTTTGTTCCTCTTCTTTCAATGAAATGACAACTAAAATTTTCACTCTTTTGTCTGATATCTCAGGTTAATCCAGAGATTTTAAGGTGACCCTTATTGTCATTTCTCTTGAGGAGTCATAAAAATTCAATCTTTATCAAATATCAGTCAAAACCTAAAGGGTAAAATATATAGAACAGTGCTAATTTTGGTCATGGCTCAGCAGGTAAAAATTTCTTTTGTCTTATTGTCATTGTTTTGGAATTTAACCAAATGGGGTTTCCTTTTTTGTGATAGAGGGGTTGTGTTATCATTCGTAGTTCTCGTTTCACCATAAATTTTGAAGTTGAAACTTAAAAATTTGAGTTCTTGAAATTGCATTTGGACATATTTTACCTGAAAAAAGCTTGAAGTTTTGCGAATATTTAAACACTAGCTTAGAATTTTGAAGTAAGACTAGTCCCTTCATCACAATGTAGAATATTGTCCTTTGGCATTTTAGTCAGATTATTTGAAATGATAGATGGAAACCCCACTAATGTTGGATTGTTGATTGATTTTGGTGGAGCAGGAAGAAGGTTGGCCTTTGGGATTGCAGCCATTGAATTTGAGAATAGGTTTAGGTAGAAGCAGAAATGGATCAACTTCATTCAACACTTCACTTAGTGACTCTCTTACTTCCTCCACTGATTCTTCTTCAGATTTGGACACTGAGGTACATTCTATTCCATAACTGTTATATGCCCTTATTCGACGTGGCAATTTGTCGTTCGTCTAAATACTATATACGCTGATAATGTAAAACAATTATTACGTGTTATTAGGTTACCTAAAAGATAATTGTAACTTGTTGTTCATAAAAGTGAGATTAGTAATATGGAAAATAAGAGAGTTTAGTTACCTACTATTAGGTAGTGTTAAATTAATCAGTGTTAGGGTATGTAAGTTAAATTCTCCTTGCCAATTGCACTATAAAAATGTTAATAATTGGTCAAAAGGTTAGAGCATGTGTGTTGCTTTAATTACTTTTGCTAATATTCCTATAAGTTTTCTTTCAACTTCTTGTCTTGCTAAGCTATACAAACATTCTTTATTAAGTCATTGTATTCATGAATAATTTCATACTTAATTTGTGTGCAACATTTGTTTTGTTAATACTGAGATTAGTACAATGAAAGTTAGGTTATGAGTATTATGTGATGTTGTTTATTTAGAAAAATGATGACAGAATAGGTGAAAATGTGAAAAAAGAATGTAATAAATTGAAGTATTTGGAATCCCCGTACTGTAAGTTCCCTCCATGTATGGGGTCGGGTGAAGAACCTGACCACAAGAGTCTATTGTACCTTCTGGTCACATGACAACTACTTTACCAGTTATTCTGAGTCTCCCCTTAAAGTATTTGCAGTTTAAGCTTATTAAAACAAATTAGAATCAAAAGTAGATTGAACAAGATATGAAAGAAAAAGACACATAGCAACTTGCTATTTATTGTAAGGTAGTACTTGGTTTAGCATCCAAATAATATGATGAACCTGGATATTTTCAATCTTTATTAGTACATAGTTTCATGTATCCTGTGAAGTACTTTTGTGAGTGCTGTCAATGTCACTCTATGTTCAATGTAATTTGGGACCATAACATTATTAAAGCTGTCACTGGTGTCCCTTTAGAACATTGACATTTGAACCACAATTATCAGAACTGTGTAGCATGTTTCAACTTTAAAATCATCTTCTTGTCCTAGGTTCTTCAATAGCCTTTCTTAAATTATTGTTCTGCTTTTATTTGTTTGAATCCAAATAAACCTTAGTGTACCAGCATTGCTAAATGATATTTAAGAACTTCCATTATGTCATAATACTCATTAGACCAAGTTTTTATCTCTAGATTAATTACTTGAAGAAACATAAACCAATCCTTTGATTTTATTCAGAACAGTGGCGTACCCAAGATGATTGGCAAGCAATGTCAGCTTATAAGAGAGGTTGAGTGTGAGACTGTGGTGGTTATAAGGCGTTACTTTTCTGTACCAAATTGGTTATTTCCTCTGTACTACAACAACAACATATCCAGTGTAAATCTCACAAGTGATGTTTAGGGAGGGTAGAATGTACGCAAACCTTACCCGCACTTTTGGTAGGCAAAGAGACTATTTTCAAAAGACCCTAGGCTCAAATGGGTAGTATCAGACGCAAGATTGTAACCAAAGAAGCAACAACGTAGCAAGATACAAAACGAATGCAATAACAGATAGCAATACACCTTGAAGAATAAGAAATTACACAATACTAAATAATACTACTAAAAGGACAAGAGGAGAGGAGGAGGCTAGGCCACTCCCTCTACGGCACAGGATGCGATAACACTCAACTACCTAGCAGCTTTCAATTCATGTGACATAGCTTGAATCGACATGTAATTTAAGAAAGCAATGAAGGTTTTTGAAACTTGTTTCTTCATCGTGTAACATGATGGATCCAGCAGGTGATTCGGGGGCCTCTGGCCCCGGAGATAGTATTTTTCAACTGTCGATCGACGTGACAATCATGCCTGCTTGACAAAGCCTTTTTCATTCAGTCTCCCAATAAACGAAAAAGGATTTCTGGTGACACGAAAGCTGTGTGTCATGTCAGCCTATTGCATGTATACATATTGTTTCATACAAAGTAATATTTACCCATATAAGAAAGCCTTTTACGAAACAATGTCACATGACACCCCTTATCAAGAGTGTGTCTGCTCCTGATTCGGAACTTATTGGCTCCAGAACAGGAGCAGCTCCATAGGCATTGTTTTCCAATTCTTAATTACACTAGACTGAAAATAATCAGTATACTGCATTTTAGGAGTAGGAAACTACTTAATCTCCAATTTTGGCTACTTGGAATCTCTAAAATTAATTAACTATGCTAGTTATTAAACGTGTTTGGAAATTTGCAGTCCACAGGGTCTTTCTTTCATGATAGGAGCACAACACTTGGAAGTCTTATTGGTGTCTCAAGCATAGTTAATCTCTCAAGAAGATCAACAAGAGGGAGACCAAATGGTGTAATGACAGAGGTGCAAAAAAACTATAGGTCTAAAACAACATGGTGTTTCTCTTTGTGTCCAAGAAACAGTACAGATGCTGAGCGTACTGTGATGATGATAAGAAATAGTGACAGTAATGCTCCATCACTTGGCCATTTTCTTGCAGTTGAAAGAAGAGCTGCTAATGAACATAATAGAAGAAGTCCATTGATATATGGACCTGATGAGTTTGCTATGGCATTGCCTAATAGGGACCAAAATTCATTATTTGCCAATGGACAAATTGCTCCTCCTCAGTTGAGTCCATGGTCAGGTTCTGATGATGTTGAAAATAGACAGAGGGATAACAAAGAATTAGTCCATGGACAAGGTGCTCCTCTTTTGTTTCCATGCATGTGTGGATGATATCTTAAGAGTTTTGAGGCTTTGGTACAACTCTGTTTTGTTTCTAATTTGTTTTTCTTGATTCGACGACTAAAGCAGGATATTTTTTTCAACCTCCAAGTGATTTACTTGATCGTCAAGAAGAGTTAATAGCACTTACAATTGATCATAAGGAACATCTATTCTTGATCACTCCTTGTTTTCTTCAACCTTCTAGTAAGGAGCATTTTGCTTCCTACTAAGCCTAGTCCGCGCGAGTCCGGATTAGTCTGGTTGAGAATGGTCTGTGATATTTTTGCACTCCTAAATAACACAAGAGGGGGTGAATTGGGTTATGTCAGATTTTAGCCAAAGTGTTGAATCAGGTTACTTTATCTGTTCTACCGTTATTTCTTAGCGAGAATTAAAACACGGCAAGGTCGAAAAACTATGACCTACACCTCTATTGGATTTGTCCCAATTTCACTAAAACAATGAGCCTCAAACACTTATTTAGATTACAAGCACTAATACGAGTTCGAATTATTAAGTATTAGGGGAGACAATTTTAAGATTAGTGCTAATGACACTAATTTTAAAAGCCCCCAAGTTTTTATTTTCCATCCGACGTTTATCTCCTCTTTGGGGGTTCATGTTAGCTATAATTGATTCCCGTAAAATAAACATATTCAAGCTAATAAGAAGGTAGAGTACTAGTGAGTTAAACCAACACACAACTCATGTTCTGAACCCACGGTGTACGTTAAATTGTTCGTAAAAAAGTATGATAGAATTAAATTTATAATGAGGTCAAGAACATGTATCGATTTAACTCGTTAGGTTCGATTATTAGTAGATAAACCTATTTGTGAATGAATTAATATTTAAATAGTGAAGAAAATAAAGAGAGTCGTATGAAGCCATGCAACTTCGGTGATTTATGTTTACATTGGATCTGAGATGTATGGCGCAATAGGTCTTTAATCCGAGGATACTTGTGTATAAGATGTTTATGAATAAAGACTAAGTAAAATATAGAAAGTTTGGAGTACAAGAGTAATAGTACATTACTTTGTATTGTTCAGAATTCAACCCTATACTATTTATAGGTGATAAAAGGTAATACACCAATCAATATAAAAGCTTCAGTTGCGAGTCCTAAAGTACTATGCCCAATAACCGCATCCCACGTGAAAATACTATTAGTTGTGCTAGCTAATCTTCTTCTGTTGTTGGCAAAATAACATACAAATATATCTAGCGTGTCTGTCCTTTTATCTTTTTGCTACATCATTGGGATATAAGTCCTTTTCTATCTTCGGGTCATGAGTTTTCGCCTTTTTTCGATGATGATCACTTGATGACCCTGGTGACAAGCCCCGGTCTAACTTACTGAACATGCCTTTGGGTCGAACATTTTATCTTGAGGACTTTCAGTCTGTCTTAAACGTCACATGTCAACCAGCATCCTGCCACGTGCACAAGCTATTTTTTTACCCAATACAATTGCATCATTTAGTGCCTTTGTCTTCTTTAAATATGCGACTAATTAACAAGGCATTGCAACATTAGTCCGGCTATACAAAATGATTAAGATAATGCACTAATCTTTTTCTAGGTATTTTCAGACAATGATCATATTATTGTTTACATAAAGTCAACGTTTCAAAATTATCTATCAAATTAAATAAATTTAAATTGGCGTGTATTAGTCGATATTCCTAGCCTTAATTTGTGCTAAGATTCTCTATATGAAAAGTACATTATAGCACTAATACAAAGACAAGTCATAATTTGGAAAACATAATCCATATATGAAATTGCCCCTTCAGACTCATAAAACCAGAATTTAAAGGTCTAAATGCAGTTCAATTATCATGGCACATCCTTTTCTCTTTTGCAAATTAATAGACACATTTGAATTAGACTAGTAAGTTATTTCACTAATTCCAATACTAAATTGTCCACTAATTGGAAACTTTAGCTTTCTAAGTACTCTAGTTATAGCAACTAGGGCAAATTGCTCATATTCCTTTAATGGAAAATTTTTGTTTTAAAATCCAGCATTAATTAATGATTTACTTTTGAAAAGCATTGCCACCAAACTTTCATTTTATTTCCCCTTTTAACCCTTATTTTCTTTTACCTCTAATAAAATGGTATTAGCTCGTGAGTAGGCTTGGACGTTGAACCGAATGAGTCGAGTCCGAGCTAAGCCGACTAAATTTATTATAATACCGAGTCGAGTTGAGTTCAAGTTAAACTCAATTGAGCTTTCTTACAATGTATATTGATCTGAGTAAAGCCTTAGTTAGTCCAATTAACTATGTTAAAGTATAATCGAGCTTGTGCCAAGTCGAGTTGAGCCAAACCTAATATTTTAAAGTATAATTGAGCTTGTGCCTAGTTGGGCGGAGTCCGAGTCGGCTATTTAATGTTGGAAGGCTATTAATTCCCTACCAAGTTTACTCAACTCATTATGGTTGTGTTTCTGTAAAATTAGAATGCGTCGTCTCCAAGATATCAAATAATATTTTTATTTAGGGGAAGAAAATATATGTTGGATTCTTTTTTCCTTCACTCAGGGTCATTTGATTGGGAACAAATTATATCAGAATTACTTATCTCGTGATAATTTATTCTATTACTAAGGTATAAATAGTAGGACAGATAATTCTAATAATTCCAACTAAATGCAAGATAAAATAATCTTGTATTTTATCCTAAAATTATTAAATCTTAAACCTCACACCAAATAACAGAAAGTGCAATTGTCATCAGATATTCATGTAACTGATGGTTCTCTATTCTGATAATGATTTTCAATTGTCAACTTGGACATCTCAAACTAAGGACATTTTTTTTAAAATAAAATAAATCTCTTTAGAATATTTAAATTGATTAGTCACCAGTATGAAATTTGTGACTTAAGGAGACACTTAAGACCGATATTGCAATTCGTGTATGTGTGTTTTACCTAAATTTTGAAGTACAATTAATTAGGTCATGAGTGTAAAGGTTTATTTTTCTTGTCTTATATTGTACGTCTTTTTAATTAATTAATTAATTTCATGTGAATTTTCAACCGTTTTGATGGGGATCGATTGGAACTTTCAAAAAATATCTTTACTCATTTTTTTTTAATTATTATTATTATTATTATTAGAACATGACATGCGCATCAATTTAAAATTGAAAAGCCTAAAAGCCCGCCCCTGAAAATTAGATTGATAATTGTCCCTATATTCTTGTTTTACCTTATAAAGTTCTTGACTTTTATCTCTACAATTTCAAAATCATTTTAAGTTGGAAATTTTGAATTTTTTAACTCTTGAAATGTCGAAAGATTTTTAAAACACAGCTAAAATATTATATATTTTTTTAGTTTCATATCTGAATTATTATGTGTGTGAGTTTTCTACTTGAGCTGTCAACAAATATTTAACGAAACACATCTCAACTATCAGTTGTTCACTTTATTTCCAACCTAAAATATCACCATTATTGTTCAGGTAGGAAAAGTGAAAAAACCGATACTTGAGGTATATTCCAATAAACATTGAATAATATATAGTTCAAATAGAAAACTCACACACCTAATAGTTCAAATATAAAATTCAAAAAATCGAAATACTTTAAATATGTTTTTGACCCTTCACTCAAAATGAAATAAAGAGAATAAAACAAATGTAATATCTATAGTTACAAAGCAAAGAAATTAAAAGAGTAAATTATATGTAGTGGTTGTGTGGCTCCAAGTGGTACTCTTAACATTACAAATATAGGATATATCTCTCTTGCAATAT
The DNA here is from genome assembly GCF_947179165.1 of Solanum dulcamara. Taxonomy (NCBI): domain Eukaryota; kingdom Viridiplantae; phylum Streptophyta; class Magnoliopsida; order Solanales; family Solanaceae; genus Solanum; species Solanum dulcamara. The sequence goes on from NC_077245.1 coordinate 68,157,740, forward strand.
TCTTTTTTTTTAAAAAAAATAATAATAAATTACCCAATCTTGAAATTTAGCCTTGTCAAATTTGGATCGAATACAAGGCATTTGTCCTTTATCAAGTTGAAAGAGGGCCTTTAGAGGTTCTGTGCAAATCAAAATTGAAACATGATACAACTATATTTTGGTCGGTGGTCGAGGCTAATTTGGTCAAACTATCAGCTACTTAATTGCACTCTCAGCAGCAATGCTTCACTTTAAAGTTTTTCACATTCTTGATTTTTAGCATATTATCAATGATATGTTTTAGCTTTCTATTGTTGGATTCTTATTAATCTTTTTTTTTTATAAAATCTTCATATTCTTTTGAATCCATATTGTGTGGATCACTTCATCAAAACCCAACCTAAAGATGCATGATTGACTGTAGTTCTTCGGCTTGTGAATCTTCATAAAGTTAAACAAATTATGGATTCTCAAATCATTTTATTGCTCATGAGTTAAATGTATAATCTGCATTGTTATTTCATATTTGAGGGTAAGATTTAAAAAATAATTTAAATGTAATATATTTCTTATATAAAAGAATCAAATACACACGTTTTAAATAATTCAAAGTTATATTTAGTAAAATATCACAATGACTACCATAAAAATTATTAATAACGAAGGAGGTAAAAGAACAATTGTCCCTTTTTAAGTTATATGAGAATTCAGCAAATACTTGCCACATAAGTTCAAAAGTGTGACTTATTATCAATAAAAATTCCGATGAAATGATAAATCTTTTTTTATTTTTAACTAGAGATTTCAGATTCAAAATTTTAAATAGGAAATTGCTTATATTATGAAATATTTTACACCTAATGTAAGATTTTAGAATGCAAATTTTAATTTAATCAAATTTTAATATAAACAATATTGAACATTTGTTAGGAAATGAAAAAAAAAAAAAAAGTTCCACCTATTAGATGAGCACTTTGACCAACTCTTTAGATTATATAGTTGACAGGAGGACTCAATTGAACACACCAATGATCATGACGATATGAAAAGTCAAAATTGTGAGGTTCTGTTCAAATTGAAATATTTTGTTATAAAATAATATTCGAGTTCGACCATGTTTCAACATTTCAGAGGATAAACAATATATTTTTTTCCATCGATGTCTTAGAGTCTCTGGAGTTTTAATTAAATTCGAATCGCACACTGCAAAATTCATTCGAAAATGACGCTCTCAATAAAATTTTGATCATACCCAAAACTCAAACCCAAAATCTCTAATTAAAGATGAAACAATCTCACTGCAACAAGTAATAACACATGTTGGTACGATGAACAATATTTACTAAGTAGTACATATATATAGTAATTTTTACAGACATTATTGTTATGGCTTTCTTGCTGGCTGCGGCAGACCAAGCAGCATAAAGTCAACGGGGTACTCCGCTCCTCGTGAAAGAGAAAAAGACAGAAAAAGAGGAGCAACAAGACTTGTACTTTTTCGATATCTATATTAAATTCCGATAAATTTTGAATTCATTTTGAAAAGTTTCATATTAGGAATAAAAAACTTTTTAATAAAAATGACTTCTTACTCTAATAGACTCAAACTTAAGAGTTTAGATTAATGATGAATAAATATTTATCACTCTATCACAATTTTTATTGATTCAAAACTTAAATTTTTACGTGACAATATTAAATTTGAATTAATTAATGTGCATCTCAATTGTTTAACTAAATATATATTACCTTTCATAATTACATAGTAATAGGTAACATTGCCCAAATCTTTGAATGAAATCACATAATTTTTTACCTGAAATTCTTATGGTTCTTTCTTTACTTTATTAATCACTAGATCATTATGGCAAACCTAAGGGCATATTCAAAAAAAATCATTGAAAGTTATGTTATATATACAATATTAAAATTATTTTATATATAGTAAATATTACATTCTTTTTACTTCTTTGTATATATATATATATATATATATATTTTTATAAAAATTCTAATTCTTAGATGTTAATGCTATCAACAACACTTCTAGCTAGTCGGCTTTTTATCTGCAATATGGTTATGATATTTTTGTGGATGGACGTCTAATATACACATTATATTACACAGTAAATGATTTGATTTCGTTTTGAAGAATCAATCAATTCCTCCTATTATAAATACACAACAAAGACAACTTAACTAAATTGGGACCCTCTTTTCCTATTAGGTGCCTGATCTTTACCCAACACTTGTTAACATATCCACCTAGCCCTCAAATACTTGTACTCACTTCCCCACAAGCCCTACCCAATCTTAATAATACAATCAACTCCACATGGCATCATCACAGTAAATCATATATAGTTTGGTGGGGTTCATATTGGCTATTCTTATCTAAATTAATTTTCTTAATATATCTTTGATAAGATGATAATTTTATTGATGTGGTGGGAAAAATTATGCATTACAAGTGGAATTCTTTCTCCATTTCAGTATTTACACATCAAATAGGATAGTCCTAATGGAGAAGTGTTACCGAATATTAGGTGATTACCGATCAGGATTATGGTAGAGGGGTAAGTACTCCTTCATTCTTAATCAGATATCTCAGGTTTGAGTTTTTCTAAATACGGAGTCGCATTTGTTAGAAAGTGATTTAATGTGGGACTTTTCGGCTCCAATCTTTGATTTAATCGGACTCCAATATAGATATCGAACACCAAATAAAAAATAAAAAAATAAAAAAATTATGTGATTGAAATATACGTGTTAAAAGTAAAATATAATTTTAATTGAACAATTGTAAGATAAAAAATGTGATATGAAGGTGAATGTTGCGTCTCTAAAATTCAATATATCTATAAAATGATTGCACTACAACAAAAAGATACATTTAATAGAAACATATTTTGGGGGTAATATTTAATATTACAAAAATACTTAGTGAATATTGATTTAATATCATAACATCCAGAATTGCTAAAGCTTTTAGCGTCATTTATATATAGAGTATTGATTATGAATATTCATATTATATTATTGTCTCTAAACATAATATAACAATAATTATAATATTATTGCTAAATAATTTACTATAAAAATCTTTATTTGTTAATAGTATTATAACAAGAATTTAGATGCTAAGAAACTTCTGTGATCATACAAGATATTTGGTTGAAGGTGCAAACAGCGCACGTACCTATGCGACCTATAGAGCCCAAATGCATAGTCACAAAGTGCAAAATTATGGCTCTATATATCTTAAGGTTATTATTCAATGAAATGAGGTGATTGATGATAGATATCATTTATCGTATTAGTGTTGGTTAGTAAAATGAAGATTTGCATTTAAAGTTTTTTGTGATAAGAAGGTGTTAGTAAAATTTTAGAGTCAAGTATTATAAAGTGTGATGGTTAAAATGATTATGTATGAATCGGAGTGTTAGCCAGTTAAATAATTTTGTGTTCAGAAAATGACATTATCTTTTATAGGAAGTATTGAAGGAGATTAATTAAAATAAATGAATATTAGTAGATAGTAAAGACACTTGTCTTTCCATACTATAGTCATAGTATTACTGAAGAAGTATCTTTTCCTTTGATTTCTATTATCATTTCATGTTTCTTATATTTTGGTTACCGATTACTGTTCTCTTTTTTCTTCTTTTCAGAATGTTTTGACATGCTTTTTATAATATATTGTCATTATTTTTTCATTTTCGTTATTTTTTTCGGACCTGTTTTGAAACCCTTTCTTCTTAACGCTAATATCAAAAACATCTCTACCTCCTAAGGTAGGGATAAGATCTGCCGAGACTATAATATTATCCTTATAAAATTACACTAAATATATTATTTAAAAAAACCTTCATTTTTTACATATAAGATATCTTATTTTTACACCAAAAATAAATAAATATGAAAAGATTATCTTTCATACATTTTTTTGTAAATAGCCATGAGAGATCATTTTCTCTTATTTTATAATATTAGACTGAATACAGCCTTTAACAAAGCTACCTGAATAGTGAGAAATCATGCAACAAGACTTTTAATTTATTTGGAACTGGGACAGAGTGTTTGTACTTATTTGAACATACCAGGATGATGGTGCAGAAATTATTTGAACCAAGAGGCAGTGGATTCACATGATCACTTTGACCAGCAATAAAAAAGGCTTTTCATCCTTTGCAAGTTGCAACAAATCATATATTATTATTATTATTATACAATACAATATTTTTCAATAAAATAATTGATACAAATTGTAGTTCATTTCACACCTGGAGGCTGCTTTAATTTAAAGAAAAGATATAGCGGAAGGTAGGGTCTACTTTCCTCATCACTTGCTTTGATTTTGACTCTTTCCCAATGCTAACTTCATCATACTGTAATCTTCACCATAGTGGGGAGACAATGGAAGAATGTTGTGTTTTCACCAAATACAAAAAAGGGGGTAAAAAACTGCAAAGAATTTTATCTATTCCATTGTGACTACTACTACTAGGGCCCTAAAGAAAACAATCAACCTTTTTCAAGAAAACATGAATTTACAGAAATAAGTCTTTTTTTTTTATGGTGACCCACACAAATGATATAGTACTCAATCTAACCAAGCTTGCAAATCATTTCAACTTTGCTTATTTCCCAAATCTACAAAAACATAGGGAAGAGAAAGAGATATCAATCTATCTATATATACCATTTGAGAAGCAAGACCCCAACTTGGAATTGCTCTTTAATTGCCAAAGTTGGAAACTTTTGATACCAAAAGTTCTTGTGCTATCATCAATCAAGGGTTATAGGCTTATCGATCCATTCATTTTCAGCAGCAATCCTACCTGAGCCACGACCAGTCATTTTGCCAAAAGAACTTACTGCTGATAACCCCTTAAAACTACTGCTGCCCTCGCTGAAGTTTCGTGATCTCCTAGTCTTTCGAAGCTTTGAGGAGTGGAAATCAGAATCCACATCTTCGTCCTTTGTGACCTTGATAGCTTGTAACTGTACAATGTTGCTTCTACAGAATGGGCATACGGGTTCTGGTGGACTAGTCGTGGTTGGATTTGGCTTGTTATGGCAGCATAAGGCCAGTACACAATGTGCACACATCTGGTGCCCACAGTCCTGGACTTCAATTGTGCATAATTGATCAAAACATATACAACATACTTCCGTATCACTGACCTGCATTAGATAATCCCACGTGAAACTCGCTAACAAATGGTCAAACTTGAAATGGTAGATAACAAGAGGACAGTCACTTATTGATAGGAATATCTCGATCAACAAACAACAACAAACTCTGTGTAATTCCACAAGCGGGATCTAGAGAGGTTAGAGTGTACACAGACCGATGTTTCCGATAGAACCTCGGTTGAATGAACAATAGGAATATCTCAATCATTAGGTTAAAAATCAAGTCTTGGTATATTTTTGGAATAGATATTATACTCTAGTAACATTAATAAATATATTTGGACCTTAAATATCTTACATCTCGTATCTTTTCCACGCAAAAGTCGTTTGGTTTACCAGCATATTAGTTATTTATTAGCAGAGTAAAAGATATATTTCAATAGTAGTTTATATGTTATCTCGTAAAGTTGGTGATGTATTACCTCAGACATGTTGTCATCCATCCCTGCATCAGATTGGGTTGGGGAAGGTGGAGAGTAATCTGTCCCCTTTAAGATATTTTTTTCCCTCTCCTTATTCGCTTCCATTAACGCACGTTCTAGTAAAGCTTTCGCCTCATCATTCAGCTGACTGATGAACTTCAACGGCGATGGCCACACAAGTGGCTCTGCCGATGAAGGATTCAACAAAGCGGCACAAGCGCCATGGTGGTACCTTAAAGCAACCGTGTATGATATTCTCCTGCACCAAAATGACCAAATAAGGACTAGACACATAATTTATTCAGGTACAAATCTAAGAACTTAGATCAACTATAGGATAACTTTATAAGCATCAACATTCTTGAAAAGATCAAAATCGACAAAAAAGACATACCCCGAGGCATCTCTATGTAGTCGATCTGCTCCCCACGCCAACAATTCACGGATGCAATCAAGAGAACCACCTCTTGCAGCCAAATGAAGCGGAGTGCTACCAGGAAATCTGTTTGAAATCCAAGCTAATTCAAAGAACATGAAAAGGGTAACACAGAAATGCAATATCTTGATTAAAAAATTACCCATATCCACCAGTTGACGCGCAAACCAGAGCGCCATTGTCGAGCAAACTGTGAACACATTCAGCCCGTCTTTGACGGGCTGCTAAGTGCAACGGTGTTGCTCCTTTACCATCTCTAACATTCACAAACCTGGCATATCCCCTAGCAGAATTCACGATTCAATCAATTCGATTCGATTAAAAAAAAAAACAAGAACACAACATACACAAAGAGGAATCAATTACTGATCAATTGCCTACCAAGATGCTGCAACATGGGATGTACGAGCTGAGGAAAGAATTACTTTAAGTGATTCAAAATGTCCATAGTATGCAGCATAGTGCAAACATGTTCTTCCATTAAGTGAATCAAACTTCAAAATCTGAAAACAAAACAAAATCCCAATTGTCAAAATCAACTCTAAAAACTATTCAAGAAGACACAAAACACCCAATCATGAAAAGACTTTTATAAGCATACATACATTGGCTCCTGCTTCAATTAGCATTTCCACACAAGAGATCCTCCCATGCATTGCTGCTAACATCAATGGAGTCTAAACCAACAAAATCAACAAAAAATATTTACAACTTTTTTTCATTTAGACACTCATCAAACATTTGTTTGGCACAAAATTGACTAATCACCTGCTTATATCGATTCAACAAATCTGGGTTGATAGCTTTGTTTAAAAGCATAGAAACAACCTGAAAATAAACAAAAATCAATCAAACCCCATAAATCAATTTCTACTAAGAACACCAAAATTTTATAAAACAGAACATTTTCAAGAACCCCCACCCCACCCCACCCACCTCGATCTGGCCATTGGCAGCAGCAATATGAAGAAGAGATTGTCGATCATATACAGTAGAATGATGAATAAGAGATGGATTTTTCTCAAAAACAGATTTTAGTATCTCCAAATCACCACACTGAACAGCACTGAATAACCCATGTTCATCACTCGTCCCACAACTCAATCCCTGACCCATTTTTCGAGCAACTTTATTGCTACTCTTTGCACCACCGTGTACGGCGCAGGAGGTGGTGGTGGAGAGTGGTGGGAAACAAGTGTGAAAGAGTTTATATTTATGATGATGAAGTTGAAGTTTGGAGCTGCCCGAAAAGAGGTGGGGGTGGGTGGGGGAGGAAGAACGGGCAGATAACAGAAGTCGACAACGGGCAGGAGTCAGATATTTGTTCGGGCAGCTTAGATTCTTCAAATAATATTAGTACTATTAAGCAAAAAACTTGTTTCAACGTCTCTGTGTTTGTCTAGGGATGGCTCCTACGCATACTTTTACTTTTACTGTTTTCATTGGTCGGATTTTGATACTTTTTTTTTGTGTCCAACAATACTTATTCAATATTAATTTTATATAATTTTTAAAATACTATAAATAGAAGAATAATTTTATCATATGATACTTTATCCATCTCATTTTAGTTGTCATGATTTCTTTTTTAAGAGTCAAACTATATGAACTTTGACTAATATTTTAAGTTTTTTTTTTATCATATTCATATGAAAAAAGTTAAAATTTATAGTACTTTTCGTATAATTTTTGAATATCTAATCTTTTACATTACAATATGGGAAAACTACACAAAATAGATCAATTGTGAAATTATTTACCCAAATTGGATCTAATCCAAATTATTTATCCTTAATAGACTCATGATTTAAACTATTTACCCTATTACCCCACTTTTTCCTTTTAATTTCACTTATGACGTCATGCTGACGTCAACATCATTGCTCATCTTTGATACCATCAATATACTCTGATGGTATCAAACTGTTTCGTTGAAGCACTGTCTCTTCCTTCTTGATACCATCAGAGTATAATATACTCTTATGGTATCAAATGCACAAGATAATTAAAAATAAGGGGTATGAAAGTAATGAGTTAGCAATGATAAATAATTTCATTTTTGGGGGGGTAAAACAATAATTATCTCTTATAATATCGAGTTAAAGTAATATAATTTAACTTTAAAAATTAGTCAAAATTGACTTTCGAAAAACGCAACACGACAACTAAAATGGAACGGAGGAAGCAATAAATACAATGTCTTGAAAAATGTAATAGAAAAATGATTACTAATTAATGATAAGGGTAAATTAGGAATTAAGTATAAATTATTTCTTGATTTCATAAATTGAACAAGTATTATTGAATATCTATTTTTAGTATAATGGACAAGTATATTGGGCGGAGTGTTGACCAGTTAAGGTCTCTCACGTTTAAAATATGAAAGCAGCCGAGATGAGAATGTTGAGATGGATGTGTGGGCATACCAGGAGCGACAGGATTAGAAATGAGGCTATTCGGGACAAGGTAGGAGTGATTTCGGTGGAAGACAACATGCAGGAAATGCGACTAAGATGGTTTGGGCATGTGAAGAGGAGAGACACAGATGCCCCAGTGAGGAGCTATGAGAGGTTGACCATGGATGGTTTCAAAAGAGGTAGGGGTAGGCTAAAGAAATATTGGGGAGAGGTGATTAGACAGGACATGACGCAGTTACAACTTACCGAAGACGTGACCTTAGATAAGAGGGTGTGGAGGACCCGCATTAGGGTAGAAGGCTAGTACATAGTCTCATTATTCTTCTCTATTAGTAAGCGCATTAGCGCACTATAATTTCCTTTGTGGAGGACTCAGATTATGATAAAAAGTTAGGGGACTTATCCTTACACCATAGTAGTTGTAGTTCTGCTCAATTTCCTTTGTGGAGGACTCAGATTATGATAAAAAGTTAGGGGACTTATCCTTACACCATAGTAGTTGTAGTTCTGCTCATTATTTATTGCCATTTGATTTCTGCATTGAATTGCTGTTTATAGGTGTGGGGCTGTTGTACTTTGATTATCTTATTTATTTATAGTAGTTAATGTCTCTTTCTTACGTACTATTCTACCATGACTTTCTCACTTTTGTTATTCCTTGTTTTCATTTTGTTTTCGATATGCTTGTCCCTATTTGACCTTTTGTCTTGTTTTCATCTCTTGAGCCGAGGGTCTTTCGGAAACAGACGCCCTACCTTTCAAGGTGGGGGTTAGGTCTGCGTACACTCTACCCTCCCCAGACCCCACATGGTGGGATTATACTGGGTTTGTTGTTGTTGTTGTTGTAGTATAATGGACAAGTAAAGATAGACGGAGGGAGTATCTCGTATCGTCAATTGTTTACCAGTATCGATTATCGTACTATTTTACTTATTTACCGTATTAATTGTTATATTTTTTACACTATTTTTTTCCTTTCTACGTGGTTATACCGCACTTAAACCAAGGGTTTCTTAGAAACAATGTCTCTACCTCTACGAGACAGTGGTAAAATTTGTGTATATTCTACCCTCTCCAACCTTCACTTATAGATTTTCACTGAGTATGTTGTTTTTGTAATATTTTAAAAACTATCCTTAAAATAAATAATTTTTTAAATAAAAAAGTACATAATTATTTTTTTGCCAAATAAGTGAGATCACATGGATAAAATATTGATAGTGTTCTCAAGTATTTGTCAAATAAAAAAATGTGTTGTTCTTTTTAAATTGATTAAAAAAGAAAGGGTGTCACATAAAATGGGACAAATGAAATATATATATATATATTAATTATTATATTTTGTGTAATTGAAATTAAACTTTTCAAACACACTATTATTTGGGGGGTTTTATTGATATGGTTTAGTTAATTTTGATTTTTTTTCTAAATTAAACTTCATTTCAAAATTTTAAGTATAGCTAAAACACGATATTATGCATATATTTTTAAAATTTATGATTAATTTATCACATCGTAAAATAAATATTGAAAATTATATTTTTGACTAAAATAATTATGACACTACAACAAAAATAATTTTTAGCGGCAATAAATATGTACATTAACAAAAAGTATTAAAATCTTTACCGGCATTAGTTAATTGCCATTAGATCCAATGTTGCTATAGGCTTTAGCGACATTTACAAAGAATATAAATTGCCTCTAAAAATATATTTTTACTAACAATTAAACTATTACAGTTAATTAATTAGAACTAAAGATTATTTTTGGTACAGTGTGAAAGGTAAATAGATATAACCATTCAACTCTACAATTCAAGAATCATCTATCAACCACCATCTTGCGTGTGATTTGAAAATTATTCTTTTGTTTAAAGATTAATTAAGTGCAACAAAATTGACCTTAATTAATTAAGAGGTAAAAAGTGGGGTACTGAACTTCTGATTCATCATTCATTTGATTCCATCAAATATGATTAAATAAAAATAAACTAGTTACGTGTTTAACCAACGGAAATTTAAATAAAACAAATTATACAATTGATAATTTACTATATGTTCAAAGAAAAGGAGAATGAAATGTTACTTTGATGCAATTAATTTTTGAATTAATTAAATTGCTTTTGTGTATATTTTTCACACTAAATGGAGTATTAGATATAAATTTTAAACTTCTTAGTTTTCACTTTTACTAGAGCTATTTTTAAAAAAAATAAAAATTGGTAAGTGTAGTAGAGCTCGCTGGATATATAGTAGTTTCTATTTCTTAAATTTTAATTTTTTCGTCTCAATATATGTGCGACATTTTTTTAATTAATCTAAAAAATCACTAATATTTTTTTGTATTTAGTATAATTTAATTTTAATTTTTTTTATCTATATCAAAATAATTTATAATTAAATAACTATCTACAATTTATTTTAAATCACAACTTTCAAAAAATATTGAGTCAAAAACCTCAAATAAATTGAAATGAGGAGAGCAATAGTTATTTCCTCCGTTCATCTTTATTTGCTCATTTTTAACTTGGTACATTTCTTAAAAAACAATAAATAGAAAGATAATTTTACTATATCACCTCTATTAAAGTATCTAACTATTAAAAAACTAAATAATTTTTAATAGCAAAGATAAAAAAAATACAAAATAGCAAATTATCTCTTAATTTTTAAATTGAATAATTAAAATTAAATAATTATTTTAATATATTATATAAGTAAAGATGGACGAACGGAATACTTATTTTTGGCTCAAGTAAATTGCCCATTGTTTCTGCATTAAATAGCCATCGACTTGAATGCATGTGGTTTCTCGAACAAGTCAAAACGACTAGAGTATGACCGGAAGTACCAAGGAAAACACTCCGTTTTAATTTATATGATATAATTTCGTAATGTTTAAAAAATTATTCTTAAAAAAAAATATCATTGTGAATTTTTTTTCTAAATAAGTAGAATTAAACATGGGTAAAATGTTTTGATAGTGTCACTAAATATTTTTCTGATAAAAAATATGTCATATTTTTAAAATTAACTAAAAAAATGTCACATAAATATGAATAGTATTTTTTTCAAACACAAGAATAGTTTTTCATGAAAAGAAAGAATAATATATTTCTTTCGGTCTTGTAATTATTTTATTTTCTTTTGCCGTAGTTCATTTGAATTAGTTTTGGAACTTAGAGAATATTTGATAGTGAAATAAGAATTTATACCCTAACACACCCTAGATGACAAGTATTCTTTTAATATATGACTCTCCGTCTCTTGAGATCAATGTTGCGGACCCAACAATTTTTTTAATCATAAAATTGCACGTTTTGCTTTTTTAAATGAGCTGATTTTTAGTTTTATTATTTATCAACTAAATTAATACCTAATGAGTCATAAGTTCTTTAGAAATTGTAGTTGTGCTTGTGATATTATTACGATCCAAATTTAGGTGTGATGACACGCATCTCAATCCCCCGAGACAAGTCAGCCTAATACCCAATGAAAAGTAGACGCGGAAGAAAACGAAACAAATCAAAATTTAACTTAATCTAAAACACATAAAACGAACTCAAATTCCCCCAAGATTGGTTGTCATGTGTACAAGCCACTAATACATTATCAAAGTACGAAAGAAAATATAGTCACAATGTCTTTGTCTCTAGAATAGGACTAAAATATATTAAAAGAATAAGAGGTGTCCGCTAGATGGATGTAACAACTACCTCAAACTCTAGATGATAGACTCGAATGTGGTATAAAATGCGAGGAGATCAAGCAGATCCGGGCTCACAACCTACACAAGTGTAGAAGCAAGGGGTGAGTACCAAACAACACGGTACTCAGCAAGTGGATAACTAAAACTAAACAAAGCTTAATAGATACAAGTACTCCTGTCATCCCAACTGAACCTCCTTAACTATAACCTGCGTAAAAACAGCCCAACTCCACACTCTACGCAATAATAATAGTACAGTCCACGAATACTCATCAATAGTCTCATCAAGTGAATCATATCAAGTCAAGTTCAACATATACAGAGCAATAAGTGGTAAACACGAATTCACAAATATCAACAAAATGCGATGCAATGCAATGAGATGATGCATGTCTGTCCTATCGGTACACATCCGCTGAATTACAGTCCGGAATCCATGGGGGACATTTCTGTCCATGTTACCTGTCATGGAGCGTGTGACCCGTCCCCTCAATATACATATCCTGCCACGAAGCCTGTGGCCCGACCCATTTGTTTCATAATACCTGTCACGGAGCGTATGGCCCGACCCTTTTGGTTCATATTATTTTCAGTCTCAGCACAGTATGTCAGAACCAATGCAATCAATTCATCTTCATATGATTCACGATAATAACATGACAACAACGATAATTTTTTGCCTATCTCACATCAACATAGTCATTTCATATGTCCAAAATAAATCCATAATCACAACATATCAATTCCACCAATACATGTCATTAGATCACCATTTTATACCCCTCATCTCCATTTTTAAGGCCAATCATATAGTCAATAACTCAATCCAATTCTCATTACTCCCCAGTACACATAACACGAAAATACAAGCATCTACAAGTTTAAACTGAGGTTTAGAAATTCACTTGCCTCAATTAAATTGAATAATCACTTTAAAACTTGAGCCTTTCGTAACGCTTCCGAACGATCAAAATCTGTTCAAATACATAATCTTCATAAGAATACGAATCCAATGATACCCATATTGCTATATTTATGTTCGGATAAAAAATTGGGTCAAAAAGTCATCCTGAGTCATTGAAGTTAAATCTGAAATTTTCTTTCCGATTATGTTCACTCATGATAAAATAAACTCACACGTCAAATTTCAGCTAAAACGGATTGTTATTCAACCCCCAAATCAAGATTTTATGTGAAAAACCCTAGGGTCATATTTTCTTATTTCAGTGTTATTTCTCCACCAATATACCCTAAAAATATGTTCATAATCACATAAAAATTTAATGGAAAGGATGAGAATAATTACCTTGACGCTTTGGAATGAAAATTCAATATATTTTTTTTTATTAATATGAAAATCATGTCACTCATTTCCACAAGTCATAAATTATTTATAAAAATTAAGGGTTAAATAGAAAAATCAACAAAAGTCATAAAATAAGATCGTTACAGATATATAACTTATGAAATATTATTCATGCAAAAAATATAATTTTATACCCCACAGAAAGTTAATTTATTATAAAGGACATAAATTTAAAATCAACACAAAATAGGAGTAAAAGGGTAATGTATGCCACTTTTTATGCAATATAAGTGGTAATTGCCCAAAGAATTGAGAAACTAAAGTAGGACTCTCAATATTTTTTTAAAACTCATATGATTTGATTAACAATACGTAAGTTTTGTGCTAACTTGATAAATGATAACTAACTCTTTATCACACGTTAAATGATTTGATAGTGTAAGAAATTTTTATATGATTTGATTAACAATACGTAAGTTTTGTGCTAGCTTGCTAAATGATAACTAACTCGTTATCACACATTAAATGATTTGATGGTATAAGAAATTTTTATATTGTCAATTAATATAACTAACATCTTTTAATGCGTAATAAGTTTCACTCTAGAAATAGGGGAATATTTGTAGTACTGAAGTAACATAAGAAAATTGACCCAAGAACATTCCACTATTATCGTTTAAGGGAATGAAAAGAATATTATTATAAGCTTCTTCAAGGTATTGCTGAAAATTTAAGCAATTCTTTTAGCTAGATTGACGTACTGTGTTTTTTTGGGCAAAGTTAATACTAGCAATTGTTGTTTTCCTTTATCATTTAACGTAAATAATATTATATGCCTATTCAAAGGTCTATCATAAACAACTTCATATCGTCACAACATAAGAATAAGATTGCATATACACACAATTTTTTTCAGAGCTTATTCACTTATAAAATTTTACTGAATATGTTGTTGTAATATTATATACGTACCTAACACGGTGAATATGTATTATTGTGCTTGTACCACACATTTGATTGTTGTTACATTACTTGCCAATAATGATAAACGTTCAACTTTTTTCCCTAGAGAAAAATTCCCATTGCTTTACACATATTACTAGATCTCTACCTACTTTCTTATAGATGGACCATGGGAATGTTTTACAAAGCATATTAAGAAACCATATTTTTAGCACTGCACCAAACTTTATGATGAATAAAAATTAGAGTGTTTAAAGATTAATCCAACGTGATTTTGAAAAAGAAATATACTTAAATTGTTCTTTCCAAAAGTTTTTGATTCGATCCTCTCAAAAAATATTCAGATTTTAATAAATTGGGCGTATCTTAGGCCATTGTTTCGTTTGGGGGTTGGGGAGTGCTGCACAGTAGCCAACTTTGGAACAAGTTTAGCCACTTTGAAATCAACTTTCGACATGATTGAAAATGTAAAAATTCATGTTTGAATTCACAATTTTTTTATCTGAAGTTCAGGGCTAATCTTGGGATCAATTTTAGACATACACAATTAATGTTGTAAAAATCCACCTATGAAGTTTAGCTTGATAGTCTAAAACTTGAAATCCATACGTATATCTGAAATTTGAACTATTAAATTTCATTGTAGACCCCAAAATTTCCATGAATTCTTTTCAATCCTAAATACATTTTACATCTTTGTCGCTGCTAAATGGGATACATGCTAGTATTTCTTTTGTTCAACCAAATTAAAGACGAATTAAGTTTAACAAAACTGTTGAAATGGACTGAATTCAATCAAGACATGTTCACATAATTCTTACCTATCGCAAAAGTTAGGAGAGGCAGAGGTAAGTTGAAGAAGAACAGGGAAGGTGATTAGAAAAGATATAGCATACTGAGAACATGATCTTAGATAACAAAATATGGAGGTCGAGGATTATAGTAAAAGGTTAGTAGATAGCTGAGTATTATAACAATTTTTTAGGAAAATGACATCTTTGACTCATTAAGTGACAATAGAGGTATTTTTGGACCAAACTATTAGCGGTAGGGGCATTTTTTGGACCAAACTAATGACAACAAGAACATTTTTAGATCAAATTATTAACTGAAGATATTTTTATTCAATTTCACATAATTCAAAAATATTTTTGACCTTTTCTCGTATATTATATATATTTAGAGGGAGGCAATGACTTTCTGCCATATGAAGTCACAAACATGACGAGAAGAAATGGAGTTTTTTTTTAAAAAAAAATTTTTACCTTGCCGATTAGATTTTTTTGAGTGATTTATTGTCTTTTTTAATGTGACAAAAAACAACATATTTATACAGAATGTTGTTTCTGCTGGTAAATATGGGGAAAAAACTTTGCAAACATAATTATGAAATAAATAATCCGATAAAGACAATAAGCACAAACATAATTGCATGCACTTGTCATAACATGATGTTGATAATATTAAAGGAAAAGATCTACATATACTATTGTAAACTTGGTGCATTGACACCTACCCTCATAAACAAAATTCTAAAAAAAAGATATTTTCCAGATCCAAAGAAGTATATTTTATCTACTCATCAGTTGATTCATAAAGATAACGTGAAATATCTCAAAATTAATTTTGAAATTAAATTTACACTTTACTTATTGAAGATATAAATTTTAGTATGAAATAAATATATATCTTCAATCAAGTAAAGTATAAATTTAATTTTAAATTTAATCCTGAAATTCCACTCCAATCAAATCAAATTTGATATTATTTTATTTCATCTTTCATATGGAATAAATTAATTCAAAAATTACAATACCCGAAACAACTTAATTCATAAACCAAACAACCCCCATAAAAGACTATTTGTTTTAGGTAAAATTACGCAGATAAGCAAACATATACTAGTTAATTAGCTAACATAGTTATAGTTTGAATTAATTATGGCTCGTGGCAAACATCTACCTATAATTATAATTTGCGTCTTGTATAACTCACGCGATTATACAATTGAATTTTGTACAATTCGCGCGATTTATACAAACGTTGTGCGCGAATCAAATTGTATAGCGAAACATATAAACGCTACAAATTGTATATCGAATTATACAAATGTTGTGCATGAATTGTATAGTGAAATATACAAATGTTATATAAAAAATACGAATTGTGTAACGAATTATACAAACTTATACAAATATTGCGCAAATTATACAAACACTGTCATAACTATAACTACGAATTGTAATTAGCAAACTATAGATATGAAGCATAATTAAGGTATTTTTGAGTGGCCATATGCGAAAATTCCCCTTTGTTTTAAGCTCATAGAATTTAATTTACTATATGTATGGGTATAATTGTATATAACAAATAAAAGATTTTTCGAAAATTATTTAGCATTAATAATATAATATGAATACTTATAATCAACACTCTATATAAATATTGTCAAAGGCTTTAACAATTGTGAATACAATAACATAAAGGGGAAATTTTGCAAATAACTACTATAATAAACTTAATTAGGCTACTTAGCTATAGTTTGCATATTTACGGGTTGTAGCTATCGTTTAAGGTTCTTCGTTTATATAATTTGCGGGTTTTTATAATTCGTGAGTACGTTTGTATAATTGAGCTATTTTTATATAAATTCGAAATTCGATACAAATATCTTAACTTTAAAACAGTTATACAAATTATATTATACAAAAGTACATTATACAAAAGTTATACAAATTATATTATACAAATTTTGAATTATACAAACGTACGAATTATACAAACTCGAACCTTAATTAACGCTAAATATTAATAGCGAATTATAAATTAGCAAAACTATATCTAAGTTAACTAATTAACTTGCTTATTCGCGTAATTTTTCCTAACATTAACTCAATTATGTCAAAGCATAATCTATTGCACAAATATCTCTTTGCCGATAGTGACAAAGGCAAAGGAGCGCAAGATATTCTATGAATCCTTCAATGAAAAAATATTTTTTATAAATAAAATAAAAATAATTTTATATAGATAATTAAGTTATTGAATTCTCCTGATGTTTTTTTATTCTCCTTTTGAATTCTTAGCTCCGTATACACATGAAGAAGATTTTGATAATTTAAGCTATAATTTTTTTAAAATATATTATAGTTCAATTTCTTTGATTTATTTCAAACAAATTCTTAGTTGGGACCAGTTATAAACTAACGAAAAATCTAATGATTAAATTAAAATAAAAGAAGTCACTAAGAACTTCAATTTGTGTTAGATATCTCAGTATTATTATTGCAATAATAAATGGTTTGCCTTTTGTTTAAATAGTACATAGTATATCAACACGTCGGTGGAAATTAATTTAAGATTAAGGAAATGAAAATGAATTTAAAATTCATGTAAATGCAATAATTACAATAACTAAATAATATGGTGCATGTCCTCAATGGTTGGTGACACTTATGTTCTTCTTTTGTGTTGGTACCTTAATTTATTTTCCTCATAATAAAATATATATTTTTACGGATTATATTTTAATATATAATATCTTTCAGAGTTATAAATCGCATCACTTCTTTGTTTTTTTTTTTGTAAATTAGGGATGGTGAAAGTGGAAATGTAAGAGTTGAACAAGGTGAAAACTTTGCAATATTTTTGGTTGATTTTTTTCAATATATTTTAGGAAATTGTCTTAGATGATTTAGAAGCAAATGCTCACTTACAAGGAGAGCCAAAATAAATAAATAACAAATTAAATAATTAGCTAAATATAATTGTGCATATTAGTATCATTGGATCTTTTACAAGTTGCATAATGGACGATTAGACTAAAGATATTTCAAACAAAAATCAATGTGGGGTGTCTACTTAGGATGTAACACATTCAAAAATACAATCATAATCAACGTTTTCTAAGAAAATAAATGAATTTATTTTTTTAAATATATTTGGTAAGTAAGTAAAAATAATTATACGAAAAATATTTGTATATAATTTGGTCAAGCACTATAGGATGTGGGTAATGGGGAATAGGGTTGTAGTGGGGTAGGATGTGTTGGAGGGTGGAAGGAGATAATCTATTATGAAAATCATTTTTCTTATTTCAATAGGAAAATCATTTTTCTAATTTATAAGGAACTCGTTTTCCTAATAAAAAATTCTTTTCAAAAATTTTGAAAACCAAATATAGAAAAATTGAAAAATAGTTTGTGTAGCAAACACATCTAAATAAATAAGCGTTTCATCCGTATCAAATTATGTGTTGTGTTTCTCTTTTATCCCATTTAAGAAAATATTAATTAAGAAGGATTTTGACTATCTAACCTTAATTTATACCTCAGATATAATCTTTCTTCATTAAATATTTACTTTATTTATGTATCATCTTTCAAAATTGAAGCATTTATTGTCTTTAAGAATAATTACTATTAAGAGTAAAATTTAAAAAATAAAGCAAAAATGAAGGGGAGAAAAGTTTTCCCAGTTTGTATATTATGGAGAAGATTTATTGATCCCTCTCCTATTTCTAGAAGAGGTAATAATAATTAATAAAAGCTTCCCAAATAAATGAAAATTGTAATATGCTATCTTTATATTTCTTGTTCTACTTTATCTAGATTTTCCATTTAATAAAAAAATTCTTTTAAGAAAAATATACACTACATATTTACGTAACTTATGTTGCTCAAGATTTTAAAAGTCCTTTTAATTATTATTATTAAACGTTGCAATACTACTACTTGAGATAAATATTCTACTAATATTTTCACCTCCTCTTTGAAATAATGTGTCTAACAACCCCACAAGTATAATTTAATAAAATAAAACGCGTTTCTTGTTCTTGTTTATATTAATTTGATTAAGATTAATTGAGTACGCAAGCGAATGTAATTGGTCAAATTAAAAGTCCGTTAGCCACTCAAATAGACTGATGTTTAAAGAGATTAATTTTGGTAAAAGTTTGTTCTACTCAAATTAATGTCCTAATTTCGCACCATTAATTAATGGTGGAGGCAACTCAAATACATTAGCGATCTAAAGTCAAAGTTAAATGAAGAACTTAAATTTTAAAGAAAAATTGATAAATATTTGTTTATTAAGTCTATTTTTCTAGAGATGCAATGTTAATAATTTTCTTATAATTGATTTTTTTGAATAATTCTTTTTAATTGATAATATAACTAATTTATTTTATCTTTCTTGAGACATACCCAAATATGTCAAACTTCTTTACACATATGTCAAACTTTTAATAACTTTTTTTTATATGAAAAAGTTACTTCTTTACAAATATTAAAGAGGCATCAAACTGACCTAGTGGATAAATCTCAAATACAGAAAGAAAAACAACAATTGAGAATTAATTATCTTTTTTCAATTTTGCCTTTAACATTAGTTATTATAGAATTAAGAGGTACGTAAATAGATAAGGATTAAAGAATTAATAAGAAGTATATTAGTCAAACAACATTCCTAATTAATGTTTTCTTAAGGGTTGTGCAAAACTTTATAATGACAACTAATATAAACACGTCATTTAACTTAGCCCGAACTAATATTTATTCCCTCAAATTTTGGGTATGCACAAGTGTAACGACCTATCCCCGCTGTTATGGATAAGTCAATGGGGAAAGAGTCGGGCCAGAAAACTTTCGGGTAGTGACTGGAAAATATTGAGCCTAGGCTAGGCTTGGACAGAATCTAAGTTAGGTGAGGTCTAGGGTAATCCGGTAATGGATGGGGGATTGAATTTTCAGTTTGATTAATTGAATTGATAGCCAAGATGATACGGAGTCTATACGACTTTACGAAATCATATTCGGACGAGTAAAACTCCCGAAATTAAACTTGGCGTGAAGTATAGATGTTAAAACGTCATGAGATGAGGGTGTGTTATAAAATGGGAGGCTTGGGACTCAAACACGGAGATTCTATCTCCGTGCATTCAGCCAGAACGAGATTACTCCTGCCAGGGTAGGGCTGTTAGAGCGGGATGGTTCCGTTGTGGCGGTACAGTCGGGATTAAAATCGAAAAAAATCCCAAAAATATTATTTTCCTGCAAACCTTCATTCTTAAAAGCTTAGAGGCAACCTAGGGTAGTTTCTCGCCATCTTTCCATAAATTCTCGCGCCAAAGATAAGTTAATTACTCCCGTACTTCATAATTTGATTCTTAAAACATAGAATCATAGTTGATTATCATTCGGGAGGGGGGGTGGCCTGAAATCTATGGTGGTAAAAGCCCTAATTGGGCATTAGGATCATGAGTTTGGCCAAGGGTTGGAATTTTGTTATAACACAGATAACTTAGGCCATTTTATTGATCCTTTGCAAATGTATGAATTTTTTAAGATCAAGAACCATTTGAACGAACTCGAAAAGGGAAAGCTCCAGCAGTTTAGAGTTTTCAAGTGCTTGATAGTTGCTTCATCTGTATGCATATATGTATATGAATAAGGAACGTTGCAATGAAACATGTGAAATGACTATTTGTGAACAATTGCTTGCAATGAACCCATTCTTGATAATTATGATCATTGAAATTATTCACTGTATTTGTTGTTGTGATGTATTTGCTTGAATCGAATATCACGTTCCGACACATATCTGGATCAGTTATCACATTTTGACACATATCTGAATCGGATGTCACGTTTCGACACAATATTGGTTCAAGTATCATGTTCCAACACAATATTGGATCAAGTATCATATTCCATGAGAGGACCATTCCTGACTGTGTTATGGAATTAAGAATAACTTGTGTATTCTTTATATTTGTGTGTTTACTGGTGTTGTAAGTTCTTGTTCATAACTCACTTACTGGCTAGCCGCGTGATCCTACCAGTACATCATTTTTTTGTGTACTAATGCTGCACTTGCTCTTTCTTTGTTGAGTATAGAGCATCTTCAGGCGATTGCTGATAGAGTTCGAGTAGACGATCGTTAAGTTATAGAATTCAAGGGTGATCCATGTCTTTCAGGCTACCATGAGTTCTTTCTATATCTTGCTTCATCCTTTCCGAACTTAGACTTTCTGACATTGTTGTTTTATGGATTTCGAGGTTTCACCCCCTTTTCTTTAGACTTGATATTTTATTTATAGTTTTAGTACAATGACCTTCATGTCATATGTGTTAAATTTCTGCATATTCTAGTTGAATTGACTGAGTTTAAGTGGGGACTTAACACCCTTGCTATATTAAAACTTGTTTTTGTATCTTTAAATACTTTTATTTATTGAGAATGTTGACTTTGGGATGTGCTATCGGTTCTCCCATCAGAGGGTTAGTGGGGTTGTCAATCACAATAGGTTAGGATCGTGACAAGTTGGTATCAGAGCCCTAAATTCGTTGATCTCGTTGTACCAAAATGAGTCTAGTAGAGTCTTGTAGAATGGTATGAAAACATCTATACTTTTCTTCGAGAGGCTACAGTATTGGAGAAAAAATTCTCTATCTTCTTACTGTCGTGCTAAAACCTGATTCCAATTGGTACCTGGTGATCCAAATTGGTATTTAACCTCTATCACATGGTTAGCACTCACTATAATGGTGTTCGGCCCATATCTCCCGTTGATCTATAAGAGGAGCCAATTACAAGAGGACGCGATCGAGGTAGGGGCAGGATAAAGGGACGCGGTAGAGATCGGGAAAGAGCAGTGCTGCCAGGGGTGAAGCTCCAGTTGAGGAGATGGCGAAAGAAGAAGCCCCTCCAGCACCCCAATATAAGGTAGACGAGAATATAGAGGTTGAGAAAGATGAAACTGTTAAACATGTGGAGAACACCTAAGCTGGGGTTGCCAGTCTTCCCCCTTTGGACCTAATATTAGCTCAGCAAATTATGGCTTTCTTGAGTTGGTTGGCTGGTACTGGAGCTATCCCAACCATGCTCGCAACCAGCTCCAGTTGCTCGCCCATTCGCTGCTACATCTCCTTAGACAGATGGAGTATTAGGCACTGATACCTTCTTTCGTCCCCTTATGGGCCCAGTAATGACCAGCACTAATCATGGCATATTGACCAAGTTTTTGAAGCTTAATCCCCAGTCTTCCATGGTTTTGAGAGTGAGGATGCTTATGAGTTTATCCTTGATTGTTATGAGAGGTTGCACAAGTTGGGCATAGTCCATCATGATGGGGTTGAGTTTATGACCTTTCAGCTGCAAGGTGAAGCCAAGAAGTGGTGGAGGGCCTATGTGGAGTGTCGCTCACCAATTTCCCCCCCACTTACTTGGGTTCAGTTTCATGCTCTATTTCTGAAAAAGAATGTACTCTGGACCTTAAGAAATGTAAGAAGAATGAGTTTATGGCCTTAGAATAGGGTGGTATGACTGTTGTCGCATATGAGGATAAGTTCCACGCATTGTCCAGGTATGCTACTCAGTTAGTAACTAAAGAGGAAGAGAAGGTCCGGTTGTTTGTGAAAGGATTGAATCCCTAGTTGCACGTATTGTCTGTCCATATGACCTCTTTAGGTAAGAATTTTAATAAAGTGACAGACTTTGTGAAAAAGGTAGCGGGATAGGTAACTTCCAAGGGATCTTATTCTAGAGGGTTAGGCAGGCCAACAATTGCAGCCCGACCAATTCAGTCAGCCATTCCCGCTTCTATGGGTAGTTTTTCAGGTACTCCACATCAGAATTCTACTTAGGAGGGCCAGGGAGCTTCTTTTATGCCAGGCAGTGGGTCATCTTTTGAGCACGACTATTTTAATTATGGAGAGCCGGGACATATAAGGAGAGAGTGTCCCCACTCTCGCGAGATCGATTAAGCACCACAGTAGACTAGAGTGAAGGTGTCGGCGGTGAAGGTAGTAACAGTAGAAGATGTCCATAAGGTGGACGAGGAGAAAATCCGAGAGACCTGAAGACTGAGGTAATGGTAACGCAGGTCAAGGAGCAGCGCAACCAAGCAGGGAGGTGGCCCGTCAGGATAATAGGGCTTAATTTTATTCCTTTCCAAGCAAAATTGGAGTAGAGGCTTCTGATGTGGTGATCACATGTACTATTCTTATCTGTGACCGGATAGCTATTGTGTTATTTGATTTTGGATTCTACTTTTTCATATGTGTTAGTACAATTTGCCATGGGTTTTAATGCAGTCTGTAATGCACTTGATGCCCCTATCCATGTTTCTACCCCTGTTGGAGAGTCTGTTATAGTCACCCATGTATATCGTACTTGTCCTGTTATGTTTATGAATTTTCGAACTTGGGCTGACTTAGTGATTCTAGATATGACTGATTTTCATATGATCTTAGGCATGACTTGGTTGTCCCCCTATTATGTTGTGCTTAACTGTAATGTAAGATTGTGTCTCTAGAGATCTTGGTTAGGGAAAGATTAGTATGGGAAAGGGTGTACAAGACTAAGTCAGCTAAGGTCATATCCTTTCTTCTGGCTAGAAAAATGATGGGGTAGGGTTGCTTGGCATATTTGGTTCATATTCGGGATGTTAATGTTGAGTCTCTTATTAGTGAGTCTATTTTGGTAGTGTCTGAATTCAAAGAAGTGTTTC
The DNA here is from genome assembly GCF_947179165.1 of Solanum dulcamara. Classification (NCBI taxonomy): domain Eukaryota; kingdom Viridiplantae; phylum Streptophyta; class Magnoliopsida; order Solanales; family Solanaceae; genus Solanum; species Solanum dulcamara. Next base: position 68,181,684 of record NC_077245.1, read on the forward strand.
CTACTGACTTGTCCGGTATGCCTCCTGATAGAGACATAGATATTTGTATTGACTTGGAGTCGGGCACTCACCGAATCTCCATTCCTCCTTACCGCATGGCTCCAGTAGAGTTGATATAGGTTTCATACGTCCTAGTGGCCCTCCCCGTGGGGTGCTCCGGTCTTGTTTGTTAAGAAAAAAAATAATAGCATGAGAATGTGCACAGATTATCGGCAACTGAATAGGTTCACCATTCGAAATAAGTACTCGTTGTCTGGCATAGATGACCTTTTTGATTAGTTGCAAGGTGCTGTTGACACCCAATTTTGACCAATCCTTAACTGTTTTTTGGATTGCTATCTTAATACAAAGGGCATTTTTCAAAATTATTTCTTTATTAAATAAATAAATTTATATTTAGTTTTACCCAATAAAGCGTATATTTTTAAGTTCGTAATTTATAATATTTTTGCTATTTATTAATAATATAACTATTATCTTTACTATCTTTATATTTTAAATAACGAGTCTCATACGTTCAAATGTTCTTTTTACTTGTCTATTTAGCATATGTGTGTATTTTCTTTATATAAAAAAATAAAATAAAATACATTTCTTAACTAAGTTTATTTTATTATATTAATTACGCATTTATCTTAGTATGTACTTACGTACGTTATACATACATACATTTACATAGTATATACACAAGTAGCGGTATAATTTTAAAATCCCAAGTTTAATCTCAACCATCCATTATGTCTTTGATCAATGTCCATAATTCATTCTATTATTTTCCTATACCCAAACCCTAACCTAAACTAATTTTTCATTCTTTTTTTTGGTCATCTTCTCAAAAAGAGAAGAGAAGACAAGTCGCCGCCTCTCTCCTCCATTCTCTCCCCTCAACTCTCGATCTCTCTCCTCTCATGCACCACCGAACCCCTCTCTTCCACTCGTCTCCGAAAAAAACTCCGACAAACCACGCCGAAAAATCCACCATAGTCTCCACCACCCTCTCAAATCTCACAACGCCACACACCCCCTAACTCCTTTTTTCTCCGTCGTTTCTTCCCCCCTCTATCTCACCGCTGGCGAACTACCATAAAAACTGGCAGCAACAACAACGAAAAGAGCATCAATGCTCTCTTCAACTCCGACGGCAGGCAGCCGCCAACGACGGCGGACAGCAGCTCCGCCACCAACAACACGAGCGGCGCCTCCATTAGACGAACAAGACAATAGGTCGAAGACGTATCTGTAAAGATCCGTCTTGGTACGTTTCGTTTAACTCTTATTTACTATGTATTGTTCATACCCCGTTTATGATTATTGTGTACATGTTGGGCTAATTATATTTTGTATTCAATGTTCTTAACAAATTTCTTGCTCGGGAGTGTTACATTCCGTATTTTTGCATTTTGGATTATTCGTAAGCTAACGATTATAAATTCAAGGACTTTTAATTTTGAATTTTAAAAGGACATGATTTGTTGTAGATGCCAAGTTATATGAATAATTTATGTGTAGTAAAATACATCTCAAGAAGGACCCTTAAGCCAAATCAAAATAGAAGCCATCAAATATGTTTTTCTTAAAGTCACGTTTCGGGTAAGCTGACTTCGGGAGGCCATAACCTATTTATAATTTGAGAATTTGGGAAAACTCTCAAAATAAAAGTTGTAGATAATTGAAATATCTTTTCAACCATAGGTCGTGGGATGAAATGTGATATCGGAGTAATAAGATATAGATATTTTAAGTCTGACAGGCCAAACTAAATAGTGAATTCGGCCCAACCCAATTCTAATTCGGGTCAGGCCCAATACCCACGAAATTAATCTAATTTTTATCTCTTCCTTCATACTTTAGACTAAGAAAATATCCAGAAAAATTTCCAGAGAGAGAGAGGGGAAGTTCTTGAGAGAAAAACAAAATCCGACCAAAATTCGAGTCCCGAAATCCGAAGCTCATGAAGAGAAAATTGTTGTATGTCGCGTTGGCTTCAATTTGAGCTAGATATCAGCCAATAAGGAGAAGATTTTATGTGGTTGCTGCAAATTTAAGGTAATATTAAAGTCTCCTTTTCATTGTTAACAAGTTTAGTTAGAGTTTTAACGGATTAGAACGGAGAAAATAGTGTTATAAACTAGTTGGTGATTTGTTGAGATTTATGGGTTGAAGGGTTGTTTTATGTAGCTGAAATGGATGGAATTAGATTAGTGATGATGTATAATAATGGTTGATATTGTTTTGATGTTGTTGATGAGTTGTTGTTCTTGAATTTGGGGGAAAAAGGTGTATGAAGATTGTGAATGTTCAAACCCGTTTTTGGGAATTGAGTAGCTGGTAGTAATTCTGGAATATCTCATTGTGTAGACCTTTGATTTTAGATATTAAACATGTTTTGGAAAGCTAATACACGTACCTACAACTCTTATGTTTATGTATTAGTCTATATCTGCTGTTATTATGTCGAAAACTGAGGATGAATCATAAGACAAATTCTGTCCAGATTCTGGATTGAAAAATTCTTCATGTATAGTTGTTCGTATTTTGATGATATCTCTTTGTAGAAAATGATTTTTGAGTTGATTTCTTTTGAATTGGAAACTTAAGACAGAGATCTAAATGTTTCATGGAGGTCATAAAGTCTAGTTTTGCCGTTTTTATTTTCAAAATTTAGATACAACGTGAGGTACTTGAGTTTCCGAATTTACTGCTTTGGTAACATGAGTCGGGTGGAAATATTCTAGGCTTATTGTCAATAATAAATCTTATTTTGTGTCAATATTTTGGATTGTTGATGTTGATTGATGATTATATTGCTGGTTTGAAAGTGGGAAAAGTGAGCGGTATAGGGGAGGTGCTGTCCAATTTTTTTAGAAATAACCTACTAATGATAGATTACGTTTTATTCTTGTCCATAGCTTAACCATAGTGCTTAACGTTTTAATATAGGTTGAGACAATATTGGACAACATATATATATAAACGCTAAAGGTATGTAAAGTTAACATTTTCTTCTTTTGGCATGATCCATATGAAACGAACGAATGACGTATGCTTAAATTCCAAAGAAACTCTTATTCATAGATATACTCGGATGGCTACCGTTCTTGATTTTCAAAATTTATATTATTATGTCTTGACTCATGTGTATGATTCCAGCCATCCTAGTTGGTATACCTCATGTTGTGGTATAATTCATATTTTAGTATAATCCATAATTGGTGTGATTCATAATGACTATTGTCTTGGTTTTCAAATGATGGACTGTTTTGCTTATTCTATTAAGTCTCCGATAATGATCAAATTTCACAAGGTTGCTAATGATACCTTATTCGTGCATATTGTTATGGTATTATTCACCAAGTCCTACGATAGGCCGGGTATGTTATTATGTATGGATTCCACTACATTATTCACCGAGTCCCTTACTAGAGGGCCGGGTACGTGATATGATAATATGATATTATGATGATATGATAATATGATTATGGCACCGAGTCCCATAATGGGTCGGGTACGGTATCAGTGTACACTACTCTATTCACCGAGTCCCTTGCTAGAGGGCCGGGTATGGTATATATATACATATGACGATATATTGATATAATTGTGACACCGAGTGCCATAACGGGCCAGGTACGATATATGATAATGATATGCATGTCTTCATTTTATAAGACACAGGTACAGTGATTTATTGATTATGATACTTGACTCCTGAATCTTTATTTCAGATATGATCTCCTTTACGATATTTTATGCTTTATATACTCGGTACATATTTCGTACTGACCCCCTTCTTTGGGGGGCTGCGTTTCGTGTCCGCAGGTACAGATACTCATTTTGTAGAGCCGCCACCTTAGGATTCTACTCAACGAGTTGAAGTGCTCCATTGTCTCGGAGTCTAAACTTTTGGTACTAATCCTTATAATGTATATATTTGTGTATTTAGGGGTACGGCGGGGCCTTGTCTCGTCATATGCTATTGTTAATCCTCTTAGAGGTCTGTAGACACATGAGTGGGTTGTATATAGATGTTGTCCGGTGTACTAGTATGACTTATGTTTTTGGACGTTTACATTCGGAGTGGAAGCCTTGTCGTCTTACATATTATGTTATCTTATTTTTGACAATTAAGACTCCCCAAGAAATAGGTGATTTTAATATATATATATAAGTAACAGTTTGAGACAACGTGCTACCCATATAAATCCTATATCATATTTAATTACCGATTGACTATAGATAATAGGTGTGTATACGAGGGTCCAATTCGGACACTAGTCACTGAGCTAGGTCGTGACAGGGAGATCTAGATCTTCTCATACTAGACTCCGCCTACGAATTTTTTTTGTTTTATAACAAATATTGGGCCGATTGATTATTTTTCTATTATTCATATTCTCTTGCTTATAAGATCCATATTGTTCACATATTACTATATCACTTTAGTTCTTTATTTTTTCTCCAAATAATTTGATAAACTTAAGATTCAAAGATTTTTGTTCATTCATAATCGATTAAGATTACAAAGCATACTTATGTTGTTCTTGTTCTTGTTCATATTCATGTTCATGTTCATATTCTTACATTTTAATTGTGTATAAAATATAGATCATTTTTTAGATGATTATTTGTTTCTTGGTCGATTAAGATTATTAGACATGTTTGTGTTGTTGTTTTCTGTCCATGTTTATATTCTTGTATTTAATTATGGACAAGTATAGTTAAGGATTTTTACGGTAACATTGTTATTATTTGCCCTTGTGTAAATGCATATCCTTTAATTTGGGTATCAATTTGATTAGCTAATTGATAGCTTGATATTTTGATCTCTGAATTTAGGAAGAAGTTTTAGTGTTTTATTGATTATGACATAATTTGTTGATTGAAATATTTGTCTGTTGAAAAATAATTATACTAATTAACATTTTTCTTAATTTGCTAGCATATGATAATTATTTTGGCATATATCATAATTAATCTTGTTCCTTTATAAAAATTTGAAATAAAGTTAGTACCCCATACTACTATATAATATAAAAACTCCTATGATTGTCCCCTTTCCTTTTTCAGAATATATATATATATATATATATTAAGAGTATGCTTGTCCCCTCCCCATTTCCTTATATGTATATATACTAATTAATTAACAGCATGCGGATTCCACATTATTTATTAATTTACCCGCTCCGCATTATTTTAATCATCTGCTCATTCCGCATTATTTTATTAATTTGCATATTCCACATTATTTTAATCATCCTCCATTCCTTATTTTTTGGTTATATATTTGAGTACTCACTGAAGAAATAGGAGGGAGAAATTAAAAAAAAAACGAGAGAGTTAAGAAAGAAGAAAAAATATTTTACATTTCTTACATCTCTAACAAAAACAAAATAAATAAGAAGAGTTGTCTTACATGTTTTAACATCATTTTCGTTTGTTCTCAACATCACAAGTTAGATTTATTTGCCTATTCTTCCTAACTGAAGCATCCAGGTTAGTCTTAATTTTTTTTTTACACGTGGGTCTATTAGTTTAAATGTGTTCTCATGTTTGTTTGACTGTGTCGTTTGAAATAAAATATATAATCATGTCATACTTCTATATTATTTGTACACTGCTTATATTTTTCTTTTTATGATTTAGCAGGGGTTTGACTTTAAAGTTCAAGACATGAAGATTTAGTTCGGAACAAGATTCAGATAGTTTTAGTTCTTGTTTTATTATTTCCATTTATTTATTATTTTTTCTTAATCATTTTGGGTTATGTAATAATCCATGTATGTAAACTCTCCATAATAATAAAATAAGTTGGGGACTGTCTAAAGGGGGAGGGGAAACCTATGTGCTAGCTGTGTTTATTTAAAATGATATATGTGTAATGGTTAAAACTATGCTACCTCAACATGCTAGGATTTTAAGTTTAAATAATATTTGAAGTGTGATTTAAGAGGTCTAGTTCATGAGTATTCAAATGATTATTGTCTTGTGTTCTTTTAAAGAGTAAGTCTTTTTCTGAGTGGTTTAAATATTTATTAATAACCTGCCTAACTTTTATATGTCTTTTTAAATTTTAATTATATTATTAATAATCAGTCATCATCTATTTTATTAATCATTCGGTATTACGCACGCAAACTTGATAAATCTATAATTATGTCTTAATAAAAGGGCACGTCTACAAAATACGTTCACTTTAATATTCTGCACACTAAATTTTAGTAAAAAGTTTGCAGACCCTATTTAACTCAGCATATGCAATAAATGAGCTTTGTATGAATTGTTTAATATTTCAACATGTCTTTTTTTTAGTTAGAAATCGTGCCTATAGGATTTAATATTATTTCAAGCATGTAGAAATCATGTAGGTAAAATATTTTGAGTTTATTATATCCATGGGATCTAATAATATTTTCAGCATACTTTATCATATAACAAATATTTTTATAAGTAGTATGATTCTAGCATACCAATTAAGTAGATATCATGTCTGCATGCCATTATAAATATTTTTAGCATAATATTATATATAGAAATCATGTCCGTAGGATTCCAATAAATATTTATCATGTTGATCTAGTTTGAACCCATGCCTGCAACTTTAATTAATTTTCTGCATATTATGTTACATAGAAATTACGTATATAGTATTTATATAATAATTTTCAGCATGCTAAACTTGTGAGTAGAAATCATGTCTATAAGATTTTTAATAATTATTTATCATATTATTGAAATCATGCTTGTAACTTCTTAATAAATTTTCAGCATATCATTTCATTTATGAACCATGCCTATAGTATTTTTTTTATAAATTTCCAGCATGTCATAAAGTATAAATCTTGTTCATACCATTTCTTTAAGGTCTTTACTTTAAATTAAAGTTGTCAATGATGTCTTTCTTCTATCACAAGTAGGCTAACAATTAAGATTGCTCTCATATGTCTAATTAATTAAACTTTGCTTCTATGTCATTTTGACTTAGCATTCACACACGCTTAATATTTACTTTGACCTTCACAATTTATTTGTGTTTTTGAGCATGCTAATTATTTTATGTAAAGGCTTACTTGAAATTTTATGTGCTAAATGTCGTTTTATTTGTTTTGTTTGACGATGTGTCTAATTAAGAAACCTATATTCTCTTTAGTCTAACACCTATCATAATAGTACGTCCAATGCCTCTTGAATATTAAGTTGGGACGTTAGACCCCTTTTAAGACGTTAGCTTTTATTATTTCTTTTAGATCGCTTTAGGATTATACTAACAAATAAATTTAGGAGGGGTAGGGGTAGATAGGCCCTTCGAAAATGATAAAGTCGGCCAGACCAGAAAAATGACAAAATACTATATTTTAGTCTTCTGATTAATAAGCCGGCACTGATCCGAAAAATCTGAATACATGAATTTTTATCCCGTCTATGTTAAAATATTTTTCTTTTATGTATATCTGGGGTAGTTTAATGTTAAAAATTAAAAGGTTTTCTTTTAGGCATCACTAATTTTTATTGCCTTTACTCTTATTTTAATTAGTTAGTAATGTTTATTTATCCTGTACTAATTCTAACATTAATTATTTAGTTTAAACTTAATTAAATTCCTTGAAGAGAACCCATTTTTTATGATCATTTGTTCATTTAAATAATTTATTTAAATTATCTTTTTTTTAATCATTTTTATAGCAAGTCTATTACTCTTATAAATTATCTTGAATGTTTTAAAATTTATATTCTCTCGAAATTGTTTAATACTTTGATTATTGTTAAAACGCATTTTCCCAAAGTTAGTCAAATAAATTTTAAATCATCGGACAACCGCATGTTAGTGGCTATTTTAAGTGTTAAAACCTTCTTAAAATAGTAATATGAACCTCGTACCTTTTTCTCTAAATTTTTAAGACTTAAATCTGTTAGGATCTTTTAAATTAAGTTTTCTTAATTTCTTTAAAAAATTAAGTGGCGACTCCTCTTTTTACTAAAATTGAGTTTTTCTCTAAAAAGTTGAAATTAATTTTAAATCGTCTATATTTCAACATAACAGTTACGCCGGTCTTTTAAAAAATTAACCTAAGGTCTGGGTACCATCAATTGAGGATGAACCCAGAGGATGTGCACAAAACAGCTTTTAGAACCAGGTATGAGCATTATGAATTTTTTGGTGATGTCGTTTGGGCTGACCAATGCACCTACAACCTTCATGAGTTTGCCGTCCTACATTGATAGGAGTCAGGTCTGCGTACACTTTACCCTTCCCAGACCCCACGATTTAGGATTTCACTGGGTTATTATTGTTGTTGGTGGTGGTGTTCAAGGCATTTCTAGATTCATTCATGATCATATTTAGAGATGATATTCTGGTTTACTCGAAGAGTAAGGAAGAACATGCAAACCATCTTCATATTATTCTGGGTGTCCTGGGAAACCGAAGTTATATGCAAAATTTTCGAAGTGTGAATTCTGGCTATCTTCGGTTGCCTTTATGGGGCATGTTGTGTAGGAAGGAAGGGGTAATGGTAGATCCACAAAAGACTAAAGCGGTCAAGAACTGCGGTCGACCTAGCTCTGTAAGAGAAGTTAGGAGTTTTGTGGGACTTGCCAGTTATTATCGCGGTTCATGAGGAAATTTGTTTCTCTCGCCACCCATTTGACAAGGCTGAATTAGAAGGAGATACCATTTGAGTGGACTGATAAATGTGAAGAGAGCTTCCAAAATCTCAAAACTTTTGTAACCACGACAACTATCTTGACCTTGACGGTTGAAGGTAAAGATTTCATTATTTATTGTGATGTTTTACATTCAGGTTTGGTGTTGTGTTGATGCAGGATAAGAATGTTATAGCTTATACCTCGCGGCAGTTGAAGTTTCATGAGCGGAAATACCCGACTCATGATTTGGAATTGACAGCGATAGTGTTTGCTCTAAAAATCTGGAGGCATTATCTCTATGGCATCAAATATGAAGTGTTTACTGACCACCACAATCTACAAAATATGCTCACTCAGAAAGCCTTGAACCCGAGGCAACGAAGATGGATGATGTTGCTCAGGGATTATGATGTCACCATCCAATATCATCAAGGTTAGGCTAATGTGGTCGCAGATGCATTAAGCCGGAAACCAGTGAGCATGGAAAGTCTAGCTTATTTTGGATCATGTAAGCGACCCTTGGCTAGAGAGATTTAGGCCTTAGAGGCCAAATTTGGGAGGTTGGGCATCTCATAAAAGGGTGAGGTGCTAGCCAGTGTTGATCTAAGGCCTACCTTTGTTGAAGAAATTAAGGCCAAGCAGTTTAAGAATGCAAACTTGAATGAGATCAGAGAAAAGACATGTTGGGAAAGGCCAGGATGTTATCCTTGATGCAGGTGAGGTGCTTAATTTTAGGAGAAGGATTTGTGTTCGTCGGGTAGATGGTTTATTCCAGAAGGTGCTATCTGAATCTGATGGTTTATAGTATTCTATTCATCCTGGTGTGACAAAGATGTACCAAGATTTAAAGTGACTATATTGGTGGCTAGGCATGAAGAAAGACATAGCCGAGAATGTGGCTAAGTGCCAAAATTGTCAGCAGGTAAAATATGAGCACTAAAGGCCTACAGGTTTACTTCAAAGAATGCTCATTCCTGAATGAAAGTAGGAAATGATAGCCATGGGTTTTATGGTGGGTCTTCCAAAGAATTTGGGGAAGTATGATTCTATTTGGGTTGTCGTTGATCGATTGACGAAGTCAGCCTATTTTATTTCAGTCGGAGTGGACTACAATGTGCAACAGTTGGCAAAGATATATGTAAAAGAAATAGTAAGGTTGCATGGGGTGCCCTTTTCTATCATCTCAGATCGTGGGACGCAGTTCACTTCCAAATTTTGGAGAAAGTTACATGAGGAGTTAGGCACTCAACTCACTTTCAGCACAACTTTCCATCCGCATGATGGGCATTCAGAGAGGACCAATTAGGTGTTGGAAGACATGTTGAGAGCATGTATGATTGATTTTAGAGGACACTGGGATAAATTCTTGCCTTTATGTGAGTTCTCCTATAAAAATAGCTATCACTCTAATATTGAGATGGCACCATTTGAAGCCCTTTATAGGAGGGGATGTAGGTCTCCATATGGTGGTTTGAGACTGGGAAAGTGAAGCCATTGGGGTTTGACTTGGTAAGAGATGCTCAAGATAAGATACGGAGCATCCAAGCTAAACTTCTAGCAACTTAGAGTCATAAAAAAGAGTATGTTGGCCGTAAGGTAAGGGACACGACATTTCAAGTTGGTGAGCAAGTTTTTCTAAAGGTGTCGCCCATAAAGGGAGTGATGAGATTTGGTAAGAAGGGCAAGCTCAGTCCTCACTACACTGGCCTCTTCGAGATTCTTGACTATGTAGGGCCAGTGGTTTATAGATTGCCTTTACCACCTAACCTATCTGGGTTCCATCCAGTGTTTCATGTGTCCATGCTGAAGAAGTATCATGGGGATAGAGATTATATCATTAAGTGAGACTTAGTTTTTCTAGACAAAGATCTTCAGTATGAGGAAGAGCCAATGGCAATTGTTGATCATGATGTCTAGAAGATAAGGGCTAAAGAAATTAAGTTTGTGAAAGTTTAGTGAAAGCAACGTCCAGTAGAGAAAGCTACTTGGAAAACTGAAAAAGAACATGTGAGATAAGTATCCCCAGGTATTCGTCGGATCAGGTACTACTTTATCTTTGTCTTAGCCCCATTTTCCCTAGTTGATCACTCAAGGACGAGTGATGGATAAATTGGTATATATTGTAACGACCTTTTCCCTTCTTATAGATAAGCCAATGGGGAAGGAATGGGGCCAGAAAACTTGCAGGTAGTGACTAGGAAATATTGAGCCTAGGCTAGGCTTGGATGAAATCTGAGTTAGGTGAGGTCTAGGGTAATCCGGTAATGGATGGGGGATTGAATTTTTAGTTTGATTTATTGAACTGGTATCCAAGATGAGACAAAGTCTGTATGGCTTTAAGAAATTATATTCGGGCGAGTAAAACTTCCAAAGTTAAACTTGCCGTAAGTATAATGTTAAAATGTCATGAGATTAGGGTGTGTTGTAAAATGGGAGGCTTAGGGCTCAAACATAGAGATTTTGTCTCCGTGCATCCCGCTAGGGCAGGGCGCTAGAGCGGAATAGTCCTGCTAGGACGAGACAATCGGTATTAAAATTAGGAAAAGTCCCCAAAACATTATTTTTCTACAAACCTTCATTCTTAAGAGCTAAGAGGCGACCTAGGGCAGTTCCTCACCTTCTTTCCATGAATTATCGCACCAACGGTAAGTTAATTACTCTCGTACTTTGTAATTTGATTCTTAAAATGTAAAATCATACTGGATCATTATTGGGGGAGGGTTTTGGCGTGAAATTTATAGTGGAAAAAATCCTAGTTGGGCATTAGGATCATGGATTTGGTCAAGGGTTGAAATTTTGTTATAATTCAGATAAATTAGGCCATTTTATTGATCCTTTGCATATGTGTGAATGTTTTTAGACCAAGAACCAACTGAACGAATTTGAAAAGGGAAAGCTCCAGCAGTTTAGAGTTTTTAAAAGCTTGGTTTCGAGGTAGGTGATGATTTTGTCTTTCTGTATGTGTTATATGTGCTTGATAGTTGTTTCATCTGTATGCATATATATATGTGTGTGATTAGGGAACGATGAAATAAAACACGTGAAATGACTATTTGTGAACAATTGTTTGCAATGAACTTGTTCTTGGTAATTATGAATGTTGAAACCATTCACTGTATTTGTGGTTGTGCTATGTTTGCTTGGACCGAATGTCACGTTTTGACATATATCGTAATTGGATATCACGTTACGACAAATATCTAGATCGAATTTTATGTTTTGACACAATATTGGATCGGGTGTCATATTCCTTCACACCAATAGGTGAAGTGTGAGTTCCATGAGAGGACCATTCCTGACTGTGTTATGAAACTAAGACTGTTAACTTGTGTAAGACTATTAACTTATGTATTCTATGTATATGTGTGTTTACTGGTGTTGTAAGTTCTTGTTCATATCTCACTAACTGCCTAGCCGCGTGATCTTACCAGTACACAATTATTTTGTGTACTAATACTACACTTGATCTTTCTTTGTTGAGTATAGGGCATCTTCAGGCAGCTGCTGAGAGACCTCGAGTAGACGATCGTTAAGTTATAGAACTCAAGGTGAGCCATGTTTTTCAGGCTACCATGAGTTCTTTTTATATCTCTGTCCATCCTTCCAAGACTTAGATTTTCAGACATAGCTGTTTTATGGCTTTCGGGGTTGCACCCCCTTTTCTTTAGACTTGATATTTTATTTAGAGTTTTGTACAATGACCTTCAGATCCTATGTGTTAAATTTTTGCATATTCTAGTTGAATTGTTGAGTTTATGGGGACTCAACACCCTTGCTATATTTAAACCTCCTTTTGTATCTTTAAATGCTTTTATTCATTAGGAATGTTGACTTTGGGGTGTGCAATCTGTTCTCCCACCGAAGGGTTAGTGTGAGTGCCAATCACGGGTGTCAGGATCATGACAACAAGAAGACACTTAAACTTGTATAATATAATATATACATCTCATTGAGACTGATGTCTACTTGTAGGACACATGATGTCTACTTGATCAATTTTATATAAATTTAAATGACTATTTGTACACACCCAAGTTGGTTGACATAAATGTCAAATGAAATCGAGTTAAAAAACATGTTTATATATTATGTCTATTGTTTAAGTCTCATTTTTATCTTTTTTTTTTGTATATGACACAGAAAAACATGTGTATTGAATTACATAGATACACACAGATATACATAAAAGTACTTTCAAAGTATATATATACACTCTATTCAAGTTTTAAAAAAAATACTTAGGGGTTGTTTGGTAAAGTGTGTTAGGAAAATTAATGCATGCATTAATTATGTGTATTAGTAGTACCTTATTTGATACACTTTTTCATGTTATGTATAACTAATGCTCATTACTTATACACTCTATTGTGTATTAAGGTGTGTATATATGTATTACTAATACCATGAATTTTTAAGTATTAGTAATGCAAGAGGATCTAATGCATGCATTAACATGATTAAAGACTCAATTATCCCTCAAAATCTTTTTTACATCTTTTCCACCATAATTGTTGATGATATTATTGTAAATAATTTTTTTTGCAATACATGCTATTTTTAATACACTAAACCAAATAATGCATAAGAAATATTCTATCTTTAATTAATGCAAGAATAACTAATACAAGCATTACTAATACACTTTATTTAACATTATTTTTATACACTCTACCAAACGACTCCTTGTATAGTTATATTAAAAGGATGTTAATGTATAAAGATAACGATTAAAAGGTCCAAACATTTTGAGTTAAATGTTGTCTCCACCTTCTTCATTTTTTTCTTTTTTCCTTTCTGATTAATATACGAATTGTCCCATTTTCCCTCGACATAGGAAAATCAAAAAGGAGAAAAAGTAATTTGCTAATTTAAAAAATGTTAATTTCTTAAAACAAACAAAGAGAAAGAAAATCGAAAAGTAATTAAAGTGTACTTTGTCTGATTATCAGACAAGGCATGAATAAAGTAGGGATTTCGTTCCTAATTCCTTAAACACATTGAAAACATTATGAGTAAAGCTTGCCTACTAAATTGACAAAACAAACACGCAAAGAAAATGTGGAAAGCAAAGAATGGAAATGCGTGAAAGTTTAAAAGAAGACACTTTTTTTATATTAATTGATACTCTCTCTGTTCGATGAACACTTATTAGATGAACACTTTTAATTTTATATGATAATTAAGAAATCAGATTAAAAGATTTTACTATTTTATCATTTGTTTATATCAATGTAATATACGTAGAGTATAGAAATAGCTAGTATTAAAATTATTTATATTCAAAATGCCATATTAATTGTTGTGATAAAATAGAAAAAATTTAATTAATTCTATATTGGTTTAGTAAGTGATCAAGTAATATGAGACAAACATTGTTAGTAAGATATCATCTAATATGAGACGGAGGTAGTATATAATCTCACATATTGAAAAATAATTTAAAGAATAGGTAATTAATGTAAAGAATAAAACATGAAGAAAAAAAATTCTTAATATACTAAAAGTGAAAAAAGTAAAAGTAAAAAAATAGTTTGATCATGGATAAATAAAAGTGAACGAAGAGAGTACTATTTGAAAATTTTCTACTATTTTTCAATGGTACAATTTACCCAAGAATCCAAATTACATTTTTTTTTGGTAGCAATTGCGTGCCCTTTTTGTTGATAGTTTGTGCGGTCCCTCATTTCTTTTTACTCTTAGTTATCCGTTTGGTTATAAAAACTATGATTTACATTTTTTCAGAATAAATTTTACTTTACTTGAGAATTTGTATTTGGCGTAAAAATTCAAAAATTTAATTTGAAGTTATATTTTAAATTTGAAAAACAACTTATAGCTTCTGTCACGATCCAATTCATTGGGCTGTGCGAGTACCCACTCTATAACCTAAGTAGGGAACCCTTAATCCCTTATATGAAATAAGCGTTGTGGAAGTTACAGAAAAATTAAATAATAAGTCAAGAAATTCTATTAAGCCAGTAATAAATCAAAAACTCAAGTTTTATACAATACTCTGTTTAAACCCCCAAGAATGATAGTCTAAACAGGTACAAAAGCTCTATAGAACTTGACATAAGATAAATGAAAAGACACAGCTCCAACCACAAAGGAGGAAAAGTAGGAGCTATTGGGAGATCATCTTTGCCTTCACCGAGGGAACTTCACTGATCCTGCAACCAGACTATGTCAAATGGCATAACAAAAGTAGTATTAGTACAAACAACACGTACTGGTAGATATCATCGATCAATCTGATACCCACCTCATGATATCTATAGAGGAAAATAAGAGAGATCATAAATAATTAAGTTTTATAAGCCTGTTCACCCTAACTTGCTAATAAACTCCTTACTCTCACCCTTATAGTTCTTCACCCCTCTACTAACCATGGTTCACTACCAACTCCGGTTTATGAACTTGAGAATTGTAGGTTATGGGCCCACCATGCCCTTAAACATCACCCTAACATTTAGCCAACCGGCAACCTTAGCCACTCACGGGCAACACAACTACCACTAGTCTTAACCATTTACCTTATCAAAAATGACCTAGCCGTCTCATAAATACACCTCATAACTAACTCTGATTCTTACGCAACAACTACTACGACCACTATCACCTGATCGAAGCTCCAATGATAACAACTCCCTACCAACAAGCCACCTCCCTTTTTAAGCCTGAAGGTATAGAATATTCCACATATCACAATCTGACCTCACAAGTTTCTGCGTCCTTACTCACGAATGAGCCTATACCGACTCTCAGTCCTCAACTATTAACATCCACAAAATTGACGGGGTTCTTTCATAAAATCTTACTCTTTAATTCATTAACAACTACACTCACTATTCCAAAACATACCAGATATCAACGGGTCCTCGCATGGGATCATCTATGCACACACTTGGCCCTCTCATGGGACCCAGACTCAACCATATATGGTCGGAACATGACACTCAATTCAAAAATATGTCAGAACATGACACCCGATCCATTAATGTCTTGAAACATGATACACGATCCAAGAACGTGTCGGAATATGACACTCGATCCAAAAATGTATCGAAATATGACACTCAATCCTTTAATATGTTGGAGCGTGATACCCCATCCAAGAACATGTCGGAACGTGACACCTGATCCTCACAACCACAAAATCCACATTTATAATTTAATTAGGCAAAAAGAACAATGGACGTAACATCACTCAAGTCTTGCACTCAATCATGAAAGGTTTCTAACCCCTAAGGTTTATCATAATCTTTCTCGTATTACCTACCAATATACGTACAATTACGACATTTATGAACACGCAAGTTCAAATGTGATAATACCATCACTAATTTTTTTTCCAAAATCATTATACAACTTCCTTACCCAAGTCACCTCAAATTAGACCACTAATAACACCCGAATTTCTACCCGTGATCCGTGACCAAGAGCCTAATTATGCAACCTTTCATTAAATTTCTTGTATACTACGTAATGGGTATATATAGATTTAACTACTCAGATTAGAGAAATCTAGCCTACCTAAGCACCAAGCAGCAGTGGAGAGATACATTAGCTCCAACCCTTGGTTCTAGATGTTAGACGGGCAAGACAAGCTTGAAGTCTACCAGTTGGAATTCCTCCGGGGCTGAGATTCTTTCTTCCCTCCTTCACAAATATTGAGCAACCTTTTTGAGGGTTTTTACAATAACCCTCGTCCTTAACTTATCCTTTGGAAGAAGTGGGGAAATAAGAAAATCGTGACTTAAGTTCTGTCCAACGATTTTCTGCTTTGACGGCAGGAATCCCGCTGGAGCGGCCCCGCTGTAGCGGGACTATCCCGCTCTGGTAGGATATTGGGGCCCAGATGAAATATTTTTCTTGCGATTTCTCCTATCTTAATTAACGATGTTTCGGGTTGTTACAACTTCAACTTATTTTCTAACTCTCTTTTAAATATATTAAAATACGAATATTATTCCACATTTATAAAAAGTATAACCAATTACAATAAAAGCTAATATTATTGGGACTATGCATAACACGAACTATCATAACTAATGTAAAAATAAATTCATAACCATCATAACTAGTACTTAATATTATTCAATTTTCAAAAAATATTAATATACATAGAGAGAGACAATATCCAACAAATCCTAGGTCGGTGTATGTGTAATCACTATGTAAATGTATACATCTATAGCACATACAAGTATATACACTGCATATACAGCATATACACATTCATTATAACTACCATCACAAACCACCTGCTCCACCAGTGCAAATAGGAATGTCAAATAAGTTGGTTGAGCTGAATTTGGATAGATTAAATTAAAATTAATTGAGTTGAAAGTTAGTTTGAGCTAAAACTACCAGAATCGGAAGCAGACGTAATCGAAAGAAAGCTTGGACCGAATGAAAGGGGCTTGCAACGAACGAAGTGACGGGCCCCTTTAGAAGATAGGGGGCGACTTTCTTGTGGTAGTAATTGCGAACATCGAATTAAAATGAGCTAAAAAAGTGTCATAATTCATTGTTTACTAAATTTTAATTTTTTTATTTTTTATTTTATAATTTCTTAAGTACCTCATAATTTTATTTTATTTCTTTATTATGTCTATATACAACGTATTAAATAAATAATATTTTTCTTGAAAAAATTTTGATCAGGTTTTGTATGGATCAATTTGGGCTACATATTAATCCATTTTTTAAAAGGATTAAGCTAAATAATCTGAATTAATAAATCAACGGGTCATTATTTCCATGATCTAATGTTGCCTAATTGTAAACGATATATATTATGAAGAAAAAATTAGTTAACATTAGAGTCTTAAGTCAAGAAAAAAGATTCACATATATACGATCTCTAATCTAATTGGATACTCTTGTTAACAATATCCGTTGTCACTAATTGTTGACTCATCTTGAACAGGTGGCTGTTAACAAGAAGTCATCTTTATATGAAGCAGAATCTTGGACGCATGATAAAATTATTTTCGTGTGATTTACAAATTAAGGATATAAATTATGAAAGCAATTATTAATATTTGTATTAGATTAAAATGTCTACATGCATCAAATTTTTTGAGATATGATATTTTTTCGAACCTTACTAACGCAAGATATTTTGTGCACTTAACTGTTTCTTATATCCTTTATTCTTTTGAGACAAATGGTTGCATTCTTCTTCACGTTATGCATAAAAATAAAAAAACTTCTAAAATCTTATTGTATATATAATTTTCACACAATCACATCTAAGTATATATATACAGTTGAACTTTGTATATATAATTTTCAACTACATATTTTGTTTTAGCAAAATGTAGTGAATGCGTTAATTTAAATTGATAACGAACGGATTAAATATTGGCAACATTCCTTCCGTTCATATTTATTTGTTCATATTTAACTTGACATACTTCTTAAGAAATAATAAATAAAATTATAATTTTACTAAATCAACCTTGCTAATTATTATAAGTCATTGGGAAATAAATAGTACTTAATAATAAGGGTAAAATAGATATAAAATGGTAAATTATCTCTTAATTTTTTAAATTAAATTAATAAAAATAGATATTTATATTTAATATAGTGGACTAGTTAAAATGGACGAAGGGATATAAAGTATTAGTTTGAACTTTAATCAATTATGTCCTTATTTAGTGTACTAATCTTGAAATTGTTCCTTGTATAGGTGGACTATTTTATCTAGCCACTAATGTATGTTCTGTTAACTTGTCGCAAATATATAACGTTTCAAAATTAATGTTTTTTTGTCTTGCTTTGAGACAAATGGTGCACAAAATGAGGATTCATTTGTAATTATAATGAAAATGTGTGGCCCTTAAGATAGATATAGAAGAACTAACTAGCTAAAATCTGATGATATTGCTATTTGGGAGGAGCCCATGATAGCTAATTACGCCTAGTGTCCCCAAAAGTATCTGGTCTTGAATTTAAAACGATTTTAACTTGAAAAATTTATACCTCTATCACTAGATACTTTATGACTCTTGTTATAGAGGCAAAACTTAGCTCCTGGGCTTTATAAAACTAACTTATGTCGCATGGACAATAATTTATATTATTTTAATAAGTCTAACTTATGAGATATTCTATAATTTACGTCTTATGAGCAAAAGTTAGAACTTATTTCTGATGAACAACATACCTAAATTCTAACTTTTGCCTATTAAGCAGAACTTTCTGATCAATTATGCAGGTTCATTGTCTTTAAATGTCCTGAACGTCTATTTTATAAGCAAAACATCTGTCTTATGGCCTTATGGGTAAAAATTGTCAAGCAGGATCAAAAAAACAAGACCATCCCGTCAGATTTTTTTTATGGGAGATAAAAATATCAATACCAATCCATTTTAGGGTCATTTTTTAACTTGACCCGATTTGGACGATGAAAATCGTCTCATTTTGACCTCCAATTGTAGGAGGAGAAATTAGAGGAAAATTTACCAAAATGTTCTACATGTTTGGAACACGTTTCCACATTAATAAGCAAGATTGTTATGCATCTTAATCTCAATTTCTTATGTTGTAACTAATCTATACAATAATCCTAGGATTATTAAAAATTAATTTACACGTTAAAGATACTAAGTACTAGGAATTATTTTTTTATGTGCTATAGGTGAGCTAATGTAGTTATCATTAACCAAAATTAACTAGACGTGACTAGCTAGGCCAAGAGGATAATTTGTGCACGTATGGTTGGTTTTGATTTGTGGGATCCCTTTTCCTCTTCACTCATCAAAGTATCTTCTATTCTTGGGACTACTTGGCATTTGATAAGTTGGAGAAGAAAAAACAGCCCTAATTTTGATATTGTAACCGTGCAATATCAAAGATAGAGTCACGATTTTGAAATTTATGTGTTCTGAATTTTATTTATTTTAATATTATTGAACTTTAAGTTAATAATCTTTACATTTATATCTAATGAGTTTTTAATACAAATATAGAATTTTGATTAAATTTACTAGATTCGGATGAATCTGTAGCCGATACTTTAGTTTTGCCACTGGGCAATAGTATAACAAAATTGCCAGAAATATTATTTTGGTTAAGATCTCTTCATTCTTAACTAAATATTTTAAAATTGAACACCGAGATTGGAGAATCAATTTATAACAAGAGTTTATTCTTCTTCATAGACACATTTAATGCAAATCTAAATTAATCGAATCAATAAATTTTGATATATAGGTGAACCGATAATTTCAAATCTCTTATGATTAAATTGGAAAGAAAAGAAAAAAAGGCATTGATTGGGGTTACGTCACCATTTTCTCTTTCTTGTTGATATATGACACCAATTGAATCTTGCAAATTGCAAGGTGGTAGTATCTTGAAGATTCTATTTCTTGGAGTAACTAACAACTACTATTGATACTAGTACTAATGTTTTTTTTTTGTTCCCGCTTAATATTCGATATTTGTATTAGAATTTAATTAAATTTAAATTTGCGTCGAAAAATCTCAGATTAGGGATAAATCGCTCTCTAATAAAGACGATATCGTACTCAGAAAAATTCAAATTCGAAATATCTAATCAAAAATAAATAAGTATTTACCACTACAATACAATCCTGGTTGATGTACTAGTATTATAATCTTTCTTTTCTCCATCACTTTAACTTGTATTTTTAACGCACGTAATCAATTAGCTTTGAATTTGAATGTCCAAGGATACTTATTTCAAGACGCTACCTAATAAACTAATCAATGATCAACAAAAATAGAAGCATAGTAATCCTTCTATATATGTCCCTAATTGTATGACAGTTTATTTTATTTAATTTTGTGATGTCATAAATATTATATTATTTTTTTAAAAAAAATAGTTGTATAATTTAAATCAACTTAAGAGGTTTGATCAGAGAATCAAATTCATTTAAATAGTAATTAAAGTTAATTTTTTTATGTGATTTTTTTTATTAAACTAATTTGACAACCATTATTTAACAATTGTCAACTACTATTGTATAAGAAAAATTCAAATTACCTCCTAAAACCTAATGCCAACTCAAATGATATTCAACCTCCTAAAATATATTTGTTGAGAATTTGGAAGTGGTGAACATTTTAATTACTGAAAATAAAACCTTCATTATTAGTTAAAATAAACAAGGGAAAATTTAGCAGTTTGGTAGCCCAAACAAAAATATTTAATTATTTTGGCCCAACTCTCAATTTATTATCCACTATAGTCCAATCCTTTTTTTTAATACAACACTTTTGCTTCACATACAATGAAACCTTTTGTTTTGCATACAATAGAATGGTTTTCATACACAAAACCTCAATCAAACTACAGTACATCTCACTTTTTTGACCTTTCTTCAAGAATTCATGGTTGAAAAATTGATAAAGGTGAATATAGGTTGCTTGCCGATGGTGAGCCCGCTCAAAACTTGGTTCAGGTATGGAAAACCTTATTACTATATTATGCGGTATGGTATAGTTTAAAATAATTACGGTTCGCAACAAACATATTCGGTATGGCAAATCTCGTTGTCATATATACAATATATATGTATATCAGTTACCATTATACAATTTTTCTGACAAATATACATATACAATTCGACATATATATATATATACAATTTGCCTCTCTCCTCCTTCTCTCGATCTCGCTCGCCTCTCTCCTCCTCTATCTTAATCTCGATTACCAGATATACAAATACATATGTATACTATTTACATATATATAATTTTTAAAGAAATATACATATACAATTCGACAAATATACATATATAATTCTCCTCTCGTTCGCCTCTCTCTTAAATCTCTCAATATTTCTCACCTCTCTCCTCCTCTCTCTCTCTATCTCGTTTGTCAGATATACCAATACATATGTATACCAATGTTTGTATATTTCTATATACAAATAATTCATGGGTATAGCGATTGTATAATTCGCTACAATATTTGTATAATGGCAAAATTTAGTTTGCCATTATAATTCATTAGAAAAACTATACCCATATTGAGTAATTATTCTTAAAAGATTTGCCATATCTGAAAATTTCCCTTTTGTTATATCTGGGGACTCAACTTCTTTAAGTTTGATGTGCTTTTGGTGTCTCATGAAACTAATTTAGCAATTCATTGCTTACAAAACTTTGCCAAAATTAACTAATTCTGACAAGTCCAAAAGGAGAAACTGTGCGCGTATACAAAGTGGGAGATGAGTAATTTGATTGAAAAACAACATTGTATATAGTCCGTCCATTAAAGAGGTATGTAAGTTGGGTTTAGAACATTTAGAGGCTAGATAGAAGATTGCTCATCCAGCCCAGCGGATTCATTATTTATGCGGTAGGGCAATGCAACTGAGACAGTTTGGTCCATATCCGGTGTGAGCATTAGAGTATTAAGAAGACCTTTCCCTATTACGAGAAGATCGAAAAGGATGAACCTCTAGTGTACTAGTTATCATGCACACGGTAAATGTTGGCTAGCCATGTGCGGACCGAATAACCGCTGAAAGCATCTAAGTAGTAAGTCTGCCCCAAGATGAGTGCTCTCATAATCTGACTTCCCCAAAGTTTTCGGGTAGCCCATCAAAATGATAGTCAGAAAATGTATATTTTTTGGACATTAATGTATGATATACATATAATATACATGTTTTAGGTCAAATATGTAGCTTACCCTTCTTTCTCTTTTCTTCTTTTTTTTTCATAAAAGATTACATATTACTATAGATTTATTTTAACCTGATAATTTAAAAACTTTTTTTTTGGTCGAACTAACAGATTTTATTAAGAAAAATCATCCAATGGCCCTGTATTACAAACTACTTCTACCTCCTCTTCTTAGCCTCCATCTATCAACATCTATTACAATCTACTTCTCTATGTATAGATTTTCTATCCAATTTTTATCTTTACATTTTGTTTTCTTTTGTAAAATGTCCATCATTCTACATTTGCTCTCTTCTTTGATCCTATTCAATATCTTCGTGGGTATGGTTACTGCTTTTGCTTGCCAGATATGGTATATGAGCGTTGTCACTATTGCTCTTATAAGAGATCTACTTATCTTCCCTTTGGCTCTTCTTGCGATTCTGCTCCATAGCCCTTCCAGATCAGTTTTGTTAATGTTCACATCTAGTCATTCGAAAATTCCTTGTAAGCATTTCATGGAGTATTCACATTTAAACAACAAATGACTTATGCTCTCTGGATTGTTTCCACACAGTAGGCACTCTGTGTCTTGACATATTCCCATCTTTGCTAGTTTATCTCTAGTTAATAGCCTTTTATGCATCGCAATCCAGTATATAAAGCTATGTTTAGGCACATTCGTATTGTTCCAAGTTTCCCTCCACCAAGGCCATTGGCTCCTATTTCCTTTCCTCCATAGGTAGCTGCTTTGAATTATATATTCCCCATTGCCATGTAACCATCATCCTCCAGAATAACCTGGTGCAGATCTGACTTTAATGGTGCATATTTTCCTCCAGTACTAGCTACAATCAGTAGGAGGTCGATATTTCCACCACTCTGCTCCTTCAATATAAATGTGGTTCACCAATTTTACCCACAGATCATCAGTTTTGTTTGCTATGTTCCACACATACTTTTCTATGGCTGCTTCATTCCACTTCACACATTCTGCTATACCTAATCTTTCCTCTTTTTTGCTTTGGCATACTGTCTCCCAAGTTATAAGTGATATTTTAGAAGCATACACTTGCCCACTCCATAAGGAAATTCCTCCATATAGCGGTGATAGTATTCAAAGTCTTCTTAGGTAGAAGAAAAATAGTTGATCAGTGCACATGTAAGTGTAGCAGTACTGAATTCACCAATTGTGATCTTCCAGCATATGATAGATTCCTTGTCCCCCATGTTTTGATTCGTTACTTACCATTTTATCTATTAGTATTTCACAGTCCACTATTGACAATATCTTGGAGGATATAGGGACTCCCAAATACTTAAATGGCAGTGTTCCTTTTGCATACACAGTTAATTCACAAATGTCATCTAAGCATTGTTTCTCCATATTGACACTGAAGATGTTAGATTTTTCAGCATTGGTAGTTAGTCCAGAGGTCTAACAAAAAGTTATTAATCCTTGCAACATTAGTTTAATTGAATCAAACTCCCATTTGCAGAACAACAATATGTCATCAGCAAAGCATAAATGGTTTAGCTCAGGTTCTTATAGTTTGAGTGATACTGGAATCCTTCCTGAGTAGTAATCCATTTCATCAATCTGAATCAATCTGAAAAAAATACTCCATGCATATCACAAATAAGAGGGGGGATATGGAATCCCCTTGTCGCAGTCCCCATCTTCACTGTATGTTTCATACACTCCACCATTTATAACACTCACATATTGAGTAGTGGTTATGCAACCTATTATCCATTTTATAAATTTATATGGGAATTATAAACCATATAGCACTTCTTCCACAAATATCCATTCAACACTATCATATGCTTTCTTTAAATCAATTTTTAAAAGGCAACTTTTTGTGGTATTCTTTTTGTTATACATGCTCACCAGGTCTTGGAATATGAGTATATTTTGCACTATAATTCTATCAGCTACAAATGCACTTTAATTTATTGAGATAATACTTGGCAGAACCAGTTTCATCCTACTACATAACATCTTTGAGCCTTGTAAATAGTATTACAACATGTGATGGATCTGTAATCACCAATATTTTCTGCATGTGAACTTTTTAGAATAAGGTTGATCACTATATTACTTACTTTATTCAGCATTTCCCAATTTTGAAAAAATTCCAATACCCCTTTAGTGACATCCTCCCGACTGTTGCCCAGCAATCCTTAAAAAATTTGCTTCCATATCCATCAGGTCCAGGTGCTTTATTTCCATCAATTGCCCATATTGCCTGCTTAACATCCTCTTTTGTTAACTCTCTCGTTAACTCTTTCCTCTGATCTTCATTTATCAGCATTCCTCTCTGTATTATCCCACTATAAGCATGATGCCTACTTTGATTACTAGTACCCAGTAGTTTAGTGTAGTATTCCACAAACATTTTTCTTGCCTTTTCGATTTTTGTATGTTGTATCCTTTTTGCATTTTTGATTGTGAATATTTTATTAGTATCTTCCTTGCTTTAATATAGTTGTGATAGAACTTAGTGTTTCGGTCTCCTTCTTTTAGCCATTGTATTTTACTCTTCTGCCTCAGAAATTACAACTTTGCAGTTCTTAATACCCTCGCCTCCTGTGCCAATTTGTTCTCCTCTGTATATAGGTCCATATTCATAGGATTTTGTTGAATTCTCACTTGACACTATTCTCATTTGATTATAGCCCTCTTGCTTCCACATCACTGAACCTGGTCTTATTCAAATTTCTTAGCACCTTCCTGAGTCTTTTTAGTTTTCCTACCATCCTGAACAAGTATCTACCCACTTCTTACTTGCCAACTCTCTCTCACCATGTCCTGGAACTCTGCACTAAGCTCCACATATTGAAGTATCTGAACTACTTCTTTCCTCTTCCATATCCATTCTCCTATTAAATTATTGCTGGACAATGATCATATAGTCCCTCATTCATGAAGTAGGATTCAGCTGCAGGCATTTGAGATATCCACTTACTGTTTACCAATACCCTATAAATTTTACTTTGTACCCTATCATTCCCATCTTGTTTATTGTTCCATATAAAGAATAATCCTAATGATTTCAAGTCTTGCAAATCACATTTCCCAATATATTGTCTGAATTCTTTTATTTCTACTATAGTGACTGGTTTGCCCAATCTTTCATCCTCATTTAGAACACAATTAAAGTCTCTTATAACTGTCCATGGCCCTGAGAGTTGGGCACTTATCCTCTCATTTTTTCTTCATAGTTCTCTTCTTAAACCTTGATCATTGTATCCATAAACCATTGTCACCCATAATTTCCTCCTTGTGCCTTTACGTCTTACTTCACTATGAATTAACTGTGCATCGCAATGTAATATGTTAACTTCGAACACCTCTGATTTCCATACGATCCATATTTTACCTCGGGATGTTTTGACATATTTGTTGTGAAAGACCAGCCTCTACAAAGGTTAAGAGAAGCTTGATTAGCTTTATTTCTCTTAATCTTTATCTCTAGGAGACCAAACAAGCAGACATTAGAGTTATGCATAAACAACTGCATTTCTCTCTGCTTACTTGCTGTGTTCAGTCCCCTTATATTCTAGAACCCTATTTTATCCATGAGGGATGGTTCCACCCCCTTCCTCCTTTGCCCCTGAATAGTGTATCTTTTAGTGTTTGCCCCATACTTCTTTTCCTTATATATTGTTTCTTCCTCCTTGTTTAATACTTCATACAACAACAACAACAATCCAGTCAAAATCCCATAACGTGGGGTCTGGGGGGTAAAGTGTATGCAGACCTTACTCCTATCAAGGTAGGATGATTGTTTCCAAGAGACCCTTGGCTCAATAGAAGCATAAAAAGAGGTCAAATAAGGCTAAAAAGTTCAAAGCGATATGGGAAAGCAAATAACGAAAGTGACACAGATAAAATAGAGTAATCAAAGTACAGAAAGTAATAGATAATAATAGAAATCAGGGCACAAAAAATTATAGTGCGCTAATACGCTTACTAATACGAAAGAATAATGAGAATATGTACTAGCTTTCTACCCTAATATAGGTCCTCCAACCCTCCTATGTAAGTTTATGTCATTGGTAAGCTGTAACTACGTCATGTCCTGTCTAATCACCTCTCTCTAATATTTCTTCGGCCTACCCCTACCTTTTCTGAAACCATCCATGGACAACCTTTCACACCTACGCACTGGAGCATCTGTGTCTCTCCTCTTCACATGCCCAAACTATCTCAGTCGTATTTCCCGCATCTTATCTTCCACCGAGGCCATTTCTACCTTGTTCCGAATAGCTTTATTTCTAATTCTGTCGCTCCTGGTATACCCACACATCCATCTCAACATTCTCATCTCTGCAACTTTTATCTTTTGAACGTTAACTAGCCAATACTCTGCCCCATATAACATAGTATGTCTAACCATCGTGGCACATTCTTGTCACATAGCACACCGGAAGCGAGCCTCCATTTCATCCACCCTGTCTTAATACGATGTGTGACATCATCTTCAATCTCTCTGCTGCCTTGCATGATAAACCCAAGGTACTTAAAACTACTTTTCTTTTGGATGGCCTGGTCACCAAGCCTGACTTTTGCGCCAACCTTCTGAGGTCATTGAACTTGCACTCTAAGTACTCTGTCTTAGTTCTACTCAGCTTAAACCCTTTAGACTCCAAGGTATGTCTCTAATCCTCTAACTTAGTGTTAACTTTACTACGAGTCTCATCGATCAAGACTATGTCATCTGCGAAAAGCATACACCATGGCACCTCACCTTGAATTTGTCGTGTCAATCCATCCATCACCAAGACAAATAAAAACGTACTAAGAGCTGATCTTTGATGCAACCCCATCACAACTGGAAAGTTCTCTGAGTCCCCTCCTACTGTCCTTACCCTGGTTTTGGCACCCTCATACATGTCCTTGATCACCCTAATATACGCCACTGGTACACCTTTAGCCTCTAAACATCTCCATAGTATCTCTCGTGGAACTTTATCATAAGCCTTTTCTAGGTCGATGAATACCATATGCAAGTTCCTCTTCCTCTCCTTATACTGCTCCATTAGTCTCCTCATAATATGGATGGCTTCTGTAGTTGATCGTCCTGGCATAAATCTGAACTGGTTCTCTGAAATAGACACGTCTTTCCTCACCCTCATCTCTACCACTCTTTCCCACACTTTTATAGTATGGCTTAGAAGATTGATACCTCTATAGTTGTTGCAGCTCTAGATATCCCCTTTATTTTTGTATAGAGGGATCATTATGCTCGACCTTCATTTTTCGGACATCGTTGCCATCTTAAAAATAACATTAAATAACCTAGTCAGCCACTCCAAACCTACCGAGCTCGCGCTCTTCCAAAATAACCCAAGAATCTCATCGGGTCTGATCGCTCTTCCCCAGCGCATCCTACGCACAATACCCTTAACCTCTTCTACCGTAATAATCCTGCAACACCCAAAATCATGACACCTCCCTGTATGTTTCAAATCTCCCAACACAATCTTTCTGTCCCCTTTTTGATTCAAGAGTTTATGGAAGTATGACTGTCATCTCTATTTAATGAGGGTCTCCTCTACCAATACTTTTCTATGTTCGTCCTTAATGCACTTCACTTGATCTACATCGCGTTCCCTTCTTTGTTTAACACTTCATAGTTGTTGGTTATTTTAACATAAGTTCCTGGTGTATCAATTATTCTTCTACTAGGGGATGTAACTTTTCTAAATCTTTCTCCATTTTCTTGGTTCTCCTACTGATTTACCTCCTAGACTTGCTTGTCTTTCTGTTTTCCATTCCCTTCATTACTATATTTGTTGTCTATGCCTTTCTGTTTCCTTCTACATTCTTTTAGTGCATGCCCAAAGTTTTTACAACTTGTATAGATAGTTGGTTTCCGTTCATTCTCAATCTTTTGCTCCACAATTTTGCCAATCTCATTCTCAAACATCACCATTGTTCAAGGGCATCTCCACTTGTACTTTAGCAAATGTTAGTCTCACTTGTTAGTTGTTGGTGTATCTGCCTTTAAAATGTTTCATACTAATCTTGGTATCTTTATAAGTGCATTCTTTCTCCAATACTTGATGTCTAGCCCTATTAATCGAATACAAATAGGTACCTTATCCATGATCTCCTTGGTAAGCTCAATATCCGGTCTCCATGGTTTCACTACTATTGGTTTTCAATCAAACATTTGTACTCTACCATCCTCAGCTTTGTCTTTATTCTCTTGACTATGAAATCTGACTAGAAATACTTCTCTATTGACCTGCGCAACTTTATCTATTCCCATTCCTTTCCAGATCCGGTTGAAATAACCCTCCATAAATGCTTGAGAAGGATTTGATCCTAGAACATAGCATATCACCGCTGTATTTTAGTATTCCACCTTATCCTTAATATCCTTCATTGTGACTTTTACATTAGGGCTTTTTCCTTCCCTAGACAGATCGAAACCCTCAGTTGCTTCACCGCTACCCAAAATTATACTTCACGAGCTAGGTTTACTAATATACGTTAATTGCGACTTACCAGAGTCATGCATCAGATTATCCTCTTCCTCCCCTTGATCCGCCCATGATGTTTCCCCACTCCTTCTAGGGCTAATTGGTGTTTTCATCCCAGTTATTGAGCTCCCCACTTGTACCGGTGTTTGTGTCAAATTCAGGGCCAATCAATACTTTTCGTCTGCTTAGCATCACCCGATTGTGGCACCCTTTTCTTACCCACCATATTACTAGTTGCCCCTGCTTGGATATGCTGCCCTCTCCTCCTTTTGTTTTGATTTCTTACCCATTTCAGCAATTGCTGAGAGAGAGTTTGTATTCTAGAGAGACTCTAGAATACTAATTTAAAAACTTTACATGGTTAGTGCATTACTGAGCCGAGGGCTTTCAAAAATAGTCATTCTATCTTGGTAGGAGTCAGGTCTACGTACACTTTACTCTTCTCAGACCCCACGTTGTGGGATTTCACTGGGTTGTTGTTGTTGTTATACCATGGTTAGTGCAATTAAGGTGATACTTATATATCTTTATTTCTACTCAATAATTTCATTTAATCTCTTCTTAATGAAGTTGTTTTCTTTCCATACACATTCTGAAAGTATAAAGGGACAAATTTAAATACATATAATAAACTAATTTATTTACAACAAATATAATCATATTTTATCTACAAATCAATAGGCAAAAATCATAAAAAATATACAGTGACTATACAATATAGATTACTTATACATGAGTTAGACACTTAATATACATTATGATATATTTTATACATGAAATATACAGTAAGTATACATGAATATACACCAAATGACCTTTTTTGATAATTAAAATAACCGAATGGCCATCTACTGTAATTATCCCAAAATTATTTACCCTTGGGATTGATTTATTTGGTTTTTGATAAGTTGGAGATTAAAATAAGACAAATCTATTATTGATGAATTGTGTTATTTTTATTCCAAGCAAGATTGTTAAAAAAGTCATATATCTCCACCTTAAGTCACTTGAATTGAAACTAATTAAATATACCTTATTTTCATTATATATATATAGCCATATCCAAATCAAATGGACACCACATGTGAATCATATTTTAATACAAATATAAATTTTATATTTTAATACAAATATCAAATTTTGATCAAATCTACTAAATTGAGATGAACCCGCAATCGACACTTTAGCTTTGTCCCTAGGCAATAGTATAACAAAATTGCCATAAATATTATTTTGATTGAGAGTCTTTCATTTTTAACTAAAGATTTCAAAATTGGACAGTACCGATATTGGAGAACCAATTTATACCAAACATTTATTCTTCTTCATAAATACATTTAATATGAACCTAAATTAATTAAATCAGTAAATTCTAATATAGGTAAACCAACAATTTCAAATGTCGAATGATTAAATTGAAAAGAAAAGGAAAAAAAAGCATTGATTGGGTTTACGTCACCATTTTCTCTTTCTTGTTGATATATGACACCAATTGAATCTTGCAAATTGCAAGGTGGTAGTATCTTGAAGATTCTATTTCTTGGAGTAACGTAACTATCGACTACTATTGTTACTAGTACTAATGTTATTTTATTTTATTTTCTTCTCAATATTCGGTATTTATATTAATAATTAACTAAAATTAAATTTAAATTTATGTCAAAAAGTCTCATATTGAAATAAAGCGCTTCTTAATGAAGGTGACTTCGTACTCTGAAAGACTTAAACTCAAAATATTTAATTAAGAATAAAGAAGTATTTATCATTACAATACAATATACTAGTACTATTATCTTTCTTTTCTCCATCACTTTAACTTCTATTTTTGGCGCTCTTAATCAACTAGTTTTGAATATGAATGTCCTTTTCTAAGGATACTTATTTCAAGAAGCTACCTAATAAACTAATCAATCATCAACAAAAATAGAAGCAAAGTATTACTTCTATGTCCCTACTTGTATGACAGTTTATTTTATTTAATTTTGTGATGTCATAAATATTATATTATTTTTTAAAAATAGAAGCAAAGTATCACTTCTATGTCCCTACTAGTATGACAGTTTATTTTATTTAATTTTGTGATGTCATAAATATTATATTATTTTTTAAAAAATAATTGTATAATTTAAATCAACGTAAGAGGTTTGATCAGAGAATCAAATTCATTTAAATAGTAATTAAACTTAAATTTTTATGTGATATTTTTTATTAAACTAATTTGACAACCATTATTTAACAATTGTCAACTACTATTGTATATGGACAAATTAAATTAACTCCTAAAACTTATGCAACTCAAATGATATTCAACCTTCTAAAATCTATTTGTTGAGAATTTGGAAATGGGGAACATTTTAATTACTGAAAATAAAAACTTCATTATTGGTTAAAACAAACAAGGGAAAATTTAGCAGTTTGGTAGCCCAAACAAAAATATTTAATTATTTTGGCCCAACTCTCAATTTATTATCTACTTTAGTCCTATCCTTTTTTTTTTTAATACAACACTTTTGCTTCACATACAATGAAACCTTTTGCTTTGCATACAATAGAATGGTTTTCACACACAAAACCTCAATCAAACTACAACACATCTCACTTTTTTGACCTTTCTACAAGAATTCATGGTTGAAAACTTGATAAAGGTGAATATAGAGGTTGCTTGTCGTTGATGAGCCCGCTCAAAACTTGGTTCAAATTTGATGATATGAAATTTATAGCTCTTAATCAAGTAGGTATTGTTGGGTAACATGGGGAATCTAGTCAGTCGCCCTCTACATTATTATTATTTTCATAGATATCTAATTATTAGGACCTAAACCTAAAGTTTGAGTTCTATTAGAGTAGATTTGATCCGGGTTTGGGCGAAAATTCAAAGTAGATGGAGAATAGGAAAGAATACAAGATGCATATATCTGTGTATTTCTTTTGTATATCTACCCTCGTATGTGTATTTGTAAATATGTGTGTGAAATATACGCATGTCAAAATGCACGTTTTCCAATTCAATTTGTACGAAGTTCGACTCCAAACCAGTTAAAATCACCTTCAATCTTCCTCGAACCTTATATATTGCGTCATCCAAATTTCGGTGTTTCTTATGTATTCCAACAAAACCTTTCAATGGTATAACCAGTTGTAATATTTTGTAAATAAGATTCCATGGCAAAGTGCTGATAATTTTTTTTCTGATTTCTCGTACATTTCTTAAACTTTCTCAACAAAACAAATTGGAATTTGGTACGATTGGTTGGGCTCAAATTGGGGCCTGTTAATTTTGGGCTCAATATTTGTTATATCTGGGGACTCAACTTCTTTTAAGTTTGATGTGCTTTTGGTGTCTGATGAAATTAATTTAGCAATACATTGCTTACAAAACTGCGACAAAATTAATTAATCGTGACAAGGCCGAAGGAGAAACATTAATATTGTATATAGTTCGTCCATTAAAGCGGTATGCGAGCTGGGTTCAGAACGTCATGATTTCAGTCTATATCCGGTGTGGGCGATAGAGCATAATCATGGGCGGAGCTACTATTGTCCAAGGGGTGTCGCGACACCCCTTAGTCGGAAAATTACATTGTATATATAGGTCAAAATTTGGTTTACTAAATTTATATATAAGTGTTGATACATCTTAACACAAGTTGAAGGGTTAGTGACTTAGTGTAGTGGTTAAGGGGTTGCAAAAATTATTTGAGGTTATGTGTTCTACCCTTACTAGCAACATTTAGCTTTTTACTTTATATTTTGACACACCTTAATGAAAATCCTGGCTCCACCAATACTGAGAGCATTGACTGAATCTTTCTCTTGTATGAGAGGACGGGAAGGACGCACCTCTGATGTATCCATTATTGTGTCCACGGTAAACACTAGGTAGCCAAGTACGGAGTGGATAACTGATGAAAGCATAAGTAGTAAGAACATCCCAATATGAGTGCTCTCATATTTCGACTTCACTAGAGCTTCCGATAGCCCATCAAAATAATAGTCAGAAAATGTTTATCTTTTTATATTAATTTATGGTATACATAGAATATACATGTTTTAGGTCAAATATTTAGCTAAAACACATCTTAATTTACTATAGATTTATCATTACTATAGATTTATTTTAGGAAAAATTACCTAAATACACATCTTAATTTACCATAATCTCTAAAATTCTCTACCATTTAAAAGTTTTACAAAAATTCCTTCTCGAATACATCAATACCCTCTCTCAAATACATCCCTATCCCCTTTCGGATAAATCAATACCCTCTCTCAGATACATCCTTATCCCCTCTCGGATACATCCCTTCTTTCTTGGATACATCACTCCCATTGATAAATGTATTATTCGCAATCCGTGAGGTATGTATCCACAGGTTTCCTGATGTATCCGAGAAGTACCGTGATGTATCCGAAATTCATAAAATTTTTGAGATTTTTATAATTTTAAAAAAAGTAGGGATAGAATGTAATTAGCTCTTAACACTATGAGATTCATCTTATTTTTACATTAATCTAACCTAATAATTTAAAAACTTTACACGGTTAGTGCAATTAAGGTGATACCTATATATCTTTGTTTCTACTCAATAATTCCATTTAATCTCTTCTTAATGAAGTTGTTTACTTCCTATGTGTACATTCTGAAAGAAAATTATCAACCCTTGGGATTGATTTACTTGGCATTTGATAAGTTGGAGATTAAAATAAAACAATTCTATTATCGATGAATTGTGTTATTTTTATTCTAAACAAGATTGTTAAAAAAGTCAATCTATCTCCACCTTAAGTCACTTGAATTAAAACTAATTAAATATATCTTATTTTCATTATATATATATAGCCATATCCAAATCAAATGGACACCACATGTGAATCATACATCACTCATAAGCTCTTATTTGTCATTTACTTTTTAGGTCCAAAATTGGTAAGTGTTAAAAAACATTATGGTTTTTCTCAAAAAAAAACATTTTATATGTCATAATAAGTGATGCAAAAACTTCATAAATAAGCTATTGACAAAATCTTGAAATCATGAGTCTTAATTTTTATGAATAGGAAAAACCACAACTTGCTATTTATTTATTTTTTTGGTAAAAAATAAAATCTCAAGTTGTTGATTTTGTGAACATTTTTTTATAAGGTGGTCACATCAAAACATTCTTTTGATATTTTCTAAAAGGACCACATTCATGGTCACTTGTACATTTTTTAATGTACCTCCCCCTACTGCATTTTTCTGTACTCTCGTGGTCCAATTGAGAAGAAACTTAGGCATTACACATTATAATCCAATTCATGTGACCCATTCAAGTGTGATTGACCCGAATTCATTTGAGCTGTTGACTAAATCTAATAAGTTGATTCCATAAGTTGCTATGGTAGTACGTTCATAATTTAATGAGCTAATTTTATCACTCTTAGTTTAGATATTGTCTTTGTGGTGTTTAGTGGAAAGTGCACAAATACTTGCTATTGGGGCGTCGTTTAACTTGTGTCTGCTTTTTAAAAAGTTTTAAACATATGTGACTGAAGTTGAAAATTCATGTCTGACTTCAAATGATTTTATCTAAAGTGTAACCCTGTGAAGGTCAAACATCAGGCATTTTTGCTTGAAGTTTGTAGGGTTTGCCAAAGTCTACTTTAGACATTTTTGATTGAAATGGACTTAACAAGACTAAATTTCAGACATTTTTCAAAAATTTACCTGATATTTCAAGGCTAACTTCAAATATAATTTTTTTTACTAAAATTGTGAATTTAACAAGATCAAACTTCAGACATTTGTATGGAGGTTGTAGAGATCAATGCATTTATGAATAAGAACAAAAAAAAAACTAAAACCTTATTCATGTGTTTTGAGGTTCATTTGAATATACAAAAAATTTGTCTTCGAATTTTAACAATCCAACACATAATCCAACACCCAAATCTACTCTAAATAAGACCAAATTAGAAACATAATTTTTATATATTAATAAAAACAAACCTCAATAATTAATTTATTAAAATAACAACAAATCTAACAAACTTATTTTGCAATAATAATAATTTATCATTATTTTTAAGACTCATTTAATTTAAACTCACGTTTTATATTTAAATTTCAAAAGACTCCGTTTTTGCCATGTTCGATTTGCGTGATGAAGTAACTAGGACGGTGAACTTTTGTTTATGTCCAAATTTGATAAAGATCGAGTATATATTACTCCCACTATTTTATATTAATTAAATTTTTGAAGAATTTTTTATTATTCAAAATAATTAAATTATTCAAAGCTCAAGATAGATATTTTAAATTTTTTCTATGTTTGCCCTTTTATATATTGAAGTTTTATATTTTCTAAGAAATAAATCACACTACTTGCAAAGTTATATTTATGATTTTGTAAAGGATAATAATAAAAAATATAATTTAAATTATGTTCTTAAATATCTTTTTTAATATATGAGCATTATCTAATAAATTCAGTTAATATGGAATAAAGAAAGTAAGAGATTAATTTGCAAGTTTGTGATTATTAGTACATGGAATTGAATATGCAAACATTTGGACACATGAATGTGCGGGCAGAATAGGTTTTTGTGCAACATTGTCCAATACGTCATGATTAGTAGAAAAA
Source organism: Solanum dulcamara (assembly GCF_947179165.1). Lineage (NCBI taxonomy): Eukaryota > Viridiplantae > Streptophyta > Magnoliopsida > Solanales > Solanaceae > Solanum > Solanum dulcamara. The sequence continues at coordinate 68,217,104 of NC_077245.1, forward strand.
TTACCTCAATATATAATTTATTTTACTATATTAACTAAAATTTTCTACTATTTGAAAATAATTATAAAAAATTCTATTTTTGGATACATCAATTTAAGAGATGTATCGATCGAATATATTACTTTACACAATGTATCGATCGAATACATTACTTTACGTGACGAATCAGGACGTGTGTGATGTAACGAGACGTTGAGTGGTGTATCCAAAATCGAGACGCGATATATCGAAATATTGAGGGATGTATCCAAAACTGAAGGGCGATGTATCAGAACGTTTTGGAATGTATCTAGATTCCACCAAATTTAAGAGATTTTTGAAATTTTAAAAAATAAAATAAAAATAAAATGTAGTTAGCTTTAAACACTATAAATCCGTGTAATTTCTACCGATTAATATGGCTCTAAGACCAATAAATTTTCAACCACCAAACATTTGTTAACAAACAACAGGCAATATGCATGTATGTCAACTAGAACACGAGCAGTCCCTTGCGTCGATTCACATGTATTATGTCTCCCAATCCTCTTGTTAGAAGATATATTTAGATTATGTATCACTCCCGTCCTCTAAATTTATATGCTCCTTTTTGAATTTATATATATATAAAAAATTAAAATTAAAATTAGTTTTGAAATTTATGGTCTAAAATAAATTCTAGAGATTTGTATAATTATAAATTATTTTATTAAAGGTAAAAAGGAATTTTAAAGTTATTTTTAATTATAGAAAAATAATATTTTAAATGGAATAAAACAGAAAGTGTATCACAAAAATTGAGACAAATAAAGTATCTCTTTTTTTTTATATATATATAGCAAGAGTAATTAATTATTTTAGTTTCAAGGTCAATTTGTTTACTCGTCTTGATAATGTTTCTTATTCCCTAATAAATCAACTAATTAAACTTATATTTCTATAATTATTCAATCCTCTGATCTGTATATTTATTCACTATTCAGTAGACAGAACTTGTCACATTAGTATCAAACTCAACTTTGTTACGTAAAATGGTGCAAATGAAATTGTATAATTATATTTTGTTATCTCAATTTATATGACACCGTTTTTTTTTTAATTTACCTGAGAAGAGAAATGATATTTTTTAATATTCAAAAATAAATTACTTTAAACATTTTTATTTTGTTATTAATGAAATAATTAATTATGCAAATATTTACGAGTTGTTTTATAAGATCAAGAGTCTTATAAATTTTTCTTTGTTCTTAAATTTTGTGTTCAATCAAATAACATGACATAAAATGAGATAAATGTATATAACCAAACTGAAAAAGAATAATTTCAAAGACTTTCCTTCGGGTTTTGCTTTGTAAGACTATTCTCCCTCATGACTATGATATTACACTTAATTCCCTTATTTTGAATTTTTGGGAACACTTCTTTTAATTTATGTATTATTAATGTAAAAATGTTATAATTACACTAATTTACCCTCTCTAAATCCTCTTTTGTTTACTACTCCATCTGTCCCATTTTATATGACACTCTTTCCTTTTTAATCCGTCCAAAAATGAATCTCACCTTAATATAATTAAAAAGAATTTAATTTTAAAATTTCTCTTTTACTTTTAATGAGATGATTAGCTCACCTTTTTTCTTGTACCCAGGGAGCACGAAGATGTACAGGACGATCCGCCCACAGTATTGGTGGAAAGATAGGAAGAGGGACGTCGCTTCTTCTCATCATATTAAAGGAGCGCGGCTCTGTATGAGGCTCGTACTGCAGAGCAAGCGGTATCGGCAACCAAGACACCCTTCTCTGTCGAATGAATCTTCAAATCATCATCTTCAAACCACGGCTCCGATCACGCATACATTTTCTTGCTCCGTTTCTTTGGTACCCGAATCGGAGAACTATCCACAAGACCGCTTCATGCTCCAAACTCGAGAAGTAGGCAATAAAGTAGCTGGAAAATACGGAAATAAAGGTATCATTTCGCTGAGTAGGATTCGACAATGGGTTTGAGTCTGTGATTGTAAAACTTCCTTTTATCAATGCAACACAAATATCTAAAAAATATTTTAGATCATAAGCTTCAAAAGTCTTCCTTAATTTTAAATACCATGCCAAATCAAATGAATCCAACATAAAATAAATCAAACGGAGTACTAGGTAGTTTTATAATATTTTTTATTAATTTTTAATTTTCTAATTTAGTCGGCTGACTATTACTAATGCTTATAGAAAATGGAGCAGACGACCTACTTGCCGAAACTTTTAAAATTAGCTTATTTTAATTTTTTAAAAAATGCTTTTAAGCTATTTTTAAAATTAGAAAATATTAATTTTTAAAAATAAAAAGTACATTTATATATATATTAAAACAAAAAAATACAACATCAAAAGAGACAAAAAAAATTGTAAAATATCGTAAGTTCCAAAGATCAACGGTTACAAAAGTGTCACAAAGAGTACAAATTGATCACGACACGTTAAGTTATAGAAGCACCGTTTAAATCTCACGTCTCCCACGTGCTCTCAGCTTTCCTGCGGCTTCAAGCCAAATAATGATAAATGCTACATTGAGCCATCGTTTGGATATTAATTGGAACTTGAAATAAAAATATTTTCTCCATTTATATATTACCCTCTTCATTTCATATTAAATGAATTTTTGAGAATTTTTTTATTGTTTAAAAAAATTGAATTGTTCAAAGTTCAAGATAGTTGTTTGAAACTTTTTTCATATTTGTCCTTTCATTTATTAAAGTTTTATATTTTCTAGAATATAATTACACTACTTGCAAAGTTATATTTATGATTTTACAAAAGACAATAGTAGAAAGTATGGTTCAAATTATGTCCTTGAATGTTTTTCTTAATATGTGTTCATTGCCTCACAAATTTGCTTAATATAGAATAGAGGGAGTATATGTTTTCATATTATTAAAAGTACAACAACAACAACAACAACCCAGTGAAATCCCACAACGTGGGGTCTGGGTTATTAAAAGTATTTATTTAAAATTATTTATCATTTTTCTAAAATCAAGATAGAATTACTATTGATGGATAAAACACATGAATATAGAATATATTAAAAAGAGTTCAAGAATAAATTAATTTAACACCATTCGTATTTATAAATTTTTTAAAACGTGTAAAAGGAAAAATGGACAAGTAATATGAATTGAAGAATGTAACAAATTACTTCTTCTAGTATTTAAAATAAATGGTGTTTTATTTTTCATTTATTTCAAAATACTAATTGATGGTTCTTCACATATTTATGAAGACATTAATATTTTTTTAGTTTTACTTTTCTTTAAATAAAAAGAAATTACATAGCGAAAACATTACTAAAAAGCTATATTTTAAAAAAGATATTTATTGTAAATTGGTAAAAGTATATCTCACATTTTAGGAATGAATAAGTTTAAATAGAGGGGTTGGTGTGAAACAAGTGAAAGCTTCTTTTACTGCTTGTTTGATTTGTTAGAATTGCTCCACTCTTAATTAGACATTTCGAATTCGATCTTTAGAAATAAAAAATATCATATTGAAAGCGTCACCTTCAATTGGCCCTACAATGTACTATTCAAATTTAATCAAAGCTTTAATGTAAACTCCAAAAATCGAATAAAAAAAAAAAAATACATACATACACACAAAAACAGTACGTGGGCAAACCATAGGAAACTAGAAAAGAAGGCTCGACCACAAAGTGAGTGCCCACCAAACAGTGGATTATTAATTGGTCTAATTGTAGTACTGGACATAGAAATCATGATTTCCCATAAATTAAGAAGCCATGCATGTTCAAGAGGATCTTCATGTCTCTTAGGTGCTTTTATAATTTAATACTCCCTCCATTTATTTTAATTGTAATGATAAAATTTTGCATAATTCATAAAAAAATATTAATTAGGAGTGTTATTCGACTAATATACTTCTTATTAATTCTTTAATCTTTATCTATTTACGTGCCTTTTAATTTTAGAATAATAAATGCTAAGGCTAAAGTTGAGAAAAGATAGTTAATTCTCTATTGATTGTTTAAATTGACAACTATTTTGAGATAAATATTTTTAATATACATGACAACTAATATGAGACGGAGGAAGTGCTTTCTAACTTCACTTGACTTACATATATAAATGGATCGGCTTTCTTCCCTGCTGCATGGGCATCACTCTATCAATGAGCTCCGGATGTATCTTACCTTATATACTTACTTATAAAGTTAAGGGTAATTTAGTAGGGTGTATAAGAATAATATTGAATAGAGAAGACTAGTTATACAGGTATATAATGCTTGCATTAGTTATGCTACAATTATTTCTTATGAAGTGTTTGATTTGGTGAATTAAAAATAAAATGCATTGCATAATCTTTACATCAAAAAAAATAATTTCTTTAGAAAAATACCTTTGACGCTCTTTAGCGTAGAGAAATGGGAAATATTTTGAGAAAGGATTAAGGGGTAGTTATGTCATTAATCTATTGTAACGATCCAAACCGTCGTTAATTAAGCACAGAGGGAAATTTTAATAGGAGTAAGTCAACTGGGGCCCATATCCCACCATAGCAGTGCCGCTCCAACGGGATATCGGCCGCCAGAGCGGGAGAACGTGGGACAGAACTTAAGTCACGATTTTCCTAATGCAAAAATCCTCCAAAGACTACTCCTGACTTCGGAAGAAAAAGGGAAGGAATCTCAACACTGGAAGTTTTTCAATCGACAGAATTCAACCCTATCTTGCCCGTCAGACATCTGAAATCAAGAGTTGGAGCCGCTTTATCTCTCCATAGTTGCTTGACACCCAGGTAGGCTAGGATCCTCTTATTTGAATATTTAAATCTATACCCATTGCGTAGTATAGAAGGGAATTTAATGAGAAGTTGTATGATTAAGCTCTAGGCCACGGATTATGGATGAAAATTCGGGGGTTATTAATGGTCTAACTTGAAGTGACCTGGGTAAGAAAACTGTGTAATGATTTTGATGAAATTGGTGCTGCTATTATTGCATTTAAACGGGTGTATTTGTAAATGTCATAGTTGTATGTACATTGATAGAAAATATGAGAATTTTTGTGATAAACCTTAAGGTTAGCAACCTTGATAAGTTAGAGCAAGACCGGAGTGATTTATGTGCATATTTCTGTTGCTTAATTAGATTGTAAATGGGAATTTTGTGGTTGTGAGGATTGGTTGTCAGGTTTCTATACATTCTTAGATCGGGTGTCACGTTTCATATATTAATAGATTGGGTATAATATTTTGACATATCTTTGGATCGGGTGTCACATTCCAACATATATATGGCTGAGTTTGGGTCTCATGAGAGGGATAAGTATGTGTATTTAGGGATGGTCCCATGAGAGGACTCGATGATGTCTGTAAACTATGTAATAGTGAGGGTAGCTATTAATGAGCTAGTGAAAAGGAAATATAAAAGAGCCCTTTGATCTTGTGGCATGTTATTAGTAGAGGACTACGAGTCAGCATATATTCATTATGGGTAAGATGGTGGACCTTGTTAGGTCACGTTGAGATATGTATGACATTATATACCTTCAGGTTTAAGGTAAAGGTTGCTTGTTAGCAGGGAGTTGTTCTCATTGGAGTTTCAGTCAGTAATAGTGGTGGTAGTAGTTGTCATATAGAAATCGGAGTTGGTTATGAGGTGTGGTTATGAGATGGCTAGGTCCTTATGTTGTAAGGTAACTAGGTTAAGACTAGTAATAGTTGTATGGAGCCATTGAGTGGTTAAGGTGGTTGGCTGGCAATTGTTAGGGTGAAGTGAGCAGTAGCATAGTAGGCTCATAACCCATAGGTCTCAAGTTCGTAACCGGGGTTGGTAGTGAACCCGTGGTTAGTAGAGGGGTGAAGACTATAAGTGTGAGAGTAAGGAGTTTAGTAGTAGGTTAGGGTGGAATAGTTTATAAAATTTAATTGCTTATGATCTCTCTTATTTTTTCTGTACATATATTATACGGTGGGTATCAGATTGATTGATGGTGCCTACCAGTACGTGTTGTTTGTACTGATACTACTCTTGTTATGCCACTTGGCATAGTCTGGTTGCAGGGTCAATGGAGTTTTCTAGGTGAAAGCAAAGATGATCTCCCGATAGCTCTTACTTTTCCTTTTCTATGGTTGGAGCTGTGTCTTTTCATTTATCTTATGTCCTATTTTTGTAGAGCTCTTGTACCTGTTTTAGACCAGCATCCTTGGGGGGTTTTAATTGGAGTATTATATAAAAACTATTAGAAGTGACTTATTGTTGTTTTAATAGAACTTTCTGACTTATTATTTAATTTTTCTGTAACTTTTGCAACGCTTATTTCATATAAGGAGTTAAGGGTTCTCTAACTTAGGTCATAGAGTAGGTGCCTGCACAGTCCGATTGGTTGGGTCGTGATAAGTTGGTATCAAATCCTAGATTACCGGTCTTCTAGTACAAGAGCAAGTGTGGAATAGACTCTTGAGGATTGGTATGTTGATGTCCACATCTAATCTAGGGGAAGCTATGAAACATTCTAGAAAAATCATTCCATTTCTTCACTCCCTTTATGCTGCCTGTTGCTTGTAGTACGGGTTAGGCCTAATTGGTATCTGAAAATTTCAATTGGTATCTCAACAAGGTAAACTTATTGTCGTAGTCACGACTGCAGGAATACAAGCAAGAGAAGTTGGAACCGAGAAGGTTCTAATTGGTATCTGGTCATGCAGGCCGAGTAAATACATAGATGATCAACTAATGATTACTTATGAAGCCAATTAAGTCAAGGAATTGACCTGCTTGTGTGATAAGGTTCAGAATTTGTAAATATGTGTAGTGTTTTCTACCTGATTTACAATGTGTGGATTAGCTTGAATTTATGGTTATAGTACTTGTTTGAATCATGTGAGGTGATTAAATGAATAATGTACCTACCTGAGTGATATAATGAGAACATGTGCACGGTGTTGCTGGAATTATTAACAGACTATGAAGTATGCATGCCAATTACTTAAAATTATGTGGGACATAATTGCGTGGACTTCTATAAGTCGTAGTCGAAAAATAGGACATCATGGCTGGGTGGTATGCAATATCCTAATGATAAACAGTCATGTGATTGAGGATGTAAATTCCTGACTTGATCAAATGATGCACCTATTTGAGTGCATGTTATCCCCATTGTTATAAATTACCCATCGTGAATATGGTAGGGGGAAGAAACGATGAGTAACTATAAGAGAAACTCTAGATTCGGGATAACTAGGATCAGTTGGGAGATCATGAGAAGCTAGTGAGGTTATACCTACTAGACTGTGGTTTTAATGGGTCCTTTAAAAATAAATTTTTGATGTATTCCTTCCCAATAATCACAGGCGTCTCTGTGTGTGTGATGTGCATCGATTGTGTGTCAGTATAATGGGAGAAGGGGTTTTTGAAACATGTAGTGCTGGATTCAATTTTGGGAGAGACCACGCTGAACCTATTCTTGAATAAGTCAAGCGGGCCAAGTCATAGCCCTGAGAATCGTAAAGGGATATGGGACAAGGGGAGTTTTTCTTGAGGTTCTGTCTTAGAAAATCCCGCTAGAGCGGGATGAGGCGAGATAGAATCCCTCAAAGGTAATCCCCTATTTTCCCCAATTTTGCAAAGAACTCTGAGGGGCGATTTAAACAATCTTTGTGACCAAAATAGTACACAACAAAGACAAAGTAGTACATAAATAGATAGTTATATATATATATATATAGAGAGAGAGAGACTGACTGCGGTGTTAAAGGAATTAAGTAGCATCCAAGTGCTTACAAAAATAAGGAAAACAGTAAAGAAAGAAATAATTGTTTGTTACTTTCCCAAATGGGGAAAACCAAATTATGACAAACTCTAACGGGAAAAAGAGGGAGTACTGGAGGGTACTCTCCTTCCCAGGCCTCATTCAGGAAGTTGAACTCGAGGTAGTCGCCAGGTTCCAATGTGGAAAGCTCTCTCTAGAGAGTGACACAGGAGAAGATAGTCTTGATCGTCTTCCACATCCGCATCATGATGCTATCCCTCTCTATGCTCTACCTCCTCTTCCATCGCAGCTGACATCGGAGCATCTCAATCTCCATAGCAGTGGCTGGTGTCACTAGAGTAGGGGTCTAGGAAAAATGCCCCCTAGTCACCTCTAGACCGAAGCTAGGTCCTCCTCCAAGAGAGGGTTGGGTGGTAGCTGCGACTGAGTGGGAGGAGCAGCATCCTCGTCCTCGACCCCATCTTCCACTACCCCTGCTGCTCAATTACTCTTGGCCCTATCCGTTCTCTATTTCTTTTGTCCTCGAGAAGAAACCCGCCTGATAAGTAAGGAGTGAAAGGATGGATCCATGGGGAGTACCTCATCAGAATTCAGAAGCGGCACCCCGACCATCTTGCATATGGCGGAGATCAGACCCAGCAGGAAAAACGCTTTTTTATTGTCCCGATAGAACACCTTCTATTTTGACATGATTTGGGCTCCCACATTTAGGCCTATCCCCTGGATGGCGCAAGACACCACTAGAGCCCGTAGAAAGGTCACATCGGTGCGGTTGCTGGAAGGGCGGATCCTCCTGGCCACTAGGTGTAGCCATCTCTTGGCCTCGTTTGACCAGTCAATATTGGGCCAATAGACCCTGTTTTGGCGCTTTGGGGCCACTAAAGTGTCCCATAACCATTCCAGATCTATCTCCCTCAACCTGGCCTCATAGTCAGCATTGGAGGGGTCGGGTACCTCCAGCACAACATTGATGTATTGGGAACTTAATGGGATGTCCACCCCTCGAATACAGATGGTAGGGTGATAGGCGTCCCAATGTACCATAGGGAGTATGGCATAGAACTCTTTCACCTAGCCGGTGCATGCAAAGGAAGGGGTTTCAATCAAGGGCCCCCCACCCAATCTCCTCCAGTCAAGCATGGAAAGTAGGTATCCGGTCATCCACTCCCAATATATAGAAACATCTCTTGGGTAGGAACTTATTGTTCCGATGGTTGTGATGCCTCTCTCGGTAGGTGGCATCGGGAAAACCGATGAAGGGGAGGTGGGTATTGTCATTGTGTGCCATAATATTGTACTTACAAATTTCAACAAGATTTAGTTAGAGAATCGATAGTATAGATATAAAAGCTAAGGTTAGAAAAAAAAGTAGGAGGAAAAGCTCCAAGAAGCCAGGCAATGGCAAAATCCCGCCAGAGAGACTTTGCCAGAGTGGGATGAAGGCCGCCAAAGAGGCCTTCATCTAGGTCGAATGTTCAAACATGTTCATGGCGCCTTCCACCTTAAAAATTGTATTTTCTTCAAAAATATTCGTAGATTAGTGCTCCTAAGTATCCTAACTCCCTTTATTACAAAGAAATTTCATTTGGAAACTCAATATGATGGCCTAATGGAAGTTTTGGCCAAGAAAAACCTTTCAACTTCCACCCCCATGTTCTAAATGGATTTGGGTAAAGTCCAATGTTAATCTTACACCCAAGATGTCGTGAAGACTTTGTGAATGTAAGGGAAGAGTCCATGGTACGTTAATCTACTAATGCAAGCAGTATAGTTCAAAAAGGTTGAAAAACTACCACATGACCCTTTTTACTCCATTGATTCTTAACATGCTATCGTTAGAATGTAAATAGTAACGTAATCTAAAGTTTTAAATAAGTTTCTTACTGTAAAAGAGACTTTTGAAGTGAGGAGTTTGAGAGTATTTTTGGAGAAATTTTTAGGGTGAGTATAAGAAGAATGGGGAGAAACCATTCTTCTCCCACCCTTACTGTTCGCGATATCCCACTAAAGTAGGATGATTCCACCACGGCGGTGCTGCTCCAGCGAGAAGAATCCCGCTAGAGCAAGATGGGGCAGACAATTATGTTTGATTAGTTAGTTTGAGTGTTTTGTTTTGATCCTCGTCAAGTGTATATTCAAGGTAATCTCGTTCCACCGTTCGGAGTACTCAGACTTTCCCCAATACCTTGGACAGTAGTCGTTCTTTCAAGCATGCCCCAATAAATTCTTGCCTTTTTCTCATGTATTATTCGGGGACGAATGAGGGGTAAATTGATATCTATTATAACGATCTGAACTGTCATTAATTAAGTACGGGGGAAATTTTAAAAGGAGTAAGTCAATTGGGGACCACAATCCCACCAGACCGAGATAGTCCCGCCATAGCAACGCTGCTCCAGTGGGATATCGACCGTAAAGCGAGAGAATGTGAGATAGAACTTAAGTCGCGAATTTCTTATTTTTCTACTTCTTTCAAAGGGTAAGTTAGAGGCTAAGGTTACTGGAAAAATCCTCCAAAGGTTGCTTCTGACTTGGAAAGAGAAAGGAAAGAAATCTCAGCACTAAAAGGTTTCCAACCGACAGAATTCAGGCCTATCTTACCCGTTAGATATCTGGAACCAAGAGTTGGAGCAGCTTTATCTCTCCACAGTTGCTTAAATCCCAGGTAGGCTAGGCTTTTCTTATCTGAGTAGTTAAATCTATACTCACTGCGTAGTATAAAAGGAAATTTAATGAGAAGTTGTATGATTAAGCTCTAGATCACGGGTAATAGGCAAAAATTTAGAGGTTATCAGTGGTCTAATTTGAAGTGACCTGGGTAAGAAAGTTGTGTAATGATTTTGGAGAAATTAGCGATGATATTATTGCATTTAGATCTATGTATTTGTAAATGTCATAGTTGTATGTACATTGATAGAAAATATGTGAATTTTTCTGATAAACCTTAGAAGTTAGCAATCTTGATGAGTTAGTGCAAGAACTGAGTGATTAATATGCATAGTTCTGTTGCTTAATTAGATTGTAAATAGGAATTTTGTGGTTGTGAGGATTGGTTGTCACATTTCTATACATTCTTAGATCGGGTGTCACATTTCATATATTAATAGATTGGGTATAATATTTTGACATATTTTTGGATCGGGTGTCACATTCCAACATATATATGGCTGAGTTTGGGTCTCATAAGAGGGATAAGTATGTGTATTTGGGGATGGTCCCATGAGAGGGCCAAGTATGTGTGTTTGGGGATGGTCCTATGAGAGGACTCGATGATGTCTTTAAATTGTGTAATAATGAGGATAACTGTTAATGAGCTAGTGAAAGGGACTTATAAAAGAGCCCGTTGATCTTGTGGAATGTTGTTAGTAGAGGACTATGAGTCAGTATAGATTTATTGTGGGTAAGATAGTGGACCTTGTTAGACCACATTGATATATGTGTGATATTATATACCTTCAAATTTAAGGTGGAGATTTCTTGTTAGCAGAAAGTTGTTCTCATTGGAGTTTCAGTCAGTAATAGTGGTGGTAATTATTGTCACATAGAAATTAGAGTTGGTAATGAGGTGTGGTGATGAGATGGCTAGGTCCTTATGTTGTAAGGTAACTGGGTCAAGACTAGTGATAGTTGTGTAGAACCATTGAGTGGCTAAGGTGGCTGGCTGATAATTGTTAGGGTGAAGTGAGCAATAGCACGGTGGGCCAATAACCCACAGGTCTCAAGTTCATAATCGGAGTTGATAGTGAACCCGTGGTTAGTAGGGGTGAAGACTATAAGTGAGAGAGTAAGGAGTTTACTAGCAGGTTAGGGTGGACATGTTTATAAAACTTAATTGTTTATGATCTCTCTTATTTTTTCTATACATATATTATGCGGTGGGTAGATTAATCGATGATGCCTACCAGTACGTGTTGTTTGTACTGATACTACTCTTACTAAGCCACTTGACATAGACTGGTTGCAGGGTCAGTGGAGTTCCCTAGGTGAAGGCGAAGATGATCTCCCGACAGCTCCTACTTTTCCTTGTTTGTGGTTGGAGCTGTGTCTTTTCATTTGTCTTATGTCCTGTTTCTGTATAGCTCTTGTACTTGTTTTAGGCCAGCATTCTTGGGGAGTTTTAATCAGAGTGTTATATAAATACTATTAGAAGTGACTTATTGATGTTTTAATAGAACTTTCTGACTTATTATTTAATTTTTCTGTAACTTCTGCAACACTTATTTCATATAAGGGGTTAAGGGTTCTCCTATTTAGGTCATAGAGTGGGTGCTCGCACGGTCCAGTGTGTTGGGTCGTGACACTATCTAATGCATGTGTTAATACATGAAAATTCATTGTATCTGTAATACACACCTCAACACACAATATAATGTATAACTAGTGCAAGTAGGATCATTAGCCATTGATTTACATCGTATCATAGTCTGTGGAGTGAATGTATACTAGTAGGATCATTAGCCATTGCATTTCATCGCATGACATAACATTGCATTTTAATGTTATGTTGCTTGAAACTGCTTTTTATGTATTATATTGTATTGAACTATTTGAATATTTTCTAAGTGCATGATATATAATATTTTTTATTCGGTATAGTTATTAACTTTGACTTGATCGTCTTTTGATGCCTACTAAGTACTCATATTTTTATACTTATACTATTTTTGTTGTATCTTTTTTATGCAGATCAAATACTAGTTGTCCACATTGATCTCGATTTTTCATAGTTATTGATTCGAAGTTATAGTGAGCCCCTACTTCTAGGGTTCCGATCCAAATTTATCAATGTGTCATTATGTCTTTTATATTTCTTAGACAATTTGATGTATTAGCTATTGTGCACAATATTAAAAAGCTCTAGAGGTACTGTCACGATCCAAGCTAGGCCCTAGACGTGACACAACGATTAAAATCTTGAAGGACCCCAACCAAGCATCTTAGCATAAATATAATATACAAGGTACTAAAACCTACATAAAGAAAGTCATAAACGCGGAAGAAAGTCTCAAAGCAGAAGTCTCAATAGAAGAGGATCAAAACATAATCTCCGAAAAAATGGAAACTACATACCTATATCAGTCTAGACATGCCTCTACTACTTTAGATGGGGCCTAGGACAAGCTCCTACCTCACTAAAACATAATGAAAGAACATAAGTATTAAACAATGAAGAGAGAACTGTTACACCTCACCCTTTTAAACTCAGAATGTCTCATAAGTTCCTTGGACATTACCATATGAACTGGATATGCTACGACACTATCAAATGACTCCAACGAAGGGAGGATGTGATATACCGTGGTAGAGAAGGTTGGAAAGAGAATCATAAGAATCCGGAAGGAATAGGAGGCCAAGTAATGAGTCGTAGGACTCGACTTATCTACGTAAGCTACTAATGTAAAAATATTATGTACGTGAGTTATTTGATTACATACCAAGCTTACGTAGCAAAGGTTTCATAGGCTCTTAAAGTGAGACGAGATTACGAACGAGATTACCAACCCACGAGGGAGGATTTTTTTTTTTACACGTGGCAGCCTAGGAAGGTGACACGTGGCAGCACCTCAATTAGGCAGGTGACCCACCTGCTTGGGGTCAAGTAGGTGACCCACCTGCTTGGGGGAGGTGGACTACACTGCCATGTGGCAGCACCCCATTGGCCGCAGGTTGAGGTGGCCCAATAAGGGCCTGACACGTGTCACCCTTAGGGGTTGACACGTGTCACCTCATATATATATATATGTATATGACTCTTAAGTGTTCATTTATCCAAAAATCAGTCCAAAACATCAGCAGCCCTTGGGAGAAAAACACGCGAGAGAGGCAGCCTTGGCGTTGGGAGCTTAAGTGTAAGTTTTCCAACTTTCTTCCATGAATTAATTATATACGGTGTTCCTTAAGCACGTGAATATATATATATGTATATTAGGATGTCTACAAAACCAAAACTTCAGCTTTACAATCAGAGATTCGGAAGGAAAAGAAGAGGAAAACATGAAAGGTGTAAGGGAGGAAGGCTACGGGTTTGGCTAGTGGAGGTGAGCTTCCAAGTTTCATTTCGTGAATTAATTAATTATGGTATCCCATGGTTATATGACGCTGTCTAATAATGAGAAAATTCAATTTGGGGCAGCGAGGACGTCGCACAAACAGCCCGCTCAATTTCAGCGCGTTTGAAGAAGTTCGGAGTTATGATTTAACAATCTTAGCCAATTTCGGGTAAGGTAAGGTTTCTTCTTTTAATTTGTACTTTATGGCGTTATTATAAAGGGTTTTAAACGCCCTATAGGTGGCTGGAAACATGAAAATGGCTTAGAAATACTTGGCGTTCGGAATAAACTAATTTGTGGTCGTTATAGTTAAAATGTTGTCGAAACAAAGTGTTGTTCTTGTGAGGTGCTGCTGAAGGGGTGTGGCTTGTGGTTGCAGGGTATAAACATGTTCTAAATGAGGTGGGGTAGCTGCTGGTTGCATACACACGACCCCTGCTTCGTACGGTTAAAGGTTTGGCAAAAAGGGAAACTAGAAGTCCTACTTTGATATAGTATTTTGGAAAGGTCGTTTGGAGTCTATATTGTATATTATTGGTATGAATTACTGCAGGTTGTTGTTGTTGGTTGGATGTACGTCTTAGGGACCTAATTGGAAATTCGGATAGGGCACATTATAGGGGAGGTGCTGCCCAATTTTCGTTAACGCCTTAACAAACTAAAGAACTAGTCGAGGAAACGACTAAGGAAATAAATTCCATTAACATTAAGGCGTAACCTAAGATACTGGAAAGTTAAGAGTAGTTGATATTCGTATTACTTTCATATTGAATAGATTCAAAAGACGACCAGACGAGAAGGCTAAAGGGTAACTCCCAAGAGGTATGTAAAGCTTTCGCTTGACATGTTTTGGCATAGGTAAGTAAAGCTCATTCTCTTTCTTCTGTTGGCATGTCCTAGTTGTAAGCTGAATGTGATACGAACTCCGGGTTAATTCCATTCTTAAGTATCTCTTATTTACTACTGGATGTTGAACTCTATGGTAGTTAAACTATTTCCCTGAAAAGTCTTATATGTTTAAAAGGATTGAATGTACAAACTCATAGTCATAGAACTATTCGAAGACAAATACTCTGGAATTCTTAAGTGAATAGTCTTACTTTGGTATATATCTAGGAACCTCGAGATGTAAGCAATATAGCCCCTAATGACATTTAGGGGGCAACTAGAATGACTATACCGTTACTCGAATTCTTGAACAATAACTTAGTCCTCTCATAGAGCTGAGTCTCAGATAATGATTTAAATTGTGTTTTGTTTCTCACTACTCTACTTGTGTACTGTAACACTTCTTCTCCGAGTCCCGGGCCGAATGTCAGATTCGTGCAACTCACTACATTGTTCACCGAGTCCCTCGCTAGAGGGACGACATCTGTATGTATATATATGATGGCCTGGGGCCTGATACTGATACTGATACTACATATGATGGCCTGCGGCCTGATACTAATACTATATATATGATTCACCGGACCCCTGACGGGGTCGGCTATATTGAAAATTTGAGCATGCATGTTTTTGTGATTCACAGAGTACTCGTACATGTTTCTAATTTGACATTTTATCCCCTGCTTCTCTACTTCAGATATGCTTCCAGTTGTATCATGTTATGTTTTACATACTCAGTACATATGTCGTACTGACCCCCTTTCTCGGGGGGCTGCGTTCATGCCCGCAGGTACAGATATAGATTTTAGGAGTCCGTCATCTTAGGATCCCATGCAGCTCAGCTGGAAGAGGCTCCATTATTTCGGGGCCTAGTTGTTGATACTATCTGCTGATGTATAAAAATTGTTTTGTCCATTCGGGGGTACGGTGGGGGCCCTGTCCCGCCATATGTTGTCATTTATATTTTTAGAGGTCTGCAGACATATACATGTGGGTGGTGTATGTCAGTGTGATTCATATGGGTCTACATGGTACATGATATATGATATGATGTTATGGCAGCCTTATCGGCTTGCGTGCCCTGTCATGTTGTGATACAAACGAAAAGGGCTACATATTTATGAAAATATTATCGCCCAGCGGGGCTTGGTTACATAATATTGCTTTATTTATAGTTCAATGTTACCACAGTTGATAGCTAAGTGTACGGGGGGTCTAGGTCGGACCCCTGTCATGGCCTACGGGGTTGGGTCGTGACAAGAACACAACAGGATCGTCCTCAAAACATGATGGCTCATCAAATAGCTAAGTGTGGATAGATCTCCAATTAGCCATATGTGGGTGGATGTGAGTCGAGCCTTATATTATGAGACTATAGGCAAAAGTATACATTAGTACATGGAATGTATTAAGTATGTGAGAAGTATGCATAAGCATGGATAAACAGACATAATCAATATGCACATGTGATGCATGACCAAATACCTTTAAAAACATGAAGTAAAACTTGAAAACATTTAATGAGGTCAATGCATCGTAAAAATATCATAAGAGCTTATAAGAAGAACATAGTATTTTGTGAAATATTAACCTTAACCGATATTTAATACCATGTGAGTCATAACATGGAATTCGATGTAACTCCCACACCGAGAAGAAAGAGGCTTCTTGCCAAGGTAGACTCTATATTGTCTCATCATTTTTGCTATTCGTGGATCCAGTAGCTAGGCCAATTAAAGCAAACCTATGGGGGCATGTAGTTTGGGACTAAGGGTTTCTACTAGAGACTCCCTTACCAAGTCTACACCACAAAATCCTCTTGGTGCTTAGTTAATCCTAGCAAAATACATAAATCATTAACATTAAGAAAGATAAGCAAGTACCAATCCACGTTTATAAAATATATCATAAGAATAGCTCCTTGAAAATCATGATCATAACATATTCATATCGACACTTACGTTTCTAAGCATCTAAATCATGATTTCTTCATATTGTGAGACAATATTTCACTATTCATTCATTGATACTTGAAAACATAAATTATTCATAAAATCCTTCATAAGTTCATGATCATAAATTTGTAGTTATAATAAAAATCATTGATATAATGCATGAGTCCATATGAAATCAATGTAAAATCATGTAGTAATTTAAAATCATGCATGATCAAGTGAAACAAAATCAATTGAATCAATATAGAAAGGACCTATTAAGAATTGACTTGAAACCCTCTTGATGGGTAAAATCGAATTAGAAGAATTGAGTTGCTTTAGGACTCAATGGATGAATAGAATCCATTGGTGAATTTCCACATACCTTAGCTATCAAATCCTAAAAGAAAGCTCTAATTAATGGAGACTTGAACTTGATCTTGAAACACTAACGTTTTCTTCCTAGTGCTTGAGAGAAGAATTTTGATTTGTCTGAGGGTTGGGCATGAATCAGGAGGTTATTAGGCTATAAGATAGAGTTAGAGATGTTAATTGAGGGTAAAATGTCAAGAATACCCTTTTGGGAACATAAGAAGACCATAAAAATCAATGAAAACTGCCTTGTCGGCCAAATCGGCGATTTGGAGGTCTCCTCGCCGAAAGGAAGCCTTAGATTGCCAAATTATTCAGAGTTTGAGGGTTTTCAGGTCCATTCGGTGAGACAATTGAGCACATCACCAAACCATTCGGTGAGTCACTAAATTGGCAGGTGAACTCGCCGAATTGTCCAATTCGAACATACTCCAGTAAAGCAACCATAACTTTCTACTCTGAACTCTAAATGATGCAAACTTGATGCTACTGAAAATAAGACTCATAGATCTTTAATTTGATAGGTTATGGGCTACCTAAATCTTTTTATGCTGAGAGATATGGTTATTTGAAGTTAACCCTTATTTAAACTCATGCAAAAACTTAGTCGATAGAAATGCTTTGAACTTGACTTGGCGTTTGAGGTTCCTTATGACCCTAAACCACATCCAATACACTACAAATACATAGAAAAGGACCTTAACATATATGTACAACTTAGGAATCATCGGGTTCGAGCGTATATGCATACAGAGGATGGTTTAAATCTTTGCTTAGAAGTTGCGGAGCGTTACAGGTACGTACTAGTGACATTGAGTCTTGGGACTGTTTATTTTCGTTTTCTTATCTTCATTTATGGAAGTTATCTATTTTAAGATTATTTATTTTATTTTTTTGTTTTCTTTCACTTTTGTTTACATGTTTTTGATGAGGATGAAGGATTAGGTTATCTATGGACGATTAATGTAGGTAACATCACAATTCTGAAGTTCGGGTTGTAACACTACCACCTTTTCTTTCTCTGCCACCATTATATCCTCCTCCTCAGCCTTTATCACCATCACTACCCCTCCCCCTTCACTTTTATCACCACCATAAAGGGTAAATAATAGTGGTGGATGGTTATGCTAGATCCAACAATGGGTTATGAAAAATTCGAATTTAAGGAATTTAAAGACTTTAACACATTGAGATGAGAAGGAGATGAACATGTAGGGTGTCGAAGAGTACTACCCCATAATAATGGAGGTCCCTCTTGGTAATAAGAGAGGTGCCACATCCCCATATATATATATATATATATATATATTTTGATTGATTGAACACAAAGTTCAAGAAAGAACGAAAAAAATTTAAGTTTTATAATTTGAAAAACTTTTAAATTTATAATTTTAAACATGTCATAGCATTTATATGACTATAAGATTTTGAAACATTTAGTATTAAACATGACATAATAATTGTGTGACTATACCAGAAAAAGTTAAACGAACAATTTAAATTAAAAATTGTTTCTAAATTTAGAAAAATAATATTCTTTTTAAAACACAATACAAAAGAAATAAATTTACGAAAATTGAAACATATGGAGTAATTGTTACTTGTTTTGCAAATTATCAAAGTTCAGAAAAAGTCATTAAGGTAGTTTAGTCCATTATAATTTATGAAGCACATGCTTTCAAGATTCTAATTCTGATGTCTTTGGACGAATGATCCTAGAAAAGAAATTACTATAAAAGTTGTCCTCTTAAACCTTTTCTGATTTCTATATTCATGATTAAAACATTCACAATTTTATTTTAATGTATAATATTCAAAATTAAATTGTTTGATTTAATTTAAACATCTGACAAGCGTATGAATAAGTCTTTTTCGAGGTTAAATATTTGAGTGATGCATATATTAGTAATGCATGAATTAATTATAAAAGAGTATGTGTATTATTTTATACAGATATTAATTATAGAAAATTTAGTTATTTTTGTAATGATATATATATCAATCCTATCATAACTTATACATATATTAGTTATACAGTTTCTAAAATATAACCAAATACCGTATTAATTTATACATAAATAACTTATCTCCTAACCAATTATCAAACCTATTAATATTACTTATGCAGGATTGTAATACATAGGTAACTTAACTCCAAACAACCTATCAAACTACCCTTGTGTTTATAAACTTCAATTTAGTCATTATTGTGTAGTTAAATATTTTCTATTGTCCGATTATTATTATGTGGAAGAGAAAAGAAGCCAAGTCATAGTTAGATATGGATTAGTAAATATTTTATTGCTTTAGCTAAGCTCACATGATCTGGATGACCCTTCTTTTTCAGCTTTAATTAAACAAAGTAGAGAAAAATAGCTGTCATTATAGCAGTCATTTTGGTGGGATTTGTCGTATCTAATCATCATTTATTTTAACTTAATCATAAAACGCGGCTCTACTTGAGTTAATTAGCTTTTTTCTTTTTTAATATATACTACCCAAAAGAATAATAAAAGGTATCTTAGCTTTTCAATAACAATGAGTTTCATCTCTTTAATATTTTTCCCTTTTTTCTTTTGGGAAATCAATTATAAAATTATTTACCTAAATTAGATCCAACTCAAACTATTTATCTTTAACAGACTCATGACCCAAACTATTTATCCTCTTTCTCCTTTTTAATTTCGCACATGACATCATGCTGACGTCAGCATCACTGCTCCTCTTTGATACCATCAGAATATATTATACTTTGATGGTATTAAACAATTTCTTCTTGATACCACCTCTTTGATACCATCAGAGTATATTATACTCTGATGGTATTAAGCAATTTCTTCTTGATACCATCAGAGTATAATATACTCTGATGGTATCAAACAGTTTCGCTGAAGCACGGTCTCTTCCTTCTTGATACCATCAGAATATACATATACTCTAATGGTATCAAACGTGTATTTACGTCAGTGCCCCTTCCCTTGTTCCTCTTTGATATCATCGGAGTATATTATACTTTGATGGTATCAAGCAATTTCTTCTTGATACCATATACTCTGATGGTATCAAGAAGGAAGAAACAGTATTTCAGTGAAACTGTTTGATACCATTAGAATATATTATATACTCTCATGGTATCAAATACGTGAGATAGTTAAAAACAAGAGGTATGAAAATAATGAGGTATCTAATAGTAAATAGTTTTCTTTTTTGAGGTCTAACAATAATTATCCCTTTTCTTTTGAATTTGCCATTAAAAAATGATGCTTATTTCTCTTATTTTCTTTTTGTTTAGTTAAGGTTTCATTGTAATTGCTTGACAATTACACTTTGCTAAAAACGGAAACAGAATTTTACTTTTTTTTTTGTTAACAAAACATTCTTTTGGGAACCTTGTCACGCCCTCAGGTAATATCTAACAAAAGGGTTGAAATATATTCAATAATGGAGAAATTTTATAAATAACCATTATAATAAATTTAATTAGCCTCTTTAATTATAGTTTATATATTTACGGGTTGTAGCTGTAATTTAAGCTGTCTCGTTTGTATAATTCACGGATAATTGAGCTATTTTTGTATAAACTCAAAATAACGAATTTATATAAACACAAACATCTGAACTTTAAACAGTTATACAAATTATATTATAAAAAATTACATTATACAAAACTTATACAAATTTCGAATTATATAAATGTGCGAATTATACAAACTTAAATCGTAATTAACGCTAAATGTTAGTGACGAATTATAAATTAGCTAAAATTATATTAACTAATTAATTAGTATATATTTACTTATTCGCATAATTTACCCTTTAATGATTAAAATAAAACCAACACGTCTTGAATCATAAATATTTGTAAAGTTGACACGGTCTAACGAAATATAATCTGAAATCTAAACTCACCAACGACAAGTTATGAGCATCTTATGGGCTAAAATTACGAAATACGAAAGTCTTATAAATATTTACGAGAATAGCGCAAATGTCCAAAAATAGATGATGGTCACATCCCTTTCTTTCCTTCAAGATTTAAAGAATCAGGTTACAAGTCATACATATTAAATTATGACATAATTAATTATATTTTTTCTATTTTATTTTGAAATTTTATTATTATTGAATGAAATGATGATAATTACATTAAAAAAGTAAAAAATACTTTTAAATTATTTATAATTTTTTCAAAAAATATATATATAAAATATATGATAACTAATAAAAGACAAATGAAATATATAATACCAGAATCGAATTTAGTGATTTTATAGCAGGTACTCTGCACCTATAAAAAAATCCAAAAGAAACATACATCATGAACAGCATGAACTTTTAAAAAATGTTTCCATTTTGCTTTAAATTTGAATAGATTTGCTTCTCCTTCATCATATTAATTTATCTTCATTAAGGGTTATAATTCCAGCTACTACTCTAAGACAATAGATTAATCATAAATAGTGTGCATATATTAAAAAAAATTAAGTGATGATGATTAAAAATATACATGAATTGTTATCAGTACAGATACATTTAGAGACAAATACTATATATTTGTGACTATACTTATTAAGTATATGGATATAATATAGTATTTTCATTATTGTTACGTGCACGAATATAATATTTTTCAGTATAGATATATTGTATACACATGGACAATAGCAGATTCAGAATTTTCAATAAGGGAGTTCGAATAATAATAATAGACTGATTAAAAATTGAACTTGAAATTATAAGGTCAAATTTAAATGTCACGTCCCGAGAGAGTACCCTAAGCGTGATCGACACTCGGAGATCATTTCTGACTCCAAGCGAACCACTTGGTCTAATCAGTCATTCAATACTCAACAGAAGACTTAGATAAATCAAAGAAGACACTCAAAACGGCTAACAATGCAACAACTCAATAAAGGAATAATTTTAAATAAACAGATCAAATCAACTCAATATCATAAGTGTAGTTTTTCAAAACAAGTTCAAAATGGAAACATCAACTCTACTCTGTCACTGTCTATGAAGCCTCTAAATTCATTATAGGAAACTACCGAGACAGGCCCACGACTACCTCCAAAGAACTACTCTAATAAAGGAAATCAACTAGAATGAAAGAAATAGATCCCTCCAAAAACAAGGAGGTCTCACCAAAAGCTAGAATGGAGTGATCTTCATCGAAGCTTCTGTTGAGGATTTCTAACACCTGTGTCTGCATCGTAAAATAATTCAGGTCGAATGACGTCAGTACATGGAATGTACAAGTATGTAAAATAGCTGAAAGAAAATACGATCAACAATACTCAACATCATGTAACTCAACTCAATAGACTCACTCTGAAAATGACTCAACTCAATAAGCATGCAAGCTTTTAAAGAAACGAACAATGCTTTGAAAATAGACTCAATGATATGCAACTCAACCAATTCAAATCATTCAATTTTTTAGGAGTTTTTCTAACCGACAATCATCACTTATGTGCTAGTGATGATACAACGCTTTGCACTGCCATTTTCGGAGCCGTCTAATACCTTGCCAGGGTAAGGGATGATCAACTTCATTGGATCCACAATAAAAAAAAGTCTTCTTTTTGAGACTAGAGAGGCATAGCCTCTATCTTATGCTGGCTATGTAATTTATGGGATTTGACTTGTTATTTACTCTTATCCAAATCAGTGCTCAGTACTACTTCCAAAAGACTCAATGTGCTCAACCAGATCAATTTATTCAAATCATCTCATCTAGTCCCATTGGACTCTCATCAAACTTAATCTCATCTTAATCATCAATTCTTTATTTAAAACATGCTTTCAAACTCATTCGTATCTCCTCAAAACTCTATCTCAAGCAATCATTTACACTCGAAATACTCATGTTCAAAATAGTAGAAGTTTAAGAACCTTTTAGACTCAACTTATTCTCATTCAAAAATGTTCACAAATCATACTTTAAAAACTTCATTAATGCATAAAATAAAAATAAAATCTCAATTAGGGTTCATGTGAATGAAGACATGAATGTATACTTTAAATACTCAACTCATAGACATCATCAATATACATATGTATTTATACACAAAAACTCAATAGAAATTATAAATAACTCAAGAATTTACTTCATGGGACCTCGAAACTCAACTCGACTCAAAGAAGATGTAGGACACATGGACAAACTCAATCCAACGTTATGAGTTGTCTTACATACCTGGGAATCGAAGAACAATCGAACTCGAAGAATGAACGTTAAACGCTTGAACCTAGCCCTTTTCTCCTCTCCAATCTAGGTATTAATGAGAGGAAATATCCCTAGGGTACTCATAAGAGATAGATTTTGATCCCAAAATGTATTGGGTTAAGTTTGGAAAAGGTGGAAAAAAGACTAAAACGTTCCTCATTAAAACAGACGACGAACAAAAATTAACACCTAGGTTCGCGATGCGGAACTGATCCCTAGATTTTTTTTTCAAAATTTTCTTCTCCACGACGCGGAGACATATGTCTCAAAATTTTCCCGGACCATAATGCATGTCCAGGTCCAGTTTCACTTTTCACAAATTTTCTCTTGATTTCATGAAAAAATATAAATTAGAAGGTATGGGGTGTTACATTAAATCACCTAAACCATTGATTCAACCTATATTCTTATGTTTAGGTTATTCAACATCTCTCGTTATATCCATAAAATTATTTTATAGATAATTGTTTGTCGAGGGAATTCGGATGATCCTCATTACCCTTAGATTCTCTTCTGCATGCAGGCGAAGATATTTATTATATATGCGAATATAATGATATACATTATTATTATTATTATTATTATTATTATTATGCGTGAATATAATATATTTTGCTACGTCTAGAAATTAAAGTACTGCTACATTTCATTATTAGTGTCACGATTCAATTCACCGGACCTTGAGGGCACCTACTCTAACACCTAGATAGGAGAACTCTTACAAAAATACATGCGGAAGTTTGACAAAAAGCCATTAATAGCCAAACATAGTAGTGAAAACACCGTAAATAAAATTTTTAAAACTCCAATTTGATTACAAGAAAACACTTTAACACCCCAAGGATATTAGTCTAACCAGGTACAAGAGCTACTAAGAGTAGAAATAAAATAAAAGATGAATGACCCAGCTTCCACCAAGATAAGGGATAAATAGAAGCTGTTGGAGGATCGCCTTCGTCTTCACCTAAGAGACATAACTGACCCTGCAATCAAACTATGCCAAGTGGCATAACAAGAGTAGTATCAGTACAAATAACACGTATTAGTAGGCATCATCATTCAATTTGATACCCACCGCATAATATATGAACAGAGAAATAAGAGGTATCATAATACTTATACTTTCTCAGTTTAGTCACCCCATCCCAATAAGTGCACTCCTTATCCTTACCCTTAGGGTATTCACTACCCTAAACAATACGGTTTCACTACCACCCTAGTCACAACTTAAAACATGTAGGTTAGGGACCCACTTTACTTATATTCCATCATTCCAATAGTCCCCACCTAGCAACCTTAACCGTTCAATGATATCGCACAACTCTCACTAGTTGGTCTAATTATCTCACCACATAAAGCATATCCGTTTCACAACCACACTCTTCAACTCACTTGCATTCTAGATAGCCACTACCCCAATCTCAGTTATTCATGGAAATCACAATGGTAACACTCTCTGGCAACTAGAAACCTCAACTTCTAAGTGTATAAATATAGAATATGATTATACCATATAGATCACATTTAGTCCTAACAGGGCCCATCCTATTACCCACCAATAAGTGTATTGATGATCATAATTCTCTATATCTAGCACACCTCAACTCAAGAGTTCATTTATAGTTCTTAGTCCATGGTTCATCTACCACTAACCTTATTATTACATGAAAATACATATATCATCAGGTCCTCTCATGGGACTATCCACAAACACATACTTGGCCCTCTCAGGGAACCCAATTCAGTCATATTTGTGTCGGAATGTGACATTCTATCCAAGAATATGTCGGAATGTGACACCCAATCCATATATGTGTCGGAACATGACACCCGATCCAAACATACCACATTCACAATTACATTCAGTATTCACATCATTTATATCACCAAGAACATGTTCATCACAAAAATAGGCCAGCAAGAGCCTATTTATATAAGGACTAACCTGTTACCCTTATCTGTATATGTTTAGGCATATCATAAGTAACGCAATCACACATTTAAGACAATTCCGGGAATAATCAACGTCCACACTACTAAACCTTACAGGTCTAACCTCAAAATCTATTAGTTTTACTTTTCTGTACGAGATTCTATGACCGAGATATAAATTAACCAGCTGCACGCAAAACATTACAATCAGTTACTTTTCAATTCACTGCATCACCTTTCTACTTAGGTTACATTCGAATTTGACCATATCACAACCGGATCTCTGCCCGTAATCTATGACCCAGAGCTTAATATATGGATTCTCATTAATTTTTCTTCTATATTACACAGTAGGTATAGGTTTACTACTCAGAAAAGAGAAGCCTAGCCTACTTGGACGCCAAACATTCGTGAAGAGATAACACTGCTGAAATCACTGGTTCCAGATGTTCCATAGGCAAGACCAGATTGAATTCCCGGGTTGAATCCTTTCGAAAGCTGAGATTTCCTCCCATCTTCTTCTTCATTCAAGAGCAGCCTTTTTGAAGCGTCTTGCAGAAACCCTCGTCTCTAACTCACACTTGGGAGAAGTGGAGAAAATAAGAATTTCGCAACTTAAGTTTTGTTCCACGACCTCCCGCTATGACGGCGCTGCCGGGGCAGGACCATCCTGCTTTGGCGGGATAATGGGATCCAGTCAAGTCAGATTCTTGTGATTTCTTTTTAATCAAAATTAATGATGGTTCGAATCGTTATAATTAATCAAAATATCATTTTATTTTTCATAAATTTGAGTGCAAGTAGCATTATTTACATATTTATTTATTTCCAATTTTAAAGAGCTTAGTTCAGTGTCTTTTAGGGCCAAACTCATACTGACCTGGCAAACGGTCACAGCTAAAATCCCAAACACAAAGTTGAGTTTTTTTTTTGTCTGAAACACACAAACTTAAGCTGCTAAGCCGAACCTTAAGCTGCTAAGTCGAACTTTCCGGCTATATTTTTTCTGTCTACAGCTAAGCAAAAACATAAACTGAGAAGTCCCTCTTAAAAAAATATTAGTTAAAGATAAGTGAGGAAAAAAAAACGAGGAGAAAAAATAGTTATGGTCATAAAAATATTCACTTTTTTTTGGATTTTTTTTCACATTATTTAAATGTTAATGGTTGATCATGAAATTTTCAAATTCAATTTGAAATTGTATTTCAGGTTTCCAACTCATTAGCAAGTGCAATATTTTTTTCTGAGCAAATTTTTAATAAATTAAAAAAATAAAATAGAAATAACTAGTGCATCAGAAGAGGACACTAGAATGACTGACATGATTCTACGAAATTTTGATATTTTTGCTCATGAGTACAAAACTCATAATGATCTTGTTGTCCATTTGCTACAAAAGATTATTATGTTGATTAATATGATAAGATGCAACAAATCTTTACGTGGTCAAATAGATCGCTATCGCGAACATTTCACCCATCAATCTGAGAAAATCTGAACTTTCATTCCAGTCTAGTTAGTACAATCAAGACTTTTGTTTTTGAATTGTTAGCAGAATATATTTGATTTAACTCACATAATAGTAATATATTCTTAAAATTTAAGAAAAAATATTTAAAATTTTCCAGTTACACAAATTATTAAATTTTTATCAGAACAGCCTATCTATGTTCCATTTCCACTTCTAATGTGAAATCATATTTCAATTTTTTTTTCAATTCTACATACACGTGAAATCACATTTCAAATATTTCCAACTCAATATAAACATGAAATACTACGTGCATTAAATTTTCACAATATTTAAAAATAAGTGATTGATCATGAAAATTTTAAATTCAATTTGAAATTGTATTTCAAAATTTTCAACTCATTAACGAGTGCAACATTCCTTTCAGAACAGAATTTTAATAATCTAAAAAGATAAAATAGAAATAATATAATGCATCAGAAGACGACACTAGAATGACTGTCATGACTTTACGAGACATAGAAGCTTTTGCTCATGGATTTTTTTTTTATATATGATGATCTTATTGTCTATTTACTCAAAAAAAAATAGATTAGCATGTTGAGGTGAAACATATTTTAACTTTGCCAAATAGATCGCTATCGATCTGAAACAAATCTAAACCTCCATTCCAGTCGCTAGTAGTAACAAAGTTTTTCTTCCGAATTATGAGCAAAATATATTTAATTTGATTCACTTAATAGTAATTTATTCTTAATTTTTTTTTAAAAATTATTAAAAACAATTCTTTATTAGAATAGACTATTTATATCTCATTTCCAAATCTAAATAAACATAAAATCACATTATAATTGTTTTTTAATTTTATATGAACATGAAATACTACGTACATCAAAATTCACTGATTGGAGACGCACCTTGGAGTCTAAGAGGTTTAAGCTGAGTAGGACCAAGACAGAGTACCTAGAGTGCAAGTTCAGTGAGACACCTCAAGAGGTTGGCGCGGAAGTTAGGCTCGGGGACCAAGCCATCCAAAAGAGAAGTAGTTTTAAGTACCTTGGTTCTATCATGCAAGACAGGAGAGAGATCGACGAGGATGTCACACACCGTATTGGGGCAGGATGGATGAAATGGAGTCTCGCCTCCGGTGTGTTATGTGACAAGAAAGTGTCACCACAACTTAAGGGCAAGTTCTACAAAGTGGTCGTTAGACCAACTATGTTGTATGGGGCGGAGTGTTGGCCAGTTAAGGTCTCCCACGTGCAAAAGAAGAAGGTTGCCGAGATGAGAATGTCGAGATGGATGTGTGGGCATACCAGGAGTGACAAGATTAGAAATGAGGCTATTCGAGAAAAGGTAGGAGTGGCCTTGGTGGAAGACAAGATGCGGGAAACGCGACTGAGATGGTTTGGACATGTGAAGAGGAGAGTCCCAGATGCACCAGTGCGGAGATGTGAGAGGCTGGCCATGGATGGTTTCAGAAGAGGTAGGGGTAGGCCGAAGAAATATTGGGGAGAGGTGATCAGACAGGACATGGCGCATTTACGACTTACCGAGGACATGGCCCTAAATAGGAGGGTGTGGAAGACACACATTAGGGTAGAAGGCTAGTACATAGTGGTTTTATTCTCCCTTATTCGTAGGCGTATTAACGCACTATGATTTCTTGTACTCTGATGTATGTTATTTATGGTATTTATGTTATTATCCAATAATAATATCTACTGTTTTTTGTGCTTTGATTATACTATTGTTTGGACCGTTTTCGTCATCTACTTATTTACTCTAATATTCTTGTCTGACCTTTTTTTATGCTTTTATTGAGCCGAGGGTCTTTCGAAAACAGTCGTCCTACATTGGTAGGAGTCAGGTCTGCGTACACTCTACCCTTCCCAGACCCCACGATGTGGGATTTCACTGGATTGTTGTTGTTTTTGTTAATAAGCCCAAGTATAAGAGAATACTAAAAAGAGAAAATATGAGATGAAAGTGCACATTATTATTCATCAAAAGCTTGTTTAAGTGTTCAAAGATGAAAGCCAGAAAGGATTAAAGTTAAAATCTAACCCTAGTCCCTAGTTAAGCCAACTGAATACTCTCAAGCCGAGCCACAAACAAAAATTTAAAATAACAAATAATACACCTTCCTTGTCCCCATCTCTCTATAGTCTCAATTCATAGACTTAAAAAAAACTCCATTTTTTCTCTTCAACTTTCTCTCTCTAAAATGGAGTCGACCTCAACGACCATGCCCTCTTTTTCCGGCGACTTTTCATCTATTTTCCTTCAAATTTAGCACCAAAATTTAAAAAAATATTCATTCGATTCTTCAAGTATTTTTTTTTGGGATCTTTGAAGCAATGGGAGAAGAAGATAAAGGAGAAGTAGCTAAGAAACTAATTGAAATAGTAAATGATATATCGAGCATTTCGGAGTTTAGAAATTCTGTGAAAAAACAGTTTTGTAATTTAGCTAGAAGGCTCAAGTTGTTGACTCCAATGTTTGAAGAGATTCGTGATAGCAAAGATAAATTACCTGTTGAAACAATGAAATCCTTGATTTCGTTAAAAAAAGCTCTTGAATCTGCTAAGGAATTGCTTAAATTCGGTAGTGAAGGTAGCAAGATTTATCTGGTAAGTAGGTTTAATTACAACTTTAAATTCAGCTGATTTTTAGATTATTTTTTTTTCTGTTTGATTTGTGTTTTTAACTTGCTATTGTTGTTTGAAATTAAATTGAAGTTCGTTAAGCTGATTATTATTTTATTTTAAATTTTTTTCTGTGTGATTTGTGTTTTCCTTGCTTCTGTTGTTTGAAATTTGGTGAAAACAATTTGTTTATTTGCTGAAACGATTGAATCAAATAGAGTAACAAAATTAATGGTAGTAAATTCTTTACATTTTCTTTCTAATTTTCTAGGATTAATAATGATGGATTTTTTTCTGATTGGCGTTATTGGGTTTCCACATTGAAGAATCTTAAGATGGAAACCTCTTGAAAATATTTGATTTTTCCCCGCACTGTTTTATGAAATTCCTCGAGTTCTTTTTTTTTTTTGTCATCCGGACAGCTTGGTGCATCTACACTATTTCCACGTGATACCTGCCAGTTCAGCAATAGGTATCAGATAATTCTACCATAGATGGGAAGAATAAATTCCTCCAAATTACAAATCATTGGATCGGTGATCGGAGAGAAAAGGACCTGAAAAACTACACATTAGGCTAATTGTATTTTTTTTTATAGATTCAGTTTACACTTAAAAGACATGAAGAACAAGAAGAAAATAAAGAAAAAAAATCATTGTTGACTCCTAAATCCGAGTCTTAAAGTAACAATTGAATTTGTTTTAGTGGTTCAAGGGCACGCAAATTATAATGATCAAATAGTATGTTTTTAATGCTAGATTACTTATCAAAGAATATGATAAAGCAATGAGCAATAATAACAGTCGATAAAATAATGGATACAAGAGAATAAGGGCAGCCCGGTGCACTAAAGCTCCCGCTATGCGCGGGGTCCGGGGAAGGGCCTGACCACAAGGGTCTATTGTACGCAGCCTTGCCTTGCATTTCTGCCAGAGGCTGTTTCCAAGGCTTGAACCCGTGACCTCCTGGTCACATGGCAGCAACTTTACTAGTTACTCCAAGGCTCCCCTTCAATGGATACAAGAGAATGTGAATCTTATTAAGTGTCTCCGGCGTAATTGTCTAGCAACGTCATCGGGAAAGCAAGAACTTGAGAGCTTGAGTTATAATTCAGAGAGTAAAGTAGTTCTTGCGATGAAAATCAGATGGGTTACAAATGAGGGGAAGGGATGTATTTATGACCTAACCCTAAGTAGCATTTCCCACGTATTCCGCCCCTCATAATGACCATTATCATTTATCAGCATATTTAACCATTACATATGTGACTGACTAACTGCCGGAGAGAATCCCGGATTCATCAGAAGCAGTTATAGATGAGGGCTACCAGGCCTTTAATGGATCAAGATAGCTTTAGGGGGTACAATTTAAGGCCATGCATGGTTTCAACGTCGCTAAGCTGTACTTAACTAGACTCTGACTACCACGTATGGCCTTTTGATACGCTCAGACTTCAAAAATGAATTTCGACCCATACAATCATCACAGCTTTGTGGTTGTGGAGCTGAAAGCAGAAGAAAATCTTTAACTATGGTTTCTAATTGCTTCTTGAAAAACAGGCAAGTTTGATTGTTTGGATTTTTTTGGAAAAGCGCTCTCCCCCACCCTACCATTGCCAAGAAAAGGTTAGCTTATACAAACCTGTTTGGTTTGTTTTCAGAGGTAGGAAATTTGTTGGTGATAAACGATCCCCTCCTCCAACAAAGAAAAAGAAAAGAAATAGTAAGCACATTAACAAATAGACAGAAAACGTTGGAGGAGACTAAAAATGCATCATTTTGGCAAAAGAAGAAGGATTATTAGTGTTCCATGTCAAAAATAAAGTATCATTTTGAATCTAAACTCAAAGATAAGGGACAATTGTGATTATTTTCTCGAGATAGGATGTTGCAAATTAGCCATAAAGTATAAGTGAGTACACTTCAAAGGTGAAAAAAATATTCTTTTTCATTTTTATAATCACGATTGTTGTTGCTGCCAGTAAACTAAGAATTTTCGAGATTATGGTAGAGATTTTCTCTTTAAGTTAGTCTCGAGTAGGTTGGTTCTACACTAACTCAATCTCTGTGTATGGAAAGTGTTGGCTCTGGTTGTGTTTATGTCCTTTTAATGTGCATACATTTAGTATTATATTTGTGTCATCCATGCCACCTACAGATTTGACCCTCGTTATACTCTTGTGATACTTTCTTCGTACATGGGAATACACAGTAAATGGATAATGTGATCCTGCCAAATATGTTTGCTAGACGGTCGAAGATTCTATTAATAGATATGGCTCACTTGTGGACTGATTTTGTTTTACATGGCTTTAATGCTGGATGTACTTTTGGATTCCTGTAATCCCCGATGCTGATGGATTTTGATAATCCATGATGGATACTCTAGTTCAGGATTGCAAGCAATTAATAATTCAACACATACAATTACCTAGTTTAGATTAATGTATGACTTGATACATTAATCTAACACTACTGGAAGGAGTGTCATTATCTCTAACTCATGACTGAAGATTTCTTGGAGAAATTCCACTACTTGTTCTTCCTAGCCTCTTTGAGATGATCTCGTTCTTCTGCCACAATTCTATGTCTTTCCTATGGATTTCTCCGTGGAAGAAGATTTTGATTATCTACTAGAGTGAGTTACTCCATGACCCCTACATGAATGAAAAACTTGTCTTTCCCACAGAGCAAGTATCAATAGCAATGTTGTCAAAGGCGCACTTAAGCCCTGAAACGAGGGTCAAAACATGTTGAGCTCTTCCAGTATTATTAAAAGCGAAAAGCGCAAAAAAGCTCCAAGGTCCCTTGGGGCTTTAAGCGCAAAGAACAAATAAAAAGTGAGTTTTAATGAAAAAAGGCGCAAATAGAAAATAATAAATACATTATGTTTCCATTGCTTTTTCCTTCTCATTTGTTAAACGTTGCTCACTTTTATGAAATCAGGGATAATGAATCACACAAGTCCTTATCAACATACGCAGTGTAATCCCACAAGTGGGGCATTGGTGGCACACTCTTCTCTAATACGTACAATTGAATAAGTCGATCATGCCTCAACAATTACTTGAGAAGGTCAATTAGATTATGAAGAACGTCACATTTTGCCGAGTAAATAGGTGAAAATGTGAAAATTCTAAAACAAATTGTAAGAGAAGTATACCTGCCCCCTGTTAGCTGATAGCTGCCTACTAGGAATTGCTGTTAGACTTGATGGTAATTGTGGAAGCTTATAGTTGTTCTTCAAGGGGGGAAGTCTTCATGCATAGCTATTAACTTATAGAAATGTGGTCCCTCGTGAACTCCACATTAACTGCTTGATTGACCTGATATCCAAACACGATAAACTGACACGGTCTTTAGGATGTCAAGAGATGTCTGAACGTGATGCTTTCATCTGGTGATTCACAGTTTGCATTGCCTAATGATATTCTCAGAAACAAATTTTGAAATAAAGCTGGCATTTTGTATCAGGCAGTTTTCTTTTTCATTGTGAGTAATGCATTCCTTGCATGTAGGATGTCTAATCCTTGTAGAATTCAGCGAGATTCTTTGAACCATCGGCGCTACAATGTCCTACAGAATTTAATTTAAATATTCAATGAAATGGTGTCTATTTGCAGGTGCTAGAAAGGGAGCATATCATGAATAAATTTCAAGAGCTGACATCCCAGCTTGAACAAGCTTTGAATGGAATTTATTATGAAAAGCTTGAGATATCCGACGAAGTTAAAGAACAGGTACAAATCATTTTCTAATTAACTCTTCAGTCCAAAGGGGGAGATTGTTCTGGAAGAAGCAACATAAGTACCTGATCTCATTCCCTTCAGTAATTCTGTCTCTACTTTTCAGATTTCATGATTACAAAATCATTTTGAACAAATAATTGTTCTTCACTGTCCAAGGATGTGCCAAGCATGCGTTGATTTGATGTTAATATCTATTAATTTCTCTGAAAAGAACTGGACAAGTGAATAGGTTCACTCCATATATTAGTCTATCAGAAATTAGAATCGTTCAAGTGCTACTTTCATCTTTGTAGCATATAGTTTGATGGAATAAATGGCCTACGGTTAAACACATTTCATCTGCGGTTCTTCATCATCTGTAACTTCTTCTTTCAGGTTGAACTACTATCTATAACTTCTTCTGCTTTCAGGTTGAACTTGTCCTTTCTCAGTTTCGTAGAGCCAAAGGAAGAGTTGACACGCCTGATGTTGAACTGCATGAAGATTTGCTGTCTCTTTATAGCAGGAGTAATGATGCCGCTGTAGATCAAGATGTCCTCAGGAGGTCAGTTGATAAGCTACAGCTAACTGAGTTAGATGACCTTAAACAAGAGTCACTAGCTTTGCATGAAATGGTCATTGCAACTGATGGAGATCCCGAGGAGAGAATAGAGAAGATGTCAATGCTACTGAAGAAAATTAAGGACTTCGTACAGACTGATAATCCAAACATTGATTCTTATGCAAGAGATAAGTCTTCAACTTATAGTGGACAAGCATCTGCAGATGGAAGCCAGAAGGCCCCAGTTATACCAGATGATTTTCGTTGCCCTATATCCTTGGAGTTAATGACAGATCCCGTCATTGTTTCAACTGGACAGGTATTGATGCTGTGTCCTTTTAGCCTATTCGCAAAATAATTAGTTGAAACTATCTTTTTCTTATTCTTTCATTACAGAAAGATGTTATTACCAGATTCTTCCCTTTCATCCCGTCGTACATTTACTATGATCGATAACTAGTATCTTGCTTTTGTGTTTATGTGTACTTACAGTTGTCTGTCAGAATTATAATTCAGCAGTGATTGCTGCAGATCATTAACCTCTATGTTTCAATTAGGCAGCAGTATTTGATATGCTCATTTCAAGAAACGTGAAATGCATGGATAGCCCCCATTAAGTTGTCTCCAACGGTTATTTAAACATTTTAGCTATCCGAATGACCAGATACAAGTCGGGAAAAATGTGGCTTTTAAACACCCAAGTCCAGCAGACCATATGCGTGAGTTACACTTGTCCATGATTTGTCAAATGAACCAATTAAAGAACAACACGTATAATTTGTAATAAATAATTTGACACATGTAATTTACAAATAAAGAAATACATTAAAAGAACAAATCTTTTTCCTTACTTTCAACTAGACCAGCTCCCCCCCTCCGTCTTCTTCTTCCTTCCACTCCCCTCCTACTTACCTCCTTCCCCCATGTTCTTTCTCACCCCTGGTCCCAACACCATCCCAAAAGCAGAACCCTCTCTCACCCATCTTCTTCCTTTTGTCTCTTTCGAAGAAATTTTAAGCAAATGAAGTTCATAAAAGTAAAAACAAATATAATTAGCAATGGGATCAGCGAGACTGCTCCGGTGAAGGCTTCGCTACTCCATTATGTTCTCCCTCTCTTTTTCTCGTCTATTTATAGGGAAAATCAAGAACTCAAAACACCCAAAGGCTAAAAGAGTGAGGCCAAATCCAGTGATCTTGGAGGTTATCCATCGCTGAACTCAATGTGAGCTTGTTTTTTTTTTTTAATTCTTTTTTGGTTCAAGGTTGGAAGAGAGGTGGAGGATTTATAGTGAAAGGTGGTAGAGCTACTGATGTTGGGATGAGGAAGGTTCACATGGAATTTTGGGTGAAAAAGATTGGGTATTGTTGTTGGGAGATTTTTAGTGAGGGAAAAATGATAATGTAGTATGGACCCACGTACAAAATTTATTTGATTTCGAAAAAGGAGAGGAAAAGGTCTGATAAAGACCTCATGCGCTCAAATTTAACTAAAATACACGTAATATCTTGGGTGTCTATGAGATACATCTTTGCCAAGTAGAAATGTCTAAATGGTCAGTGTCTATTTTATCATTGTGGACAACTTAAAGGGGCTATCTAT
This sequence comes from Solanum dulcamara, assembly GCF_947179165.1. Lineage (NCBI taxonomy): Eukaryota > Viridiplantae > Streptophyta > Magnoliopsida > Solanales > Solanaceae > Solanum > Solanum dulcamara. The sequence continues at coordinate 68,252,283 of NC_077245.1, forward strand.
GTATTTCATTTTCAAGAAATGATTTTGAAGAACTATCACATCTACTAGTTATTGGAAAAAGAAAAAAGAACCATCACATCAACTAGGGTCATAGCTTTTTCTAGAGAAGAGCTGCAAAAGTTTAAAATCACCAATACATGAACAAGGTTACATATTAGTCTGTTGGCTTGAACGTGCTGATCAAACATCAATAGAAATAAGACAACAACTATGCCTTAGTCGCAAACAAGTTGGGGTCTACTATATGAATCCTAACTATTTCATTTAAGCGCAACTCATTTCATCACCACACCAAATACAAATAAAAGTGAAAAAAAGTTAAAACCTATGTAAATAAATATAGTGATAGTAGTAGTAGTAATAATGCTATTATTATTAGAAGTCCTCTAAGAAGACTAAAATCTATTCTCAACTAGTAAATATCACTTACATGGATCTTTTTTCTCCATAGCCGTATCTTTAGTTAAGTTTGCATTGATTCTAAGAAATTGTAGGTCTTACTACTCACTTCCATTAGGTCTATCTTGTCCCCTTTGAACACCTTCTGTCACCATAGTCTCATACCTACAACCGGTGCATTTGTAGGTCTACGCAAGACATGATCAAACTATCTCAAACGACCTCTCATTTTATCCTCAATATATGCTACTTGCACCTTCTGGCTAATGTGATCTTTTTTATCTTATCTAATCTTGTATGAGCGTCATCCATATTAGCATTTGCATTTATGCAACACTTAAATTGTGGATATCTTAGACTTTAGCGGCCCATCATTCACTACGATTGAACATAGTCGGTCTTATAACTATTATGTAGAACTTATCTTTGACTTTGGTAGGCTTCCTTCTATCACATAACTCTCCGATAACACTTCTCCATTTCAATCATTCAGCTTTAATTCTATGAGTCATCTATCATTCAATTCTCTTGATATAACGAGTCTAAATATCTAAATTGCTTACATTGTGGGACCGTAATACCGTCTAGTCTTACCTCAACTTTCTTCTTCTCATGTTGACTAAACTTGTTGTGCATGTATTCAAACTTCTACTTCTACTTGTCCTAAAACCCATATACTCTAAAGTAGTTTTTCATAGTCCAAGTTTTTGGTTGAAACAGTCACTAGTCTTTTCAATCAACACAAGATCATCAGCAAATAGTAATGGAGTCTAATCTTGTATCTTGTTTGGTTAGCTGATCCATAACTATGGACAAGTAGGGTTCAATGTCAATCCTTGGTGCAGACCCAGTGTTATAGGAAACTCCTTTGTATCTCCTACTACTATTCTCACGCTTGTGACAGCTGCTTCATTCATGTCCTTAGAAACAAGACATGTGATTTCCACTAGATAATACTTCATTTAAAGGTGTAGTTGTAATTGCCATATTATCATTTTTAACAGGTTAATATTTTACTTCACTGCAGACCTATGAACGTTCTTGTATTGAGAAGTGGCTGGAAGCTGGACATAGTACTTGTCCCAAGACTCAACAAGCCCTCACAAGCAAATCTCTGACACCGAACTATGTATTGCGTAGCCTTATAGCACAGTGGTGTGAAGCGAATGGGATTGAACCACCCAAAAGACCAGGTAGTTCTCCACCCAAGAAGTCTGCATCTGCATGCACCCCTGCCGAGCACTCGATGATAGAAAATCTCCTGAGAAAGCTCAAATCTGGCAGCCCTGAAGAGGCGCGTTCTGCTGCAGGTGAAATCCGCCTTCTTGCTAAGCGTAATACTGATAATCGTGTCGCAATAGCTGAAGCGGGTGCCATTCCTCTGCTAGTCCATCTTCTATCCACACCTGATTCTCGAACTCAAGAGCATGCTGTTACAGCACTTCTTAACCTTTCCATATGTGAGAACAATAAAGGACACATTGTAACTTCAGGAGCAGTGCCTGGTATTGTGCATGTACTCAGGAAGGGGAGCATGGAAGCACGTGAAAATGCAGCAGCCACCTTGTTTAGCCTTTCCGTTATAGATGAAAATAAGGTCACCATTGGTTCTTCAGGAGCGATTCCTCCGCTTGTGGCATTACTAAGTGAAGGTACACAAAGGGGAAAGAAAGATGCGGCTACAGCACTTTTCAATCTATGCATTTATCAAGGGAACAAGGGCAAGGCAATAAGAGCTGGAGTTGTACCTACATTGATGCGGCTGCTCACAGAACCTCAAGGTGGTATGGTTGATGAAGCACTTGCTATTTTAGCAATCTTGTCGAGTCATCCAGAAGGTAAGGCAGCTATTGGAGCTGCAGAAGCAGTTCCTGTTTTGGTGGATGTGATCTCAAATGGTTCTCCCAGAAACAAAGAAAATGCAGCTGCGGTTTTAGTACACCTCTGCTCTGGTGACCAACATCATCTGGTCGAAGCACAGCGACTTGGTTTGATAGCTCCTTTGATGGATTTAGTACAAAATGGCACACAAAGAGGCAGAAGAAAAGCAACCCAACTGCTTGAAAGAATGAACAGACTTGCTGAGCAGACAAAACAGCCCCAGGCGCAAGCCGAGTCTCAAACTCAGAACCAGCTATCGCCGTCACCACCCTCATCTACTAATGCCGTTGAAAGTTGAATGCATCTAAACAAGTTGGGGTCAGCTAAGTACAACTAAATACTTCTTGTTTGTATTTTCTAGTTCGCGTGCTTTTTTATCTCGGTTCTTTTTGAAGCATTTGATGACATTTAGCGCGGCTTTAGAGAAAGAGGGGTGGGGTGAGGGAAAGGTGGAAGATCACCAATCCCGTTCATTAAGTTATTTTATTTGTTTTTCTTGTGGTTGAAGAATAGGCCATGGAATGAAGGTAAGAACTGAAAACATACAGAAGTGAAAAATTGATATGCAAAATGTCTAATGTATCATTGTAAGTTGTAACAGTTGTACAAGTGTAATCTTCCTCAGTTTTTATCGAAGGAGATGCTTTCCAGTGTAATTCTGCTATCATTCCTTCACCTTTTGTACGTACCTCTTTCTTAGCTCCGTGTGACCAGTGATTTTGAAGTTGAAACTTGAAAATTTGAGTTTTGGAATTGTGTTTAGAGATGCATTTTACTTGGAAAAAAAATACTTTTGTGAGTGAAAGTAAATTTCTCCTAAACACTGTTTTTGGAACTTTGACTTTTTTTTTTAATGACAGATTTTCAAAATCTGATTCAAAACTTGGTCAAATGTACATTTGAAGATAAATTTTTGAAATCTGATTCAAAATCTATGATCAACCGCTAGCTTAGTGAAAAGATGGGAGATTAGCTCCTCCCCCTACACGACCATTTTGCTTAATTTCTATTGAAAACGTAATTAATTAAATAAAAGAATAAAAGTGTGGGATTTAAATGAAGCCAAAGTTAGATGTGGTATAAAGTAGGCAAAGAGGGCTGGATCTTGTTTTTTTTTTTTAAAATTACGCATTGGAGGTTTAGGAAAAGGAGAAGAGAGCTAGTAATTAAAAATTGAACCTTTACCTATAATGAAAAATATTTGATCTTACAATCTGTAGAGAATTCTTCATAGCTTGAGGTGTGTCAGTAATATTGTCCTTAAGAATATTTCACCTGATACAGATGTATCTTCAAAGATTCAACAAACCTGACAAAATAAATAAAGCAAATCCAGCAAAAGAAAGTGAGAAGAATAAGAATATTTCTCCCTCTTTTTTTCCACACACCAACCATGAGTACTTGAAGAAGTTCTATAGGAAGATAATGATCATCTCTAATCGGTTGCCAACGGTTGTAAGAGTAGAAGGCATAAAGGCATTGAAGACTATTCATTTCAAGAAATAGATGTTGGCAACAATTAATTTTTGACCAACTTCTACAAAAATAAAGGCTCCATGATTAGCAATTATCTTTAATGGGTGAATGAGTAACGACTCATTTAAGGCAATTAAGATGACGACGACAACAACAATAACAATCCAGTGAAATTCCACAACGTGAGGTCTGAAGGGTAAAATGTACGCAGATCTTAATCTTATCAAGGTAGGACGGCTGTTTCCGAGAGAGCCTCGGCTCAATAGAAGCATAAATAAAGCCCACTACTATAATCTATAGATAGTAATGATTCAATGTATTTATAGTTTCATTAATTACGTATTTTAATTGAATTGTCTTTAGATTTAATGTATTTACCTCTAGATATATTATATCTAGCGAATGTATTTCTGATTATTTTTGTGATCTCATTACTGTTGAACTTTCCGCAAAGAAAATTTGGAATGCTTTGGAATTCAAATACAAAGCCAAGGAGAAAGATATAAACAAATTTTGTTTTTAAGTTCTTGAGTTCAAGTATAATGATGGTTATGCCTATTTTTGCACAAGTTCACGAACGACAAGTTATAGTAGATTAGTTGAGGATTGCGGGAATTGAATTTTTTTTATCTTTTAAATTTAGAGTAATTATAACAAAATTGCCAACAATATGAAGAGGATATAAAAAAAATCCCCCATGATTCTAAATAGTTTTCTTTGAGTAAATTAAAAGTGCCTTTGTATCGAGGGAGGAAGATATATAAGAATGAAAATTCTTATAATCAATCTATATATAATAGGAGAGGCAAGAACGCCATATGTCAGCGCTACAATTATTCTCGAATTTTTAAATTTTAAAAAATCAATTATCAATTAATTAAATTTTAAAATAGAAAATAAAAAATTTATTAAAAATTGTCCATCTACATAAAGATGCAGACATTTAAATTTGGAAAAAATCCCCATTGACAAAATCGGATTACAATATTAAAAGAATTTTGAATATTAAAAGAATTTCTAGAACAATATTAAAAGAATTTTGAAAAGAAAGAAGAATTAATATTAAATATTTAAAATTTAATATTTCATAACACCTAACTAAGGTGTTTAATTAGTAGTCAATGTTAATAAGATTTAATTTATTAAAACTTAAAGGACATATTTAGATTAGTTTAATTAAATTAAAATATTAAGCATATATTTAGGTTAAAATATAAAGTATAAATTAATATTAATTTTTCAAAAATGATAAAGAAAAAAAGAAGAAGAGAAAGAAAAAAAAGGAAAAAAATCAAACTATATAAAACTACTCACGTCCCTTGCCCCCATAACCCTACTAACTCACACACACATGCATGGTTTTAATGTTTATAGAATAAAATTTAATTACAAATAATCAAAAAATAAGTAAATAGAATTTTTTTTTGACAATTCAAAATCCCACAACAGTTTCAAAAGAAAGTTACACACATTATTGAAAGTTTCAGATCCCTCACGATCCAAAATGGGCCATGAGTGATGTCCACACTTAAGTTTCTAGGTGGTAGAATCAATGACACAAACCCCAACTTACATTAGCTATTCAACTTATGAAATACGATAATAAATGCAGAAGCTCAAACTTACGAAAGTAAGAAATAACACAATCCACCAAAGTCTATTACATAGCGTTTCTCAAAATCTGAAAGTCATCACATCAAGAACATCTGCACTCCACAAAAGGAAAACGAAAAAAATACAAGTAGGGATCAGTACAGGGCAACATGTACGAAGTAGGTATTATCGTCCGACTCAAAATATAAATCAATATGCATAAAGTAATAGCAGAAAATCAACTACAACACTTAACATGTGGCAAACAACAAGATCAAGATCAAGTGACAACACAATAAAACAATTATGTAATCAGTCAACAATATCCAAAGTATACATGAGGACTTAGGCCTCCACACCACGCTCTTTTGAGAAATGAGTTATTTGAGATTTAGTAGATTAAGTCATTTTAATATATTTTTCTTTAATATTACCGTGCCGGAACATGACACCCGATCCAATAATATCGTGTTGGAATGTGACACCCGATCTATATGTATCTTATCGGAATGTGACACCCAATTTATATATACTGTGTCGGAATGTGACACCCGATCCAAATATACAGTGTCAAAACATGACACCCGATCCAACTATATCGTGTTGAAACGTGACACCAATCTAAATGTATCGTGTTGAAATGTGACACCAATCTAAATGTATCGTGTCGAAACGTGACACCCGATCTAAATATACCGTGTCAAAATGTGACACCTGATCCAAATATACCGTGTCGGAACGTGACACCCGATCCAAATGTACCGTGTCGGCTCGTGACACCCTATCCAAATATAATTAATTTATCATTATTTATTATCACATTCCACTTTATTAACAATATTTCATCAAGCCTCTTTATTCAAGGCATCACTTTTGATAGGACAAGTTCAAGATTATGGATTTTATAGTCTTGAGATTGCAGACCAATCACAATAATATATCAGTCATCCAAACCACAACAATTAAATGCATAGCAAACTTCATAATATTACTCAATGATTATCAATCACTATTAAGAGTCTCTTTATGATATAGAATAAACCATAACCTGCCTCAACCGAAGAACCGAAGTAAAACAAGCTAATTCACTAATGTTTTTCCTTTCTTCAATGCCTCATGTTTCCAATCTATCAAGTATACAATATTCATAAGCAAACGAATCCGTAGACATCGATATTATATGTATATTTAACCTAGGTCCACAACTCATCCAACTCTATAATCAATTCCCTAAAACTCAAGCCTAGAGTTAAGCCTCAATTTCTCTAATATCATAACTCCAATGGTATTCATATAATATAATATACCTAACATTTAATTATATATCTCAATATATCAAAATTTGGATCATAATTTGAAAATTAAAAGAATACAATTTCAAAACGGAAACTAACTGATTATAATTAATGGTGCACCAAACAAATAATTTGCAGGACCTAAATTCATTATCATACACCAGTAATCATTAGCTATTGATTACCTCATCACTATCTTTACCACTAATCGTTCAAATATATAGACATTACTAACTTGTCCCCACATGACCAATTTACATAGAATTAAAGTTATAAAACTAAAGCTAAGTAAATTTTGGTTTTACCTGAAGGCCAAATTTATTGTTTTTTCCCCCTTTCGTGTTCGACGGCAGGTAAATTCTAGTGTATTCTCCTTTTCTCTTTTACAATTCAGTCATAACAGTTCACGAAAGAAATATATAACCATATTCTACTTTATTTCAATAAATATGGGACAAGTAGTATAGAGATATTATAAATTTAGCCCACCAACTAAATTAATTATTTAAAGTTATCTCTCAACTAATTAACCGTATTATCGAATAATCCAAAATACCCATTAAAAATTTATGGGACGAACCTTTTATAAAATAAAAAGATCTAGTAATCAAAACGACCTAATGGGTCGTTACATTCTTAAAAATGACTAAGAGATAAAATTGAATTTTTAAATTTATTTGTTCACATATACTTAGATTTTAAATTATTGTTAATCATTTTTCAATTTTATATACCTATAAGAAATCAAACCAATTTTTTTAATATAAAACTACGATTACCGCTAACATGCTAACGTGTTAGCAATTTAATATTTAAATTTTTTTAAAAAAAATTATTTTTTTTATAGTTATTTTAATTTTTTAAATTCAAATTCTAAAATTTACTTTTAATTATTTCTTTATAGAATCCATCAGTTTCCGGAGAAGTTTAAAGCTTATTAAATTGAATAAGTGTTTTCCTCACCAACGTAACTTCACCCACTTAACTTCTCCATTTTTTATTGAAAGAAAGATGACTTCTCCACCCCTCTTCATTTATGAAAAATTCTTTATTTCAATTCATGAATAATGAAGTGAACTAGCTATGCTCAACTTATTGTGATTCCATTATTTGTTCACAAGTTTCATCTGAGATATGGATGTAAAGAGGTACTCTATATATTAAACATTCACATATTAGTGAGTTTGTCAGGTCAAAGGTAAAATATTTCTTTCATCAATTTTATCGCTTTTGAAAAGAATATCTTTCAATATATATTTAAATTCTAGGCTATTTTTCTGATTTTATAACTATTTTATACAAGTGAAGGGGTGTTAATCAACTGCTATGGTGATTGGTGCCTATATACAGGCCAATCAGATGAAAATTGTAAAAGTTGATGTCTGTTGTTTGTTGGCCGGTGATCAACTTTATGATTGATCGTGCGTTTTTCCTCTTTCTCAATAGCATGAAACTGAAACTATTTTGGTTGATATCTAATTTCAACAAATGGCTGAAATTGTTTGACAATATATATTTACAAATTGGTTGAAATGTCCGGTTGTTGACTAATCGATGGATTACAAAGTTGCAGGACTTGAAGGGACAACATATATAGTACACTAACTTGGTGGCTAATCAAAAGTTGAAGTTTTCTTGAATAAACAAGGTATTATTATTTTTACAATGTTGTAATTAATACAATCAATAAGATGTACACTAATTTACTTATTTATCCATCCCTCTATCATTTAAATCGTTTCACAAAATTAAACAGTACTACGCAATTAGCTCATCACAATACAACAATGGCTCTGATACCACTATTGGGGAGAGGAAACACCACAACTAAAGTTTGATATGATGAAAAATAATAAAAATAAATTGGACACGAGAATTTTATGTGGAAATCCCTCAAACAGATAGAGGGGAAAAACCATGGGGTTGAAGGATTTTACTATTCAAATATGAGAGTACACTGCTCTCAAATACAAGGAGAAAACAACAATTAACACTCCTCTCTTGTAAAAGGAACAACTCACTAAAGAGGACACTCAAGACTACAATATTTATCTTGGTGTATAACTCTCTTTGTATTCTTACTCTCTCTTTCTGGGATGATTTAAATGAGGGTAGAATGCCCTCTATTTATAATAGAAAGAAGAACGCGTAAAAGAAAGGACATACGCATTTTCGTGTAAGAAAAACGCGTAAAGAAAGTCGTAAAGAAAAAGGCAGCTATGCAGCTGTCTTCTTTTTACTTTTTCTTCCTACCTTTGTTTTTCTTTCTTGCTTTACTTTTTCTTCCTTCCTTTTTTGACTTTTCTTTTTCTTACATTCTCCCACTTGAAGATTTAATTGAGAATCAATTAAGTCTTTACATCATCCTTTTTACCTAACTATTACAATATTACGTTTCTGATAGGCCAATAGAAGATCGACACCATATGAACTTGTTACTGTTGATCGACTTTGTAAACATATTTGCTAGGTTGTCATCAGTGTGAATTTTCTGAATATCCACACTGCCTTCTTTCATTTTCTCACAGACAAAGTGATACTGAACTCATATGTGCTTTGTCCTTGAATGAAATGCCGGATTCTTTGCAAGATGCAAAGCGCTCTAACTATCACAAAATAGAGCAACCTTCTCTTGTTTGTGCCCGAGCTCCTCCAGTAACATCTGCATCCATATTACTTTTTTGCTAGCTTGTGTAGCTGCTACATATTCCGCTTCAGTCGTAGATGTAGCCACGATAGATTGCAGTTTTGAAACCCAACTTACAGCTCCTCCAGCAAGATTTTATCAAGATCACCTGCATAATCTGAATCGACATAACCTTTCAGCATATTCCCCCCCCCCCCCCGCCCACACCCCCTCCCCCTTCTCTTTTATTACTAAAAGAGATCTGTTATTTTTTTTAAAAAAAATTTAAACAAGAACACAAAAATTAACCACCCACAAAATTCTCAACTATATGGGCGTAACTTCCCATTCCTCATTTCCCTCATCACATAATAACTTTCCAAAAATTATCCACACAGCTATACAAGATAGAAACAAATTGACATAAAAAGAAATAGAGAGTTAAAAAACTATCTGCACACTGTTGATTCACCGCCAGTGAAAAAATTAAAGGAAAACTTTATATAGAATTATGATTAACATCTATTTTTGCTTTGTTTGTAATTTTTATTTGGCAATATATATTGCCAAATTGCTATATTAAATACAGGAAATAGTATTACATAGGGGTACAATCTCTGCCCAAGCGTCACATGTATTGGAGGATTCTTGGAGTAGAATAATTCAAATTTTATATTATTAAGAGCTTCAAATATTACTTTATTAAGGTAGTATTTACATTTGAAGAAACATTAACGTTGTTAAGTAATAGAATAATCGGAATAGTCTAATGACACTATCAAAAAAATTATCTTCTATAGCATTATTCGTGAGAAAATACCACTTACAATTTTGGCATAATTGATGAAAGTACTATTATATATTTTTTTTGCATATCAATTATTTTTTAAGATTCAAATATATAGATCTATCTAACAATGTATGTAAGATAGAAGCATAAATTTTTGAATCTCATATAAAATAAATATTTGAGTTGAATATTTCTGATGATGAATTTGGAGAAAAAATTTACTTTGAAATTTGTTATTTCCTCCCAATGATAACAATAATTATAAAAATATATTTCCTAAATTTTTGATAACTTATGCATATGCAATAACTTTTTTTCTCACTAATTTTGACTATTTTCTTAATGATTTTTTATTGCAACAAAAATTAAATGTTTTAATATTATCTTTTTTATATATCATTATCCGTTCAATGTGTTATCTGAAATAGATTTGAAAATAAATTTATAAAAATATTATTCAACTGTAACAATTATATAGTTCTAAAATACCATATAATTATATGATTTTTTTTAAATTGAAAGACAAACTTTGAAACTTTGAATAGCATGCCTACAATTTGATATTTAGGTGATTAAAACTATTTAATTTTATGCTTAGCATTATCATAATCTTAGGACTTTTCTTAGCTACATTTTATTTTTTAATCTAACGATTAATTATTTTTATATTTTTATTATTCTAACTAGAGGATAACATGGAATGTGTGAGTGTATTTATCATTTCAAATAATTTTTTAAAAAATTATACTAAAATTTATTATTGTCAAATTTAGACAATAAACTAAGTTTATATATTAATTTATTTTCATCAATTAACTGCACAACGCACGGGTACTTATACCAGTAACAATAGCAAGGCCACTGCTTTGAATAAGCCTTCAAACAAATCCGACAAAGAAACTCAAAGCAAATAAATTTCTCTTAATCCTAAAAAAAGATAAAAAGAAATTCAAGAACTCCAAACAAAGAGGTTGATTTGTGTGTAAAAAATCTGGCCGTTATGCTAGAGATTGTTGATTTAGAAGGCTCAGAAAGCAAAAATGAATTCTACAAAAGAAAACAGAGATTGTTGCTATTGTGAGCAAAATCGACGTCATATAAAACAATTTTTGGTTAATGGCATACACATGGGCTATTGTTCCTGTTTACTATGGCAAATCCCTCTCAAAACTTACAAAGAATTTAATGATGAACAAGAGATTCAAATAAAAAATAAAAAAGTTCAAAGTTTTTTGCAAGCAAAATATTGAACTTGTATTTACTTCTAGCAAGATGGTTAATCTAGCTTATAAATATTTTACATATTTTCGATATGAATCGAAATCTCGTTGGTGTGTATTTTTTGAAAATCGAATATTTAATGTGTTTGAATTGGAAAAATTAATCGTATTCCAAAATGATGTCTTTATTGAAAAAAGGCTACTGACACTACTAAACATACTTCAAAAATGGTGGTCAAAAGCGATGAATGGCGTGAATTTTTTGATTAAAAACGATGCAGTAAGTTTCATCCCTTTTGTCCTCATCGCTTTTCAAAAAGCGATGGACTGCGACATTTTTAAATGAAGGACTGTGTCATTTATTTCTTTTTTTTTTTAAAAAAAAACTTTTCTTCTTAAGCAATGGACATTGTCACGATTTTTTTTTAAAAAAATGCAATGTCGTCCATCACTTTTCTGCATTTTTTTAATAGCAGAAACTGTTAATTTTATGTGCACACCTGCAATAAAAATACAATTCAATATATATTCAATCCAACCATTTCAAACAAACGAAACAACTAATCATATAAACACAATATTATAACAAACTTCATCAAACATCATTAAACCCTCAAATCATAACATAAAGACTTATAAAGTCTTTCAAAATTAATTTAAAAAACAACAAAATATTCACTAACGTATCAAAAGTCATAAAATGACAATATAAAAGGATGTTAAGGGGTGGAGGCTATATATTCATCTTCATCATCACTCTCAATGTCCTTTCTACTAGGGCCCCTGGGACGCACTACATCGACGAGCGAGGTTAATCACTTGCTCTTTAATTTATCGACAGTCTTCTCATGTTTACATTTTAAGCAATTCATTGTGCCTTGAACTTTGCCAAAAAACATGTAAGCTGTGCGATTTGCTGCGATATAGAAATTATTTGAACATCGTCAATTGTCTCGACTTAGCGTGAAGATCCAATACCTTCTAGTCCTGATTGGATGTATCGTAGGTCATTTCTAGAGTCCACCTCATAGACTCTGGCCTTATGTGTCCCTCCTACCACTTTTTTCTTCCAAATTTGAGATGCTTGTTCAGGCATAGCCTGGATCGAATTGCCCAAAGTTTTATTGAGTTTAGCAGAGCTCAAGCAAGTGTTGTTCATACTTTCTATGCATATTAATAAAAAAGTTAGCATCAAAATATATACATAATAGATGCACTATTTTTTATCTTAAAATTTTAAGTTAAACTTACATTGGTTTGTTCGGTACTTTCTCAAGCTCCTCCTCCTCCGCACCCTTTCTTCTTCTTCTTCTTCTTTCCACCAGGCCATGCGGGCACCTACTCTAATACCTAGATAGGAGAATCCTTACAGAAATAACACACGGAAGTTTAACAATTGCCAAATAACAACCTAAAAGGAAAAGTCAGAAATGCACCATAATTGAAAATTTTAAAACTCTAAGTTTTATTACTAGAACATACTAACACCTCCAAGGATACTAGTCTAAATAGGTACAAGATCTTCTAAAGATACAAAGTATAAATAAAGTAATGACATAACTCCTACCGTAAGGAATGAAGAGTAGAAGCTGTTGGAGAATCATTTTCGTCTTCACCTAAAAAACATCACTAACCCTGCAATCAGACTATGCCAAATGTCATAGCAAGAGTAGTATCAGTATGCCAAATGGCATAGCAATAGTAGTATCAGTACAAACAACACGTACTGGTAGGCATCCTCGATCAGTCCGATACCCACCGCATAATATAAAAAAATCAACGAGAAGAAAACATGGTCTGAAGAAATACACCGCCAAACCTTTATGCGCAACTCTTACTATTGTCGATAACCTCATTCAATTCGTTCAAGCATAACTCTCATCCCTTTTAGTTGGTCAGCTTCCAAATCTAATACAAATCAAGGCCTAACCCTTCTATTACATAGAGGAGTTTTCAAACTATGGGCCACTACTAACTCTGTCTAACAAGTCTATTACCTTTAGCTTTCACACCAACACCTGACCCTAGAATGATTAACATCTCACTTAGAAGAGGTAAACATTTAAGTGAACTAAGACTTACTTTATAACTGTACTGGCCTACTGTGGCGGGACCTATCCCACTTTAGCGGTCTCGCCACAGCGGGATTCCTCCCTTCAAAGCGGCCTGGCCAGAGACACTAACTCTGAATTCTTCCCCTATGACGACCCCCTCTCTAGGCCCACATATTCAGGTATTGTCTAAGACAGGGTCAGTCAGTTCATCCCTTCCCTGCAGGGCTTCGTGGGAATCGAACCCAAAACCTCAGGTTCCTTTACATCCATCTCAAGTGATCGTCTTTCACCAATTGAGCTGCAACACTCTAGTCTATGAAGCCTCTATCAACAATCTAAGAGGTGCCAATGACAAGTTCATGACTACCACAAGTCAAATAATGGAAAACTAACTCAAAGCTGAAAAGATAACTGCAGTATCCTCCGAAAATAGGGAGGACTCACCAACTAGCTGGAAGGGAATAGATCCTCAATGATACACCTGTTGATGATCTCTAGTATTTGTCTCTACATCATAAAATGATGCAGGCCCAAATGAATGTCAGTACGTGCAATATACAAGTGTGTAAAATGGTAGAATGAAAAATATATCAGGGTAGAATCAAATAAACTCAAAATCTCAACTCAGAAGAAGGAGCAACTCAATCAAGATATTCTAAGTCTAAACAAGAATATGATTTAGCCAAGACCAATTTCCAATTCAACTCAAAGTACTATCAAGACCTATAGCACAAAAAACCAACGTTGTTGCCACGTCCATTCATACCTTGCCAGGGTAGGAACAAATCAACAATCATGGATCTATAACCAATCACATCCTATCATGTCAGGACAATAATTTAAAAAATATCTGACTTTAACGGTTCAATCATCTCCTGCATTTGATGGCGTAGTTATTGGGTTCAAGTTATTACTTACTCTTACCTAATTTGGTGATCGATACTCCTCCTTAGACTCAAGCTTATAAGACAATCAATCCGAATCAAACCAAATCAATAAGTCTCTTTTAGACTCTTTCAATTCATTTGTTCTATCAAATCAATCCCTTCAACTAATCAATTTTTCAATCATTTTCAATCATGCAATTAAAAGAGATTTTAGACAATCATTTATGACAACATTTAAGACTATCAATTTGTTGATACTATCATTACTATCATCACACTCACGTTCCAATCACAATCGTACATCCATAATTCAAAGCTATAGACTCAATTTTAAGATGTATACAATTCAATATCAATCAACATACTTCTAGGGTTTAAGTAAAATAAGTAGTTCAATTCATGTGTTGGAGAAATTAATTCGTAGAAAAATAATATTCCATCAATAATAGTAAAACATGTATATTTTTAAGACAAGAACTTCTCAAGGAATACAATCATGGAGGCTCAATCCGTACACATTCCATCCATCAGAATCATAGGCACATAGAGGAACAAAATCCATGTTTTAGTTCAGCCTTACATAGCTGCAATCAAAGAACAATCAAGAACTCGGAGACCTCGCTTGAAGAACTTGAACCCTAGTCTTTCTCCTCTTCTCAAATCCTCACTTTCAAATAATCCAAGTGTTATTGAGGGTATTGGGCATACTAGGTACTGACAAGGGACTTAATTTAGTCCTAAAATATCAGGGTTTTAGTCTAAGAGAGGTGGGAAAAGACCAATCTACCCTCGTAAAAACCTAGAATTAGTCTCCTACGAGTCGTCATTACAACTCATAGAAACGTCTATGAGTCATCGTCTTCCATCGTGATTTTATGCTGGAAAATATTGGGGTCTACGATTCGTGTCTATGAATCATCAAAGACTCAATGAGTCGTGAACTCCCCTCACCCTGCAGGTTTCTCAGAAGCCTGCAATAATGAGTCTCTGAAGTTTTCCTACAGGTCATTTCTACGACTCGTAGGAACTTCGATGACTCGTCAACTTCCCTTATAGATGTGACCTTCCAGTTAAGAAATTTAACTAAGTGTTAGGTGCTTCAAAGAGTTGTTTCTACGGCTCGTAGTCATCTCTACGGGTCATCCTGTCAACTTGTAGTCAAGGTACTAAGGCTTGTAATTTCAGAATTTACTCATATTGCAGGTCTTGAGTTCTGAATATTTGAGGAGTTTCTGATCTTTGGCTACGAGGGGTTATTATGACTCATCAACAGGATGACTCATGTTGAGTCGTAGAAACTCCCCTAAGGTTTGGTCCTGAACGAGTACAAAGGCTCCCTCTACAACTCGTTTCTATGTATCATAGAAACCTCTAAGGGTCGTAGAGTAAGCCGTAAACTCTTATCCAATCAATATTTTGGGAAATTTCTCCTTGGCTCCAATATTCCAACTTTCAGGGTCTTACAAGATGTAATAAACTGAACCATCGTTAATTAAGATCGAAAGAAATCAAAAGAAAATTAACTCAACTGGGTCCCAAAATACCACCAGAGCGGGATAGTCCTGCCAGGGCGGTGTCGCGCCAGTGAGAATCTGGCTGCTAGAGCGGGAGAACGTGGAAAAAACTTAATTCACGATTTTCTTATTTTTTTCACTTCTTCCAGGAGTAGGTTAGAGGAGAGGGTTACTACAAAAACCCTCCAAAAGGCTGCTCGTGACTGGAGAAGAGAAGGGTAAGGAATCTTAACATTGGAAGGTTTCCAAATGGTAGAATTCGGGCCTGTCTTTCCCATCGGATACCTGGAATCAGGGATTGAAGCCACATTACCTCTCCAAAGTTTCTTGGTGCCTAGGTAGGTTAGGATTATCTTATTTGAGTAGTTAAATCTTTACCCATTGCGTAGTATAAAATGGAATTTAATGAGAGGTTGCATGATTAGGCTCTTGTTCACTGGTAACAGGTAGAAGTTGAGTGTGGTTGATGGTCTAACAGATAGTGACCTAGTTAAGAAGGTTGTGTAATGATATTGGGGGTAATTGGAGGTGGTATTTTCACATTTAGACATGTGTATTAGTAGATGCAATAATTGTATGTTCCTTGTAGAAAATATGAGAAGAATTGTGAGAAACCTTAGGGGTTAGCAACCTTCTTAATTGAGTGTAAGATCTGAGTGATTTTATATGCATTGTTCTGTTTGCCTATTTAATTATAAATGTGGAATAATGATTGTGAGGATCAGATGTCACGTTCTGATAATTTATAAGATCGGGAGTCACGTTATAATATATTAATGGATTGGGTGTCATATTCCGACATGTTCTTGGATCGACTTTCACATTCTGACACATATATGGCTAGGTTTGAGTCCCATGAGAGGGAGAGGTGTGTGTGTGTGGATGGTTCCATGAGAGGACCTGATGATAGCTGTAAACTGTGTAATAGTCAGGGTAGCTGTTAATAAGCTAGGGAAAAGGACTTATAAAAGAGCTTCATTGATTTTTTGGTATGTTATTAATAAAGGACCGCAAGTCAATATAGATTCATTCGTGGGTAAGATGGTGGACCTTGTTAGACCACGTGGAGATATATGTGATATCCAATACTTTCAGCTTTAAAGGTGGAGGTTGCTTGTTAGCAAGGAGTTGTTCTCATTAGAGTTTCAGTCAGCAATAGTGTTGGTAGAAGTGGTCATATAGAAATCGGAATTATTTATGAGATGCGGTGTTGGAATGTCTAGGTCCATAGGTTGTAAGACATCTGGGCCAAGTCTAGTGAGAAGTTGTGTGGAATCATTAGCGACTAAGGTTGTCGGCTGGTAATTGTGGGGTGAAGTGGACAGTAGCATGGTGGCCCACAACCCATGAGTCTCAAGTTTGTATACCGGAGTTGGTAGGGAAACTGTGGTTGGTAGAGAGGTGAATATATATAAGTGTGAGAATAAGTAATTTACTAGTAGGTTCAGGTGGACAGGTTTGAAAGCTTAATTAATTATGGTCTTTCTTATTTTCCTGTACATCTATTATGCGGTGGGTATTAGATTGATCGATGATGCCTACCAGTACGTGTTGTTTTGTACTAATACTACTCTTGCTACGTCACTTGGCATAGTCTGATTGAAGGGTCAATAATGTTCACTAGGTGAAGGCGAAGATGATCTCCCGACAGCTCCTAATTTTCCTTTCCTGTGGTTGGAGCTGTGTCTTTCATTTGTCTTATGTCCTGCTTCTATAGAGCTCTTGTACCTATTTTAGACCAATATCCTTGGGGGGTTTTAATCGGAGTTTTGTATGAAAACTATTACAAGTGACTTGTTCTTGTTTTAATGGAACTTTTTGACTTATTATTTAATCTTTCTGTAACTTTCGCAACGCTTATTTCATATAAGGGGTTAAAAGTTCTCCTATCTAGATATTAGAATAGATGCCCGCACGGCTCGGTGGTTGGATCGTGATAATAGAATAATTAGTAAAAGCTTCCTGGAAGAACTGTATGACAGATTGTCCAACATGTGACTATTAGTGTTGATAAAAAAAGGGTGTAGAACATTTGGTCCGAGAGCCTTTAAAGGTTGAAAAGGTTTAACTGCACGGTAGATTTCTATAGCTGAAGGGGGAGAAGTCGTTGAGATCGGTGGAATAGTGTGGAAAGTATGTTGTTTTCAGGAAGAAGAATTACGATCCGTATTAAAAAAGAGTATGATAATACTCTTGGATGATTGAATCAATGTGACGTTGGTCAAATATTCAGTTATTGGTGTTATCCTTTAGTGCCAAAATCTTATTTTTCCTAACCTGTTGATATATGAAAAAAAATTAGTATTGGCATCGCCATCGTTAATCCCAAGAATGTGCGATTTGAGTTTTCAAAAGTCCTCTTCCATTTGGAAGATACATGTATATTTATCTAGGAGGTCCCGTTCAAGAAATTGGAGGAATAAAGTAATAGTGCAGTGAATGGAGAATTGTAAACCCCCATGGCGTGCCAATAATTTTCTCTTCTGTTCAAAAATGTTATCGAATACAGTCTTGTTCCAAATAGATAAATTATGAGTGAAATTAAGAATAGTAGGTAGTAAAGGAGGCAACTCTAGACTTTTAACATCCCAATGGTGTCTCACAATATTGAGAAAATCTGGGTGAGAGGTCCACATTATTTCAAGAGGGAGACAAGGACGTTCAAGAGCTACCAATAATGCGCGATGATCAGAATGAGTTCTAGGAAGATGGTGGACAGTGGATTTTGGAAAAGCAGCGATCCATTCATGTTTGACCATTTCATCTTTTATTGGTCCAAGTATATCTACTTTCTTTAAAGCCTAAATCAATGAATTTACAACGATTAATACATTCTGCAAACAAGTAAGAATTAGTATTCCTAATCAACCGATCACCTCATTAAAATATTTCATAAATGTAGAAGTTTGACTAAGATGGTACTGGCATAAATAGTAGAAAATAGCCACTTGGGGGATGAGGGACGTACATGGACAGTAGTATGGAGTTCCTGATCTGACATTTCTATATTCTCCACCTGCACAACATTAGTATTCCATAGCAAACTAATACCACCCGATTGACCAATGGCGGGAACTTGTTTTAGATTAGTGAAATTGAACTCCCTTCTTTTTTGATTTGGAGAGTCAATTGTTGATGCAGTGCTTCCCTAGTGCCAAAAATCAAAACCAAAATCTAAAGTTTATACTTTACATATATGGATTCGATTTCTCTCCACTATCTTTAAGCTTTCGTTTGGATTAGGGATACATGTTATAGATCTTAATTAAAAATTTTTAGTCAATCCTAAAAATATATATTTTATATTTAATAACAATTTAACTTTAACATTCATAGTTTATCTATTGAAATGAATTATAGTTGCATAATTTATGACTTAATTTAGATCATAAATTTTCAAAAGTATTTTTTTCATTTTAAATTCCAAAAAGTTAAAGAGGGAGAGAGTACCATTTAAGGGAAACTTACTTAAATGTACCCTTTTAGCCGTCTATTTTATCAGCATGTATGAAGTATACACATCTACACTTTGGCTATATATATTGTATATAGATCTATATGTATATTATGTGTATAGTGTGTATTCCTCCTTTCTATTGAAGAAAGAAAAAAATAGAATCCATCACGATTTTCTCTTCGAAAACACTCGCCTTATCGATTCTTCCCCTCGTTCCTTTTATCTTGGACATTGAGATATTCATGCAAAGCATTCTTTTCTACCCTATGTAATACTAGATAAGTTAAGGCCCGTAGAACGGGCCCAACATCATTTCACATATCTTTTTAGTGAACAACTTCAATATATTACTTTATAATCTGTTTCAAATGTTCATACGATATCTATGTGTCATTTACAACCCAACTTGAGAGAGCTGAATTTCAATATTTTATGCAGGAATGAAATAGAGAGTTACGTTAGATTATGAGTTTGCATATTTCATGTTCGAAAAGTATATAAGATGTTGATATCTTTGAAAAAATTCATCGATCTTCATATATTTTCGCAAGCGGTATCTATTTTTCACAATGTTATTGTCTTTTTTTTTAAATATTTGTATTTTAAACTTTGCATCTGATAATATACAAATCCTTAATCAACCAATATGTAAAGACCGTTTTAAAGCCTTTCAAATGTCTATTAGTTCAATTCATGTATAATTTGTATGTGATTTGCTTTGTCGATGAATTTTGTGATACATTTTATTATTGTCTTCGAGAAATACTTCTATTTATTTTGATTTTAATATTGAAAGTATTTATTAAAAAAATGATTTCTAATTCCACAACAATAAAAACAATCATGAAAGAAACTTTATTTTTATAAATAAAATAACAATTATCTTAATGTTAAATTCTAAATTACATTAATAATTTTTTTTGACATTGAACTCTAAATATCATACCGTTAAAAAAACTCCAATCTTACCCCCACAAAATAACCAATATACTTGTTTTTCTTTTTTCGATTCTTTTTCCCTTTATTTGTTTTTTAGTTTCTTTTCTTTGTTTTCTTTTGTTGTTCTTTTTTATTTTTAAACTCCTCATTTTTCTTTAGCTTGTATTTTAGTATTCCTTAGATATTGAATATTAAACTTTTTTCCTTTTAATTTTTTCTGTTAAATAGTTTAATATATTTTATATTAAGAAAATATCCTACATAGAAATGAAAAATATAATTTTTAATCGTTCGATGAATATATTATCAAAATTAACAATTTCTTGGTAGTCAAACATTGTTTTCTCTTTTAATCACCAAATTTGACATTTTTCAAAATTAAATGAAAAATATTGATACGTCATTTTTATATTTTAATAATCAAAATACAAACTTTAGTATCGGTCATATTATGTAACATAGTACTAAAAACATGTTTACGCAGTAATCCTAAAAGTATTTTTAGGAACAAAAAAACAACTATTCAAACACATTTTATTTTAAATTAGTTCAAAACTTTATTTTCTAAAACATGTCGAAACAGGCTTAACATTTATTATTGTTTGTCAGAAGTTCACCAATAGCAACTCTTCATTTTAACACAACTAGTATATGTACCCGCGCGTTGCGCGGTTAATTGATGAAAATAAATCAATATATAAGTTTAATTTATTGTCTAAATTTGACAATAATAAATTTTAGCATAAGTTTTTAAAAATTATTTAAAATCATAAACACACTCACACAATCCATGTTATCCTCTTGTTAGAATAATAAAGATATAAAAAAAATTAATTGTTAGATTAAAAAATAAAATTTAGCTAAGAAAAGTCCTATGATTATGATAATGCTAAGCATAAAATTAAATAGTTTCAATCACTTGAATATCAAATTGTAGGCATGCTATTCAAATTTTCAAAGTTTGTCTTTTAATTTTTCTAAAAATCATATATCAATTATATGATATTTTTTTTTTAAAATCATATAATTATATTGTATTTTAGAACTATATAATTGTTACAGTTGAACAATATTTTTATAAATTTATTTTCAAATCTATTTCAGATAACACATTGAACGGATAATGATATATAAAAAGGATAATATTAAAATATTTATTTTCATAGCAATAAAAAATCATTAAGAAAATAGTCAAAATTAGTGAGAAAAAAAAGTTATTGCATATGCATAAGTTATCAAAATTTTAGGAAATATATTTTTATAATTATTGTTATCATTGGGAGGAAATAACAAATTTCAAAGTGAATTTTTTCTCCAAATTCATCATCACTATGTATAATAATATTTTTGCTTAATGTGAGCGCTAAGTAGATAACCTTTGGTCAGTAGAAATATTCAACTCAAATATTTATTTTATCTGAGTAGGAGAACCCTTAACCCCTTATATAAGAATAGTTGCAGAATTTAAAATAAACTTGAATAATTAAATCGAAATTTCTAAAGAAAATAATATTAAATACAAGCTAATACAATTATAAAAAATCCCCCAAGGATACTAGTCTAAATAGGTACAAGACCTACTAAGAGTAGAAATAAAATAAAAGATCAATGACCCAACTTCCACCAAGATAAGGGAAAAATAGAAGCTGCTGGAGGATCGCCTTCGTCTTCACCCAAGAGACATAACCGACCCTGCAACCAGACTATGCTAAGTGGCATAACAAGAGTAGTATCAGTACAAACAACACGTATGGATAAGCATCATCGTTTAATCTGATACCTACCACATAATATATGAATAGAGAAATAAGAGATATCATAATACTTTAACTTCCTCAATTTAGTCACCCCATCCCAATAGTTGCACTCCGTATTCTCACCCTTAGGGTATTCACCACCCTAAACAAAACGGTTCTACTACCAACATAGTCACAACTTAAAACTTGTGGGTTATGGACCCACCTTACTATTATTCCATCACCCTAATAATCCCCACCTAGCAACCTTAATCGTTCAATGATTTCGCCCAACCCTCACAAGTTGGTATAATTGTCTCACAACATAAATCATATCCGTCTCACAACCACACTCTCCAACTCACCTAAGTTCTAGATAGCCACTATCCCTACCTTAGTTATTCATGAAAATCACAATGGTAACACTCTCTGGCAACTGAAACCTCAACTTCTAAGTGTATAAATATAGAATACGATTATACCATATAGATCACATCAAGGCCTAATAGGGCCCATCCTCTTACTCACCAATAAGTATATTGATGATCATTATTCTCTATATCTAGCACACCTCAACTCAAAAGTTCATTTATAGTTCTTAGTATGTGGCTCATCTACTACTAACCTTATTATTACATGAAGATACATATATTATCAGGTCCACTCATGGAACCATCCACACACACATACTTTGACCTCTCAGGGAGCCCAATTCAGTCATATTTGTGTTGGAACATGACACCCGATCCAAGAATATATCGGAACGTGTATAATGACCCATTAGGTCATTTTGAGAAATAATCCTCTCTTTTTCATAAAAGACCATTTTCATATAATTAAATTGAAAATCTTAGACTATTTGGTAACACGGTTAATTAGATGATGGGTGATTTTAGATAATTAATTTAATTGATGGGATAAATTATTAAGTTATTTAATACCTTATACCACTTGGCCATATATTAAAAATAAGTTATTGAATTTTTCACTTTTAGTTCATATTATTTTTGAGAAAAGAAAAAAAAGGGTAACCTCCGAAAAGGAGTTTCCAGATGCGGCCAAACCAAAGCGGCGTCCAACCTACATCAAGTAAGAATTATCACTCTTTAATCCATGCAATTGTATATATGCATAGAGGTCTTACGATTATTATTATCAAAATAATGGGTGGTGTATGATAAATGAGAGAAAATTGAATTCGCAAACTTCAATATGCTGCTTCATATATGATTCAGTGTGTTTGGACTTTAAAAAAGGACTTTGGTGCCAATTATTATGTAATGATGGAAAAATTGTTTTTAAGTAAATAATGATAATGAATTTAGGCTTTGGTCTAGATTAGTATACTATAGTTCGTAGTTAATATGAGTGGTTATGGCCCTGGTTTTAGTTTTCACAAGTTTTATCAAATTATAATTAAAGTTTTAATATATTGATATGGGTAATTAAATAATAAGTGTATTAAATTAAATGAATATAATTAGATTTACATTATTAGAAGAAATTGAGGCTTAACCCTAGACTTGAGATGTAGAAAATTGACTATAGAATTTGGGTGAGTTTTTGGGTCTAAGCTATATATATATAATAATAATAATATGTGTGTTGTTAGCTTTAAAATCTTATTGTGACTATTTATTTAATTAGATTGTGGTATTTTGGATACTATTCGAAAAGTGAAGGCTTCAGTGGTTGACTGATCGTGATTTAGCTAAGGCAAGTGAACTTCTAAACCTCAGTTTAAGATTGTAGATGCTAGTATTTCCTTGTTATGTGCGTTGGGAAAAAATAAGAATTGGACTGGGTTATTGACTATATAATTGACCATAAAAATGAAGATGAGAGGTATAAAATGGAAGTCTAATGATGTGTATTGGTGTGATTGATGTGATGAGATTATTGACTAAGTTTGGACATGTGAAGTGACTATATTGATATGAGATGTAAAAATTATTGTTGATATCATGCTATTATTATGAATTATATGAACATGAATTGATTGCATTGGTTCTGATTTACTGAGCTAAAACTGGAAATGATATGAAACAAAGGGGTTGGGCCACACGCTCCATGGAATGTATTATGAAACTAAGGAGTCGGGCCACACGCTCCGTGGTAGGATATGTATATTGAGGGGACGATCCACACGCTCCGTGACAGGTTACATGGACATAAATGTCCCCCATGGATTCTGTACTGTGATTCAACAGATGTTTACCGATAGAACAGACATGTATCATTTTATTGCATTGCATCGCACCTTTTTGATATTTGTGAATTCATGTTTACCCCATATTGCTCTGTATATGCTAAACTTGACTTGATATAATCATTTGATGAGACTATTAATAAGTATTCGTGGTCTGTATTATTATTATTGTACAAGGTGTAGAGTTGGGGTAGTTTTATGTAGGTTGTAGTTAAGGAGGTTCGGTTGGGATGACAGGAGTAATTGTAATCTATTGAGCTTTGCTTAGTTTTAGTTGTTCACTTGCTGAGTACCATGTTGTTTGGTACTCACCCCTTGCTTCTACACTTGTGTAGGTTGTGAGCTTGGACCTTCTTGATCTCCTAGTGTTTTTTACCATATCCGAGGCTATCATTTCGAGTGTTGAGGTAGCTGTTGCATTCATCTAGCGTACACCTCTTTCTATTTTTTTTTATGTTTTAGTCCTATTCTAGAGATAAAGACATTGTGACTGTATTTCTTTTCGTACTTCGATAATGTATTAGTGGCTTATACACGTGACAACTAATCTTGAGGGATTTAAGTTTATTTACATGTTTTTGATTAATTTAAAGTTCGATTCATTTTATTTTCTTTCACATTTACTTTTCATTGGGTTTCAGGCTAACTTATCTCGGTGGGTTGAGACGACTGCCTCACATCCGAATTCGGATCATGAAAATATGACACCCAATCCAAATACTGTCGAAATGTTACACCCGATCCATATATGTGTCGAAATGTGATACCCAATCCAAACATACCACATTTACAATTACATTCAACATTCACAACATTTATATCACCAAGAACAGATTCATTACAAAAATAGGCCAGCAAGAGCCTATTTATATAAGGACTAACCTGTTACTCTTATCTGTACATGTTTAGGCATATCATAAGTAACACAATCAGACATTTAAAACAATTCCGGGAATAATCAACATCCACACTACAAACCTTATAGGATTAACCTCAAAATCTATTAGTTTTACTTTTACTACGAGATTCTATGGCCGATATAAATTAACCAGCTGCTCACAAAAACATCACAATCAATAACTTCTTAATTCACTGCAACACCTTTCTACACAGGTCATATTCAAATTTTACCCTATCACAACTGGATCTCTTTCCGTAACCCATGACCCACAACTTAGTATATGAATTCTCATTAATTTTTCTTCTATATTACAAAGTTGGTATAGATTCACTACTCAAAAAAGAGAAGCCTAGCTTACCCGGGTGCCAAGCATTTGCAGAAGAAAAAATTGCTAAAATCGTTGATTCCATATGTTCCACGGATAAGACCAGATTGAATTCCATGGGTTGAAGCCTTCCAAAAGCTGAGATTCCCTCCCCTCCTCTTGTTTATTCAAGAGCAGCCTTTTTGAAGGGTTTTGCACAAACTCTTGCCTCTAACTCACACTTGGGAGAAGTGGGGAAAATAAAAAATTTGTGACTTAAGTTTTTTTCCACGACCTCCCGCTCTAGCGGCCATATTCTCGCTCTGGCGGCACTGTCGAGGTAGGACCATCCCGCTCTGGCAAGATAGTGGGACCCAGTCAAATCAGATTCTTGTGATTTTTTTAAATCAAAATTAACGATGTTCGGGTCGTTATAATAGATACTAATTTATCCCTCATTCCTCCCCGAACGACATGCAAGAAAAGGTACAAGCCAGTTTTGGGCTCACTGCAGGAAGCAACCATTGTCCATAATCTAAGAAAAATTCACATACTTCGAATTATGGTGAAAATGAATTCACCTCCAATACACTCTCGATAAGGATTACCCATAGGAGGTATACCCACTTTTTAAACCATACTGACCGCCTCATCCTGCTCTAGCAGAAATATTCTCTCTAGAGCGGGATATTGCCTCCCTGGTGGGATGTGTGCATCAGTAAAGGATGGGAGAAGAATGGTTTCTCCCATTCTTCACATTCCGTCACTCAAAATCTCCCAAAACTCTCTCAAACCTTCTACTCCGATTGTCTATGTAATGGTAAGAACTCGTTCTTAACTTTAACTTCATGCTAATATTTACATTCATTGCTTAATTATGCCAGAAATTCATAAAATCAAAGGCTAATAGGGTAGTTTTCAACTCCCTTAGAAATATTTTGCTTGCATTGCTAGATTAGCGTATCATGGACTCTCCCATTACATCCAAAATGTCTCTCTAATGTCTTGGGCGTAAGTTTAACAAAAATTTTCACCCAAATTGATCTAGAATGTGGGGCTGGAAAGTAAAAGGTTTTTGTTGGCCCAAATCTTGATTACGCTAGTTATTTGGAGTTTTTGACCTAAATTCCTTTGTAGATAATGTTGCTAGGACATTTAGGAGTACTGATATGCAAAATTTTAGAGGAAATTTATGAGTTGGGGTGAGGAGGCGTCATAACCGTGCATGTAGTTCATCTAGGATGAAGCCCACTCTAGTGGCCTTTATCCCGCTCTGGCAGGGTCCTACCGCTCTAGCGGGATTTTGCCAGGAAGTGGCCTTGCCTAAGGGACCCTTTTTTTCCTTTAGCTTCTAATTTCACACTTATACTATTTGATCTTAGTTGGAATTTTTGTGGAACTTGCAGGTACCTCACTATGGCTCACCACGATTATGCCAACCTCACATTTGTCCGGTTCCCCAATGCTGCCTATTGGGAAAGGCATCAAGACTTTTGGAACAAAAATTCCTTCTTGATAGAGGCTTTCACATGTTAGGAGTGGCGGACAAGCTCCCTACCTTTTATGCCCGACTGGAGGAGTTCGGGTGGGGTCCTTTGACTGAATCCCCTCCCTCAACAAGCACTGATTGGGTAAGGCAGCATTATGCGATACTCCCCACGGTTTGCTGGGATGACCCTGACCCCTCTAGTTGCATCTGGGGAGTGAATATCCCCTGAGTCCTGCTTATATTAATGTTGTGATGGAAATACCCAAGGCCTCCATTGCTGAGTATGAGTTCAATCTGAGGGAAATGAAATTGGAATGGTTACGGGACACGCTAATGAACCTAGAGCGTCAGAGCAGGGTCTACTGGCCCAGTGCAGAGGGTATCACTAGTACTGATTGGTCGGATAATGCTAAGAGGTGGTTGCACCTGGTGGCCAGTAGGATCCGCCCTTCTAGAAACCGCACAGACGTGACCTTTCCATGCGCTCTAGTGGTAGCTTGCGTCATTTAAGGGATAGGCCTGAATGTGGGGGCTCATATTGTGTCCCAGTAGAAGATGTTCTAACGCGGCAAAAAGAAAGCCTTTTTCCTGCCGAGCCTGATCACTACCGTGTGCAAAGTAGTTGGGGTGACACTGCTGGACTCAGATGAGGTACTTCCTATGGTTCCCCCTTTTCACTTCTTGATTATCAGGAGAGCTTCTCCCCAGGTGCCGAGGAAGCAGAGGACTGAAGGGTCCAAGAGCAGTTGAGCAGCAGCAGCAGAGGACGAGAACGAGGATGCTTCCTTTCCCACTTAGTCACAGCCACTAGTCGACCCTCGCTTGGAGGAGGACTTAGCTGTGGTTTGGAGGCAACTAAGAGGCCGTTTTGCCCAGACCCCCGCCTAGTGCCACCAGCTACTACTATGGAGTCAGAGATGCTTCGTCTGCAGCTGCAGTGAGAGAGAAGAAAGAGCAAAGAGAGAGACCACCTTATGATGTGGATGTGGAAGACCATTAAGGTCATTTTATCTTGCGTCGCTCTCAGAAGAGATATCCCCACCCAAGAGCCCGGAGATTTTCAAGAGTTCAACTTCCTGAATGAGGCTTGGGATGGAGAGTACCCACCGGAGAGGCTGGACTCTGATGGCGACACTGCCCATCCTTCCCGCTAGACTGTGTTATTGGATTGGGTTGCACCATTTGGGCAACAAAAAAATAATTTATTGCTTTCCTTTACT
The DNA here is from genome assembly GCF_947179165.1 of Solanum dulcamara. NCBI lineage: Eukaryota > Viridiplantae > Streptophyta > Magnoliopsida > Solanales > Solanaceae > Solanum > Solanum dulcamara. The sequence continues at coordinate 68,280,273 of NC_077245.1, forward strand.
ATTTCTCTTAGTTTTGTAAGCACTGTATGCTTTTTAATCCCCTCACATCGTCATACATATTAATACTATCATCTTTAAGGATATATGTTCTTAGTTGATAATTACACAACCTTAGAGTTAGCCAATCACGCTTAAAAGATCATTGTCAAATAGGGGGAAAATAGGGGTCCTCTTTCTGAGGATTCTGTCTCATGAAATCCCACTCTGGCGGGCCTGCTATGGCGGGATATACCTGCTGGTGCGGGATTCACCGAGATAGGTAACCTAGGCTCTGATACCAAATTATCACGACCCAACTCACCGGGCCGTGAGGGCACCTACTTTATCACCTGAGCAGGAGAAACATTAACCCCTTATATAAGAACAGTTGCAGAATTTAATACAAACTTGAGTAATTAAACCAAAATTTCTAAAGAAAACTATATTAAAGACTAGCTTATACAATTATAAAAAATCTCCCAAGGATACTAGTCTAAATAGGTACAAGAGATACTAAGAGTAAAAATAAAATAAAAAATCAATGACCCACCTTCCACCAAGATAAGAGAAAAATAGAAGCTGTTGGAGGATCGTCTTCGTCTTCACCTAAGAGACATAACTGACCCTGCAATCAGACTATGCCAAATGGTGTAACAGGAGTAGTATCAGTACAAATAACACATACTGGTAGGCATCATCATTCAATCGGATACCCACTGCATAATATATGAATAGAGAAATAACATATATCATAATAGTTAAACTTCCTCAATTTAGTCACCCCATCCTAATAAGTGCACTCCTTATTCTCACCCTTAGGGTATTCACCACCCTAACCAATACGGTTCCACTACCACCCTAGTCACAACTTAAAACCTGTGAGTTAAGAACCCACATTACTACTATTCTATCACCCCAATAATCTCCACCTAGCAACCTTATCCGGTCAATGATTTCGCCTAACCCTCACTAGTTGGTTTAATTATCTCACAACATAAAACATATCTGTCTCACAACCATACTCTCCAACTCACCTGAGTTCTAGATAGCCACTATCCCTACCTCAGTTATTTATGGAAATTACAATGGTAAGACTCTCTAGCAACTAGAAACCTCAACTTCTAAGCTTATAAATATAGAATACAACTATAACTTATAGATCACATCCAGGCCTAACAGGGCTCATCCTCTTACCCACCAATAACTATATTTGTGATCATAATTCTCTATATCTAGCACACCTCAATTCAAGAGTTCATTTATAGTTCTTAGTCCATGGTTCATCTACCACTAATCTTATTATTACATGAAAATATATATATCATCATGTGCTCTCATGGGACCATCCACACACACCTACTTGGCTCTCTCATAGAACCCAATTTAATCATATTTGTGTCGGAACATGACACCCGATCAAAAAATATAATGGAACGTGTGTAATGACCCGTTAGGTCATTTCGAGAACGAATCCTCTCTTTTCCATAAAAGACATTTTTTGTCTAATTAAATTAAAAATCTTAGACTATTCGGTAACACGGTTAATTAGATGATGGGTGAATTTGGATAATTAATTTAATCGGTGGGCTAAATTGTTAAGTTATTTAATAACTTATACAACTTGTCCATATATATTAAAACTAAGTTAGTGAATTTGCCACTTTTAGTTCATATTATTTTTGAGAAAAGAAAAAAAAAGGGTAACCTCTGAAATGGAGTTCCTAGATGCAACCAAACCACAGCGGCGGCCAACCTGCATCAAGTAAGAATTATCACTCTTTAATCCATGAAATTGCATATATGCATAGAGGTCTTACCATTATTATTATTAAAATAATGGATGTTGTATGATAAATGAGAGAAAATTAAATTCACAATCTTCAATATGCTACTCCACATATGGTTCAGTGTGTTTCGACTTTGACAAAGGACTTTGGGGTCATTATTCCTATGAAAATTTGTCACGATCTAACCCACCGGGCCGTGCGGACACTCACTTTATCACCTGAGCAGAGAGCCCTTAACCCCTTATATAAGAACAGTTGCAGAATTTAATTCAAACTTGAATAATTAAACCAAAATTTCTAAAGAAAACTATATTAAAGACCAGCTTATATAATTATACAAAAACCCCCAAGGATACTAGTCTAAACAGGTACAAGAGATACTAAGAGTAGAAATAAAATAAAAAACCAATGACCCAACTTCCACCAAGATAAGGAAAAAATAGAAGCTGCTGGAGGATCGCCTTCGTCTTCACCTAAGAGACATAACTGACCCTGTAATCAAACTATACCAAGTGGCATAGCAAGAGTAGTATCAGTACAAACAATACGTACTGGTAGGCATCATCGTTCAATCTGATACCCACCGCATAATATATGAACAGAGAAACAAGATATATCGTAATAGTTAAACTTCCTCAATTTAGTCACCCAAGCACAATAGGTGCACCCCTTATTCTCACCCTTAGGGTATTCACCACCCTAAACAACATGGTTCCACTACCACCCTAGTCACAACTTAAAACCTGTGGGTTAAGACCTCACCTTACTATTATTCCATCACCCCAATAATCCCCACCTACCAACCTTAACTATTCAATGATTTCTCCCAACCCTCACTAGTTGGTCTAATTGTCTCACAACATAAAACATATCTGTCTCACAACCATACTCTCCAACTCACCTGAGTTCTAGATAGCCACTATCCCTACCTCAGTTATTTATGGAAATTACAATGGTAAGACTCTCTGGCAACTAGAAATCTCAACTTCTAAGTGTAGAAATATAGAATACGATTATACCATATAGATCACATCTAGGCCTAACAGGTCCATTCTCTTACCCACCAATAAGTATATTGATGATCTTAATTCTCTATATCTAGCACACCTCAACTCAGAAGTTCATTTATAGTTCTTAGTCCATGGCTCATCTACCACTAACCTAATTATTGCATGAAAATACATATATCATCAGGTCCTCTCATGGGACCATCCACACACATACTTGGCCGTCTCAGGGGATCCAATTTAGTCATATTTGTGTCGGAACATGACACTCAATCCAAGAATCTGTTGGAACATGACACCCAATCCAAATACGTGTCGGAACGTGACATCCGATCCATATATGTGTTGGAACGTGACAACCGATCCAAATAAACCACATTCACAATTACATTCAGTATTCACAACATTTATATCACGAAGAATAGGTTCATCACAAAAATAGGCCCGCAAGTTGCTCATTTATATAAGGTCTAACCTGTTACCCTTATCTGTACATGTTTAGGCATATCATGAGTAACTCAATTGCACATTTAAGATAATTCTGGGAACAATCAATGTCCACACTACCAAACCTTACAGGTCTAACCTCAAAACCTACTAGTTTTAATTTTCTGTACGAGATTTTATGCCCGATATAAATTAATCAGTTGCACACAAAAACATCACAATCAATAACTTCTCAATTCACTGCAGCACCTTTCTACCCAGGTCACATTCGAATCTGACCCTATCACAATCGGATCTCTGTCTGTAACCCATGACCCACAACTTAGTATATGAATTCTCATTAATTTTCCTTCTATATTACACATTAGGTATAGATTCACTACTTAGAAAAAAGACGCTTAGCCTACCTGGGCGCCAAGCATTCGCGGAGAGATAACACTGCTGAAATTATTGATTCTAGATGTTGCACGGGCAAGATCAGATTGAATTCCACGAGTTTAAACCTTCCAAAAGCTGAGATTTCCTCCCCTCCTCTTCTTCATTCAAGAGCAGCCTTTTTGGAGGGTTTTACAGAATCCCTCGCCTCTAATTCACACTTGGGAGAAGTGAGGAAAATAAGAAAGTCGCGACTTAAGTTCTGTCCACGACCTCCCGTTCTTTAGGCCATATTCCCGCTTTGGAAGCGACGCCGAGGCGGGACCATCCCGCTCTAGCGAGATAGTGGGATCCAGTCAAGTCAGATTCTTATAATTTTTTTAATCGAAATTAACGATGGTTGTCGTTACAAGATTTTCTTTAATTTTTTTTCACTAGAGGTGAATCGAGAGCATGTAAATATTATTTTAACTCTCTATTTCTTTTTATCCCATTTTGTTTCTATTTTGTATAGCTCTGTGGGTGATTAATTTTTGTGGGGTCTTTTTCTTATTTTATCTTTTTTTTAAAATTTTTTTTAAAAAATAACAGATCTCTTTTAGTAGTAAAAAGAGGGGGGGGGGGGGGGGGAATATACTGAAAACACTTCCCCATCCCACGTACTGTGCAGTCAGTGTGCATTTTTTTTTGGTTAATTTGTTTTTCTTTTAAAATATTGTTTTAAAACTGAAAAGTTAAGTAAGTTCGTGGTACTGCCATGTGGTAATTAATTTTATTAATTTTTTGTTAATCAGTTTTTTTTCTAGTGTTTGCAATTTTTATATTTATTTTTAGATTTGAAATTAATTTTAATAATTCATAATTTTTTTTTTTTGTGATAACACATAGGCGTTTTAAGTTCTCCTATATATATTTATTGCTAATCATAAATTCTATTTTTTGTGTTGTTGTTGTCGTAGTTTTTTTATGTTTGCAATTTATAATTTTATTTTCAAATTTTAAATTCATTTGATAATTACAAATTTTACTTTTTGTGGTGTTGACATGTGATAATTTTTCCTATCTTATTATATATAATTTTTTATATTTCAAAAATTAAAAATACAAATAAGTAAGTTAAAAAAACTAACCTACACGACACTTATCCCATGTACAATCAGTTATTTTTAAAAAAATATAAAAGAATATGGAAGAGTTATATTAAATGTGGTAACCTTCTAATTTTAAAAATAATACGTTTGAAATATATATATATAGATTTTTTAATATTTTTTAAGTTGAAAATTGGGACAAAACCATTTTCCCCCGAAGTTTGGTTTACAAATCAAACTCCCTCCCCCCAACTTTCAACAATAATCAATTTTCCCCCCTTATTCTAATTAATTTTTCAAAATACATATTTTACCCTTTGTATTATCAACCTTTGTCTTTATATTTTACTTCTTTAAAATCGTGATTTTTTTTTATTCTAGTTAATAAATTTTCTATTAAAAACAAAAATTATTTTTTCTATTTGAAAAAATTAAAGTAAAAAAATCTTAATTGAATATATAAATTATTGACGTTCTATAATGAAATAAATGAATAGAGTAAAAAGTGAATATTTTAATAATAATCAAATCTCTAATGTATACTATTTATCTTTCTTAATCTAAGTATTTATAGATTTTTATTTAAGCATATTAAAATTATAAGTTGAACAATTTTTTTATCATTTTGTAATTAAAATTTATGTCATTATTTATGATTATTATTTTAATATTACATGCATTTAATATGTGTGTGTGTGCATTTATTTATATATATATATATATATATATATATATATATATATATATATATATAAATGCATATTTCAATTCTCTCTTATTCTTAAATGTCTGAATAGATAAACAATTTTTATTTGTCAATAATGAAGTATTTTTAAATTAAAAAATAAAAAATTACTTACAATACTAATAGATAATTTTTTTTTATTTTTTATAGAATATACCTTTGTTTTTATTAATATATTTGTATTATTTTTGAAATATATTTAAAAGCTATTATATTGCCTATTATTTTTATTTGTATAAATAGTTGATGGAATATAGAAAATCAAGGGTAAAATAGTCATTTTATGGGATAAGAGGGGGGTGGGGGGGAAATGATTATTGTTGAAAGTTTGGGGGTAGAAATAATTTTTACCCGTTGAAAATGACTAACTAATACAGATTTAAATTAGTTTAAAATTTAATTTTTAAAACTGAAAAATTAAAACTGCCAAGTGGCAGATGCACACAATAAAAGTAAAAAAAATGGGTGGTTTTTTTCTTGCACCCACGTTCATTTTTATTTTTATTTTTAAACTGATTTTTTTCTAATTTTCTTCATATATATTAGAAACAAATATCTAATTAAAAAAACGTAAATATTAAAGCCACATTAATCGGTTAAACAATTTTGGAGAGAAAATTTTGGAAAAGGTCTAAATTATGTAATTTTGATATAATTACATATTTTTAAATAATTAATCAATAATTATAAGTATTCTACTTTTAACTTTGGTAAATTTTTTTGTAGTGTTTGCAATTTTTATTTTTATTTTTAGATTTTTAATTAATTTTAATTATTTAAAAAATCTTTTTTTGTGGTGTTGACACGTACGTGTTTTCACCTCTCCTATTATATATATATATATATATATATATATATATATATATATATATATATATATATATATATATATATATATATAGAGAGAGAGAGAGAGAGAGAGAGAGAGAGAGTATTCATACCTACGCGATGAGCGAAAAATAAACATTTAATTTATTTGAGCATATCAAAATTACATAGTACAACTTTAAATTTGAACAATAATTATTTTATTGTTAATGCAATATACTTAATAACAAAATTACTATAACTTTTTATTAATTTGTTGCTTAATTTAGTATTGTTATACTTTTGTCTTTTTTCCAATTGTTTACGATCCTTCAGTTTTGTATTATTTTTTTTTGTCTTGCTTATCAGTAGCGAGTTAGAAGTATGCTCAATAATTTTAAATAAAACTTTGTATTTATCTTATAAAATTTACTTTTTATATATAGCTTGATTTTATCCATAATCTTTAAAATTATTGTTTCATCATATGTATTACTTTAAGATAATATTTTTTGAGTTAAATATCTGTTAAGATTTTAGTGAAGTAATCTTATCCGTACAATATAATTTTTAGTATGTGTTTTAAGAAATTAGGTGAAATAAAAAATAGCCATGATACATTTTCATCCATACAAGGATTTTCGGATCTACACATATTCCTTCATTAAGTGCAGAATTTTGAGTAGTATTACACAAGTTCTTTATTTCTTTAGTTGTTCTCCAAAGATCATCCTACTATTTTCACTCTTATTTCTTCTCCCTAAAACTTCAAAAAGAGAATTAAATAAAAATTGCAGCCATTAAAAGAAAATCTAATTTGCTACTATAAAAAGAAACATCTTGAGTGATACATGTACCAAAAAGAAGAAGAATTAATAATATGTTATAGAAAATTGATAAATGTCGTTCTCATCCGCTATTCCTCCCAATGCCATCATTGTCACCTTTTCTGTATTTTTGTTGCATCTTTTGCACTCCATAAATGTTGTTTTTCATATTTTTTTAAACTAAAATTCAAAGAACGTGAGAGCATTAAAATTGTAGGAATAGAATTGAAGTAATTATCAAAGAAATGTTAAGACTTTCATAATTTATTAATAAAAAATTGGAATTAAGAAAATACAGGAAGATGCACTAACTTATTGTATTGTGATGAGTTAATTGTGTAGTACTGTTTAATTTTGTGAAACAGTTTAAATGACAGAGGGATGGATAAATAAGTAAAAAAGTGTACATGTTATTTATTGTGTTAATTACAACATTGTAAAAATAATAATACGTTGCTTATCCAAGAAAACTTCAACTTTTGACTAGCCACCAACTTAGTGTACTATATATGTGTAACGATCCATTGGATTGTTTTGAGTATTAGAGATTTTTATTTCATAAAAGACTCATCCCATAAATTTTAGTTGGAATTTGGGACTATTTGTTAACTAAAGTTAAATAATTAATGGGGTAATTTTAGTTAACAAATTTAGTTGGAAGTTAATGAGAATATTTTATTAAATTAGAAGTGGGTAAGATCCACTACTCCCTTAAGTCCATGTAGCTAGGGTAGATAACACCGAACTCGTTATTTTATAATCGGTATTGAAAAAGAAAATAGAAGAGAGAGTTGTCGGATATTAACACCGACGAAGAAAAAGTTGCACTTCAAGATCAGGTAATGATCCTTTATTAAGTTGATCTATTCATGAACCTTATAATATTATAGTGTCGAGCATATAGGGGTTAAATAATCTATTCTATACGGTCAATTCAATTTTTCTTTCAATTAACTAGTGAAAATAATGGACTTTAGGGTTGAATGTGTCAAAAAAATTGAATGCTAATATGGGTAATGATGAGTAATCATTGGAAGTTACATATTAGGGCCTAGGGGTATTGGTAATGTGAAACATATATATAGTTGGTGCATTTATTGTGTTTCCGTGTACATATTTTGGCATTGTTAGAATGTTATTATTATTTTATTTTCATTCTATAATAGATTTATAAGTAACTTGCTCTCAACCTGAATGTACCAGTCGCTAGGATACATGATTTATTATTAATTGGATCGTAACAAAATCAACCTCCAATTGAATTGTCAAAAACAAATAAAATAATCAAAATTCATTTGTGGTGTTTTGAAATTGGGGCTAAGGTTTTAGTGGGTAATATGAGTGTGAAATAGCTTGCTTGACTTCTTTCTTCGATTGAGGCAGGTTATGATTTATTCTATATCGTAGATAGACTCTTAATAGTGATTGATAGTCATTGAGTAATGTGTGAACTTTACTATGCATTTAATTATTGTGATTGGAATGGTTGATATGTTGTTGTGATTGGTGTGCAATCCCAAGACCATGAAATCCATAATCTTAAACTTGTCCTATCAAAAGTGTTGCCTTGAATACTGAAGGCTTGATGAAATATTGTTAATAAAGTGGAATGTGATAATATGGAATGATAAATTAATTATGTTTGGACCGGATGTTATGTTTCAACACGGTATATTTGGATCGAATGTCACATTTTGACATGATATTATTGAATTGGGTGTCACGTTCCGACATGGTAATATTAAAGAAAAATATATTAAAATGGCTTAATACTACCGAATCTTAAATAACTTATTTCCCAAAAGACTGTGATATGGAGGCCTGGATCCTCAAGTATACTTTCATATTGTTGATGGATTATGTAATGGTTCATTGTGTTGTCACTTTATCTTGATCTTGTTGGTTGCCACCTGTTAAGTGATATGGTTGATTTTCCGCTATTACTTTATGCATATTGATTTCTATTTTGAGTCGGACGATAATACCTACTCAGTACATGTTGTCTTGTACTGACTCCCTACTTGTATTTTTATTTATTTTATTTTGTGGAATACAGCGAGTGTTCCATCGACTTCGACTCGACCTCATCTCTAGCTCGTGTTGGATTCTCTCCGTCATGGCATGGTGTCCTTAGTTTTTGGACACATTAAGTTATTTATTTATTCTGGTGTTTGATATTTTCAGACTTAGTATTTTAGAATTATATGTCCTTGAAGTGATGACTTTCAGATTTTGGAAACACGTATCTAATAGACTTTAGTGGTTTTATTATTTCTTACTCTCATAAATTGAGCTTTCGAATTATTGTCATATTTTATAAATTGGGGTTTGTATCGTTGGTTCTCCCATCTAGGAGGTTAAGTGTGGGTGCCACTCATGGCTCATTTCGGATCGTGACAAACTTTGTATCAGAGCCTTATGTTTGATGATCTCATTACATAAGGACAGATCTAGTAGAGTTGTGTGGAATGGTACGGAGATGCGTTTAATTTTCTTTGAGAGGCTACGGGACTTTAGTAAAACTCTATTCATTCTTTCTTTCATGTTATTACTTGAATCCAATTGATATCTAGGTGATACGAATTGGTATTTGACCTTCTTTACTTTATTTTTGCAGTTGAAACTAGAGCAACAACAACACCTGAGCCAGCCGTTAGGGCTGTAGCCAGAGAAGGAGTAGCAACGAGAGGTCAAGGTAGAGGTCGCGGGAGAAAGCCCACCAGGGGCAGGGGACATATAGTTATTCCATCCAGGAAAACAACAGCGACCCCTCCACCAGCTGATGAGGTAGCTAGAGGGGATGTTGAGGTGGAGGATGAGTAGGTTCATGAGAGAAGCACCACCCCAGCCTACTCTAGAGATAATACACCAGGTTCTCACCTATCTCAGTGGGTTATCCGATTAGAGACAAGCTCCCCCGGCACCTCATATTCCAGGAGTACAACATACAGCTATTGTGGCTCCCTGCATGACTGTGTCCTCGAGGACAAACATGTTTGCTCGATTGTCTACAAGGCCGATAATGACTAGTGACCAGCATGATCTCTTTATTAAATTTTTGAAGTTAAAACCCTCGGTCTTTAGGGGTACTGAATCTGAGGATGCCTATGATTTCCTTGTTGATTTCATGAGTTGCTTCATAAGATGGATATAGTAGAGCGATTTGGTGTTGAGTCTGTGACATACCAATTTCAGAGAGACGCCAAAATGAGTTGGTGGTCTCATGTTGAGTGTTGATCAGAAGAGGCACCACCTATGACTTGGGCAACTTTTTCTGACTATTTCATAGAGAAGTATATTCCCCGGACCTTGAGGGACAGGAGAAAAGATGAGTTCTTAAATATAGAGGAAGGAAGGATGTACGTTGCCGCCTATGAGGCCAAGTTACGTGCCTTAGTCAGATATGCTACTCAGCTTTGCTTCAGTCCAAAAGAATGGATTCATCGCTTTGTGAAGGGATTGATGTCAGATTTTTAGATTCCAGCCTTATAGGTGGCTACTTCGGCAAAATCTTTTTAGAAAGTGGTTAATTTTGTGATAGGGGTGGAGGGGGTGAAGCTAGATAACTTCGCTAAAGAGACAAAGTTCAAGAAATTTCATAAGAGAGGTGAGTTTACTAGTTCTTACTCCAGAAGACAGAGTTTTGGAGATTATTCAGCCCGTCCTATTCAGTCTTCATTGCAGGTTTGAGATGGAAGTCCGTTAAAGACTAATCAGCCCTTTTCTAATTTCAGGGATTATCTTCAATCTTCTTCGTCTTCACAAAGACCCACTCTTGACCCTAAGATTTGTTATGGATATGGTAAGCCTGGACATATTAGAAAATATTGTCTAAGGTAGATTCAGGCTTGGCATGATCAGGGTTATAGAGCCCCAGCAGCTAGAGGTAAAGGCGGCAGCTATTGTAGGGCCATCATTTTGGAGGACGTGGTGGCCAAGATTGTGGTGGTCGCAGGTTGGAACTGCTGGAGTACAGCCTGGCAAGAGAAATGGTCAGACGGGTAATAAAGCCCATTGTTATGCTCTCCCCAAGAGGTCAGAGGCAGAGGCATCCGATGTTGTTATCACATGTACTCTTCTGGTCTGCGATCGCATGGGCTTTCGTATTGTTTGATCCTGGATCCACATTTTCTTATGTATCTTTCACATTTGTTGATGGACTTGATTGTGACTTACTTGATATGTTTGTTTGTATTTCTACTCCTGTTGGTGAGTCTGTGCTAGTTGAGAAAGTGTGTAGGTCTTGCCTTATGACTTTTGTGGGGAGAAGAACTTATGTAGATTTGATTATTCTAGAGATGGTTGACTTTGATGTAATCTTAGGTATGACTTGGCTCTCTCCAAATTTTAATATCTTAGATAGCAATGCTAAGGCTGTGACATTAGCCAAGCCTGAGATAGATCAGTTGGTGTGGGAGGGTGACATCTTTCTGCCCCAGTTCGGATTATCTTTTTTCTTTGTGCTAAGAGGTTGGTGAGTAAGGGTTTTTAGCCTTCCTAGCACATCTCAGGGATGATAGTTTTGAAGTGCCATCAATTGAGTCTATTGTGGATGTTTTCCCCGTAGACTTACCTGATATGCCATTTGATAGGGATATTGATTTTTGTATCAACCTGGAGTTGGGAACTCGCCCCATTTCTATTCTACCTTATAGAATGACCCCGACTGAGTTAAGGGAGTTGAAGGGCCAACTTCAGGAGTTGTTGGGTAAATATTTTATTAGACCGAGTGCCTCTTATTGGGGTGATCCAGTTTTATTTTTAAAGAAGAAGAATGGTAGCCTTCATATGTGCATAGACTACAGGCAGCTGAACAAGCTGACTATTAAAAATAGGTATCCCTTTCCTCGCATTGATGACTTATTTGATCAGTTGTAGGGTGCTTGTATTTTCTTAAATATTGATTTGAGGTCTGGTTACCATCAACTGAAAATATGAACAACAGATGTACTGAAGACTACTTTTTGAACCAAGTATGGGCACTATGAGCTCTTAGTAATGTCTTTTGGGCTTACAAATCCACGTGTTGCACTCATGAATCTGATGAATGAAATCTTTAGGAAATATTTGGATCTCTTTGTTATTATTTTTATTGATGATATATTGTTCTACTCAAACAGCAAAAAAGAACATGAAGAGCATCTGAGGATTGTTCTAGGATTATTAAGAGAGAAAAAGCTATATGCTAAATTCTCCAAGTATGAGTTCTGGCTTGATTTAGTTTCCTTCTTGGGGCACGTGATTTCTAAGGATGGAGTGAAGGTGTATCCCTAAAAGATTGAAACAGTGAGGAGTTAGGCAAGACCCACTAATGTCTCAGAGGTAAGGAGTTTCGTTGGTTTGGCTAACTACTATCACCGGTTCGTTAAGGGATTTATTCCATTGCTTTCCAGCAGACCAATCTGACCAAGCAGAATGTTCCATTTATGTGGTCGGACGAGTGTGAAGAGAGTTTTCTGAAACTTAAGACCTTATATACTACTGCACCGATTCTTTCCTTGCCAGTAGAAGGTAAGAATTTTATTGTTTATTGTGATGCATCATATTATGGTTTAGGCGCAGTGCTAATGCAAGAGAAGAATGTAATTGTCTATACTTCAAGGCAATTTAAGGTGCATGAACGTAATTATCCCACTCTTTATTTTGAGTTGCTGCGGTTGTATTTTCATTAAAGCAGTAGAGACATTATCTATATGGGGTAAAGTGTGAAGTGTATACAGATCATTACAGTTTACAATATATGTTCACTCAAAGAGACTTGAATTTGAGGTAGAGGAGGTGGATGGAATTGCTAAAGGACTATGATAGCACTATCCTTTATCACCCGGAAAAAGCTAATGTAGTGGTCGATGCCTTGAGCAGAAAAGCAGGGAGCATGGGAAGTTTAGATCATTTACAGGTTTTCAGACATCCATTGGCTAGAGAGGTTCAAACTATGGCTAATGACTTTATGAGGCTAGAAGTAACTGAGAAAGGAGGATTCTTGGAATCTGTGGAGGTGAGATCTTCTTTCCTTGATAAGATTAAAGGAAAGCAGTTTGATGATGAGAAGCTGAGTCGGATTCGTGATATGGTCTTGCAAGGAGAGGCCAAGAAGGTTGTGATCGATGAGGAAGGAGTCTTGAGGATTAAGGGGTGGGTATGTGTGCCCCGTATAGATAATTTGATTTAGATTATTCTTGCAAAGACTCACAGTTTGAGGTACTCTATACATCCAGGTGCAACCAAGATGTGTCATGATCTGAGACATCATTATTGATGGAGTAGAATGAAGCGTGACATTGTTGATTTTGTTTCCCATTGTCTAAATTGTCAGCAGGTAAAATATGAGCACCAAAGGCAAGGAGGGACACTTCGAAGAATGCCCATTCCTGAATGGAAGTAGGAAAGAATTGCAATGGATTTTTGTGGTTGGTCTTCCAAAGACATTAGGTAAGTTTGATTCAATATGGGTGATTGTTGATAGGTTAACTAAGTCTGCTCACTTCATTCCAGTCAAGGTGACTTATGATGTAGAGAAGTTAACCAAACTCTATATCCGTGAGATTGTTTGATTACATAGAGTTTCGATTTCTATCATATCAGATAGAGGTACGCAATTTACTTCTAAGTTTTGGAGAACCTTGCATGCTGAGTTAGATACTATATTGGATCTTAGTACTATATTTCACCCTCAGATCGATGGGCTGTCTGAGAGGAAAATTCAATTGCTAGAGGATATGCTTCGTGCATGCATGATAGATTTTGGTGATCATTAAGATCAGTTTCTATCCTTGACAGAGTTTTCATACAATAATAACTATCACTCGAGTATTGATATGGCTCTGTTTAAGGCATTGTATGGGAGAAGATGTATGCATCCTATTGGTTGGTTTGATGCGTTTGAGGTGAGACCTTGGGGAACTGATCTTTTGAGGGAATCATTAGAGAAGGTGAAATTCATTTAGGAGAAGCTTCTAGCAGCTCAGAGCAAGTAGAAGAAGTATGCAAACCGAAAGGTCAGGGTATGGTGAAAGTTTCACCCATGAAGGGTATGGTGAGATTCGGTAAGCAAGGTAAGCTTAGTCTGAGGTATATTGGGATGTTTGAAGTTCTTAAGAATTTTGAAGAGGTGGCCTATGAATTGGCTTTACCTTCAGGTTTATCTGGAGTGCACCCAATGTTTCATGTGTCTATGCTAAAGAAATATCATAGTGATAGAAACTATATTATTTGCTGGAATTCGTTCTTGCTTGATGAGAATTTGTCTTATAAGGAAGAGCCTATAGCTATTCTTGATAGGGAGGTCCGTAAGTTGAGGTCAAGGGAGATTGCGTCTGTGAAGGTTCGATGGAAGAATCGTTCGGTTGAGGAGTCAACTTGGGAGACTGAGGCGGATATACGTGAATGATATCCACATCTGTTCGTCGAGTCAGGTACCCTTTTCTACCAATTCTCTTCTCTTGACCGTTCGGGGATGAACGGTGGGTAAATTGATATCTGTTGTAATGACCCATTAGGTCATTTTGGGTACTAGAGATTTTTATTTCATAAAAGACTCATCCCGTAAATTTTAGTTGGAATGTTGGATTATTTGTTAACTAAAGTTATATAATTAATGGGGTAATTTTAGTTAACAAATTTAATTAGAGGTTAATGAGAATATTTCATTAAATTAGAAGTGGGTAAGATCCATTTCTCCCCTAAGTCCATGTAGCTAGGGTAGATAAAACCGAACTCGTTATTTTATAATCGGTATTGAAAAAGAAAATAGAAGAGAGAGTTGACGGATATTAACGCCGACGAAGAAAAAGTTGCACTTCAAGATCAGGTAATGATCCTTTCTTAAGTTGATCTATTCATGACCCTTATAATATTACGGTGTCAAACATATAGGGGTTAAATAATCTATCCTATACGGTCAATTCAATTTTTCTTTCAATTAACTAGTGAAAATAATGGACTTTAGGGTTGAATGTATCAAAAATTTTGAATGCTAATATGGGTAATGATGAGTAATCATTGGAAGTTACATATTAGGGCCTAGGGTTATTGGTAATGTGAAACATATATATAGTTGGTGCATTTATTGTGTTTTCGTGTACATATTTTTGCATTGTTAGAATGTTATTATTATTTTATTTTCATTCTGTAATAGATTTATAAGTAACTTGCTCTCAACCTGAATGTACCAGTGGCTAGGATACATGGTTTATTATTAATTGAATCGTAAAGAAATCAACCTGCAATTGAATTGTAAAAAATAAATAAAATAATCAAAATCTATTTGTGGTCTTTTGAAATTGGGGCCAAGATTTTAGTGGGTAATATGGATGTGTACGGACTCATTTTCTTATGAAGATTATACACTTGATAAATTGGAAATGCGAGGCATACAAGAAAGGAAAACCACCTGTGAATTAACTTGCTTGATTTTGGTTCTTCGGTTGAGATAGGTTATGGTTTATCATATATCGTATATAGACTCTTAATTGCGATTGATAGTCATTGAGTAATGTGTGAATTTTACTATGCATTTAATTGTTGTGGTTGGAATGGTTGATATGTTGTTGTGATTAGTGTGCAATCCCAAGACCGTGAAATCCATAATCTTGAATTTATCCTATCAAAAGTGATGGCTTGAATAAAGAAGGCTGGATGAAATATTGTTAATAAAATGGAATGTGATAACAAAAGAATGATAAATTAATTATATTTGGATCGATTGTCATATTTCGACATGGTATATTTGGATCGAGTGTCACGTTCCGATATGGTAATTAAATCAATTTTGTTATTTTGAGTTTATATAAAAAGAACTCAATTATACAAACGTACCTACAAATTATACAAACTCCGCGAATTTTACAAACTTGCAAACTATACAAACGGGGCAGCTTAAATTATAGCTATAGCCCATAAATATGCAAACTATAACTAAGGAGCCTGATTAAATTTATTATAGTGACTATTTGCGAAATTTCCCTTTTATTAAAATCGAAATAATCCTCCTATAGAATTAAACCAAACAGGCCAAAGCAAATAATAGTTTTCAGAAAAATTAAATAACCCAACAACACTAAAAAAAATAATTACTCCTTTCATTTTAATTTATTTGCTCTATTTTCTTTTTAAACCCGTTTAGAAAATTTGATTTTAACCTTTGTAGTAATTCTTTAATTTAACTTTTCACATGACACATTTAAGACCACAAGATTAAAAAATATTTTAATACATTTAAAATACTTTTAGTTTAAGACCACAAAATATTTTTAAAAATTATTTTAAATTTTTTTATCAAATCAAAATAATCAAACGAATTAAAATGGAGAGGTATAAGCATCCAAATTGGAAGCCTTTCCATTTGAGGGAAAAAGAGAGAGGAGCCACCAACAAGGATTGTGATAGACTGGTAAATACTCATTCATCCTTAACTAGCTAGAGGGAGTCCCTCTAGGTAAAAAATCATCTTTTTACCCCTCAATGTGAAACTTCTCAATGCGAATTCGAATTTACTCAAGCTTTAATATGGATACTCAGTGGCGAAGGCAGAATTTCTATTAAGGGGGTTCAAAAAGATAAGTAAGTACGGTAATAGTATTCACAAATAAGTGGATTGGACCGGGTCAAATATAAACGGATCGGATCAGATATAAGGAACTAAATAAAATTCAACTCTACCTCAATATGAACAATAAGATCGAGGAAGTATGTGTTTGACATAATATTAAAATGAGTATGAGAGAATGTATTTTTTTTAATTTTAATTATGGGTCTTATTGTTGTATATATATGCTATTCAATTTTTGATACTAACTAAGGATTAAAAAGATTATATTATCCCCCAAAAAACTATAAAATAAGATAAAAAATTTTAAAAAAACTAATAGTGAGGATTTTTTTTAAGTCTTGAATTGTGATCACTGATCCGTAGTAGAAGGATCTAAGAATAATCCAATCCTATTTATTTAATCTTATTTATAGTTATATTATTCCTTAATCCAATATAAATTAAATGTTTGAGTTAAAATAAGTATGAGAGAATGTAGTTTTTAAATTTTAATTATGAAAACTTAAAAGAAGTTATAAGTTTTACTTAATTTTGTAAAAATATTAAAGAATTTATCTTTCAATATCTAATTTTAATATATAAAGGAAAATAACATAAATGAACTCTTTTAGATTAATAAGTATCTTTTTAGGGTATTTTTTTTAATTATGATTTATAGCATATTTATCTTAATTAATACCTAAAATTACCCCATTACACTCTCTCTCTCTCTCTGAGCGCCTGTTTCTTCTTTTTCTTCTTTTCCCCCCCATTTTTCTCTCTCTATCTTTGAACCCCTGTTTATCACGATCCTGATTCGGGTGTGATGACACTCGCCTAACCTATCAAGACGAGTTAGCCTAAAAGTCTGAACAATTTAAATTAAATGGAAATGAAAGCGAAAATATAAAGTCTAAAACAATATAGATAAGGATAAACGGAAAATAGATTCTAAACTACCCAAGACTTGGTGTCACAAGTACAAGCCACTATTTCAACAGAAATAGAAAATATACAAGTATATATGTCTCAGTTCCCAATTAGAACAAAACATAAAGTAAATGGACGACGAGAGTCTTCCAAAGATGACAAGTTGCTACCTCTCAAGAGTCCAGAAGCTTGGCCTGATCAAGAGGTACTAAGAGCAAAGGGTGCTGGGCTCGGATCCTACATAAATGTAGAAGCAAGGGGTGAGCACCAATAACACGGTACCCAGCAAATAGAAACTAAACCATAAGTAAAGCAATGCGGAACATAGGTACTCCTAACATCCCAACCGCAATCCTCTACAATTACATACCTGCACTCAGACAGTCCAATCTATGCAATTTATATCATAATTGCAATAGAATACTAGACAGTCCACAAATAGAAAGTACAAGTACGTTCTCATCACTATACTCATGCAAATATAAAAAATCTTAAATCATAATCAATCACATGATGAAATAGATGCAAATGCAATGTCAAATATCGTGATGCAAGTCTGTCCTACGATACACATCCATTGTGTCACGCCCTGAGAGGGTACTCTAGACGTGACCGACACTTGAAGACCATTGCTGGTCCCCAAGCGAACCACTTGGTCTAATCACGCATCCATTCAATATAAATCAACCAGCGGAAATTTAAAATAAGGAATTAATTTAGTGGACAACTCAAATCATCAATCTAACTCAAGGAATAAAGGCCATGGGCCAACAAATTGAACTCCAATCTATGTCATTAAAAATAGTTTGACAAGAATAATTCAAGAAAAGAAAATACTCAATCGACCCATCACTATCTAGTCTATGAAGCCTCTATCACTACTATCTAATTGGTGTCAATGACATGTTCATGGCTACTTCAAATCAAATTGAAAAGGGCTAACTCGACACAAGAATAACATAAGCGGTGTCCTCCGAATGTAGAGAAGGACTCATTAATGCGCTGAGTGTGTATAGATCCTCAATGGTGCTCCTATTGACGATCTCTTAAATCTGTCTCTGCATTATGAAACGATGCAGGTCCAAATGGACGTCAGTACATGAAATGTACGAGTATGTAATATGGCAGAATAAAACATACCTCAAGGAAAAATAACGTTGGTTCAAATATCTCAAATCAGAAAGATAAGAGAGACTCAATCAAAGTGTCATAAGTCTAAAGTAAGAATACATTTTAGACAAAGACCAATCATATACCATACAATCCAATCCAATCCAATCATGTACAATACAGTTCAATCAAATCATTTATAATTCGATTCCATCCAATCATGTACAATCTGATCCAATCCAATCATATATCATCCGATTCAATCCAATCATATATAATCGGTTCAATTCGATCATATACGTTCCGATCCAATCCAATCATATATAATCCGATCCGATCCAATCCAATCAAGTACCATCAACTCTAATTCAATCACATATCATCTAATCCAATCCATCACATATCACCTAATCCAATCCAATCATACACAATCCAATCATATATCCTCTAATCCAATCATATGCAATCAACTCCACCATAAAGTCAAAGGATTCAACTCAATAGTTATGCAAATTAAATTATGCAATGTTTTACAATTCAACTCAATCATCTACAATCGCAATCAAACCAATCATCAAGCACAATCTATTCAATTGGGAGTTTCTCTAATCGACAACTATCACCATATGAGCGAGTGATAGTACAACAAGCCGACGTTGTTGCCACATCAGTTCATACCTTGCCAGGGTAAGAATGAATCAACAATCATGGATCCATAACCAATCAAGTCCTATCATGTCAGGATAATAAAATGGGAAACATCCGACTTTAACAGTTCGATCCCATGGGAAGCATCTGACTTTAATGGTTCAATCCTCTCCTACGTTTGGCGACGTAGTTTATTGGTTCGAGTATGGACTATACTTTTACCCAATTCGGTGCTCGATACTCCTCCCAAGACTCAATATGCTCATATCTATCAAGTGGGTAAAATTCTCAAAATACTCATTTAGTCTCATTAGACTCTTTTCAAATCAACTCATTTTGTCTCATTGGACTCTTTTCAAAACTCAAATCAAATCTGGCCTCATTGAACCTTCTTTCAAATCGACTCACCTCAAATCATCAAACTCTTCTCTTTAAAATTGATACAATCTCAACTCAATCTCAAAATTGATATTTTAAAGTAAAAATGCTCAACTCATTTATACTCAAAATACTCATGTTCAAAAATGAGAATTTAAGAGACTCTTTCAAACTCAATTTATGCTTAAACTCTTTCTAAATCAAAGATGAAAATAATCACTCTTTAAACTCAAAATAGTGTGTAAATAATTTATGCAAAAATGTTCACAAATCATTTATTTAAAACTCCTTCTCAAAAGATCATTTATTTTCAAAATGTTCATAAGACTCCAATCCACTTCACCTCGAGCATCATCATCAACATACCTCTTCATCAATCATTCTACATATGTTTAAAGATAACCATCACTCACATCATCATCAAACATCATCATCACATCATCATCAAACATCATCATCACATCATCATCAAACATCATCATCACATCATCATCAAATATCATCATTCACATCATCATCAAACATCATCATCAAACATCTACTCCAAAATCTTTATTTAATTCTATGTTCAATTTATAGAGACAAAAGGACATTCTAACTCTACCAAAGTTTCGTTTCTTTTTTTTATGCCCTTCACATTCATAATTATCCCAAAATTCTCATATAACTAAAAAATCAATTTCATCAAACTCATGTAAAAGAATACCTTATTTTAATATGAAAAATAATATTGTTTTTATTATACATAAAAATCATCAATCTGATCCTCAAGACAAATTATTACCAAAAAGGAAATCTCATCTTGGGTTCATGTGAATGAATATATGAATCCATACTCTCAACAAAGTCAACTCAAGAACATCATTAACACATTTTAGTAATATTCTATAGTTTAGGAAATTTCAACAAAAATCTTCATAGAAGGTTCAAATCTTTCACAAATTCTATCCAACACATCTATGGGCATATGGAAGAACTCAATCCATATTTTAGGTTGGTCTTACATACCTGGAAATGAAGAACATCCCACCGAAGACCAAAGACATGACTTGAAGATCTTGAATCCTTGAGCTTTTGAGAGGATTCCTTGTTGGAGATGTTTGGAAGAGAAGAGGGGATGAATATTAGGGTTTTTGGGAGGTGAGAAGGCTGAAAAAAAGATCCCAAAACGTCCTATGTTAGTGTATATATGTTTAGGAAAAATGTCCAAATTGCCCCTCTTCAAAAATTGGAAAACTGGGAAAAAATCTTGTTGGCGCTATAGTGGCGCGTCGCGCCACTATAGCGCCAAGACAAAATAGGATTAAAACCCCGCACATCTAATAGTGTCACGTCGCGCCAAGGACCAAACTACTGAGGCTGTTTTCTGGCGCTATAGTGGCGCGTCGCGCCCTTGCAGTGCCAAGCCTAAATTTTCTGGGTTCTGGAAAATGGGCTTAAAAACCCTGCACATCTAATAGTGGCGCGTCGCGCCATGGACCAAACTACTGAGGTTTGTTTCTGGCACTATAGTGGCGCGTCGCGCCCTTGCAGCGCCAAGCCTAAATTTTCTGGGTTTAGAGTCCAGGCCTGAAATTCCTGCAGTACTAGTCTGTAGAAAAAAGGGTCATAACTTTTGACGCCGAACTCCAAATATTACAATCTTGGTAGCGTTGGAAAGAAGACTCAAAGACCTTTAATTTGGTAAGTCGTGGGCCACCCAGTTAATTATATGCAAATAGATATGGGCATTGGAAGTTGACCCTTATACTAACTTATTCGTAAACTTAGCCGAGACTAATTCTTTGGACTCGACTTGGTGTTAGAGATCTCTTATGATACTAAAACACATCTAATACACTTCAAATATTTAGGAATTGGTCCTAACTCATATATAAAATTACAAGTCCTTCGGTTCGAGTCTACATATATGTGAAGAAATGTTCGAGTCTTTGCAAAAAAAATTCCGGGGTGTTACACGCTGATTACCTCAGACCGGAATCCATGGGGGGCCTCATATAGATCATGTATCCACCAAAAATAACATTGGTCAATATCTACCGGAAGAGACCTCAGTCGCAGGAAAAGACCTCAGCGGCCGAAAGAAACCTCGAGAAATCACCTCGACCGATAGAAACCTCGGTCCCAATATCCAATACCTCACTCATATCATTACTCAGCCATCACAGATATAGTATATGCACAAGTAATGAGTGAAACAGGATAAATATTCATATAAGATACCATATAATTCACAGTCACATAATAAACCAATGTCCCGTAGTTCACAACACTTAGACAATTAATCCTATCTGCATTTCCACTATCACCCTTCAACTCATATATAATTCAATCCAATCTAATGACCCAACACATTATCATCCCCTCATATAGGAAAATACAAGGTTCAACATACTTAACAAAGGTTAGAATTTCACTTGCCTTAGCCAAAAAGTCACGAATAATCCGAAATCACCACTTTTTTTGACAACTTAAACCTTTAGAAACCATTTCTCAAGCAATTCCTCAACTTTTCACAAGATTTCTAAAACTAATTTTCAAACCCAAACAAATGTGACTCGGAAAAACTAACTAGAGAGGTAAAATGGTAATTTTATCAAAAATATCAAAAATGACCTTCAAGGTCATTACACTGTTTCTCCTTCTTCTCTTTTTTTGCCATTTCTCTCTCTCTCTTTATGCGCATGTTTTTCCTTCTCTTTTTCTCTTTTTAAAAAATAATAATTAATTATTCTAATTTAAAACTAATTTAAATAGTAAGAAGATATTTTAAATTCACACATAATACTTATAATATATTTTTATTAAAAATATTTTAATTATATATTCACAATATTTTAATTATAATATATTGAATTCAAAATCTATTATAGTTATTTTTTATTTTCTCTCTCTTATTAAAGGGATATATTATTGTATTAAAAATATTTTAGTTATATATTCAGCATGTGCATTGAAACATGCCTATAATATGTATAATATATTAAATTTAAAATGTATTACAATTCAAATTCAATATTATACATTGTTATGAATTCAATTTTTGTTATTTCAACAAATGTAATACATTTCTAACAACGTAAATTAATTTGAATAGTATTGGAATATTTGAAATTCACAAATAATACTTACAATACATTTGTATTAAATTTTTTTAGTTATTTATTCACCACGTACATTGAAACATGCCTATAATATGTGTAATATATTGAATTAAAAAATTATATTTTTTTTTGCTTTTTGAAGGTGCTAAAATATATTATTGTATTAAAAGCGTTTTAGTTATATATTCACCACTTGCATTGAAATATGCGTATAATATAATGTATTGAATTCAAAATCTATTATAATTATTTTTTATTTTTTTCGCTTATTAACGGAATATATTATTATATTAAAAATATTTTAGTTATATATTCACCACGTGCATTGAAAAATGTCTATAATATGTATAATATATTGAATTCAAAATGTATTGCAATTATCGTTTATATTTTTTATTTGGTTAAAATGAATTATATATGTATGTAGATAAAAAAAGTTATTTAATTTAAAAAGTATTAAAATCATCAATTTCGTAATATCCAATTTAAAATTAAGTTTAAAATTAGAGTAATTAATTATTATTTTAAAAGAGAGAGAAAGAGAAATAGAGAGAAAAAAAGCACCAAAAAAGTAAAAAAGAGAAGAAGGAGAGAGAAGGGAAAAAAGAAAGAGAGAGGGAAAATGACTGAAAAATTAATGTTATTTTTAATAAGAGTGTATCTTATGCCATAATTCGTAATTAATGTAATATAATATATTATTTATGTAATTGAATCCCAATAGATTTTCAAACAAAATGGATATTTCATTTATTTAGAAAATAAAAATGAAAATCAGCTAAAACTATGGAAAACAAATGTAGTTACTTGGGTTCAAACCAGCAAAGCAAGACATATTTCGCGAAATCTTAAACCCCTTTACCACTTAACAAAGCCCTTGGGTTATGTTGAAGGGGTTCATCACTTAATATATATATGCAAATTAAAAAATTAAATTTATATATATAATATAAATTTTTAATGAACAAAATTTGAATAAATCCCTTAAATGCCATGTAGCTCCGTCCCTGTGGATACCAAAAACCGAATAGCAAGAAAGAAAAAGAGAGAGAAGAGGCAAAACAAGTAGAAAAAGGCGAAAGGTGGAAAGAGAGCAACAAAAAGAAAAACATTTCACGCTTATCAATGGCCTATTTATCCCTTCATGCACGGACACAAACATGCATGCACATATTATAATATATTTTTTTATTTTAAATTATTCCTCTTGATTTCTACATATGATTATCTTAAATTATTTATTATTTTAAAAGTTTAAAATAAAATTAGATAATTTTTTTGTGTTAACTTTAATAATAATTTTTTAAAAGATTACAAATATCTTGATCAATTATGAGAAAATGTCACATAAATAAGTAAATATTTAATGAAGGGGTATGATATCTTAAAACATAAACAAGGGTATAATATCAAAAAAATTTCCTAATGAATGTTTATTAAGGAAGTGTAAAATAAAATCACGACGAAAAATTTGAAAGGGAGGGAGTATTAATATTATATCTCCCTTCGTTCTATTGTACAGGCTTTATTATTTAAGGAGTCAGACAATTTATTATTTTTCAAATTCTTTTTAAATATTTTGAGTTTATTGTCTATGCTAACTTTATGATTCCTTCCTTCTCAAATCTCAATTTAAGTGATGTAGTCTTTTTGTTGTCTGTTCCAAAAAGAAGAGAATACTTTTCTTACTATTTAGAAATAAATTAATTTTGAACTTTCTATTTTAACGTTAATAAGATGTTTCACAACCATACATTATAATAAAAATAGCTTTTAACGGCAATAAATATACACATTAACAAAGAGTGCTAAAATATCACATTAGTTAATTGTCATTAATCCAATGCCGATATATGAGTTAGAGACATTTACAAAGAGTGCTAATTACCGCTAAAAATATATATTTAAAGATAATCACTCTATTACCATTAATTAATTGTTGCTAAAGATCATTTTTGGTATAATGACACATGTTTTTATGACTTGTTTTAGATGATAAGTCTCGAAGTTTTTCTTTATTTTCTAAATTTTGCATTCAATCAAACACCATCAGATAAATTGGACGAACAGAATAGTACTTCCATGCCGTTTTCTTGAAGAGTCTTTGCTTGAAGCCATACCCAATTTTTTTGTGTGTATTTTGACCTTTGAACATGTCTTTTAGATTTGATTTTGTTGCATCCACTCGTACTTACTACTCCACCTTTAATTCATTTTCTTGTTTACCGTTTCCAAATACTAACTGAATTCACCCCTTCAACCACTCTACTACTAAAAAAAATTATTATTTCACTTGAGAAATATTCAATAGCTAGTTTTATAGATATTTCGATTGAACTGGTGAGAAAAACAATGTTAATATTTTCATGCGGAAATATTAGGAACCTTCTCACTGTTTAAGTGAGAATGTATTTCTCACCATGCATGCATTTTTTAAGTGAAATGGTTCGATGAAAAATGAATGAAAAAATTATATTCTATAACATAAAAATTTCATTAATTCATAATTAAAAAAATCTTTGTTTCTAATAGTGCCCCACCCCACCTCCTTTATTCTCTTTTATTTGGTACTAATTAGTAGTATTTTGAGGAGTTAAAGGAGGTAAGGGGTTGCTTTATTATGATAACAGTGTCAGCTTTAGATTTTTACCTCATGTATATATATCAATGCTATTCTTATTATATACTTTACTTTAAACGATTTATTGCTCTAGATGTAACATTGGTCCTTACAAAAAAAGTAGTTAAGATCCTCTCACAGCTCT
This sequence comes from Solanum dulcamara, assembly GCF_947179165.1. NCBI lineage: Eukaryota > Viridiplantae > Streptophyta > Magnoliopsida > Solanales > Solanaceae > Solanum > Solanum dulcamara. The sequence goes on from NC_077245.1 coordinate 68,305,802, forward strand.
TGCTTTTTCTCTTTAGGCCACCACTCCTTTTTGTGATGTAATTTTCATATATCGCCTCCCAATTATCCTCTTGGAGCATGTGACATTTCTTTCTTTTTAGTTAGTTATATATATAAAAAATATTTATATAGTTTTAATTTATTTATCTTGTTTTAATTTGATATAAAATTTGAGAAAGAAAAGAAGATTTTTGAATCGTTTGATCTGAAACTAAAAATATGTCAAAAGTATCGGAATGTTCTTCAATCTTGTGATTTTAAACATGTTATATGGAAAGTTAAAATTAAAAAATTATCAAAAAAGAAAAAAGACATTCTTTTCAAAACAAACTAAAAAAGAAAATAAGACAAATAAATTAAAACAATATCTACTAACAATTTTAGTTTCAAACATTTTATTTTAATTACTCTTAAGACTTAATGAAATAATTTATAATCATAAAAAGTTTTATACCTTGTTTTAATTATAAATTTATTAAAAAAATTTAATTTTTTTTTATGTCTAGCCAAATATTTTCATATAAATTAGGATAAGAGAATCCTAGAGAAAAAGAAAGATAGAGCATTGACGTAGAGCATGGGAAAGGGAGTGGTGTCATCATATCATGATAGTATTGTTCTCTTTATGTCTTTTTATTACAAAATATGATGAGAAATATATCTTTATTTTCTCTCATTATATATATGTTTTAATATATGGTTACATGCAATGCAGTTAGTTAAATAAACAGTTGCATTGTTTTTTGTGGAACTTTGGCGTTTTCTTCTTTGTTTGACTGCTAATCTTATATCTAGCTAGCGTCTTTTCCTTGCACAAAAATATAGTACCCCAAGAGAATGTCACCATATAGAAGAATCTCACATAATTTAACTTATATACACACAAAAATATATAAAAAATTATACTAATTTGATTTTTGATGTATGGTGGTACACTACAAGAAAGGGAAATAATTAAGGTATTAGCTACAAATAAAATTTCACAAACAAATAACAAAAATTTCATGTTTATTTTATTTAGTTATAGATTAGTGATGAATTATATGAATATTTAATTAATAAGAAGCTATTTAGTGATGGATTAACTAAAAAATTTCGATAAATTCCTTCACTAATTCTATGTTTTCTAGTAATGGTAGAACAGAAGATTTTTTGCACTATTAGTAAAGGAAGTTTAATTCTTGAGAAAAATATTATCCTATCAGTTTAATTTATATGATACCTTTTAAATTTTAAGAGTCAAACGGTTTTTTATATTGCTACTTTTTCAAAGAAAAACTTATTTGACTTTTAAAATCTACAAGTCTTCTAAATATTTTGAATTATTGTGTAGTGTGACTTTATAGTATTTTTCATGTAGTTTTTCAATCTAAAAAATTTATTTCCGAAAACTAAAACTTTTAGATTCAAATTCATGGTCAAAATTAAAAAGCTTGACTCTCAAAATAAAAAAAATTGCAACATATATATACTGGGACACAAAAAATAGGGTATAAGTGAGTGTCACCATATACAAAGACAAAGCTAGAATAGTAACTATGATTCAACGATTTGAAAGCTTTTGCTTAAATTTTATATATTCATATTAGAAAATTCAGTAAAGTATTGTAAAAAAAGGTGAGAATTCATAAACTTTAAATTTTAACTCGATCTTTTGATGATATAAACTAGCAGTGAAAATCTCTCACACTCACACACCCACGTCTCTGGGTTCTTCACCTTACTTTTAAAGATACTACTCCTAATTAAAGTTGATTAGCTTCATTGCTTTCTCTATTTTGACCAACAACAACATATATCTCCAAAGATAAATTCTGATAATCTAATTAACCTTCCAAATTAGTCTAGTTAAATCTAAGTCTGTATTTTTATATTTAAAAATAATTTAATTTTAAATTTCTTATATTTTTAATGAGATGACTTGTAGCATAAATTTGTTATGGCTTAATTATTTTTTATTTCAAATTTCAAAACTTTATCCTTTTAAAACTTCATGTTCAGTCAAACTGATCACATAAATTAAGACATAGGGATTGATACCAAGCGCATCAACTGGCAAGTAGAAATAGAAACTTGATGCTCCCTCCGTTAACTTTTATTTGTCACATTTAACCTCACGAGAGTTAATTTGACTTATCTTTGGAACTAAATTGAATTAAATGAATTCAATATTTAAATTTTAAAAGTTAGATGATCGTAAACTATACGAAAAATAGTAAACATTATAATTCTTCACTTATTAATATAAAAAAAATTCATCTTAAAATATTAATCAAAGTTCATATAATTTGACTCTTGAAATATGAGACGTGAGAACTAAAAGTGAACGGAGGGAGTATCATCTTGCATGAAAGATGTAAATCATATATAACTCATGCAACTTGAACATAATATGTTGAACTCATATATTAGATATATATAAAATGCATCTTCATAAATATCTTAATAAGAGTACTAAACATATATAGCAGTGAACTTGCAGTAGCTAGGGTTGGGATTTGGGAAATAATAAGTTACTATCACAAATAATAATATCATGGAAAGTACAAATTTAATAATGTCAGATACCAAAAACTCACATAACTTCACACGTTATAAAAGAACTCCCCCTCAAAATAAAATAAAATTACAACACACTAAAGAAATTAAACAAACATCACAAAGATATATTTAACTTAGAGCAATGAAATACAAAACAAAACCTACCATGCATCTCTGATTGCATCCTCAACAACAACATGATCTTGATGAGATCGAAAAAATCCCCAGAGACAGAGCTAGAACTTTTAGTTTATGAGTTTCCATAGCTAGTACTGTGGCTCCGCGAATCTTCACTTTCTTATAACTTAGGGGTCAACATTTTGAAGTCAATTACCATCCATGAATCATTTCAATTTGAGAATTGAAGTTAACATATGATCATAGAAGATGGTTGGTAGTACTAGAGGAGTTATTATTGATATCACCAGAAAACCCTATCCAAGAATTTGCATTTGCATTTGCAACACCCCAATATTGATTATTTTCAAGAGTACCCAAAAATTGTTTGGTTGATGAATTCATACTCCCATGTCTATTAGTAGCATTATTATCCTCCATTTTCACTTGTTGAGAAACTCCATTTGATGCTTCAATAGTAGTAGTAGTAGTACCACCTTCACCTTGAAAATTAGGGTACAAATTTGTTGGATTCTCAAAGTTAGAAGCTACCAAAGATGGCAATAAATTGTTACTCCCTATTTGAAATCCCATTTCACCAAATAATTGATGATGAGGAGGTTGAATTAATCCTCCACAATTATTTAGGTTTTGGAAAGCAGCCATAAGTGGTGTAAATTGTGTAGATGACTGTGAAAAGTGGTGCCCAATCATTTCCATGCTACAAGTACTTGAAGGAATTGCACTTGTTGAAGCATTATTAGAATTACCCATTTGTCCTCCTCCTCCTCCTCCTGATTTTGAGTTGTTGTTGTTACTGCTTTTATTTCTTTTGTTCCTCCTACAGCCGCCTCCCACCGGCACGTTTCTCAAGGCGCCTCCTCTGGTCCAATAACGGCGACAATTCTTACAGAAGTGGCGCGGTTGGGAGAGGCTGTAGTTATTGAAGTAACAAAACTTAGTATTCGAGGAATCACACCTCGGACACTTAAGTCCAGCTTCCGGCAGTGGAAGCTTAGCCATCCGGGCCCGATCAACCATTGAACCGGGCCTGATTGAGCCCGGCCCACCACCCACCTGAGCGGGTGGCGGAAGGAGCTGAGGATTGTCAAGGCCAGGGTTTCCTTGTTGATGATGATCTGGCTGTTGTTGTAACTGAAAAAACACCAATAAGAAGAAAAAAAGAAGAAGAACCAAGTCAGGGAATTTGTTCACAACTCAAGTAGCTAGTCATCTCTCTCTATATATATGGTATAGTATATTCAACATAAAAGACTAGTAGAAAAGAAAAAAAGAAAGAAGAAGAATATGAATATGAATATTACTCTTTTTGATGTATCAAAGGTGAAAATTGAAGATTAAAGACTTACATGGTGCATATTAGGATGATCTAAATAGATTGGAAAAGAAGAGAAAACCATGGTTTAATTCTTTTTCTTTTCTTTGATCTCCTTTACTCTTTATCTTTAATAAAGGTTGATTGAATTTTTTGGAAATATATGGGTGGAGAATCACAATAAAGAGAGAAGAAGGGAATACCAGAGTCCCCAACAAAGAGAAAGGAGAGAAAAAAAGAAGAAAGAAGATGAAGGAATTAAAAGAAGAGAGGAACTTTAGATTGTTTAATTTTTATTTTTTCCCTCATCACATTCTCTCCTTTATCTCTCTTTTTGTTTTTATTACTATATCTTTTTAGGGTTTTGTAAAAATTTGAGTGGGCGAATAAGTTCCTTCGCATTGAAGCTTTCTATGTTGATGATGATGCCCTGGGAATCACATTATATAATAGGGTATTTTATATTATTTATAGTCATTCATCAAAATAATAATTAATATATATATATATATATATATATATATATATATATAATATACCTAATTTATAAATAAAAGGAAAGCTTTGGCATAACTGGTGATGTTGTTGTCATGTGATCAGGAGGTCACGAGTTTGATATGTAAAAATAACCTCATGCAGAAAAACAAGATAAGACGGCGTACAATAGACCTTTGTGGTCTGAACCTTGAACTCCGAATATATAATGAAAACTTAGTGTATTGTGTTGCTTTTTTTTTTTATGACGAATTGATGATTATAATTATTTTTGACGAGTGGCTAAATATATAACTTTTTCTATAATAGTGTTAAAGAAAAGCAGTGTTGTGACTCCTCACTTGCATTGCATGAATAAAGAAATTGAGATTAAAAAAAATGTGCACATTATCAATTTGCTTATGGTGGAATCCTCTTACGTAATTGAAATTCCAAAGGGGGGCAGAGAAATGAGTGAATAGATCATAGAAAGCACCACGATTATCAAGAGAGTGATATTCTTTCGGACCCCTTTTTGAGCTTTGTGTTGGGATAAGTAATGGCTATTACCTCACTACAACTATAGTACTATTTCTACTTTTTATGGTACCTTAATTGGTAAAAGCTAATAGCACACTATTGCTAGGTTTCTTCTTCTCATCATCTTCTTCTTTATTTCTTTTTGCTCTTGTCTGTTTTTGATTTTTTAAAGTTTATGGCTAACTTTACTTTATTAATCGTTCGATTTGTATGTGCATGGCAATTTGGTTTGAGTTAACACGTGGAGAGACGTTCCAAACTCAACCATCATGGGCGTTAAATAAGTGGTTTTTTTTTAAGTGTTCAAATTACTTATGTGACTTTAACCTTGAACTGTTAAAATAGTACGAGAGGAGATCATTTGTTTCACATTGTTCCTCAACGTATATCATCATTATTGTTTCTTGCGAAAATGGTTTGATATACTCCTTAACTTTGTGATTTAGATCTGATGTATTTTTTATCATAAAAGTGACTCATATATACCTTTACTATGACACAAATGACCCAGATTTACTCTTTTGGTCTAACGGAGGTAAAAAATATTGTTTTTTTCTTTTAAATAATCAAGTTGGGTATATTTTATCTTTTTGACACATGATTTTTTTTTTATTTCTTTGATTCAATGACTAATTTGAGTTTATTATTTTGATGGTTACTCTTATCTTTTACTCATTTTCTTGTAACATTTATCATAAATACCCCAATATTTTTTTTATAGATACAAAAAATAAATTACAATATGATCGTAAAAAATTAGTTTTAATTTTTTTTCTTACTTTTTTTTCTCTTTTTCCATGCACACCTCTTTCTTTTTATTTCTCATATTTTTACACCAAGGCCGAATGGAAGTAAAACCCTTTCTGAGTCTCACTCACCTTTTAAGTAACCAGACCATCCAAAGTTTCTTAAGAAATAGTCTATGGTGTGTAACCTGCAATTCTCGGTCCCTACAAGAACTATTTCGGCATTTAAACATAACAACCCGACCACTCATGGACCAACATACCACAAGAACAACTCGGCTCTCTCAAGGAACCAATAAGTATATTTAATGATAACATGTACCAAGCATGGTATCCGAACCAATCAGTGGTATCACATATTAGGTGTGGTATCCAAGTCAACCAATAATACGTACCAAGCATGGTACCCGTGCTAACCACAGTTATTCTATACCATGGTAATCGAGCCAACCAACAGATATGATGTATCAGGCATAATATACGTGCTAACCACAGTTATTCTATACCAGACATGGTACTCGAGTCAACCAACAATCACAAACAACATCTACAATCACGAATATCACAAATTATCAACAATAATCAAACTCCCCGCCACAATTTATACTTAACAGATGCATGAAACATGTCACACATAATCACATATATAATGAATACCTATACATTTAAGCCAATAACCCCACATTGGACCCCCAACATATAGATATGTTTCTTCCTTAGCTCAATTACCCACAGGTTGTCACCCATGAAATCTACATCCAACAATTGTTATAGAACAACCTTATCTACCCCATAAGTTTTTATCCCAAACAATATTGAACAACATTTGTAACCATTCTGAATCCGTGCTCAATGGCCTAAGTATAAAGCGCTCCAACAATTTACAAAATAATATGAGGGAAGATGCAAATTAAATCGCTCAGTTAAACCTAGCACTTAGATGCCAAACATCTGCTGCCGAATTTTGGTTTATGAGTTTCTGGCTCCATGGAGGCTAATCCTGATAGATGTAGACCGGATATCCATGGGTTTGGGGCTTCTTAACTCTAAAATCCCTCCCCTCCATGGTTCCTAGGCTTAGAGTAGCTTAGGGGAATTTTCAGAGTAATCATCTTCTGTTTTCTTAATAAAAAGTGGGAGGAAAAATAAAAGACCTCGCTTATCTAGGGTCTAATTTTCGTCATCCCTGCTATAGCAACCACGTAGGCGCTATACCAGCGCTATAGACCATGAAAGAGCTATTGAGGGCTGATGTCATCCCAGATTAATTCGGTATTCTAATTTTTTGTCGTGCACCCAATTTTAAATTGACAAGGTATTTCAAAAAAAAATTAGATTCTGCCCGAGGTGCATTTTAGAATAATGATAGATCAGATCGTTATAATAGATACCAATTTACTCCTCGTTCATCCTCATATGATTATCTGGGCAGAGAGTATACGCTCCGGTCATAGAAGATCATCGCATATTTTATAATACCAAGGAGAAACTAAACCCCATAAGGACCACATCCTATTGCCATCACTACTAAAAAATTAGAATTAACTATGAAATTCGTCGCTATTTTGCTCGTAGCTAATAGAAATCCATCGCTAATTCATTGCTAAATAGAATTAATGATAAAATTTGCTACTTAGCTATAAAATTTGTTCATCGCTACGTGCCCCAAGACATCAAGAGAGGAAATTCGACTAACGAAGTCATAAAAAAAATTTCTTCCTATCTATCAAACTAGACCTCACTATAGCGAGTCTACTGCCGCTATAGCGACTTCCCAACCGCTATAACAGATGGTTGAGTATCAAATTTAGATTAAGAGAGGGGGGATGGTTTTCACTCCCATTTCTCTCTTTCACCCACTCAAACTCACCTTTTTCTCTCTTGATCACTACATCTCAAACGTCAAAACTAAAGTAATAATCACACTCAGTACTCTTATTACTTCATTACACATCTAACGACTATTACAAGCTAGAAATTGATAGGGTAAAATGGAGTTTTGAGTTGATATTTTGAATTTTGAATTTCAACACTTGATAGGGGAAATTGTCGAAGCATGGGGCTTCCTCTTACATTTACAATGCTACTATAGTATTATGGGATTAAGGATTATGGTGAATAGAGCCGAGAATGGTTCCAAAATGATGCGAGAAAGTTGAAGGGTTGTTCTTGATTAGAACTTTGATTTGGGCATGATTTAGGAGTTTAACTGCCCGAATTGTTGCATATTTTGGTAGTCGAAAACTTTAGAAACAATGGTTTATAAAAAATTGATGGAAAAAAAGTTTTTAGGCCAAGGGGAGCCATTAACACACCCCTTGGAGTTCTGAAGGCACCATTAACACACCCCTTGGAGTTCTGAAGGCAATGAAGGCCGTTATATCATTATAGTAAAGGATGATATAGAGGAATAATTCCCGCTTTAGCGACCCCCCTATGGCGGATGCAACTCACTATAGCGGGAGGCCGCAGGTAGTAGCTTTCATTCCAGACAAAAGCTAGATATTTCTTCTAAACACACCCCTTAAAAAGTTTTTATGGTTTCTTATCGATAATACTTTTGTAGGTTCAATCAATCCAATAGTTGTAATAGAAGGACTAAAGTATATTTCTTAATGATGCTATCAATGAGAGGTTTCGTGAAATTCGATGGATGAGATTATTTATAGAGAGGGCGTTTAACATGAGGGGAGTCACAGAGAGGACTAGTACCTTCTACACCGGATCTAGGAGTTTGATTGGAGTGGGGGAAGCTCCTTCCTTTGCCAGATCAGTTGAGTGAGGGATTTCTACATCATCCTCCCTACTGTTCTATGGGATTCCTCAAACCCCACTATCTGCATACAAGATATCTAAGAGTTATTCGTATATCAAGTTATTACTAGACCATTATACCTAATCAAGTTATGACTTTTCACTATTTACAATCTCATAGATATTCAGGTAATTACATCTCACATATTTTTAGTCATTCAGACAATACTATGAACATAATCATAATTTCAAGCCACATCACACAAGCATGTCAAAATTATTAACTTATTCACTTTATGGATGACCATTAGCCGATCATCCTTGCATTTACACAGCCTTTAAGGCCAAATACCAATTAGAACCTTCGTGGTTCTAATTTCTCTTACTTGTGTCCCTTCAACCGCGACTACGACATCCAATTTACTCTATTTAGATACCAATTGTTATTTTAAGATATCAATTAAACTCTACCTATACCACAAGAGACAAACCACATAAAAGTAGAGAAGAAAGTGGAATAATTTCCTAGAATGTTTTATAGCTCCCTGAAGATTAAATGTGGACGTCAACACACCAATTCTCATGACTCTATTCAATATTTTTTCTTGTACTGAAAGACCGATAACCTAGGCTCTGATATTAAATTATCACAATTCAATCTATCGGATCCTGCAGACACCTACACTAATACCTAGATAGGAGAACCATTCCATCTATTTTTAAAACAGGCCATGTGAAATAAGTAAAAAATACCATGGTTCACTTTTAAAATAATATGAAAGATTCCAAATGTAGCATTTCAACATAAAAACTAGAGAAATACAAAAAAATCCTTTGACAATATAGATGAATCCCCCGCAAGGAGCTAGTTTAAATAGGTACAAGAACTTCTACGAGTATAATTTTATGAAAGAAATATGATATAACTCCCACAATAAGGAAGAAGAAGTAAAAGCTGTTGGAGATCATTATCTTCTTCACCTAAGAAACATCACTGATCTTATAACCACACTATGCCAAGTGGCATAAGAAAAGTAGTACTATCAGTACAAATAACATGCACTGGTAGACATCATCGGCAACCCAAATCCACCCCATAATATCATGCAAAATGACCGAAAAAAACATACAACTAGAAATTATAACTTTAATCCTTAAGCCATCACCTTTACTACTAACCTCATTGCATTCATTCATCTATTCTGCTCCAATATCTCACCACAACCTTCCGCTGCCAATTCCATTACTAAGAAATAACCCTTTTATTGGTGACTGATTCGGAACTGACCCCCTATCACATGTAAGTCTTTTTCCAAGCCTACCCTTTATACCATACCAAGGCTTCCCAACAATATTCATCAGATAACTCTGAGGCCATCTTGACAGATATACACAATCCAATTAGGCAACTAAGAATAAGAACCCCGATCATCTACCTGACCTAACCACCATATGAACATGAACATCGACATACCCTCCCCATATTTAAGTCCCACTCACCCTTCAAGTAACTAGACCACTCAAGGTTTCTTAAAAATTAGTCTATGTTGTGTAACCTGCATTTCTTGATCCCTACAATAACCATTCCAGCATTTAAACACAATAATCGATCCATTCATTGACCAATATACCATAAGAATAATCTGGTTCTCTCCAAGAAAAAACAAGTTTATATAATAATAACCTATATCAGGCGTGGTATTTGAGTCAATCGGTGATATTCTATACCAGGCGTGGTACCCGAGCCAATCAATAATACATATAAGTTATGGTATTCGAGACAACAAAAAAACATCATGTACTAGGCGTGGTATCCGTACCAATCGAGGTTATCCCATACCCGGGGTGACACTCGAGCCAACCAGCAATCACAAATAGTATACACAATTACAATCACAATTATTAGAAATCATCAACATTAATCAAGCTCCAAGTCACAATTCTTACTTAACAGATACATGAAACATGTACAACATGAACAAAAATATAATGCATAGCTACATATTTAAGTCAATAACCCCACATTGGACCCTCAACATATGCATATGTTCGTTCCCAGGAATTACCTTCTTTATTCTCATAGAGTATCACATTTTTCCGAATAAATTATCTTCCTTAGTTCAATTACCCATTGGTTGTCACCCATGAAATCTACACCCAACAATTGTTATAGAAAACATTACGTACTCCTTAAGTTTTCATTCCAAACAACATTGAACAACACTTGTAACCATTCCTACTCCATGCCCGAAGACAGGCATGAAGTCTCTCGTCAATTTACAAAATAATATGAGGTAGATGCAGATTGAAATAGTCAGTTAAGCCTAGCCTACCTGGACACCAAGAAGTTGTTATCAAATTTTGGTTTATGAGTTTCAGGCTCTATGGATGCGAATTATAACGGACGTAGATAGAAAATCATTGGATTTTAGCCTTTCTTACACAATCTTAGAGTGCTTAGGGAAATTTTTGGAGTAACCCTCGTTTGTTTTCTTAATGAAAAGTGAGAGGAAAAATAAAAGACCTCTCTTATCTAGGGTCTGATTTCCGTCAACCCCGCTATAGTGCCCATGCAAGCGCTATAGCGGTATTGTAGGCGCCATAACAGCAATGAAAGCGCTTTAGCGGGATGACGTCAGCCCAAATTAATTCAAAATTCTATTTTTTTGTCGTGCACCCAATTTTAAATTGACAAGGTATTTCAAGAGGTTTTAGGATTGCGGACGAGGTGCATTTTTGAATAACGGCGGGATCAGATCTTTACAAATTTTCTTAGAAATTAAGGTCGTTTTTTATTCTGACCTATGTTTTATCAACCTCCCATTTAAGGTCAGTTTTGGTAAGTTTTTAAGAACAATTAACCTCTAGAGATCAATTGTCACTGTTTTTTAATAGCGCTAGAAAAAATCTTTTCATGGTTATGATAGGACCTACATAACCATGAATTGCAATCAGGCGGACACCCAGCACGAGGTAGATAAACATCACGCGATCGCAAAGAGAACAACAATAACCTTGTGCGGTCGTGTCTATGTGTTATGCGATTGCGAAGCACCCAAAAAAATCGTGCATAGTTGAAATGAGGTTTTTTATTTCAAATTAGTTGAACCACTTAGGTCCAAACCTGAACCATCCATGGGCGGATTCAGAATTTGTTAGTTATGGTGCTCAACTATTTCTAATCTGAAGCTTCTACTAAAACTGGATGCTCAATTTACATAATTGTACAAATTACTAGATTTCCTATATAATTAAATAATAATGTTGGCTCCAAAATGTAATGGATGAACCCATAAACTTGAATGTAGATCCACCACTGGAACCAACCCAACATGTCTAAACTGGTAACATTGACTTGTACGCAAGGGTAGACCCACGTGTAGTTGAGGGGGTTCATGTATAGAAATATCAGTATTTGATGGATCTAAGTTCATGCAATTTATTAATCCGAACCCCCTTCGTTAAAAAAATTACACTGTATATATAAGATAAAAATTTTAATTTATGTGTATATATTTAACATTCAACCCCCTGAGCATAAGCCAAAGGACTAGCTCAGTGGCAAATGAGGTTCAATATTTTGCCTTAACTTGTCTCGGCTCGTGGGTTCGAATCTGAATAAGCACATTTTTTTTTCTGATTAGCGTGTTTAATTTTTTTTGAACCTCCTTCATAAAATTCCTAGGTCCGCCATTGCTTGTACGGAGTCTCAAATCATAAAATAGGGCATTAAAACTCAGTATAAGGCTATTGCAAAAGTACTCCCTAACGAAAGGTTCTTCATTTCAAAGCTCAAATTCGAGAACTTTCTAATTATCGTAAAGAGTGTCGTCGAAATTTCAGACATTTCACTATATAATTATTGTTGGTAGATTAGCACTTTAATTTTAAGGTTACTACATTATGTTTGTTACATATAGATGATTATTTGTTAGTGCATAATGTTGGGATATGGTACATGTTTCAGCCAAAGGCTCATGGCCTAATCCTATTTGTAAAAGGATTGAAATAATTCTCCTAAATTGGTTCCCAATTCTATTTGGAAAACGATTGGAATTATAATCCTATTTGGAGTTGGTTTTGGCTTTAGAAAAAAGTACCACTCTATAAATAAGATTATTTGAGAGAATTATGTAATTGCTCATTGGTAGTGTCTTTGAGAGACATTAGGCACATAAGAGAGGTTTTTGAGAGAGCTTTCAACAAGAGAGAAGAGAGAAGAAAATAGTGTTTTTCGCAGTAGTTTTGCCTCTCCGATCAGAAATGTTCAAATTGCGTTTTCCGATCCATTATCCATTGGATCGGCCTGAATTTGTTTTTACTGAGTGTTCCTAACATCTTAGTGTTTGATTTGAACGGTCGAGGTCGGATTTGGAGGTCAGCAACATCCCAGTTTAGGTCCCGAACAGTAGTTCTGTTTTGGGTGATTTTCTTTCTATTACTTTTGCTGGTATAACTATTGTTTCTCCTTGCTTGACAATTATTGTATAGTCATTTAAGAGAATATTTCTAATCCTATTATTGTTATAGTGGAGCAACTCGAATTTCGAAGATCTTATAATTATTACCTTCAATTTAAAAAAATTTTCCCACATTAAATTTGATATTATTTATTTATTTTCTCTATTTTTAAATTTACATCCTTCCATAGTAACAAATAATCCTTGAAGCATGTATATATGTAAGAAGAAACATGCAAACGCGTTAAAGAAAAAGTGAGAAACTAATGGTTATGGTTTTGTGGGGTGCATGGTTGAAAAAGCCATATTGAAGCAAGTGATAGAGAGAGAAAGGGTCCCCAAGAGACTCTAAAGGTAACGACAAGAGAGGCAGTCTTCTATCAATCTATCACTTTCATTAGATTCTTGTGGTCTCTATTTTATTTTTTATCTACCTAGCTAGCTACCTATAGCTGCCATGTTTGACCCCATCTAATAGACAATTCTTCCATTCTCATATTACGAGTTAATCAAAAAATACTCCCAATCTATTGAAATGATTTAAAAATACTTGTTTTTTCTATTTTATAGCTCAAGAGTATTTTTAATTTATTAGAAATAGTTTTAAAATATATTTTCTTCCATTTTTTGTCTAAAAAAATCGCTATCTATTGAAATGATTTAAAAATACTTGTTTTTTCTATTTTATAGCTCAAGAGTATTTTTAATTTATTAGAAATAGCTTTAAAATATATTTTCTTTCATTTTTTATCTAAAAAAATCGCTTACCTATATTTTTGATTCAAAGATACCTATTCTTTCGTCTTTTGATCTAAAATTACTCTCAAATCAAATTTAATTTAATTGAATTCTTTTACTAATTAGTTAAATTTTTTTTTCTAAAAAATAATTTTTTATTTATTCAAATTCTTAATATTAGCTCATCCAATATATTTAAGTCTAATGTAAAATAAAATAAAAAATTTATTTTGTAAAAATGAAGAATAAAATTCTTAAAATAACACAATAAAATTCTTAAAATTTAAATTTTAAAATTGTAACTTTTTCGTCAATACTGATTTTTCTTTAACTTTTCCATATCTTTCTGCACTTATTACCGATTGAAAATTTATTTTTTTCCTCCAATTTGATTCCCCCCCTCTCCTAACCCAATTTGGAAAACTGAATTATTTTCGAAAACATTTTTGAGTTTAACATTTGAATTGATTTGAGAGAGGGAAAGAGAGGTAAAGGTTTAATTTTGGATATTTAGGACGAAGGATGTTTACATTCAAAGTTGGGTTAAACCAAAAAATAAGACCGTTTTACATTGGTTACGAGGCTCCAAAGATTTACCTTTTAGATGTACAACCCATTTTGATGAAATTTTATTTTTTGAAGATAAGAAAATAGTGTCTTGTCTTGTCTTTTTTTCCGTCTTTTATTTATTTATAAAATTTTATTGTGTTATTTTAATAATATGAGTAAGAATTTTATTTTTTATTTTTACAAAATAAATATTTTATTTTATTTTATGTTAGACTTAAATATATTGGGATGAGCTAATATTAAGAATTTGAATAAATAAAAAATTATCTTTTAGAACAAATAAAAAAATAACTAATTAGTAAAAGAATTCAACAACAACATACCCAGTGTAATCCTACTAGATGGGGTCTGGGGAAAGTAGAATGTACGCAAACCTTACCATTACCTCAGGGAGGCAAAGATGCTGTTTCCGAAAGATCATCGACTCAAGTGCATCAAACCCGCGTAAATGAAGAAGAAGACAATGAAAAACATAATCGATAATACAGAGAGCAGTGTAAAGTCTACAAGAAGGAAGCAATAATAACAGTGAAATAATCTAAACACAATACACAATATACAACGAGAACTACAAGGGTATGATTAGTACTATGATAGACACTAACGAGACTAAACCTATGCACTCCAAGACAAGACTCCACTCCTAATAGCTTTCTACCCTAATACGCAACCTCCACTCCTTCCTATTTGGAGTCATATACTCAGTAATATGAAGTTGCACCATGTCTTGTATAATCAGCTCTCTCCAATACTTCTTCGGCTTACCTCTACCCCTTGGAAAACCCCCTAAAAACAACTTCTCGCATCTCCCCACTGGCACATCAGCACACTTCCTTTGCACATGCACAAACCATTTGAGTCTCGCTTTCCTCAGCTTGTTTGCCACATGGCCACTCCTACCTTCTCCCGGATAACCTCATTCCTAATCTTGTCGCTCCTATGAAATAAACCATTAAATTTAATCTTATCTTATGTTTTAACCAATAAGAAGACAGGCAATTAAATTAGATTAAATTTGGTTTGAGAGTAATTTTAGACCAAAAGATGAAAGGAGGGGTATCTTTGAACAAAAAATAAAGGTGGGGGTATTTTAGACCAAAAGGTGGAAGGAATGTATTTTTGAACCATTTTCAATAGGTTAGGGGTATTCTTGGACCAAAAAATGAAACAGGAATATTTTTGAGCCATTTTCAATAGGTTAGGAGTATTCTTGACCCTTTTTCCTTTCTCAAATGGTCACTCAACTTGTAGAAATATTTCAAGTGGTTCTTTTTTTTAGATAATATGATCATCAAATTATACATATACTTCTAATAAAATAAAAATTACAAATATTCTTTTAGGATCCATTTTAAAACTCAGTACCCATTTACCATTATATAAAATCCATTTAATCAATTTCAAATAAGTTTTTAAAAAATAAATTATATTCGTCTAACTAGAACAAAATGGAGATACAATCTAACGAAAAAAATTCATGAAAAATCAGTTTCACATTTTCTTGTTTTCTTGCTTACACATTAATTTCAAGTTTGAAATTAAAAAGATATTTAAAAAGTTCCTTTTAACTGAAAATTAAAAATTAGCCTAAAATACATTTAAAATACACAAATTATTATCCATCGATATTTGAAATACGATAAATTTCTATAATTAGATTGAATTTTAATCAAAAAGGCAAATTAAACTTGTTAGTAACCCTCTAATTAATTTGACATAAAATTACGTAAAATCTCATTTTATAACTTCAAGTTATGATACAAATAAAATCATTTAAATTATTGAATTGCATGTTTAAAAAAGAGATTAATGTCTACCGTAGGAGGAATTTGGTCCCTCTTCTTTCGATTGGCAAAACGAAAACAATTCATTTATAGCACATTACAAACATCTATAAATGAATAAACTCTTATCTTTCGTTTTTTTTTTCATTTTATTTATGCTTATATTGGTGATGCCTTAGCTAAATATGGCAGAATATTTTTAACATGCTTTTTCCATTTTCTTGAGTTTTTTCATCCCTTCCATTCTTCCTTTTCTGGATGGATTGGAGAAACGTGAATTTTTATCTTGTTCGTGAGATCGAGTTTGATTTTATACCACAGAACACCTTCATTTCTCCTTTCCTTACCTTTGATGTAATTTTTAAAAAAAGTACTTTAGAAAACAAAAACATAAGCAACAAAATTGGGAAACAGAGGGAAAAACAAAGAGATTTTGTCCTAGTTAATACACAAAATCATGAAAAGAGAGCAAGATTTAACAATTGGAGAAAGAAAAGAGCCAAAACGATTATCATAAAGCAAATCATAGTATATTCGATGCCTGACATGCAATTACTTAATTTTGTATTTATAAATCAGATTTATATAATTTGTTCAAATTATGTATAATGCGTCATATGCATGCATTTGAGATTCCGTATTTAAATCGAACACCGGTGCACTAAAGCTCCCGCTATGCGCACGGTCCAGGGAAGGGCCCGACCACAAGGGTCTATTGTACGCAGCCTTACCTTGCATTTCTGCCAGAGGCTGTTTCCAAGGCTTGAACCCGTGACCTCCTGGTCACATGTCAACAACTTTACCAGTTACTCCAAGGCTCCCCTTCGCATTTGAGATTCCGTATATTACTGGTAATTACGTTATATAAAATTAAACAATGCACGTGCATTTCTAATACTCCGACCCTCTTAATTTATGTGACACTATTTGCTTTTTGAGATTCAAACTATGCAAATTTTAATCAATATTTTAAAAAATAACTTTTATTATATTGAAATGAAAATAATTGTACACCAACTTATAGTAATTTTTATATATTTTTTAATTATAAAGTATTGGATTGATGTAATCTAATTTTGTTTCCCATATTAATCAAATTGACTCTCAAAATGTAAAAAGTATCACATAAATTAAGATGGAGAGAATTATAAGACGCACAATAACATTGTGCTGTGGACATCAAGGGCGGAGCCAGATAGGGTAAGGGGGTTAATCCTAACCCTCCTCAGCAGAAAATTATATTTATTATTTATATATGGTTAAAATTATATATATATATATATATAGGAGATGTTGAATTTCCTTTAGCTTTTTCACATGTTTATTTCTTCATATTTTGAACGAAAAAGGGCCTAAAATGCCCTCAAAATATTGAAAATGGTACAAAAATGCTCCTCACCCATCTATTGGGCCTAAAATGCCCTTGACATCCACCTTTTGGTCCAAAAAATGATATTTTTTTTAATGAAAAAGGGCATGAGGGGCATTTTTGTACCATTTCCAATAGTTCGAGGGCATTTTAGGCCTTTCTCAGTGACTAAAATTCTGTTAAATAAATTTTAATTTATAATTAATTTTAAATAATTAAATTGTAAAAAATATATGACCGCCACGTGTTTAAAAAAATATTTAAATTATTTAATTAAAATTCTGTTAAATAAATTTTGATTTATAATTAATTTTAAATAATTAAATTGTAACTAATAGATGACCGCCACGTGTTTAAAAGAATTATTTAAATTATTTAATTAAAATTATGTTAAAGAAATTTTGATTTATAATTAATTTTAAATAATTAAATTGTAACTGATAGATAGCTGCCACGTGTTTAAAAAAATTATTTAAATTATTTAATTAAAATTATGTTAAAATTTTTTTGATTTATAATTAATTTTAAATAATTAAATTTTAACCAATAGATAATCGCCACGTGTTTAAAAAAAACTATTCAACTTATTTAATTAAAATTATGTTAAAGAAAATGATTGGACTTTTCTTTTCTATTTAATAATACTGGGTTTTTTTACAATACATATAAATAAAATAACTAAAATATTTTAGTTATACATATAACTAAATTATTTTCTAGTTATTACAATCTAGTTAAAAATTATTTTAAACTGAATTAGTTATTACAAGATGATTAAAAATAAATAAATATTTTTTTTTAGTTTTTACAAGATAGTTTTTAGATAGTTATTGTAAAAATACCTTGTAATAATACGTATAACTAAAGGATTTTTTTAAAAGTTTTTAAATTTTTTTCTCATAATTTATCCAAACCAAAACAATATACATGCTTGATGACCATAAAAAACTAAATTGAAAGAAAAAAACTACAACAAATTAAAAAGTTATTTTTTAAAAATATTTCCCCCCATAATTTATCCAAATCAAAACAATATCCTTCTTTGTGATTCCAAAACAAACTTTAAAAACAATAAGAAGAAAAAGCTACGTCAACAAAAACTATTAGATTTATATTTAAAATTAATTATAGATCAAAATTTATTTAACATAATTTTAATTTCGAAAAAGGACCTAAAATTCCCTCGAACTATTGAAAATGTTTCAAAAATGCCCCTCATGCCCTTTTTCGTTAAAGAAAATGTCATTTTTGAACCTAAAGGTGGATGTCAAGGACATTTTAGACCCAATAGATGAATGAAAGACATTTTTATACCATTTTCAATAGTACGAGGATATTTTAGGCCCTTTTCTGTGTTTTGAACTCTCTCGAAATTTTGGCTCCCCCACCGATGAACATGGGCAGAAACTGATATATATCTCAAAGATTGGATCTGTTGATATACAGAAATATGTATAAAAGAAAGAGGAGACGTTGGTGGAGGTAGAATCTAATTCCCTACTGTGGCATTGGCTTTTTGCTCACTTTCATGCTATAAAGCTTACTACTATTCATCAATCAGACCTAGTTGGAAAGGTAATCCTCCTGCAGCTTTAATGTATACACATGTTCATGCACATAGTATATACAAGTGTGTATCTTCGAATTCGTGTGTTCGTTTTACTTATAATACATAAATGCGCTCTTTAATTAACTTGACATTAACTAATATTTATATATAACCTTTAATTTTGAATGTGTAGAAGTAGACACTTAAACTTGTATAAAGGCTAACAAGTGGATACATGTGTCTTACTTGACGTCTTATGACAACTTGCGTGAGATACACTCTAATTGTCTCGTAGGAGGTATGCGTGTACTTGTTCAATTTTATATAAGCTTAAATGTCTACTTGTGCACACCCAAAGTTGGAGGGAATCAAGGACAGAGCCACCCTTGGGCAAGGGATGTCACGACACCCCTTCATTGGAAAATTATATTGTATGTATAGGTCAAAATTTAGTTTAATGAATATATATATAAGTGTTGACACCTCTTGACACAAATTATGACTTTAGTGTAGTGGTTAAGGGGTTGCAAAGCTTGTTTGAGGTTATGTGTGCTATCCTTGATAGCAACATATATTTTTTTACTTTATATTTTGACACCCCTGAATAAAAATTCTGACTCCACTGGAGGGGTATTATGCCTTTTTTATGAGGTAAAAAAAAGAGAAGTCATACACTATTATCTTAAGTAACATACCTAGTCATAAGATGGTATATCACATTGAAATAAAATGGAGTAATATTAGTCACTAATAAGAAAATTTGACGTATTTGTCATCTATACACTAAAATTACACTTTACGGTCCAAACATGTTGAAGTCGCCTATATAAATGCTTATTCATCCTATTTCTAGATCTGTTTAACATTATCCAGACTTGAAATTAACAATATGAGTGAGCTCATATTGACCGAGTTGTAGTCATCCTGTATATAATGTATTACTTTTAGTAGTAACAAACAGTGCCTTCGATTAATTTTTGCCTGCACTTTTTATTTTTCAGTAAGTACTTGAACTATATATAGTTATTATCCCTTTTTATCCACTTATTAGCCTATCGTTTCAAAATTCTGGTTGTACAATTTCACGTTGAAGTTCAAAGTGAATTGGAGAGAGCACACAAAATACTGAAGAAAGATTAAGCTGTGTTATTCCCTATTTTGTCCCAAAAATATACTACTAGACAACGAGGAATATTTGTAGCTAAACAATCAAAATTCCATATTAATTTTATTTAACTATGAATTAACGACAGACTATCAGAAAATTCTATTAGCAAGTAGCTGATTAGCGACGAATGAACTAGGGATTGAAGATAAATTTCGTAGTTAATTTTAATATTTCTTGTAGTAATATATTTATAGTAATTTTGTACTAGCTTATTCTTCTTTTTTATTTATTCAACTACTTTTTGACCTGCATGAATTTTGTGGGGTTGAAATGCATGGAAAAGATGATACTCAAGCTGGAAAATTTGATTGATTGTTACTGGAAAAAAAACAAGATTCCTCCGGACGATATAACATAAATTTTCGAGTCTACTAAAAGCTACATTATGAAATGAAACTTTTCATAATAATTGCACATGGGACTGACACCTTATGGTTCGTATTTTGTTACTTTATTTTAGGTCAAAGAGTGAATTCTGAGAAAGTAAACATCAAACATTTTGTGATTCGCTATGCCCTTATAATAAACTCTTCTCACTAGAAAAAAAATTGTATTATACATATATAGTAAGTATCGGCAATAACATGGATTGTGCTCGAATAGTTGAAATTTTTCTACTCTTAATTAAATATCTTAAGTTTGAGTCCCTGAGTGTAACGATCTGAATCGTCGTTATCTAAAAGGGGTAAAAATTTTATGAACTAAGTTGATCCGGAACAGTACCATCCTGCCATAGAGGGAATAACCCCACCATAGCGGCGCCGCCACAGCAAGATGGGATCTGCCACGACGGGATTGGTGGGGCAGAGTTAAAAGACGAGAATTCTTATTTTCTCCTTCTTTCCTTAAGTGTCAAAATTGACGAGGGTCATCGTAGAAACCCTCAAAAAGCTAATCTAGACTTGGAGAGGAGGGAGGAAGGGAATTCTAGTGCAACAAAGGCTACAACCCGCAGATTTGAGGCTTGTTTCCATCGTTTCTCCTTTCAAAAGTCGGGGATCATGCTATAATCCTTCTACGGCTGCTTGACACCCAGATAGGCTAGGTTTTGTTAATTGAGTAGTCATAAATCTATTCCCAACGCATATTATATCGTAGATTGGATGGCTAAACGATTATTATTGGTGCTTAAGGCAGGAAGACATGATGTGGGTCATGATTTTTGGTGACTAGTGTTAGTGGTCCAGTATTTGAATGTTAATCTTGATAATTCATGTTGTGAGGGATGCTACTCTTGTGAGATTAATTACAGGAAATAGCTTGGTCGTAATGAGATCTTGAGACTTGTGGGTTATGGGCTATTGGTGTACATAAAGGGAGAGGCTTATACAAATAATTGTGTTTGTGTTTATATTTACTACTTTCTGTAATTACTTGAGTAATGTGTATTATGAAATAAAGGGTGAATGTGAATAACTTCATGTTGATAAATCTCATACAATGAACCTATTTGATTGTATGTGACTATAGGTGATGATTTATTCTCCCGTATCTGTTATGTATGCATGTTAACTGTACTATTAGTATTGCATGCATGTAGGTGAGTAGGAAAAGATGGAATGAACCTAATGAAATGACTATTCGTGATCAATTACATATAATGAAACTGCTACTTGATTGTGCAAGTGTGTGAACTATTCATTGTTGATTGTGATTGTGATTGTTAGATCAGGTACAATGCTAGTACATAGTGAATTGGGTGTCACGCTAACACATATTGAATCGGGTACGATGCTAGTACATATTGAATTGGGTACCACATCGGTACATATTGGATCAAACGTCACGCCGGCACATATTGGATCGGATATCACGCCAGTACATATTGGATCAGGTGTCACACTGACACACTAACTATTGGAATGGGTGTCATTCCGGTATACTAACAGTTTGGGTGTGGGCTCTATGAGAGAAACATTATTGACTGATTATTTGTGAATGAATATAATTATATGTATGATGGCTGTTGTATTTGTAATTTCCACAACTATATCTGACTATGTCCATCCTGTGTAATAATTGATGTGAAAAGGACCGTAAGTCCGAATGTTACTAATTTTCATATAGTGGTGGTACTTTCTGTGTTACTATATGTGGTGGTTAGATGTGTCTCATATCCCAAATATGAGGAGGTGTGAGAGCAACAAAACAGAGTGGTCAATATGGCTATGATAAAGTGACTAGGTTATGCCTAGTGAAGAAAGTTCAGTGCGGGGTGGTTAGTGAAGTCTTGCTATGATATTTTAGGTGTCCAAGGACCGAATTGTTATAGTGGGAACCTGTACGAGTATAGTAAGTGGGTTAGACGGAACTGGGAGAAGTGTAGTCGAAAACTCCTCTATGTGTGATAGAAGGGCTAGGCCTTGATTTGTGTTAGAGTTGGTGAGGATCGAGACAGGACAATAGGGTGTTCAGAGGGAGTGTTTAAAGGTTGGCTCAGGGTATTTGTTTTAGCATGTCCTTCTTCTGGTTGATTTCTTTATATTATGTGGTGGGTATCGGATTGACCGATCATGCCTATCAGTACATATTATTTATACTAATACTACTCTTGCTATGTCATTTGGCATAGTCTGGTCGCAGGGTCAGTGATGTTTCGTAGGTGCTGGCAAAGATGATTCTCCAACAGCTTCTACTCTTCGTTCCTTGTGGTGGGAAATGAGTCGTTATTTTATTTTATACATTTTATCTTTAGAAACTATTGTACCTGTTTAGACTAGCATTCTTGGGGGTGTTAGAATGTTTCTTGTAATTAACCTTAGAGTTTAAAATTAATATATTGCAACTTCATAACTCTTTTAGGCTATTGTTTTGTATTTTGTTAAACTTCCGCATGATATAATCGTTTGGGGATTGAGGATTCTCGTACTTAGGTGTTAGAATAGGTGCCCGCAAGACGCAGTAGGTTGATTCGTGACACTGAGAATGGAAAAACTCCTGGTGGAAGTGTCGGCCTCAAAAATGAGCCCCGAAATATCCAAATTCATTAGAAATGAGCTCTGAAATGTCCGATATGAATACCGACATTGAGTGGAAAAAAAAGAAGCAATCAACGCATCACAATCTTCGCCGACTTAGGACTCGTCTTCATGTCCGACTAATATATTTTTTCCTATGCATTTATTGTTTGTCTATTAATCTAGGAGTTCGGTGTATATAAATATAAACATTATATAAAATCCTTTGCATATTTTTCTATCTTCTATTGCTTCTTGCGTCTCTGCCAAGAATTAATATGGTATCAGAACCTATGGCTTCTTCTCGAGCAACTTCTTCTTCCAACTCCATAAATTTATCATTTTATCTCAATCAAACTAACGTTTAAAAACTACCTATTTTGAAAACATAATTAGTATATATTATTTTTTTCCGAGCAAAATATTTATCGTTCCATCGATGGATCAAGAGTCTATCCATCACCAAATTTCTCTTTTGAAGGCTTGAATGCATCAATGAAAAATTTGTATTATGCTAGTTGGGTACAATAAGATCAACTTATTATGAGTCTTTTGATCTTGCCTTTCTCCAAAGATACTCTCCCTATCGCTATAGTATTGAATACATTGAAAGCAGTTTGGGGCACCTCGCAGCGGCTTTAAGTTCTCCATTGAATAGTCAGATTCTCAAGTTACATATAAAACTATAAAATTTGAAACTAAATGATTTTACAATCACACAATTTTTTCACAAAACCAAACTCTCGTAAGATGAACTTGTAGCCCTGGGATAATCACTACACATCTTGGATTCCAACATCTATGTTTTTAAAGGTCTGCAACCTGATAATAAGGCTACTGTGACGACTCTGTCTACTCGTCTTGAATCTGTTTTCAATGCAGAGCTTCTTAGTGTCATGTCCCAAAAAATTTAATAGTTGTGATGGAACCTACTCTCAACCCCATAGGCAAATCATAATCTAATTTTCTATTCGTTTAATTAATTATTATATTAAAAAGTAAAGTGAGAATAATATCAAAGCCAAAAATGAAATTTCATAATCAAAATTATTTAAAAATTAGAAAATAATTACACACCCCAAAATATGAAGTCACAAGTACAACTTCTAAAATATGAATCTAAAAGCAAAATAAGTTTCAATATAATTGTCTGAAGTAAAAGGACAAAATATAAGTAAAGAAAGTAGAGTCTGGTGTTGCATGCGGATTATTCATGCCACTCACTTAGATAACTTCAATGATCGATGACTCCACATCCTCTGCCAGTACTTGCGACAAAATTTGCACACAAAAAATGTAGCAGGTGTAATATGAGTACAAAAACCGATGTGTACTCAATAACATTGGGTATCAGAAATCAACAGCTAGAATATATAATCACGGACCAACTAAGATCAGATAATAATCTCAACAACTTTAACAAGTCAAAAATAATGAATGGAATAAAATGCAGTGGCAAAATGTAACAGATATATATATGCCCTCATACAGTAAGTATCGTGTGACTCGTGAAAAACTTACAAGGTTTATATATCTGTCCAAAATTATTTTTCATCTGGCAATCAACCTCTCATGCTAAACTCACATCTTACATTTTGGAGCTATTACTCGTTGGACAAAATCATATGAGCCATCAAGTATAATATGCAAGACAAATTAAATAAAAATATGAAGTCATATGTCCACAAAGAATATATGAATTCAGTCAATGAACTATAATAACTCACTTAATACAAGTAAAGAAGTTGTATGAAATAGTGTATGAGCACATATACAATTAAAATAATTATCGGTATCTTTCAATCAATCAACACATGTTTGAGCATTTATAGCTTTTGAAGAAACCTATACCACCTAACGATTTCAAGAATCAAGTTCTTGAACTAGTAACACAAAGGTAAACAGTAAAGACAAGACACAAAATTTATTGTGGAAAACTTCCTTGTTCAAGGGAAGAAAAACCACAACCTACACCTAGTAGGATTTCCACCAAACTTCACTAACTTTCAAAGAGCGGTTTTAGATTACAACTCAATAATCAAGGAAATAACTCAAGTACCTAAACTCTTAACGATTAACTATAATCGCAACTCAAACTCTCCAAGAAGTCAGACCCACTTCTTGTTACAAGCCTCACTTTCTACCTTAGAAAATTATAACTCAATAATATTCCTAAGTAGAGATCAAACACATGAATTAAATTTCAGAAAGAAAACCTAACTCTAGTTCTTCTTTCTTCAATGTTTTGCTCATGAAACATTGCCTTTGCCTTTTGCTTGAAAGAACTTGTGATCTTCAATTTACAAAAGCTGCTGCAATTAATGACGCAACTTCCCTTTTATAGTGTTTGCAAAAGTAAACCTGATTGAGTCCTATTTGGAAGACTATTTGTCCACCCAATTCTTTTCCTTTTAGGAGTCCTCATTATAAAAGTCTTTATTATATCGCTTTTCTTGTTTGCTGCTTTTGACTTTTTATTTCCTTTTTGCTGTTGCCCTTTGTGTTTTAATCTTTATGTCCTGCAACGTGTATGACCCTGGTTCACTTTGTCATTATCAAAACCCAAAACATTGTTGGATCATCAATTTTTCCCCTTTTGATGATGATAAATTAACTCCATCTTTATGCAACCTGTACCTGTTCTCAACCCAGACATCTTCCCCCTTTTAACATCACAAAAAGGAAACAAGTAAAACAACAACATGACATAGACAAGCACAAGACCAAGGGACCAATAGCTCAAAACTAAAATAAACCAAGGATAATATCAAATCTAATGATATTAGCCATCCAAAACACTCCATAACAAGGGTAAACATATGGAAACCAGTTTGTTGAATAAGACAGTAAAGCGCACATACTATATAATATGTCCAAAAATAAGAATTAGCTATTAAGCACCTTGCACAGTCAGAACCAAAATAAACTGAGGAACTGGATATGAAACTAGAAGAGGGAGGCTTGGCTGGTGAAGAAGTCGGAGCAGAAGTGGAGGGGATTGGGGTGATGAGTTAAAGCAGCCTATCCATATGAGTATTATTATCAAATTGCTGCTGAATCATCTTCTCCTTCAAGGCAACCACCTCTTCTTGTGACTACACCAAGTCTCTTCTTAAGGTATCATTATCCGCCTTCAAACCATCATTTTGATCCATCACCAGATTGAGTTCAGCCATTAGTTGAGCAACAGGACCCACAATTCGAGGAGCAGGTGCTCGAGGCTGATTCACCACAAGCAGACAATCACACTCATCCAGAGTATTTCGATCAATCATATTCTTTTTAGTTATCACTCTCCTATTTTGTAAAGGCACGCCAAACGTAGCGAAGACCAAGGTAAGAAGATTACCAAATGCTAACTGATGAGGACCAGGTTTAGGGTCAGACAATCTTTCCATATGGCGATAATTAGAATAGGCCAGTTGATTGGTTCTTTTTGATCCAGGGCATGTGCAATGCTCATATCTCGAAAAGTAGCCTTATGCCTGCGTTCACCCCTTGGAACCACACCCTTGTGAACAACTTCATAAAGCAACTTATGAAAAGGCTGCATTCCCCCCTTGAGTACCTTTCTAGGGTGATTTGTAACATGCCCCTGGGTAAATTTTGCAGTGAGTAGACAACCTTCATCCTTTTTCCAAATATACTCAGACAGTCTAGCAGTGGGAACCTTCAAAATTTCACCCAAGTGAATGTGATCAAAAACAAGCTCCACTCCTTTTACCATAAAAGTAACAACATTATCCTTAAGGACAGTGAGGTTTGTTTAAAATTCAACCACCTCAGTTTCGTGGATCTCTAGGGTAATATCAAAAAATAGGTGTGCCCAACCCTGAACAGTCAATTTGTGGAGCAATCTTTGAACAAAGGGAAACTCCCTAACCTCTGGGTCTATAACCCTCCCACGTAGAACAACCTTTAAAACAAAATACATGCCCTTACCCATAGCTAAGAATTTAGCAAGATGTTTATTTATCTTAGTGGGGGTGGGGGAAGCGTCGGAGCGTACAGAATCATCTGCATCGTCAGTACAAGATGCAATATTAACTGGTGAGGAAGGGGTTCAAGTGGAGACTTACCCTTAGTCCGATCCCTCTTTTGACTAGATTTCTCAGCCTATGATTCTTCCGCCGCCCTTTTCCTATACGTGAACGGAGTACACGGTCCAACTTAGTTGACTGCAATATTCTTTCTGGGTTGTTTAGGGGGATTCCGGTGAAGCTGGGTAAGGGGAATGTCATCACTAGAGACCAGGGGTTCTTGGGCGAAGGGTGGAGATGAGGGTAGGGTGGAGAGGAGGAGGTGCAGACCGAGGAGAAGAAGGGGCGTTAGGGTTTTAAGATGTAGAGAGAGGACAACTGTAGGGTTTGGTGATAAGTAGGGAAATATGGATAGTAGGTTGAGAGGGTTTGGATGGAGGTGAAGGCGAGGGGGTGATGGGTGGAATTGAGGAGGACGGAGGAAGTACAGTGGTGGCTGAGGTGTTTGTTAAGATAGAGGGTACCACTGGGGAAGTTTGAACAAGAGAGACTTGGGGAGACACAACTTTAGATGAGGAAAATGACACTTATTTATCAAGGGAGGATTTTTTCACGCCCTAAAAAGGTACCCTAGGCGTGGCCGACACTCAGAAACCATCTCTGGCCTTTGAGAGAACCACTTGGTCTTATCACTCATTCGTTCATCAGCGGAAGACTTAAGTGAAAATAAGAATACTTATGTGGGCTCGCCATCATCAACATCAAATGAAAGAAATAATCCTTAGAAGAAGTAGTTTCAAAGAAGAACTATTCCAATTACATCATCAAACTTTGTCTATGAAGCCTCTAACACTATCAGACGGTGCCAATGACATGTCCATGGCTACCTCAAAAGAAACATAATACTCAACAATAATAAAAGGATGAAGAGTTCCTCCGAATAAAAGATGGACTCACCAAATAGCTGGAAAGTAATGATCTTCAACGATGCGCCTGTTGAGGATCTCTAACACATGTATGTACATCATAAAACGATGCAGATCGAATGACGTCAGTATGTAAAATGCCAGGAAAGTAAGGACAAATATCAAGAAACTTCTCTCAAAAAGACTCGGCTCAGAACTCAACATCATCTCAACATCAATATATAATGTAAGTTTAAAAATAATAATAATAATAAGCAATACTTACTCAGTTGGGAGTTTCTCTAACCGACAACCATCACTTATGTGCTAGTGATGATACAACGGAGCGATGTCGTTGCCACATCCATCCAATACCTTGCCGGGGTAAAGGACATCACCATCTTGGATCCAATCATCAAAGTGCTATTATTACCTCTTCATCAATTATTAAACTTCAAAACATTATTTAAATCTCATCAAAACATCTTTATCAAAACAACTTTCTCAAAACATCATTTACTCAAATTCATTTAAACTCAATTCATTTTCTCTTTCAAAACTCAATAAAATACATATGTAGTATTAACTCAAATCACTCTTTTTGTCAATAGATATTAAAAGAAAACATCTTTACTCAAAACACGTGTAAAAATCTTCATGAATATCAAATCAATTAGGGGTCATGGGAAAGTAGCCATGAAAAATAATTTCAATAATATGAGAGATAAAAATAATAATAATCTCAATGCATAAATATATCAAACTCAATAGAAGAAGAATTAATTCATTTAGAATTCAAGATTTGGGTAAAACTTAATTATAACTCAATTATGATGAATTTAAATATTTGGCGCATGGACGAACTCAATCCAATGCGATGAATAGCCTTACATACCTGGAATTCGATGCTTTACTCCGAATTGAAGAACTCAATGACCACTCTTGAACTCCTAGCCTTTTCTCTTCGCCGGATCATTTTGTGTACTATCCACAGTATAAGAATTATCAGAATAGTATTTCTACACTACTAAAAACTAAAACAATATTTGAGAATGAGTAAAGAAGTGTATAGAGAGAAGAGTTGCTTGAAAAAGCTTGATGAATAAAATAAGGAAATAAGGTGGGTAATTATAGGCGTGGAGGAGGGACCTAACAATAAATAAAAATAATTACAAAGGATGATCTTAAAAATTCAATGGAGGATTGTGATCTCACGGATGATGTCAAATGGAGGACTATTGATGTCATGGGTGATGTCAAATGGATCTAGATCTTTCCATGGTTGGTGAGATGAACCTTCTTTTAATGGAATACCCTTTTTTGGAGCTGTGTTTAATTAAGATAACTTCCTCATTAGGATTTGGTATCTCATATGAATTGTAGATCTAGAAGTATACCTTCATATCAATCAAGAATCAATCGATTTGGAGTATTGTACCATGAGATATGGATTTTTTTCTACAAGTACTCCATTTCATAACAACACCATGTCTTGAAAAAATTAATTTATTTGACCTACGTATCCTCCGCATTATAAGATATTCATGAAAGTTGTAGGTAATGCCATTGGGGTTATTCATAAATTTGAATCACCTTATTTGGACTATTATATGAAAAGTTATGCCCAAAATACATAAGTAGTATCATTTTCATCGAGAATTGAAATACCACATACAATATTTTAAGGGGTGTTACAATATCTCCCCCTTGGAATCATTCATCCTCGAATGGAGATAAAACTAGGGGAAATGAATAATGAATATTATCAAGACATTAATTTCTCAAAAAACTCTAATACTCAAATGTTTAGACAACACATACTGAAGTGGTCAATGACTCAAACTCAAGAATACACATCGACTCAAAGGTAGAAGTAAAGAATATTACTTTGAACATCATCCTCAGAAGACATGAATAGATGAGGATATTTAGCCTTAAAAAATTCTTCATCTTCCCTTGTTGCCTCTTCAACAAATTGATTTCACCATAGGACTTTGATAGATGCCACTTTCTTAGTTCTTAATTTGTGAACTTGACGATCAAGAATCTGGAATGGAATCTCTTCATAACTCAAACTCTCTTTCACCCCAATGCTCTCAGTCGGGATAACAAGTGAAGGATCTCCCAAACACTTCTCAAGTATAGAGATGTGAAACACGGGATGAATAGCTATTAATTCTGGGGCAACTCCAATTCATAAGCTACGTTACCAACCCTCTTCACAATCTGATAAGGACCAATGTAGCGGGGACTCAACTTTCCTTTCTTTCCAAATCTCATCACACCCTTCACAGGTGAAACTTTCAAGTATATCCAATCATACACTTAGAACTTCAAATCTCTCCTCCTAACATCAATGTAGGATTTCTAGCGATTCTGAGTAGTCCTTAACCTCTCTTGGATGGTTTTCACCTCCTCCATAGCTTGGTGAACCAAGTCTGGTCTAATCAACTTAGCTTCACCAACTTCGAACCAATCAATTGGTGATCTGTATCTTCTCCCATATAGAGCTTCATAAGGAGCCATTTGAATACTCGAATAGAAGCTATTATTGTATGCAAACTCAATAAGAGGTAAATGATCATCCCAATTACCTTTGAAGTCAATGACATAGGATCTCAACATATCCACCAAAGTATGTATCGTACTCTTTGCCTGACCATCTATCTGCAGATGAAAAGCCGTACTAAGGTTCACTCTTGAACCCAAACCCTTCTGAAATGACTTCCAAAATTGAGTAGTGAATTAAGCTCCCCCATCCGAGATGATAGACAAAGGAACTCCATGCAGTCTAACAATCTCTCTAAGATACAGTTTGGCATAATCCTTTGCGGTGTCCGTAGTCTTTACTGATAAGAAATGAGCCAATTTGGTCATCCTATCCACAATCACCCAAATAGAGTCATGTTATTTGTGGGTTCGCGGTAAATCGGTAATGAAGTCCATATTGATCATCCCCCACTTCAATTTCGGGATCTCTATATTTTGAGCCACTCCACAAGGCCTTTGGTGCTCAACTTTAACTTGTTGGCAGTTTGGGCATTTGGACACAAACTCTTCTATATCTCTCTTCATTCCATTCCACCACAATATTTCTCTCAACCAATGGTACATCTTTGTCGAACCTGGATGGATGAAATACCTAGAATTATGGGCATCTGCCATGATTCTCTCTCAAATTTCATTAATAATTGGAACACATAATCTTCCTTGATATCTCAACACTCCATCTCCCCCTTTGGCAAAAGCCATTACCTTCTGCTTGTGAACCTCGTCTTTTAGTTGAAAGAGAATGGGGTCCTAATCTTGCTTTCCTTTCACCTCTGCAAGTAGAGATGATTCAGCTCTATTCCATATTATTGTACTACCCTCACTAGAGTCAATAAGTTAAACTCCCAAACACACAAGTCTATGCACTTCCTTTGGTAACTCTTTCTTTTCCTCTTCTACATGGACCGTACTCTCCATG
The DNA here is from genome assembly GCF_947179165.1 of Solanum dulcamara. NCBI lineage: Eukaryota > Viridiplantae > Streptophyta > Magnoliopsida > Solanales > Solanaceae > Solanum > Solanum dulcamara. The sequence goes on from NC_077245.1 coordinate 68,337,258, forward strand.
GATAACCTGTTTAGAGCATCGAAAACTACATTTGCTTTACCTGGATGGTAGAGAATGCTCATGTCATAATCCTTGATCAACTATAGCCATCTCCTTTGCCTCAAATTCAACTCCTTCTGACTGAATACATACTTCAAGCTCTTATAGTCCATGAATACATCCACATGTACACCATAAAGACAGTGATGCCAGATCTTAAGAGCAAATACCACAGCTTCCAACTCAAGGTCATGAGTGGGTAGTTTCTCTCATGAGTCTTAAGATGTCTGGAGGCATAGGAAATGACCTTACCTTTCTACATCAACACACATCCCAACCTAACTCTAGAAGCATCACAATAGATTACAAAACCATCCGTTCCCTTGGGTAGGGATAGTAATAGAGTAGTAGTCAATCTAGCTTCCAACTCTTGAAAGCTTTACTCACAAGCATCAGACCATTGAAACTTAGCCTTTTTCTGAGTCAGCTTAGTCAATGGTGAGGATATGGATGAGAATCCCTCAACAAACCTCTTGTAGTAACCAGCCAAACTTAAGAAACTCCTTATGTCGGTTGGAGAGGTTAGTTTGGGCCAGTTCTTAACTTCCTCAATATTTTAAATATCAATTCGAATTCCATCATCAGATATAATATGGACTAGGAATGCTCAAGATACAAGACAAAACTCACACTTCGAAAACTTAGCATACAACTCCCTTTCCTTAAGAGTTTGAAGGACAATCCTATGGTGGTTAGCATGCTTGCTCTTACTTCTAGAGTGGACCAAAATATGATCGATGAATGCAATCACAAACGTATCCAGGTATGAATTGAATACCCAGTTCATGAGGTCCATAAAAGATGCAGGAGTGTTTGTCAATCCAAAGGACATAGCAAGAAACTCAAAATGACAAGAGCGGGTTCAGAAAGCCGTCTTTGGGATGTCATATTCTATCACTTTCAACTGATGATATCCTGATCTGAGGTTTATCTTAGAGAAGCATGTAGCAACCTAAAGTTGGTCAAATAAATTATCTATCTTGAGGAGAGGATACTTGTTCTTTATGGTGACCTTGTTCAGTTGTCGGTAATCAATGCATATTCTAAGGGACCTGTCTTTCTTTCACACGAATAGGATAGGAGTGCCCCAAGGTAAGATACTTGGCCTAATAAATCCCTTATCTAGGAGGTATTTTAGCTGTTCTTTCAACTCTTTTAACTCAGCGGAAGCCATCCTATAAAGAGGAATGAAGATAGGTTGTGTATCAGGAAGGACATCAATACCAAAGTCTATTTCTCTATGAGGAGGGATTTCGGGTAGATCCTTAGGAAAGGCTTCAGGAAACTCACTCACAACAGGAATTGACTCAAGAGATGGAGCCTGATCATTAATATTTTTGACTCGAACTATATGATATATGCATCCCTTAGAGATTAACTTTCTGGCCTTAAGGTAGGAAATAAATTTACTCCTAGGAACTGCAGAACTCCCCTTCCAATCTAAGATAGGGTCATTTGGAAATTAAAATTTGACAATTCGGGTCCTACAATCAACTGAGGAATAACAAGCATAAAGCCAGTCCATGATAAGAATCACATCAAAATCAACCATGTCCAACTCAACTAAGTCATCCATGGTATCCCTGTGATAGATTGACACAGTACAATCTCTATAGACCCTATCAGCTAAGATAGACCCACCAACAGGAGTAGACATGCTAAAAGGCTCAAGAAGACACTTAGGAAGGATCTCAAATTTACTAGCCAAGTAAGGAGTCATAAAAGATAATATAACACCTGGATCAAGTAATGCATACACATCAAAAGAAAGGACTTAGAGCATACCAGTAACAACATCGGGTGCATTCTCTAGGCCTTGGAGAATACCCATAGCATACAGACGGTTTGTTCCCCCGCCTGCCCTTGAAGCTGCACCTCTCTGATTACCTCCATTCTGTAGAGCTGCAGAAAAAAACTGAGATCTACTACTTCCATCTCCCTATCTCTTTGAAGGACACTCATTTTGGAAGTAACTTGTATTTCCACATCCATAGCAAGCATTGGTTCCCACATGACACTCTCCCAAACGAAGCTTCCTACTTCTAGCACACAATGGCTTTTCTCTCGAACCTTGATCCACACTTAATTGGGACTGATAACCCTGAGCTCAAAAGTTCTAGTGACTCAACAACCTCTGATTATGTGTAAAAGCACTTGTTTAAGAGGGTGCATAATTAGAAAACCCCTTTTGAAAGAAGGACTTGTTACCCTTCCCTTGCTTTTGCTCATTCTCATGCCCAGTAGATTTAGCCTTCCTGTTTAAGTGTTCTTCTTGGTTCTTTTTCTTGAAAACCTCAACCTGCTGAGCATACACCATCAATTTAAAAAAATCCATGTCAGAAATCATTAGCATTTCCTTACATTCTCTCTTTACATGTCTACCTAGGCTAGAGACAAACTTCCTCACCTTGGACCTCATATGAGGAATCATTTTTGGGGCATATTTGGAAAACTGAATAAACTTCAAAATATACTCCTTTACAGTCATGCTCTCCCGCTTGAGGTTCACAAACTCCTCAACCTTTGCTTCCAGTAGCTCTTGGGGAAAAAGTGGTTAAGGAAAGCTCTTTCAAACTCATTCCAAACTGCAGGTCCAGCATCTTCGCCGTGACTCTGCTCCCACTGGTCATACCACACGTTCTCCACATCCTTGAGCTGATAGGAAACCAACTCAACACCCTCAACCTCGGTAGTATGCATAGATTTCAAAATCTTCCACATCTCATCAATGAAATTTTAAGGATCGTCCTCAACCTTAAACCCTCTGAAGACTAGCAGGTTCATCCTCAGAAAATATCTAATCCTTTTGGTGGAAGACGATTCTTGAGAGCTAGAGCTAGGAGTTAGTAAACTATGGTTACCCATCTGGGCATCTACCAGTTGAGTGAGCATGGAAATAGCTCCTCTGAATTCTACCTCCGAAGTAGGAGTGGTATCAATAGTAGGTATTTGGGGTACCACAGTAGACCTTATAGGTCAGCCCCTAGTTCTCGGTAGAGGCATATCTGACTGTAGAACCTCAGTGCTGGAAGCATTCCTCTGACTGGCTGTACATTTAGGAGGCATGGTCTACAACGTATAAACGCACGAATTAGAAAGAAATTTTTATAGAGTTAAACTCTATCGCATGAACTCAGATTATGAAAGAAATGAAATAATTCCTAATGTCCTATAGCCTTCTAAGTATAAGTGTGGTGCACGACACACCCATAAGCAAGACTCTACTAGACACGACTTCATAGATACCCTAGGACTTTTAAAATCTATGCTCTGATACTAAGTTTGTCACGCCCCGAGAGGGTACCCTAGGTGTGGCTGGCACTCAAAAACCATCTTTAGCCTTCGAGAGAACCACTTGGTCTTATCACTCATTTGTTCATCAGCGGAAGACTTAAGTGGAAATAAGAATACTTATGTGGGCTCGCCATCATCAATATCAAATGAAAGAAATAATCCTAAGAAGAAATAGTTTCAAAGGAGAACTACTCCAATTACATCATCAAAATCTGTCTATGAAGCCTCTAACACTATCAGATGGTGCCAATGACATGTCTATGGCTACCTTAAAAGAAACATAATACTCAATAATAATAAAAGAATAAAGAGTTCCTCCGAATAGAAGAAGGACTCACCAAATAGCTGGAAAGTAATAATCTTCAATGATGCGCCTGTTGAGGATATCTAACACATGTATCTACATCATAAAATGATGCAGGTCGAATGACGTCAGTAGATGGAATGTACAAGTATGTAAATTAGCAGGAAATTAAGGACATATATTAAGAAACTCCTCTCAGGCAGACTCAACTCAGAACTCAATATCATCTCAACATGAATATGCAATGTAAGTTTAAAAATAATAATAATAAGCAATGCTTACTCAAGGAGTTTCTCTAACCGACAACCATTCCTTATGAGCTAGTGATGATACAACGAGGCGATGTCATTGCCACATCCATCTAATACTTGCCAGGATGAAGGAAATCACCATCTTGTATCCAATCATCAAAGTCTTCTTTTTGGGACTTAAGAGGTATAACCTCTATTCTACGCTGGCTACGTAGTTCTGGGATATGAGTTAATTAAACTCTTATCCAACTCGGTGCTCAATACTACTCCTAAAATATGTGCTCATATTAACATCATCATCTAGTCTTATTGGAAAAATATCAAACTCATCTTATTACCTCTTCATCAATCATTAAACTTTAAAACATTATTTACATCTCATCAAAACATCATTTACTTAAATTCATTTAAACTCAATTCTTTTGATCTTTCAAAACTCAATAAAATACATATATAGTATTAATTCAAATCACTCCTTTTGTCAATAAATATTAAAAGCCAATATCTTTACGCAAAACACGTATAAAAATATTTATGAACATCAAATCAATTAGGGTTCATGGGAAAGTAGCCATGAAAAATAATTCCAATAATATGAGACATAAAGATAATAATAATCTCAATGCATAAATATATCTAACTCAATATAAGAAGAATTAATTCATTTAGAATTCAAGATTTGGGTAAAACTCAACTATAACTCAATTACGATGAATTTAAATATTGGGAGCATGGACGAAGTCAATCCAATGTTATGACTAGCCTTACATACCTGGAATTCGAAGCTTTACTCCAAATTGAAGAGCTCAATGACCACTCTTGAACCCTTAGCCTTTTCTCTCCGTTGGAGCATTTTGTGTACAATCCGCAGTATAAGAATTATCGAAATAGTATTTCTACACTACTAAAAACTAAAACAATATTTGAGAATGAGTAAAGAAGTGTATAGAGAGAAGAGTTGCTTGAGAAAGCTTGATGAATAAAATGAGGAAATAAGGTGGGTATTTATAGGTGTGGAGGAGGGACCTAACAACAAATTTTTTTTACAAAGGATGATCTTGAAAATTCAATGGATGATTGTGATCTCATCAATAATTTCAAATGGAGGACTATTGATGTCATGAGTGATGTCAAATGGATCTAGATGTTTCCATGGTTGGTGAGATGAACATTCTTTTAATGGAATACCCCTTTTCAGAGTTGAATTTGAACAAGATAACTTCCTAATTAGGATTTAGTGTCTTAATATGAATTATAGATCTAGAGGTATACTTTCATTTCATTCAAAAATCAATTGATTTTGGAGCATTCTACCTGAGATATGATTTTTCTTCTACAAATACTCTATTTTGTCACAACACCTGTCTTACAAAAATTAATTTATTTGACCTATGTATCCTTCTAATCTTAAGATATGGTCCATAAAAGTTGTAGGTAATACCGTTGGGGTTATTCAGAAATTTAAATCACCTAATTTTGACTATTCTATAAAAAGTTATGCCCAAAATACAGAAACAATATCATTTCCATCGAGAATTGAAACACCACATACAATATTTTAGGGGGTGTTACAGGTTTTGCTGGGCTTAACACCATCGAAGAAGATAGTGCTGTAGGTGAAGAAGGGAGAAATTCCCCATGAGATGCTTTCATCAGAGAAGTGGTGGGTGGTTGGAAAGAGGACGGAGTCCTTTGCGTAGGAGATAAGGAATATTCCCCCTGAGATGATGTAGTGTAGTCGTCGTCGGAGTAAGAAATGAGCAGATTCATGCTGAGATTTGGTTTAGTGAGTGGAAAATATTGGAGATGGAGATAAAAAGATGAAGAAGAGCATATGGTGTGCAATTTTAGTGACGGTTGAGGTGATGGGAGTGATAGAAATCATTAAAGGGGATGGAAATGGATATGATAGGGGTATGACAGTTTGAGTTCCAAAAAAATTTAAGTGGGAGAGCTGAAAATGCAGTCGTCATCCATCCAAAAACTTTTAAAAAATGATGGAGAATGGAAAGGAACCATGTGTTTTTTTATAAGAAAATTAAATATGAGGGGTACTAGTCATAACATTATTTTCATAAATGTATATTATGAATATGAGTGTTAACCTGTATTTGTGTTGACAACCTGGTGCTGACATGTTTTCAACCTGTAATGGCCTATTCTTGTGGAGACTAAGGGTAATATTAGCAGATCCTAGTGTACTTAATCCCATTCAATCTTAAGTGTATACCTGTTACAGTACAACATGTGATCTTTGTGAGTCTGTGACATTGCAGAGGCGATCTTTACTCATTTAAATTTTAAGATAAAAGAGAGAATGTGAAGGAACTCATATTGGTAGATTAGGCCCAATGCCAAATAGTTTTTCTTGAACTGATCTCGTCCTAGCACCTTGGTGAAGATGTCAGCAACCTGGTCCTCAGTTTTGCAGAAGGTCATAGCAATGTTCCCTTTTTCAACATTGTCCCAAAGAAAGTGATGGCGCACATCAATGTACTTAGTTCGTTTATGATGAACCGGGTTTTTTGCCATGTTGACTGTACTGGTGTTGTCACACATGATAGGTATGCATCCTACCTTAATGCCATAGTCCAAAAGTTGTTGCTTGATCCATAGAAGTTGGGCACAATATGAAGCCGCAACTATATATTCGGCTTTAGCGGTGGACAAAGCAATCGAGTTTTGCTTGCGTGTCTCACAAGAGACTAAGCATGATCCAAGGAAGTAAGCCATCCCTAAAGTTCTTTTCCTGTCTATGAGATATCTGACATAATCTACATCAGCAAAACCAATTAGATCAAAAGAGTCACCTATAGGGTACCAGAGGACCAGGTTTAGAGTTCCTTTGAGATATCGAAGAATTCGTTTGACAGCCTTCATGTGTGATTCCTTTGGACATGATTGAAAGCGTGCACATAGTTCGATACTGAAAACTATGTCTGGTCTACTAGTTCTAAGGTATAGTAGGGATCTAATAATGCCTCGATATTTTGTTTCACCAACTAGTGAATTAGTTTCATCCTTGTCAAGTTTAGTGGTAGTGGCAATAGGTGTATCATGTACTTTGGCATCGTGTATGTCAAATTTCTTCAGTAGTTCTTTGATGTACTTTTGTTGATGAATCAATGTTCTTGATGATGAATGATGGATTTGAAGTCCAAGAAAGAAGTTCAACTCTTCCATAATGCTTATTTCAAATTCACTACTCATAAATTTTGCAAAGTCGACCCCCATACGTGCATCTGTTCCTCCAAAAATGATATCATCAACATATACTTGCACGATTAAGATATGAGGGCTCTTTTTCTTGAAAAACAATGTATTCTTGATCTTGCGTCTTGTATATCCATATGCAAGAAGAAATGTGGACAACCTATCATACCATGTCCGTGGTGCTTACTTAAGGCCATAAAGAGCTTTGTCCAATTTGTATACGTGATTAGGATATTCATGGCTTTCGAAACTTGGTGGCTAATGAACATACACTTTCTCTTATAGATATCCATTCAAAAAGGCACTCTTCACATTCATCTGATATAATTTGAACTCCATGTGTGAATGTCTCATCATAGTCAATCCCTTCCTCTTGATTATAGCCCTGAGCCACAAGCCTAGCCTCATTTCTTGTGATAGTTCCCTTATCATTGAGTTTGTTCCTGAATACCCATCTTGTTCCTATTACTATTCGATCTTGAGGTCTGGGAACCAGGTTTCATACCTTACTTTGCTCAAGCTGATTTAACTCCTCCTACATGGAAATGATCCAATCTGCATCTAGGAGTGCCTATTTAATGTTCTTGGGTTCTATGACTGATAGATATGCCGAGAAGTAGGGCTGTACAGGGCAAACCGATAAACCGCACCAAACCGACAAACCGAACCAAACCGAAAAAAAACCCGACTAGTGGTTTGGTTTGACTTGGTTTGGTGTTTGGAAAAAAACCCGACCATTATAGGATTGGTTTGGTTTTAACTAAAAAAAGTCAAACCGAACTCAAACCGACCCGATTATAGATGTACTACTTTTAAATTATGTTATACATAAAAATATTTATTAAAATGTAATTTATAAATATTTTTTAAAAATTTTTCATAATTTTTATTTTCTTTCTTACATTTAGATTTGGACTTGAGAAGTCCATCTAAATAATATAGGGAAATTTACATAAATATACTACATTAAGAAAATATTTACTATTTATAGCAATACTATTTTTTTTGACTGAATACTTATAATACAATTTTAATACATATTAGCGAGAATAATTTATAAAACTCATATAATACAAGTTTTATTTATGAATAATTTATTTATCACATACTTTAATACACTTATAATACATTGTGTTAATTTCTTACCAAACAAGTATAATATATTTTAAAACACTTATAATACATTTATATTTCATTCATAATTCACTTTTAATACATAGTAAATATATCATAATATTGGTATATATTTCTATAAATAGTAATAAATAAAAAGTATCGCTAAAATCAGTAATTATTTATTAAAAAATATTTTTCCTAGTAATGTTTCCAATAATATACAATAAAAGCCCATCTTATAAAGTTAAATTATAAAGTTAAAACTTCAAACAGTGTTCTGCCTTTATCTTATATATTGATATTTTATACTAGAACTCTTTTTAAGAAGCACTGCTCTGTACTTTTTATTAGATACTATGAAAAACCAGAGAAATCCGGAAAAATCCAAAAAACCCGAAAAAATCCGAAAAACCCGAGAAAAATTGATATAAAAAAACTCAACTTTTATTGGTTTGGTTTGGTTTATAGATTTAATAACCCAACACAAATGGTTTGGTTTGGTTTGTAAAAAATCCGAACCAATCCGGTCCATGTACACCTCTACCGAGAAGGTACAAAAGTTCCATAGTTTGGGTCTGGTTTGAATTCTTGAGTCAAGAGGAGTGAGCAAGTTCTGCAAGGGATGTGAACTTTTGTGTTTCTAGTTGTTTGTCTGACTGTTTTCTCCTGAGACTTGAGGAGGAGGACCAGGTTTAGTAGAGACACCATCCATAGTTGGAAGAATATCTTCTGTAAGATCATTTAGTTCATAGTTTTGGTCTGGAGCTCCGCCATTATTATTTGAAGGTTCAGTTTCCTCATAGTTAGCATCATCAGCATCTCCTTATAGAAGATTAATCATACGTATCTCATCACGGTTATCCTACACATCTTTCTCAACCAAGTGATTAGCTTCGTCAAATATAACATGTGCACTTTCTTCAACACGGTTAGTTATTTTATTGAGAACTTTATAGGCTTTGCTTTGAGAAGAGTACCCAAGAAAAATTCCCTTATCACTTTTGGCATCGAATTTTCCTAGAGCATCGTTGCCATTGCTGTGTACATAACATACACAGCCAAAGGCCCCGAGGTGCGCTAAGTTTGGTTTTCTGCCTTTTAGTAATTCATAAGGCATTTTATTTAGTATAGACCTAATCATACATCTATTAATCAAGTAACATGAAGTATTTACAGTTTCTGCCCAGTACCCCTTAGAAAGATCACTGGCAATTAACATAGTTTTTGCCATATCTTCCAAGGATCTATTTTTCCGTTCCACTACACCATTTTGTTCTGGTGCAGAAAAATTATAATCTATCCCATTTTTTACACAAAATTCGAGAAGCTTAGAGTTTTTGAATTCTGTTCCATGATCAGATCTGATGCTTATTAATTCACATTTTAATTTCTTTTGAACCAGTTTCACAAAAATTTTTAAATACATCATATGTCTCATCTTTTGAACTTAAGAACAGAGTCCATGTGAATTTAGTATACATCAATAATGACAAACACATACCTCTTACCTCCACGACTTTGAACTCTCATTAGCCCACATATGTCCATGTGTAATAGTTCAGAGGTTTCCTTGTGCTTACCATACCTTTTGGTTTGAATGTCGATCTCATATGTTTTCCTTAAACACACGCTCCACATACTTGATTATCATTGAATCATCCTATTGGCAGTCCTTGGATGAGTTCTTTTGAGATCAGTTTGTTTATTATTGAGAAGCTTGCATGCCCTAGTCTCTTGTGCCATAAGAATGAATTATCATCAACTGCACTTAAGCTTTTTAGCATAGGTGTTTTTGGACACATAATGTCAATTTTGTAGATATTTTTGTTCCCTTTTCTTAAAAGGACCAGTTTCTTTGATTTTGCACTAGTTACTTTGCACGCAGTAGATGTAAAGAGTACATCATTCCCTTTGTCGCACATTTGTGATACGCTGAGAAGATTATGTTTTAATCATTCAACATAGTACACACTGTGTATTGCTTAGTAACAGGAAGGTCCAACTTTTCCAACTCCTATAATTTGACCTTTCTTTTCATTTCCAAACGCTACGCTTTCGCCATGGAAACCATTCAGTACGAGAAAGTTATATTTGTTACCCTTCATGTATCTTGAACAAGCGCTATCCAAGTACCACTGCATATGTCTTCCTCTTTCCTATTCCTGCAAAATCAATTAAAGATTAATTTTGGGCACCCAGATCCACTTGGGTCCCTGTTTGTGAGTGAAAGGATGAATTGGGTTTTTCTTAGTCCATTTGGGTATGTATTTATGTTTGTGAACCAGTTTCCTGATTCCTATTACATATGATGTTTTGCTCACATAGGTTAGATTATTTTTAATAGCTATGTTTCTCTTTTGACACATATGCGTTTGATGACTATTTTATCCACAGTGAGTACATGGTATATCATAACAATTTTTACCAGATTTTATAGAATTATTCTTGAAAACTATTCCATGTTTAGTTGAGGATTGACTTCTTTGGATATCATCAAGCATTGTGGATGACTTAGTCAATCTTATATTGATCTCCAATTCTCTTTTAGTTTTCTCGAGTTCTTCAAGTAGAGCTTCATTCTTTTTCGTTAAAGACTGTAACTCATTGTTTAACCTTTTTATAGTTTCATCTAGAGCAAGGTATATATTGTTTTGTACATCTTTTCCTTTCCTATAGGAGTTTATCCCATTAATTATTTCTTGAAGATTGTTGTTTAAGGCTTCTAAAATCTCATTCTCTATTCTCAAGGCTGAATACTCATCCAACATCTGTTCTTTTGCAGCACATGTTGCATGATATGTATCGATGAGGACACCAAATAGAGATTCTAGTTTCCTTTTGGAATAGAGATGGAGATTTTCTTTGATTTGATGAAAGCTTACCTTGGACTTCTTTTAGTCATTTTCAACTTCTTTTGAATCTGTTCCAGCCATCAAAGTCAGGATTGTGTCTTTTGACTGATAATGGTTCTCCTCATTATCTGACTCTGAAATTGCCACTAATGCTAGAAAGTCGTACTCCATTTCTCCTTCTATTGCTAGTAATGACTGATTTTCAGCTTTAATCCTATCAGACTCTTCTCCTGAAGAATTTTCCATTGCTGCAAAAGATTTCTTCACAGTCATGTCAGCCTCTTAATTGGTTATTCTTTTATTTGTAGAAATGTATTAATCACTCCTGACTTCCTTAGTTCTTTCAGGATTATTCTTTTTGTACTCCAAGGCCCACAATGGACATAATTTGATGAGTTGATCTGGACTTTGACACTTGTTACACAGTTTCTCTCTCAAGTCTTTGTCAGTAGTTCTTTAAGATTGTCTCCTCTAACTTGTTTTCCCTTTTCTCAGTATTCTTTGAAACCTTTTCGTCATTAGTGCTATATTCTCTTCTTTAAAGTCATCTTTCTCAATTGCTTTAAGAACCAGTTTCTTCTCTTTCCTTTAGCCTCCAATTTCTTTCTCTTGGTTCTTCTTAGTTTCATAGGTCAGCAGACTTCTAATGAGTTCGCCCATCATCATAGTGTCAAGATCGCGTGCCTTAGTAATCGCTTCTACTTTGCTTTCCCGTGATTCAGGAAGAATACATAGGACTTTCCTGATAGCTTTTCTAGTTGGAATTACTTCTCCCAGAGAGTAGATTTCATTGATTATGGTAGTGAACCTGGTATACATGTCTTGAATTATTTCTCCATCCATCATTCTGAAAAAATTCATATTATCGATTCAGATTATCGATCTTGGATTTTTTGAATTGATTAATTCCCTCCTGGGAAGTTTGCAAGGTGTCCCATATTGCCTTTCCATCCTGACAAGTAAAGATTCTGTTGTATTCATCTAGACCTATTCCACAAATTAAAATCGTCTTAGCCCTTTGCGTTGTTTTTAATTGCCAATTTATCTTTCATATTTCACTCATTTCTATCTTTTGGTACTTGTGTTGTCCCATTTGTTCCAGTATTCATAGGAATAGTGGGTCCGTCAAGGATAACATTCCAGAGATATGGACTATCTCCTATTAGATGATCCACTATCCTTTTTTTCCACCATCCGTAGTATTTTCCATTAAATACTGGCGGCCTTGTTTGTGATTATCCTTCTTGTGCAGTAGGTGGTGAAGCCATTTGATCCTTCTCAAGATTTGAATCTTTGAGTGAAAAGACCTGATCTAATACCAATTGAAGTAACCTATCCCACCTAACGATTTCAAGAACCAGGTTCTTGAACTAGTAACATGAAGGTACACAGTAAAGACAAGACCCAAAATTTATTGTGGAAAACTTTCTTGCTCACGGGAAGAAAAACCACAGCCTACACCTCATAGGATTTTCACCAAACTTCACTAACTTTCAAAGAGCGGTTTTAGATTACAACTCAATAATCAAGGAACTAACTCAACTACCTAAACTCTAACGATTAACTATAATCGCAACTCAAACACTCCAAGAAGTCAAACCCACTTCTTGTTACAAGCCTCACTTTCTACCTTAGAAAATTATAACTCAATAATATTCCTAAGTAGAGATCAAACACATGAATTAACTTTCAGAAAGAAAACCTAACTCTAATTCTTCTTTCTTCATTGTTTTGCTCATGAAACACTGCCTTTGCCTTTTGATTGAAAGAACTTGTGATCTTTGATTTACAAAAGCTGCTGCAATTAATGATGCAACTTTCCTTTTATAGGGTTTGCAAAAGTAAACCTGATTGAGTCCTATTTGGAAGACTATTTGTCCATCTAATTCTTTTTCTTTTAGGATTTCTCATTATAAGAGTTGTTATTATATCGCTTTCCTTGTTTGCTGCTTTTGAATTTTTATTTCCTTTTTGTTGTATCCCTTTGTGTTTTAATCTTTTTGTTCTACAATGTGTATGAACCTGATTCACTTTTTCATTATTAAAACTCAGAACATTGTTGGGTCATCAACTTTCATCAAGTACTTATATAAGTGACAAAGTAAGATTTGTCGTAAAAGTCTTTAGAAAGAAAGAAGGCCTGAGTATTTTGGCATATACTCGCCAGTAACTAGGATTATATCCATTCGAATGTTAATTGCACTATCTATGAAATATGGCCTTGAAATCCATTAAATGGATATAAAAACAACTTTCTTGAATGGAGAACTGGAAGAAGAATTTTATATGAAACAACCCGAGCGCTTTGTGGTTCTTGGTAAAGAAAAAAAGTGTGTAAATTTGTTAAGACACTTTATGGACTAAAACAAGCACCCAAACAATGGCATACAAAGTTTGACCAGACCATTTTGGAAAATGGATTTAAGATTAATGAGTGTGATAAATATGTTTACATTAAAAATATTTCAAATAAAATTGTCATTGTTTGTTTATATGTGGATGATATGCTAATAATGAGTAACGACATTGAAAACATAAATGCTACTAAACATATGCTTGCTAGTAAGTTCAATGTGAAAGATCTAGGATTTTCCAATTTGATATTGAGAATTAAGATTCACAAAATTCCTCAAGGTCTAGCATTGTTTCATTCACATTATATCCCTAAGGTACTTAAAACATACAAGTACTTAAACTTCAAAAGTGCAAAAACACCAATTGATGTGAACCTTGGTCTTGCTAAGAATAAAAGTGAAAGTCAGTCATAGTTGGATTATGCCAGAGTATTAGGAAGTTTGATGTACATCATGAATTGTACAAGACCAGACATAGCTTGTGCGATAAGTAAATTGAGTTGATACTCAAGTAATCCCAACCAAAAATGTTGGATGGCAATGAAACAAGTTTTGGGGTATCTAGAATACACTCAAAACTTTGCTTTGCATTACAACAAATATCCAACAATTGTTAAAGGATATAATGATGCAAATTGGATTGCTGGATCAACTGAAAATATGTCCATAGGTAGATATGTTTTCAATATTAGTGGAGGAGAAATATCTTGGAAATCATCCAAACAAACATGTATAACTCGCTCTACAATAGAGACTGAGTTCATAGCCTTAAACAAGGCTGGTGAAGAAGCTGAATGGCTCCGAATTTTTCAAAAAGATATTCCATTTTGGCCCAAAACAATGGCTCTAATATGCATACATTGTGATAGTCAGGATGTAATAGAAAGAGCTGGGTGCGTTATGTATAATGGTAAGTCTCGTCACATACGACGAAGACTTAACACCATTAGACAACTACTCTCTATTGGAATTAAAATTGACTATGTAAAATTAAAAGATAATATGTCATATCTACTTACAAAAGGCCTAAAGAGAGAGAGAGAGAGAAGGGATAGATCATCAACGGGAATAGGACTATGACTGAGGATAAATCATCATGGTGATAATTCTACCTAGAAGAATGGAGATCCCAAGATCTAGATTAAAGGAGATCAAACAAAGTCATTGAGGATGGTTCAACATTGTCAAAATAATTTCTAATGGTCCATACTCATGATGAGACAATGTTCAGTAACAAGAATAAATACATTAAGAATTTGTAATGATTTCTATGTTTGATACTGGGTATATCAAATGGTATATCTATGGAATAACATATTTAGAAATCACCTATGTAAGTGTGAAGTGTAAACCGCTTCATGGAGAATCAAGTAAGGCAGTTCACTACGCATTTATGAATCAACAAATGTTCATGGTTGAAATGAATAAAATAGTGAGAACCAAAAATAGTTAAAGAGTTGATTGTGTGACTTATGCTGTGTAGGTATACACCAAAGATCAACGGTTCAAAGATATCAAATCTACCGATTGACCAAGTATAGTCAATAAATGTTCACTATGGAAAGTTCAAAGGAAAACCTACTTATCCAGATGCAATTAATACTTATGAATCACACCGTTTTTCATACATATGCTCTAAAAATAGTCATTCTCCATTCATGTGGATGATTGTTGAGTTTAAGGAAGGTGTGAATTGAAAAATGAGAAAATAAAAATTGGGAAATATGGGGGAACCAAGTAAAGAAAAAATAAAAAGTTATTTCTCCCTCATTAGTAGAAAAAAGAAAAAGTTTTGTTCTTATATTAGAAAACACTTCCTCTAGCTCTTAAAAGGTTAAGTAGAGGGTGCCCTCTTGCACTGTCGTCGTCATCGCTCGCTTGGCTTGGCTCAGCTTTGGCTTTGGCAAATGATTGATTGATAATTTTTTAGTTAAAATTTATTTATTAATCTCATTAATTGATTTTATTTTTCTGAATATTAATTCAAATTTGTTGTTAAATAATTAATTCATGGATTAATTTGAATTAATTAAATTCGTGGAATCGAATTAACTAAATTAATTTATGTAATGAAATAATTTGAAATTCGCTCGGAAAAGACTTGTTCCTTCTGAACAAACATTTCTCTTTTGAAAAGACATCGTGACTATTCTGAAAAGACAAGTCTTTCTAAACAGGTATTTTTGCACTTGTAGATGACTATAAATAGAGAGGCTTTCTTTCATTTTCTGCATTGAATGTTTCCCTTTTCTTGCATACATTTCTTAGAAACAAAATTGATCGAGTGTGTGTTATCTCATTGGTGAAGTTTGAGTTCATCGAAATTATAGAAGTTTGAGGTACCGCTCTTTCTGTAATAGTTTATCCATTTTATTTTGGGAGAAAATAATTCATAACCTCGGGTATATTGAGGGGATTAAATTCTTTAAGGACACAAAATAGGTTTTATGGACTCGAATAATTCTTTTCTTTTCATCTTTATTGTTTTTAGTTTGCTAACTTTAATACAAGAGATAACAATTAGTGCCACTTGATAAATGATATATTTTCTTTATCCAAAAAATAAAAGTCGCATGTGTTCCTTTATCAATTAATCAATTACATTTCAATTGCAAAGTAGTTAGGGTAGGCTAGATGGATCCTACCGCTCTATTCAGGTCCACATATATGTTTAGATAAATTTTAAAATGTTCACAAAATTGATGAACTTAATTAGTGAGTGCCTTACCAAATCAAAAAGAAAAAGATGTAATAGAAAATTAGATGTAGAAATATGCAAAAAGAAAAAAAAAACATGAAAACTAAGTGAATGAAGATGCGTTTTATCTACATTGAGCTAGACTCTGTTATATAGGCACATGTATATTGTAAAGCGAAGATTATAACAATTCAAGTTGCAACTCACTCAAAACTTAAAAAATTTGAGTTGCAAATTATTGATGTGATGAGTTGCAGTTCAAGAGCCTATAATGATGTGCAGAGTTATAGGCACCTGTATTTCTTGGCGGAGGCAGTATTTTTGTGAAGGGGGTTCACCATATTAAGAAGTAAGTCAAAATATGGAACAAAAAGGGGAAGACAACTAACATTAGCCCGCTAAATTTAACTTGTTCTGTCATGTCATGTATAACGTTTCTTCCTACTTTTACCTTTCTCCATTGAGTCATTTTAATTTTTTTGTGATTTTTTTCTTTTATTTTGTAGTTTTCTACTTTATATTAATATTTTTAAAAATTAGTGTTCATACAATCATATGTTACTTTGAAAATTGTTAAGATTCTCAAAAAATGTGTAGCGATTGAGTTACTAATATTATAATGCATATTAAAAATCTAAATAAATGGCATCACCGATTTTTAGTTCATTTATTCAATTTATAAGGTCTGCAATTTGTAAAAAGAAAAAAAAAGACAAGCGGTGAATATACCGAATAAGTTTAGTTTACATCTATCTGAAAAAATAAGAAAGAAATATCATGAATATTCATGCCTTTTAAATTTCTTCGTTAGATTAATTTAATTTACCTTTTCTTAAAAAATATTTTTCTATTTGAATTTTATATTTAAGAACATTATATATTTTAAAAAGATTTCTTTGAATTAATATATAAAAAGAGTTACGTAAAAATAAAATGAGCAATATAGATAAGAAGAATAAAACACAAAAATGAAAATAATGAGCCTAATAAATTTGAACAAATGAAAATTGGGAAGTAGAAATGGCACAAAAATGAAAATATTGAAAAACAAATAAGGGAAAATTACTCGGATAAGAAAATATATACTAGTTAATTAGCTAACATAGCTATAATTTGAATTAATTATGGCTCGCGGCAAACATCTAGCTGTAATTATAGTTTGAATTTTATATAATTCGGGCGATTTATACCAAAACTGTCCGCGAATCAAATTGTATAGCGAAATATACAAACACTAAAAATTGTATAGCGAATTATACAAACGTTGTGCATGAATTGTATAGTGAAATATACAAACATTATACACAAATTACGAATTATACAAACATATACAAATGCTACCCAAATTATACAAATGCTGCTATAATTATAACTACGAATTGTAATTTGCTAACTATATCTATGGAGCATAATTAAGGTATTTTTGAGTTGCTATATGCGAAAATTTCCCAAAAAATAATGCTCCACATTGAGCCTAGATTGAGATTTTGAGCCCAATCAACTTTGCTATTGGATTTTCTCAAGGGAAAAAGGGGGGAAAAGTTGTTGCCTGAAATCGAACCCAAGATATTGAGGCAATTCTTGAACCCATTTAGCCACCGAGCTAAGCTTGTTGTTTGTGTTAAGGGGGTTTATTTTAATATATATACTCATAGAAATAGAATTTGATCCAATAAATACAATGCAATTTTTTGACTAAGGGGATTCAGGTGAACCCCCTAAACTCCATGTAGACCCGCATCTGCCTATGTTTGTGGGTGATAACGTTACCTAGTGGAATTGAATATGGTGTCCCAAGCTGGGCTGGATTCTACCATCACTTTTTTTCTTCAAAAAAGAGCATGTACTGTATCAGAATAAACTTATACAAAGGATACCTTTATCAACAAATACATGCATGTTTTCTTATCTATTGACGATTTGAACTGCATAGAAACACAATGCGCAAACATTATAAAAATCTCCTTGGTATCCTTGTTTTACCGCATCAACCTATGAAAGTATGGTAAAGGATAAGAAGTTAAAAAGGGGTCATTCCTGACAGTTCAACTTCCTACTTCATAATTTGCACAATAATGGCAAACCCTTTTCTTGATTTTAACTCTTCATTATTATTGTAAAAATCACCTAACTCGGTTCATTAATAGGAGGAAGGGGATGATGCATACATAGAGGTCTATGATAGTGATAACGATGTTTTCAACCTTAGTATTGATTCAGCTGATATTCTACATCCGGAAAGAGAGTTTCAGTATGTTTATCAAAATGAATCAGAAAGAGAGCTTTTTTGAGTAAAATATTGTTCTTGCCTCCGAGGCATGTTGTGGTTTGTTTGTACAAATAGGAAAGTTGAAAAATAGTCATGATCCGAATCCGACTGTGATGACACTTATTCTTTTCCACTGGATAAGTCAGCCTAAAACACAATATTTTTGGAAAATAATGTAGAAACAATTTAAATAGATAGATAAATATGCAAAAATGGAAGTCTGAGTTAACTATAATACCCTCAAAGGATTGATTGTCACATATACAAGCCTCTAATACAATAGAAAGAGAAATAAGTACAAGTCTCAGTGTCTTTGTCACTCGAATAGAACAAAACATAACGAAAAGGGAGAAGGAGATCATCGGCTTCAAACAAATACCTCTCAAGTCTTCTCACAAGGCCTCAGATGAAGGAATAAAAGCAAAGTCACTGTCCGATCTCGGAACCTACACAAATATAAATAGCAAAGAGTGAGTACCAAATAATATGGTGCTCAGCAATCCAACTAACAAAACCAAGTAAATCTAATAGACATTAGAACTCTTCAACTACAACCTGTATAGAAAACCACCCTAATCTATTCTACACAGTTCATGTAGCACATAGATCAATAATATCTCATCAGTATTACCAAATAAGTTATATCAATTCCAAATAGATCAATCACAGAAACACAAGGGGCATATACACAACTTCACGATGACTGATAAGATGCAATGCAATGCTATGTGATGTCATGTAGAGTGATGCATGTCTGTCCTAATGATGCACATCCGTTGTATAACAAACTGGAACCCATGGGGGCCACACAAGGACCATTTATTCATCAGAACCATTTTCCATCGGTATCATCATCATTCACGGGAAATAATTCCCATTGGTATAAGTATCAATCCGTCGGAACCATTTTCCATCGGCATAGTCATTAAATTATTTCAGATCCAATACAAATAAGCATGTTCATAAAAATAATGAGAGAATGATAGTGTACACAGTAACAATTCATATCAATGCAATTCATGTCACACTATCAATAATATATCAACATCAACAAGTACATCATTTACATTATTGTGAGTCATCAAGTATATATTTTTTTACCCCTTTATCGAATTTAAGATCAAACAGTGAGCAAGTATGTCCAAGTCAATTCATATAATCGACAATAAGCAAACAACAAATTCATCAATTTCATAATCTCATTTAGGCTACATTGTATTTCATCAAGTTCATGCCAAGTACAAGTCAATGAGTTCACATTTTGATCAAAATCATAGAACATAAATAGTCTTTTTATTAACCCGATCTTTCATTAAACACAATTTACATGATTATCATCCCAAACCTTATTTTCATCACTCCTCCTCACATAAACGAAAGCAAGTTCAAGTAATCTACAAGATTTACAGGATTTCAAAAGTTCACTTGCCTCAATTAATATTTGTTCAATCAAGTATTTGAGAATTTCTCTTCTGAATAGCCTTCAACTCACCACAATCTTGGCAAATTATGATTCACAATAAAAAATTGAGTCTAACAACACCAAAAATATGAAATTCGGGACAAAGGGTCAAAACAACTCAAAAATTCAATTTTGAAAACAAGGTTTAAATTTGAGAATTTTTGGATGAAAATGATCCTCAAAGCATTAGGAATCCATTAGAGAAAACCATTTCAAAATGGAGTTCAAAATAATCCATAATCACCCTTTTAAGGAATTTGAAGTTCTTGAAGAAATTTCCCAAAATTTGGGATCCAAAATCCTTAATTCGAAGTCAAAATCATGATATAATGGATGGATAATGTAGATTTTTGGTTAAGAACACTTACCCAATAAAATGGCCTTGAAAAATCACTTCAAAAATTGCCTAATCGAGTTCCCAAAGTCTAAAAATGGAGAAATTGACCAAAATCCTGTCTAAACCCTTTCAAATGCCGCAAAAGTGTCCCAGGGGTCTATAATGACCTATCCCCATCATTAAGGAATAGGACAATGGGGAAGGATTTCAGGAAAGAAAACTTTGGGTAGTAACATCAGAAAAATTTAGCCTACGCCAGAGTTGGATGAATTTTGATTTAGGTGAACTCTAAGTTGATGAGGCGAATGATGGGAGGTCAAATCTCTAATTTTATTAGACATACTGATAGACAAGATGATACGAAGTATTTACGGCATCACATAATCGCATTCGGGTGAGTAAAACTTCTGAAATCAAAGTTGGCGTGAATGGTATATTTTAATACATCCTTGGAAGGGGGTTTGTTGTGAAATAGGGGCTTGAAGCACAAACTCTGAGCTTACTATTTTTGCATTTCCCGCTAGAGCGGGAATATTCCTGCCATAGCAGGGCCACCAGAGTGGGGCAGTTGCGTCTTAAGTCGGGACAAAGTCCAAAAATGGTCTTTTTCTGGAAAACTAATTTCTAAGACTTCAAGAGGAGACCTAGGGAAAATTCTATCAATTTCCCACGGAATTCCATGTTTAAGACAAATATTTTACTCTCTAAATTCATTCTTTGATTCGTATAACCAAGAATTTATGGTTGGGAATCATTGGGGAAGGGTTTGAACTGGAAACTAATGGTAGGAAATAGCCCTAGGGTGGGTTAGAATTATGGGTTTGGTCTAGGGTGTGAATTGTATTATATTTCATGATAGTTAGGCCATGGTGTTGATACTTTATATGTGTTTACTGTTTCTAGACCAAGAACAAGAAGAATGAACCCGAAAAGAGAAAACTCTTACATTGTAAGGTTGTTGGAGAGTGAATTTAAGGTAGGTGATGGTCTAGTTTCCCGTATGTGTTTCATATACTTGTTAAATTGATTCATGATATGCATGTGTGTACATGAATATGAAAACTTTCTAGATTATGTATGAAATGATTACTTGCTAGCCTATTTTGTGATGAACCTGTTCTTGGCGATATTGTGTTGTAAATACTGAATGTATTTGTGATTGTGGTATGTTTGGATCGGGTGTCACATTCTAATATATAATTGGATCAGGTGTCATATTCTGACACATAATTGTATTGGGTCTCATATTCTGGCACATATTTGGACCGGGTGTTACATTCCGATACAAAGTTGATTATTTGTAGGTCCATTGAGAGGACCATTGTGTGAAGTTATAGCATGTGGAAAATATGGAGTTGTGATATTGTTGAATATGGTTAAACTTGCGATTAGCTGACTTATTCTGTATATGTATATGCCTATTATGTGGAATTTACTTGTCTATGATCCGCTCACTGGCTAACCGCGTGATCCTACCAGTACACCATTATTTTTGTGTGTTGATATTACTCTTACTCTTCTATTTTGTTAAGTATAGGACATATTCAGCCGGCTGCAGAGAGACCACAATTAGAAGAGTAAAGCTTGTTCAAGTTCAAGGGTGAGCTATTTTTTTCAAGCTGCTATGGACTCTTCTCTGTTCGAGTCACTTTTTTAGGACTCAGATTTTCAAACACTATTTAGTTTTATGACTTCTTCTGGGAGTGTTCTCCATTTTATTTACATTGACATTTGGTTAGAGTTTTGGTACGGACGACTTTCAGTTCCTAGAATATTTCTGCATTTCATTGTTATTCAAATTATTAGGTGAGTTTATAGGAACGCAGTATTATTTATGGTTTTATTCCTACTTCTACAAGTCTTTAATTGTTATCTCTTGAGTTTTAAAAGTTGGGCTGTAAAAATGGTTCTCCCACTAGAGGGTTATTATGGGTGCCAGTCATGGTGAGTTGGGGTTATGACAAGGTTAGGATCAGAGCCCAAGTTCATTGATCTCGTCTTATCAAAACGAGTCTAGTAGAGTCTTGCAATGTAGTATGGAGACGTTTGTACTTTTTTTGAGACGCTATAGGATTTTAGGAAAATTTTCATTATTTTCTTTCCTTCGTGCTATAACTTGATTTCAATTGGTATCTGGCGATCCAAATTGGTTTCTAACCTCTTTCACTCTATTATCCATAGATAGTCAACACTCGCTATAACGGTTTCAGGCCCGTAGCTTTAGTGGATCCAGAAGAAGAGCCAGCCGTTCAAGGTTGTGGCAGAGGAAGAGGGTGAAGAGGGAGGCGAGGCAAAGGAAGAGGGAGAGAAGCACCTGCCTGAGTGGAGGTCCCTATTGTTGAGGTGCTGGTAGGTGAGGCCCCTCCTGCTCCCTATAATGAGTTCGAGGGAGAGGTGGAAGTTGGAGAAGAGCAAGAGCAAGATAAAAAGGAGGAGGACACCCAAACTGAGGCTGCTGGTATTCCCCCTCTGGATCCTATATTAGCTGAGCAGATCATGTCCTTTCTGAGTGGGCTGCATGACATTGGCGCTATCCCCACCATACCTACAACACCTGCTTCTGTTGGTCATCCATTTGCTGCTGCCGCTTAGCCAGCAGATGAGGTGGTAGGCACAAATGTATTTTCAGGTCACTAATGGGTCCTGTGATGACTGGTACTGAATATGACATGCTTACTAAGTTCCTTAAACTCAAACCCCTAGTCCTCCAGGGTACAAAAAATGAAGATGCTTATGAGTTTATTCTAGATTGTTATGACAGATTGCATAAGCTGGGTATAGTGCACCAACATGGAGTAGAGTTTGTGACTTTCCATTTCCAAGGTTAGGCCAAGCAGTGGTGGACGGCTTATGTGGAGTGTCATTCACCTGTGTTTCCTCCACTCACTTAGGTTCAGTTTTATGCTTTGTTCCTAGAAAGGTATGTACCTTGTACCTTGAGGGCTAGAAAAAAGGATGAGTTTATGTCCCTTAAGAAAGAAGGGTTATCAGTGACTGCTTAGGAAGCCAAGTTTCATGTATTGTACAGGTACACCACTCAGCTGGTCACTATAGAGGAGGAGAGGATTAGATTGTTCGTGAAGGGGTTGAACCCCGAGTTGCAGGTACTTTCTGTCCATATGACTTCATCTGGCAGGAGTTTCAATGAAGTCACAGGCTTTGTTAAGAAGGTTGAAGGTGTGAGGAAAGATGGGCAAGCCAAAGCTTTGGGTAAGAATCCTAAGAGTACAGGTAATTTCTGGGGATTCTATTCCAGAGCGTTAGGCAGGCCGGTGATTGCATCCCTGCCAATTTAGTCAGCACTGCCTGCTTCTACTGGCAGTTTTCAGGTACTCCACAGTAGCATCCGACCTGTAAAGGTTGGGGAACATTATTTCTAGGTAGCCTCCTGTCTTTTAATCATGGCTATTTTAATTATAGGGAGACTAGCCATATACGGAGGAAGTGTCCTCACCTCCATGGGATGGTTTTGGCACCCCAATACGCCATAACAGTGGTCCCACCATCTAAAGGGACCAATGATAGAAGACGTCCATAAAGTGGGTGAGGTAGAAGTTCGAGAGGCCGTAGGGCTGAGGTAATAATAGTGCAGGTCGAGGAGTGGCCTATCCGGACAAAGAGATAGCCCATCAGGATGATCGAGCTTTGTTTTATGCATTTTCGAGTAAGACCAAGGTAGAGGTGTTTGACGCAGTTATCACATGTACGATTCTTCTCTATGACTGAACGACTACTATTTTATTTGATCCGAGTTCCACTTATTCTTGTGTGTCTGTAAAATATGCCTTGGGTTTTGATGCACTGTGTGATATATTAGATTCCCCTGTACATGTTTGTACCTCTATTGGAGAGTCAATCATAGTCTCCTATGTGTATCGTGCTTGTTCTATTATGTTTATGAGATACCAAACTAGGGTTGACTTAGTGATCTTAGACTGACAGATTTTGATGTGATCTTAGGCATGAATTGGTTGTCCCCCTACTTGTTGTACTTAATTAAAATGCAAAAACTGTGGCTCTAGAGATCCCGGGGAAGGGAAAGGTTAGAGTGGGAAGGGGTGTACAATCCTAAGCCAGCTAAGGTCATATCCTTTTTCCAAGCTAGAGAAATGGTAAGGTAGGATTGTTTGGCTTATTTGTCCCATATCCGAGATATGGATGTAAAGTCTCCTACTATTGAGTCTATTCCAGTAGTGTGTAAATTTCTAAAAGTTTTCCTTTCAGACTTGCTTGGTATGCCTCCTGACTGAGATATAGATTTCTGCATTAACCTAGAGCCGAGTACTCATCTAATTTCCATTCCTCCTTACAGTATGGCCTCAACAGAGTTGAGAGAGCTTAAGGCTCAAATTCAGGAGCTTCTTGACAAGGGGTTCATTCGTCCTTGTGCTTCCTCTTGGGGTGCTCCGATGTTGTTTGTCAAGAAAAAAGATGGTAGTATGAGAATTTAAACTGACTACCAATAACTGAATAAGGTCACCATCAGAAATAAATACCCTCTACCTCGTATTGATGACAATTTTGATCAATTGAAAGGTGCTTCAATCTTCTCAAAGATTGATCTCAGGTATGGGTATCATCAGTTGAAAATTAGGCCTGAGTATGTGCCCAAAAACAACTTTTAGGACCAGGTATGAGTACTATGAATTTTAGTAATGTCCTTTGGGTTGACCAATGCACCTGCAACCTTCATGATGAATGTGATGTTCAAGTTGTTCCTGTATTCATTCGTGATAGTGTTTATATATGATATATTGGTATATTTAAAAAGTGAACAACAATATACAGATCATCTTCACATCATTTTAGGTGTTTTGAGAAGAAAAATATTATATGCAAAATTATCGAAGTGTGAATTTTGGCTGCCTTCAATTGCCTTTTTAGGCTATGTTGTTTCCAAAGAAGGAGTTATGGTGGACCCATAAAAGATTGAGGCAGTTAAGAACTGGGCTAGGCCTAGTTTCATAACCGAGGTTAGAAGTTTTATAGGACTGACCATTTATTATCATCGGTTTGTGAAAAATTTTGCTTTTATTGCTACTCACTTGAACAGACTGACCTAAAAGGAGGTGTCATTCGAGTGGATTGACAAGTGTAAAAAGAGCTTCTAAAAGCTCAAGACTCTTCTAACCACAACACCAATTTTGTCCCTACCGGTCGAAGGTAAAGACTTTATTGTTTATTGTGATTCTTCATATTCCGGTTTGGGTGCTGTAGTTATGCAGTATAAGAATATTATAGCATAAGCTTCATGTTAATTGAAGGTGCATGAGAGAAACTACCCGAATCATGACTTGGAGTTGGCAGCGGTAGTGTTTGCACTAAAAATCTGAAGATATTATCTGTTGGCATCAAGTTTGAGGTGTTTACTGATCACCGCAACTTGCAACACGTATTCACCTAGAAGGACTTGAATTTGAGACAGCGAAAATGGATGGAGTTTCTTAAAGACTATGACATCACTATCCAATACCATCCAGGTAAGGCCAGACACATTGAGTCGAAAACCGGTAAGCATGGGTAGTTTAGCCTATTTGGGGACTCTTAAGAAACCCTTGGCTAGAGAAATTCAGGACTTGGATGCCAGGTTTGTGAGGCTAGGCCTCTCAGAGAAAGGTGGGATAATGGCCGGAGTTGATCTAAGGCCCACTTTCATAGAAGAGATCAAGACCAAGTAGTTTGAGGATATGAGCTTAAATGAAATTAGATAAAAAGTGTTGATAGCCAAGGCCCAAGACTCAAAACTTGATACATGTTGGGGTGGTTCACTTTAAGGGAAGGATTTGTATTCCCCTGGTAGATGGACTAATTCAGAAGATTCTGTCTGAATCTCATGGTTCACGATACTCTATTCACCCGGGAGTGACTAAGATGTATCAAGACTTGAAATGGTTGTATTGGTGGCCTGGTATGAAGAAAGACATAACTGAATATGTAGCCAAGAGTTAGAACTTCCAACAGGTGAAATACCAGCACCAAAGACCTGCAAGTTTGCTTCAAAAAATGCCCATTACTAAATACAAGTGGGAGAGAACAACCATGGATTTCATGGTGGGACTTCCTAAGACCTTGGAAAAATATGACTCCATCTAGGTGGTGGTTGACAGGTTAACTAATTTGGCGTACTTCATTGCAGTTAGAGTGGACTACAATGCACAACAACTGGCCAGAATTTATGTGAAGGAGATAGTAAGTCTACATAGGGGGCCCCTTTCTATCATTTCAGACCATGGTACACAGTTCACTTCCAAAATTTGGGGGAAGTTGCATGAAGAGTTGGGTACTCAACTCACTTTCAACACGACTTTCTATTCACAGACAAATAGGCAGTCGGAAAGGACTATCCTGGTGTTGGAAGATATGTTTAGGGTGTGTGTTATAGACTTCGGGAGACCTTGGAACAAGTTCTTTCCCTTGTGTTAGTTTTCCTACAATAATAGCTACCACTCTAATATTGATATGGCACCATTTTAAGCCCTATATGGAAGGGGATGTAGGTCTCCCATAGGGTGGTTTGAAGCTAGGGAAGTGGAGCCATTGGGGGTTGACTTAGTGAGGGATGCTCAAGATAAGGTAAGAAGAATCCAAGCTAAGCTACTAGCAGCTCAAAGTCATTAGAAAGAGTATGCCGACCAAAAGGTAAGAGATATGACATTCGAGGATGGTGAGCAATTAATTCTAAAAATTTCACCCATTAAAGGGTTGATGAGATTTGGAAAGAAGGGCAAACTTAGCCCTTGCTATATTGGCCCTTTCGAAATTCTTGACTATGTAGGTTCAGTGGCGTAAATATTATCCTTACCACCTAGCTTGTCTGGGGTACACCTGGTTTTCCATGTGTCCATGTTGAAAAAGTACCATGGAGATAGGGGCTACATCATTAAATGAGACTCGGTGTTATTAAACAAGGAACTCCAGTATAAGGAGGACCCAGTTGCAATTCTTGATCGTGATGTTCGAAAGTTGAGGAATAAAGAGATCAACATGTTTAAAGTTCAATGGAAACATCATTTGGTAGAGGAAGCTATTTGGGAGACTGAGAAAGACATGCGATACAAGTATCCTCGACTACTCGAGGAAACAAGTACTACTCTATCTCTTCTTTACCCCTATTTTACTTAGTTAGTCACTCGAGGATGAGTGATGGGTAAATTGGTATCAATTGTAAAGACTTGTCTCCGTTGTTAGGAATAGGCCAATAGGGAAGGATTTCAGGCAAAAAAAACTTCAGGTAATAACTTTGAAAATTTTTAGCCTAGGCTAGACTTGGACAAATTCTAATTCAGGTGAACTATAGGGTGATCATATGAATGATGGGAGGTAAAATCTCTAATTTTATTGGATAGGTGATAGACAAGATGATATAGAGCATTTACAGCTTCACAAAATCGCATTTGGACGAGTAAAACTCCAGAATCGAAGTTGGCATTAAGGGTATATTTTAATACATCCTTGGAAGGGGGTGTGTTGTTAAATGGGGGCTTGAAGAACAAACTATGATCTCACTATTTCTGTATATCCCATCAGAGTGGGATTATTCCCACCAGAGTGGGATGGGTGCTGCCAGAGAGGGTCAGTTGCGACTTAAGTCGTGACAAAGTCCAGAAATAATCCTTTTATGCAAAATTAGTTTCTAAGATTTCAAGAGGCGACCTAGGGAGAATTCTATCAATTTCCCATGTTCTTCCATTCTTAAGGTAATGATTTTACTCCCTAAATTCATCCTTTGATTACTAGAACCTAGAATTTATGGTTGGTAATCATTGGGGGAGGGTTTGAACTGAAAACTAATGGTGGGAAATAGCCCTAGGGTGGGGTTAGGATCATGGGTTTGGCCTAAAGTGTTAATTGTGAAATATTTCATGATAGTTAGGCCATGGGGTTGATCCTTTATATGTGTTTACTATTTCTAGACTTAGAACAAGAAGAACGAACCCGGAAAGGGAAAGCTCTTGCATTGTAAGGTAGTTGAAGTGTGAATTTGAGGTAGGTGATAGTCTAGTTTCCTGTATGTATTTTATATACTTGTTAAATTACTTCATGATATGCATGTGTATATATGACTAGGGAAACCTGCTAGATAATGTGTGAAATGATCACTTTCTGGCCTGTTTTGTGATGAACCTGTTCTTGGCGATATAATGTTGTAAATACTGAATGTATTTGTGATTTTCGTATGTTTGGATCAGATTTCATGTTCCAACACATAATTGGATCAGGTGTCATGTTTTAACACATAATTTGATCGGGTGTCATGTTCCAACATATATTTAGATCGGATGTCACGTTCCGACACAAAGTTGATTATTTGTAGGTCCGTTGAGAGGACCCTTGTTTGAAGTTATAGCATGTGGAAAATATGGAGTTGTGATATTGCTGAATATGGTTAAACTTGCGATTAGCTGACTTATTTTGTATATGTATATGTCTATTGTGTAGAATTTACTTGTCTATGATCCGTTTACTGGTTAACCGCATGACCCTACCAATACACTATTATTTTTTTGTACTGATACTACTCTTGCTTTACCATTTTGTTAAATATAGGGCATATTCAGCCGGCTGCAGAGAGACCTCGATTAGAATATTACAACTTATTCGAGTTCAAGGGTGAGCTGTTTGTTTCAAGCTACTGTGGATTCTTCTCTGTTCTAGTCTCTTGTTCAGGACTCAGGGTTTCAAACACTCTTTAGTTTTACAACTTCTTTTGGGAGTGTTCTCTTTTTTCTTTACATTGACATTTGGTTAGTTCGGACAACTTTCAGTTCCTAGGATGTTTCCGCATTTCGTTGTTATTAAAATTGTTAGCTGAGTTTATGGGAACTCATTATTATTTCTGGTTTTATTCCTACTTCTGCAAGTATTTAATTGTTTTTTCTTAAGTTTGACAAGTTGGGATGTAAAAATGGTTCTACTACTGGAGGGTTATTGTGGGTGTCAGTCACGGTGGGTCGGGGTCGTGACAGGGTCACTTTTGTTACCATCCCTTAAGCGACAACATGCTTGCTTTTGTGAACTGAAATTCCACAAAAATTCACCAAGTCTCCGAATAGACCCTCGAGATTCATTCAGAATCTCATACATACAAACCATTCATACTACCATACTAAATTTGACGTTCTGGACACAATGGAATTGTCAAAGTTCAATTTCGAGGTCTCTTTGACCCAAAATCCATAAAGTCTCAACCAAACTAACTCTAAAACTTAAAAAGACCAAAACACTCTCGGAACTTCCAAAAAATACACAGGAACTCTCCCTAGGCCTAAAATCATCCACCAAATCTAATGGAGTCGGCAAAATTCAATTCCAAACATCTGATATCTGAACATTGATCAAAGCCAACTCTAAACTCAAAACTCAAAACTCAAAACTCAATTATTTCCAACTTAGGACTTCAAATTCTTGATATAACCCCGAATCTGATTTTGTGAGCTCTGCTAGATCAAATTCCTCATTCTGAAGCTGATGGAATTGACATAATTCCATTATGACACTCGAAACTCCTAATGACACCGAAAACCTCTATTAGATAACTTGAGCCTTCAAAACTCAAATCTTTCTAACAACCTTAACTTTTCAATAAATTTCCTAAAACCAACTTTGGATACTGATCAAACGTGACTTGGAGCAACTATCGAGATGGGTAAAATAGTTATTTTTCAAAAATTATAAAAAATAACCTTCAGGATCATTACATCATCTACCACTAAAAATCATGTTTGTCCTAGAACATAAAGTAATAGAAAGTACGTGAAACCTCGAAAAGCTGGGGATATCAAGCACACACTTAATCCTCCAACTCCCAAGTCCACTCTCCGACTGAATAGTGTCTCCACTATACCTTTACTGAAGTAATCTTCTTAGTCCAAAACTTACGTACTTGCCTATCTAGAATGGCTATGGGATCCTCCTCAAATGTCAAATCTAGACTCAACTCTACCAAGTCTGTGGAGATCACATGAGACTTGTCCAGAATATACTTTCGGAGCATGGAAACATGGAAAACCAATTGTACCACTGATAAGCTAGGGTCAAGGAAAATCTATAAGCCACCTCTCCCACTCGGCCTAAAATCTCAAATGAGCAAATGAATTGAGGGCTAAACTTGCCCTTTTTCCCAAACAATATCACACCCTTCATGGGCGACATTCAGAGCCAAACATGATCACTCTCTATGAATTCCAATGGTCAAACTCTCATGTCTGCATAACTCTTTTACCTACTCTAGGCTGTCAAGAGCCTACCCTAAATCATGCAAACGTGCACCATGGTATATGTAAGAAAGTACTAGTCTAAAAATTTCATCTCAACTAAATCAAACCACCTAATAGGAAATCGATAAAGCCTACTATACATCACCTTGAATGGGGCCATCTGAATACTGGAGTGATAACTATTATTGTAGAAAAACTCCGCTAAGGGCAAATGTTGATCTCTCCTAGCACCAAAATCAATAATACAGCCTCGAAGCATATCCTCCAATACCTAAATCATCCACTCGGATTGTCCATCAGTCTATGGGTGAAAATTTGTACTCACATCAAGCCTTGTACCCAAAGCATGTTGTAATGCCTTCCAAAAGTGTGAAGTAAACAATGAACCCCAGTCACAAATAATAGATGTTGGTACCCCATGAAGCCGAACAATCTGCCTAATGTATAACTGGGCTAGCTTCTCTGTTGTATACTTCACCCAAACTGGAATGAAATAGGCAGACTTGGTCAATCTGTCAACATCCACCCAAATGGAATCATAACCATCCACAGTGGTAGGCAAACCTACAACAAAGTCTATGGTGATCCGCTTCCACTTCCCAGTAGGAATGGACATCTTTTGAGTCACACCTCCAGGCCACTGGTGCCCACACTTGACCTATTGACAGGTTAAACACTTGGACAGAAACTCTATGATGTCCCTCTTTATCCCACACCACCAGTAGTGCTGGTTAAGGTCATGATACATCTTTGCCTCACCTGAATGAATAAAATATCAAGAATAATGAGACTCCTCTAGAATCAATTTGATCACCCACCTTGGTCACACAAATCCTACTCTCGATCCTCAAAACACCATCTGAATCAAGTCTAGCCTTTTTGGCTTCACCCCTCAACACCTTATCTTAGATGAGACATAACTTCTTATCATCAAATTGTCGCTCCCAAATCTGTTGAACTAATGAAGAGTGATTCTCAATGAAAGAAATAAGACCTCTACTCTTCTTAAAAGCCCGCATTCGGACAAAGATGTTGGCTAGCCTCTGAACATCCCTAGCCAAGGTTCTTCTGTTAACACTAATTGCGGCGAGACTCTCTATACTAGTAGTCTTCCTAATTAAAGCATCGGCCACCATATTGGCCTTCCCTAAATGATACAAGATAGTTATGTCATAGTCCTTTAATAGCTCAAGCCATCTAAGCTGTCTTAAATTTAGATTCCTCTGACTAAAGATGTACTAAATAATTTGGCGATCGGTAAATACCTCACAATGTACACCATATAAGTAATAATGCCATATCTTCAACACAAATACCACTGCCACCAATTCCAAATCATGAGTAGGGTAGTTCTTCTCATGAGCCTTCAATTATCTTAAAGCATAGGCAGCCACCTTCCCTTTCTGCATCAACACTCCACTTAAACCTACTCCAAAAGCATCACAATACACGGTAAAGTCCACACCCTCCTCGGATAAGGTCAAAATAGGAGCTAAAGTCAATAAAGTATTGAGTTTTTAGAAGCTCGCCTCACAGTCATCAGACCAATGGAAGTCTACTACCTTCTAAGTTAGTTAATTCAATAGAGCCTCAATAGTAGAGAATCCCTGCACGAAGCATCTGTAATACCAAGACAACCCTTCAAAACTCCGAATCTTAGTAGGGGAAGTAGGCCTAGTCCAGCCTCTAACTACCTCAATCTTGTTGGGTCCACCCTAATAACCTCCTTGGACACCACATGTCCTAGAAATTCCACAGAATCAAGCCAAAACTCATTTATGGAGAACTTTGAATATAACTTCTGCTCTCTCAATTTCTGAAGCTTCGATCTCAAATAAAAAGCATGATCCTCCTCATTCTTGGAACACAAAAAGATATCATCAACGAAAATAATCATAAAGAAGTCTAAATATGGATGAAACACCTCGTTCATCAACTCTATGAACTCTGTTGGGGCGTTAGTCAACCCAAAAGACGTAATTAGAAATTCATAATGGCTATAACAGGTTTAAAAAGCTATCTTAGGAATATCTAATGGCCTAATACTCAGCTGAGGGTACTCAGATCTCAAGTCAATCTTAGAGAACTAAGCCGCTCCCTAAAGTTGGTTAAACAAATCATTAATATGGGTAAAAGGATACTTATTCTTGTTAGTCACTTTGTTCAACTGCCTATAATCAATGCACATGCTTATAGATCCATCCCTCTTCTTCACGAATAGAACCAGTACACCCCAAGGTGACATACTAGGAAGAATAAACCCATTTCTCAACAAGTCCTTCAATTGATCCTTTAAGTCTTTAACTTAGCTAGATCCATGAGATATAGAGGAATAGAAATAGGCTTAGTGCCCATCTCCTAGTAAATAGAAAAGTCAATATCCCTATCTAGAGGAACTCCAAGAAGATTAGTAGGGAACACATTGACAAACTCCTTAACCACAGGGATAGACTCCATAGGAAGTGACTCGATGCTAGTATCCTATATAAAAGATAAATAAGATATACACCCTCTATGAATCAATCTCTAAGCACACATATAGGAGATGAACTTACTACGATAAGGACCACTAGTACCCTTCTAATCGATCCTCGAGACACCAGGTATCGCTAAGGTAACAGTCTTAGCATAAAAATCAAGAATGGTATGATAAGGAAAAAGCCAATCCATACCTAATATCATATCAAAGTCTACCACCCTTAGAATAATCACGTAACCCAAGTATCATACTCGACCAGAAAAAATAAGACAGGATCGATACACTTGATCCACCACTAAGGGCTCATGGGCATGCGATCACAAGTCATATCAAATCTAGATGTAAAATAAGTAAATACATAGGAGAATGTAGATCCAAGATCAAATAACACAGATGTAGGTCGATGTCAAACTAGGAGGATACCTAGAATAACTGTAGCAAAAGCCTCAACCTTGGGTCTCCTTAGAAAAACAAGCACTGAGCTCGCTTACCACCACTAGCCTGTACCACACCTCTATCTCGCAGGACCACACCACCACTACTAAAGGATTTACCAGCTCTACCTGGTTGACCGCTGCTTTAACGTCTAGTTGAAGGTGCCAAATCTTTCTCTAAAGCCACTGAATAAGTCTGTTGGGGCCCTAAATGAGTTTTTAGAGGGAACTATCGCATCAAATGACTCAAATTCCTACAACTATAACAAGATCTTGGGTACGAGGACTTATACGCCTGATGGAATACTATAACCACCTTGCCCTAAACTCTGGGATCCTTAAGCTACCTGTCCACCCTCGTTCGTTTGCATAGAAGCATGAACGAATCTCTGCTGCTGAAATGAACTACCACCTTTGTGCGAACCTCTACCTATAAATGAGGTGGCAATAAACTAACCACTAGGATGGGCCCTCTTGGGGTCCCCTAATTCCTCTCTAACTATCAACTCTACCTCCTTGGTGGTTCTCACTATGGACTGGAAGGAAGCCCCTTCATAAGCCAATCTAAGCATATATGATTGAATAGAAAAAGCTAATTCTATCACGAACATGTAGACTCTCTCTATCTCATTTGGGATCAATGCCATAGCATATCTAGATAGCTAGCAGAACATGCTTGATACCCCGCAATGAACATACCACCTTGGGTCAAACCCTTAAATCTCAACTTGCTCCATGAAATGAAGTAATCCTCTAAAAAACTAGCAAAAATACCCCACTCTATTGGAGAAGATTCCACTGGTCTAGACCTCATAAATATCCTCTACCACTCCCTAGCTGACCTACGGAGTTGGAGTGAGATGAAACAAATATCATGGGAATCAATCATGCTCACTACCTCAAGAATCTAATCTCACAGTTTCAAGAACTCATGAGCATCCTTGCCCCTACCACCCTGAAGCTGGGTGGTTTCATCTTCTAAAACCTCTCATAACACTACTGATCAACTACTCTCATGACCATACCTGGAGCAACCTGTGCACTTACAGCTAGTGTAGAAACCAATTATAGCTGGCCCACATGATCCTGAATAATTGGGACATGATGCTACTCTAGCGTATGTGCCCTGACTTTAGTCTTTGAGCCTTATGGCGTGCCTGCAGCACAGTGAGTACAACTCTCCAACACACCAACATCCTCATAGGGTCTTCTAAACAATGGTTCAGAGAATCTTTGAGGAACCTATTCCTCACCAACCTCAACATATGGCTTTGGGAATACTCTCTAGCATGACCTCGGGTTGGTGCCTCTCTTCGGACACGGCCTTTACCTTGGGCTCTACCCCTACCCCTAGTTGGCGCCTTAACAACCTCAGGTATATCTTATTCTCTATCCATAGCTAAAGCTCTAGTCCTCGGCATCTGCCAAAATAATATATGACACCCAATACTAGCAATAACATCTATGCACGATAAGAAAGAGTGAATAAAGGAAGTTTCGTAACAGTCTTTATAGCCTTTTGAAGATAAGTATAGACGTCTCCATACCAATCCTCAAGACTCTACTTAGACTTGTCTTGTACACGTGACATCTATTAAATTGAGGCTCTGACACTATTTTTCACAACCCGAATCTAAGTTTGATAGAAATTATCCTTTCTCACTGGACAAGTCATCCTAACACCCAACATTTTCAGAAAATAATGCAGAAACAATTTAAATAGATAGATAAATATATAAAAGCAGAATTCTTAGTCAACCACAATACTCTCAAAGAACTGGTTGTCACATTTATAAGCCTTTAATACAAATAAATGAAATTAAGTACAAGTTTCAATATCGTTATCAGTCAAATAGAACAAAATAAAATGAAAAGGGACAAGGAGATTGACGGCATCAAACAACTACCTCTCAAGTCTCCACTCGAATAAAGGGTTGAAAGCAAAGTCATTATCCAGTATCGGAACCTACACAAGTATAGATAGCAAGAATTTAGTACCAAATAACACGGCACTCAACAAGCCAAGTAACAAAAACAAATAAATATAATAGAAATAGAACTTCTTTCATCCCGACCGAACCTCCTCAACTATAACCTACCCAAAAAACTAGCCCAATATATTCTACATAGTTTATATAGAACATAGATCAATAATAACTCATCATCATCATCAAATAAGTGATATCTATTCCAGATAATCAATCACAGAAACACAAGGAGCTTATACACAATTTTATGATGATAGATAAGATGCAATGCAATACAATGTGATACCACATAGAGTGATGCATGTCTGTTCAAATGATACACATCAGTTGTGTTATAGAACGAAACCCATGGAGGAAGCACAAAGACCATGTATCCTCTTGAACCATTTCCCACTGGGATCTTTATCATTCGCTGAAATCATTTCCTATCGGCATAAGTATCAATCCAATGAAATAATTTTTCATCAACATATGTATTAATTCGCTGGAACAATTTTCCATCATCACAGTCATCAATGAGTCTCATCAAAGTATTTTAAAACCAATGCAAATTAGCATGTTCACATAAATAATAAGATAATGATAGTGTCCATTGTCACAACGTATTTTATATCAAGTGAATTCACGTCACACTATCAATAATATATCAACAAGTACATCATTTACATAATTGTGAGCCATCAAGTCTACATTTCTTTACCCCTTTATCATATTTAAGATCAATCGGTGAGCAAGTATGTCCAAGTCAATTTCCATAATCAGCAATGAGCAAATGATAAATTCATCAATTTCATAATCACATTTAGGCTATCGTAGCATTTTTTTCAAGTTCATGCTTAGTACAAGTCAAGGATTTCACATTTCTGATAAACATCACAGCAGATACATAGTCCTTTTATTAACCTGATCTTTCATTAAAAATAATTTACATGATTATCATCTCAAACCTTATTTTTGTTACTTCCCGTCACATAAACAAAATCAAGTTCAAGTAATCTACTTGATTTATAGGATTTTAGAAGTTTACTTGCCTTAATCAATATCCAATCAATCAACTATTAGAACATTTCCCTTCTGAATAGCCTCCAACACATCACGATCTAGCCAAACTATGATTCACAATCAAAAACTGAGTATAACAACACCAAAAACATGAAATTTGGGGGGGGGGGGGGGAAGGTAAAAAAGACTCAAAAATCTGATTTCTAAAATATAGTTTAAATCCGGGAAATTTTGGATGAAAATGATCCTCTAAGAATTAGGAATCCATAAGAGAACCATTTCAATGGAGTTCAAAACAGTCCATAATCACCTTTTTAAGGATTTTGAAATTCTTGAAGAAATTCCCCAAAAATTGGTGTAACGACCCATTAGGCCGTTTTGAGTACCAAAAATTCTTATTTCATAAAAGTCTCATTCCGTAAATTTTTGATGAATATTTTAGACTAATTGATAAATAGAGTTATTTAGTTGAGGGTAACTTTGGATAATTAATTTTGTTAGTGGGCTAAATTGGTAATTTATTTTATACCCTACCATTTATCTCATATTTATTAAAATAAAGTGGAATAGGGTTTAATATTTTACCTGTCAATTGCTATACACGACTGGAAGGAGGAAGGAGAACTTTTCAGGTAAACTAATTGAAGCTCCACTCTTAAACTTAGACTTGAATTTTCATGATACCATACAACAACAACAACAACAACAACCCAGTGAAATCCCACAACGTGGGGTCTGGAGAGGGTAGTTTCATGATACCATACATGCATTATATATTATACTATTAATTGGAAGGGACTAACCAATTACATGAACGTTGTTTGTGAAGTTGTCGGCTAGAAATGGGCAACCAATTGTAATGGATGATAAATAATAGGTGTGGTCTAGACTAGACATATAATATTGATGTCTATGAATTCGCTACTTACGCATATTGTATTGGAAACGTGAGACATTGAAGAAAGGGAAAACATTGGTGAATTAGCTTACTTGACTTCAGTTCTTCGGTTGAGATAGGTCATGGTTTATTCTATATCATAGATAGACTCTTATTAGTAATTGATAGTCATAGAGTAATGTGAAGTTTACTATGCATTTGATTGTGGTAGTTTGAATGGTTGATATATTGTTGTTATTGGTCTGCAATTCTGAGACCGTGAAATCCATAATCTTAAACTTGTCCTAATAAAAGTGATGTCTTGAATAAAGAAGGATTGATGAAATATTGTTAATGAAGTGAAATGTGATAATAAAGAATGATAAATTAATTATATTTGGATTGAGTATCACATTCCAACACGGTATATTTGGATCGGGTGTCACATTCCGACACAGAATATTTGTATCAGGTGTCATGTTCTAACATATTATTATTAGATAGGGTGTCACATTTCAACATGATATTATTGGATTGAGTTTCACGTACTAATAAGGTAAATACATTTGGATGGGGTATCACGAGCCGATATGATATATTTGGATTGAGTGTCACGAGCTGAGACGATATTATTGGATCAAATATCACATTTTGACATGATAATATTAAAGAAAAATAAATTAAAATGACTTAATGCTACCTAATCTCCAATAACTCATTTTCCTAAAAAACGTGATGTGGAGGCTTGAGTCCTCATGTGTGATCTTTATATTATTGATTGGTTATGTAATTGTTCATTGTATTGTCACTTGATCTTGATCTTATTGGTTGCCACCTGTTAAGTATTGTGGTTGATTTTCCGCTATTACTTTATGTATATTAATTTTTATTTTGTGTCGGTCGATGATACCTACTCGATGCATGTTGTCCTATAGTAACCCCTACTTGTATTTATTTTTGTTTTATTTTGTGGAATGCATCGAGTGTTTATCAACTTCGACTCGACCTCAACTCTAGTCAATGTCCAGCATATCAAGTTCCTGGGTAAGCTATTCCTTCTAGTTTGTATTAGATTCTTTCAGTAATGACACGATATCCTTAGTTTTCGAACAAAAACTATGTTATTTATTTTATTCTAGTGTTTGATATTTCCAAACTTAGTATTTGAGAATTAGATTTCCTTGATGTGATAACTTTCAAATTTTTGGAATGATATATAATAGACCTTAGTGGATTTTTATTTCTTACTTTCATAACTTGGGCTTTCGCATTATTGTAGTATTCCATAAGTTGAACCACTAACATAAGTTGGGTTTGTAGCATTGGTTCACCCACATAGGAGGATAAGTGTTGGTGCCACTCATGGCCCATTTTGGGTTGTGAAAAAATTCGTATCATAGTTTTAGGTTCAGTGATCTCATTACACAGGGACAGGTCTAGTAGAGTCTTGCAGAATGGTAAGGGGATGCTTTACTTTTCTTCGAAAGGCTACAGGACCTTAGGAAATTTCCATTACTTCTTTCTTTCATGGTATTACTTAAATCCAATTGGTATCTAGGTGATACAAATCAATATCTGACCTTCTTTACTCTATTTTCACAAATGTTCAGAACTAGAGCAATAATAACGCCTGAGCAAGCTGTTAGGGTTGTAGCCAGAGGGGGAGTAGTGATGAGAGATCATGATAGAGGTCAGAGAAGAAAGCCCACTAGGAGCAAAGGTCAAGCAGTTGGGCAGCGTTTATTGACTTTTTTCATAGAGAAATATATCCCTCAAACCTTGAGGGACAAACAGGGAGATTAGTTCCTAAATATTGATCTTTGGAAGATGTCTATTGCAGCCTATAAGGCCAGGTTAAGTACCTTATCCAAATATGCTACTCACCTTTGCTTCAGTCCAGAAGAGCGGATTTCGTTTCCTTATGAAAGGATTAAGTTCAAAGTCTCTATTGCAGTTTTACAGATTAAGTGTATATCAAAGAGAGTTATGATACAACTACTACAACAATATCAATGCTTACTTGGTTAGAGTTATGGATTGTGTTACTTCGGCTAGCGACCTAATCTACAAAAGAATGCATATCATTTGGGCTAGAGATGAAACAGATCGGATTGGTCATGTTTTGCAGTTATTCAGTGTGTAGGAATGTGCGGGCCATTTGGGTACGATGTTCTCATTAGGTATAATGTGTTCTAGTGGTAGATCCAATGGAGTTTCATGGTGTCGTAATAGTGGTTTATGAAAATGGATACGTCGATTATCAAGTGTGAATACTAACTACTTAAGGAGTTATCAATGGTATCACATGCTCGTATAATGAGATTCGACGTTGCATTTATAGTTGAGAAACCAACTACTTTGTTACTACAGATGCTTGGGTTAAGCATAGTTTATAAGGAAGATTTTAGTGGTGGATCTTTGATTAATGCGTGTAGGTTGTCGAGTGTATTTTGATTCTAAATAAGGACCAATGATTTCCTAGTAAGCTCCAAAGAATTGAATCAATATAGGAACGATAAGATTATGGGTAAAGAAAGTCCCAAAGAGTAATCTTGGGTAAAGACAATTGAAGATTTTAGTAAGAAAGTGCATATAAAATTGGGTTAGTACTTTGGATTTGGTGGTATAGCTAGGTTTGAGGTATCATGTCGATGACAAAGTTGACTTGTGGTGATGGAAAGGGCTACTAAGAATGATGGTAACAAGAGTTCATGATAGATTGTGATTGTGATGAAACTATATGATAAGAATTTTTGGTTAATTAGAGATACAGTATGGTAATAACAACTTACGAGTATCTAAGGTTGTGGTTTGCTATTATTTGATGAGTAGTGCAATCATATAGGAAGTTATAGGATATGTTGAAACACCGCTAAAATAGAATTGAAAGGAGCTAGAGTCATAAATGGAAGGAATTAGTGGGATGTAGTTTAACCTTCGGAAGGATTCGAGAATAAAGATAATTACTCTGATTGTAAGGCCAAAGATGTATCTTTAGAGAGAGTGGGGAATTGGATTCATAGACACATGATTCCATATGTTTTTCTCTAATTATGATGATAGTGTTGTGTGTCATTTATATGGGTTACAAACTGTTGGATAAGATTTGAGAAAGAAGTCTACGGTCGTTCAGCTCGAGTGTGGTGATAAGTTATTTTGTAGATTCAAGTTTGGTAATTGGTACGGTTGAATTTTTAACTAAGGATATAGTAAGGTCAATAGAGAGGTGATCAATGATAATCTAAGATACGTGAATTCATAAAGATCTTTAAGGTATGAACTAATGTTGATAGATAAGGGAATTATATGACACAATTGGAATCAAATTTCAAGTTTTTCATTGTGAGTCTACTCGTCGTAGTATGTTTTGTCAAGGTATAGATTAATAAGGTAAGAAATGATCGATCGCATCGGGAATTGACTATTTAGAAGGACTTGTGCATGGATTAGATTTTAAATTTGGTTACTTTAGTTTGTTAAAGGGCCTAAGGGAGGATTTTTGGCTTGCCTGGAGGTAGGATATGATTTACTTGAAAGGATTAAAGAAAAATAGTTTGATGATGAGAAACTAAGTCGGATTCATTATATGGTCTTGCAGGGAGAGGCCAAGGAGGCTGTGATTGATGAGAAAGGCGTCCTGAGGATCAAGGGGCGAGTATATGCCACTTGTATTGATAATTTGATTCAGAGTATTTTTATAAAGGCTCATAGTTTGAGATATTCTATACATCCTCGTGCAACCACGATGTATCGTGATCTGAGACAACATTATTGGTGGAGTACAATGAAGGATAAAGTTGTTGATTTTGTTACCCAGTGTCCGAATCATCATCAGTTAAAGTATGAGCATTAGAGGCCTGGAGGGATACTTTAGAGAATGCCTATTCCTGAATGGAAGTGGGAAACGATTGCAATAGATTTTATGGTTGGTATTCCAAAGAAAATGGGTAAGTTTAATTCGATATGAGTGATTGTCGACAAATTAACTAAGTATGCTCACTTCATTTTGGTCAAGGTGTTAGCCTAACTCTATATCCACGAGATTTTTCAATTGCTTGGAGTTCAGATTTTCATCATATCAGATAGAGGTATGTAATTTACTTCTAACTTTTGGAGGACCTTGTAGGCCGAGTTAGGTACTAGATTCAATCTTAGTACTATTTTTCACCCTTGGAGGCAGTCTGAGAGGACAATTCAAGTGTTGGAGGATATGTTTGGTGCATGCATTATAGATTTTGGTGGTCATTCGGATTAGTTCCTACCCTTGGCAGAGTTTTTGTACAATAATAAATATCACTCGAGTATTGATATGTCTCCAGTAGAGGCATTGTATGGGAGGAGATGTAGGTCTCCCATTGGTTCGTTTGAAGCATTTGAGTGAGACCTTGGGGAACTAATATTTTGAGGGAATCTTTAGAGAAGGTAAAATTTATTCAGGAGAAGCTTTTAGCAGCTCAGAAAAGAAAGAAGTAGTATGCAGACCGAAAGGTCAGGGATATAAAGTTTATGGAGGGAGAGTAAGTATCGTTGAAGGTTTTACCCATGAAAGGTGTGGTGAGATTTGGTAAGCGAGGTAAGCTCAATATGAGGTATATTAGACCATTTGAAGTTCTTAAGCATGTTGGAGAGGTGGCCTATGAATTGGATTTACCTCTAGATTTTTCCAAATGCACCCAGTATTTTATGTGTCTGTGCTAAAGAAATATCATGGTGATGGAAACTATATTATTTGGTGGAATTTGGTATTACTTGATGAGAATTTGTCCTATGAGGATGAGCCTGTAGCTATTTGAGACTGGGAGGTTCAATGGTTGATGTCTAAGGAGATTGCATCTATGAAAATCCAATGAAAGAATCGTCTAGTTGAGGAGTCCACTTGGGAGACTGGGGAGGATATGCGTGGAAGATATTCACATATGTTCATCGAGTTGGGTACCCTTTTGAGTATGACTCATTAGGTCATTTTGAGTACTAGAACTTTTTATTTCATAAAAGACTCATTCTGTAAATTTTTAATGGGTATTTTGGACTAATCGATAAATAGAGTTATTTAGTTAAGGGTAACTTTGGATAATAAATTTTGTTAGTGGGCTAAATTGATAATTTATTTTATATCCTACCATTTGTCTCATATTTATTAAAATAAAGTGGAATAGGATTTAATATTTTACCTGTCAACTACTACACACGACTGCAAGGAGGCAGGAGAACTTTTTCTGGTAAACTAATTGAAGCTCCACTCTTAAACTTGGACTTGAATTTTCATGATACCATACATGCATTATA
The DNA here is from genome assembly GCF_947179165.1 of Solanum dulcamara. Lineage (NCBI taxonomy): Eukaryota > Viridiplantae > Streptophyta > Magnoliopsida > Solanales > Solanaceae > Solanum > Solanum dulcamara. Next base: position 68,379,730 of record NC_077245.1, read on the forward strand.
TATTATACTATTAATTGGAAGGGACTAACCAATTACATGAATGTTGTTTGTGAAGTTGTCGGCCAAAAATGGGCAACCAATTGTAATGGATGATAAATAATAGGTGTGGGTCTAGGCTAGACATATAATATTGATGTCTACGAATTCACTGCTTACGCATATTGTATACTTGATAGATTGGAAACGTGAGACATTGAAGAAAGGGAAAGCATTGGTGAATTAGCTTGTTTGACTTCAGTTCTTCGGTTGAGGTAGGTTATGGTTTATTCTATATCATAGATATACTCTTAATAGCAATTGATAGTCATTGAGCATTGTAAAGTTTACTATGCATTAGATTGTGGTGGTTTGAATGGCTGATATGTTGTTGTGATTGGTCTGCAATTCTGAGACCATGAAATCCATAATCTTAAACTTGTCCTAACAAAAGTGATGCCTTGAATAAAGAAGGCTTGATGAAATATTGTTAATGAAGTGAAATATGATAATAAAGAATGATAAATTAATTATATTTGGATCGAGTATCACGTTCCAACACGGTATATTTGGATCGAATGTCACATTCCGACACAGAATATTTGTATCAAATGTCATGTTCCAACACGATATTATTGGATAGGGTGTCACATTTCGACATGATATTATTGGATTGGGTTTTACGTAATAATAAGGTAAATATATTTGGATAGGTTGTCATGAGCCGACATGATATATTTGGATCGAGTGTCATGAGCTCACACGATATTATTGGATCAGATATCACGTTTCGACATGGTAATATTTAAGAAAAATAAATTAAAATGACTTAATGCTACCCAATCTCCAATAACTCATTTCCCTAAAGAGCATGATGTGGAGGCCTGAGTCCTCATGTGTGATCTTTATATTGTTGATTGGTTATGTAATTGTTCATTTTGTTGTCACTTGATCTTGATCTTGTTGGTTGCCACCTGTTAAGTGTTGTGGTTGAGTTTCCGCTATTACTTTATGTATATTAATTTCTATTTTATGTCGGTCGATGATACCTACTCAGTGCATGTTGTCCTGTACTGACCCCTACTTGTATTTATTTTTGTTTTATTTTATGGAATGCAGCGAGTGTTTCATCAACTTTAACTCGACCTCAACTCTAGTCAGTGTCTAGCATATCAAGTTCCTGGGTGAGCTATTCCTTCTAGCTCGTGTTGGATTCTCTTAGTCATGACATGATGTCCTTAGTTTTTGAACAAAAACTATGTTATTTATTTTATTTTAGTGTTTGATATTTCCAGACTTAGTATTTGAGAATTAAATTTCCTTGATGTGATGACTTTCAGGTTTTTGGAATGATATATAATAGAACCTAGTGGATTTTCGTTTCTTACTTTCATAACTTGGGCTTTCGCATTATTATAGTATTCTATAAGTTGAACCACTAACATAAGTTGGGTTTGTAGCGTTGGTTTATCCACCTAGGAGGATAAGTGTTGGTTCCACTCGTGGCCCATTTTGGGTCATGACATTTAGGGTCCAAAATCTTTAATTTAAAGTCAAAATCATAATATAATGGATGGGTAATGTAGATTTTAGGTTAAGAATGCTTACCCAATAAAATACCCTTGAAAAATCACTCCAGAAATCACCTAATCAAGTTCCTAAAGTCTGAAAATGGAGAAATTAGCAAAAACCAAGTCTAAACCCTCTCAGATCTCTTAAAAGTGACACAAGAGTCACTTTTGCAACCATCGCTTTTGTGACAGCATGGTTGCTTTTGAGAAGCCCAAAAAAATCCTCTTCTTTGCTTTTGCAAAGGGTTATGCTGAGGTGGAGGTCACTAAAGCGACACCACCTTCACAAAAGCAAGTCACCAGATATCAACAATATAAATTCCATAAAAATTCACCAAGTCTCTTAATGGACCCTCGTAATTCATTTAAAATCCCATACATAATTATATATGCTACCATACTAAATTTGATATTTTGTACTCAATGAAACCATCAAAATTTTGAATTTGACGTCTCCTTGACCCAAAGTCCAAAAGGTCACAACCAAACTAACACTAAGACTCAAACAGACCAAGACGCCCTCGGAGCTTTCGAAAAATACACAGGAACCCTTTATATACCTAAAGATTAAAATCCTCCCTTGAAGTTAAAGTAGTCTTCACAATTCAATTCAACCATCTGAACTCTGAATGTTAACCAAAGTAAGCTCTTAACTCAAAACTCAATCATTTCCAACTTAGGACCTCAAATCCTTGATATAACCTTGAATTTGATTCTATCAACGCTTTTAGATTAAATTCCATATTTCAAAGTTGATGGAACCAATGAAATTCCATTCCAAGGCTTGAAACTCCAAATGACGCTGAAAACCACTATTTAACAACTTAAGCCTTCAAAACTCAAATCTTTCCAAAAATCCTAACTTTTCAATGAATTTCCCAAAACCAACTTTGAATGCTAATCAAATGTGAATCAAAGCAACTATCGAAAGGGGTAAAGTGATCATTACAAAAATCTAAGATGCAAAACTAGGTGACAAGAGTAGAAAAACATGAATAACAAAAAAAAATTAACTTGAGAATTTGTTCATTGAGCAGGTTACATGTAATGCCTCTAGGCTCCGGTCTTGCTGATCATCGATACTTTACATGATATGTTATAATTTCAAGGCTTTTAACTCTAAAAGAAAAAGAGAGCCTCGTGAGGAAGATGGGTTGTACAGTTTCATTGTACATATTTGTCAAGAAAATGCATCATTGTTTACATTTTCCCATTCTTGTTTTTGACAACAGACAATTATGCTAGTATTAATTTTTTACTTCTTGCTAATGCTATTAGCTTTGGAAAAAAGACTAACTTTCTTATTTTTTAAAAGATCAACACCTCTTGAGTGGTTAAAAATTTTGCCTAAAATGTTCTAAAGGTGTGTAAGCAAAACACAAAAAAGAGTAAAACAAGAACTTGCTTCAAAATTATTTCATTTGATTTGGTCTTCCAACAACTGAATGCTTATATTTGATCAAGGTTTAATTCCTAAGGTACTGAAGTATATGAAAAATGAGCATGGATATCAATTTTCCAATTATAAATGTGTAACGATCTACCCATCGTTATTAGAAAGGACACCTCATGAAGAACACCGAAATTTTAAAATACATTGCCAATTTAAATTGGGATGAAATGATGAATATTTTGGAATTTGAACCTTGTCCAGGCTAATGTCATTCTGCCATAATGGGATTATTTCCACTATGCCAACACCACTATAATAGTGTGTTTGCCTCTATAGCAGGGTTAGCAGGACAGACTTTTGGAAATGCAATTTTTTTTATTTTTCTTCTTCTCCTTCAGTGGTAAATTAGACGAGAGTTACCCCAAAAACCCTCAAAAAATGATCAAAGCCTAGGAACTTGGGAGAGGAGGGATTCTAGCAGAAGAAGGTCAAAAACCCACGAATTTCAAGCCTACACCAGTCAAACTTTGCCTCTATGTAACCAAAAACTCATAAATCAGAATTCCACAGTAGTTGTTTGGCACCCAGGTAGACTAGGTTTTCTCAACTGAGTAGTTAGACCTGTCTTTACTCATATAATATCTTGTAAATTATGGAGAGATTGTATGCATGGGTGTTTGGGAACAGAGTGTAGATAGTTGAATATGTAGTTAGTTGTGGTTTAGGCCAATGATGATTTTGACTATTTATTTATTGGCATTATAGTGTTTGCTGGGTGTTATTTTGGGAAAGGTAATGGTGGAAAACCAAATTATTATCAAGAATTACTCGGGGAAGGGTATTTCCTCAAGTAGGTGATGGTTGTTGATTTTTCGTTTATGTTACATGTGCTTGTCAATTGTTTAGTTAGTATTGCATGTATGATATATGATTCGAAAAATGGAAAGAACCTGATTTGAAATGAAAAATATTGTCAATTGCCTACAATGAATGTCTTTACTTGGTTGTACGGGTTTGATTGTTGTTTATTGTGGTTGTGATTGTGATGTGTGTTTGATGGTTGGATCGAATAATATGCCGGTACATACTAATAGTTGTATCGGTTACCACACTAGTACACATTAATAATTGGATTAGGTTCTACGCCATTACACTAACTAATAGTTGTCTCAAGTACCACATCCAATACACTAACCATTGTGTGTGGGTTCCATGAGAGAACCAATTTTGATTTTTATGGTTGTAGTTGTTCCATGTTATTGCACATATCAATTCATGGAAAGGAATGGAGTCCGAGCTTTGCTATAATTATGATTAAAATTATACCTTATTTTTTTACTAGGTTGTGGTTACTTGATCATATTTTGTATAAATGAAGCATTGCTAATTCGAGATGTTGACCAGTAGTTGGCTTATTCACTTAGCTTGCACCGTATAGTCAGTCTGGGTGGTCTAGGAGATATCTCATAAGGAGAATTTGAGTCGAGGTGACTAGGAGTCTTGAAGATGGTGTACTAAATTGGTCAAGGGCCAAGGTGTGGAAATGAGAGATGGAGGGAGAGAATATATAGGTTAACAAAGTTAGTGGTGGACTTGTGATCGGGAATGGAGTCAGTAGAGGAATTCTAGTATCGGTAGAGTGAGTGGTTCGGGAATTCTCTACAAATAGAAGTTTTAGGCTTGGAAAGCCTTGGTGTATTATAAAGGGCAGGAGTAGAAAAGCCTTATCATGATAAGAGAGTGGGATGATAAATGATAGAGTAGGTAGCAGAAGAAGATAGGAAGCTGGGATCAAAGTGTACTTGTTATGGGTAGTGTATTCGGTATAGTAAAGACATGGTGACTAGAATCGGAGGGCATAGTTATTGTATTACATGTTTTCTTTCTGACTATATGCACGATATTAAGTGGTGGAGATGGGTTGTCGATGATGCCTACAAGTACATGTTTGTGCTGATACTATTGTTGCTATGCCACTTGGCATAATCTAAGTACAAGATAAATAATGTTTCTTAGAAGAAGGTGGTGATGATCTTCGACAACTTTCATTCCTCTTCGTTGTGGTGGAAGTTATCCATTTTATGTATGTCTTTTATCCTTAGAAGCTCATGTAGTTGTTTAGACTAGTTCCTTGAGGGAAGTTTCTTGGAACTTCTTAAAGAAGGTTTTATTGTTTTTTTAAAGTATTGATTGTATTTTTCAAGGTTAAAATAAAGGTTAATGATGGTGTTTTAACTTATTCCGCATAACCCATTTAAAATTGAGTGGTAAATATTCTCCTATATAGGTGTTAGAGTAGGTGTCCACATGTCCCGATGAGTCAGGTCGTGACAAAATACCAACTCCCTTGAAAGGGGTATGTCATCTATTTAAAAAGCTAACTATAATAGAAGTAGTGCTAGTAGAAGGCATATTTATAGTAGCAAAAGGAGTAGTGTACGCTGACTATGAAAAAACTTAGATCATAGGCTATTGTTTTTATGTAGGTAAGGATTTTCCGGGATATCTTCCTGTAGTATATCTATCACAAAATTAGGAGGCTGGTCAAAAACCTGTGGTGAACATCTTGTGTTTGCACTAATAGTGCCAGCATGCCCCTAATTTGTCAACCAAAAAGATCTACTCCCTATAAATAGGGTGAACTACTGTATTATTCATCAAAGTTATCAAACACATGCAGTCATAATAAAGGTGTGAGTATGGATTATTAGACGACGCAAGATCCTATCTTATCTACAATGAATCAATCTCAATTTGTAAAGATAAAGAGGAAATATTTATGAGCAAGAATGTCACACCCTAAAAGGGTACCCTAAGCATGACCGACACTCGAAGACCATTTCTGGCCCCAAGCGAATCACTCGGTCCAATCACTCATTCAATCATATCAGTGGAAGACTTAATAAAACTCAAAAGAGGCACTTGGGTGGGCTAACAACTCCATAACTCAAATAAGGAATAAATTTTAAAGCTAAGTTAATCTCATAGATAATAGTCTCAAAATTCTTAAGGAATAGAGTAGCTCAACCTCATAATTCAATACAAAAATATGGTTTAAAATAGACTCTAAAATTATCATTCTAACTCAACTCTGACTTTGTCTGTGAAGGCTTTATCCACTATCCATAAGGTGTCGAGAAACATCCACAGCTACATCAAAAAGGACATACTCACAAATAATAGCTAAAATAAATATGATACCTCCAGAAGCAAGGAGGTCTCACCACTATAAGGAAGGGAAAGACCTTCAATGAAGTGCCTGTTAATGATTTCATGATGCAGGTCAAATGGTGTCAGTACATAAAATATACGAGTATGTAAAATAACTGAAGAAAATATGATTCAACAAACTCCACGACAAGTAACTCAACTTAAGGGATTCAACTCAAAGGTAACTCGAATCAACTCAAATAATATGCAAGTTTCTAGTAAACAATGCTTTGAAAGTAGATTCAATGATATGTAACTCAACCAAATCAAACCATTCATTTTAGGGGAGTTTTTCTAACCGATAATTCTTTACACTACCATTGTCGTAGACATCCAATGCCATGCCATGGAAAGGGACGATCAACCTCATTGGATCCACAATCAATCAAAGTCCATCATTTTGGGATTTGAGAGGCATGACCTCTATCCTACATTGTCTATGTAGTTTATGGGGTTTGAGTTTCTATTTATTATTATCTGAATCAGTTCTCAATAATACTCCCAAAAGACTCAATATGTTCATATATTCAATCAATAGTTATGATCAATCAACTCATTTAGTCTCATTAGGCTCTCATCAAACTCAACTCATCTTAACCATCAAACTCTTTCATTTAAAACATGCTTTCGACTCATTCATAACTACTCAAAACACTATCTTAAATCAATCATTTAACTCAATACTAAACTCATTTAGACACAATACTCATGCTCTTTCAAACCTCAATCAAATATGCATAAACTTGATTTAAAAATCAAAATTCATTAAATGCATGAAAATCTTCTCCTAATCTCAAACTAAATACATATAATGCAACAATCATCAACTCAGTTGGAGTTCATGGGAAGGAAATCATGAACGGTCAATTAAGAACTTAAATCATAAGAATCAACATGATATATTTATACATACATACATATACATACATACATGTATATATATATATATATATATAGAACTCGATAAGGAATTACATAAATAATTCAAGAACTCAGTCAAATAGGATTAGAACTCAAACTAAATCTCAATTCTGATGAATGGAATATGTAGGACATATGGATGAACACATACCAGCGTTATGATTAGCCTTACATACCTGAAAATTGAAGAAACAATCGAGACTTGAAGGAATCGCTTGAAAAACCTAGGACCTTAGCTTTATTTCTTCTCTCCAATCACTTCTCACAAGAAAGTACAAGTGTGAATGAGAGGAAAACCCAATTGGATAAGTTAAGGGACTGATCTTTGGTCCTTAAACATGCAAGATTCAGTTGGAAAAAAGTGGAAAAAGATTAAAATTCCCTTTATTAAACATAGCCGGGAACCCCTCAAGGATGGCCACCATGGCCCATGAAACCCACCACGGTCTATGGTGATACCCGTGATCTTGGACTTGAGCTGGGTCAAGAGGGTTCGACTTCACAGAGGTCACCATGGTCCTTGAAGGTCACTACGGATTATGGAGCCCATCATTGTCGTCCCTCAACTCATGGAGTTTTGAAGGTCAACTTAACAGAAGAGACTATGGTCCGTGGTGCTCACTACGAGCCATGGTCCCTTTTGTGAAATTCTCCCCTAACTCTTGTCCGCTATACGAACTTTCCCCCCCACACGGACCATGAAGATCCATATGGTCCGTGGTGGGTCTCGTGGTCCTTGCCTGATGAAATTTCTAGATCAGTTCAGAGTTGATTTAGGCTAGGAACTTCAGGGGTGTTACAAAGAAGGAGACCTTGAGTAGAGCTCATAGCCGACAATAGTAATAAGCACACAAGGGATTGTTCTATTATAGCCTAGAAATCCAACTACTATTAGCATTTCTAAAAGCTCCACCAATGCAACATATATTCCCAACCTGACGAACAGTTCCACCATGTTAATCTTTATGGTAGGGGATATAGGAGGATACTATTTAATATAACCAAGATGTTGGTGAACAAGAGGACTCCAATATGATGCTAGGTACCAGAATTTGGAGCTTGATTGCAGAGGTGTGAGAAGTTGATAATATTATTTTAATTGTTAAAGACATTCTTGTTACGAGTGCACAAAATTCATTACATCATTATTCTAGTCTTGTCAAGACCCAAACTACCGGGCAGTACGGGCACCAACTCCTAGGCCTAGATAGGAGAACTCTTACACCCATTTTGAAAAAAAGTAATGTGTAATAAAAAAAATATTTCACTAGTTTTAAAAGTAAAGAAGATCTCAACCTTGATTAAAATATTACACCTTTACAAGTTAAAGAAAAGCTTATTTTAAAACACCAACACAACCCTCCCAAGAAACTAGTCTAAACAAGTACAAGAGCTTCAAAATATAAGGTTTAGATAATAAATAGAGACATAACTCGCACTATAAGGAAGGAAGAGTAGAAGTTGTTGGAGATCACCATCGTCTTCACCTATGAAACATCACTGACCCTATAGCAACACTATGTCAAGTGACATAGCAAGAGTACTATCAGTACAAACAATACATATTGGTAAGCATCATCGGTCAACCCGAGTCCCACCACATAATATAGGATAATCAACAAGAAAAAACAATGCAACTAAGAAATTTCATCACCACAATTACCCTAGTTACCACCAGCCCTCTTGAACTTGGCCCTTGTCTTATTCTTCTGCGCACTTTGATATTTATCATACCACTCCCATGACCTTCCAATTCTTTTCTAGCCTAGCACATATCCGATCATAGAATGATTCTTCTATCCCATCGAGGAGTTTCATATGTACAAGCCATGCCTAACTCTATCTAACCACCATTATCACAAGCAACCGTAGGACCACCACATAATCGGCCTCTAAGTCACCCAAATTCCAAGCTCACAACATATGAAATTCCATCCACTTAATCAAACACGATATAGCAAGGAACCAATATATATAATCACATCACATTTATGCCTACTATTAGATTATTATATAGGTAAACATGCTCAATCACAATTAAATAGTCAAGTAATGGTTCTATATGCAATACTTGTGAAGTAATTAACAGACATATATAACAACTATTCCATGAGTATGTGTTACACAAGTACTTCACATGGCCAGTTACATAAACACACACATATATATGTATGTCCATGTTTGCACATAACCACAGACCAGTAATGGACCCTCGTATAGACATGCTTTTGTTCTTAAGAATTTCCAACTATTTTAGAAGGAGTATTTAAATTATCAATGAAGAACTAATCACCTACTCCTAGTCACCAAGAAGTCATACCTACATAACTCACTCCTGGTCTAGGAAATAACAAAAATTTATTCAGCCACCAATACTCCTTTCTCGAAGATCTAGACATGAAAGCTCCTGCCAGTCTACAATACAATATATAAAGAGAAATAGGTCTATGACCCCTCAGTTAAGAAAACCTAGCCTACCAGGGCTCCAAGCACCTGTTGAAGAAGTCCAATTTCTAACTTCCAGGAGGCAAAATGATAGAGGCCTATAATTTGTAGGTTATATCCTTTCTTGTGCTAAGATACCTTCTCTCCCTTCTTCCCAATTCTAGAGTACTTTTTGAATGTTTTTAGGATGACCTCCATTTATTTTACCACTAAAGGGAAGAAGAAGAATAAAAGAATTCATGTTTTGGAGTTTCTGCCTCCGATGACCCCGATATTAAGGCCACCCTCTCTTTTTGGAGGCACCACTGTGGAAGGAATAATCTATATATGGTGGGATGTATTTGGCTCAGATCGATCTTAATTCATGAATTTTTTGTCCCTTTCTCCCAAATGTTTTTGTATGGAGACCTGTTTTTAAATAATGACAGTTCGGGTCATTAAAATAAATACCAATTTACCCATTGTTCATTCCTGGGCAACCATATGGAGAAGAGGGCATGAGCCGCTCAAAGAATTATTTAAAGCTATGGTGTGACTTCATCACGGCTTAGTAAGAATCACACCCCATCTCTTGAACATAGAAGGCTCTTGTCGATAAACAAAGCTAAGAAGTGAAATGAAACCACAAAAAGCTTTCTCTGTCCCACCAATTTTGGCCTTCTAAAGTGATATTGTTTCACCATAGCAGTGCTGCTACGGCGGGACGATGAGACCAGATAATTGAGAGAGAGAGATGGGTCTCTCTCCATTACTTCTCTACTCACTCAATCTTCTAAATTCTCATTCGATCACTCTATTTCGAACATCGAATCTAAGGTAATAATCTCGCTTCCTACTCTATTTACTTTATTTCATAAATAATGATTATTGCCTGATATAAATTGATTGGTAGAATAGCTTTAGGTTGGTTTTCCTTTTGAACTCAAACGGGTTGTTTGATTTGCAGGAATGTTTGCAGCATGGAAACTTCCCTTACGTATACAATGTCCCTAGAACATTTTGAGCGTAAAGATTACAAGAAAATAGGGCCAAAAATAGTGCCAAATTAGTGGGGGAAGATAAAAAGTCATCTTGGTGGAAAACTTAGATTTGGGAACTATTTAGGAGTTACAATGCTTGAATCCTCACATATTTAAGTAGTGAGGCCCTTTAGGAACTCTAACCTGAAGTAAATTTGAAAAAACCAGAATTTTTGGGCTAAGGGGTGCCATGGGTGCCTCCTTGAAGTTTCAAATAAGATGAAGACTTTTATAGAGGGAGCTACTATAGTGGGTCACTCCCAATATAATGACACCGCCATAGTGATACACAGCCCACTATAATGGGAGGTCGTGAATTAATGGCCTTCTAGACAGCTTTAGTTGGAAAATTTCCTTTTTCTAACATGGTTCTCGATTTTTTGATGAGTTCTAATGTATATAATCATGTAGTTGCAAGTTTTTACTCACGATGGCAGAGATAAATGATGCAGACTTACCTTTTGTCCTGTTCCCTAATAATACCGATTGGGAAAGATACCACGACTATTAGAAGAAAAAATATTTATATGAGAGGGCCTTTCGTATGTTAAGGATTATAGAAAAGGCACATGTTTTCTATGCTAGGCTGGAGGAGTTGGGCTGGGACTTACAAGTGGAGGCTTCACCCTTTGCATGCTCAGGTTAGGTGAGGAAATTATATACCTTACTTCCCACTGTATGTTAGAATGATCCCAACGCTGATGTATGTATTCGAGGGATAGATTTCCCATTGAGCACCTAATTTATAAACATAGTGCTATAGGAACCTCTGATTTCTAATACCGAGTACAATGCAAACCTAAGGGAGACGAATTTGACATGTTATAGGACACACTGATAGAAAAGGAGATTTGGGATCAAGTCTACTCAGCCACCAATGATATACTGCCTACGGACCCTCCCTTTTACCATCTTTTGTCAAGCCAGCCTCTTCTAAGGAGAAAAAGAAAAGAAAGGTGGGTGAGACCGGCAGCAACATAAGAGGATGAGGAGGAGAAGGACAATGATGAGGATGTTAATGCTCCTCCATCCTAGACACAACACCTATTTTTCGACCGTCTCATGTAGGAGGACTTGGCCAATATCTGGAAATCTATGAGATGCACCTATGTTGGAGCTAGTTCCCAGGAGAACAAGATGCTACACAGAGAGATCGCTTGGGAGAAGAGGAAAAACCTAGTGATGGATCGCTTAATGGCCCGATTATGGAAGACCATCAAGGTTATCTTCTATTGCTTCACCTCTAGCAGAATTTTTCCATCCTTACGTTGGAGGACTTCACAAAGTTTCCCCACCTGAAAGAAGTTAAGTTAGGTGAGCACGCCCTAGGGGATCTCCCATCTGACCAGGAAATCCCCTCCCTTTTTATTAGTTAGAATATACTGAACTTATATTTGGGTTGCCTTGTTTGGTCATGAAACAGACAATGCTTCTATTTCCTTCTTGCTTTTATGGTTTTATAAGCACGTGGATGCTAGCTTTTTAATTCCCTTAGTCATAAATGAATGTTAGGTTATTTTTATTTCTATCTCTACTGTTACAAATTGATTTGAATACAAGACTTAACGATTAAACATCTCAAAAACAACAAGGTAGAATAGGGGAAAAATAGAGGAGACAGGGCTGAGATTCTGTATTGCCTTGTTCCGTTATGGTGGAATAATCCCTACAATAGCGGGAAGGGCTATAACATGATCATCCTGCTATGGTTTCCCAGATTGAGCCAGTTCTAGGGATCTAATTCCCTACGAGGTATTTCCCCTTTTCCCAGTTCACTAAGAATGCTATTGACCTTTTGGGTTATAATTAAGTCTGAGACTAAATTCCCTGACCAAGCTCGGCGGAGTTCACCCCAAGATCGAACCCAACAAGGTACACATAAGAGTGTTTCATCACAATAATTTGGAAAAAAAACCATGTACACCCCAGGATGTTATTCATCACATTATATAATCATTAGAAATTCATTCATTAATCACATAGTAGTTTATCACTAGACCGCCGCACATAATCAAGCATGACTCTTTTTCGAACCACAAAGTCACTGAATCCTAAGCAATCATACTTCACGTAGTATGCAGGAAAATGCACTTCACACGTTGACAGTTATTCAAACCATACTTCTGTATATAATCACATCTCATTATTTAGGCAAGTACACTTCATACGCTAGAAAATATAAGGAAACATTATGCACCTAATCACGAATTCAAGATATATCTCAAGAAAATAGAATTTATTAACTTAATGCACTTCATGGATGACCATTAGGTGATCAACCATGCTTTAACTTAGCATCAAGGGCCAAATACCAATTGAAAACTTCTCGATTCTAATTTTTCTTTCTTATGTTCCTTCAGCCGTGACAACTTCATCTGGTTTAATTTGACGAGATACCAATAGAAATCTAGAGATATCAATTAGAATCAATCCATACCATAAGAGACAGACTATATGGAAGGAAAGAAGAAATAAAATGACCTCCTAGAATGCTCTATAGCTTCCCAAAGATTAGATGTGGACATCAACACACCAATCTTAATGAGTTTATTCCATATTTGCTCTTGTAATAGGAGACCTATTACCTGGACTCTAATATAAGTTTTTCACGATCCAACCCACCGGGCCATGCGAGCACCTTTACTAAGACCTAGATAGGACAACCTTTACACCTATTTTAAAAATAGGTAATGTGGAATAAACAGAAAAATAATATTTCACAATTTTTAATAATAAAGAAGATCTCAACCATGACTAAAATATAACATCTTTATAATTTTAAAAAAAGATTCTTTTAAAACACTAACACATCCCTCTCAAAAAACTAGTATAAGTAGGTGCAAGAGATTCTATGAATAAGGTTTAGATAACAAGTGGAGACACAACTCCCACCATAAGGAATTAAGAGTAAAAGTTGTCGGAGATCACATCATCTTCACCTAAGAAATATTACTGACCCTGCAACTAGACTATGCTAAGTGGCATAGAAAAGTAGTATCAGTACAAACAACACGTACTAGTAGGCATCATAGGTAAAATCGAGTCCTATCACATAATATAAATTAATCGACCAGAAGAAAGCATGAAACTAAGAAAATGCACCACCATAATTACCCTAGTTAACACCAGCCCGCTTGAACTCAACCCTTGTCTTATTTTGCTGCGCACTTTGATATTTATCGTACCACTCCCAGAACCTTCTAGTGCTTTTCAATTCTAGCATAAATCTGATCTTATCCTAACCCTTCTAACCCATCAAGGAGTTTCATAAGTACAAGCCATCCCAAAATTTGTGTAACCACCATTATCACAAATAACCATAGGACCAGTACATATTCAATCTCTAAGTCGCCCAAGTTCCAATTTAACAATAAGTCAAAAGCCCTCCACTTGATCACCCATAACATATCAAGGCAACAAAATATATATAATCACATCATGGTTATGCCTACTCTTAGATCATTATATAGGTAAACATGCTCAATCACAATTCAGTAGTCAAATAATGGTACTCTAATGGAACCCACACCCAAACTGTTAGTGTACCTGCGTGGTACCTGATCCTAATATATTTGGTATACTGGCATGGTACTCGATCCAATTATGAACATGGCACCCATTTCAATATGTAGTGAACAAGGTTGGTACCCGATTCAAACATGAATTCACATATCAAAATCAAAACCACAATAAATAGGCACACACACTTTCTCAACCAAGTAATACATTCATTACATACAAATTGATAACAAGATGTCATTTTCATTCATGTTCTTTCCTTTTTCTCAAATCATATATTATATATGCAATACTAGTGAAGTAATTAAGAGGAATATATAAAAATTATTCTCTGAGTATGCATTTCATAAGTAATTTAAATGGACAGTCATGTAAACACACAAAACAAATATACATTTCTCCATGTTTGCACATAGCCACAGACCAGTAATGGACCCCCTTATAGATACACATTTGTTCTCAAGAATTTCCAACCATTTTAGAAGGAGTTATTCAAATTATCAATCAAGAACTAATCACCTACTTCTAGTCACCAAGAAGTCATATCTACATAAATCACTCCTGCTCAAGGCAATAATAACAATACATTCAACCATCTATATTCCTTGTCTGAAGGCTTAGACATAAATATTTCATCACTCTATGATACATTATGCAAGGGGAAATAGGTCTATAAGCACTCAGTTAAGAAAACCTAGCCTACCTGGGTGCCAAGCAGCTAAAGAACTCCAGGCCAATTTCTAACTTTCGGGAGGCAAAATGATGGAGGTAGGCCTCAAAATCTATGGGTTGTAGATTCCTTCTCTTTTTTCCCCAAGTCTAGAGCAATTTTTTGAGAGTTTTTAGAGTTACCCTCCTCTATTTTACCACTAAAAGGGAGAAAGATAATAAAACAATTTGCATTTCAGAGTTTTTGCCCTCAACAACCCCGCTATGGTAGGCACCCTCCCGCTATGGAGGAACTGTGGTGTCAGGAATTATACTGCTATGGAGGGATGACCCTAGTTCAGATAGAGCTTAATTCATGAAATTTCCATCCTTTCACCCTAAATTATTTCGCATGGAGCCCCTTTTTAAATAATGGTGGTTTGGATTGTTACAATTCTATAGGATTAGACATTACTGGACCCTATGGAAAGCCGATTGGAGTAGTTTTGATAGTTATTTATCAGCACTGATGCACCCATTGGGAAATATTCATTGAAGGGTACATTTACAGTGTCACCAGAGGAAACACTAGATCATACAATACATAAGCCATGAAGTTGAATCTTGAACATTAATGTTGTTGAAATACGAATCATCAAATTAAGTTATTACATTATCATTATCCAAGTTTGTTTACTCAGACAATACTTAACCCTGTTGAAAGCCAACAGAGTAGTTATGATAGAAATTTAATGGAATTGATGCACCCATTGGGGGATATTAATTGAAGGGTCCATTTATGGAGTCACTAGAGCGGACATTAAGAATCCATCATTAGTGAAGGCATTAGGGAAGTCATTGTTGTTGTAGGGGATCACATGACATGCGCCCCTCTAAGATCCATTTATCTAGGTATTGAACAATAAAACCAACATATATAGTGAAATCCAACAGAGTGGGGTCTGGAGCAGATAGAGTGTACACAGACCTTACCAGTACCTCTCTCAGGTTAAGAGAGATTATTTTCAAAAGATCCTCAAATCAAAGCAGTAATTAAAAGAAACACAATAGTGGAGAGAAACATGACAACTAATAGGAAATTAGTGTAGAGCATATATACAAGGAACCGTAGCAACAACAACAAAGTGCAATCACCTAAAAAGAGATGATATCAAATACTAAATACACCGACTACATGAAAAGGCTAATACTATGATTGATATGGTGCACTATACTACCACCAAGAAAAATACAATTATGTAACCATTAGAGGGAACATTTTTGTAGAAAAAGGAGGAACCCACGAAGAACCATTTGAGGAGGAGTTCTCGAATAAGCCACCAAATGAAACAATTGTTAGGGCCCTTTAGTAGGAGGGGATGAAAGAACTGTAGATTGAGCCATCATTCCCTAGAAATATGAGTCAATCCTATGCAAAGAAACACTCAACAACATAGCCATTATATCCCCATCCAAACAAACACATTTCTCCTCCTCTTAAACCACGACTAGAAATAAAACATGTTTTTATTGAATCTAAAACTAACAAGGAAGTCTCATACAAGAAAGATAGAAAGGGTTCTTACAAAAGGCTCATGAAATTGGAACATTTTATGTTTTTGAAATGGCTGCGATCATCTATAGTCCTTACCATAATGAACCTATGGTTTAACCAAATCATGAAGCTTTAATCAATAGTTTTATAAAGTTTAGGGATCTTCAAACATTGGTTTAATTAAAAACTATAGTGACAAAAGAAGAGTTCACCAAGCAAAGGATTAGAAATGTGGAGGAACAATTGTGAAAGCTAAGGAAGGAAACCACAAACATGATGCATGAAGTGTTGAAGGTATGTCTTTCTCTCATCACTTCATACATCGTGTTCGATTTTCTTCCTTACCTTACTCAGTTGTTACTCCCTCCAATCTTTTGCTTCGTGAACTCTTCTTTAGTCACCATATTTTTTTATTGAATCAAAATTAAAGATTCCTAAACTTGTAGAAGTACTGATTGCAGCTTCATGATTTGAAAACACCACAAGTTCATTGTGGTAAGGACTATAGATAATCATATCCATTTCAATACCACAAAAATAAACCAAGTTCTTGAGTCTTTTTCAAGAACCCTTTCTACATTTTCTAATATGAGACTTCCTTTTAGTATTACTTTCAATGAAAGAAAATTTTATTTTCTTTCTACCAATGGCTAAAGAGGAGGAGAAATGTGTTCATTTGGGAGTAGGTCAAATGGCTATGTTACTGTTGTTGTGTATTTCTATGCATAGGATTGGCTCCTATTTATAGGAAAAACTCAGATTTTATAAATTTTTGAATAGGTTGAATTAGAGAATATTATATTATTGGTAGTGACTAATTTGGAATGTAACTAAATGAGGGTGTATTAGATACCAAGTTGGATGTATCATCTTGAAATACATGTAGTCAATGGTTTTGGTCTTGTCTTGACCAATTTTTTTGAGTCAAACTTTTTATATCAGTCAACGGTTTTGGTATTTTTCTGACCAATATTTTTGAGTCAAACTTTTTATATTAGGAAAATAGTTTAGTAATTTAATTTGATTAAGTAGTACAGACAAAAGATGGTCATCCAGTAATAACAAATGTGTTTGCTTCCTCATTTTGGTCATCAAGAAAGTTGATTTTTTTCTGTATATTTTAATTTATGTATGTACTAAATTAAATATTAAAACAAGCAAAGATTTCAAATATTAACTATCTTGAAATATAAATTTTGATAATATTTGAATGTGCATAAATAACAATCAATTTGATGGTTAATCTTTTCTCAAAAACCTACAAATAGTTATTGAATTTTAAATAGTCATATGTGTATGATTATAGAGCTATAACGCTTATAGAAGTACATTATAATTTTCTCTAATTTTGGCAGAAAATATATTCTAAGAAATTTTATGCTACTTTCAAATATATTAAAATCAAATCCTCCTTAAATTTATTTTTCTAACTATTTGATACTCACCAATATGTCACTCAACTCACATTGAAAAAGATTCTAAATTAGTTGAGGCAAATCAATATAAAATAAGTGCACAAAATATTAATCAACGCAATATGTTTTCACATAGTGGGGTAGGAAAAGAGAAATTTTACAACCCATAGAGAAAGACCCGCAGACCCCAAGTCCCTTCCCCAGTCGAGTTTTACGAGCCATCTTCACGATTCGTCCTAAGGTCTATGACCCTTAGAAGGTTAGTTGTAGACCCACCAAACCTTGAACCAGTGAACTCTTTCTTTGTGCCCAACTTTCTACGGCCGGTCACTTACGGTCCATAGAAAGTCCTATGGTCCGCAGAAGAACCCATAGGGAACCATAACTCAATTTTAATGAGGGGTAAGATTGTCTTTTCCCAAAATTTTCCAAACTAAAACCAAGACATTTTGGGACTAAAATTAGCCCCTTATTAGCACACAACGATCTCCTTCTTTCATTAACACTTACATTAATCACAATGTTGAACTGAGTTCTTCCTCGTGCCCTACATCTTCATTCAATTAAGTTGAGTATTGAATTTGAGTGTTGATCTTGATAAATTGAATTCTTGAGTTATCTATGTAATTCCTTATTGAGTTCTTGCATATATATATATATATATATATAGAGAGAGAGAGAGAGAGAGAGATAGATATAAGTATACTTTGATGATTTCATGAGTTAAGTTCTTGATATTATTGTTCATGTTTGCATTCACATGAATCCTAGTTGAAGTATTTGCATTATTTAATTTTATGTATTATTTTGAGTTGAAAGAATGATATGTTTCATCTTTTAATTAAGAAAGAGTTTGAGCATGAGTTTGAGTTTTGAGAAGTCTTTTATTTACTATTTTAGCATGATCCTTATTGAGTCTAAATAAGTTGAGTAATAACCATTTAAATATCTCTTTTGAGATTGAGTTGAGAAATCAAGTTATGCTTTTAAAGGAATTCATTGAGTTGATAATATAAGTATTTTGAAGAGAAGAGATAAGTTGAGAAAAGTTGACTTATAATTAAAAAAAGATCAATTAGAATACATGTGTTAATTAAGTTTATAAATTCACTTGAGATATGAGCATAATAAATATATTTTTGAGAGTAGTATTGAGTCCTAATTTGGGTAAGAGTATAGAACAACTTGAACCTCATAAACTACGTAGCCAGCGTAGGAAAGGATCAAGTCATTCATTCAAGCGACTCCTCATTAGCCTCATTGAGGGCTTTTATTAGATTTATGAGGTGAATTTGCATCCCTTATCCTGGCAACGTATTGGGCTGTTGTGCTAAAGACAACAATTTTTTGTATCATCACGAGGCAAATAGTGATAGTTGTCAGTTAAAAAAACTTCCCAAAAGTAAAATATTTTTTTATACTGGGCTGCATTTACTTATTCATACCTTTTAAACCATTGTCTTATATATATATATATATATATATATATATATATATATATATATATATATATATAATGTATGCTCTATTAAAATGAGCTATTTCATAAGTTGCGTTTATTGAGTATCTGTTTCATTGAGTTGAGTGTTGGTTGTGTTGTTTGGTATAAAGTAGATCCTATCTCCTTGGGATCCCCCTCCAGTGGGATCAAAAAAGATTATATTAAAGTTTTGATCGGTTAACATGGTAATTACCCTTGCCAATATTGAAAGTGATAATAAAATAGAATTCTGTCACTAGAACAGACCATACAAATAGAGGTGATCTATGCATTTAAAAGCTATTTTACATACAGTACATTCCATTTATTGATGCTATTTGACACTGCATTGTTTTATGATATAGACACAGGTGATAGAGATCCTCAACAGGCACATTGTTGAAGATTAGATTTCCATCCATCTTTTGGTGAGACCTCTTTGCATTCAGAGGAGCTCTTGAGTCTTTACTTACTAGTATTTTTAGGTAGTCGTAGTCTTATCCCAATATATTTTTTCAGATCCAATTTTAGAGGTTTCATAGAGTAGTCACAGACAGAGTTTGAGTTTATTCAATTTTATCTTTTGAGTTCATATTTTGCAAACCTTGAGTTACTTTATATTTAGAGTATATTGTGAGATTTAATAACGAGTGCATTTTTATAAATTTGAATTACATTTTATAATTTAAGTCTTTCTCTTAGTGAGTGAGCCAGGCCAAGGGTTCTCTTGGAAATCAGCAATGGTTTCCAATTCTCGACCAGACCTAGGGTGTAGACTCAGGGCGTGACAAATTTTGTATCAGAGCACAGATTTCAATAATTCTAGAATATCTATGAAACCAAGTATAGTAGAGTTCTTCTTATCGATGTTACGCACGCCACATCTATAATGAAGAGACTATAGGACTTTTAAGAATTATTTCACTTGTTTCATACTCCAGTTTGTGCGATAGAGTTTAACTCTATAAGATCCCCTTCTTATTCATGTGTTTCACATTTTCATATCAGGCGTTTTCAACACACTTTGATTCAGAGGAACATCGCTAATGACAAAATTCCACAACTATCTGGAATACAGACTAGAAACTGAGCCCGAGCAATTGAGATCAACAGTAAGAATGGGACCAAGAGGTTCCATAGATTGCTCAACCTACTATGAATTTTGAGGCAGAGTTTAGATAAACTTTTTTTTTGTTCCCTTAGTTGAAGGCTGCTCAGTCCGTTCATTAGTGTACCCATGTTCTTAGCTCTAGTTCTCAAGAGAAATCTTGTGCTACGAGGATTGGAGATTTTCTGAGAATGAGCCCACTAGTCTTTACTAGATCTAGAGTTGAGGAGGACCCTCAGAACTTCATAGATGAGATGTGGAAGATTCTGAAAGCAATACATGTGACTGAGATAAAGAGAGTAGAGCTTGTTTTCTACTAGCTGAAGGATGTTAGTAATGTATGGTATAATCAGTGGGAGGAGAGTCGCGAAAAGGATGTTTAGCATGTAGTCTGGGATGAGTTTGAAAATGCATTATTGGACCACTTCTTTCCTTGAGAGCTGAGGGAATTAAAAGTTGAGGAGTTTGTTAATCTAAAGCAAGAGAGGTTGACTAAAGAGTACAGCCTCATGTTCATTCAGTTGTCCTGGTATGCTCCAGAGATGGTTCCTAATGTAAGAGAGAAGATAAGGGAGTTTGTCTCTAGCCTGAGCATGCACGTGAAGAAGGATTGCCAGGAAGCCTTATTGATTTCGGATATGGACACCTTAAGACTTATGGTGTATGCTCAGCAAGTTGAGAAGAAAAAAAGAAAGGATAGGTAGGAGCACCAGAGTAAGAAAGCCAAGTCCAGAAGTACTAAGTCTAACAACTAGAATAATACGAATAACAATCATTCCTTCTTCTAGATTAGGTCTTCTGGTTATACACTATCATCAACTAGTACACCTGCAATGAACAATAGATATGACCAAAGGTCTCAAGGTAATAAGAACTTCAAAACTCAAAGCTCAAAATCTCAAGGTAGTATAAATCAAGGTTTGTACGCGAGCCACAGTGTTGTAAGTATTGTAGATTGCGCTTGGGAGAGTTTCATGAAGGAACCAATGGTTGTTATAAGTATAGCCAGATGGGTCACTTCATGAAAGACTAACCTTCGGACATGTAGGGTAATAGGGAAACAAAGCCCACTCTTCTTCAACAGCACCATCAGATAGAGATAATCAGAGAGGTTCTACTTCATGGGTAGGCAGAGGTTCAAACCATCTTTATGTTATGTCTAGTCGCCAAGAATAAGAGAATTCACCAGCTTTATATCTAGTATGCTTTGAGAATTTTTCTCATGATGTCATTACTTGATCCAGGTGATACCTTGTATTTTGTGACTCCTTACGTAGATGTTATGTTTAGGATCCTTCCTTAATGACTCTTAGAGTCTTTCAGTGTTTCTACTCCAATTAGTGAGTCTATTTTAGTGAAAAAAGTATATCGAGATTGTACAGTCTCTATCTATCATAGAGACACCAAGAAGTTATTCTTCCTACCAGGGCTAGTAATAGCAATGTGCAAGCAAGAAGGGGTGCCATTGATGAACACCGATGATATACTGCCTATGGACCCTCTCTTTCACCTATTTTTGGTCAAGTTAGCCTCATCCAAGGGTAAAATGAAAAGGAAAGTGGGTGGGCCGAAAGTAGCCAAGTAGCAGCAGAGGTGGATGAAAAAGAAGAGGAAGATGATGAGGATGTTGATGCCCCTCCCTCCCAGTCATAACACCCACTCTCCGGCTGCCGCATGAAGGAGGACTTGGCCAACGTACGAAAATTTATGGGAGGCACCTCTGATGGAGCTACTTCCCAAGAGAATGAGATATTCCATAGAGAACTGGTGTGGGGGATTGTAGAAAGTCGGAACCAAGGAGAAAATTCTCAAATCTTGAACTGAACCCAAATTTACGACTATCTCTACGAGACATAGAAGATTACACGACCTGTAGAAATGAGTCGTTATTGTTAGTCATGACCAACCCTAAAAGGAGGTCCTAAGACTCACTTTTACGACCCGTTCTCACCAAGAAAACCCATACACAAAGCTCATAGAAAGACTTCAGAGCCAAGTTTCAAGGGTCCCTCGAGGTCAAGTCTATGACATGACAAGATAACTCGTAAGAACTATTATAAGTCGTAGAAATGACTCATAACCAAAGTCCTGAGACTCCCAAATTTGCAGGTTTTTGGGACCTACAGGATGAGACAACAGGATGAACTGTAGACAAGATGACGGGCCATAAACCTTACCCATTCCAAAACTTCAGAGACTCGAATTTCAAACTTTTTCTCAGACCTGTAGAACAAGTCATTTAAATAACTCTTCATTACTACACGACCCGTAGAAAGGGATCCGTAGCGTCAACTTTCAGATTTTAATAAAGGGCAACTGTGTCTTTTTCCAAGTTTTGTTCAATAAACCTTGACACCTTTATGGCCAAGTTCAAAGTCTATAAATATTCAATTCTTCAAATTCCTCTCCTATTATATTCATTCTCCTAAAATTTTCTAAGGCAAGAACAAAGTCTCTCAAAGTTTCCTGTTCAAACTAAAGCTAGGGTTTCCAGATTTCTACAAGATTTCTTCTTCAATTTTTATTGTATTCTATCAAGGTATGTGGGGATTGATTCATAGGCTCTTTTCACCCATGAAGTCCCAAAGATTTCTCAAGTTTTCATTCAATTTTCAATTGATTATGAACCTTAGTTTTGATGAATTGCATTGGGCTAGTTTGATTTTTTTAAAAATGTTATCAATGATCTTTATATGCATGTTCTCATATAATGTGCATGATGTTAAGTTGAATTATAGATGCCCATGCATAAAGATATATTTTCAAGCTATGATTATGAAGTTAAGATGAGTTTATGAGTTGATCATGAGTTAAATGATTTTCAATGAAAGTTTTATACGAGTTAAAGTTGAGATTCATGATTCTAAATTAAAGTTATGATGATGATCAGAGTTAAGATCAAAAGATGTTTTCAAAATGGTGATAAGGATAATTTTCACCAAATTTATAGGTTCTTATGAATGATGAAGTGGATGAGCTATTCCTAATATATTTTAAAGATGGATTGATAGGCAATTACTATCTTTTCCTACTATGTTATGATTATGTTTATGAGTTTCCTTTGGGATATTGACTAAGAACCGAGAGGGCTTGTAGGTGGGGTTCGGTCTGGTAATGTAGTTAATTATCCAAGGGAATCCTAGTAGCAACCTAAAGTATCAAACTATGTTGCCAAAGTAGGTTGTCTTCATGGCCTAGTGAGTGGATCCATACAGTCTAGTTGAATAGTTACTTTTGGAGTATGCCTTGGCAAGGTAGCCTCCCCTGTTTTGAAGCAGGAGTTATCGGCCTATCTCAATGCATGAGTCATCAAATTTCATGTAATAGCTCGCATGGTCTTAGTTGTCGGTTAAAGGTCATATCCCATATAAGTTGGAGTTAAGTATGAGATGTCAAGTTATGAGTTAATGAAGTTCTTATGATATGCATTGACCAGGAGTTTCTTATGTTTTAAATTATTTTTAAGCGATACTCAAGTTCATTATGATTGGTCATGCATCTTATTGCATATTAATTATGTTCTTTTACTTGTTAATACGTACCTCACATACTTAGTACATTCAAATGTACTAATGCATATTTTGCCTATATTGTCTCATAATGTAGGGACGGACGACACTCACGATCATCCTACTCGTGGCTAGAGATTTCTTTAGATTTCTAAGACGTTGGTGAGTCTTCATTCTACCGAGGACAAGACTTTTATTCATATTACTATTGTTTTTCACTTTTTTCTATTGTTAGGGTGAGCTAGGAGCTTGTCCTAAGCCCCCGTTAAAGAATAGACTAGAGGTATGTTTAAACTGGTGTAATCCAGATTGGAAATTTATAGAATTGATTTACCTTAGTCCCATTCCCCACTCAATGATTAGTTTTGCTCATCTTCATATTGTTCTTACCTTATGTATGCGATGTATGCTAAGATAGCTTATGATTGGGGTCCCTCGCATCCCGATCTCCATGTTACGACTAGGCCCTAGGTTGACTTATGGAAAACTTGGTATTAGAGCACAAGGTTTAGAAGAGTCATAGGGAATCTAACATGCTGCATTAAGTAGAGTCTGATTCATTGGTGTGAAGCGCGCCACATCTATAATATCCTAGGTGTGAGAAAGAAAGAGTATGAAATAATAAGATGAATAATTAGCCGTGGTAAATCCATTGGTAGGTTAAGAGAGATTTTAATTAAGAGCAAAGTAGTCTTTTCTCTATTTCTATAGAGGGGATGAATCTAGACAGTTTTTGGGCTAGGTTCCTAATCTATTTAATCTCCAAAGCTCTTAATTTTCCTCATTCATTCACTTATTACCCATCCTAAAAATCTTCTCTCTACAAAAGGTGCTCTAGGCCTCCATTGAAGACCTAGCAAGAATCTTCTTAAATTCTCCATTGATCTTCAAGTTCTTCTTCAAGTTTTCTTCATAATTTGTATTCAAGGTATGTAGGATTCAACCATCGGTACCTTTCACCCATGGATCCCAAAGGATTTATTAAATCTTCCATGAGTTTCAATTAAAATTTTGAATCTTCTTAATTTCAACTTCAATTGCATGACCTATGATGTATCTTGTGAATTCAAATCTATTTTGACATAAATTTAATTGTAATTGATTGATATTCGTAGATTCTTTATATATATTCATTATATTGTTAATTAAAGCTTAGGATCTCATTATAAGGGATGAATACTCATGAAAAAAGATAAAAAATCTGGGAATTTGCTGGGAAAACGTTGGGGCAGCGCACCACTATAGCTCTAGGAATGTGTCTCTTTAGTTTGCCTCTTTGATCGATGCACCAATGTAGCGCCTGCAGAGCACCCCAATGATTTACACCTTGGTGCAGCACGCCACTATAGTGCCATTGCCCAGTTTTCCATAAAATGCATTCACCAAATATGACGTATGTGATAAAATTCTTTTGTTTTGTTTTGTTTTGTTGATCCTTACTTCTCATCAACTACTCTTTCAAGTGTATGAATTACATTTCATTTATGATTTAATCTCTCAACTAAGCATACATTACTCCTCCATTACATGAACTTACTTTCAAGCATGACTACTCAAGTATGATTTTTAAGTATGTTTCAAATTATGCTTTTTTCATGGAAATTATGGAAAAGGTGACTTAGGGACCTATGTAGTAACTTAAGGCCTAATGATATGAATTATGTATGCATGATTTATAATGTGTAAGAACAATATTCACATTGCACTTAAGTTATGAAATGAGCTACTCTATGAATTTTAAACCTATGATTATGTCTATGATATGTTAACTGTGATTACTTTGCTACGTATGTATTCCATGGGATTTGACTTAGCACTAAGTGGAAAGGAGGTGTGGGACCTACCAAAAGCCTTAGTATAAGCCTCATGTCCCATAAATTATGTGCCACCATAGGTTGCCTTATGGCTTAGCTAGTGGATCCACATATAGTGTATATATGACCTGTCTAGCGGGGTAGAGTCTACCTTGGCAAGTAGATTCCCCTTTTTTCGGTGTAGGGGTAACATCGGGATTCCATGTTATAACTTGCATGTTCATATTATCGGTTATGGTCCTATACCACATATTTATGATCTCTTATGTATGTCATGATCTAAATTATGCTTTTCAAATGCTTTGGTCATAATGATTTTCTCATGTTTTACTTATCTCATCTTATCATGTACTTTACTTGACCATTGTATTCCATTATTTATGTTGCATGTCATGCCCTCATACTTAGTACATTCCAATGTACTAATGCATACTTTTTGCCTATATTATCTTATAATGTAGGGATTGAGGTTGAGGATCATATTCATCCATGTGGCTAGTTAAGCTTTCCTATTCGGCGAAGTTGTGGTAAGTCCTTATTTATTTGGGACTAGTTATCAAGTTGGTTCTTGTTTCTAATGACTTTTTTTAAGTTTCATTTTGAGGGTGAGCTATGTAAATGTCTTAGCCCCCCCACCCATGTTCATGAGTAGAGGCATCTAGTTGGACAAATGTTTCGAGTCTATGTTGTCATGTGACATTCTTCATTTTGTATTTATTAGTTAGACACTCTTATGATGTTTCTTCTTTTAGTTTACCTTATGTATGCTTATCATATGAATAAGAGGCTTGGTTAGAGCCCTTCGGGTTTTCGATCGTCGTGTTATGACTAGGCCCTAAGTCAGATCATGATAAACATGGTATCAGAGCACAAGGTTCAAGTGTCTTAGGGAGTCCATCATGCTGCGTCAAGTAGATTTCTATTTATGGTTGTAAAGCATGCCACATCTATGAATAGGAGGCTATGAGATGTTTTAGTAATTCTCACTTATTTGATGATCTATGTCATGCTATAGAGTTTACCGTAAGACTTATTTTCCCTAATGGTCTTTGTTTGCGATTTTCAGAAGAATGGCTCTAAGAAGACCACCATTTCCAAGGGAAAATAATGTTATTGAAGCCCAAGATCCCCTGTCTCCTTAAGACAATGGTCATTTACCAGACCAAGTGACTAATACGGAGTTCTGAACCTCTATTACTATGCTAGCCCAAGTGGTGACCAACCAACGGATTGTGGCTCCTCCTAATGTTCCTACTCCAGCCTCAAGAGTGAGGGACTTTGCACGAATGAATATTCCAAAGTTTCATGGCTCAAAAATTGATGAGGATCCTCAAGAGTTCATTGATGAGGTCTACAAGATAGTGAGCATTATAGGGATGACTTCGGAAGAAAAAATAGAGTTGGCGGCTTACCAACTTAAGCGTGTTTCTCAAGTTTGGTACACTCAATAGAAGTTGGAGAGGATGGATGAAGGTCATATTTAATGGAAAGCTTTCAAACTTGATTTCCTTTATCACTTTTTCCCTCTTGAGTTAAGGTAGGCTAAAGTGTTGGAGTTCATAAATCTCTAACAAGGCAATATGGGGATGAGGGACTATGCCCTAAAGTTTACTAAGCTATCCAAGTATGCTCCTTTATTGATTACCGATCCACGTGCCCGAATGAATCAATTCATATTGGGGGTGTCCAACTTGGTTGCTAAGGAATGTTGTACCGCTATGCTTGTTAAGGAGATGGACATATCTCGGCTCATGACTTTTGCTGAACAAATTGAAGTAGAACAGTTCAAGGAGATGAGGATGAGAGATTCTAAGAGGACCCAGTATGAAGGTGGGTTCTCCAATGCTAGGACCGGTGGTAGTAGTGGACGCTCTCAACAAGGCCAAATCTCTAAGAAGAATTTTTCTAAGGATGGGGTTCCATACCCTAAATCTCAAAGAGGAGGAGGTGTGAATACTAGTAGCCCTTCTTTTCCTAAGAGTGCAAAGTGTGGAAATAATTATGGAGGGAAATGCTTGATGGGAATGGGTGCTTATTATGGATGTGGCAAGATGGGTCATAAGCAATCCGAGTGCCCTTATGTTGCCAACAAGGAGGGAGAAGTTCATCCTCTAGGAGGCCAAGTGCAACAAGGCGCCCAAGCTTAACCTAAGAGTGGCCAATTCAACTACTGATTCTATGCTCTTCATCTATGCAAGATGTTGATGAGACTCCCTATGTGGTTATGGGTATGTTACGGGTCTTTAAATTTTATATTTATGCACTGCTTGATCCAGGTGACAACTTGTCTTTTGTTACTTCTTACCTTGCTATGAGATTTGATGTGTACCCCGAAATGTTATTAGAACCTTTTTCGGTTTATACTCCCGTTGGTGGTTCGATATTATCCAAGAGAGCTTATAGAAATTATCCTATATGGGTCTCGCACAGAGTTATTTCATGAGATTTTGTTAAACTTTACATGACTAATTTTGACATCATTCTTGGTATGTATTGGTTACATGCCTCTTATGCATCTATATGGTGTAGGACTCGTGTGGTTAAGTTTCACTTTTCTAATGAGACTATTCTTGAATAAAAGGGTAATGATTTGATGGTTAAGGTTTGATTCATCTCATGTATTAAGGCCTGAAAAATAATTTTTAAGGGGTGCATTTATCATATTGTGTGAGTTAGGGACATCGAGTCTAAAACTCCTACTCTTGAGTCGGTCCCTATACTTAATGAGTTTTTTTATGTATTTCCCGATGATTTGCCCGGTATTCCTCCCAAAAGGGAAATTGACTTTGGCATACATCTCCTTCCTGATACCCAACATATTTCTATTCCTCCTTACCATATGGCTCCGGCGGAACATAAGGAGTTAAAAGAACACTTGAATGATTTGTTGGATAAGGGTTTTATAAGACCAAATATTTAACCATGGGGTGCTAGACTACCGGCAATTGGGTAAGGTCAACATAAAGAACAAGTATCCAGTTCCAAGGTAGTTGACTTATTTGATCAATTACAAGGAGTAAGCTATTTTTCTAAGATTGACCTCCATTCTGGTTTTATTAATTGAGGGTAAGGGAGTGTGATACTCCCAAAATGTCTTTTCAAATAAGGTATGGTCATTTTGAATTTGTAATAATATCATTTGGTTTGACTAATGCTCCCTCTTTATTCATGGACTTGATGAATCATATTTCCAAACCATACTTGGACATGTTTGTAGTAGTCTTCATTAAAAACATCTTGATTTATTCTCGAAATGAGAAAGATCATATGGGTCACTTGAGGATTATCTTGCAAGCATTGAAAGAGAAGCAATTATTTGCTAAATTTAGTAAGTGCGAGTTTTGGCTAAGGGAAGTTGCATTTCTTGGTGATGTGCTGTTTGGTGATGGGATTAAAGTAGATCCAAAGAAAATGGAGGTAGTTAAGAGTTGGCCTAGACCATTATCTCCTTCGAACATTAGAAGTTTTTTGGGCTTAGCCTGATACTACAGAAGGTTTGTTGAAGGGTTATCATTTATTGCTTCGCCTTTACCTAAGTTGACACAAAATAAGGTGAAATTTCAATAGTCGGATGAATGTAAGAAAAGTTTCCAAACATCGAAGGATCGTCTCACGTCGGCTTCTATTTTGACATTGTCTGATGGTTTGGATGGGTTGGTTGTTTCTTGTGATGCTTCACGTGTGGGTTTAGGTTGTGTCTTGATGTAACATGAAAACGTTATAGACTATGCTTCTAGACAACTTAAATTACATGAAAGAAATTATCCAACCCATGATCTTGAACTTGCAGCGGTTTGTGTTTCCTTTGAAAATTTGGCACTATTATATTTATAGTGTGCATGTTGATGTGTTTACTGACCATAAAAGCTTGCAATATGTGTTTATCTAAAAGGAATTAAACTTTAGGCAAAGGAGGTGGCTTGAACTCCTAAAACACTATGACATGAGTGTATTTTACCATTCGGGTAAGGCAAATATTATAGCCAATGCCCTTAGTCGGTTGTCTATGGATAGTGTTGCACATGTTGAGGAAGGTAAGAGGGAGTTGGTTAAAGAGGTCCATAGATTGACACATTTAGGTGTGCATTTGGTTGATTCCAATGATAGAGGCGTTCTTATACATAATGGTTCGAAATCGTCACTTGTGGCAGACGTCATGGCCAAACAAGACAATGATCCGATTTTGGTTGAATTGAAGAAGTTGGTTGTCAGAAAAGCCATTGAGGCTTTCTCTATAGAGGAAGATGGGGTATTACGTTACCAAGGTCATTTGTGTATTCCAAATATTGATGGATTAAGAGAGTTGATATTGAATAAGGTCCATAGTTCTCGATATTCAATTCATACGAGATCCACCAAGATGTTTCATGATTTGAGGGAAGTATATTGGTGGAATGGCATGAAGAAGGATATAGCGGAGTTCATGGCTAAGTGTCCTAAATATCAACAAGTTAAAGTTTAACATCAAAGGCCGGGAGGTCTAGCTCAAGACATTGAAATCCCTACTTTGAAGTAGGAAGATATGAATATGGACTTTGACACAGACTTTCCTCGTACTAGAAGACAACATGATTTTATTTGGGTTGTTGTGAACTGAATGACTAAATCGGCATATTTCATACCGGTCAAGACTTCTTATGGTGTCGAAGACTATGCTAAGTTGTACATTCGTGAGCTTGTGAATCTTCATGGTGTTCCTTTGTCGATTATATCGGATAGAAGTACTTAATTCAATTCACATTTTAGGAAGTCATTTCAGAAAGGTCTTGGTACTAGAGTCAAGCTAAGTACCTCTTTCCATCCTCAAACCGATGGACAAGCCAAAAGAATGATTCAAACTTTGGAAGATATGTTAAGGTCATGTGTGATTGATCTTAAAGGAAGTTGGGATCAGCATTTTCCATTGATTGAGTTTGCCTATAATGATAGTTATCACTCTAGCATCCAAATGGCTCCTTTTGAAGCCTTGTATGGGAGAAGATGTAGGTCTCTGGTAGGGTGGTTTGCAGTGGGTGAGATGGCATTTATTGGTCCATATTTATTAGTTGATGCAATGAAGAAAGTAAGGCTCATAAGAGAGAGATTGAAGATGGCTCAAAGTCATCAAAAATCCTATTCAGACACTAGGAGGAGAGAGCTTGAATTTGATTTGGATGATATAGTGTATTTGAAGGTTTTACCTATGAAGGGGTAATGTGGTTTATGTAAGAAAGGAAAGTTGAGTCTTAGTTATGTAGGACCCTATAGAATATTGAAGCGTATTAGCAAAGTGGCATATAAGTTAGGCTTGCCATTTGAGTTGGCTTTGGTTCATCCGGTATTTCATGTGTCAATGTTGAGGAAGTTTATGGATGATCCAAATTCTATTGTACTAATGGAGAATATGAGTATTGAAGACAATTTGACTTATGAGGAGATCTCGATTGAGATTTTAGACCGTCAAGTCAAAAGATTAAGGAACAAAGAGGTTGCATCCGTTAAAGTCTTATGGAGAAATCAATAAGTCGAAAGAGCTACATAGGAACTGGAAGCGGATATGAGGAAATGATATCCTTACCTCTTTCCTTCCGATCCATCCTAAGGTACTTACATATTTATACTTAAATGCTCTAAAAACTCCTACGTTTCGACTCCTCTGTGTCATGAAATATGCATTCATACCATGAAAATGATTATTTTTTTATGAATAGTTAGAAGTTGCATTATTTCATTCATGTTGGGTTGTTGTATACTACTCTATTCTACTCGAGCTAGATACTATCTCATTCGAGGACAAATTTTCTCAAGGAGGAGATATTACAATATCCCGATGTGAGAAAGACAGAGTATAACATAATAAGATGAATAATTAGCCGTGGTGATTCCATTGACAGGTTAAGAGAAATTTTCATTGAGGGCAAAGTAGACGTTTCTCTATTTTTATAGGAGGAATGAATCTAGACAAGGTTTCTAGTCTATTTAATCCCCAAATCTCTTAATTTTCCTCATTCATTCACTAATCATCCATCCAAAAAATCTTGTCTCTACAAAAGGTTCTCTAGACCTCCATTGAAGACCTAGCAAGAATCTTCTTAAATTCTCTATTGATCTTCAAGTTCTTCTTCAAGTTTTCTTCATAATTTGTATTTAAGGTATGTGGGATTCATCCATAGGTACCTTTAACCCATGGATCCCAAATAATTTCTTAAATCTTCCATGAGTTTCAATTAAAACTTTGAATCTTCTTAATTTCAACTTCAATTGCATGAGCTATGTTGTATCTTGTGAATTCAAATCTATTTTGGCATAAATTGATTGGTAATTGATTGGTATTGGTAGATATTTCATATATATTTATTATATTGTTAATTAGGGCTTATGATATCATTATAAGGGATGAAAACTCATGAAAAATGATGAAAAATATAGGAATTTGCTGGAAAAACACTGGGGAGGCGTGCCACTATCGCGTCAAGAATGTTTCTCTCTATTTGCCTTTTTGTGATACGCGCCACTATAGTACTTTTAGAGGATCCCAGTGGCTTACACCTTGGCGTGGTGCACCACTATAGCGCCATCGCCCAGTTTTCCATAAAACGCATTCATCAAATGCGACATATGTGATAAAATTCTTTTATTTTGTTTTGTTGATCTTACTTCTCATCAACTACTCTTTTTGAAGTGCATGAATTACATTTCATTTATGATTTAACCTCTCAACTAAGCATGAATTACTCCTTCATTACATGAACTTACTTTCAAGCATGACTATTCAAGTATATTTCAAATTATGCTTTCCTTATGCAAATTATGGAAAAGGTGAGTTAGGGCCCTATGTGGTGACTTAAGGCCTAATGATATGAATTATTTATGCATGATTTGTAATGTGAAAGAAAAAATATTCACATTGCACTTAAGTTATGAAATCAGCTACTCTATGAATTTTAAACCTATGATCATGTCTATGATATATTAACTGTGATTACTTTGCTACATATGTATTCCATGGGATTTGACTTAGCACTGAGTAGAAAGGAGGTGGGGGCCCTACCAAAAGCCTTAGTAGAAGCCTCATATCCCATAAATTATGTGCCATCGTAGGTTGCCTTATGGCTTAGCTAGTGGATCTACATATAGCGTATATATGACCTGTCTAGCGGGGTAGAGTCTACCTTGGAAAGTAGATTCCCCTTTTTTCGGTGTAGGGGTAACATCGGGATTCCATGTTATAACTTGCATGTTCATATTATCGGTTATGGTCCTCATTTTTGCCAAATGTACTCCGGCCAAGGGTCTTCTAATGCTACTACTCCAAGGTTTGACAAATATAGGGTGTACAACCCTAAAACTCAAGGAGGTGCTCCTATAGTCCAAGTTACTCCGGCTTGCAATAAGTTTGATAGAAACCACAAGGATGAATGTCTAGCCAGGTTGAATATGTGCTATCGATGTGGTAAGATGGGTCATCATGCTAAGGAATGCAGGGTCAGAGATGGTCATTCTCAAGGCCAAGTTGCTCAAAGTGGCCATGGGAAGTCAAAGGGTGGTCAATGCAATAATAGGTTTTATGACCTCCATGGTAAGCAAGAGGTAGAGGAGACTCCTGATGTTGTTACTAGTATGTTACGGGTCTTTTATTATGATGTTTATGCTTTGCTTAATCCGGGTGCAAATTTATCTTTTGTTTTCCCTTATGTGGCCATGAGGTTTGATGTTAGTCCTGAGACATTGTTAGAGCCTTTCTCTATTTATACTCACGTAGGTGAGTCAGTTGTGGCTAAAAGAGTCTATAGAAGTTGTCTGATTACAATTTTCCATAAATTTACTCTATGTGACCTAGTTGAGCTTGAGATGACCGATTTTGATGTTATCCTTGGTATAGATTGGCGATATGCATGTTATGCTTCTATTGATTCTAGAACCCGAGTGGTTAAGTTTCAATTCCTGAATGAGCCAGTCCTAGAATGGAAGGGTAGTAACTCCGTGATTAAAGGTCAATTTATTTAGTGCCTTAAAACTCGAAAGATGATTTCCAAGGGTTGTATTTATCATATTGTAAGGGTTATGGATGAGAATTCTGAATTGATTTTGGTATATACCTTCTTCCGAATACTCAACCTATTTTTATTCCTCCTTACCTGATAGCTCTGGTAGAATTAAAGGAGTTGAAGATCAATTGAAGGACTTGTTAGATAATGGGTTCATTAGGCCAAGTATTTCTCCATGGGGTGCTCCTGTATTATTTGTTAGAAAGAAGGATGGTTCACTGTGTATGTGCATTGATTATCAGCAATTGAATAAGGTAACCATCAAGAATAAGTATCCAATTCCGAGAATAGATGACTTGGTTGATCAATTGAAAAGGGGAAAGCTACTTCTCCAAAATAGACCTCAGTGGTATTATCACCGATTGAGGGTGAGAGAGTGTGACACTCCCAAAATGGCATTTCAGATGAGATATGGCCATTATGAGCTTCTAGTCATGTTGTTTGGTTTGACCAATGCTCCCGCAACTTTCATGGACTTAATGAATAGGGTGTTCAAGCAATACCTAGATATGTTCATGATTGTACTCATCGATAATATTTTGGTTTACTCTCAGAATGAGGAGGAGCATGCAAGTCACTTAAAGATTGTGTTGCAAACTCTAACAGACAAACAACTATTTACAAAGTTCAACAAATGTGTTTTTTGGTTAAGGGAGGTGGACTTCCTTGGTCACATTGTCACCGGTAAAGGGATTATGGTTTATCCTAAGAAAATCAAAGCGGTTAAGAAATGGCCTAGACCATTATCTCTTTCGGATATTAGGAGTTTCTTAGGCCTAGTCAGATACTATAAGATATTTATGGAAGGGTTTTCATCAATCTCGTCACCTTTGATCAAGTTTACTCAAAAGAAGGTGAAGTTTCAATGGTCGGAAGCGTGTGTAAAGAGTTTTCAAGAATTGAAGGATCATCTCACTACCGCTCCTATCTTGACCTTGTCGAAAGGGTCCGATAGTTTTGTTGTATATTATGATGCCTCAAGGGTTGGTCTTGGTTGTTTATTGATACAACATGGTAACATAATAGCCTATACTTCTAGAAAACTTAAGGTGTATGAACGGAACTATCCAACCCATGATATTGTACTAGCGGCGGTTTTGTTTGCCTTGAAGATTTAGAGAAACTACCTTTATGGTGTCTATGTAGATTTGTTCACTGATCATAAGAGTTTACAATATGTGTTTAAAAAAACCTTGAACCTTCGGTAAAGGAGATGGCTTGACTTGTTTAAAGATTATGATATGAGTGTGTTGTATCATCCGGGCTAGGCAAATGTGGTTACCGATGCACTAAGTAGATTTTCCATGAGTAATATGGTACATGTTCAAGAAGATAAGAAAGAATTGATTAAAGATGTTCATAGGTTGGCACGTTTAGGGGTGCATTTGGTTGATTCCAATGATGGAGGTGTTCTTGTTCATAATGGTTCGGAATCGTCTCTTGTAGCGGATGTCAAGGCCAAGCAAGACCAAGATCCATTTTTTGTTGAGTTAAAGAAGTCGGTTACCGAAAACGCCATTGAGGATTTCTCCTAAGGGGGATATGGTGTGCTATGTTACCGAGGTCGTTTGTGTGTACCTAATGTTGATGGATTGAGAGAGTTGATATTTAATGAGGCCCATAGATCCCAATACTCAATTTATCTAGGGTTCACCAAGATGTATCGTGACTTGAAAGAAGTGTATTGGTGGAATGGAATGAAGAAGGACATAGAGAAGTTTGTAGCTACGTGTCCAAATTGACAATAAGGTAAAGTTGAGCATCAAAGACTGGGATGTCTAGCCTAAGACATTGATATTCCTACTTGGAAGTGGGAAGATGTGAATATGGATTTCATAATGGGTTTGCCTCATACTAAGAAGCAACATGATTCCATTTGGGTTGTTGTAGATCGGATGACCAAGTCGACTCATTTTCTACACATTTTTGGAAGTCGTTTCAAAAGAGTCTTGGTACAAAGGTTAAATTAAGTACCACTTTTCATCCTCAAACTGATGATCAAGCTAAAAGAACAATCCAAACTTTAGAGGATATGTTAAAGGTGTGTGTTATCGATTTAAAGAAAGTTGGGATGAACATTTTCCATTGATTGAGTTTTTCTATAATAATAGTTATCACTCTAGCATCCAAATGGCTCATTTCGAAGCATTGTATGGGAGGAGATATAGATCCATGGTGGGATGGTTTGAAGTTGGTGAGATGGCCTTGATTGGTCCATATTTGGTTATAAAGTCCTAATTCGTTGTTAGTAAAAGAGAGATTGAATTTGAAGTGGATGATTGGGTCTATTTGAAGGTTTCACACATGAAGGGTGTAATGCATTTTGGCAAGAAAGGGAAATTGAGTCCTCGATATGTTGGACCTTACAAGATATTGAGACGTGTTGGAAAAGTGGCTTATGAGTTAGATTTTCCATTTGATTTAGCTATGGTTCACCCGATATTTCATGTGTCTATGTTGAGGAAGTTCGTGGGTGATCCAAACTCCATTGTTCCCTAGAAAGATGTAAGTGTTGAGGAGAATTTGAATTATGAGGAAGTTCTGGTGGAAATCTTAAACCGGCAAGTTAAGAAGTTAAGAAACAAATAAGTTGTGTCCGTCAAAGTGTTATGGAGGAATCAACAAGTAGAAAGTGCTACTTGGAAAGCAGAGGCGGATATGATCAAACGATGCCCGTACCTCATTCCCTCTACTCAAGCCTAAAGTAGTAAGTTGTTCCTATTCAAGCTAATTGAACTCTTACGTATTCAGTTCCTCTTATGTCATTCATATGCATGCATGTTCATGAAAAAGTTGATTTTTAAGTCATGATTTTATGTTAAGTTGAAGTTTTCATGTTCCATGCATTATAAGATGTCATCATGTTTATGTTGGGTAGCTAGTCCCCTTTTCGAGTCTTTCCTATGATAAGTTAATCTCATTCTAGGACGAATGTTTTCAAGGGGGAGATATTGTAAGAACCCACAAGTCAGAAAGTTGGAACCAAGGAGAAAATTCCCAAATCTTGAGCTAAACCCAAATTTACGACTGTCTCTATGAACAGTAGAAGTTTACACAACCCGTAGAAATGAATCGTTGAGGGAGTCTTTATTGTTAGTCATGACCAATCCTAAAAGGAGGTCCTACGACTCACTGTTATGACCCGTTCTAACCCAGACGACCCATCGACACAACTCATAGGAAAACTTCAGAGCCAAGTTTCAAGGGTCCCTCGGGGTCAAGTCTACGACTTGACAAGTTGACCCGTAAGAACTATTACGAGTTGTAGAAACAACTCATAACTAATGTTCTGAGACTCGCAAATTTTTAGGTTTTTGGGACCTGAAGGACAAGCCAACAAGATGAACCATAGACAAGATAACGGGTCGTAAACCTTACCCGTTCTAAAACTTTAGAGACTCGAATTTCAGACCTTTTCTCAGACCTGCAAGACGATTTATTTAATGACTCGACGTTACTAAAATGACCCATAGAAAGGGATACGTAGGGTCAACTTTCAGATTTTAATGAAAGGCAATTGTGTATTTTCCCAAGTTCGGCTCAATAAACCTAGACACTTTTATGGACAAGTTCAAAGTCTATAACTATTCAATTCTTTAAATTCCCCTCTTATTCAATTTATTATCCTAAATTTTCTAAGGCAAGAACAAAGTCTCTCAAGGTTTCATCTTCAAGCTAAAGCTAGAGTTTCCAGATTTCTACAAGGTTTCTTCTTCAATTCTTATTGAATTCTAGAAAAGAATGTGGGGATTCATTCATGGTCTCTTTTCACCCATGAAATCCCAAAGATTCCTCAAATTTTCATTCAATTTTCAATTAATTATGAAACCTAGTTTTGATGAATTACATTGGGCTGGTTTGATTTCATTTTTAAATATTATCAATGATATTTATATGCATGTTCTCATATGAATTACATGATTTCAAGTTGAATTACAGATGACCATGTATAAAGCTATATTTTCAAGTTATCATTATGAAGTTAAGATGATTTTACGAGTTGATCATGAGTTAAATGATTTTCAATAAAAAATTTATATGAGTTAAAGTTGAGATTCGTGATTCTAAAGTTAATGTTATGATGATGATCAGAGTTAAGATCAAAAAATATTTTAAAGATGGTGATAAGGACAATTCGCACCGAAGTTATAGATTCTTATGAATCACCAAGTAGATGAGTTATTCCTAATATGTTCTAAAGATGGATTGATAGGCAATTACTATCTTTCCCTAATATGATATGATCATGTTTGTGAGTTTCTATTAGGATATTAACTAAGCACCGAGAGGGCTTCTATGTGGTGTTCATTCCAGTAACGTAGTTAGTTACCCAAGGGAATCCTAGTAGCAACCTAAAGTCCCAAACTACATTGCCCACGTAGGTTGCCTTCATGGCCTATCTAGTAGATCCACATAGCCCGATTGAATTGTTACTTTTGGAGTATGTCCTGGCAACCTATTTCGATGCAGGAGTCATTGGCCTGTATCGATGCAAGAGTTATTGGATTCTATGTAATAGATTGCATGGTCTTAGTTGTCGGTTAAAGGTCCTATCCCACATAAGTTGGAGTTAAGTATGTGATGTCAAGTTATGAGTTTATGATGAAGTTCTTATGATATGCATTGACCATGAGTTTCTTATGTTTTAAATTTCTTTTAAGCTATACTCAAGTTCATTATGATTGGTCTTGCATTTTATGGCATATTGATTATATTCTTTTACTTGTTGATACGTACCTCACATACTTAGTACATTCAAACATACTAATGTATATTTTGCCTACATTGTCTCAAAATGTAGGGACAGATGACACTCACGATCATCCTACTCATGGCTAGAGATTTCTTTAGATTTCAAAAATGTTGGTGAGTCCTCATTCTACCGAGGATAGGACTTTTATTCATGTTACTGTTGTTTTTCACTTTCTTTTATTGTAAGGGTGAGGTACGAGCTTGTTCTAATCTCCCATCAAAGAATAGACTAGAGGCATGTTTAGACGATACTCGTTGGTGTAGTCCAGATTAGATATTTATAGAGTTGATTTCCCTTAGTACCATTCCCTGCTTAATGATTACTTGCGCTCATATTTATATTATTCTTACCTTATATATGTGATGTATACTAATATGGCTTATGGTTGGGGTCCCTCGCATTCCGATCGTCGTGTTATGACTAGGTCGTAGGTTGGGTCAGGACAGAGATGAGAAAGAACCTAGCAATAGACCGCTTAATGGCCCAATTATGGAAGACCATCAAGGTTATATTCCATTGTGTCTCCCCCCAGTGGGAGCTTCCCAGCCTTACATCGGAGGAATTTGTAGAGTTTCCTCACCTAAAAGAGGCTTGGTCAGATAAGCACACTCTAGTGAATCTTCCATCCGACTAGGATATCCTCTCCCCTTTAATTGCTTAGAATATACTAAACTTGTTTTTGGGTTGCCCCGTTTGGGCATGTAACAAATACTGCTCCTATTACCTTCTTGCTTTTCTGGTTTTATAAGCATGTGGATGCTAAATTTTTAATTCCTTTAGTCATAAATGAATTCTAGGTTGTCTTTAATTCTATTTCTACTGCTATGCATTGATCTGAATGCGAGACTTAATGATTAAAAGTCTTGAAAATGACATGGTGGAACATGGAAAAATAGAGGAGACAATACTGAGATTTTGTCTTGCCATCTCCGGCTATGGCAGAACAATCCTCGCAATAGCGGGAAGTGCTACAAAGGGATCATCCCGCTATGGCATCCCAGATAAAGTCAGTTCCAGGGATCTAATTCCCTGCGAGGTCTTATCCTTTTTTCCCAGTTTTTGAGATTGCTATTGACCTCTAGGGTTGCAATAAAGTTCGAGACTAAATTCCCTGGCTAAACTCGGCAGATTTCACCCCCAGATCTAATCCAACAATGTACACATAAGAAATTGCATCACTATAATCTGAAAACAACCATGTACACCCCAGGAAGTTATTCATCACATCATATAACTCATCTGAAATCCATTTATTAATCATATTGTAGTTTATCACTAGACCATCGCACATAATTAAGCATGACCCTTTTTCTGACCACAAATTCACTAAAGCCCAAGCAATCATATCTCACATAATTTCAAGTATGCAGACAAATGAACTTCACGCATTGAAAGCTGTTCAAACCACTATTATGGACATACTCAAACCTCATCATTCAGGCAACTACACTTGACGTACGGGCAGATATAAGGCAACACTATGCACCTAATAACGACTTCAATATATGTTAAGTGTTGTCACTTGATCTTGATCTTGTTGGTTGCCACCTGTTAAGTGTTATGGTTGATTTTCTGCTATTACTTTATGTATATTGATTTTTATTTTGTGTCGGTCGATAATACCTACTTAGTGCATGTTGTTCTGTACTGACCCCTACTTGTATTTATTTTTGTTTTATTTTATGGAATGCAGCGAGTGTTTCATCAATTTCGACTCGACCTCAACTCTAGTCAGTATCCTGCATGTCAAGTTCCTGGGTGAGCTATTCCTTCTAGCTCGTGTTGGATTCTCTCAGTCATGACATGATGTCCTTAGTTTTTGAACAAAAACTATGTTATTTATTTTATTCTAGTATTTGATATTTCCAGACTTAGTATTTGAGAATTAAATTTCCTTGATGTGATGACTTTCAGGTTTTTGGAATGATATATAATAGAACCTAGTGGATTTTCGTTTCTTACTTTCATAACTTGGGCTTTCGCATTATTATAGTATTCCATAAGTTGAACCACTAACATAAGTTGGGTTTGTAGCGTTGGTTTACCCACCTAGGAGGATAAGTGTTGGTGCCACTCATGGCCCATTTTGGGTCATGACATTTAGGGTCCGAAATCCTTAATTTAAAGTCAAAATCATAATATAATGGATGGGTAATGTAGATTTTAGGTTAAGAATGATTACCCAATAAAATACCCTTGAAAATTCACTCCAAAAATCACCTAATCGAGTTCCCAAAGTTTGAAAATGGAGAAATTGGCCAAAACCCAGTCTAAACCCTCTCAGATCTCCTAAAAGTGACATAAGAGTCGCTTTTGCAACCATCGCTTTTGCGACAGCATGGTTTCTTTTGAGAAGCCCAAAAAAAATCCTCTTCTTTGCTTTTGCAAAGGGTTATGCTGAAGTGGAGGTCACTAAAGCGACACCACCTTCGCAAAAGCAAGTCACTAGATATCAGCAATATAAATTCCATAAAAATTCACCAAGTCTCTTAATGGACCCTCGTAATTCATTTAAAATCCCATACATAAATTATATATGCTACCATACTAAATTTGATGTTTTGTACTCAATGAAACCATCAAAATTTTGAATTTGACGTCTCCTTGACCCAAACTCCAAAAGATCACAACCAAACTAACACTAAGACTCAAACAGACCAAGACGCCCTCGGAGCTTTCGAAAAATACACAGGAACTCTTTATATACCTAAATATTAAAATCCTCCCTTGAAGTTAAAGTAGTCTTCACAATTCAATTCAACCATCTGAACTGTGAATGTTGACCAAAGTAAGCTCTTAACTCAAAACTCAATCATTTCCAACTTAGGACCTCAAATCCTTGATATAACCCTGAATTTGATTCTGTCAACGCTTTTAGATTAAATTACACATTTCAGAGTTTATGGAACCAATAAAATTCTATTTCGAGGCTCAAAACTCCAAATGACGCTGAAAACCACTATTTAACAACTTAAGCCTTCAAAACTCAAATCTTTCCAAAAATCCTAACTTTTCAATGAATTTCCCAAAACCAACTTTGAATGCTAATCAAATGTGACTCGAAGCAACTATCGAAAGGGGTAAAGTGATCATTACAAAAATCTAGGATGCAAAACTAGGTGACAAGAGTAGCAAAACATGAATAACAAAAAACAATTAACTTGAGAATTTGTTCATTGAGCAGGTTCCATGTAATGCCTCTAGGCTCCGGTCTTGCTGATCATCGATACTTTACATGATATGTTGTAATTTCAAGGCTTTTAACTCTAAAAGAAAAAGAGAGCCTCGTGAGGAAGATGGGTTCTACAGTTTCATTGTACATATTTATCAAGGAAATGCATCATTGTTTACATTTTCCCATTCTTGTTTTTGACAACAGACAATTATGCTAGTATTAATTTTTTACTTCTTGCTAATGCTATTAGCTTTGGAAAAAAGACTTGCTTTCTTATTTCTTAAAAGATCAACACCTCTTGAGTGGTTGAAAATTTTGCCTAAAATGTTCTAAAGGTGTGTAAGAAAAACACAAAAAAGAGTAAAACAAGTACTTGCTTCAAAATTATTTCATTTGATTTGATCTTCCAACAACTGAATGCTTATATTTGATCAAGGTTTATTTCCTAAGGTACTGAAGTATCTGAAAAATGAGCATGGATATCAATTTTCCAATTATAAATGTGTAACGATCTACCCATCGTTATTAGAATGGACACCTCATGAAGAACGCCAAAATTTTAAAATACATTGCCAATTTAAATTGGGATGAAATGATGAATATTTTGGAATTTGAAACTTGTCCAAGCTAATGTCATTCTGCCATAACTGGATTATTTCCACTATGCCAACACCACTATAACAGTGTGTTTGCCTCTATAGCGGGGTTAGCAGGACAGACTTTTGGAAATGCAAATTTTTTTATTTTTCCTCTTCTCCTTCAGTGGTAAATTAGACGAGAGTTACCCTAAAAACCCTCAAAAAATGATCAAAGCCTAGGAACTTAGGAGAGGAGGGATTCTAGCAGAAGAAGGTCAAAAACCCACAAATTTTAG
Source organism: Solanum dulcamara (assembly GCF_947179165.1). Classification (NCBI taxonomy): domain Eukaryota; kingdom Viridiplantae; phylum Streptophyta; class Magnoliopsida; order Solanales; family Solanaceae; genus Solanum; species Solanum dulcamara. The sequence goes on from NC_077245.1 coordinate 68,422,142, forward strand.
GCCTACACCAATCAAACTTTGCCTCTATGTAACCAAAAACTCATAAATAAGAATTCCACAGTAGTTGTTTGGCACCCAGGTAGACTAGGTTTTCTCAACTGAGTAGTTAGACATGTCTTTACTTATATAATATCTTGTAAATTATGGAGAGATTGTATGCATGGGTGTTTGGGAACAGAGTGTAGATTGTTGAATATGTAGTTAGTTGTGGTTTAGGCCAATGATGATTTTGACTATTTATTTATTGGCATCATAGTGTTTGTTGGGTGTTATTTTGGGAAAGGTAATGGTGGAAAACCAAATTATTATCAGGAATTACTCGGGGAAGGGAATTTCCTCAAGTAGGTGATGGTTGTTGATTTTTCGTTTATGTTACATGTGATTTTCAATTGTTTACTTAGTATTGTATGTATGATATATGATTCGAAAAAAGGAAAGAACCTGATTTGAAATGAAAAATATTGTCAATTGCCTGCAATGAATGTCTTTACTTGGGTGTACAGGTTTGATTGTTGTTTATTGTGGTTGTGATTGTGATGTGTGTTTGATGGTTGGATCGAATAGTATGCTGGTACATACTAATAGTTGTATCGGTTACCACACTAGTACACATTAATAATTGGATTAGGTTCTACGCCATTACACTAACTAATGGTTGTCTCAAGTACCACATCCAATACACTAATCATTGTGTGTGGGTTCCATGAGAGAACCAATTTTGACTTTTGTGGTTGTAGTTGTTCCATGTTATTGCACATATCAATTCATGGAAAGGACTGGAGCCCGGGCTTTGCTAAAATTATGATTAAAATTATACCTTATTTGTTTTACTAGGTTGTGGTTACTTGATCACATTTTGTATAAATGAAGCATTGCTAATTCGAGATGTTGACCAGTGGTTGGCTTATTCACTTAGCTTGCACCGTATAGTCAGTCTGGGTGGTCTAGGAGATATCTCATAAGGAGAATTTGAGTCAAGAGGACTAGGAGTCTTGAAGATGGTGTACTAAATTGGTCAAGGGACAAGGTGTGGAAATAAGAGATGGAGGGAGAGAATATATAGGTTAACAAAGTTAGTGGTGGACTTGTGATCAGGAATAGATTCAGTAGAGGAATTCTAGTATCGGTAGAGTGAGTGGTTCGGGAATTCTCTACGAATAGAAGTTTTAGGATTGGAAAGCCTTGGTGTATTATAAAGGGCGGGAGTAGAAAAGCCTTACCATGATAAGAGAGTGGGATGATAAATGATAGAGTAGGTAGCAGAAGAAGATAGGAAGCTAGGATCAAAGTGTACTTGTTATGGGTGGTGTATCCGGTATAGTAAAGACATAGTGACTAGAATCGGAGGGCATAGTTATTGTATTGCATGTTTTCTTTCTGACTATATGCACGATATTAAGTGGTGGAGATGGGTTGTCGATGATGCCTACAAGTACATGTTTGTGCTGATACTATTGTTGCTATGCCACTTGGCATAATCTAAGTACAAGATAAATAATGTTTCTTAGAAGAAGGTGGTGATGATCTTCGACAGCTTTCATTCCTCTTCGTTGTGGTGGAAGTTATCCATTTTATGTATGTCTTTTATCCTTAGAAGCTCATGTAGTTGTTTAGACTAGTTCCTTGAGGGAAGTTTCTTGGAACTTCTTAAAGAAGGTTTTATTGTTCTTTTAAAGTATTGATTGTATTTTTCAAGGTTAAAATAAAGGTTAATGATGGTGTTTTAACTTATTCCGCATAACCCATTTAAAATTGAGTGGTAAATATTCTCCTATATAGGTGTTAGAGTAGGTGTCCACATGTCCCAATGAGTCAGGTCATGACAAAATACCAACTCCCTTGAAAGGGGTATGTCATCTATTTAAAAAGCTAACTATAATAGAAGTAGTGCTAGTAGAAGGCATATTTATAGTAGCAAAAGGAGTAGTGTACGCTGACTATGAAAAAACTTAGATCCTAGGCTATTGTTTTTACGTAGGTAAGGATTTTCCGGGATATCTTCCTGTAGTATATCCATCACAAAATTAGGAGGCTGGTCAAAAACCTATGGTGAACATCTTGTGTTTGTACTGATAGTGCCAGCATGCCCCTAATTTGTCAACCAAAAAGATCTACTCCCTATAAATGGGGTGAACTACTGTATTATTCATCAAAGTTATCAAACACATGCAGTCATAATAAATGTGTGAGTATGGATTATTAGACGACGCAAGATCCTATCTTATCTACAATGAATCAATCTCAATATGTAAAGGTAAAGAGGAAATATTTATGAGCAAGAATGTCACACCCTAAAAGGATACCCTAAGCATGGCTGACACTCAGAGACCATTTCTGGCCCCAAGCGAATCACTCGGTCCAATCACTCATTCAATCATATCAGTGGAAGACTTAATAAAACTCAAAAGAGGCGCTTGGGTGGGCTAACAACTCCATAACTCAAATAAGGAATAAATTTTAAAGCTAAGTTAATCTCATAGATAATAGTCTCAAAATTCTCAAGGTATAGAGTAGCTCAACCTCATAACTCAATACAAAAATATGGTTTAAAATAGACTCTAAAAGTATCATTCTAACTCAAATCTGACTTTGTCTGTGAAGGCTTTATCCACTATCCATAAGGTGTCGAGAAACATCCACAGCTACATCAAAAAGGACATACTCAAAAATAATAGCTAAAATAAATATGATCCCTCCAGAAGTAAGGAGGTCTCACCACTATAAGGAAGGGAAAGACCTTCAATGAAGCGCCTGTTGATGATTTCATGATGCAGGCCAAATGGTGTGAGTACATGAAATATATGAGTATGTAAAATAACTGAAGAAAATATGATTCAACAAACTCCACAACAAGTAACTCAACTAAAAAGACTCAACTCAAGGGATTCAACTCAAAGGTAACTCGAATCAACTCAAATAATATGCAAGTTTCTAGTAAACAATGCTTTGAAAGTAGACTCAATGTTATGTAACTCAACCAAATCAAACCATTCATTTTAGGGGAGTTTTTCTAATCAATAATTCTTTACATTGCCGTTGTCGTAGCCATCCAATACCATGCCATGGTAAGGGACGATCAACCTCATTGGATCCATAATCAATCAAAGTCCATCATTTTGGGATTTGAGAGGCATGACCTCTATCCTACGTTGTCTATGTAGTTTATGGGGTTCGAGTTGCTATTTATTATTATCTGAATCAATTCTCAATACTACTCCCAAAAGACTCAATATGTTCATATATTCAATCAATAGTTATGATCAATCAATTCATTTAGTCTCATTGGGCTCTCATCAAATTCAACTCATCTTAACCATCAAACTCTTTTATTTAAAACATGCTTTCGACTCATTCATAACTACTCAAAACACTATCTCAAATCAATCATTTAACTCAATACTAAACTCATTTAGACTCAATACTCATGCTCTTTCAAACCTCAATCAAATATTCATAAACTTGATTTAAAAATCAAAATTCATTAAATGCATGAAAATCTTCTCCTGATCTCAAACTAAATACATATAATGCAACAATCATCAACTCAGTTGGGGTTCATGGGAAGGAAATCATGAACGGTTAATTAAGAACTTAAATCATAAGAATCAACATGATATATTCATGCATACATACATATACATATATATATATATATATATATGTATGTATATATATATATATATACATATATATATATATACATGTAGAACTCGATAAGGAATTACATAAATAATTCAAGAACTCAGTCAAACAGGATTAGAACTCAAACTAAATCTCAATTCTGATGAATGGAATATGTAGGGCACATGGATGAACACATACCAGCGTTATGATTAGCCTTACATACCTGAAAATTGAAGAAACGATCGAGACTTGAAGGAATCGCTTGAAAACCCTAGAACCTTAGCTTTATTTCTTCTCTCCAATCACTTCTCACAAGAAAGTACAAGTGTGAATGAGAGGAAAACCCAATTGGATAAGTTAAGGGACTGATCTTTGGTCCTTAAACATGCAAGATTCGGTTGGAGAAAAGTGGAAAAAGATCAAAATTCCCTTTATTAAACATAGTCGGGCACCCCTCAAGGATGGCCATCATAGCCTATGAAACCCACCAAGGTCTGTGGTGATACCCGTGATCTTGGACTTGAGCTGGTTCAAGAGGGGTCGACTTCACAGAGGTCACCATGGTCCTTGAAGGTCACTACAGATTGTGGAGCCCATCATTGTTGTCCCTCAACTTATGGAGTTTTGGAGGTCAACTTAACGGAAGGGACTATGGTTCATGGTGCTCACTACGAGCTATGGTCCCTTTTGTGAAATTCTCCCCTAACTCTTGTCTGCTATACGACCTTTCCCCCCCATACGGACCATGAAGAGGCATATGGTCCGTGGTGGGTCTCGTGGTCCTTGCCTGATGAAATTTCTAGATCAGTTCAGAGTTGGTTTAGGCTAGGAACTTCAGGGGTGTTACAAAGAAGGAGACCTTGAGTAGAGCTCGTAGCCGACAATAGTAATAAGCACACAAGGGATTGTTCTATTATAGCCTAGAAATCCAACTACTATTAGCATTTCTAAAAGCTCCACCAATGCAACATATATTCCCAACCTGACGAACAGTTCCACCATGTTAATCTTTATGGTAGGGGATATAGGAGGATACTATTTAATATAAGCAAGATGTTGATGAACAAGAGGACTCCAATATGATGCTAGGTACCAGAATTTGGAGCTTGATTGCAGAGGTGTGAGAAGTTGATAATATTATTTTGATTGTTAAAGACATTCTTGTTACGAGTGCACAAAATTCATTACATCATTATTCTAGTCTTGTCATGACCCAAACTACCGGGCAGTGCGGGCACCAACTCCAAGGCCTAGATAGGAGAACTCTTACACCCATTCTGAAAAAAAGTAATATGGAATAAAAAAAATATTTCACTAGTTTTAACAGTAAAGAAGATCTCAACCTTGATTAAAATATTACACCTTTACAAGTTAAAGAAAAGCTTCTTTTAAAACACCAACACAACCCTCCCAAGAAACTAGTCTAAACAAGTACAAGAGCTTTAAAATATAAGGTTTAGATAATAAATAGAGACATAACTCGCACTATAAGGAAGGAAGAGTAGAAGTTGTCGGAGATCACCATCGTCTTCACCTATGAAACATCACTGACCCTATAACTACACTATGTCAAGTGACATAGCAAGAGTACTATCAGTACAAATAATACATATTGGTAAGCATCATCAGTCAACCCGAGTCCCACCACATAATATAGGGTAATCAACAAGAAAAAAGAATGCAACTAAGAAATTTCATCACCACAATTACCCTAGTTACCACTAGCCATTTTGAACATGGCCCTTGTCTTATTCTTCTGCGCAGTTTGATATTTATCATACCTCTCCCATGACCTTCCAATTATTTTCAAGCCTATATATCCGATCATAGAATGATCCTTTTATCCCATCGAGGAGTTTCATACGTACAAGCCATGCCTAACTCTATCTAACCACCATTATCACAAGCAACCGTAGGACCACCACATAATCGACCTCTAAGTTACCCAAATTCCAAGCTCACAACATATGAAATTCCATCCACTTAATCAAACATGATATAGCAAGGAACCAATATATATAATCACATCACATTTATGCCTACTATTAGATCATTATATAGGTAAACATGCTCAATCACAATTAAATAGTCAAGTAATGGTTCTATATGCAATACTTGTGAAGTAGTTAACAAACATATATAACAACTATTCCCTGAGTATGTGTTACACAAGTACTTCACATGGCCAGTTACATAAACACACACATATATATGTATGTCCATGTTTGCACATAACCACAGACCAGTAATGGACCCTCGTATAGACATGCTTTTGTTCTTAAGAATTTCCAACTATTTTATAAGGAGTACTTAAATTATCAATGAAGAACTAATCACCTACTCCTAGTCACCAAGAAGTCATACCTACATAACTCACTCCTGGTCTAGGAAATAACAAAAATTTATTCAGCCACCAATACTCCTTGCTCGAAGATCTAGACATGAAAGCTCCTGCTAGTCTACAATACAATATATAAAGAGAAATAGGTCTACAACCCCTCAGTTAAGAAAACCTAGCCTACCAGGGCTCCAAGCACCTGTTGAAGAAGTCCAATTTCTAACTTCCAGGAGGCAAAATGATAGAGGCCTATAATTTGTAGGTTATATCCTTTCTTGTGCTAATATACCTTCTCTCCCTTCTTCCCAATTCTAGAGTACTTTTTGAAGGTTTTTAGGGTGACCTCCATTTATTTTACCACTAAAGGGAAGAAGAAGAATAAAAGAATTCATGTTTTGGAGTTTCTGCCTCCGATGACCCCGATATTGAGGCCACCCTCTCTATTTGGAGGCACCATTGTGGAAGGAATAATCTATATATGGTGGGATGTATTTGGTTCAGATCGATCTTAATTCATGAATTTTTTGTCCCTTTCTCCCAAATGTTTTTGTATGGAGACCTGTTTTTAAATAATGACGGTTCGGGTCATTAAAATAAATACCAATTTACCCATTGTTCATTCCTGGGCAACCATATGGAGAAGAGGGCATGAGCCGCTCAAAGAATTATTTGAAGCTACGGTGTGACTTCATCACGGCTTAGTAAGAATCACACCCCATCTATTGAATATGGAAGGCTCTTGTTGATAAACAAAGCTAAGAAGTGAAATGAAACCACAAAAATCTTTTTCTGTCCCACCAATTTTGGCCCGCTATAGTGATATTGTTTCACCATAGCAGTGCTGCTACGGCGGGACGATGAGACTAGATAATTGAGAGAGAGAGATGGGTCTCTCTCCATTACTTCTCTACTCACTCAATCTTCTAAATTCTCATTCGATCACTCTATTTCGAACATCGAATCTAAGGTAATAATCTCGCTTCCTACTCCATTTACTTTATTTCATAAATAATGATTATTGCCTGATATAAATTGATTGGTAAAATAGCCTTAGGTTGGTTTTCCTTTTGAACTCAAACGGGTTGTTTGATTTGCAGGAATGTTTGCAGCATGGAAACTTCCCTTACGTATACAATGTCCCTAGAACATTTTGAGCGTAAAGATTACAAGAAAATAGGGCCAAAAATAGTGCCAAATTAGTGAGGGGGAAGATAAAAAGTCATCTTGGTGGAAAACTTAGATTCGGGAACTATTTAGGAGTTACAATGCTTGAATCCTCACATATTTAAGTAGTGAGGCCCTTTAGGAACTCTAACCTGAAGTAAATTTGAAAAAACCAGAATTGTTGGGCTAAGGGGTGCCATGGGCGCCTCCTTGAAGTTTCAAACAAGATGAAGGCTTTTATAGAGGGAGATACTATAGTGGGTCACTCCCACTATGATGACACCGCCATAGTGAGACACAGCCCACTATAATGGGAGGTCATGAATTAATGGCCTCCTAAACAGCTTTAGTTGGAAAATTTCCTTTTTCTAACATGGTTCTCGATTTTTTGATGAGTTCTAATGTATATAATCATGTAGTTGTAGGTTTTTACTCACGATGGCAGAGATAAATGATGCAGACTTACCTTTTGTCCTGTTCCCTAATAATACCGATTGGGAAAGATACCACGACTATTAGAAGACAAAATATTTATATGAGAGGGCCTTTCGTATGTTAAGGATTGTAGAAAAGGCACATGTTTTCTATGCTAGGCTGGAGGAGTTGGGCTGGGACTTATAAGTGGAGGCTTCACCCTTTGCATGCTCAGGTTAGGTAAGGAAATTATATACCTTACTTCCCACTGTATGTTAGGATGATCCCAACCCTGATGTATGTATTCGAGGGATAGATTTCCCATTAAGCACCTAATATATAAACACAGTGCTATAGGTACCTCTGATTTCTAATACCGAGTACAATGCTAACCTAAGGGAGACGAATTTGACATGGCTATAGGACACACTGATAGAAAAGGAGTTTTGGGATCAAGTCTACTCAGCCACCAATGATATACTGCCTACGGACCCTCTCTATTACCATCTTTTGCCAAGCCAGCCTCTTCCAAGGAGAAAAAGAAAAGGAAGGCGGGTGAGACCGGCAGCAACATAAGAGGATGAGGAGGAGACGGACAATGATGAGGATGTTAATGCTCCTCTATCCTAGACACAACACCTATTTTTCGACTGTCTCATGTAGGAGGACTTGGCCAACGTCTGGAAATCTATGAGAGGCACCTATGTTGGAGCTAGTTCCCAGGAGAACAAGATGCTACATAGAGAGATCGCTTGGGAGAAGAGGAAAAACCTACTGATAGACCGCATAATGCCCCGATTATGGAAGACCATCAAGGTTATCTTCTATTGCTTCACCCCTAGCAGAATTTTTCCATCCTTACGTTGGATGACTTCATAGAGTTTCCCTACCTGAAAGAAGTTAAATTAGGTGAGCACGCCCTAGGGGATCTCCCATTTGACCAGGAAATCCCCTCTCCTTTTATTAGTTAGAATATACTGAACTTATTTTTTGGGTTGCCTTGTTTGGGCATGAAACAGACAATGCTTCTATTTCCTTCTTGCTTTTATGGTTTTATAAGCACGTGGATGCTAGCTTTTTAATTCCCTTAGTCATAAATGAATGTTAGGTTATTTTTATTTCTATCTCTAACGTTACAAATTGATTTGAATACAAGACTTAACGATTAAAAATCTCAAAAACAACATGGTGGAATAGGGGAAAAATAGAGGAGACAGGGCTGAGATTCTGTATTGCCTTGTTCTATTATGGCGGAATAATCCATACAATAGCGGGAAGGGCTATAACATGATCATCCTGCTATGGTTTCCCAGATTGAGTCAGTTTTAGGGATCTAATTCCCTATGAGGTATTTCCCCTTTTCCCAGTTCACTAAGAATGCTATTGACCTTTTGGGTTGTAATTAAGTCCGAGACTAAATTCCCTGGCCAAGCTCGGCGGAGTTCACCCCAAGATCGAACCCAACAAGGTACACATAAGAGTTTTTCATCACAATAATCTGGAAAAAAACCATGTACACCCCAGGATGTTATTCATCACATTATATAATTATTAGAAATTCATTCATTAATTACATTGTAGTTTATCACTAGACCACCGCACATAATCAAGCATGACTCTTTTTTGAACCACAAAGTCACCGAATCCTAAGCAATCATACTTCACGTAGTATGCAGGAAAATGCACTTCACATGACAGTTATTCAAACCATACTTCTGTATATAATCACATCTCATTATTTAGGCAAGTACACTTCATACGCTAGCAAATATAAGGCAACATTATGCACCTAATCACGAATTCAAGATATATCTCAAGAAAATAGAATTTATTAACTTAATGCACTTCATGGATGACCATTAGGTGATCAACCATGCTTTAACTTAGTGTCAAGGGACAAATAGCAATTGAAAACTTCTCGATCCTAATTTTTCTTTCTTATGTTCCTTCAGCCGCGACAACTTCATCTGGTTTAATTTGATGAGATACCAATAGGAATCTAGAGATATCAATTAGAATCAACCCATACCACAAGAGACAGACTATACGGAAGGAAAGAAGAAATAGAACGACCTCCTAGAATGCTCTATAGCTTCCCAAAGATTAGATGTGGACATCAACACACCAATCTTAATGAGTTTATTCCATATTTGCTCTTGTACTGGGAGACCGGTTACCTAGACTCTAATATAATTTTTTCACGATCCAACCCATTGGGCCATGCGAGCACCTTTACTAAGACCTAGATACGACAACCTTTACACCTATTTTAAAAATAGGTAATGTGGAATAAACAGAAAAATAATATTTCACCATTTTTAACAATAAAGAAGATCTCAACCATGACTAAAATATAACATCTTTATAATTTTAAAAAAGTTTCTTTTAAAACACTAACACGTCCCTCTCAAAAAACTAGTATAAGTAGGTGCAAGAGCTTCTATGAATAAGATTTAGATAACAAGTGGAGACACAACTCCCACCATAAGGAAGGAAGAGTAAAAGTTGTCGGAGATCACATCATCTTCACCTAAGAAACATTACTGACCCTGCAACTAAACTATGCTAAGTGGCATAGAAAAGTAGTATCAGTACAAACAACACGTACTAGTAGGCATCATAGGTCAAATCGAGTCCTATCACATAATATAAATTAATTGACCAGAAGAAAGCATGCAACTAAGAAAATGCACCACCATAATTACCCTAGTTACCACCAGCCCGCTTGAACTCAACCCTTGTCTTATTTTGCTGCGCACTTTGATATTTATCATACCACTCCCATAACCTTCTAGTGCTCTTCAAGCCTAGCATAAATCTGATCTTATCCTAACCCTTCTAACCCATCAAGGAGTTTCATAAGTACAAGCCATCCCTAAATTTGTGTAACCACCATTATCACAAATAACCATAGGACCAGTACATATTCAATCTCTAAGTCGCCCAAGTTCCAATCTAATAATAAGTCAAAATCCCTCCACTTGATCACCCATAACATATCAAGCCAACAAAATATACATAATCACATCATGGTTATGCCTACTCTTAGATCATTATACAGGTAAACATGCTCAATCACAATTCAATAGTCAAATAATGGTACTCTAATGGAACCCACACCCAAACTGTTAGTGTACCTGCGTGGTACCTGATCCTAATATATTTGGTATACTGGCATGGTACTTGATCCAATTATGAACATAGCACCTATTTCAATAGGTAGTGAATAAGGGTGGTACCCGATTCAAACATGAATTCACATATCAAAATCAAAACCACGATAAATAGGCACACACACTTTCTCAACCAAGTAATACATTCATTACATACAAATTGATAACAAGATGTCATTTTCATTCATGTTCTTTCCTTTTTCTCAAATCATATAATATATATGCAATACTAGTGAAGTAATTAAGAGGCATATATAAAATTTATTCCCTGAGTATGCATTTCATGAGTAATTTAAATGGGAAGTCATGTAAACACACAAAACAAATATACATTTCTCCATGTTTGCACTTAGCCACAGACCAGTAATGGACCCCCTTATAGATACACATTTGTTCTCAAGAATTTCCAACCATTTTAGAAGGAGTTATTCAAATTATCAATCAAGAACTAATCACCTACTTCTAGTCACCAAGAAGTCATATCTACACAAATCACTCCTGCTCAAGGCAATAATAACAATACATTCAACCATCTATATTCCTTGTCTGAAGGCTTAGACATAAATCTTTCATCACTCTATGATACATTATGCAAGGGGAAATAGGTCTATAAGCACTCAGTTAAGAAAACCTAGTCTACCTGGGCGCCAAGCAGCTAAAGAACTCCAGGCCAATTTCTAACTTTCGGGAGGCAAAATGATGGAGGTAGGCCTCACAATCTATGGGTTGTAGATTCCTTCTCTTTTTTCCCCAAGTCTAGAGCAATTTTTTGAGAGTTTTTAGGGTTACCCTCCTCTATTTTACCACTAAAAGGGAGAAAGATAATAAAACAATTTACGTTTCAGAGTTTTTGCCCTCAACAACCCCGCTATGGTAGACACCCTCCCGCTATGGAGGCACTGTGGTGGCAGGACTTATACTGCTATAGAGGGATGGCCCTATTTCAGATAGAGCTTAATTCATGAAATTTCCATCCTTTCACCCCAAATTAGTTATCATGGAGCCCCTTTTTAAATAACGGTGGTTTGGATTGTTACAATTCTATAGGATCAGACAATACTGGACCCTATGGAAAGCTGATTGGAGTAATTTTGATAGTTATTTATTAGCACTGATGCACCCATTGGGAAATATTCATTGAAGGGTCCATTTATGGTGTCACCAGAGGAAACACTAGAGCATACAATACATAAGCCATGAAGTTGAATCTTGAACATTAATGTTGTTGAAATACGAATCATCAAATTAAGTTATTACATTATAATTATCCAAGTTTGTTTACTCAGACAATGCTTAACCCTGTTGAAAGCCAACAGAGTAGTTATGATAGAAATTTAATGGAATTGATGCACCCATTGGGGGATATTAATTGAAGGGTCCATTTATGGAGTCACTAGAGCGGACATTAAGAAGCCATCATTAGTGGAGGCATTAGGTAAGTCATTGTTGTTGTAGGGGATCATATGACATGAGCCCCTCTAAGATCCATTTGTTGAGGTATTGAACAATAAAACCAACATATATAGTGAAATCCAACAGAGTGGGGTCTGGAGCTGATAGAGTATACACAGACCTTACCAGTACCTCTCTCAGGTTAAGAGAGATTATTTTCAAAAGATCCCCAAATCAAAGCAGTAATTAAAACAAACACAGTAGTGGAGAGAAACATGACAACTAATAGGAAATTAGTGTAGAGCATATATACAAGGAACCGTAGCAACAACAACAAAGTGCAATCACCTAAAAATAGATAATATCAAATACTAAATACACCGACTACATGAAAAGGCTAATACTATGATTGATATGGTGCACTATACTACCACCAAGAAAAATACAATTATGAAACCATTAGAGGGAACATTTTTGTAGAAAAAGGAGGAACCCACGAAGAACCATTTGAGGAGGAGTTCTCGAATAAGCCACCAAATGAAACAATTGTTAGGGCCCTTTAGTAGGAGCAGATGAAAGAACTGTAGATTGACCATCGTTCCCTAGAAATATGAGTCAATCCTATGCAAAGAAACACTCAACAACATAGTCATTATGTCCCCATCCAAACAAACACATTTCTCCTCCTCTTAAACCACGACTAGAAAGAAAACATGTTTTTATTGAATCTAAAACTAACAAGGAAGTCTCATACAAGTAAGATAGAAAGGTTTCTTACAAAAGGCTCATGAAATTGGAACATTTTATGTTTTTGAAATGGCTGCGATCATCTATAGTCCTTACCATAATGAACCTATGGTTTAACCAAATCATGAATCTTTAATTAATAGTTTTATAAAGTTTAGGAATCTTCAAACATTGGTTCAATTAAAAACAATAGTGACAAAAGAAGAGTTCACCAAGCAAAGGATTGGAAATGTGGAGGAACAATTGCGAAAGCTAAGGAAGGAAACCACAAACATGATGCATGAAGTGTTGAAGGTATGTCTTTCTCTCAGCACTTCATACATCGTGTTCGATTTTCTTCCTTACTTTACTCAGTTGTTACTCCCTCCAATCTTTTGCTTCGTGAACTCTTCTTTAGTCACCATATTTTTTGATTGAATCAAAATTGAAGATTCCTAAACTTGTAGAAGTATTGATTGCAGCTTCATGATTTGAAAACACCACAAGTTCATTGTGGTAAGGACTATAGATAATCATATCCATTTCAATACCACAAAAATATGCCAAGTTCTTGAGTCTTTTTCAAGAACCCTTTCTACATTTTCTAATATGAGACTTCCTTTTAGTATTACTTTCAACGAAAGAAAATTTTATTTTCTTTCTACCAATGGCTAAAGAGGAGGAGAAATGTGTTCATTTGGGAGTAGGTCAAATGGTTATGTTACTGTTATTGTGTGTTTCTATGCCTAGGATTGGCTCCTATTTATAGGGAAAACTCAGATTTTATAAATTTTTGAATAGGTTGAATTAGAGAATATTATATTATCGGTAGTGACTATTTTGGAATGTAACTAAATGAGGGTGTATTAGATACCAAGTTGGATGTATCATCTTGAAATACATATAGTCAATGGTTTTGGTCTTGTCGTGACCAATTATTTTGAGTCAAACTTTTTATATCAGTCAACGGTTTTGGTATTTTTCTGACCAATATTTTTGAGTCAAATTTTTCATATTAGGAAAATAGTTTAGTGATTTAATCTGAGTAAGTAGTACAGACAAAAGATGGTCATCTAGTAATAACAAATGTGTTTGCTTCCTCATTTTGGTCATCAAAAAAATTGATTTTTTTCTGTATATTTTAATTTATGTATGTACTAAATTAAATATTAAAACAAGCAAACATTTCAAATATTAACTATCTTGAAATATAAATTCTGATAATATTTGAATGTGCATAAATAACAATCAATTTGATGGTTAATGTTTTCTCAAAACCTACAAATAGTTATTGAATTTTAAATAGTCATATGTGTATGATTATAGAGCTATAACGCTTATAGAAGCACATTATAATTTTCTCCAATTTTGGCAGAAAATATATTCTAAGAAATTTTATGCTACTTTCAAATATATTAAAATCAAATCCTCCTTAAATTTATTTTTCTAACTATCTGATACTCACCAATATGTCACTCAACTCACATTGAAAAAAATTCTATATTAGTTGAGGCAAATCAATATAAAATAATTGCACAAAATATTAATCAATGCAATATGTTTACACATAGTGGGGTAGGAAAAGAAAAAATTTACAACCCATAGAGAAGGACCCGCAGACCCCAAGTCCCTTCCCCAGTCGAGTTCTACGAGCCATCTTCACGATTCGTCCTAAGGTCTATGACCCGTAGGAGGTTAGTTGTAGACCCACCAAACCTTGAACCAATGAACTCTTTCTTTGTGCCCAACTTTCTACGGCCGGTCATTTACGGTCCATAGAAAGTTCTATGGTCCGCAGAAGAACCCATAGGGAACCATAACTTAATTTTAATGAGGGGTAAGATTGTCTTTTCCCAAATTTTTTCAAACTAAAACCAAGACATTTTGGGACTTAAATTAGCCCCTTATTAGCACCCAACGATCTTCTTCTTTCATTAACACTTACATTAATCACAATGTTGAACTGAGTTCTTCCCCGTGCCCTACATCTTCATTCAATTAAGTTGAGTATTGAATTTGAGTGTTGATCTTGATAAATTTAATTCTTGAGTTATCTATGTAATTATTTATTGAGTTCTTGCATATATATATATATATATATATATATATATATATATATATATATATATATATAGAGAGAGAGAGAGAGAGAGATAGATATAAGTATACTTTGATGATTTTCATGAGTTGAGTTCTTGATATTATTGTTCATGTTTGCATTCACATGAATCCTAGTTGAAGTATTTGCATTATTTATTTTTATTTATTATTTTGAGTTTAAATAAGGATATGTTTCATCTTTTAATTAAGAAAGAGTTTGAGCATGAGTTTGAGTTTTGAGAAGTCTTTTATTTACTATTTTAGCATGATCCTTGTTGAGTCAAGTCATTCATTCAAGTGACTCCTCATTAGCCTCATTGAGGGCTTTTATTAGATTTATGAGGTGAATTTGCATCCCTTATCCTGGCAAAGTATTGGGCTGTGGTGCTAAAGACAATAATTTTTTGTATCATCACGAGGCAAATAGTGATAGTTGTCAGTTAAAAAAACTTCCCAAAAGTAAAATATTATTTTATACTGGGCTGCATTTACTTATTCATACCTTTTAAAGCATTGTCTTATTTATATATATATATATATATATATATATATATATATATATAATGTATGCTCTATTAAGATGAGCTATTTCATAAGTTGAGTTTATTGAGTAACTGTTTCATTGAGTTAAGTGTTGGTTGTGTTGTTTGGTATAAAGTAGATCCTATCTCCTTGGGATCCCCCTCCAGTGGGATCAAAAAAGATTGTATTAAAGTTTTGATCGGTTAACATGGTAATTACCCTTGCCAATATTGAAAGTGATAATAAAATAGAATTCTATCACTAGAACAAACCACACAAATAGAGGTGATCTATGCATTTTAAAGCTATTTTACATAGAGTACATTCTATTTATTGATGCTTTTTGACACTGCATTGTTTTATGATATAGACATAGGTGATAGAGATCCTCAACAGGCATATTGTTGAAGATTAGATTTCCATCCATCTTTTGGTGAGACCTCTTTGCATTCAGAGGAGCTCTTGATTCTTTACTTACTAGTATTTTTAGGTAGTCGTGGTCTTATCCCAATATATTTTTTCAGATCCAATTTTAGAGGTTTCATAGACTAGTCACAGACAGAGTTTGAGTTTATTCAGTTTTATCTTTTGAGTTCATATTTTGCAAACCTTGAGTTACTTTATATTTAGAGTATATTGTGAGATTTAATTACGAGTGCATTTTTATAAATTTGCATTACATTTTATGATTTAAGTCTTTCTCTTAGTGAGTGAGCCAGACCAAGGGTTCTCTTGGAAATCAGCAATGGTTTCCAATTCTCGACCAGGCCTAGGGTGTAGACTCAGGGCGTGACAAATTTGGTATCAGAGCATAGATTTCAATAATCCTAGGATATCTATGAAACCGAGTATAGTAGAGTTATTCTTATCGATGTTACGCACGCCACATCTATAATGAAGAGACTATAGGACTTTAAAAAATTATTTCACTTCTTTCATACTCCAGTTTGTGTGATAGAGTTTAACTCTATAAGATCCCCTTCTAATTTATGTGTTTCACATTTTCAGATCAGGCCTTTTCAACACACTTTGAGTCAGAGGAACATCGCCAATGACAAAATTCCACAACCATCTGGAATACAGACTAGAAATTGAGCCCGAGCAGTTGACATCAACAGTAAGAATGGGACCAATAGGTTCCATAGATTGCTCAACCTACTATGAATTTTGAGGCAGAGTTTAGATGAACTTTTTGTTTGTTCATTTAGTTGAAGGCTGCTCAGTCCGTTCATTAGAGTACCCCTGTTCTTAGCTCTAGTTATCAAGAGAAATCTTGTGCTATGAGGATTGGAGATTTTCTGAGAATGAGCCCACTAGTCTTTACTAGATCTAGAGTTGAGGAAGACCCTCAGAACTTCATAGATAAGATGTGGAAGATTCTGAAAGCAATACATATGACTGAAATAAAGAGAGTAGAGGTTGTTTTCTACCAGCTTAAGGATGTTAGTAATGTATGGTATAATCAGTGGGAGGAAAGTCGTGAAAAGGATGTTTAGCATGTAGTCTGGGAAGAGTTTGAAAATGCATTCTTGGACCACTTCTTTCCTTGAGAGCTGAGGGAAGTAAAAGTTGAGGAGTTTGTTAATCTGAAGCAAGAGAGGTTGACTAAAGAGTACAGCCTCATGTTCATTCAGTTGTCCTAGTATGCTCCAGAGATGGTTCCTAATGTAAGAGAGAAGATGAGGGAGTTTGTCTCTAGCCTGAGCATGCACGTGAAGAAGGATTGCCAGGAAGCCTTGTTGATTTCGGATATGGACACCTTAAGACTTATGGTGTATGCTCAGCAAGTTGAGAAGAAAAAAAGTAAGGATAGGTAGGAGCACCAGAGTAAGAAAGCCAAGTCCATAAGTACTGAGTCTAACAACTAGAAGAATACGAATAACAATTATTCCTTCTTCTAGATTAGGTCTTCTGGTTATACACTATCATCAACTAGTGCACCTGCAATG
This sequence comes from Solanum dulcamara, assembly GCF_947179165.1. Taxonomy (NCBI): domain Eukaryota; kingdom Viridiplantae; phylum Streptophyta; class Magnoliopsida; order Solanales; family Solanaceae; genus Solanum; species Solanum dulcamara. Next base: position 68,439,544 of record NC_077245.1, read on the forward strand.
AACAACAGATATGACCAAAGGTCTCAAGGTAATAAGAACTTCAAAACTCAAAGCTCAAAATCTCAAGGTAATATAAATCAAGGTTTGTACGCGAGCCACAGTGTGGTAAGTATTGCAGATTGCGCTTGGGAGAGTTTCATAAAGGAACCAATGGTTGTTATAAGTATAGCCAGATGGGTCACTTCATGAAACACTAACCTTTAGACATGTAGGGTAATAGGGAAACAAAGCCCACTCTTCTTCAACAGCACCATCAGATAGAGATAATCAGAGAGGTTCTACTTCATGGGTAGGTAGAGGTTCAAACCATCTGTTTGTTATGTCTAGTTGCCAAGAATAAGAGAATTCACCAGCTTTATCACTGGTATGCTTTGAGAATTTTTCTCATGATGTCATTACTTGATCCATGTGCTACCTTGTCTTTTGTGACTCCTTACGTAGCTGTTATATTTAGGATCCTTCCTTAATGACTCTTAGAGTCTTTCAGTGTTTCTACTCTAATTAGTGAGTCTATTTTAGTGAAAAACGTATATTGAGATTGTACAGTCTCTATCTATCATAGAGACACCAAGAAGTTGTTCTTCCTACTAGGGCTAGTGACAGCAATGTGCAAGTACGAAGGGGTGCCACTGATGGACACCGATGATATACTTCCTATGGACCCTCTCTTTCACCTATTTTTTGTCAAGTCGGCCTCATCCAAGGGTAAAATGAAAAGGAAAGTGGGTGGGCCGAAAGTAGCCAAGTAGCAGCAGAGGTAGATGACAAAGAAGAGGAAGATGAAGAGGATGTTGATGCCCCTCCCTTCCAGTCATAACACCCACTCTCTGGCTGCCGCATGGAGGAGGACTTGGCCAACGTACGAAAATTTATGGGAGGCACCTCTGATAGAGCTACTTCCCAAGAGAACAAGATGTTCCATAGAGAACTGGCGTGGGGGATTGTAGAAAGTCGGAACAAAGGAGAAAATTCTCAAATCTTGAACTGAACCCAAATTTACGACTATCTCTACAAGACATAGAAGATTACACGACCTATAGAAATAAGTCGTGGAGGGATTCATTATTGTTAGTCATGACCAACCTTAAAGGGAGGTCCTAAGACTCACTTTTACGACCCGTTCTCACCAAGAAAACCCATACACAAAGCTCATAGAAAGACTTCAGAGCCAAGTTTCAAGGGTCCCTCGAGGTCAAGTCTATGACATGACAAGATGACCCATAAGAACTATTATAAGTCGTAGAAATGACTCATAACCAAAGTCTTGAGACTCTCAAATTTGTAGGTTTTTGGGACCTGCAGGATGAGCCAACAAGATGAACTGTAGACAAGATGATGGGCCATAAACCTTACCCATTCCAAAACTTTAGAGACTCGAATTTCAGACCTTTTCTTAGACCTGCAGAACAAGTCATTTAAATGACTCTTCATTACTACACGACCCATAGAAAGGGATCCGTAGCGTCAACTTTCAGATTTTAATAAAGGGTAACTGTGTCTTTTTCCAAGTTTTGTTCAATAAACCTTGACACCTTTATGGCCAAGTTCAAAGTCTATAAATATTCAATTCTTCAAATTCCTCTCCTATTATATTCATTCTCCTAAAATTTTCTAAGGCAAGAACAAAGTCTCCCAAGGTTTCCTCTTCAAACTAAAGCTAGGGTTTCCAGATTTCTACAAGATTTCTTCTTCAATTTTTATTATATTCTAGCAAGGTATGTGGGGATTAATTCATAGGCTCTTTTGACCCATAAAGTCCCAAAGATTTCTCAAGTTTTCATTCAATTTTCAATTGATTATGAACCCTAGTTTTGATGAATTGCATTGGGCTAGTTTGATTTTTTTAAAATGTTATCAATGATCTTTATATGCATGTTCTCATATGATGTGCATGATGTTAAGTTTAATTATAGATGCCCATGCATAAAGATATATTTTCAAGTTATGATTATGAAGTTAAGATGAGTTTATGAGTTGATCATGAGTTAAATGATTTTCAATGAAAGTTTTATACAAGTTAAAGTTGAGATTCATGATTCTAAATTAAAGTTATGATGATGATCAGAGTTAAGATCAAAAGATGTTTTCAAAATGGTGATAAGGACAATTTTCACCAAAGTTATAGGTTCTTATGAATGACGAAGTGGATGAGCTATTCCTAATATATTTTAAAAATGGATTGATAGGCAGTTACTATCTTTTCCTACTATGTTATGATTATGTTTGTGAGTTTCCATTGGGATATTGAATAAGAACCGAGAGGGCTTGTAGGTGGGGTTCGGTCTGGTAACGTAGTTAATTATCTAAGGGAATCCTAGTAGCAACCTAAAGTCTCAAACTACAGTGCCCAAGTAGGTTGTCCTCATGGCCTAGTGAGTGGATCCATACAGCCTAGTTGAAAAGTTACTTTTGGAGTATGCCTTGGCAAGGTAGCCTCCCCTGTTTTGAAGTAGGAGTTATCGGCCTGTCTCAATGCAGGAGTCATCAAATTTCATGTAATAGCTCGCATGGTCTTAGTTGTCGGTTAAAGGTCTTATCCCATATAAGTTGGAGTTTAGTATGAGATGACAAGTTATGAGTTAATGAAGTTCTTATGATATGCATTGACCAGGAGTTTCTTATGTTTTAAATTATTTTTAAGCGATACTCAAGTTCATTATGATTGGTCATGCATCTTATTGCATATTGATTATGTTCTTTTACTTGTTCATACGTACCTCACATACTTAGTATATTCAAATGTACTAACGCATATTTTGCCTATATTGTCTCATAATGTAGGGACGGACGACACTCACGATCATCCTACTCATGGCTAGAGATTTCTTTAGATTTCTAAGACGTTGGTGAGTCTTCATTCTACCGAGGACAGGACTTTTATTCATATTACTATTGTTTTTCACTTTTTCCTATTGTTAGGGTGAGCTAGGAGCTTGTCCTAAGCCCTCGTTAAATAATAGACTAGAGGTATGTTTAAACTGGTGTAATCCAGATTGGACATTTATAGAGTTGATTTCCCTTATTCCCATTCCCCACTTAATGATTACTTCCGCTTATCTTTATATTGTTCTTACCTTATGTATGCGATGTATGCTAAGATAGCTTATGGTTGGGGTCCCTCGCATCCCGATCTCCACGTTACGACTAGGCCCTAGGTTGACTCATGGAAAACTTGGTATTAGAGCACAAGGTTTAGAAGAGTCATAGGGAATCTAACATGCTGCATTAACTAGAGTCTGATTCATTGGTGTGAAGCGCGCCACATCTATAATATCCTAGGTGTGATAAAGAAAGAGTATGACATAATAAGATGAATAATTAGCTGTGGTGAATCCATTGGTAGGTTAAGAGAGATTTTCATTAAGAGCAAAGTAGTCTTTTCTCAATTTCTATAGAGGAGATGAATCTAGACAGTTTTTGGGCTAGGTTCCTAATCTATTTAATCTCCAAAGCTCTTAATTTTCATCATTTATTCACTTGTCACCCATCCTAAAAATCTTCTCTCTACAAAAGGTTCTCTAGACCTCCATTGAAGACCTAGCAAGAATCTTCTTAAATTCTCCATTGATCTTCAAGTTCTTCTTCAAGTTTTCTTCATAATTTGTATTCAAGGTATGTGGGATTCAACCATCGGTACCTTTCACCCATGGAACCCAAAGGATTTCTTAAATCTTCCATGAGTTTCAATTAAAATTTTGAATCTTCTTAATTTCAACTTCAATTGCATGAGCTATGATGTATCTTGTGAATTCAAATCTATTTTAGCTTAAATTTAATTGTAATTGATTGATATTGGTAGATTCTTCATAAATATTCATTTTATTATTAATTAAGGCTTAGGATCTCATTATAAGGGATGAATACTCATGAAAAAAGATGAAAAATCTGGGAATTTGCTGGGAAAACGTTGGGGCAGCGCACCACTATCGCTCCAGGAATGTGTCTCTATAGTTTGCCTCTTCGATCAATGCACCAATGTAGTGCCTGCAGAGCACCCCAATGATTTACACCTTGGCGCAGCGTGCCACTATAGTGCCATTGCCCAGTTTTCCATAAAATGCATTCACCAAATAGGACGTATGTGATAAAATTCTTTTGTTTTGTTTTGTTGATCCTTACTTCTCATCAACTACTCTTTCAAGTGTATGAATTACATTTCATTTATGATTTAACCTCTCAACTAATCATAAATTACTCCTCCATTACATGAACTTACTTTTAAGCATGAATACTCAACTATAATTTTCAAGTATGTTTCAAATTATGCTTTCTTCATGGAAATTATGGAAAAGGTGACTTAGGGACCTATGTAGTAACTTAAGGCCTAATGATATGAATTATGTATGCATGATTTATAATGTGTAAGAACAATATTCACATTGCACTTAAGTTATGAAATGAGCTACTCTATGAATTTTAAACCTATGATCATGTCTATGATATGTTAACTGTGATTACTTTGCTACGTATGTATTCTATGGTATTTGACTTAGCATAGAGTGTAAAGGAGGTGGGGGACCTACCAAAAGCCTTAGTAGAAGCCTCATGTCCCATAAATTATGTGCCACCGTAGGTTGCCTTATGGCTTAGCTAGTGGATCCACATATAGCGTATATATGACCTGTCTAGCGGGGTAGAGTCTACCTTGGAAAGTAGATTCTCCTTTTTTCGGTATAGGGGTAATATGGGGATTCTATGTTATAACTTGCATGTTCATATTATCGGTTATGGTCCTATACCACATATTTATGATCTCTTATGTATGTCATGATCTAAATTATGCTTTTCAAATACTTTGGTCATAATGATTTTCTCATGTTTTACTTATCTCATCTTATCATGTACTTTACTTGACAATTGCATTTCATTATTTATGTTGCATGTCATGCCCTCATACTTAGTACATTCCAACGTACTAATGCATACTTTTTGCCTATATTGTCTTATAATGTAGGGATTGAGGTTGAGGATCATATTCATCCACATGGCTAGTTAAGCTTTCCTATTCGGCGAAGTTGTGGTGAGTCCTCATTTATTTGGGACTAGTTATCGAGTTGGTTGTTGTTTCTAATGACTTTTTTTAAGTTTCATTTTGAGGGTGAGCTATGTAAATGTCTTAACCCCCCCCCCCACCCATGTTCATGAGTAGAGGCATTTAGTTGGACAAATGTTTCGAGTCTATGTTGTCATATGACATTCTTCATTTTCTATTTATTAGTTAGACTCTCTTATGATGTTTCTTCTTTTAGTTTACCTTATGTATCTTATCATATGAATAAGAGGCTTAGTTAGAGCCCTTCGGGGTTTCGATCGTCATGTTATGACTAGGCCCTAAGTCAGGTCGTGATAAATATGGTATCAGAGCATAAGGTTCAAGTGTCCTAGGGAGTCCATCATGCTGTGTCAAGTAGATTTCTATGTATGGTTGTGAAGCATGCCACATCTATGAATAGGAGGCTATGAGATGTTTTAGGAATTCTCACTTATTTTATGATCTATGTCATGCTATAGAGTTTACCATAAGACTTATTTTCCCTAATGGTCTTTGTTTGCGATTTTCAGAAGAATGGCTCTAAGAAGACCACCATTTTTAAGGGAAAATAATGTTAATGAAGCCCAAGCTCCCCTGTCCCCTTAAGATAATGGTCCTTTACTAGACCAAGTGACTAATGCAGAGTTCTAAACCTCCATTACTATGCTTGCCCAAGTGGTGACCAACCAAGGGATTGCGGCTCCTCCTAATGTTCCTACTCCAGCCTCAAGAGTGAGGGACTTTGAAAGAATGAATACTCCAAAGTTTCATGGCTCAAAAGTTGATGAGGATCCTCAAGAGTTCATTGATGAGGTCTACAAGATAGTGAGCATTATAGAGATGACTTCGGAAGAAAAAATGGAGTTGGCGACTTACCAACTTAAGCGTGTTTCTCAAGTTTGGTACACTCAATGGAAGTTGGAGAGGGTGGATGAAGGTCATATTTAATGGAAAGCTTTCAAACTTGATTTCCTTGATCACTTTTTCCCTCTTAAGTTAAGGCGGGCTAAAGTGTTGGAGTTCATAAATCTCCAACAAGGCAATATGGGGATGAGGGACTATGCCCTCAAGTTTACTAAGCTATCCAAGTATGCTCCTTTATTGATTACCGATCCACATGCCCGAATGAGTCAATTCATATTGGGGGTGTCCAACTTAGTTGCTAAGAAATGTTGTACCACTATGCTTGTTAAGGAGATGGACACATCTCGGCTCATGACGTTTGCCGAACAAATTGAACTAGAAAAGTTCAAGGAGATGAGGATGAGGGATTCTAAGAGGACCCAGTATAAAGGTGGGTTCTCCAATGCTAGGATCGGTGGTAGTAGTGGACGCTCTCAACAAGGCCAAAGCTCTAGGAAGAAGTTTGCTAAGGATAGGGTTCCATACCCTAAAGCTCAAGGAGAAGGAGGTGTGAATACTAGTAGCCCTTCTTTTCCTAAGAGTGCAAAGTGCGGAAATAATTATGGAGGGAAATGCTTGATGGGAATGAGTGCTTGTTATGGATATGGAAAGATGGGTCATAAGCAATCCGAGTGCCCTTATATTGCCAATAAGGAGGGAGAAGTTCATCCTCTAGGAGGCCAAGTGCAACAAGGCTCCCAAGCTTAACCTAAGAGTGGCCAATGCAACTACTGATTCTATGTTCTTCATCTAGGCAAGATATTGATGAGACTCCCTATGTGGTTATGGGTATGTTACGGGTCTTTAACTTTTATGTTTATGCAGTGCTTGATCCAGGTGTCAACTTGTCTTTTGTTACTTCTTACCTTGCTGTGAGATTTGATGTGTACCCCGAAGTGTTATTAGAACCTTTTTCGATTTATACTCCCGTTGGTGGTTCGATATTATCCAAGAGAGCTTATAGAAATTATCATGTATGGGTCTTGCACAGAGTTATTTCATGTGATTTTGTTAAACTTGACATGACTAATTTTGACATCATTCTTAGTATGGATTGGTTACATGTCGCTTATGCATCTATTTGTTGTAGGACTCGTGTGGTTAAGTTTCACTTTCCTAATGAGACTATTCTTGAATAAAAGGGTAATGATTTGATGGTTAAGGGTCGATTCATCTCATGTGTTAAGGCCTGAAAAATAATTTCTAAGGGGTGCATTTATCATATTGTGTGAGTTAGGGACGTCGAATCTAAAACTCCTACTCTTGAGTCGGTCCCTATACTTAATGAGTTTTTTTATGTATTTCCCGATGATTTTCTCGATATTCCTCCCAAAAGGGAAATTGACTTTGGCATAGATCTCTTTCCCGATACCCAACCTATTTCTATTCCTCCTTACCATATGGCTCCGGCAGAACATAAGGAGTTGAAAGAAGACTTGAATGATTTGTTGGATAAGGGTTTTATAAGATCGAATATTTCACCATGGGGTGCTAGACTATCGGCAATTGAATAAGGTCAACATAAAGAACAATTATCCAGTTCCAAGGTAGTTGACTTGTTTGATCAATTACAAGGAGTAAGCTACTTTTCTAAGATTGACCTCCATTCTGGTTTTATTAATTGAGGGTAAGAGAGTGTGATACTCCCAAAATGGCTTTTCAGACAAGGTATGATCATTTTGAATTTGTAATAATATCGTTTGGTTTGACTAATGCTCCCTCTTTATTCATGGACTTGATGAATCATATTTCCAAACCATACTTGGACATGTTTGTAGTAGTCTTCATTGAAAACATCTTGATTTATTCTCGAAATAAGGAAGATCATATGGGTCACTTGAGGATTATATTGCAAGCATTGAGAGAGGAGCAATTATTTGCTAAATTTAGTAAGTGCGAGTTTTGGCTAAGGGAAGTTGCATTTCTTGGCGATGTGGTGTCTGGTGATGGGATTAAAGTAGATCCAAAGAAAATGGAGGCATTTAGGAATTGGCCTAGACCATTATCTCCTTCGAACATTAGAAGTTTTTTGGGCTTAGCCTGATACTACAGAAGGTTTGTTGAAGGGTTTTCATTTATTGCTTCGCCTTTACCTAATTTGACACAAAATAAGGTGAAATTTCAATAGTCGAATGAATGTAAGAAAAGTTTCCAAACATCGAAGGATCATCTCACGTCTGCTCCTATTTTGACATTGTCTGATGGTTTGGATGGGTTTGTTGTTTCTTGTGATGCTTCACGTGTGGGTTTGGGTTGTGTCTTGATGTAACATGATAATGTTATAGACTATGCTTCTAGGCAACTTAAATTACATGAAAGAAATTATCCAACCCATGATCTTGAACTTGCGGTGGTTTGTGTTTGCTTTGAAAATTTAGCACCATTATTATTATAGTGTGCATGTTGATGTGTTTGCTGACCATAAAAGCTTGCAATATATGTTTAGCTAAAAGGAATTAAACCTTAGGCAAAGGAGGTGGCTTGAACTCCTAAAATACTATGACATGAGTGTATTGTACCATCCGGGTAAGGCAAATATTGTAGCCAATGCCCTTAGTCGGTTGTCTATGGATAGTGTTGCACATGTTGAGAAAGGTAAGAGGGAGTTGGTTAAAGAGGTCCATAGATTGACACGTTTAGGTGTGCATTTGGTTGATTCCAATGATGGAGGCGTTCTTATACATAATGGTTCGAAATCGTCACTTGTGGCAGACGTCAAGGCCAAACAAGACAATGATCCGATTTTGGTTGAATTGAAGAAGTTGGTTGGCAGAAAAGCCATTGAGGCTTTCTCTATAGAGGAAGATGGGGTATTACGTTACCAAGGTCATTTGTGTGTTCCAAATATTGATGGATTAAGAGAGTTGATATTGAATAAGGCCCATAGTTCTCGATATTCAATTCATACGAGATCCACCAAGATGTTTCATGATTTGAGGGAAGTATATTGGTGGAATGGCATGAAGAAGGACATAGCGGAGTTCATGGCTAAGTGTCCTAAATACCAACAAGTTAAAGTTTAACATCAAAGGCCGGGAGGTCTAGCTCAAGACATTGAAATCCCTACTTTGAAGTGGGAAGATGTGAATATGGACTTTGTCACAGATTTGCCTCGTACTAGAAGACAACATGATTCTATTTGGGTTGTTGTGAACTGAATGACTAAATTGGCATATTTTATAACGGTCAAGACTTCTTATGGTGCCGAAGACTATGCTAAGTTGTACATTCGTGAACTTATGAAACTTCATGGTGTTCCTTTGTTGATTATATCGAATAGAAGTACTTAATTCAATTCACATTTTTGGAAGTCATTTCAGAAAGGTCTTGGTACTAGAGTCAAGCTAAGTACCTCTTTCCATCCTCAAACCGATGGACAAGCCGAAAGAATGATTTAAACTTTGGAAGATATGTTAAGGTCATGTGTGATTGATCTTAAAGGAAGTTGGGATCAGCATTTGCCATTGATTGAGTTTGCCTATAATGATAGTTATCACTCTAGCATCCAAATAGCTCCTTTTGAAGCCTTGTATGGGAGAAGATATAGGTCTCTGGTAGGGTGGTTTGTAGTGGGTGATATGGCATTTATTGGTCCATATTTATTAGTTGATGCAATGAAGAAAGTAAGGCTCATAAGAGAGAGATTGAAGATGGCTCAAAGTCATCAAAAATCCTATTCAGACACTAGGAGGAGAGAGCTTGAATTTGATTTGGATGATATAGTGTATTTGAAGGTTTTACCTATGAAGGGGTAATGTGGTTTATGTAAGAAAGGAAAGTTGAGTCCTAGATATGTAGGACCCTATAGAATATTGAAGCGTATTAGCAAAGTGGCATATGAGTTAGGCTTGCCATTTGAGTTGGCTTTGGTTCATCCGATATTTCATGTGTCAATGTTCAGGAAGTTTATGGGTGATCCAAATTCTATTGTACCAATGGACAATATGAGTATTGAAGACAATTTGACTTATGAGGAGATCCCGATTGAGATTTTGGACCGTCAAGTCAAAAGATTAAGGAACAAAGAGATTGCATCCGTTAAAGTCTTATGGAGAAATCAATAAGTTGAAAGAGCTACATAGGAACTGGAAGCAGACATAAGGAAACGATATCCTTACCTCTTTCCTTCCGATCCATCCTAAGGTACTTACATATCTATACTTAAATCCTCTAAAAACTCCTATGTTTCGACTCCTCCGTGTCATGAAATATGCATTCATACCATGAAAATGATTATTTTTTTATGAATAGTTAGAAGTTGCATTGTTTCATTCATATTGGGTTGTTGTATACTCACTCTATTCTACTCGAGATAGATACTATCTCATTCGAGGATGAATGTTCTCAAGGAGGAGATATTATAATATCCTGGTGTGAGAAAGATAGAGTATAACATAATAAGATGAATAATTAGCCGTGGTGATTCCAATGACAGGTTAAGAGAAATTTTCATTAAGGGCAAAGTAGACGTTTTTCTATTTTTATAGGAGGAATGAATCTAGACAAGGTTCCTATTCTATTTAATACCCAAAGATCTTAATTTTCCTCATTCATTCACTAATCATCCATCCTAAAAATCTTCTCTCTACAAAAGGTTCTCTAGACCTCCATTGAAGACCTAGCAAGAATCTTCTTAAATTCTCTTTTGATCTTCAAGTTCTTCTTCGAGTTTTCTTCATAATTTGTATTTAAGGTATGTGGGATTCATCCATAGGTACCTTTCACCCATGTATCCCAAATAATTTCTTAAATCTTCCATGAGTTTCAATTAAAACTTTGAATCTTCTTAATTTCAACTTCAATTGCATGAGCTATGTTGTATCTTGTGAATTCAAATCTATTTTGGCATAAATTGATTGGTAATTGATTGGTATTGGTAGATATTTTATATATATTTATTATATTGTTAATTAGGGCTTATGATATCATTATAAGGGATGAAAACTCATGAAAAATGATGAAAAATATAGGAATTTGCTGGAAAAACGCTGGGGAGGCGTGCCACTATCGCGTCAAGAATATGTCTCTCTATTTGCCTTTTTATGATACGCGCCACTATAGTGATTGCAGAGGATCCCAGTGGCTTACACCTTGGCGCGGTTCTCCACTATAGCGCCATCGCCCAGTTTTCCATAAAATGCATTCACCAAATGCGACGTATGTGATAAAATTATTTTATTTTGTTTTGTTGATCTTACTTCTCATCAACTACTCTTTTTGAAGTGCATGAATTACATTTCATTTATGATTTAAACTCTTAACTAAGCATGAATTACTCCTTCATTACATGAACTTACTTTCAAGCATGACTATTCAAGTATGTTTCAAATTATGCTTTCTTCATGCAAATTAGGGAAAAGGTGAGTTAGGGCCCTATGTGGTGACTTAAGTCCTAATGATATGAATTATTTATGCATGATTTGTAATGTGAAAGGAAAATATTCACATTGCACTTATGTTATGAAATGAGCTACTTTATGAATTTTAAACCTATGATCATGTCTATTATATGTTAACTGTGATTACTTTGCTACGTATGTATTCTGTGGGATTTTACTTAGAACCGAGTGGACAGGAGGTAGGGTCCCTACCAAAAGTCTTAGCAGCAGCCTCATATCCTATAAAATATGTGCCACCGTAGGTTGCCTTATGGCTTAGCTAGTGGATCCACATATAGCGTATGTATGACCCGCTTAGCAGGGTAGAGTCTACCTTGGCAAATAGATTCCCCTTTTTTGGTGTAGGGGTAACATCGGAATTCCATGTTATAGCTCGCATGGTCTTATTATTGTTTATGTTTCCTATCCCACATATTTATGATCTCTTATGTATGTCATGATCTAAATTATGTTTTTCAAATTCTTTGGTCATTATGATTTTCTCATGTTTTACTTATCTCATCTTATCATGTACTTTACTTGACCATTGCATTCCATTATTTATGTTGCATGTCATGTCCTCATACAGTACATTCCAACGTAATAATGCATACTTTTTCCTACATTATCTCATAATGTAAGGGTTAAGGTTGAGGATCATATTCATCCACGTAGTTAGTTAAGCTTTCCTATCTGGCGAAGTTGTGGTGAGTCCTTAATCATCAGGGACCAGTTATCGAGTTGGTTGTTATTTCTAAAGACTTTTGTTGAGTTTCATTTTGAGGGTGATCTAGGGACATTTCTTAGCCCCCGCCCATGTTCATTAGTAGAGGCATCTAGTTGGACAAATGTTTTGAGTCTATGTTGTCTTGTGACATACTTCTTTTTTCTATTCATTGATTAGACTCTCGTATGATGTTCGTGCTTTTACTTTACCTTATGTATGTGTATGATATGAACAAGAGGCTTTGTTGGAGCCCTTCAGGGTTTCGATTGTTGTGTTACAAGTAGGCCCTAGGTTGGGTCGTAACAACATCCATGAATAGGAGGCTACAAAATATCTTAGGAAATGTCTCACTTCTTTTATGATCTATATTGTGCAGTAGAGTGGTTAAGTCTTTTTTCCTCTAACACTTGTTCTTTGTAATTTTCAGAATATGCCTCCATGAAGATACCCCACTAGAAGAAACGTGGTTGAAGAAGAGCAACAAGCTCTGAATGATCCTTTGAACAATTGAGTTTCCAATGCCGAGTTCCGAGCGGCTTTTCAAGTACTTGCTCAAGCCGTTATGGCTCAAGTAAAACATGAGGTGGTTGCTCCCATGAATTTGAATGCTAGTACAATGGAAAAAAGAGTTTACGATTTCATGAGGATGAATCCTCCAGAGTTTTGGGATTCTAAAGTGTATGAGGATCCCCAAGAGTTTGTCGATAGCATCTATAAGATTGTTGAGATCATGAGGATTATCCCGTTTGAAAGGTCATATTTGGCTATGTACCAATTGAGGTATATTGCTCAAATTTGGTTTGATCAATATAAAGGTGAGAGGTCTAGAGAGGCAAAGCCCGTGAATTGGGAGGATTTCAAAGGGGTGTTTCTTGATCGCTTTTTCCCACTAGAGTTAAAGGAGGACAAGGTACAAGAGTTTATCAACCTTAATCAAGGCGGTATGAGTGTGAGGGAGTATGCCCTCAAGTTTTCTCAATTGTCAAAATATGCTTCATTCATTATTGCCGACTCAAGAGCTCGTATGAGAAGGTTCGTATTGAGAGTGTCAGACATGGTTGCAATGGAATGGAAAATGGTGATGTTGATTTGGGAGATGGATATATCTAGACTCATGACCTACGCGGAGCAATTAGAAAGTGAGAAGCTAAGGGTGAAGAATAGAGAGTTTAAGAGGCCAAGGACCGATTATAGTGAATTCTCTCATATATGGTTCGGAAGTGGTAGACGTCCTCGTTTTCGCCAAATGTACTCCGTCCAAGGGTCTTCTAATGCTACTACTCCAAGGTTTGACAAATATAGGGTGTACAACCCTAAAACTCAAGGAGGTGCTCCTATAGGACAAGTTACTTCGGCATGCAAGAAGTTTGGTAGAAACCATAAGGATGAATGTCTAGCCAGGTTGAATATGTGCTACCGATGTGGTAAGATGGGTCATCATGCTAAGGAATGTAGGGTCAAAGATGGTCATCCTCAAGGCTAAGTTTCTCAAAGTGGCCATGGGCAGTCAAAGGGTGGTCAATGCAATAATAGGTTTTATGCCCTCCATGGTAAGCAAGAGCTAGAGGAGACTCCCGATGTTGTTACCGGTATGTTATGGGTCTTTTATTATGATATTTATGCTTTGCTTGATCTGGGTAAAAATTTATCTTTTGTTTTCCCTTATGAGGCCATGAGGTTTGATGTTAGTCCCGAGACATTGTTAGAGCCTTTCTCTATTTATACTCCCGTAGGTGAGTCGGTTGTGGCTAAAAGAGTCTATAGAAGTTGTCTGATTATAATTTTCCATAAATTTACCATATGTGACCTAGTTGAGCTTGAGATGAACGATTTTGATGTTATCCTTGGTATAGATTGGCGATATGCATGTTATGCTTCTATTGATTCTAGAACCCGAGTGGTTAAGTTTCAATTCCTGAATGAGTCAGTCCTAGAATGGATGGGTAGTAACTCCGTGATTAAAGGTCAATTTATTTCGTGCCTTAAAACTCTAAAGATGATTTCCAAGGGTTGTATTTATCATATTATAAGGGTTATAGATGAGAATTCTGAATTGATTTTGGTATATACCTTCTTCCGAATACTCAATCTATTTTTATTCCTCCTTACCTGATAGCTCTGGCGGAATTAAAGAAGTTGAAGATCAATTGAAGGACTTGTTAGATAAGGGGTTCATTAGGCTAAGTATTTCTCTATGGGGTGCTCCTGTATTGTTTGTTAGAAAGAAGGATGGTTCACTATGTATGTGTATTGATTATCAGCAATTGAATAAGGTAACCATCAAGAATAAGTATCCAATTCCAAGAATAGATGACTTGGTTGATCAATTGAAAAGGGGAAAGTTACTTCTCCAAAATAGACCTTCATTGGTATTATCACCGATTGAGGGTGAGAGAGTGTGACACTCCCAAAATGGCATTTCGGATGAGATATGGCCATTATGAGCTTCTAGTCATGTTGTTTAGTTTGACCAATGCTCCCGCAGCTTTCATGGACTTAATGAATAGGGTGTTCAAGCAATATCTAGATATGTTCATGATTGTACTCATCGATAATATTTTGGTTTACTCTCAGAATGAGGAGGAGCATGCAAGTCACTTAAATATTGTGTTGCAAACTCTAAGAGACAAACAACTATTTACAAAGTTCAACAAATGTGATTTTTGGTTAAGGGAGGCGGACTTCCTTGGTCACATTGTCTCCGGTAAAGGGATTATCGTTGATCCTAAGAAAATCAAAGCGGTTAAGAAGTGGCCTAGACCATTATCTCTTTCGGATATTAGGAGTTTCTTAGGCCTAGCCAGATACTATAAGATATTTATGGAAGGCTTTTCATCAATCTCGTCACCTTTGATCAAGTTTACTCAAAAGAAAGTAAAGTTTCAATGGTCGGAAGCATGTGAAAAGAGTTTTCAAGCATTGAAGCATCATCTCACTACCGCTCCTATCTTGACCTTGTCGAAAGGGTCCGATAGTTTCGTGGTATATTATGATGCCTCAAGGGTTGGTCTTGGTTGTTTATTGATACAACATGGTAAGATAATAACCTATACTTCTAGGAAACTTAAGGTGTATGAACAAAACTATCCAACCCATGATCTTGTACTAGCGGCGGTTTTGTTTGCCTTGAAGATTTGGAGAAACTACCTTTATGGTGTCTATGTAGATTTGTTCACTGATCATAAGAGTTTACAATATGTGTTTAAAAAAAACTTGAACCTTCGGTAAAGGAGATGGCTTGACTTATTTAAAGATTATGATATGAGTGTGTTGTATCATCCGGGCTAGGTAAATGTGGTTGCCGATGCACTAAGTAGATTTTCCATGAGTAGTATGGTACATGTTCAAGAAGATAAGAAAGAATTGATTAAACATGTTCATAGTTTGGAACGTTTAGGGGTGTATTTGGTTGATTCCAATGATGGAGGTGTTCTTGTTCATAATGGTTAGGAATCATCTCTTGTAGCGGATGTCAAGGCCAAGCAAGACCAAGATCCATTTTTTGTTGAGTTAAAGAAGTCGGTTACCGAAAAATCCATTGAGGATATCTTCCAAGGAAGATATGGTGTGCTACGTTACCAAGGTCATTTGTGTGTACCTAATGTTGATGGATTGAGAGAGTTGATATTGAATGAGGCCCATAGTTCCCAATACTCAATTTATCTGGGTTCCACCAAGATGTATCGTGACTTGAAAGAAGTGTATTGGTGGAATGGAATGAAGAAGGACATAGTGGAGTTTGTAGCTACGTGTCCAAATTATCAATAAGCTAAAGTTGAGCATCAAAGACCGGGATGTCTAGCCCAAGACATTGATATTCCTACTTGGAAGTGGGAAGATGTGAATATGGATTTCATAACGGGTTTTCCTCATACTAAGAAGCAACATGATTCCATTTGGGTTGTTGTAGATCGGATGACCAAGTTGACTCATTTTCTACTGGTTAAGACATCCTATGGCGCCGAAGATTATGTTAAGTTGTATGTTTATGAGTTAGTACGAATTCATGATATACCCTTGTCCATCATATTGGATCGAGATACATAATTCACTATACATTTTTGGAAGTCATTTCAAAAGAGTCTTGGTACAAAGGTTAAATTAAGTACCACTTTTCATCCTCAAACTGCTGGTCAAGCAAAAAGAACAATCCAAACTTTAGAGGATAATGTTAAAAGTGTGTGTTATCGATTTCACTGGGTTGTTGTTGTTGTTGTTGTTGTTGTTGTGTGTTATCGATTTTAAAGAAATTTGGGATGAACATTTTTCATTGATTGAGTTTTTCTATAATAATAGTCATCACTCTAGCATCCAAATGGCTCATTTTGAAGCATTGTATGGGAGGAGATGTAGATCCATGGTGGTATGGTTTGAAGTTGGTGAGATGGCCTTGATTGGTCCATATTTGGTTATCGATGTTAAGGAGAAGGTAAGAATCATAAGGGAGAGGTTGAAGACAGCTCAAAGTCGTCAAAAGTCCTAATTTGTTGTTAGTAAAAGAGAGATTGAATTTGAAGTGGATGATTGGGTCTATTTGAAGGTTTCACACATGAATGGTGTAATGCATTTTGGCAAGAAAGGGAAATAGATTCCTCGATACGTTGGACCTTACAAGATATTGAGACGTGTTGGAAAAGTGGCTTATGAGTTAGATTTTCCATTTGATTTAGCTATGGTTCACCCGATATTTCATGTGTCTATGTTGAGGAAGTTCGTGGGTGATCCAAACTCCATTGTTCCCTAGAAAGATGTAAGTGTTGAGGAGAATTTGAATTATGAGGAAGTTCTGGTGGAAATCTTAGACCGGCAAGTTAAGAAGTTAAGAAACAAATAAGTTGTGTCCGTCAAAGTGTTATGGAGGAATCAACAAGTAGAAAGTGCTACTTGGAAAGCAGAGGCGGATATGATGAAACGATGCCCGTACATCATTCTCTCTACTCAAGCCTAAAGTAGTAAGTTGTTCCTATTCAAGATAATTGAACTCTTACGTATTCAGTTCCTCTTATGTCATTCATATGCATGCATGTTCATGAAAAAGTTGATTTTTAAGTCATGATTTTATGTTAAGTTGAAGTTTTCATGTTCCAAGCATTATAAGATGTCATCATGTTTATGTTGGGTAGCTAGTCCCCTTTCCGAGTCCTTCCTATGATAAGTTAATCTCATTCGAGGATGAATGTTTCCAAGGGAAAGATATTGTAAGAACCCACAAGTCAGAAAGTTGGAACCAAGGAGAAAATTCCCAAATCTTGAGCTAACCCCAAATTTACGACTGTCTCTATGAACAGTAGAAGTTTACACAACCCGTAGAAATGAATCATTGAGGGAGTCTTTATTGTTAGTCATGACCAATCCTAAAAGGAGGTCCTACGACTCACTGTTATGACCCGTTCTAACCCAGATGACCCATAGACACAGCTCATAGGAAAACTTCAGAGCCAAGTTTCAAGGGTCCCTCGGGGTAAAGTCTACAACTTGACAAGTTGACCCGTAAGAACTATTACGAGTTGTAGAAACAACTCGTAACTAATGTTCTAAGACTCGCAAATTTTTAGGTTTTTGGGACCTGAAGGACGAGCCCACAAGATGACCCATAGACAAGATAACGGGTCGTAAACCTTACTCGTTCTAAAACTTTAGACACTCGAATTTCAGACCTTTTCTCAGACCTGCAAGATGATTCATTTAATGACTCGACATTACTAAAATGACCCATAGAAAGGGATACGTAGGGTCAACTTTCAGATTTTAATGAAAGGCAATTGTGTATTTTCCCAAGTTCAGCTCAATGAACCTAGACACTTTTATGGACAAGTTCAAAGTCTATAAATATTCAATTCTTCAAATCCCCTCTTATTCAATTTATTGTCCTAAATTTTCTAAGGCAAGAACAAAGTCTCTCAAGGTTTCGTCTTCAAGCTAAAGCTAGAGTTTCTAGATTTCTACAAGGTTTCTTCTTCAATTCTTATTGAATTCTAGAAAAGAATGTGGGGATTGATTCATGGTCTCTTTTCACCCATGAAATCTCAAAGATTCCTCAAATTTTGATTCAATTTTCAATTGATTATGAAACCTAGTTTTGATGAATTACATTGGGCTGGTTTGATTTCATTTTTAAATATTATCAATGATATTTATATGCATGTTCTCATATGAATTACATGATTTTAAGTTGAATTACAGATGCCCATGTATAAAGCTATATTTTCAAGTTATCATTATGAAGTTAAGATGATTTTACAAGTTGATCATGAGTTAAATGATTTTCAATGAAAATTTTATATGAGTTAAAGTTGAGATTCGTGATTCTAAAGTTAATGTTATGATGATGATCAGAGTTAAGATCAAAAAATATTTTAAAGATGGTGATAAGGACAATTCGCACCGAAGTTATAGATTCTTATGAATCACCAAGTAGATGAGTTATTCCTAATATGTTCTAAAGATGGATTGATAGGCAATTACTATCTTTCCCTAATATGATATGATCATGTTTGTGAGTTTCCGTTAGGATATTAACTAAGAACCGAGAGGGCTTCTATATGGTGTTCATTCCAGTAACGTAGTTAGTTACCCAAGGGAATCCTAGTAGCAACCTAAAGTCCCAAACTACATTGCCCATGTAGGTTGCCTTCATGGCCTATCTAGTAGATCCACATAGCCCGGTTGAATTGTTACTTTTGGAGTATGCCCTGGCAACCTATTTCGATGCAGGAGTCTTTGGCCTGTATCGATGCAAGAGTCATCGGATTTCATGTAATAGATCGCATGGTCTTAGTTGTCGGTTAAAGGTCCTATCCCACATAAGTTGGAGTTAAGTATGTGATGTCAAGTTATGAGTTTATGATGAAGTTATTATGATATGCATTGACCATGAGTTTCTTATGTTTTAAATTTCTTTTAAGCTATACTCAAGTTCATTATGATTGGTGTTGTATTTTATGGCATATTGATTACATTCTTTTACTTGTTGATACGTACCTCACATACTTAGTACATTCAAACGTACTAATGTATATTTTTCCTACATTGTCTCAAAATGTAGGGACAGACGACACTCACGATCATCCTACTCGTGGCTAGAGATTTCTTTAGATTTCAAAAATGTTGGTGAGTCCTCATTCTACCGAGGATAGGACTTTTATTCATATTACTGTTGTTTTTCACTTTCTTCTATTGTAAGGGTGAGGTAGGAGCTTGTTCTAATCTCCCGTCAAAGAATAGACTAGAGACATGTTTAGACGATACTCATTGGTGTAGTCCAGATTAGATATTTATAGAGGTGATTTCCCTTAGTCCCATTCCCTGCTTAATGATTACTTCCGCTCATATTTATATTATTCTTACCTTATATATGCGATGTATACTAATATAGCTTATGGTTGGGGTCCCTCGCATCCCGATCGTCATGTTACGACTAGGTCCTAGGTTGGGTCAGGATAGAGATAAGAAAGAACCTAGCAATGGACTGCTTAATGGCCCAATTATGGAAGACCATCAAGGTTATATTCCATTATGTCGCCCCCCAGTGGGATCTTCCCAACCTTACATCGGAGGAATTTATAGAGTTTCCCCACCTAAAAGAGGCTTGGTCAGATAAGCACACTCTAGTGGATCTTCCATCCGACTAGGATATCCCCTACCCTTTGATTGCTTAGAATATACTAAACTTGTTTTTTGGTTGCCCCGTTTGGGCATGTAACAAACACTGCTCCTATTACCTTCTTGCTTTTCTGGTTTTATAAGCATGTGGATGCTAAATTTTTAATTCCCTTAGTCGTAAATAAATTCTAGGTTGTCTTTAATTCTATTTCTACTGCTATGCATTGATCTAAACGCAAGACTTAATGATTAAAAGTCTTGAAAATGACATGGTGGAACATGGAAAAATAGAGGAGACAGCACTGAGATTTTGTCTTGCCATCTCCGGCTATGGCAGAACAATCCCCGCAATAGCGGGAAGTGCTACAAAGGGATCATCCCGCTATGGCATCCCAAATAGAGTCAGTTCCAGGGATCTAATTCCCTGCGAGGTCTTATCCCTTTTTCCCAGTTTTTGAGATTGATATTGACCTCTAGGGTTGCAATAAAGTTTGAGACTAAAGTCCCTGGCTAAACTCGGCAGATTTCACCCCCAGATCTAATCCAACAATGTATACATAAGAAATTTCATCACTATAATCTGAAAACAACCATTTACACCCTAGGAAGTTATTCATCACATCATATAACTCATCTGAAATTCATTCATTAATCATATTGTAGTTTATCACTAGACCATCGCACATAATCAAGCATGACTCTTTTTCTGACCATAAATTCACTGAAGCCCAAGTAATCATACCTCACGTAATTTCAAGTATGCAGGCAAATGAACTTCATGCATTGAAAGCTGCTCAAACCACTATTACGCACATAATCAAAACTCATCATTCAGGCAACTACACTTGACGTGCGGGCAGATATAAGGCAACACTATGCACCTAATAACGACTTCAATATATATCTCAAGCAAATTGATTTTATTAACTTAAATCACTTCATGGATGACCATTAGACGGCCATCCATGCTTTATCATAGCCTGAAGGGCCAAATACCAATTGAAACCTTCTTAGTCCCAATTTCTCTCTCCTGTGTTCCTTTAGCTGCGACAATGACATATGGCTTACTTCGATCATATACCACTAGGACTAGAGATATCAATTAGACTCAACCCATACAACAAGCAACAGACCGCACGAAAGAAGAAAAGAAATGGAACAACTTCCTAGAATGCTTCATAGCTTCATGGAGATTAGATGGGGATGTCAATACACCAATCCACAAGAGTCTATTCTACATTTGCTCTTGTACTAAGAGACCAGTAACCTAGGCTCTAACACCAATTTTTCACGACCCAACCCATCGGGCCGTATGAGCACCTACTCTAATACCTAGCTAGGAGAAACCTTACACCTATTTTGAAAATAGGTAATGCGGAATAAACAGAAAAAAAATATTTCACCATTTTTAACAATAAAAAGATCTCAACCTTGATTCAAATAGAACATCTTTAAAAAGTAAAAGAAAATTTTCTTTTGAAACACCAACACAACCCTCACAAGGAACTAGTCTAAATAGAACAAGAGCTTCTACAAATAATCTTTAGACAATAAGTAGAGACACAAGTCCCACTATAAGGAAGGAAGAGTAGAAGCTGTCGGAGATTATCGTCACCTTCTCCTATGAAATATCATTGACCCTGCAACTAGACTATGCCAAGTGGCATAGAAAAAGTAGTATTAGTACAAAAAATACGTATTTGTAGGCATCATCGATCAAACTGAGTCCCATCACATAATATTAATTAATCAACCAGAAAAAAGCATGCAACTAAGAAAATGCATCACCACAATTAGCCTAGTTACCACAGCCCTCTTGAACTTAGCTCTTGTCTTATTCTAATGCTCACTTTGATATTTATCATACCACTCCCATAACCTTCTGATGCTTTTCAAACCTAGAACATATCCTATCATAGCCTAACCCTTCTATCCCATAGAGGGTTTTCATAGGTACAATCCACCCCTAACTCTTTCTAACCACCATTATTACAAGCAACCGTAGGACCACTACATAATCAGCGTCTAAGTCGCCTAAATTCCAAGATAACAACATGTCAAATTCCCTCCATTTGATTATATATATATTTATAAATAAATAATCACATCATAATTCAACAGTCAAGCAATGGATCTCTCATGGAACCCACATCGAAACTATTAGTGTACCGACGTGGTACCCAATCCCAATATAGGTAGTATACTAGCATGGTACCTGATCCAATTATGTGCCAATATGGTACTTGTTACGATAGTTAGTATACCAGCGTGGTACCTCATTTAAACATGAATTCACACATGATAATCACAACAATAATTAATAGGCGCACACACTTACACAACCAAATAATACATTTATTACATGCAAATTGATAGCAAGATGTCATTTTGATTCATGTTCTTTCCGTTTTCCTGAATCATATATTATACATGCAACACTAGTGAAGGAGTTAACAAGCATATATAACAATTATTCCCTGAGTATAGTTATATAAGTAATTCACATGGGCAGTCATGTAAACACACACATGTATATACATCTCGTTATATTTGCACACAGCCATAAACCAGTAATGGACCCCCTTATAGACATAGTCTTGTTCTCAGGAATTTCTAACCATTTTAAAAGGAATTATTTAGATTATTGAATGAAGAACTAATAACCTACTCCTAGTCACCAAATGGTCATACCTACATAATGCACTCCTACTCTAGGCAACAATAACAATACATTCATCCATCCATACTTTTTTTCTGAAGGACTAGACATGAAATCTCCCATCACTCTATGATACATTATGAATGGGGAAACATGTTTATAATCACTCAGTTAAGAAAACCTAGCCTACTTGGGCATCGAGCATCTGTTGAAGAAGTTTAGCCCAATTTCTAACTTTTAAGAGGCAAAACGATGGAAGTAGGCCTCAAAATATGTGGGTTATAGATCTCATATCTCCTTTCTTCCTAAGTATGGATCTTCTTTTTGAGGGTATTTTACCACTAAAAGGGAGAAGGAGAATAAAAGAATTTGCATTTCAAAGTTTTTGCCCCCGATGACCCCGCTATGGAGGCCACTCTCCCTCTATGATGGCGCCCTAATGGTGAAAACAATCTCATTATAGATAGACTGCTCTGGTTCAGATCAATCTTAATTCACAAAATTTCCATCCATTCATCCCAAGTGTTTTCACATGGATCCCCTTTCTAAATAACAACAGTTCGGGTCATTACAAGTCTATAGACTCAGACAGTACTGGACCCTATGGAAAGATGATTGGAGTAGTTCTGATGGTTATTTATCGGCACTAATGCACCCATTGGGAGATATTCATTGGAGGGTCCATTCATGGTGTCACCAAAGGAAACACTAGAGCATACAATACATAAGCCATGAATGTTGGATCTTGAATATTAAGGTTGTTGAAATAGGAATCATAAAACAAAGTCATTACATTATCATTATTCAAGTCTATTAACTCAGACAATGCTGGACCCTCTGGAAAGCCGATGGAGTAGTTACGATAGTTATTCAATAGAATTGATGTACCCATTGGGGGATATTCTTAGAAGGGTCCATTTGTGGTACCACTAGAGAAAACACTAGAGCAAACATTGAGAAGCCATCATTAGTGAAGGCATTGAAGAAGTCATTGTTGTTGTAAGGGATCACATGACATGCGCTCTTCTAAGATCTATTTATTGAGGTATTGAATAATAAAACCAACATATACAGTGAAATCCAACAAAGTGGGGCCTGGAGAGGGTTGAGTATATTCTCAGGCCTTACTAGTACCTCTCTGAGGTTGAGAGGTTGTTTTTGAAAGATCCTCAAATCGAAGCAGTAATTAAAAGAAACACAATAGTGGAGAGAAACATGACAACTAATAGGAAAATAGTATAAAGCATATATGCAAGGAACTGTAACAACAAAAATAAAGTGCAATCACCTAAACACAGATGATATCAAATACCAAGTACACTGACTACATGAAAAGGCTAATACTATGATTGATAATGTGTACTATACTACCACCAGGACAAATACAATTATGAAACCATTAGAGGGAATATTTTTGTAGAAAAAGGAGGAACCCACAAAGAACCATTAGAGGAGGAGTCCTCGAATGAGCCACCAGATGAAACAATTGTTAAGGCCCTTTAGTAGAAGCGGCTGAAAGAACTGTAATTAAGACATCATTCCCTAGAAATAGGAGCCAATCCTAGGCAAAGAAACACTCAACAACATAGTCATTTGGTCCCCATCCAAACAAGCACATTTCTCTTCCTCTTAAACCATGACTAGAAAGAAAGTAAATCTTGCTTTAATTGAATCTAAAACTGACAAGGAAGTCTCATACAAAGAAACAAGGAAAGGGTTCTTACAAAAGGCTCATGAACTCAGAACATTTTATGGTTTTGAAATGGCTACGATTATCTATAGTCCTTACCACAATGAACCTATGGTGTAACCAAATTATGAAGCTTCAATCAATAGTTTTACAAAGTTTAGGGATCTTCAAATATTGGTTCAATTAAAAACTATGGTGACAAAAGAAGAGTTCACCAAGCAAAGGATTGGAAAGATGGAGGAAAACTATGAAAGCTAAGGAAGGAAATCACAAACATGATGCATGAAGTATTGAAGGTATGTCTTTCTCTTCAACACTTCATACATCGTGTTCGGGATTTTCTTCCTTACTTTACGCAGTTGTTACTCCCTCCAATCTTTTGCATCGTGAACTCTTCTATTGTTACCATATTTTTTTATTGAACCAAGATCGAAGATTCCTAAACTTTGAAAAAGTACTAATTGCAACTTCATGATTTAAAAACACCACAAGTTCATTTTAGTTAGGAACATAGATGATCGTATCCATTTCAATACCACAAAACTGTTCTAAGTTCTTGAGTCTTTTTCAAGAACCCTTTCTATATTTTCTAATATGAGACTTCCTTTTAGTATTACTTTCAACGAAAGCAAATTTTATTTTCTTTCTATCAATGGATAAATAGGAGGAGAAATGTGTTCATTTGGGAGTAGGTCAAATGGCTATGTTACGGTTGTTGTGTGTTTCTATGCCTAGGATTGGCTCCTATTTATAGGAAAAACTCAGATTTTATAAATTTTTGAATAGGTTGAATTAGAGAATACTATGTTGTCAGTAGTGACTATTTTGGCATGTAACTAAATGAGGGTGTATTAGATACCAAGTTGGATGTATCATCTTGAAATATATGTAGTCAATGGTTTTGGTCTTGTCCTGACCAATTTTTTTGAGTCAAACTTTTTATATCAGTCAACGGTTTTGGTATTTTTCTGACCAATATTTTTGAGTCAAACTTTTCATATTAGGAAAATAGTTTAGTGATTTAATCTAAGTAGTACAGATAAAAATGGTCATCCAGTAATAACAAATGTGTTTGCTTACACATTTCTGTCATCAAGAAAGTTAATTTTTTTAAATATTTTAATTTATGTATGTACAAAATTAAATATTAAAACAAGCAAACATATTTGTTAATCTTTTCTTAAAAAAATACAAATAGTTATTGAATTTTAAATGGTCATATGTGTGTGATTATAGAGTTACAGCGCTAATAGAAGCACATTATAATTTTCTCCAATTTTGGTAGAAAACATATTCATAAGAAATTTTATGCTACTTTAAAATATATTAAAATTAAATTCTCCTTAAATTTGTTTTCTAATTGTCTGATAATCTCCAATATGTCACTCGACTCACATTGAAAAAAATTCTAAATTAGTTGAGACAAATCAATATAAAATGATTGCACAAAATACTTATCAACGCAATGTGTTTACACATAGTAGGGAAGGAAAATAGAAAGTTTATTCATTCTAAGAATGGAAAAAGGATAAATACATTCCTGAACTATCTTAAATGGTATCTAAATATTCTCTGTTAGACTTTTAGGACACTGGTGACCTTACCGTCTAAGTTTTTGAATGTACATACCCTTTGGACTAATGAAGGTACACGTATCATGATCTTTCATTTTTATCCACAATTTAAAAACCCACTCAAAAATCACCCAAAAGACCCACACCCAAATAAACCTACTTTCCTTCTTCACTATTCTACCAACAAACAACAATTAAACACCCCATAAACCAGACCCAAGTCGAAACTCCACCACCCACCCACTTATGGGACAACAAGAAAAATGCATCACAAGGAACAAACTTGGTTCACTCACGGAACCAACAAACAAAAGAATCATCAAATATGTACCAGGCATGGTACAAAGCCCAATCGCATATTAACCTATACCAAGCGTGGTACCCAAGCCAACCAATAAATATCTTGTACCATGTGTGGTATTCGAGCCAACAATAATCTATACCTGATGTATTACCCGAGCCAACCTATAATATGTACCATGTATGGTACCTAAGCCAATCGCATTCACAAATATCACATACAATCACAATAACAATGAATATAACCACACTTGTAAGCTCACATAATGTAAGATTGTATAAGGTCACTACTTAAGATTGAAAACAAGATGTTATTTCACATTCATCCCTTTTTATTCCCTAACCACTTATTCGTGCAAGTGATACTAATGGGACAGTTAATATGCATATATAACATAAACTTTGAAAATAAACAACCTTCACCTACCTCTAATCAAACCAGAATGCTTTATTGAAGCTGAGATTTTATTTTTTGTGATGCCTTAGCTTGATATTGGTCTAAAATAACAACACAAACATAGAATCAATCTCAAATTGACTAAATATTTTTTGGATTTTATCTTAATCCTAAACCCCAGGCAAATTTCATGATCATCCTGCCTAACTAGGGGCTTTTCCACAACCAATTTCACAGCTATACTTGTCAATTACGATAAATAAATCAAGAACATGCATTTTTAAAAACAACTGAAGGTCTTACACCCTAAAATCCTCATTAATCCAGATTTTTCCAAACTTAGGATAAACCCAACCCTAGAGTCATAAATATCGCCTCTAAAGCATAGAAATTAAAGTATCAAGTTAGGAGACTAATTTACTTACCTTATGGATGATTTTGATGGAAAACTGAAGAAAATTGACATAAGTCACCTCACACTTCCCCAAAACATTCATGGGTAAAAATGAGCAATTTTAGCGAATTTTTTATATTTACTGTGACTTAAGCCGCTATAGTGGCAATTCTGCTATAGCGCCGTCGCCGTAGCAAAACAACTGTCATAGCGAGAATTAACTTGGTTTTTATAGCAGCATGTCACCTATTGTGGTTGATTGTGCACAAGACAGAAACTCAGAAATCCTTTAACAATTGCCCATATCCCAACCCACCTTCAAACCTAGATGTTTTAGACCAACCATTTCATGGCAAGTTCGATATCAAGAGTTCTACTCGCCTATATTCACTTTTGAAAAGTTCTATAGACTCATTAACATCTTATATAATAGAAAAACCAACCAAACTTTCCCGGATTACCCTAGGCTTCACCTAGTTCAGAATCATTTGAACCTAATCTAGCCTGAAATATCCAAATCCCAAATTTGGAAGTTTTCACTCAATTTCTTTCACCATTAGCTCACTTATAACAATAAGAAGGGTCATTATAGGTCACAATTACTGTATCTAAGGCATAGGAATCAAAATACCAGGTTGGGGAATAGATGATTACCTTTACAAAGATTACAAATGAGAAATAACTAAAACATTTCCTAGGTCGCCCCCTACTCTTCCCTAAAACATACTTGAAAAATAATTAGTATTTTCGGAGAATTTTATGCATTAATTGCGACTAACCCCGCTATAGAGGCCTAATTTGTAACATCCCATACTATTTTAACTTAGATTAATTCTTAGATATGAGCATAATAAATATATTTTTGAGAGTAGTATTAAGCTCTGATTTGGGAAAGAGTATAGAATAATTTGAACTCCATAAACTATATAGTCAGCGTAGGATAGGATTATGCCGTTCATTCGAGCGACTCCTCATTAGCCTCATTGAAGGATTTTATTGGATCCATGAGATGAGTTTGTGTCCCTTACCCGAGCAAGATATTGGATAATTATGGCAACGACAGCATTCTTTGTATCATTATGAGGCTCATTGTGATTTTTGTATGCTTTATTTAGTTGAGCTATTTTATGAGTTGAGTTTATTGAGTATATGTACCATTGATTTGAGTTGAGCGTCTGTGAGTAAGTTTTTTTCCAGTTATTTTACATACTGTACATTCCATGTAATGACTCCATTTGATGCTGAATTGTTTTATGATACAGACACAGGGGATATAAATCCTCAACAGGCACATCATTGAAGATCAGATTTCCATCCATCTTTTGGTGAGACCTCTTTGCATTCAGAGGAGCTCTTGAGTCTTTACTTCAGTCTTTACTTACTAGTATTTTAAGGTAGTCGTGGGCCTATCTTGGTACCTATTTTTAGAGTCAATTTTAGAGGCTTCATAAACCAGTCACAGACAGAGTTTGGGTTTATTCAATTTCATCTTTTGAGTTCATATTTTACAAACCTTGAGTTACTTGATATTTAGAGTATATTTTGAGATTTATTATGAGAAGTGTATTTTTATAAATTTGCATGTCCATCATGAGTTACAGTTTCATGAGTTAAGTCTTCCGCTTAGCAAGTGAGTCAGGCCAAGGTTTCACTTCCAGCAATGGTTTTTGAGTGTCGGCCACGCCTAGGGTGTAGACTCAGAGCATGACAAAATTGGTATAAGAGCACAGATTTCAAGAGTCCTAAGATTTCTATGAAGCCAAGTCTAGTAGAGTCCTTCTTATTAGTTTGAAGCACGCCACATCTATAATAAGGAGGCTATAGAACTTTTAGAAATTATTTCACTTCTTACATACTCTAGTTCATGCGATAGAGTTTAACACTATAAGATCCTCTTCTAAGTTATATGTTTCACATTTTAAGATTATGCCTTCCAAACACACTTTGAGCTAGAGGAATGTCGTCGATATTGAGATTCCACAACCATCTTGAATGCAGACAAAAAACTAAGCCTAAGTACTTGAGAACAAGGGTGAGAATGGGACTCAAGAGGTTCTACATATTGCTTATCCTACTATGTCATTTGAGGCAGAGTTTAGAGGAGCAATTTCTATTCTCACTTAATTGATGGCTGCTTAGTTCGATCGCCAGAGTACCCCAGTTCCTAGCTCTAGTTCTCAAGAGCCATCTACTACTATGAGGATTAGAGACTTTCTAAAAATGAACCTACCAGTCTTCACTGGATCTAGAGTTGAAGAGGATCCTCAGAACTTCATAGATGAGATATGGAAGATTCTGAAAGTAATGCATACAACTAAGATAGATGGAGTTGAGCTTGTTTCCTACCAACTGAAGGATGTTGCTAATGTCTAGTATAATCATTGGGAGAAGAGTCGGGGAGAGGATGTTGAGCCTGTAGTCTGGGATGAGTTTGAAAATGTATTCCTAAACCACTTCTTTCCATGAGAAATGAGGAAAACAAAAGTTAAGGAATTTGTTGATCTAAAGCAAGAGGGGTTGACTGTTAAAAAGTGCAGCCTCAAGTTCATTCAATTGTCCAGGTATTCTCTAGAAATGGATTCTGATGTGAGGGCGAAGATGAGGAAGTTTATCTCTGTCCTGAGTATGTATATACAGAAGGAGTGTTAGGCAGCCTTGTTGATTTTGGATATGGAAACTTCCAAATTTACGGTGTATGCTCAGCAAGTTGAGAAGAACAAGAGAAAGTATAAGAAGGAGACAGTGCATCTACAATGAACAACAAAAATGACCAAAGGTCTTAAGGTAATCATAAATTCAAAATACAAGGCTCACAGTTTCAAGGTTGCATGACTCAAGGTTCATCACGTAAGCCACCTTGTGGTTTGTTTGGTAGATTGTACTTAGGAAAGTGTCAAAAAGGCATCAATGGTTGTTATAAGTGTGGCAAGATGGGTCACTTTATGAGAGACTATCCTTCAGACAAGTAGGATAATATGGGAAACAAAGCCCAATCTTCTTCAGCAGCTCAATCAAGTAGAGGTAATCAGAGAGTATCTTTCTCACAGACAGGCGAAGGTTCAAACCATTAGTATGTTATGTCTAGACGCTAAGACCAAGATTCACTGGTATGCTTTCAGTATTTTCTCAAGATGTTATGCATTACTTTATCTAGGTGCTACCTTGTCTTTTGTGAATCCTTATGTATCTGTTAAGTTTGGGATCCTGCCCAAACAAATCTTAGAGCCTTTCAGTATTTCTAATCCTATTAATGAGTTTATTCTAGCAGAAAGAGTCTATCGAGATTGCAAAGTCTCTAGCTATCGTAGAGACACTTCGGCAGACTTAGTTGAGTTATATATGGTAGGATTTTATTTTATTCTTGTCATAGATTGGCTTCATGCCAGTTATGCCTCAATTGATTATAGAACTCGAGTTGCCAGATTTTAGTTTCCCAATAAGCCAGTTATAGAATGGAAATGTAGTCCAGTAGTGCCTAAGGGTCAATTTATTTCATACCTTAAGGATAGAAAGTTAGTCTCTAAGGGGTGTGAGATGCTAGTGTGGAGACACCATCCCTTCAGTCAGTTCAAGTCATGAGTGAGTTTCCAAAAGTCTTTCCTAAAGATTTACCTTGACTCCCTCCCAATAGAGAGATAATATCATGCCCTAAGAGGGTACCCTAGGCATGACCGGCACTCGGAGACCATTGTTGGCCCCAAGCAAACTATTTGGTCTGATCACTCATTCAACAACATCAGTGGAAGACTTAATATAACTCCAAAGAAAAAAATATTTTAAATGACAATCTTATATAATTAAATCTCATCTCATAAAAATATATTTTTCAAAACAGACTCAAATTATACATCAACTCTAATCTACACAACCGAAGTCTATGAAGCCTCTATCAACTATCAAGAAGTGCCAAGACAAGCCCACGACTACCTCAAAAAAAACTACTTATAAGTAATGATTGAAATATATGTGATTCCTCTGAAAGTAAGGTGGTCTCACCGTTATCAAGAAGGGAAGGATCCTTAATGAAGCACCTATTGATGATCTCTAGCACCTGTATCGGCATCATGAAACAATGCAGGATAAACGGTGTTAGTAAATGGAATGTACTAGTATGTAATACAGTTGGAAAAGAAAATATATTCAACAGACTCAACATCAATCAACTCAACTCAAAAAACTCAACTTTGAAGATAATATGACACAACTCAATAATTATGCAAGTTTAAAAATAACAATGATTATGGAAGTAGACTCAAATATATGCACTTGACCAATCAATCCATTCATTCTAATTTGAAAGTTTTTCTAACTGACAATCATCATCTATGAGCCGGTGATGTACAATGAGTTAATGTCATTTCCACGTCTGTCCAATACTTTACCACGGTAAGGAACAAATTAACCAATCATGGATCCAGAATCAATCAAATCAAGTCCTCTTTTGCGATAAAAAGGAAATCTCTAATTTTATGGTTCAATCCTCTCCTACGCTGGCATAAAAGCCATCATCTTTTTTCAAAAATAAGTATGTAAAAGTCATGACTATCAAATCAACTAGGGTTCACGGAAAAGTAGATATGAACAAAACTTCCAATCAATTGAAAAGTAGAAAACAACAATGATCTCAATACATAATTATATGTAACTCAATAGAAGAAGAATTAACTCAATGGAAATTCTAGAAACTAGGTTACACTCAACTCATTCTCAATAATCGATAGAATTAGATGTATGGAATGTGGACAAACTCAATCCATTTTATGAGTAGACTTACATACCTGGAAGATTGATATTACAATCAAAACTCAAAAAAAAAAGCTTTCTTGGAGAAAACCTTTGATCTTGGAACCTCGATGTTGATCTTGAGAAAAGAAACTCTTTTATGAAGTTTTAGAGTGGAAGAACTTGAGAAAACCTTAGGTGAGGGGATTCTCTTTGATTCTTTAATTTTTGACTTGAAAGTTTTAGGTTTCTTGATGAAAAAGAGGAACCCTAGGTTTGTTTTGAGAGAGTTTCTTGAGACTAGCTTGTTTAGATTGATGATTATGAGAGGAAGACAAGTTAGTTGGATGATATACTCAGATAAAACAATCAAAAATGACTTAGAATATGGCTAAAAATCTTGGAAAAGGACCAAAATAGCCCTGGAAGACGTGCAAGAATTTTTTGAGAAAAGGACTTCTACTATTCATAGAAATCTCTACTGGTCGTAGAGTTGAGTCGTGGCTACTAATCCTGAATTTCTGATTTAGCAATCTCTAGTAAAATGATCATAACTTTTTACTCCAAACTTGAAATGAGACAAACTTGGTGGAGTTGGAAAGAGGACTAAAATAACTTTAATTTGGTAGGTTAAGGGCCACCTAATTCTTTATATTATAGGATATGTGGTCATTTCAAATTGACCCAAGTAAAATATTTTACTGAAACTCAATCGGTTAGGAAGCTTTCAACTCGACTTTCTGCTAGAGGATCCTTATAAAATTAATTCATCTCCAAATCTATTCTCACACCAAATAATTAACTTCCACACATGCACATAATTATGAATCATTCGGTATAACTCCATACCACTATGAAGGATGTCTCGGTCTTAGCTTATAAAAATTTGGAGTGTTATAGATAGACTTCGAAATAGATGTTCCTCCTAATACTCAACCTATATCTATTCAACCATACAGAATGGCCCAACCAAGTCAAAAGACCTAAAAAGGTAGTTCAAAGATATTTTAGATAAGGGATTCATTAGGCCGAGTTTCTCACCTTGTGGTGATCTTGTCCTATTTGTGCAAAAGAAAGATTAAATAGGAAGTTATATGCAAAATTTTCAAAGTATGAATTCTGGCTTTCATCTTTGGCATTCCTTGGCCATATTATTTCTGGTGACGGTATCCAAGCTGATTAGCAAAAAATTGAGGCAACAAAGAATTGCCCTAAATCTAAATCTCCAACTGACATAAGGAGTTTCTTGGGTTTGACTAGCTACTATAGGAGGTTTGTTGAAGGATTTTCATCCATATAATATACATTGACCAAGTTAACTCAGAATAAGACTAAGTTCTAATGGTCAGAAGCTTGTGAGAAAATTTTCCAAGAGTTGAAAACTAGACTGACTATTATTCCAGTTTTGATCCTGCCCGAGAGCACAGATGGTTTTGTCATTTATTATGATACGTCCAGAGTTATAAAGGGTTGTGTTTTGATGCAGAGAGGTAAGGTTATAGCTTATACTTCCAGACAACTTAAGATTCACGAGAGGAATTATCCAACTCATGATCTAGAGTTGGTAGCAATAATATTTTCTCTCAAGATTTGGTGTCATTATCTCTATGGAGTGCATGTAGATATTTTCACTGATTACAAGAGACTACAATACATGTTTAGACAGAAAGAACCAAACTTGAGGCAGAAGATATGGCTTGAGTTTCTCAAGGATTATGACATGAGCATTCTCTACCACCTAGGTAAAGCTAATGATGTTGTTGATGATCTTAGCAGGTTATCTATGGGAAGTAATGCTTATGTTAAAGAAAGATTTGGCTAAAAAAGTGCATAGACTTGTATGTTTGGAGTTCATCTTGTGGACTCTAATGAGGGAGGTGTTATTGTTCAGAATGGGGCTAAGTCTTCACTAGTTGTAAAAGTGAAGTAAAAGTAAGACCAAGAGCCTATTCTACTTCAGTTGAAAGAAGATGTTCACAAGTAGAAAGTAATGGCTTTTACCAAAGGGGGAGAAAGAGTATTGAGTATCAAGGTAGATTGTCTGTTTCGAGTGTTGATGTTCTTTAAGAAAAAATAATGGCAGAGGTTCATAGCTCCAGATAGTGATTCATCTGGGTTCTACTAAAATGTGTCATGACTTAATAGGAGTCTATTGGTAGAATGATATGAAAAAAGATACAGCAGATTTTTTTGCCAAGTGCCCGAGTTGCCAAAAAGTCAAAGTTGAGCATCAAAAGCCTTGTGGAGAAGCACAGAACATAGAGTTGTCGGAGTGGAAGTGGGAGATGATCAATATGAAATTAATTTTAGGTTTACCGTAATCTCATAGACACCATGACTCTATTTGGGTGATTACTGATAGGATGACCAAATTAGCACATTTGTTGCCCGTTAAGACTATAGATTCTATCGAGTATTATGCTAGATTGTATAATCGAAAGATAGTCTGACTTCATAGAGTTTCTTTATACATCATGTAAAATAGAGGTACCCAATTCACTGCACAGTTTTGGATACTATTTTAGAGAGGTTTGGGTTCAAGGTGAATCTTAGTACCGTTTTCATCCTCAGACTGATCGCCAGGCAGAGCGTATAATTCAGACTCTTGAGAATATATTGAGAGCTTGTTCATCAATTTCAAAGGTAATTGAGATAATCACTTTTCTCTTTTTGAGTTTGCATATAATAATAGTTTCCATTCATGTATTCAAATGGATCCGTATGAGGCTCTTTATAGAAGGAGATATAGATTACCAATTAGTTGGTTAGAAGTTGGTGAAGCTGAGTTAATAGGGATAGACTTGGTTCATCAAGCTATGGAAAAGGTGAATATCATTCAACAGAGGTTGAAAACCGCACAAAGTCATCAAAAGTCCTACACTGATGTTAGGAAAAGAAACTTAGAGTTTGAAGTGAATGATTGGTTATATCTGAAAGTTTTGCCCATGAAAGGTGTTATGAGATTTAGGAAGAATGGAAATCTTAGTCCTCGTGATATTGGTCCTTACCAAATTATTAAGAGAGTTAGAAATGTAGCTTATGAGTTAGAGTTACCATCAGAGCTAGCTGTCGTTCATCCAGTATTCTATATTTCCATGCTTAAGAAGTGCTTGGGAAATCCTTCATCATTTTTCCTACATAAAACATTGGTGTGAAAGATAGCTTGTCCTATGAGGAGAGTACTCTCTAAATTCTTGATCGTCAAGTTCGTAAATTGAGGACCAAAGAGGTCGCTCTGGTTAAAGTTTTGTGGAGAAATCAGTTTATTGAGGAGGCGATATTGGAAGTCAAGGAGGATATGAAATCCAAGTATCCACATCGATTCGTTCCTCCTAGTGTTGATGATGAAGGTAATATTCCTATTCCTATCTCAGAGTAAGTGCCTTCTTGAGTTTTAGGTATTTGAGTAAGTTATTCTTGAGTCAAGTTTTGAGTTCTTGTATTGTATTTGTACCTTAAGTAAATTCTTAGATTGGTCATCACTCGAGGATGGATGATCCCAAGGAAGAGATATTGTAACACCTCGTACTATTTTAACATAGATTAATTTTGAGAACCTTCAAGAAAACATAAGAAAGTAGTGAAGGGACCACTGTAAAGTGGCCACGAGTGGTACGTACGATCCGTAGGAGTACCTACAAGTTATAGGTGGCCATTCATAGGTCACCATAAAACTTAGAATAATTCCAAGTGTGAAGACCATTCCTACGAGTCAGAGTTATGTCCCATCGACCAGTCTACGACTTATAGGGTCACCTCATAGACTCGAGGACACATTACAGAAGCTACTAGAATGTGCATCAGGTCTTACATCTAGGCCTATGACCCATCTAGGGTTCTACGACCTGTAGAGGACATGTAGACCCCAAGTCCTTTCCCAGTCAAGTTCTATGAGACATCTTCATGATTTGTCCTAGGGTCTACAACCCATAGGAGGTTGGTCATAGACTCACAAAGCCTTGAACCAGTGAGCTCCATTTTTATGCCCAACTTTCTACGACCAATCTTCTAAGTTCCATAAAAGGATCCGTTGGTGGCCAGAAGTCAATTTTAATGAGGGGTAAGATTATCTTTCCCCACATTTCTCCAAACTAAAACCAAGACATTTTGGGACTAAATTTATCCCCTTATCAGTACCCAATGAGCCTTTTCTCTCATTAATACTTAGATTATTTTTAGAGCAAGGATTCGAGAAAATGAGAAAAGCTAGGGTTCAAGTATTTCAACCAATTTCTTTGAGTTTTGCTTAGATATTTGATCTTATAGGTATATAAAGCTAATCACAAAGTTGGACTAAGTTCGTCCTCGTGCCCTACATCTTCATTCAGTCAAGTTGGGTTTTGAGTTTTAGTTGCAATCCCGATAAATTAAATTCTTGAGTTATCTATGTAATTCTTTATTGAGTTCTTGCTTATATATAAGTATACTTTGATGATTTTTATGAGTTGAGTTCTTGAGATTATACTTCATGTTTACATTCACATGAATCCTAGTTGAATTATTTTCATGATTTATTTTTATGTATTATTTTGTGTTTAAAGAATGATATGTTTCATCTTTTAATTGAGAAAGAGTTTGAGCATGAGTTTGAGTTTTGAGAAGTCTTTTATTCACTATTTGAGCATGATACTTATTGAGTCTAAATATCTATTTTGAAATAAAGTTGAGAAATCAAGTTATGCTTTTAAACGCATTCATTGAGTTGACAATATAACTATTTCAAAAAGAACAGATGAGTTGAGAAGAGTTGAGTTATAATTGAGAAAAGTCCAATAAGACTGCATGAGTCATAATTGAGAAAATTTCAATGAGACTGCATGATTAATTGAGTATATATACTCACTTGAGATATGAGCATAATAAATATATTTTTGGGAGTACTATTGAGCCCTGATTTGGGTAAGAGTATTGAACAACTTGAACCCAAAAAACTATATACCCAGCGTAGGATAGGATCATGTCGTTCATTTGAGCGACTCTTCATTAGCCTCATTGAGGGATTTTATTGGATCCATGAGATGAGGTTATGTCCCTTACCCTGGAAAGGTATTGGATGATTGTGGAAATGACAGAAATTCATTGTATCATCATAAAGCTCATAGTGATAGTTTTCGATTAGCAAAACTCTCCAAGAGTAAAATATTATTTTACATTGAGTTGCATTTACTTAATCATATCTTTTAAAGCATATATATATATTGTATGCTTTACTAAGTTAAGATATTTTAGGAGTTGAGTTTATTGAGTATATGTTCCATTGAGCTGAGTTGAGCACTCTTGAGTAATTTTTTTTAGTTATTTTACATATTGTACATTCCATTCAATGACTCTATTTGGCACTGCATCATTTTATGATACAGACACATGTGATAGAGATCCTCATCAGGCGCATCATTGAAAA
This sequence comes from Solanum dulcamara, assembly GCF_947179165.1. NCBI lineage: Eukaryota > Viridiplantae > Streptophyta > Magnoliopsida > Solanales > Solanaceae > Solanum > Solanum dulcamara. The sequence continues at coordinate 68,476,323 of NC_077245.1, forward strand.
TTAGATTTCTATCCATCTTTTGGTTAGACCTATTTGCATTCAGAGGAGCTCTTGAGTCTTTACTTACTAGTATTTTGAGGTAGCTTAAACTTGGAGTTGCATTAGAAAAAAATGTATAAATGTAGTATGAGTACCAAAACACAGGGTCTCAGTAGGCATTACATGCTGAATCGAGCTCAAAAAAGAAGAATATATATAGCTAAAGGAGTATGATAGTGCTACGGCTACAATATATCAGTTTAACAAACAGTAAACAACACCGATGATAGAGAAGGTCTCACACTAACAAACAAGTAGCACCTAATGGAACGAAAATTACAAACACCCAATAAGATAAGATGACACAATGCAATATGAATAAATGTTTAAAAAGTAGAAGCCCATAGAACCCTGGAGTCATGCGAGAGGACACCTAGGGCTCATCAACAGATGTTTTTCAAGTGAAAAAACATAACACAAAATTCACTATGCGGACCGCCCTAGAGTAACTCCTTGAGCTGATTCAAAAAGTAGTCACCCTAGATAATCCCCTTGAACTTATCAGAAAAGTAGTCTCCCTAGAGCATCTCCTCGAGCTTATCAGAAAAATAGTTTGTAGTTTAATCAACAGTCTTATAAAGTCAAATATTTACCCGAACTTGGGCCTTGAACATTTTATGACAAGTATAAAAGAAGGAAGCTAACACCAAACTCAAGGTCAAACCTGTACCCAAACCTCCACTATGATGTTTTTCTCTTCCGAGCAGCCTCCGAATGGGTCATGCTATCAAGAATAGAAAATATAATTCAAACCAAGGCTAATGATATCCATATCAACGGAACTAAATTTGAGTTGGAAATTGGGTCAAAATTTGACCACCATAATTCAACAACAGAACAAAATTCTATCACCTCCATTATGTTCCCCTCGAAGTAAGGATCACACGCCTAAAAGTTGGGCAAAGACGGGGATCAATCTAAACCTTAAATGGTCCAAATACCAAACTTTAAAGAATTAAAACATTAATAATTTTGAGGTCCAAACGAAAATTAAATGCAACAACAAAGCTAAAATTGGATTTAGAGAGTGAAAGGAAAGAGCTTACCTTGGAATCAACTGAATTGGTGAAGAAATGAGGGATTTCACCTTTGGTTAAGCTCTATCTATGGAAGAAAACGGGTTCTCATACGTAGAGAAATGCGGAAGAACCCTCTTAAAATTGTCAACAACCTAAACAATGGCGGTCCATGGGTCACCGGTGCATAGCTGTCGGAGCGATGGAAAGCCCACAAGAGAGGAGGTCTCCAGTGACCTCAAGCTCTATAGGAGTGGAGGAAATCTTATAGGAACAAGACCACCGGTGCGGATAGGGCTCCGTAAGGCCAAATTCTGTCGACGTCACCTGTTCCACTAGAGCGGCACTTCTCCGCAGGATTGGAGTTGCCGCTGAGAGTCAAAGCTTCACAAGAGAGGTTGCACCAGCTACTGCTACTACGGCAGTTGGAGATAAATGATCTAAAATCTGAACGAACCCTCAATACTCATTCGAGGTCCGATGAACACAAACCAAAAATATAACCTAATTAGAAATGACATTCTAGACTCAACAGAATTGATGAAACCACCAACGGAGGTCATCTAATTTAGAATAGTTACCCAAGTCAACGTTTACAAATAATTATAAAACAAAAATCCTAAAGCCACAAACTCATCTCGAACAACTCAGCAACCAAAATGAGGTCATTCTATACATAACTCGGTGTTCTAGAGCTAACCACGCTATCAGAATTTCCATTTGAGTACATTTACCAAAATTATTGACCGAAGTCAAATTTTGGGTAAAACTTCGTGGTTAAATCACCTAATAGCATAAAAACTTAGTAGTTAAATCGCCTAATAGCATAAACTCAAACTAAAAGCCTCAAAATCCAAAAAAACCATCCTACTAGACCAAAATGACCCTATTGGAGTTGTGGTACTATCGAAATTTTCATACTATATTAGAACCTCCATATGTTGACTAAAGTTAACTTTTTCACTTCTAAAGCATCCAAAAAGGCAAAATTGGCTCAAAACTCATCGTAGGACTTGTAGCTCAGCAGTCCACCGGGTGGGTTTGTTTATCCTTCCAATTTTGAGTCCCAACTTCCTCAAGAAACTATGCCACCAAACCCAGTATCAAACAAAATCTACAAGGAATCTATGAAGAGGGGGAAATAGTAAAAGCATATAAAAACATAGAAATGACCTTGTGGGTCATTACTAATTTCCTCTGTAAATATTGGTTTAACATCAATACTAGCCTACACCCCACCCTTTTCTGAACTGCCCAATTGCATGAACCTAGATGCTAGAATTTGAATCTCTCTAGCTAAGGCAGCTTAGACACCCCTAAGCAATTCAAACTGCCTATGTTGACCTTTTTCTGACTCAATGCATCTGTCACCACATTGGCTTTATCAAAATGATACTAGATGGTCATATCATAAATCTTCAACAACTCCATCCACCTTCTCTATCTCAGATTCAAATCTTTCTGATTAAACACATATTGTAGGTTGCAATCATCTATGAACACCTCACACTTGACACCATAGAGGTAATTCTACCAAATCTTAAGTGCCAAAACTAAATCTTCCAACTCCAAATCATGGGTTGGGTAGTATTTCTATTGAGGCTTCAATTTCCACAAAGCATAAGTTATGACATTCTTTTGCATCAATAAAATACCCAAATATGAATGTGAAGCATCACAAAATATCATAAAATCCTTCCTTTCAACTGGCAATGTTAGGATAGTAGTTGTAGTCAAGAGCGTCTTAAGAATCTGGGTCAACCTTGTCAAATGGGTAGAAATGGAAGCGAAGTTCTTGACAAACCTGAGATAATAGCTAGCAAGACCCACAAATCTCCTAACCTCTGTCACAGAGCTAGGTCGTACCTAAATCTTAACTGCCTTAATCTTTTAGGGATAATGACCCATTTTTCCGAGACCACATACCCTAAGAAGGCAACTAAAGTCAGCCAAACTTCGCACTATGAAAACTTGGCATACAATTTCTATTTCTCCAAGATCCCTAAAATAATGAGAAGGTGCTCCAGATGCTCCTCTTTACTCTTGAAGTAGATAAAAATATCATATATAAACACTATCACAAAGAAATCCAAAAATGATTTGAAGACACCATTCATCAAAATCATAAAAATCGCCGACGCATTAGTCAAACCAAACGATAGTTCCAAGAACTTATAATGCCCATATTGAGTCTTGATGGTCATTTTAGGTATATCCTTAGGCTTAATCCTTAACTGGTGGTACCCTGACCTCAAGTCAATTTTGTAGAATACTAAATCACCCTACAACTCGTCAAAAAGGTCATCTATACGAGGTAATGGATACTTATTTTGAATGGTAACTTTGTTTTAGTACCTGTAGTTTATACATATCCTCATACTACTATTATTCTTCTTCACAAACAATAATGGAGCACCCCAAGATGAAGTACTAGGATGAATAAATCCCTTATCTAGGGGTTCTCGAAGATGAGTTTTGAGTTCTCTCAACAATATCGAAGTCGTGCAATATGGAGGAATAAATATTGGGCTACTACTCGGCTCCAAATCTATAAAGAATTCAATATCCTAATCTGAAGGCATACTAGGCAGATCCATAGGAAATACCTCCTAAAATTTCAAAACTACGAGGATTGACGCAAGAAAATACAACTTCACACTAACATCCCAAAGATAATCCAAGTAGGCTAAACAACCCTTCCCTACTAGCCTTCTAGATCAAATAAAGGATATGATCTTTGTTAGCTTAGGCATGTACACACCTTCCAACTCTAATCCATCCCTACTCGGTATCTCTAGGGTTATTGTCTTAGAGTTACAATTTAACACAAAAGAATAAGGGGACAACCAAGTCATACCCAAGATCATATCAAAGTCTAGCATATCCACAATAACCAAATCTACCCATGACTGAAAACACAAGAACACCACAGAACATAAAGGATACACAAGGGTCACTACCATAGACTCTCCAACCAGGGTAGAGGCATGAATAAGAGAATCAAGAAAATTGAAAATTAAGTCAAGACCTAAGGAAACTAGAAGTCATCCGATCACAGATGAGAATATTACCTACTATCACCACATCATATGTCTCAGGCTCAGACCTAACCAAAAGGCGTAAAATTGGGCTCTATCATTATTTTGGGCAATCCCTCTACCTGGATGCGCCGCTCCCCACCCTATATTACCATTTTCTTAGATTTCACGACCTCTTTGATTACCATATCATCCTCCATATGGGCATACTCTGCTAACTTTACCTATTGGAACCACAGCCTTCATCTGTTGCTGCATCAGATTACCCACCAGTTTGTAAGGGCATTACCTCTTAAAGTTTCCCAGCTCACCAGAATTAAAATATCATCATTCAAGAGAGGGACTACTAGTGGAAGAATAGGAAGCTCCCTGACCTCCAAGAGCCTGAGACTGCTATGTAACCCCTAAATGACCACCTATAGAAGTGGAAAAGCTGACTAAATCAAACAGGCCGAATAAACCTTCTAACTAGGACCTCTAGAACAAGAACCACTAAAGTTGCCAACACTCTTGGACCTCTTAGCCAATACCTTGACCTTCACCAACCTACCTGACTCCCTACAGTCTCTTCACCTAGTCAGTCACCTCATTGAAGCACTTCCCTATGGAAGTCAAGTGCACAGATAGGACCTACAATTTAGTGTTCAGTCCTTTTACATATAGATGAATCCTCTACTCCTTATTCCTCAAAAGTTGGGTAGCATAAATGAGACAAGACATGAAACTTAGCCTCATAGGCTACAAAAGACAGGCTACCCTATTCAAGGGCCAGAAACTCATTCTTCTTATGATCCTTAAGAGTACGGGGCACATACTTCTCTAGAAACAAGGCATGAATTTGAGCCTAAGTCATTGGAGGAAAGACTGATGAGTGACACTCCATATGATCCCTTCACTTCTGCTTGGCATCACCCTGTAGCTGAAAAGTAAGTAACTTTACCCTATGTTTTTACACAATACCCAACTTATCCAACCTCTCATAGCATTCCAAAATGAACTCAAACATGTGCTTATTCTCTATGTTGTGGAATGATAGAGGCTTCAATTTCAATGACTTAGTCAACAACTCATGCTTAGTTTCTGTAATGATAGGGCCTAATATGCATTTGTATCCGATGCCTCATCCATTTTAGAGGATGTGGAAACAAAGAGATAGGTACCCAGAACCTAATTAGTCAGTGCAAAAGCAGTGGCTCTAATACCCTCCAACCCACCCAAGAATGTCAGTACTTGTCGAATCACCTCAGATGACACAGAGGGAAAACCTGCACCTCTAACTTATGTTGCCATCTCTGGTTCTAGGCCATCCTCGGACTCTACCTCAGCCACCTCCTCAACATGATCCTAGGTTAGGGAAGGGGTCGCTATACTTGGCTCATCCACCATCTAAGCTCTACCCTTAGAGGGTGTCTCTCTCTCTTTACCCTATCCCCTTCCTCTATTTTTGCCTTTACCCTGCCATTATGTTGTCGGATCTACAACTAAAGCTACTTCCTTGACCCTATTATTTCTGGTTTCTACCATCTACGAACAAAAGAGTAAAGAAAGTTAGATACTAATTTGGATCACCAGATACCAACTAAAATCAAGTTATGGCCTAAAGGTAGAAAGAGTAGAAAAATTTTCAAAAATCATGTAGTTTCTCAAAAAAAAAGTACAGACATCTATGCACTGTTCTACAAAACTCTACCAAATTCATTTTGGTATGATGAGATCAACAAACCTAGGGCTCTGATACAATATCTACCATGACCTAAACCGCTGTAAAAGGCACTCACACTAAACCCAAACCCAGGTGGGAGAACCAATTACCCAACAAACTCTTACAATAAATGTCTTAAAATAATATTTTTAATTAAAAAAACTAGGATTTATAATAAACACAGTTTTCAAAAACCATTCGCAAAACAAACCCCTCTTAGAACTTGAAAGACGTGTACCAAAACTTCTACATATTATACAATATGGGGATGCAATCCTAAAAATAAAGGAACAAAGAGTCTAAGTTTGAACAAATGGACTAAGAATAAAAGATAAATCCACGGAAACCTAGAAGAAGTAACTTACCCTTAGATTGAGAGAAGGTGGGTTTCACAATTGAGGTCGCGTAGAAACCGCTTGAAGATGCTTGTACTCAACAAAGAAAGAGCAAGTGCAATATCAATACACAAAAATATAGTGTATTAGAAGGATCATCGGTCAGCTCCAATGATACGAATGAATACATAACTAGAACATAGTAAATTTAGGACAACACATGCATCAACTAAGCCAATAATACAAAAAGACTCTAAGCCACTAATCCTAACTTAATAATTACAGGAAGCATGTCCAACGTGATCACAAAAAGCCTAGTTCACTCATGGAACCAACATACATGATAACAATCAAACATGTATCAGGCGTGGTACTTGAATCAACCAATCCAACCATATAATAACTTGTACCAGCATGATACTCGAGTCTACTGATAATAGAACTTGTACCAGGCATAATACTCGAGCAAACCATAGATATCCTATACCAGGTATGGTACCCGAGCTAATTGATAATCTGTACCAATCTTGGTATACGAACCAACAAATGAATCAAAAATATCATACAATCACAATCACAATGAAAACAATCACATTTGTATACGCCACATGCAATTAAGACAAGTTCATTGCATGAGATTGACAACACGATATAATTTCACATTTATCTTTTATATTTCCATAAATATGCATTGTACAAGTAATATCACATAACATTTAACATGAATACATTGCATAACTTGGAAAAAAAAATAACCATCACCTAACTCAAATCAAGCCTAAGTACTCTATTGAACCTAAGCATTCCCTTTTTGTGATGCCTTGGCTTGATCTTGGTATAGAATAATAACACAAGTACAAAATTAATCACAATTGGCCTAAACATTTTTGGATTATATTTTAACCCCAAACCTTAGGCCAATTCCATGATCATTCAACCCACTCAAGGGATTTCCACCAATAATTCACCTAGAACTACCAATTCCATATGTTATTATTCTATACCAATATCAAGTGAATTATGGTAAATAAATCAAGAACAAATGTATCTATAAATAACCCATATACCCCAAAATCCTTATTAATCCAAAAAAAACTTCCATCTTAGGATAAACTCAAACCCTCCTCTAGGGTCATAATTATCGCCTCTAAGGCATAGGAATCAAAATATCAAGTTAGGAAATGGATTGCTTACCTTTACGAAGATTTCAAATAAAAAACTACTGAAATTTGCCCTAGGTTGCTCCTGCTCTTCTTCAAAATATACTTTAAAAAAAAGAGCGGTTTTGGAGAATTTTCTGCATTAAATATGATTAACTCCACTATAGCAACCTATTCTTTCTATAGCGGACGCGTCATAGCGGAACTATCCATTATAGCAGAAATTTCCTTGACCGCTATAGCAGTGTGTCAATCGCTATAGCGGCTGATACGGGACAGAAACTCAAAAAATTTCTCAAAATTGTCTATTGCACGACACACCATCAAACCTTAATGTTCCATACCAACTCTTTTACGTCAAGTTTGATATTGGAAATTCTACTCACCCGACCTCACTTATGAAAAGTCCTACGAACTCCTTAAAGTCTTAGCTAATAGAAAAACTAATCCAAATTTTAGAAATTTTATCCAATCTTTCCCGGATTATCCTAAACTTTACCTCGCTCAGAAATCGTCTGAATCTAGTGTAGCCTGAAATTTTCAACTCCCAAACCTGGAAGTTTTCTCACTTAATTTCTTTCTCCATTAGGTCACCCATAACAATAGGAAGGATTTTTACCACACAAAAATTTATCTAGTACCCTATGTTAATAAAAGTAAAAGAAAGAAAAAAGGGCGAAAGAAAGATACAAAAGCAATATTATATCAGACTGCCTGTCTTTTTGTAGTTGGATCTCCAAGTTTTAAGAATACTCTAAATTTGACTTGAGCATCCAAATTTGATCATACCAGAAAAAACATCTCTAAAGAAGGTTCTAACATCATGCCAAACGTGTCCGAAGAAGAAGAGCAAAGCAAATGAAGTATAGCCAAAAATAAACCAACCCCTTAGACTGCTCGAAAAATACCATCAAAATAGTAGATGATATTTTTTAGGGACTCAATATTATTCTTTTGCTAGTTTTGAATAAAATTTATTTTTTTAATAATAAAAAAAATGTAGTCACTAAATGTATACTTGTAATAATAAAATTTATATCCCTTCATTGAGAAACTAAAGGGTGCCACGCCACCCGCTGACTTCAATGGAAACTCTATGTGTATATATATATATATATATACACAACACGTATATAAATAATAAATTTGCCATCCTCTAAATCAAAGGACTCGATGGTGCGACTGGCAAAAGGTTATATGTTACCTGCGAGTCCGAGTCAAATAGCAATGATTTGAAGTCGCTGGATTGAATCCCGTTGGCTCTCTTTTTTTATAATTTGACGGCAACACATCAATTTGATAGCAACACATGTTCTTTCTTTCTTTTCTAATTATAATTGACTTTCTATTAAGTATTAATAAATAATTATTTTTGACTAATTTAATTTACAGTCTTTGACTTCTTTTTTTATTTTTTATTACTAGTTAATATTAATATTTTCTTAAAGATTGATCTAAAAATAGGTTTTGATTTCCCTTTCAAAATAGAAAATCCTCTCTGCTGCTTCTCCAAATAGAAAACCTCTCCGCTTTTTTTCCAACTATTAACTTTTCTCTGCCAATCACCCACTCCCCTCAGCCTCGCGCTGCTGCTGCAGCTTTCTCCACTGCCCACATTCCTCTTTTTTAACTTTGTAAGTATTTTTTGGTCTCTTTCTTAACTTTGTATATGTTTTTTGGTTTCTCTTTCTTGAAATTGCAAAATAAGAAGAATTGCTTTAAATGCTTTGATTTTTAAGTGTTAAATGAGACAAGAACTTTCTTTTTTAATCCAATATACTTTGAAATTTTGATGCTTTTATTTTATCAAATAAATTTTCAAATTCTCATAAAGATGATGTCAAAGTATTTTGGGGTTAAATTTATACATTCTAATATTGTAGATAATATGAACCACTTAATTTGAATTAATTGTGAGTTACCTTGTTAAATTTGAATTAAATTTTAGTAGAATTGAATTTTTATTTTGTAGGAAAGTATTCTAATTTTGTGAGTTGAGATGGATAAATTTCTTATAAAATTTAATAATTCTCAATCAATTTCTAGAATGGATGCCAATCATTCTCATATTATAAATGAGCTTAATTTGGGATCACTTGAAGCCGATCCAAGAGAAAGAATACCAATTTTTGACTATAACCCTTGAATATGGGATGAAATGAGGAAACATTATATTCAAAAAGCACCTTGTCAATCTATCATGAAATCATATCCTTCAACTGATAGAGGGGGTAGAATGCGCCAATTTTTTTCAAAGTGGTTCAAGGGTCCACATTCTAAATGTTTGGAGTATAGAGTGAAGAAAGATGCCTCATATTGTCTATGTTGTTATTTATTCAAAGATGAATTTTTTCATGGAAGTACAAGTGCGTTTTATACAAAAAAAAAATGGTTTCAGGAGTTGAAATAAAGCACTTGAAAGATTTTGTTGCATGTCGGTGAAGTAATAGTGTTCACAATAAATATTTCAATAAGATGTTAGATTTATCAAATCATCATCAATCAATTTAAGTTGCTCTTGACAAGCATTCTCAAAAGTTAAAAAGTGAGTATCGAATGCGTTTGGAAGCCTCAATTGATGTGGCAAGAATTCTTTTGTATTATGGCTTGCCTTTTTGAGGTCATGATGAAAGTGAATCGTCAACTAATAAAGTCTTGTTTCTAGAATTTTTATGGTGGCATGGGGATAAGCATCCAGATGTGGGGAAAGTGATATTATATAATGCTCCACAAAATGATACTTTGACTTGTCCTATGATTCAAAAGGACATTGGCAATGCTTGTGCGAAAGAAACATTGAAAGTTATAATTGGGGACTTGAATGGAGATTACTTTGGTATATTAGTTATGATTTCAAATATATCTCACACAAAGAACAAATGGCTCTTGTTCTGCGGTATGTTGATAAGAATGGTGAAGTAGTAGAACGATTTATTGGTCTTGTTCATGTTAATGATACATCAGCATGCTCATTGAAGAAAGAAATTTGTTCTTTACTTTTCGATCATTCACTTAGTCTATCCAAAATATGTGGTCAAGGTTATGATAGAGCTAGTAATATTAAAGGAGATATAAATGGTCTCAAAACTTTGATTATGAAAGATAGTCCATCGGCATATTACACTCATTGTTTTGCTCATCAATTGCAACTAACACGTGTAGCTATTGCTAAAAGGCATTTGGATGTTGAAGACCTTTTTGATCATGTTACTAATGTGTTGAATGTTGTTGGAGGATCTTTCAAGTATAGAGATTTACTCTGTCATTACCAAGCTGAAAAGTTGAAGCAGTTACTTGAATCTGGTGACATTCATACTGGGCAAGGATTACATCAAGAACATGGGCTTCAAAGACCACGTGATACTCGTTAGGGATCACATTTCAAAACATTAAATAACTTTATTGTTCTTTTCTCTTCTATTATTCATATGCTTGAAGTGATTCAACATGAAGGTTCTACCTCAAGTGATAAAAATCAAACAGAATATCTTTTGAAAAAGATTAAAACATTCAAATTTATTTTTATGCTCCACTTAATGTTGAAAGTATTGGCAATGTCAAATGAGTTGTGCAAGATTTTACAAAAAAGAGATCAAGATATTGTTAATGCCGTAGAGTTTCTTAATATTGCAAAGAAAAAATTGTAAGATATGAGGGAAACCAGATGGGAATCTTTGTTGGATGATGTTTCCTTATTTTGTGATTTGCATGATATCTTTATTCCAAAATTGGATGAGTCTTATTTTTCTAGAAAATCAAAGTGTAAGTCTTTAGGTGTTTATTATTCGCACCACTTGCGGGTTGAAGTCCTTTGTGTTGTCATTGATGTGCAACTTCATGTAATGACCAAGCTAGACCCTAGGTACGACACGGCGATTAGAATCCTGGGGAACCCCAACCAAGCCTCTTAGCATATCAATCATGAGCATACATAAGGTAAGTAAGGCAACAAAGTAAGACATAGACACGAAAATAAAGTCTCAACATGAAAGTCTCAATAAAAAAATAAGTCTCAAACTCGAATGAAAGACGACATAAACTTCATAGCATCCAACATGCCTCTACTAACTAGATGGGAAAGCAAGACAAGCTACTAGCTCACCCATGACAACATAAGAGGAATGAAATAATTATATGATGCAATGAAAATAAAAGGTATTTTCATCGAAACATGAGACTCATCACAAGTGATAGCCTAAGCTCAACTCTACTCATGAATAGGAGGTGCGCAATTATCGTTCATCCCTATATTATGATACAATGTAGGTAAAAAGTATGTGTTATACATGAAATACACTAAGTATATGAGAAGTATGCAAGAATAATGAATATAGGACATAATTAATATGAATCATGATATGCATGACCGATATCTTAAAACGTGAGTAAAACCAAAAAATTCTTAAAATATATCATCATATGGTCAATGCATCAAAACATTATCATGAGAATTTTATACCTTTTTATTTTATCTTGATATGGGATGGGACCTTTAACCGATATATAAGACCAAACGAGCTATAACATGGAACCCGATGTGGCCCACATCGAGAAGGGGGAGGCTATTTTGTCATGGTAGACATCGTGATGTCACTTTCTCTAACTTTGTATTATATGTGGATCCACTAGCTATGTCATATTGGCATCATAAACCTACGCGGACAACGTATTTAGGGACTAAAGGTTGCTACTAGGATTACCTTGGAGAGATACAAAGGCTACCAGACCAAATCCCACCTTAAAGTTATCTCGGTGCTTAGTCATTATCCCAATAGAACTTCATAAAAACATAGTCATTAACATCATTAGGAAAGACAATAAAAGATATCAATCCTCATTATAAGAAAATCATAGAATACCTCATTAACATGATTGGTTCATAAGAATTCATGAGTTGTTGAGAACTACCTTATCACCTTTTTAACAAGATTGTGTGAGAACAACCTTATCACACCGTAACTTCTTACTTAAAGCATCACCGAAAAATCATTCATAAGCTTTGATAAGCATTCATAAAACATTCATTGAAATTCCTTGAAATTCAAAATCAAAGTTCAATGAAAACATACTTAGGAACTAGTATATAGCATAGGTCATTCAAATTTATCTTGAAATCATGTAGCATGATGTGAATTATGCATAATTAGGCTAATGGCAATGAAATATATCATAATTAAGAATACTCAATGCAAATTCATGAAACTAGCACTTTTTGAAGAAGAAATCATAAGAGATTTTTGGAGAAAACTTGGCATTCCATGAGTGAAAGGGATGAAGGATGAATTCTCACACACATTTGATCTTAGGAGCCCTAAATTGCAGGGAATTGAAGCTTTGATCTTGAAGAAATACTTTGGGTTGCTTGAAGGAGAAGAAGATTATTGAGAGAACATTTTAAAAAGAGGATTTTGATTTTGAGTGTTTGGGTGATAATAAGAAGGTTAGGAGTGATTAGGAAAGTTATAGGTTAGTATAAAATCTCAAAAACCATCCACATTCATTAATAAAAATATAGAAAAAGACCAAAACACCCCTCACTTAAATTGAAACTGCACCTGGACGGAATGACCCACCATAGTCCGTGAAGCTCACCACGGCCCGTGGTTATGGTCGTGGTAAGGGACTTGATCTTTAGTAAGTTGGTTTTCAAGACGGTTTCCTCCACGGAGACTACCACGTTCTATGGTGGCCTCCGCAGATCATGGACATCACCCGTGGTAAGGACTTCTCATGATCCTTGAGGGAAGGTCAGACCATGGGAATCCACCAAGGCTTGTGGTGCCTCTCACAGTCCATGAACCCTCTCGTGCTCCTTCACCCCTAAATTCCAACTTCCATAGTTGGACCACATGCATTCACCACGGCCCGTGAAGGGCTTCATAAAGTCCACCTGGTGCCAAAAGGCTGAGATTTTCTGGATAACTTCTTTTGAACTCTATTTTTCGACTTTCCAACTTTTGAGGTCTTACAATATCTCTGATTGAGAACATTTGTCTTTGGATGGGACTCAAACTAGCATGAATGGAATTGAAAAGAGACATAATAGCCCAACATGAATGCAAAACATCTCGAAAATGCACAAAAACATAGAATATTCAATCTAAAGTTAAATATGACTTTAAAACTCATTTTATGAACATGAATGCATATGAAAATATGAGAATGACTAAACACATTATTTTGACTGAGTGGATCATGAAGGAACTCAATACCTCAACTAGGAACGGAAGGAAAGAGATGAGGATATTGTGACATCATATCGGCTTCGCCTTCCCATATAGCACCTTCAACCTCTTGGTTCCTCTATAATACCTTAAATAAAGTTATTTACTTTTTTCTAGACTTTCTAACTTGCCGGTCTAGGATATCAATCGGAACCTCCTCATACGAAAGACTCTTTCACACCAATGTTGTCCAGAGGCAAAATAGAGCTAGGATCACCAATAAACCTCCTCAACAAAGACACATAGAACACCAGATGCATCGATGCTAACTCAGAAGTCAAATCCAACTCATATGCCTGTCATGATCACCAATAAACTTCCTCAACAAAGATACATGGAACACCAGATGCACCGATGCCAACTCAGAAGGCAAATCCAACTCATATGCCACCTTGCCAACTCACCTCAAAATTTGATAAAGACCCACATAACGGGGACTTAGCTTTCTTGTCTTGCCAAAATGCACCACACCCTTCATGGGTGAGATTTTCAACTAAACCCAATTATTAACCTCAAATTCAAGTTCCCTTCTCCTCATATATGAATAGGACTTTTATCAATTCTGGCTATCTTCAATCTTTCTCTAATCAACCTCACCTTATGCATATCCTTAAGCACCAACTCGGGTCCAATCAAGGCAAATTCACTAACTTTGAACCAACCAATAGAAGACCTACATCTACTACCATATAAGGCTTCAAATGGAGCCATCTGAATGCTGGAATAATAATTGTTATTATAGGCAAACTCTATCAATAAAAAATAGTCATCCCAGTTAACTTTGAAATCAATGAAACAGGCTCTCAACAAGTCCTCTAAGGATTGAATGGTACTTCAACCTGACCATCTGTTTGAAGGTGAAAAGTTATACTAAGCTTCACTTCAGTGTTAAGACCCTTTTGGAAAGATCGCCAAAATTGAGATGTAAACTAAGTACCTCGATTTGAAATGATAGACAATGGGACACCATAAAGCTTAACCAACTCTCGAATATACAATCTAGCATAGTCATCGACTGAATATGAGTCTTAACAGGGAAAAAATGAGCTTAGACATTTGGTCAACGACCTGTAGCCTGATTATGAGTCTGGGGTCTAGCACCACTTCCACACTCCTTCCCATGATGACTCGGCTTTCCATACTGGTAACACACATCCAAACCCAGCTAAGCATTCTCCCTTGTTATTTCTCCCACACTTCTTGCATAAAGGGATGACTTGATCACTCGGAGCTCATCCTTTTGCCTTAGGATTAAGCATCTTATATCTATTCAATTTTAGAGCTAGATTGTAAGATGAAAGTTGGTTAGAGTACTTTTGATGAAATTGAAGAAGACCACCATTCGTGTACTTACTATGAGAGAAATTACCACCATCGATACGAACCCTCTTAGACTCTTTTCTAGACCTCTCTTTTAACTTTTCCTCCCTAATTTGTTCGACATGTGTCATAAGCCTCGAAATGTCCATCTCTTTGATAAGAATTTAACCACAAAATTGGACACACCTGAATTAACTTGCTCATTCGAGCCCTTAGATTTGTAACCACGGAAGGAGCATATTTTGACAATTTTGTAAACTTGAGGGCATACTCCCTCACACTCATGTTACCTTGGAGCAAATTGATGAAATATTGCACCTTAGCCTCCCTCAACTCCAAAGAAAAGAATCGAGCAAGAAAAGCACCCTTGAATTCTTTCCAATCAACGGGGCCATCATCTCTACTTCTTTCATCCTTTTATTGGCATACCAAACATGAGCAACCTCTTTGAGTTGATACACTGCTAAGTCCATTTTTTCCATTGGGATAACACCTATGATGTCAACAATCTTACCAATACCCTTCATGAACTCTTGTGGATCCTTATTCACTTTAGAAACATGAAACTCAAAAGGGTTCATATAGGTAAAATCATGTACTCGGCTAGCCTCTCTACTCATATTTAAGTTCATGGGAGCTATCACCTCTTAATTAACTTGAGTCGCCATGGCTTGAGTAAAAACTTGGAAAGTAAATCGAAACTCTACATGGTACACTTGTTCATTCAAATGATCATTTGGAGCTTATTGCTCCTCCTAAACATTCCTTCGAAAGGGGTTCCTTCTTGGTGGTATATTTCTAAAATCCAAAGAAAAAGTGTTAGAGAGAACATCCTTAGAGTTCAACTCTATCACACGATGAGATCATGAAATAAATGGTATTTTTCTTAAGACGCCTCATAGCCTCTTATTCATAGATGTGGTGTGCTTCACACCGATAAACAAGACTATACTTGATGCGACATGTTAGACTCTCTAGGACACTTAAAACCTTGGGTCTGATACCAAATTTATCACGACGTAAGCTAGATCCTAGGTGCGACATGATGATTAGAATTCCGAAGGACTCCAACCAAGCCTCTTAGCATATCATTCATAAGCATACATAAGGTAATTAAATTAATAAAGCAAGACATATATGAGAAAATAAAGTATCAATAAAAAAGAATAAGTCTCAAACTTAAATGAAATATAACATAGACTCAATAACATCTAACATGCCTCTAGTTTGTCATGACCTAGACTAAGCTCTAGACATGATACGATGATCAAAACCCCGAAGGTCTACAACCAAGCCCTTTGATATATCATAAGCATACATAAGGTAAAGTAAAGCAAAAATATCATAAGAAGAGTCTCATAACATGAACCATAAATAATAGTGTAAGGAAGACTACATAGACTCTATATCATTTGTCCAAACATGCCTTTACTAACTCAAGACAAGCGGGGGCTAAGACATGTCACTAGCTCGCAATCAATATGAAAATAACAAAAGTCTTTGGAATAAAATAAACCAATAACTCACCCTCGAGAGATAAGAACTCACCAATTTTTTGCCGGATGGGAACTCTACTAGCCATGTGTGGAAAAAATGTGATTCTCGACCCCTACATTATGAGACAATGTTGTCAACAAATATGTGTTAGTACAGTTGAATGTACTAAGTATGTGGGCATGCCATGCAATACAAATTATATGATGCAATGATCAATTAATGTACATGCTAAAGAGGATAAGTAAAGTTATGAGAAAACCATAATGATCAAAGCATTTAAGAGACATAGTTAAAAGCATAAAAGAACATAAAGAGAATATACATATATGGGATAGAACCATAACCGATAATAACACCATCCGAGCTATAACATGGAATTCCAATGTCTCCCCATACAAAAGAAGAAAGGGGAATCTACTTGTCAAGGTAGACTCTACCCTGCTAGAGGGGTGTCATGAACATGTATGTGGATCCACTAGCTGGTCCATATTGGTAAACCTATGGTTGCACATAGTTATGAGATAAGAGACTTTATATAAGAATCCCATAGGTCAAGCCCCCACCTCATGACTCATTCGGTCCTAAGTCAAATTTCATGGAATACATAACATAGTAATCATACTTTACATATATCATAACTTGTTCATAGGTTTAAAACTCATACAGAAGCTTATTTTCATGTCATAATTGCAATGTGAGTAAAAGCCTTTCAACATCACAAATCATACTTGTATAATTCATGTCATTTGGTTCCTAGGTCACTAATTAAGGATCCTCAGTCATATTTCTTCATAACTTGCATGAAATTTATACCTTGAACATCATTGTAATCCATGCTCATAATTCATACTTGAAATTAGAGTAAAACTTGTATAGATAGTCAATTTGATTGAACACCATGAAAATACCTTGAAAATCATTAAACTTCACAATCATAATTCATGTAAATCATCATTGAAAATAGCTTCATGCTTGGGCATACATAATTTAACTTGAAATTATACAATTAATGTAAAACCTTATTTATAATCATCATTAATAATAATTAAAAACGTAATTGAAATAGTCCAACACAATTTATAAAACTAGGGTAAAAAAGTAATGAAATTTCAAAAGATGTTTTAGGAAAACCTTGGGACTCCATCGGTGAAAGAAACCCATAGATCCATCCCCATATACCTTGATGGAAATCAATTCAGAATTGAAGAGGAACCTTCATAAACTTGAAACCCTAACTTGAAATTGTGGGAGGAGCTTGAGAGAGATTTGATAGTCTTTCCTTAGGGGAAATTTAGGAGAATGAATAGAATAAAAGGGGAATTTGAAGAGTAGGGTAATTATAAGCTTTGAAATTGTCCATAAAAGTATCTAGGTTCATTGAACCAAACTTTGAGAAAGGGCAGAAATACCTTTCATTTAATTCGGATTTTGATCCTACGATTTGAATCTTACGAGTCGTAGAATCCTTTATGACTCGTCAAAGTTAGTCGTCCTGGCAACCCTGCAAACTTTGAATTTCCTGAGTCTCTAATCTTTCTCTACAAGTTGTCCTTTTGACTCTTTAAAAAGGTTACGAGTTGTAAGACGCCGAATGTTCGAAAGTTGGAACCAAGGAGGAAATCCTCAAAATTTTGAACAGACTCATCTTCACGAGTTACTCTATAACTTGTAGAGCTTTCTACGACCCGTAAGAATGAGTCTTAGAGTAAACCTTTAAGAATTAGACAGTTCCACCCTCAGGAGAGGTTCTCGACTCAACAGGATGAGTCGTCGTCCTATTGACGAGTCGTAAGAACCACTTGTAACCAAAGTTCAGAGACCCTTAAAGTTTGCAGGTTTTGGAACCTGTAATACGAGTCATAATGAAGATTCGTCTTCATGAAGATGAGTCGTAGAAACGGATCATTTGCAAACTTCAGAGGCTTGATTTTAATCCCATTTCTTAGACCTGCAAGACGATTCATCTTAATGACTCATCATAATTTATACGACTCGTAGAGTCATTTCGTAGGGTTGAAATTCTTGTTTTAATAAAGGGTAATTTCATCATTTCTCAAGTTTGGTTCAATAAACCTAGATACAATTATAGCTAATTTGAACCCTATATCTACCCAATTCTTTAAAATTTCCCTCATTCTAAATCATTCTTCTAAAAATCTCTAAGGCAAAGAACTCAATTATCTCAAGGATTCTTCTTCAAGCTTCAAGCTAGAGTTTTAGATTTCTTTAAGGTTTCTTCTTCAATTCTTAGTGAATTCAATCAAGGTATGTGGGGATTGATCCATAGGCCCTTTCACCCATGTATTACCAAAGTTTTGTCAAGTTTTCTTCAATTTTTCAATTGATTTATGAACCTTAGTTAAGATGAATTGCATTGGGTTGTTTCAATTTTGTTTTAGATAATTATCAATTATCTTTACAAGCATGTTTTCATATGAATTTAATGATTTTAAGTTGAGATTATGATTTTAATGATGAATTTATGATGATGATCAGGATATGATCAAAAAAAGTTATTATGGTATGATAAGTACAATTCTCACACAATCATGTTAAAGATGGTGATAAGGATAATTCTCACTGAAGTTATTGATTCTTATAAATCATCAAAGTTAATGAGCTACTCCTAATATATTTTTAAAGATGGATTTATAAGTAGTTACTATCTTTCACTATTATGCTATGATCATGTTTTTATGACTTTTCATTGGGATATTGACTAAGCACCGAGAGGACTTCTATTTGGGATTCAATCCGATAACATAGTTAGTTACCCAAGGGAATCCCACTAGCAACCTAAAGTCCCAAACTATATTGCCCACATAAGTTTCCTTCATGGCCCAGCTAGTAGATCCACATACAGCACAGTTGAGTTGAGTTGAGTGTCATGACGGAGTATACCCTGGCAAGGTAGCCTCCCCTTTATCGATGAGGGTTCCATCGAATTCTATTTTATAGCTCACATGGTCTAAGATGTCGGTTAAAAGTCTTAACCCACACAAGTTGAAAGTTAAGCTATGAGTTTACGATGAAGTTTTATGATATGCATTAACCATGAGTTTTCAAATGCTTTTAAGCCTTACTCATGTTTATTATGATTGGTCATGCATCTTATGGCATATTTTTCATGTTCCTTTACTTGTTCATGCATATCTGTAAGACCCCGAAAGTCAGAAAGTTGGAAACCAATGAGAAATCTTCAAAATGTCGACTGGACCCAAGTTTATGATCATTTCTATGAGACATATATGTTTCTACGACCCATAGAAGCAAGTCATTGAGGGAGCCTTTGTACTCATTCAAGACTAAATTTAAAGAAAGGTCTTAGACTCATGTGTATGACCCATAATCTTTTCAACGGCTCGTAGATCCAACTCATAGGAAGAGTCCTGAGGCTAGGTTTCAGAAGTCCCTCAGGGTCAAGTCTATGACTTGACAGGACAGTTTGTAAAAGTCATTACGAGTTATAGAAATGACTCATAAAAAAACTTCAGAGACTATATTTTTACAGGTTGTCGGACCTGCAGGACGGATGGATTTGAAGAGCCGTAATGAAGTTTACGAGTCATAGAAATAACTCATTTGCAAACTTCAGAGACTCAAAAATCAGGTCTTTTCTCAAACCTGCAAGACGAGTCATTTTGACAACTTGTCAATTCTTCTAAGACCCTTAGGAAAGGTCTCGTAGGTCTAAAGTCCGAAGTTTAATGAGGGGTAATTGTGTATTTTTCAAAATTTGGTTCAATGAACCTAGAAACTTTTATGGCCAAGTTCAAAGTATTTATATATTCAATTCTTCAAACTCCCCTCCTATTTAATTCATTCTCCTAAAATTCTCTAAGGCAAGAACAAAGTCTCTCAAGGTTTCTTCTTCGAGCTAAAGCTAGGCTTTCCAAATTTCTACAAGGTTTCTTCTTCAATTCTTAGTGAATTCAAGAAAGGTATGTGGGGATTGATTCATGGGTTCCTTTCACCCATTAAGTCCCAAAGTTTTCTCAAAATTGTCTTTCAATTTTTAATTGAATTATGAACCCTAGTTTTGATGAATTTCATTGGGCTGATTTAATTTCATTTTAGATATTATCAATGATCATTATACGCATGTTTCCATATAAATTTTATGATTTTAGGTTGAATTATAAATGCCCATGCATAAGGTCAATTTATGATTATGAAAGTTAAAAATGATTTTATGATTGATCATGAGTTAAATGATTTATAATGAAAGTTTCAATGATTTAAAGTTGAGATTATAATTTTATGATGAAAGCTATGATGATGATCAAAGTTAAGATCAAAGATGTTATTATGGTGTGATAAGTACAATTCTTATACAATCATGTTAAAAATGGTGGTAAGGACAATTCTCACCGAAGTTATGGATTCTTATGAATCATTAAAGTTAATGAGCTACTCTTAATATATTTTATAAAGATGGATTGATAGGTAGCTACTATATTTCCCTATAATACTTATGATCATGTTTTAATGAATTTTAGGATATTGACTAAGCATCGAAAGGACTTATAGGTGGGGTTTGATCCAGTAATGCAGTTAGTCACCCAATGGAATCATAGTAGCAACCTAAAGTCTCAAACTATACTGCCCATGTAGGATTGCCTTCATGGCCTAACTAGTAAATCCACATATGGCACAGTTGAGTTGAGTTTAGTTGAGTACCATGACAGAGTATACCCTGACAAGGTAGCCCCCTTCTCGATGTGGAGATCATCAAATTCCATTTTATAGCTCGCATGGTCTTAAGATATCGATTAGAGATCTTATCCCACACAAGTTGAAGTTAAGATATGAGTTGTAAGATGAACTTATATAATATGCATTGACCATGAGTTTCATATGTTTCAAATGCTTTTAAGCTCTATTTATGTTCATTATGATTGGTCATGCATCTAATGGGATATTGATTATGTTCTTTTACTTGTTCATGCATAGCTCACATATTTAGTACATTCAAATGTACTAACGCATATTTTGCCTACATTGTCTCATAATGTAGGGATGCACGACACTCATGACCATCCTAACTATGGCTAGAGCTAATTAGATATCAAGAGTTGGTGAGTTCTTATCTTATCGAGGGCAATGACTTTGTTTCTTGTTTCTATTTCTTGACTAACTTCTATTGTTTAGGTGATCTAGGAGCTTTTTCTAAGCCCCCATCAAACACTAGTCTAGAGGCATATTTAGACGACTTATGATATAGTTCGGTTGGGACATCTATTGAGTTTATATCCCTTAGTCCTATTCCCTTATGATGTTTACTTTTGTTTATCTTTATCATGTTTTCTTTACCTTATGTATGCGATGTATGCTAAGATGGCTTATAGTTAGGGTCCCTCACATCCTGATTGTTGTGTCGCGATTAGGCCCTAGTCTAGGTCGTGATAATATCTCACATACTTAGTACCTTCTATGTACTAACGCATATTTTAACTATATTATATTATAATGTAGGGACAGATGACACTCACGACCATCTTTTTCGTGGCTAGAGTTTGCCTTAGATTTCAAGGAGTGGGTGAGTCCTCATTCTAACGAGGACATAACTTTCATTCTTGTTGATTAGTTGACTTTTTTCTATTATTTTGGTTGATCTAGGAGCTTGTTCTAAGCCCCCATCAAAGATTACACTAGAGGCATCTTTAGTCAGTATTATGAGGTAGTCCATTCACACATGGGTTGATTGATTTTATCCCTTAGTCCCTTTCCCTCGAAGCTTACTTTTACTTTTAATATTATGGTTCTTTACCTTATGTATGCAATGTATGCTAAGATGTCTTGGTTGGGTTCCCTAGCATCCCAATCATTGTGTCATGTCTTGGACCTAGTTTGGGTCGTGACATGGGTAGTAGACCCTCGTCGTCCTGAAGGTCTGAAAACCTGCATATTTTGAGAGTTTGAAGTTTCTTTACGGGTTGTTATGACTCGTCCTGGTGTGTACAAGTCATCGTCTTGATTTGTAGACCCTTCCTCTTCCTTAAATCCTCTCCTTCACCCAGTACCCTCCCTACGAGTTGCTTCTACTACTCGTAAGAGTACCCAAAACTCTTAGGTCGAGTCGTACACTTGAGTTCAGTTCCATTTTCTAAGAATTTTTCTTTTGTTCTAACTTTTCAAATTCTGGAGTCTTACAACTAGATGGAGGCATAAGAAAAGCTTCTAACTCACCCATGACAACATAAGAGAAATGAAATAGGCGTACGAACTAATGAAAATAAAGTGCCTTGTCCTCGAAGCATGAGGACTCACTACAAGTGATAGTTTAAGCTCAATTCTACTCACGAATAGGAGGTGCACGATGATCGTCCATCCCTATTTATGATATAATTTAGGTAAAAAGTATGTGCGAGTACATAGAATGCACTAAGTATGTGAGAAGTATGTATTAACAATGAATATAAGACATAATCAATATGAATCGTGAGATGCATGACCGATATCTTAAAAAGTGAGTAAAACCATGAAAACTTTAAAACATATCATCATATAGTCAATGCATCAAAACATCATCATGAGAACTTTATACTTTTTTCTTTTACATTGATGTGGGATAAGACCTTTAACCAACATATAAAACCTACGATTTATAACATGGAATCTGATGTGCGCCACATAGAGAAGGGAGAGGCTACTTTGCCACAGTAGGCTCTGTGATGGTATTTTCTCTATGTTAGTGCTCTATGTGGATCCACTAGCTGCGTCATACTGGCATCATAAACCTATGCAAGTAAAGTAGTTAGGGACTAAAGGTTGCCACTAGGATTCCCTTGGGTTGCTACAAAGGCTACCAGACTGAACCCCACCTTAAAATCCTTTTGGTGTTTAGTCATTATCCCAACAAAACTTTATGAAAACATAGTCATTAACATTATTAGGAAAGACAATAAAAGATATCAATCCTCATCATAAGAAAATCATAGAATAGCTCATTAACATGATTGGTTCATTAGATTCCATGAGTTTGTGAGAACTACCTTATCACCTTTTTAACATGATTATGTGAGAACTACCTTATCTGTCATGACCTGGCCTAGGGCCTAGCTGTAACACGGTGATTAGAATCTCAAAGGACCCCAACCAAGCCTCTAGCATAACATTCATGAGCATACATAAGGTAATTGTCACAATTCAATTTCTCAAATCATGATGGCACCTACTATCAACCAACCAGTAGGTAAGCCTAAGCCTACAGTCCAGAACCATAGACAATGGACTATAACAAGTGGAAGGAAAGAAGCGAGTAATAAGAAGAAGAAGAAGAAGAAGAAGAAAAGAATAATAATAATGCATTAATATAACCCCCAAGACCTGGTATCAATGGGTAGTTGAGCTACTAAGCTAAAGTAAAGGAATACAAGGCTTTTATAAGTACAATAATAGCATAATTGTCTCCGAGTGCAAAAAAAAGATAGTCCAAGCTGAAATAGAGGGATATAGGCAACTCTGAATACAAAGATCTCACCCAAGTCTCCAAAATCCGAGAGATGCTCCACATGATATCCAAATTAGTAGTGAAAATCCATACATCTGCAGGGTGCAAAAGTATAGTATGAGTACCAACAAGTGGCACTTAGTAGGCATCGGCCGACTGAGCTCCAAAAATAAAGTAACTATGAAAAAGGACAAATAAATGAAAACCTACTAACAGAAGTAAACACATCTATCATAAAATGGCCTGAATGACCGCATCAACTAAATCCCTGCACAAAAGGTTAAATAAATAAGAATGAGGGTAGTAACTACCTTCAAATAAGAGACCACCTTTTACACTGCCACAAGTTTGTAAATAGTCAAACAATACCTCTCAAGCCCCTATTTGCCAAGGAGGTTCGCTCACAATTAGGTAAAACCACATGGCATCCCATAATATCGATAGGTACAAACAACTATGTTAGTGATAGGCAATGTATATATGAATAAAAGTCATGCAGTAAAATCAGTAGCACCATCAATGCCAAGTGCTTTATACCAAGATATATACACCTACTTCTGGTCTCAGCCAGGAAGTAGGACCCATGCACCTCTCTTGGATCTTCATGGGGGCTCAGGAATGCCCCTATATACTTGTCTGGCTCCGATCCAAGTCTTATATCAATATAGATATGTATCAATTTGTATGTCTGATCATCAAAAATATGCTTTATCGCGGTGACCAGAGATAAATAGTCAAATCCATATAGAAAGGGTCGGGAACTCTCTCCGACCGAACCAAAATTATCAAATAAATACATCCTCGATGCCTTGATCCAATATCATAAAATGATCGCTTGATGCCTCCAACCCTATTAAAATAGTAGTAATAAAGGTAGTACGACCCCTATTTGAACATCAGTATAAAATAGTTTGGATTACAACCCAGCTATCTCAAATCAATGCCAAGAACCAATGTATGCATTGGGGTCGACTACATCCCCAAGAAAACAAGGAACCAATGCAATGCATGCCATCACCAGCACCCAAACAACACGCACAATCACATACAATAATGACTCCATGAGCACCTTACCCTCAAGAGCATAAAAATAGGAATAGCACAAGCAACCGACCTCTAACCAAGGCCTAGGGCTCAAATCTACTCCTCTAACTCAACAACAAGGCCCAAAAGGGAGCTCAACCATAACTGGGTAACAAGGAGAAGCATATGAGAAAATAGGTGCTCAGCTAGTCAATCAATAGTTCCAGATACAACTAAAGTACAACCTCGAGAGTGCAACCATAAACTAGCCCTGCCAAACAGCAATAAGAAAGCATAGAGGATTTGAGCTCTAAATCTAGGAATGGGGCCCAACAGTAATTCGCAAGCCTAACTGGGTGAAAACCACTACACCAAGGCTCCAAAATAAGTGCTACAATAGCGAAGGACACTAACTCTTAGAAATCCTACCAACAACGGCTACATCAACTAAGGATCAACCTAAACTCAATTCTAACAAACAAATCCACCAACCACCATAAACACCGAACAAGCCACCTAAATTAGGCTAACGAAGACCAAACAAACGCATAATCCATAATCATATCAACTAGACTAGAAGTCTCACAAAGGCAACCTAGTCTAAGGCTCACAATGAGACAAAGAACTAAGAAACTAGAAATCAAACCTAACCCGTCATATACAATTCAAATCACAAGTAATTTATACTATACAATACCTCATAAACCTCAATATAAAAAAAGAGACCATAGCCTACCTCGAAGTTGAACACGCGCGCTTAAATTCTACTTCTTAATAGTTTTTTGCTCTAAAAACAACTCTAATTGCCTCCATGCTATCGAAATATTGATCATCTCGTCAATACGAATATTTTGACACTAAAATCGCATTTTTCAGAGATAGACCCAAAATTGAGTCAAAAATTTGACATTGGTAACCGCACAAAAAATTGAAAAACCAACTCAGTCATAAGGTCCCAAATATATCAAGGAACTTGTACCCCAAAAATGGACACATTCTGAGCACAAGAAAATCTCAAAATAACCTCACCAATTTCAAGCCCTAAGATAGCTAAAAATTCAAGAAACAACAAAATTATGCGAGATTTACAAGATTTTTAGAATGAGAAAGGGTCTCAAAATATTTCCACAAGAATCTCTAACGTACTGGAACAAGAATCATAAAAAATGGTCAAGAGGAGCTGCTCCTAAAATTGAGTTTTGATAAAAGGGAAATGGAGAAAATGAGGCCAAAACTCGGGTCCTTAAGACCTCACTGCCAGGCCTCGTTTGTTCTTCGCAAATATGGTGACAAGCTCTACGGACGTGGAGGCAAGTCAGCTGACCCTCCGCGAACATAGAGGCTCATCCGTGAACGCAGAGGCTCATCCGCGAACGCGGAAAACAAATAGCTAATCCTCCGCGAAGGCGGCCAAAGGCCTGTGAACGTAGAGAACAAATAGCCACACCTCAGTGCACACGTCCAAGGGCCTATGATCGTGGAGAGAAAATTATAGTTGCACCAGCAGCTAGGAGCCAGTATTTCCACCAAGGAAAAAATTCCCTCGACGGAGTGCTTGGGATTTGTTCGAAATCTCGTGCGCGCAAATGGACTATACTACCCCACTAAGTTAGATGTTCCAGACTCGATGGTGCAGTCAAAGTTTCCAAATAAGGTCATCTCGATAAAATATCGATCCCACACCCAAGCATAAATATTTTGTTAATTCTATAAAGAGACTCAAAATCAGAACAAAAACCTCAAAAAGCACATGAAGGGTCGTTCTAGACCAAACTTGACACTTCAGAGCTAACCACGATGACGAAAGTTTAATTCGAGCACATTTTCCAAAAATATTGACCAAAGTCAATATTAGACTAAAGCTTAAATACTAAAATGTTTAATGGCTCAAAATCGCATTGAAAGGCTTGATACTCGTGTCGATCGTGCTGTAACCTAATTTTGCTATTTCGAAACTGATGGAACTATAAAAATTCTGTTTTAAGGTCATTTTGCTGGATTTTTGACCAAAGTCAATCATTCAACTCCAAGAACTCCAAAAAACGAAATCAGGCATAAAACCCAAATGAATGACTAGACGACTGAATTGTCAATGCCGACAAGTCATAAATGACTTGAAGTCGCTACAAAAATGCTCTAAATGTTGAAAAGATAGAAAAAGATAAAAATGACCTTGAGGTTCATTACAGTAATAAGCTATAAAGTTAAATGAATATACAAAAGCAAAATCTCAAATAGATCATAAGTCTCAAAATGCGGAAATAAGAGACAACATAGACTCCGATGAACCTCTAACATGCCTCTAATACTAGATAGAGGCGACTCTGATAAACCTCTAACATGCCTCTAATACTAGATAGGGACGTGAGAAAATCTCCCAGCCCATCCAATAAGAAAGATAAAGGAAGTCATAGACTAATAAGCAAGTAAATGTCTCATCCTTGGAACATGAGGACTCACCAACTAAGAGGCAGTAATAAACTCAAGCCATGAGCTGAAGGAGGATAAACGTGATTGTCGGACCCTACATTATGATACAATGTAGGCAAAAAGTATATGTTAGTACATGAAAAGCACTAAGTATATGAGAATATGCATGAACAACAAATCTCGGACATAATCAATATGGATCATGGATGCAAGACCAATATCATAAAAACATGAGTAAAGTCATGAAAACAATAAAATATTTATCTCATTGGTCAATGCATTAAAACATCATAATTATCATAAGAACTTACATATATGGGAGATAATCATAACCGACATTAAGATCATGTGAGCTATAATATGGAATCCAATGATACCACAGTGAGAAAGGAGTAGACTACTTGCCAAAGTAGGCTCCGTCCAATTATTATCATCATGTTTTATATGTAGATCCACTAGCTAGGCCATATTGGCAAACCTACTATGGCAATGCAGTTTAATAGACTAGAGGTTGCTACTAGGGCTTAGGTTGAGCCCCCACCTCAAAGTCCACTCGGCACTAAGTAAATCATCCCACAGAATACATATCATAACATAATCATAATTCATAATTATAATAATCATAAGCTTTACATAATCATAATTCATAAACTTATTCATAAGAATAACTCATTATCATGTGATTCATGCAATGTGGGTGTAGGCCTTCCATCCTTACGAATCATTTTCATAAAAATGAATATCATTAGAGTCTTAAGTCACCTTTTTCATCAAGAATCTTAAGTCACTTTTTCATTAGAGTCTTGAGTCACCTTCAAGGATCTCAAGTTACCCTTTCTCATAAACTTGCTTGAAACATTATTAAAATATTATTTATAAATTTTTTGCATAAAGCATCTTTAATTTCATTCATTAAGCTTTCATTGAAATAACTTGAAAATCATGATCATCGTTCATAAATCATACTTTAAATTAGCATATAGAATGGGTCATTGAAATTCAACTTGAAATCATGCAACATGGAGTGAATTATAAATAATTAGGCTAATAGCATAGATACATATCATAATTGAGAAAACTCAATGCAAATCATGAAATTAGGGCTTTTAATTTATGAAATCGTAAGAGAATTGAGAAGAAATATTTGAGATTCCATAAGTGAAAGGAACCCATGAATGAAGCCCCACATATCTTGACCTTGATAAGCCCTAGATTGAAAGGAATTGAGGCTTGACCTTGAAGGAATCCCTTGAATTGCTTGAGGAATAAGAAGACCCTTGAGAGAAAACTTGAGAGAGAAGGTTTTGGATTTTGGGGAATAATGTGAGATTGAGAGGGTTAGAAAACTTTAGAGTATTTAATAGGTAGGAGTTTAGTCTCAAAAACCATCCATATTCATTAATGAAAGTATAGAGAATGACCAAAGTTCCCTTTATTAAAACTAAATCTGAAACTCAAAATGGACCATCACCACATATAGTGGTGGATAGTGCGGTTCATGGTCCCCTCCGTGGTGAGGGACTTATCTATTCTGAAAAAGGGATTTTGGAAGGTTGCCAACATCGAGTAGAGTCTTGTTCATCGATGTGAAGTGTGTCATATCTATGAATAGGAGGCTATAAGGCGTCTTAGGAAACACTTCACTTCTTTCATGATCTCATCGTGTTATAGAGTTAAACTCTAAGATTTTCTCCTCTAACGCTTTCTTTTTACGATTTCAAAATCATGCCTCCACGAAGATACCCCATCCGAAGGAATATCGAGGGAGAAGGGCAACAAGCTCTGAATGACCCTTTGAATGATCAAGTGGCTAATCCAGAGTTTAGAGACGCTTTCTAAATGCTAGCCCAATATGTTACTACCCAAGTAAATCAAGGGGTAGATGCTCCCCAAATTGTGACTATATCAGCTATAAGGGTTAGAGACTTTATAGGGATAAACCCTCTTGAATTTCATGGATCCAAGGTTAATAAGGATCCCCAATACTTTATTGATGAATTGTACAAGATCGTGGATATTATGGGAGTGTCTTCGGAGGAGAAGTCAGAATTAGCGTCCTACCAACTCAAGGGTGTCGCTCAAGTATGGTACAACCAATGGAAATCCGAAAGGGTTGAAAAGGGTCCCATAGGTTGGGAAAGGTTCAAAGTTGCATTTCTTGATCACTTCTTCCCACTAGAGTTAAGAGAGGCGAAGGTGTTAGAATTCATCAAACTCAAACAAGGAATCATGATTTTGATGGAGTATGCCCTCAAGTTCACAAATTTTTCCAATTATGCCCCATCCTTGGTAGCCGACTCTCGTGCCCAAATTAGCAAGTTTATTTCGAAAGTGTCGGACTTGGTTATGAAGGAATGCCAAAATGCTATTCTCATTAAGGAGATGGAAATCTCTAGGATCATGACTTATGCTGGGGGAAATGATGGAGAGAAGCTTAAGGATAGGAATACAAGGGGTCCTAGAGGGCTCGGTTTGAAGGTGGATTTTTTCACAACAAATCCAGAGGTGGTAATGATCATTTTCGGCAAGGCCAAAAGTTTTAAGGCCAAGGTTCTTCACAAGCTTTGGGTCAAAGGTTTAACAAAGATAGGGCCTCAAATCCCAAGGCCTAAAGTGGTTTTAATAGATCTACTCCTCCTAAGTGTACCAAGTGTGGGAGAAATCATGGAGGTAAATATTTGGTTGGGACGGGTGCATGCTGTGGCAAGATGGGGCACAAGATTTCCAAATGTCCTAACAGGGGAAAAGAAGGCGTCCTCAAGGTCAAACTACTCAAGGTGGACAAATTCCACAAGGTGGTGGCCCACACCAAAATAGATTTTATGCCCTTCAAGCTAAGTAAGAAGTTAAAGAGTCTTCTGATATGGTCGCGGGTATGTTGAAAGTCTTTGACTTTGATGTTTATGAATTATTAAATCCAGGTGTTACTCTATCAGTTGTTACTCCTTATCTTGCTATGATATTCATTGTTAGTCCTGAGATCTTGCTAGAGCCTTTTTTGATCTATACTCCGATTGGTGATTCAGTTGTGGATAAAAAAGTTTATAGAAATTGCCCAGTTTTATTTTTTCATAAAGTCACCTCTGTTGACCTTGTAGATCTTGATATGACCGATTTTGATATTATTCTCGGTATGGATTGTCTTCATACATGTTATGCCTCTATATGTTATAGAACCTGTGTGGTTAAGTTTCAGTTTCCTAATGAGCCAGTCCTAGAATGAAAAGGTAGTAATTCCGTGTTTAAGGGCAAATTAATCTCATGCCTTAAAGATCAGAAAGTTTCTGTTATAAATGAGTTTTTGAAAGTTTTCTCCGATGATCTCTCAGGTATTCCTCCCGAAAGGGAAATAGACTTCGGTATCAATTTTCTTGTTGATACTCAACCTATCTTTATTCCTCCTTATCGAATGGCTCCAACAAAATTGAAAGAGTTAAAGGACCAGTTGAAGGATTTTCTAGATAAGAACTTCATTAGACCAAGTATCTCTCCTTTGGGTGCTCCGGTTCTCTTTGTCAGAAAGAATGATGCTTTTCTTCGTATGTGTATTGATTATCACAATTGAACAAGGTCACAATTAAGAATAAGTATTCCATTCCAAGGTTTGATGATTTGTTCGATCAACTTCAAGGAGCAAGCTAATTTTCAAAAATTGATCTTCGATCGGGTTATCATCAACTTTAAGTAAGGAAATATGACATTTTGAAGACGGCTTTCAAAACTCGGTATGGCCACTTCAAATTTTTGATTATGTCTTTTGGACTAACGAATGTCTCTGCAGCTTGTATGGACTAGATGAAAAGGGTGTTTAAGCAATAGTTGGGTATGTTTGTGATTGTCTCCATTGATGATATTTTGATCTACTCTCGGAGTGAAAAAGAGCATGTCGATCATTTGAGGTTTGTGATGCAAATTCTTAAGGACCTTCAGTTGTATGCAAAATTTAGAAAATGTGAATTCTGGCTAAGGTCAGTTACTTTCCTCGGTCACATAATTTTCAGAGAAGGAATTATGGTTGATCCAAACAAGACCGAGGCAGTTAAGAATTGGACTAGACCATTGACTTCTTTCGATATTCGGAGTTTCTTGGGCTTAGCCGGTTATTATAGATGGTTTGTGGAAGGTTTATCTTCCATTGCATCGCCCTTGACTACTTTGACTCAAAAGAAGGTGAAATTACAATGGTCTGAGGCATGTGAGAAAAGCTTCCAGAGTTGAAAGATAGGCTTACCTCCGCTCTGGTGTTGACTTAACTGAAAGGTTCTGATGGGTTTGTGAGAAAAGCTTCCACGAGTTGATCTTGGTTGTATTCTAATGCAAAATGGTCTTGGTTGTGTTCTAATGCAAAATGGTAAAATTATAACTTATGCTTCAAGGCAACTCAAGGCATATGAGAAGAATTACCCAACTCATGATTTGGAGTTGGCGGTGGTGGTATTTGCTTTAAAATTGTGGAGACACTATCTCTATGGTATTTATGTGGATTTTTTCACTAATCACAAGAGTTTGCAATATGTGTTCACTCAAAAGAACTTGAACCTTCGACAAAGGAGATGGCTTGAGTTATTGAAAGATTATGACAAGTATGCTATACCATCTGGGTAAGGCAAATATTATTACCAATGCTTTTTGTAAATTGTGCATGAACAGTGTTGCTCATATTGAGGATGAGAAAAAAGAATTGGT
This sequence comes from Solanum dulcamara, assembly GCF_947179165.1. Classification (NCBI taxonomy): domain Eukaryota; kingdom Viridiplantae; phylum Streptophyta; class Magnoliopsida; order Solanales; family Solanaceae; genus Solanum; species Solanum dulcamara. The sequence continues at coordinate 68,508,246 of NC_077245.1, forward strand.
TTGGGATGTTCATAGATTAGCCTGTTTGGGTGTTTGATTGGTTGATTCTGAGGATGGTGGTGTTATTGTGCAAAATGGTTCTGAATCATCTCTTGTGGCGGATGTAAAGGCTAAGAAAGATAGTGATCCTGATTAGGTTGAATTAAAGAAAGCGGTTGCCGAAAAAGCCATTGAGGCTTTATCCTAAAGGGGAGATGGTGTTTTGAGATATCAAGGTTGATTGTGTGTTCCGAATGTTGAAAGCTTGAAAGATATGATATTGTTCAAAGCTCATAGTTTGTGGTATTCTATACATCCCAGTTCCACAAAGATGTATCGAGATTTGAGGGAACTGTATTGGTGGAATGGCATAAAAAGGGATATTGTGGAATTCGTGGCTACGTGTCCAAATTGTCAATAAGGAAAAGTTGAGCACAAAAAAACGGGAGATTTGGCTTAAGACATTGAGATTCCTACTTGGAAGTGGGAAGCCTTAAATATGGACTTCGTTACTAATTTACCTTGTACTCGTAGGCAACATGATTCTATTTGGGTGATTGTTGATCGAACATTTTCTTCTTGTGAAGACTTCATACACAGCCAAGGATTATGCTAGATTGTACATCCGAGAGTTAGTTAAGCTTCATGGTGTTCTATTGTCTATCATCTGGATCTAGGTACTCAGTTTACATCTCAGTTTTGGAGATCCTTCCAAAGGGGTCTTGGTACTTAAGTGAAGCTTAGTACAGCGTTTCACCCACAGACGGATGGTCAGGATGATCGCACCATTCAGACATTAGAGAATATGTTGATAGCATGCGTCATTAATTTTAAAGTGAATTGGGATGATCATTTGCTAGTGATAGAATTTTCTTATAATAACAGTTATCACTCTAGCATTGAGATGGCTCCATTTGAGGCTTTGTATGGTAGGCAGTGTAGATCCCCTATCAGTTGGTTCGAGGTTGGAGACCATGGATAAGGTTAGACTCATTATAAAAAGATTGAAAATGGCCCAAAGCTGACAAAAGTCCTATTTGGATGTGAGAAGAAGGGAACTCGAATTTGAGGTTAATAATTGGGGTTACTTGAAAATTTTGCCCATGAAGGTTGTGATGTATTTTGATAAGAAAGGGAAGCTAATCCACGCTATGTTGGCCTATATCAGATTCTAAGGCGGATTGGCAAGGTTGTTTATGAGTTGGATTTGCCTTCTGATTTGGCATCGGTACATCCGGTGTTCCATGTGTCATTGTTGAGGAAGTTTGTTGGTGATCCTAGCTCCATTGTGTCATTGGACAGCATTGAAGTTAAAGAGAGTCTTTCATATGAGAAGTTTCCGATTGAGATCTTGGACCAACAAGTTAGAAAATGGAGAAATAAGGAAATAGCTTCAGTTAAAGTGTTATGGAGGAACCAAGAGATTGTGGGTGTTACATGGGAAGTGGAAGCCAATATGATGTTCCGATATCCTTATCTCTTTCCTTCCATACCTAGTTGAGGTATTTAGTTCCTTCATGATCCAATCATCCTAAATCATGTGTTTCAATTGTTCTCATGGTTTCATATCATTCATGTTTATGAAATGAGATTTAAAATCATGTTTTAGCTTGAGATAAAACATTTCATGTTTTATGCATTTTCAAGATGTTTTGCATTCATGTTGGGTTGTTATGTTCCTTTCCTATTCCATTCATGCTAGCATGAGTCTCATTCGAGGGTGAATATTTCCAAGGGGAAGATATTATAAGACCCCAAAAGTTGGATAGACGAAAAATAAGAATCAAAAGACGATTTCTCAGAAAAAAATAGATTTTGGCTCCAGGTGGCCTTCAGGATACCCACTACGGGTCGTGAAGAGGACAACGGGCCGTGAAAGGCCACTATGGTCCATGCCAGTCATGAGAGTTTCTGAGATGGTGACCAAAAGAGGCCACCACGAGCCGTAGTGTGGACCACGATCCGTTATGGGCTCCATGGTGAGCCCTTCCTGCAGGCCTCTGATAGGCCTTGCACCACGCCCATGATTCACGAACTATATTGTCCTCCACGAACCATGAAGGTCTCCATGGAGGAAGTCCTAAAACCATCACTGAAACCCCCTAAGACTTCAAGTCCAAGTCAACCACCACGAAGGAACATCACGGTTAGTGGAGGACAATATAGTTCATAAATTATGGGCGTGGTGCAGGGCCTATCAAAGTCCTGCAGGAAGGGCTCACCACGGAGCCTATAACGGATCGTAGTCCACACTACGGCTCGTGGTGGCCTCTCATGGTCACCACCTCAGGAACTCTCATGACTGGCATGGACCCCGATGGCTTTTCATGGCCCGTGGTCCTTTTTATGGCCCGTGGTCCTCTTCACGGTCCATAGTGGGTCTCGTGAAGACCACCTGGTGTCGAAAGATGAATTTTTCTGAGAAATCATCCTTCGATCCTCGTTTTTCGTCTATCCAACTTCCAGGGTCTTGCATTATCACACCATAAATTCTTGCTTAAATCAACATCATTCATAATCTTGCATGAGTCATTCATAAGCTTTGATAAGCATTCATAAAACAGTCATTGAAATTTCTTGAAATTCATACTCATAGTTCCTTGAAAACATACTTTGAAACTAGCATATAGCATGAGTCATTGAAATTTATCTTGAAATCATGCAACATGATGTGAATTATGCATAATTAGGCTATAGTAATAAAATATATCATAATTAAGAAGACTCAATGCAAAATCACGAAACATGGGCATTTAGAAGAAGAATTCATAAGAGATTTTGGGAAAAAATTTGGGATTACATGGGTGAAAGGTTCCAAGCATGAACTCCCGCATACCTTTGATCTTAGGAGCCCTAAATTGCAGGGAACTGAAGCTTTGATCTTGATGAAATCCTTTGGGTTGCTTGAGAGAGAAGAAGACTCTTGAGAGAAAACTTTAGAGAGAGGATTTTAATTTTGAGTGTTTGGGTGATAATGAGAGGATTAGGCAGGCTTAGGATAGTTAATAGGTTAGTATAAACCCCCAAAAATCGTCCACATTCATTAATGAAAACATACAAAACACCCCTCACTTAAACTAAAACTGCACCTGGACGGAAGGACCCACCACGGTCCGTGAAGCTCACCACGGCCCGTGGTGGTGGTCATGGTGAGGGACTTGATCTTTGGTAAGTTGGGTTAGTGGGGGGGTTCCTCCACAGATCTTGGACATCACCCATGGTAAGGAATTCTCAGACCCTTTGGGGGGGTCGGACCACGAGACTCCACCACGGCTCGTGGTGCCTTCCACGGTCCGTGAACCCTCTCGTGGTCCTTCACCCCTAAATGCCAACTTCCAAAGTTGGACGTGTGCATTCACCGCGTCCCGTAGACCTCTTCACAGTCCGTGAATGGCTCCGTGAAGTTCACTTGGTGCCAAAAAGTTGAGATTTTCTGGGAAACTTCTTTTGAACTCCTTTTTCTAACTTTCCAACTTTCGGGGTCTTACACTTCAAGAGCTTAATGATTATTTGGTTGTAGTGAGTTGTGATTTGCTTCTTGGGATGGATAGCTTGAATCCAGTAATTTTTTTCTCTAACTTTGACAAAGATAGAATCATGACTTTAGCAAAGTATTATCCAAGTGAGTTTAATGATGTTCAGATTCGAGATTTGACTTACCAACTTGATACTTTCACAATTCATATGCGAAGTGGTAATCCCAAGTTTTCCAACTTGCAAGGAGTTCGTGATTTAGCAAAGGCATTGGTTGAGGAAAATCTTGTGGAGACTTATTCACTTATTTATTTAATTGTGAAGTTGACTTTGATTGGACCTGTTGCTACGGCAACTGTTGAGAGAGCATTCTCATACATGAAGCACATAAAAATGAAGTGTTGAATGAACATGGGTGATTAATATTTAAATGATTGCTTAGTATGTTACATAGAGCGTGATATATTTGAAATGTAAGTAATGATGTCATCATTGACCATTTTCAGAATATGAAAACTCGTCGAGGACAATTGTAAATGAATGATGGATATTTATGATATTAGTAATATTACTGAAGTTTTAACTTTGTTTACTTTATGATTTTATTTGAATGTGGGGTGTGAATTTGTAGTATACATAATACATAAATTGTCATTTTATTATTGTTCATACTTTCTTCATTGATTTGTCATATATATCGAGAATACGAATAATTTGATGCATAATCTAAAGTTGAATTAATCGAAAAGTTTGCTTGGCACCCACAGACTCCAAATCCTAGATCCGCCTCTGGGCATGTAGTACATCTACATCTACAATGCTAATAACTTATTTTTTATACTTCTAGTGTAGTCAACAACACTGCATCACCCTTAGGGTCATCTACTCCATGTAATCATTTATTTTAAATAATACAAATTTATCTTTCTAATAAAGAAAAGAACAAATAAGAGCCAAAAAAATTATAAAGTCCGTCGTTGTTGATAGTGAAATTTTGAGTAAATATTTATGATTACTACACCATTATTTCTCATCTATCCTCTTTTTTATATTCAAATCGAAAACAAACATAAAGCTATGAAGGTATCACATTTATGCCTACTTTTTATGTCTTGTTCTTTGGGTATGAAAAATTATCGATTTATATTTCATAGATACAAGTGTTATAGATTGTATTTTCACCTCTTTGGTAACAGTAAATTATTTTTTTAGAAATTAATGATTCATGTATATATTTGAAAAGTAGTGAGAAAAACAATGAAACAAGCAAAGTATTAACCAGGTTCATTTATAATACCGAACTAATTACTTTAATGGTCTCCAATCATAAACTAGGTGAATAAGTGAATTTTATTTTTTTTAAGCGAATTCTATCTATATTTTAAATAATTTTGTCCTATACTTCAAATATGGATCAACGATCGCATTATAGTTAATATTATTATTGAAGAGTATATATTGTTTCAATCTTAATAGAGCATATTGGATCGAAAATGAATATATATATATGATCACTAATTTAATGTCGACATATTGTTCTTCACACTATTGTGACATTGGTCTAACACTTAAGTTATAAGCGGAGGAAATCTTATTTAAAAAGCATAAAACATAAAGATTAGGTAGGCCCCCAATCTGACAAGAACGGACTAAGAGGGTCAGCTACCCAGAAAACTTTCATAATTAAATACCTTGTTCGCGAGAAAGGATTCCTCGTCAAGTAAGTTTGGGGGGTTGGAAAGAAGGCTTTTATCTTATTTCAGGTGGGTTAGTGCGTATCTGTTTGGGCGGAGGCGGACAATGAAAAGACAGAAAGGAGCGAATGATGTCAACCAACTCGACAAAGACATTTAGATATGAAAAAGATAAAGAAAGGTCATTAGTTTGACAAAAAAATAAAAACAAATAGAAAAAATTAAATAATTAAAAATTAAGTAGCTACTTTTAAAATAATCTGAGAAAAATAAATAGAATAAAGAATTAAAATCTAAAAAGAGATTTTATTACTTCTTTTATTCAAAGTTATACATAAGATTTTAATCTCACACGAGTTTCAAGTGATAAATGAAAATATAATTTTTTTATTACATTTTCTACGTATGTATAAAATTGAATTGATATCTAAAACAAAAACTATTAGTCCTTTTAACTTACACGAGTTTCGAATGATAAATGAAAATTATTTTTTTTATTACATTCCTTGCGTATGTGTTAAATTGAATTGATATCTAAAAAAAACTATTAGTCCTTTTAACTTTTTAAATTCTCCATGATGTGAATTTGAGAAGTATTGAAATTAAGATTGGCTTAGGCCGAGGAAAAATTATGGAACAAGGCAAAAATGTTAAGAAATTAATGGAAAATAGCTATAGTTTAAAAATATTACAAAAAATCATTATATGTTGTATTTGTAGCAAACACACACACACACTCGCCTCTCCTCCCCCTCTCTCCCTCTCCCTCTCTCGGCCCTCCTCCCTCCCTCTCTCCCTCTCCCTATCTCTCTCTCTCTCTCTCTTTTTCTCTCTCCCCCTCCCTCTCCCTCTCTCGCCCCCCCCCCCCCCCCCTCCTCTCTCTCTCTCTCTCTTCTCTCTCTCCCTCTCCTACCAATAAGAAGGAATCCATTCAAATGTATTATGTAGCAATTGTATTTAATCAAAAATAGGTGAGAGTTTTGTATTTTATATCAATTGTATTTGAAAAGTATCAGTTGTATTTGTATTCGTATGAATAAAATATATATCCATCCTCTCTGTCAAATGAACTATATAACAATTGTATCCAATCAAAAAGAGGATGAATACAGTTGTATTCGTTGTATTTCGAATACAATTGATACAAAATGCAAAACAGTTATGAATTGAATAAATACATAATACAATGCAAAATAAATACAAAATACAATTCTCTCTCCTCCCTCTCTCTATCTCGCTCACCTCTCTCCTTTTATATATATTCATTTTGATATAAATTAATTTGTTTTTGTATTTTTTTTCTGAAATCTGCAAAAAAAAGTACAAAAATATAAATGCGTAACAAACTAAAATGTAGCTAGAAATTGTAATTAGTGAAACTATAACTAAGGAATCCTATTTAAGGCCTAATGTTTGGTAAAGTGTAAAGTGTATGTGCTATCAAAAATTGAGGCCCATCAAAATTTGGGCCTTTTTTGCACGGTATTTATCATCAAAGATATGAGATCTATTTAGATTGGGCCTATACTAGACCAGTTTGGGTACAGAACTCATGCTTTGAAGGTAGACATATGAGTGTTAGTTTTGAAATAAAAATTAAAAAATGAGTTTTTATGCTCGGCGCAGACTCACTTCCCCCAATATATATATATATATATATATATATATATATATATATATATATATATATATATCAGTGTCAATAATTATTTGCATGATTTTGGTCAAAATTAGGCTTAACAATTGTAGCCTAAAAGGGGACAACAAATAGCAAAATTTCAAATTCAATAACATACAATTTATGTATCCTCCGACAAATGAATTGATTTTCTTGATTCTCTATTATCTCGTCGCCTCTAAAATCATCAAATTTCACTATTGTTATGTAACAATACGAACCGTCGCTAATAAAGAGCGGGAGAAATCGCAATAGGAATAAGTCAATTGAAGCCCACAATCCCGCAAGAGCGGGATAATCCCTCCACAGTGGCACCACTCCAGCGAGATTCCTGTCGCTAAAGCGGGAGATCGTGGGACGGAACTTAAGTCACCATTTTCTTATTTCCCCACTTCTTCTAAAGGGTAAAATAGAGGCAAGGGTTACTGCAAAAACTCTTCAATGGCTGCTCGGGGAAGGGATCTCAGCACTTAAAAGATTCCAATCGATAGATTTCAGGCCTACATTGTCGACAGTCATCTGGAACCAAGGATGGGAGCTACATTAATTCTCCACAGGTGCTTGGCGCCCAGATAGGCTAGGCTTCTCTTTTCTGAATAGTTAAATCTATACTTGTTGCATAGTATAAAGCGATTTAATGAAAGGTTTTGTAATTAGGCTCTTAGTCATAGGTCACGGGCGGAATTATAGGTGTTTTCAATGGTCAAACTTGATGTGACCTAGGTAAGAAAGTTATATGATGAGTTTTGGGAAAATGAGTAGTGGTTTTTCTCGTGTTTAGACTTGAGTGTTCATAACTGCCCTAATTGTATGTTTACTGGTAGAAACAAAAATGAGAAGGATTGTGAAAAACAACAAAGGTTAACTACTTATCTTAATTAAGGGTACGAGCCTAAGTAGTTATATATGCATTGATCTATGTTTGCTTATTGTAATTGTGAATATGGATTGTTGTGGTTGTGAGGATTGGGTGTCATGTTTCAACATGTTCTTGGATCGAGTGTCACGTTTCGATATATTCTTGGATCGAGTGTCACGTTCCGACACATTCTTAGATCGGGTGTCACATTTCGACACATTCTTGAATCAGGTGTCACGTTCGGACATATATATGGTTGAGTTTGTGTCCTATAAGAGAGCCAAGTATGTATGTGAATAGTCCCATGAGAGGACCCGATGATATATGTTATTTTGTGGAATAGTGAGCGTAACTGTTAATTGGCTAGGGGGTAGGACTTTTATAAAAGAACCCCGTTGATTTTGTGGTTGTTATTAGTTGAGGATTGCGAGTCAGTATAGAATCATTCCTGGGTAAGATTGTGGACCTTGTTAGGTCACGTTGAGATATGTGTGACATTCTATACCTTCAAGTTTAAGGAGGGGGGAGGTTGCTTGTTAGCAGAGAGTTGTTTTTATTAGGGTTTGATCAAGTGGTAATGATCGTTGTCAGAGGTGTATCCAGGATTTCAACAATATTGGAGCACTATTGCACTTATTAGTTATATTAATTAAAAATATTAATATGGACAAAGGGATTCGAACCCCAAAGCTGCAAGTCATGCACCCCTTTATTTGTACATACTTACCAATACACTAAAGTACTCACTTATTCATGAATTCACTTATACAAATTTAAGAACTTAATTAGAAAAATAGCAGTGCTATACATGGATTAAGAAAGAGAGGATGGATGCATGTGAACCCATTCCTCTCCATGTGCATACGCCTTGGTCGTTGTACTTGATACGTGAGTGTTAGAGCTAATTAAGAGGTGTGTTTGTGGGATGACTAGGTCATGACTGGTAAGGTAAACGGGTTAAGGCTAGTGATGGTTGTGTTGCCTTGTGTGTGGGTAAGGTAGCCGGTTGGTTTGATGTTAGGGAGTTCTTGAGGACCTTATAGGTACAACCCCTAGGCCTCAACCTCAACAAATAGAGTTGGTAGTGAAACTGTGGTTAGTAGGTGGGTGAAGCACTATAAAGATGAGAGTAAGAGGTTACTTGTAGGTTATTGTGAGCAGGAACATAAACTTTTATTGCTTATGATCTTCTCTTATTTTCCTATATATTATGAGGTGGTTATCAGATTGATTGATGATGCCTACCAGTACGTGTTGTTGTACCGATACTAGCTATGCCACTTACCATAGTCTGGTTGCAGGGTCAGTGGAGTTTCATAAGTGAAGGTGAAGATGATCCTCCGACAGCTTCTATTTTTCCTTCCTTTGTAGTTAGAGTTGTGTCTTTTCATTTTATCGTTTATCTTGTATCTTTAGAGCTCTTGTACCTAGTTAGACTAGTATCCTTGGGGGAGGTTAGATCAAATTTTGTATAAATCTTGAGTACTTTGATTACTACAGGCTAAATGAAATTTTTCAGCTTACTATTTAATTTTCTATACTTTCGCAACATTTATTCCATCTAAGGGGGTTAAAGATTCTTCTACTTAGGCCTTAGAGTATTTGTCTGCGTGGCCTGGTGGATTGAGTTGTGACATGTTATCACAAAAATCATCTTTGTTCATAATAACAAAGTCGGACATTTCAATCTTAAAATCACAACTAAACTCGAATCTTAAGCTTTTAACGGTTTTTTGAGTGGTGTAGTTAGAATTAATTCATTGGAACACCTAAATGAAGCTATATACAAATTAGAAGAAGAGGGAAGAATATTTGAATTAAGTAAAGAAATCAGACCTTATGCAACACTACGACATGTATATCATATTATATATCGTGTATATTGATATATATATATATATATATATATATATATATATATATATATATATATATATATATATATATATATATATATATATATATATCACACAAAAAAATCGTCAACATACATAAAGATGCATAATATATGAGATAAGAAGATATACATGGTGGTACACATGGTAATATACACTAAAATATATGACGATATACATAACTATACTAGAGGACACATGGATGGAGTTTTCTTTGATGTTGAATTTTCAATTTGAAATCATCCTAAATATACGTCAAATAATCTCCAAATACCTCCAAATTTGATATTCAATCTCCTTGAGATATTTTTTAAATAATAATAATAATAATCAATAAAATCACAAATACATACATCGAAATTCAAATGAAGCTCCAAAGGTATTTATTGATATTTCATGTCCGTCAAATTTCCTTTTTAAATTGTGAATGCATGTTTCTTTATTAATCTTTTTTCTATCTATCTATCTATATCTATACTATATTAAAAGCATGAGTGCCCTTAAAATGTTGATTGAACTTTTTGCCCTTCATTAAAGGATTCTGCTTTAGACAAAATCGTCTTTTCATATTTTTCTTCAATTATTATATCATTATTTTAATGATATTAAATATTAATTATAATAAACATAATAAAAATTGAATGGAGAAGATTGTCTTATATGGTTAAAGTTCTACACGAAGAATTTTCTTCCAACTAAAATAGACTTGGTAAAAGAAATAGTTAAAAACACTTTCAAAATAATAGGCAAAAATATTTTTAAAAAAACTTCCAAAAAACTAAGGAAAAAAATAATAAAAAATTATCCAAAAAAAAAAAAGAAGGCAAAAACGATTTTTTTAAAATGTCCTAAAATGTATAGCCAAAAAAAGCTCCAATCAATTAGGCAAAAAAATTTCAAAAAAAAAGGATTTTTTTTGTTTTTAACACTTGAATAAAAACAATTAATCCGACTAGAATCAATGTTATATTTCGAAAAGTTTTAAAAAGAACTGTCGTATCATACTTTTTTCCAATGTTGAGATGTTATTTAATATACAATTAATATTATACTATTATTTAGGTTATTACTATTTATATATTTTTAGTTATAATTGATTTAGGAGTCCTTAATTTTTCCAATTATTATTTATAAGATTAGTTTCTATGATTTCGGTGTTCTTCTTTATTAAAATTACTTTTATTTTTTTTAAAAAGCTTTTAATCTATTTTTATTATATTAAAAGAATATTTATAAATTATTAAATTTGTAAATGATAATATTTTTTGAGCCATTTATGCGACACACACGTGCAACGCACATCCGCTAAACTAGTATTATATTAAAAGTGTGAAGGTTTAATAATTTTGTTTAAATTTTTTGTCCTTTATAAAATAACTCCGCTTTAAAATCATCTTTTCACTATTTTTCCTCAATTATTATATCATTATTTTAATGATATTAAATATTGAATAATAAACGTAATAAAAATTAAATGATGAAAATTTTCTTATTATAGTTAAATTCCTATACGGGGAATCTTTTTTCAACAAAATTAGACTTGAGAAACTTTTTCCAACAAAAATACACTTGATCTAAAAAAATAGTCAAAAAACTTTAAAAATAGTAGGCAAAAAAGGTCTACAAAAATAGGCAAAAAATAGTCAACATCAAAAAAAAAAAAGAAGGAAAAAGAACGTCCAAAAAGATATAGGCAAAAGATTTCTACTAACACTTGAATTCCTAAGTTTATGAGACACTTCTAAATTAATTAACTTTACCTTTTATAAAAAAAATAATCTACAATTCTATTTAAAGAAGTCGTAATATTTTACACTTCTAAATCAATTTAAATATTACCTTATATAAATATTTATTTAAATGATACAATTCTTACAATTCTATTTTAACTAATAATTTGCACACGATTTGTTTTAGGTTTAACAATAACATGTGTCTTTCTTTTCTTTTCCATTGTCCTTTAATTTCGTTTGTTTCTTTCGTTCTTTACCCTTTGTAGTTTTATTTAATTTGATTCAACTTCTTTTTTTGGATGCAAAAGAGTCGTAACTTTTATGTATTTTATTATATGGAGCCAACGATTGGAGGGAACAATGACAAATCCTTAATTTTATCTTGTCTAAGATGTTTTATTAAACAGATAAAAATTCATGTATGTGCTGTCAGATGTTATTTGAAGAGTCTTAAACAAGATGTCACTTTCGCGAGTCCTTTTTTGTAACTTATGGGGTATGGTTTCTTTCAATATTTTCTAATTTATTATATATAACAACACTAGTGTGAGTGATTGTCATTATTTTCTTGAATTTATTTTAAGATTAAGACGTATAAATTTGAAATCACATCTGCATATTAAGATTTAGAAGTCTAGATTTGAATACACATCTGTATATTAAGATCTAAATATAAATTGTAGTTAAGATTGTTTATTTTCTCAACATTTACAACAACAACAACAACAACAACAACCCAGTGAAATCCCACAACGTGAGGTCTAGAGAGGGTAAAGTGTACGCAGACCTGACTCCTACCAAGGTAGGACGGTTGTTTTCGAAAGACCCTCAGCTTAATAAAAGCATAAAAGAGGTTAGATAAGGCATATATGCGAAAGCAAATAACGAGAACGACAGGGATAAAATAGAGTAATCAAAGTACAGAAAGTAATAGATAATAACAGAAATTAGAGCACAAGAAATTATAGTGCGCTAATGCGTCTACTAATAAGGAGGAATAACGAGACTATATACTAGCCTTTTACCCTAATGTGGGTCCTCCACACCCTTCTATCTAGGGTCATGTACTCGGTAAGCTGTAATCGCGCCATATCCTGTCTAATCACCTCTCCTCAATATTTCTTCGGCCTACCCCTACCTCTCATGAAACCATCCATGGCCAACCTCTCACACCTCCGCACTGGGGCATCTGTGTCTCTCCTCTTCACATGCCCAAACCATCTCAGTCGCATTTCCCGCATCTTGTCTTCCACCGAGGTCACTCCTACCTTGTCCCGAATAGCCTCGTTTCTAATCCTGTCGCTCCTGGTATGCCCACAGATTCATCTCAACATTCTCATCTCGGCAACTTTCATCTTTGTTTAAAAATAATAAATATAAAGTTCAAATAAAATACTAAATTGATTGAATATTATAACAATAAAATATTTAAAATTTATATGACAATTGATGGTGGTGACGACTAACGATGATGATTGTGTGAATTGTAATTTAATCTATTTCTATTTTTTATTTGTTATTTATTTAGTTGAAATTGTTCAACATACTTTTGGTTAGGTCCATAACATATACTTATGGTCTTGGGCAGGGGCGGAGCTACAACTAGCTAAGGATGATCATATGAACAACCTTCATCGGAAAATTTTCTCATTTGTCTCAAAAGCCTATTTGTTTTATATCAATGCAGATACATGCTATTGTGCTATTGATGGAAATGATTGGACATTTGTCCTACTTCATCTTATTTAGTTTATTCATTGATAGTTTGAGGACAAGGTGATGCCTATTCTTGACTTCTTGTCATGAATTTAAACACAAAAATATTGTTTGCTAATACTTAGTGGTACCTTGAAAAAACCAATCCATATATGAGATGAGGTATGGCCATTTTGTAGCCAATCTTGATAATTTGACCATTTAGGTATTTGTTTTTACTCATCCTAAAGTATGAACACCATTAAAGAAAATTTTGGCCCCACCACTAGTCTAGGATCTTATTTTTGCAAGGAAGGAAAAAAACTTGATTCGTCTTCAATATTATATTGTTCTAAAGATGGAGCAGATTATTTACTTTATCATAAATTTTTTAATCTTTCTTACAAGATACTAAAAATTCCATTTTGATGATCTTATGAAAAGTTGAAAGCATTTTTGAATAAAATAAAATTTATAAATATAGAGGGGGGATATTTATCAATTAAATACCATATTTGTGAAAGAAAACCACATCGTTAGGTTTAGACATTTAAAGGAATAACGTTTGACACATCTTTGTAGTTATAGCTTGTATGAGTCTTTATTTTTTGTAGAGTTTACCTAAATCCTATAGTGAAAAAGCTCAATTAAAACTTATTCCTCATTTTTCTTAAATTGCCCGATTTTCCTAATTTTTATCATATTTCTGATACATTATTGGTTTTTCTGATACATCACGTTTTGGGGTGTAGAATAATTAATGTTGTTGAGTTATTTATGGATAGTAAAGTAATTTAAGTTAAGATTCCTTATTTCAATCAACTAATTTGCTAAACAAGGAAAATAATCCATACAAAGCGTAACAGTTATGAGGGACATGAAAAACTCAAAAAACAGAGTATAACAGCGAACACAAACTTCAATCCAAAATTTGAATTTCATCAATCAAATCGAGATGAATAACTGATACATAACCATAGTAAATTGTATAAGGATAATAGTGTTCCCAGATATACTTTCATAGTAAATTCGAGTTTGATACATGAGAACAACTAATACATAACCATTCGACAGATTAAGGGTTGATACATTGAAAATTGTTGTATTAGTTTTCAACTGAATTTAAATCAATGCCTAGTACCGATATTCTTAAAGGCCAGTGATACAGAACATCGAGTATTTTGGGGAATCGGGTGGTCATTTGCATCTTATTGAGATTCATAAACCTCAAGATATAGAGTTTGATATTTTGGAATTGAAGAGTGATTATTCTTCTTGGTTTGTGAAGTATCATGTGAATCTTGAACTTTTGATCAATTTGTATCCAATTATGGTGAATCAAGAACTATATCCTCTTGAAGATTATAACTTTCCGTATGCATTCAGTACCCTCTGTTTTTTAACAGATAAGGCAAACAGAGCAAGGTTATTAATATCAATTCCAGAGAAAATTATTGCATAAGGACAATAGTGTTCCTAAATATACTTTCATAGTAGATTCGAGTTTGATACATGAGAATAACTGATACATAACCATTCGACAGATTAAGGATTGATAAATGTATCAGATTCTCATGTTATCAGAAGCATAAAGTTACTTATGTATCAGATTCATAAGTAGTAAAGCTTGATACATGTATCAGATTCTCATGTTATCAGAAGCATAAAGTTGCTTATGTATCAGATTCATAAGCAGTAAAGCTTGATATATGTATCAGATTCTCATGTTATCAGAAGCAGTAAAGCTGCTTATGTATCAAATTCTTATGTATCTGATACATAAGCAGTAAAGCTTGATACATGTATCAGATTCTCATGTTATCAAAAGCAGTAAAGCTGCTTATGTATCAGATTCTTATGTATCTGATACATAAGCAGTAAAGCTTGATACATTTATTAGATTCTCATGTTATCAGAAGCAGTAAAGTTGCTTATGTATCAGATTCTTATGTATCAGATATAAGCAGTACATGAAGATTGTTGTATTAGCTTTCAATTGATTTATGGTTGATATATAATATCTCGTATTAATATAAGTTGTAAATGTGTTAGAAGCAGTAAAGTTTGATACATGAGAATCTGATACATAAACTTTCATCTTATATTTAAGTTTGACACATTGATAACTGATACATGATCATTTGACAGAGTTAGGATTGATAAATAAGCATTGTTACAATGTACCACATATTAGAAAGGTTATGTATCATGAACAAAAATTGATATTCATTTACATTTAATATGTACAATACACCACAGTTTCAAATTTCTGCAGAGATATGTAACTGATACAAAGAATTATGTTACGAACAACAAAATTTATATTTAATAACATCTGCTAAATTATTGAATAGCCAAAAAAATATTTACTAATGGTGCAAAAATAAAATTGTACATTCTACTACTATAAAATTCAAAAAAAACTAACTCGGCGTCCATCGATTCTCCTTCACCAGGATGACGTACTTCAGTCCCTGCATTGACAGAAAAAATGATTAAATACAATTTGAACTTGATACATTGTACATCTGATATGATACATTAGAATAAATGATACAAAAGTGACCTTATGAATCAAATGCATGGCTAATCATTATACATATAGAACTTATGTATATTGATATGAGACACTTTGTTTTGCCTTCAGGTTTCAAAAACAATAGAAAAAGCAGAAATTAATGTATCGTAATCAATGCAAAAGTCGGAAACACCTTATGTATCTTGATTAGTACTTGATGTATCAGAAAAATATAAAAAAATATTAGACCTTATGTATCAGAAAAACAATAACAAAACCATATCAGAAATTTAAGTATCAAAATAGGAACATTAAGAAAGGTATATTGAAATGTATCAGAAAAATCTAGATTTTTTTAAAAAAAAAACACAGCTTGACATAATTATGTATCAAATATGTAACTATGAATATGATAAAAAGAGAGATTTTGTGAACTTCTGTATCAAACAGAAAAATAATTGACATGACACATAACAACAAGTTTATGTATCATGAAATGTGATAGATTAACCCCAATTCAAAACAAGACATTCACTCAACCATAAAAAATACAATAACATGATACATAGAAAATGGACTACTGTTTTGACTTTTTTCTTCTTTTTTGGAAGCTTTTGGAATCAGAGATTTTGAACTTGAGACTATTAGAACTAGAGATTTCAAACTTGAATAAGCATCCTTTCGCAATTTCTTCATAATTAAAGGCCTTATTGCGGTGTTTGAATCTATTTTCATCAAAACCACCACTATTAGAAGAATCAGAATCATGAGTGAGAAATTAGGAATATGCTCAGTAAAAGCTATGAAAATAGAGAGAGAATGAAGTTGAGAATCAAAAGGAAATGATAGATTATAACCTTTAACTCGTGTGAGTGATTTTAGGCAAGAAATTAGGGATATGCTCAGTAAATTTCTTAAATTTTTGGATCTTGAAAATGGAGAGAGAACGAGAGAAAAAGATTTAGAAGAGAGAGAATGTTTTTTGAGTGATGTATTCGGAAGATGAAGGGGAAAACTAAAAATAGGGGATTTTGGTAATTTTTTTAAAGGACTGAAACTTTTAGCAAATATAATAATAAAAGATGTGTAGTTTGGTAATTTTTCCTTATTTTTTAAGTAAGATTATTTTCATTAATGCTCTTCTACAAACTTAATATTTTACTTGGGCAAATTGTAAACACTTGTTCCTTTCTTTTCAACAACTTAAAATACATTTCTTTTAAACTGATAACTTTTTTTAAAAAAAAATCAATGTTATTTTGTTGGATTCATACTAATATTCTAGGGTTTATAGCATGCTTATCAAGAATTCCTCAGATATTATTATCACACATTTTGATTGATTCAATGTAAATGCAAAAAAACTTCTCATGTTTTGTTGAATTCGATAGTAACAATGTGATGAAGCCGCCAAAAAATTATTTGAAATCCTATTATCTTTACTCAATTTATCGTCAATTTTATATCAGAAAACATATTCTTTTGGTTAATAATATAGCAATTAAGCAATGAAATTTGTAGATTTGTAGCTAAGTCCGTTTTTTTTGTAGTATTTATTATAATTTAGGTACACACATATTAATTAAGCTCAATCGATTTTAAAAATACAGTTAGAAATAATTTTTTTTTAAATGATCAAATACTAATTACTTCTCAAAAGTGTGTGTTTAAAAAAGTGAGGCATTTCACTAAGTTTTTTTTTTTTTGGAGGGGGGGGGGGGGGGTAAGTGTTTTGGAGAGTTGCACAAGCTGGTTTTCAGAAGTTAAATAAGTAGATTTCTTCTAAATATTATTTTTTTTACATTTTTCAAAATAAATTAATTTTAGATGTTTGATCAAACAGTATGTTAGAAACACTTTTTAAAAAGTTTGATTAAACACTAATTGCTAGTATCATTTTAATAGACAGATATATTTATTTTAGGATCAATTACTATTATTTTTAATAATTATATATTTATTGTATATAGTTTTATTAATTGATGCGAGAAACACGCATACTAAACTAGTCGAATATAAAGCACTGAAAAATGAAGAAGTAAACAATAAATATGATGCTTCTTTGACGACTATTATAGTGGTCAAAAGGTGGTGAAAGGAGAAAGAAAAAGATGATCATCAAAGGATATGGTGTAGTGGATGATGCTACTTTTTCCTTAATCAGAGGTCTCGAGTTCGAGCCCCGAATATGAAAAAATCTTTGATAAAGAGTGATTCCTTCCGAATGCAGCCCTACACGGCGTGAATCCAAATATAATTAGATTTTAATATAGACACCGAACATTGAGTGGGAAAAAAAAGGAGAAGGAAAAAGATGAAAGAAAGATCTTTGAATGGATAATTCTTGTTTGTAACAATTCGCGGAAGAAGTAGAAGTCTTTCTTTTTTAACGATTTTTTTGCACTTGGTTATAACGATTTTGAATTAAGACTATTAAAATAGACTTGATCTTGGTAGATAAAAACCATTTCAACTCGACCCAATATATTACTTCTTATTTCTAGCTAAAATAAAAAGTTTCTCTTATATGTCATCTTCTTACTAATCCAAATAAAATCCTTCATATTTTTTGGACTTATTTCTACTTCTCCATGCGGTAGAGTTAAAATTTTGATTAAGAAGTTCAAAATTTATAGAAGTAAACACACGAAGTATTCGAAGGAGGTTTGACATCTATAATAGATATACATAAAAAATTATTTTAATTATATATAAATAATATAATTTTTTATCAAACGGGATTCGACTGACCACCAAACACAAGGTAGCTCCGCTCCTACGTCCGCATACTCTCTACAACATCGATTAATATGAGTTTTATAATAATAATTATTTTTTAATGAATGTGTAAAATTTAGGATGAACAAGTAAACATGAGGATGAAGTATTTTTGATTTTTTATTTAATAAAAATAAATATGAGATCCATTTTCCCGATATTTTTTCATTCTATTTCTTTTCTATAGTTGATTGAAACCACAAATTTCACATGACATACGTGGCAGCGCGCAAGTGGAAGTCGGGAAAAAAGAACATTCTAGAACCAATAACCCCAAGCCCATTTATACCCTCTCTTCGAACCCTTAAACCATTATTTACTTTATTCACTCTCCTCCTCCTCCTCCTCCTCCTCTTCTCCTCCTCTCTGCAGCCACCGCCGTCTACCATTTTTAAAATATTATTTTTACGTCGTCATGGCCGGAAAAGGTGAAGGTCCGGCGATTGGTATAGATCTCGGAACAACTTACTCTTGCGTCGGAGTTTGGCAGCATGATCGTGTTGAGATTATTGCTAATGATCAAGGGAACAGGACCACGCCTTCTTACGTTGGTTTCACTGATTCTGAACGTCTCATTGGTGATGCCGCTAAGAATCAAGTGGCAATGAATCCTATTAACACCGTATTTGGTAAGTTTTTACGTTTCAGATCTGTTATTTAGATCTTAATTTTAGGTATCGTATTTCTGTTGGAAGTAGTGTCAATGTATGCATATTATAGATCTCGTTTGATAGAATTGTTTTAGATCTGAGTTGTTTCAAATCAATTGTTGAATAACGATTTTGAGCTAGTGATTGATAATAGTCTTCAATGCTTCCGTTGTTCACTTTGTAATGTTGTGTTTAGTTCTTCCAGCATAAACACTTGCTAATTTTTTAATGGTAATTTTCATGTTCATGTTTGTTGGCCATAGCCATAGGTTGTTCCACCATAATATGTAGTCATTCTTATGGCTTCTTGAACTGCTACTTGTTTTATTGTATTCATGAATGTTTGTTATGTTCTTGACTTTTCCAGAATCTGATGGTCTTTTCCTGTTGCATTGTTGATTATGTTATGTTTTGCCTGCTATATAGTGCTGTATAGCTGTGTGTGTGAATGAACATTTGATTTGATAGTTCTTACTGGGTTTTTACATTGCAGATGCCAAGCGTCTTATTGGAAGGAGATTCAGTGATGCATCTGTACAGAGTGACATCAAATTGTGGCCTTTTAAGGTTGTTGCTGGACCTGGTGACAAGCCTATGATTGTTGTGAACTACAAGGGAGAAGAGAAACAGTTTTCTGCTGAAGAAATCTCTTCCATGGTCCTTATAAAGATGAAGGAAATTGCAGAAGCCTTCCTTGGATCAACAGTGAAAAATGCTGTGGTTACTGTACCTGCATACTTCAATGACTCGCAACGTCAGGCTACTAAGGATGCTGGTGTCATCTCTGGCTTGAATGTCATGCGTATTATTAATGAGCCCACAGCAGCTGCCATTGCTTATGGTCTTGACAAAAAGGCCACTAGTGTTGGTGAGAAGAATGTTCTTATCTTTGATCTTGGTGGTGGTACCTTCGATGTTTCCCTTCTCACTATTGAAGAGGGTATCTTTGAGGTGAAAGCCACAGCAGGAGACACTCACCTTGGTGGTGAAGATTTTGACAACAGAATGGTGAACCACTTTGTCCAGGAATTTAAAAGAAAGCACAAGAAGGACATCACCGGTAACCCAAGAGCCCTTAGAAGATTGAGGACAGCTTGTGAAAGGGCGAAGAGAACTCTTTCCTCCACTGCTCAGACAACAATTGAAATTGATTCCCTATATGAGGGAGTTGACTTCTATTCTACCATCACTCGTGCCAGATTTGAGGAGTTGAACATGGATCTTTTCAGGAAGTGTATGGAGCCTGTTGAGAAATGTTTGAGGGATGCCAAGATGGACAAGAGCACTGTACATGATGTTGTTCTTGTTGGTGGATCTACTAGAATTCCTAAGGTACAACAGTTGTTGCAAGACTTCTTTAATGGAAAGGAGCTTTGCAAGAGCATCAACCCAGATGAGGCTGTTGCCTACGGTGCTGCTGTTCAAGCTGCCATTCTCAGTGGAGAGGGTAATGAGAAGGTACAAGACTTGTTGCTTTTGGATGTCACACCTCTATCTCTCGGGTTGGAAACTGCTGGAGGAGTGATGACTGTCTTGATTCCCAGGAATACCACCATTCCTACCAAGAAAGAGCAGGTGTTCTCTACCTATTCTGACAACCAACCTGGAGTGTTGATTCAGGTTTATGAGGGTGAGAGAGCAAGGACTAGAGACAACAACTTGCTGGGTAAATTTGAGCTCTCTGGTATTCCTCCTGCTCCTAGGGGTGTGCCTCAGATCACAGTCTGCTTTGATATTGATGCCAATGGCATCTTGAACGTGTCAGCTGAAGACAAGACCACCGGACAGAAGAACAAGATCACAATTACCAATGACAAGGGTAGGTTATCAAAGGAAGAAATTGAGAAGATGGTCCAGGAAGCAGAGAGGTACAAGGCAGAGGATGAGGAACACAAGAAAAAGGTTGAGGCCAAGAATGCACTGGAGAACTATGCCTACAACATGAGGAACACTGTGAAGGATGAGAAGATTGGCTCTAAGCTAAGCTCAGAAGACAAGAAAAAGATTGAGGATGCTATTGATCAGGCAATTTCATGGCTCGATAGCAACCAGCTTGCTGAAGCTGATGAGTTTGAAGATAAGATGAAGGAGCTGGAGAGCTTATGCAATCCCATAATTGCAAAGATGTACCAGGGTGCTGGTGCTGAGGCAGGTGCACCTATGGATGATGATGATGCTCCTCCAGCTGGTTCTACAGGTGCAGGCCCCAAGATTGAGGAGGTCGATTAAGCATGTGAAGTGTGATCAGTGCTAGTTTTATTCTTAATATTATTATATTGGGTACTTTTATGTTATTGCGATGTTTAGTATATTGGTTTTCTCTCTTTATTAAGTTGAACGTTTGCATCCATTATCGCCCTTCAAGTAGTGCCATCGATTTTGCATTTTCAATGACTAGTTATTTACTAGCTTTATGCTGAAATTTTTGTCTTTACTGTTTTCTTATCCTGATGTGAGAAATGCTCCGCCTCTACAGTTTTGGATTTCTGTCTTGGATGTGGTAGGGAGAAAATAAGTTCCATTGAATGAATACAATAATTAATTAGTACTTGAATTTAAATGTGAAAAAAATACTCCTATAAGTTTATCTGGGAAGGTAATAATCTGTTACTGTTGGGAATAATATACAGTGGCTGACTGATGTCTTGTAATGTTTTTTTTAAATATAAACAAAACATTCTTGAGAACCTTTTTTAAAAGTTTTTACAGGCGCGATTTGACACGTTCAAATAGAATTTTGAGTCACAGCTGATAATTGTTTTTGTTCCTTGGAAGAAAAGAGTGTCCTGATACCAATCTTCTTTAAAATTTCTTTTTACGACACCAATCCAAATTTCTCACAAAAATCGACACTCAAATTCACTTCTTCAACAGCGATGAATTACATTTCTAATATGATTTTTCTCCTCCAGAAGGGCAAATGACCCATCTTGCAATTATATACGCAATATGAGCCATTTCCAATTTAAGGGCTAAAAAACGGAGACTCATTTTTTGGTAACATGGATCGGTGCCTAAAGGGGTACCAAACTTTGTATGTTAAAATTAAGTCAATATAATTTTCATTATAAGTCAAAGAAAGCAATTCCTTCTCATGCTCATTCCTGCTCACACAGGTCTTTGCAATTATAAGACGAAAAGAAATAATAGCTACCATTGGAAGGTTCCACAATGACAAAATAAGTAATGTTCCTCAACTGCCTTATGAGTCTGAATTCGTGCTATTAATCAAGTATTGCAGACCATCTCGGAAAAAGGTCGTTCATTGATAACTTGGAGAAACCATCTCTGCATCTAATTTCAAAACATGCCCATGTGCAACCACTTTCGATTCAAGTTACTTCCTTCCCCTGCTAAGCCTCTGTAAGTGATAATTGATGCTACCCCATGGCTTTCTGTTTTTGCCACTCTGCATACCAAAAGGTAAAGCAAATTAATCTTTAATGTGAAAAGAAGAGTTAATTCGATTTATGGTATACTAAATCAAGAAAACTCTCATCCTTTTTTCGTGTAAAACAATGTAGAAAACACAGGAGAAGCATTACTAATTAGCTTTTGCTAGGAACCATATTAAAGGAGATAAGGGAAATAGCAATATTCATTATTCAACTAAAGAAAGGCATCCAAATTACCTGAGCTTCCATGCAGGTACTCAAAAGTGACTTTTGCCTGCCACATTTCTCGTCCTTGTTGTGATTTAAAGTCAAACAATTAAGGAACGAGACCATTTCTTTGGCACAAGGTTTTTGGAGGCTTCCAAAGTTCCTTGGGTTAATATATAAGGTGCCAGCTTTGCGGCCCATACTTCCCCAGATCTAACTAGATATAAAGAGGATGGTTTTAGACATGGCATTAGAGGAAATCAAATCAGCAGTGACATCAGTAGCAGCAAAATCAACGGGCAGAAAACTCATAATAACATTACAATGTTCATGGTTCAAGACAAAAGCAGGATAAACAACATTCCTGATGGAACAAAGAAGAAGAAACACTTCAACACTGTTTTGCGATCTACATTATTCTCAACTATCAAAGCACTGCAAACCAGAGGGTCACAAGTTCTCAACTATCAAAGTACCCAAAGGGTGACGAGTAGATGAATAAAAGGAGGTACAGCGGTAGCAACTACGGAAATGCATACATATTAAACAGAACAAATAAAACTTACCACTAGAATATAAGGTAAAAAGTGAATATTCAAGTTGCACCACTAGATGCTCTTTAGAGTCAGACTAGCTTTTCACTCATGGTATATTCAAATAATGATTTTTTTATAGATAGCACATTCAAACTTCATAGTGGCAGTAATTTGGCTGTGAATGGTCAAATTATTACCTTGATTGTTTCTATAAAGGCTACCATGTTTTCCTACTCTGCAAAGTTGGAAGTAAAGCTTATTCAAGTATTTTCTGCAACAATTTTATCAAACAAAGAAATTTGGAAGAAAAGCAACAAATGCTTTCATTTGACAGAGGGTTTGGCAAGTTATGCTTTTTTTTTAAGGTAAGAATTTGGCAAGTTATGCTTTGAACTTTGGTAACCTGATAGCTTCTGCAAATAGCTACTTCTATAGAACTTTTAGACCACAACCAATGCAACTACTCTCCCTCTTTCCCATGGATGCTAGACTTTTTCTACCTACAACAACAAACCCAGTGTTATCCCACTTGTGGTTTGAGAGGGTGGTCTGTATGCAGTCTTACCTCTATCTTGTGGAGGTAGAGAGGCTCGACTTTTTTCTACCTATAGTTTCTATTTTTTAGTGCATTTCTGATGAGGGTAATTATGCTTTACTGGATCTATGCTTCATTGCAAGGTTTCCCACCAATGAATAGAAGGGTATCCAATATCTTCACATGTTGAGGGGAGAATGACTGTTACTTTCCAGGGAATAGAGATTTCCAAGTCAATTTAGTTTGACAAAAGTGATATAGACTGGTCAGTTGCTTCCCATGAACTGTTCACAGCAAAATTATACTTATTCTTGGAAGTAAATTTCATGCTCTGATTACAACAAAACTCTCAAGGCAATAATTGGGAGCCCATATTCTTTCTTCCGATTTAGTCATGAGAGATTTTAGTGCTTTCAGTTTCAAATCCAAAAATTGTTTCAGAAGTTCAAACTCATTGCCTTTTGATAAATAGAGATTTTGAACTCTCCAAGCATGGGAGATTTTTATACATTACTAACATTCAATGATAATTAGTTCTTTTTCTATCCATGACACCATGTACACTAAGAGTCAACAACTCACAAGTCTAACATTATGTTTAAGACAAAGAGTACGATCACAATGCAAGGTCTCTCATCTCCTCCATTTGCTTAGGGGTGAAACCAACTCTGTTTCCAGAACTTCTAACCAACTAACTAGATCCAATATAAGAAATAAAATCAATAATGTCAACCTATTAAAGTAGATTTTGGGAAATAATAGGTAATCTCTCTATCCCCATCAAGTAAGATAGAATAGATGACATTGACCAGAATAAGAAAATGAAGAACCTCCTCCTGCATTCACTAGTAAAACAAGGCAGACACAACAACAACAACAAATATGTCTCAATCTCAAACAAGTTCTGGTCCACTACATGAATCCAAATGTATCTATTTAAAATCCAATCATGTCATCATCATATCAATTAGAGATACAACAGAAAAAAAAACGATATATATAATAATATTAAAAGTACTCTAACAAGACTACATGATATTTCACACTAGTAAATATCACCTATATGAATTTTTTCCTTCTTTTATGCCCTACCTTTAACCAAGTCTGCATTGATCTCAAAAAAATTGTATGTCTTTCAAGACAACTTTCTCCCATGTGATTTTAAATCTACCTCGTTCCCTCTTAACACCTTTACTTACAATAGTATCACACATACAGACCAGCGCAGCAGTAGATCGATGCATGTAGGACATGACCAAACCATCTCAAGCAACTTTCTCTTATTGTATCCTCACTGCATGCTACTTTCACCTTCTAGCAAATAAGGTCATTTTTATCTTATCTAATTTTGTATGGCTGCATATCCATCTTAGCATCCACATCTCTACAACACTCATCTAGTGAATATGTTGGACATGATGCATGCATGCAGGACATGACCAAACCATCTCAAACGACTTTCTCTTATTGTATCCTCATTGCATGCTACTTTCACCTTCTACCAAATATGGTCATTTTTTTCTTATCTAATTTTGTATCGCCGCAAATCCATCGTAGCATCTGCATCTCTACAACACTCAACTAGTGAATATGTTGGATTTTAACATCCCAACAATCACTACCATATCACATTGCTAGTCTTATAATTGTTATGTAGAACTTCAATTTACTTCGGTAGGCATCCTTATATCGCATGACAACCCTCATTCGTCTATGGTGCGAGAACCCTTTCGTATTTTTATAAGTTAGGATACTAGGCAATCAACAATCAACCACCACAATAACTACCTAACTTGTGCTTCAACATTACATTTGTAAAAGAGTTGAATTGACAACTTAAAGGATTATTTCCTTCAAGGTTGGCAATGGTTACAACAACAACAACATACCCAGTGAAACCCCACCAAGTGGGGTCTGGGGAAGGTTGGCAGTGGTTCTATGGTGAAATTTTGGAAAGTCATGTACCCATCTCTTTTCCTATTAGCCACTAATCCCAACTCTACAGTGGAGCAAACCAGATCAAGCAACACATGGGATGTTCATTTTAGAAGGAATGTGCAAGATTGGGAGCAAAATGGTGTATTTGACCTGCTGAGAAGATCAAACAGTTGTTCAGTTGATAGCCAATGCTCTGACAAAAGGACATAGGGCAGTTCCAAGGAGGGTATATAGAGACCAGAGCCTAAAGGGCAACTTTTTTCTCCAAAAATTCAACAGGGGGAACTAAAAATGAAAACAGCTCAAAGGGGAAAAAGCGTGCACTGCCCCACGCCTTACAATAAAGGTTAACGGAGGCATTAACTTTTATTGATAAGGCGTGAAGGGCACCACACCTTGTAAGGTGAGCTGGGCCCCACGCCTTAGTTGCAATGATTTTTCCAATTTATAAGGCATGAATGCATACACACCTTATAAGTTGTTGGGTGACTGCACATATGTGATATAGTGACTATTGCGAAAATTTTGAATGCCACACTAGTTCTCCCTTCTCTTGATCATGAATCCTTTTGGACAGATCCCAGGTTACATTTGAGATTTGAGAATGACACTCCGGGTAACCTCTTTGTTTTAGTTCTAATCCGTTTTTGTTTCTTGCAGTGACTTTAAAGATATTTTTGACTGGAGAAGCTTCATTGACATGTTAAAAGATGACATTGAGATTGTTGAATCTTTGCCACCAAAATATGCAGCTGTGACCCCCATTCAGAAGGCACCTAGCTCTTGGTCAAAGGTCTGTAAATTGAACTACTAATAGCAAGCTATAAAATTTTGCATGCTGGAAATATAATTTGTTGCTTTTGTGCAGGCTAGTTACCATGCATACACGCCTTGTAATTTTTTTGGTTCTTATAAGCCGTGTATGCATTCACACCTTATAAATTGGAAAAATCATTGCAGCTAAGGCGTGAGGCCCAGCTCGCCGTACAAGGCGTGAAGACCTTCGTGCCTTATCAATAAAAGTTAACGCCTCCGTTAAAGTTTATTGTAAGATGTGGGGCAGTGCACACTTTTGCCCCTTTGGAGAACAAAATTACCCCAAAGGTAAGTTGTTTCATTTGGACAACACTGAAAGGGGCCATCCTGACTCAATAAAATCTATGTAGAAATTTTCAGCTTGTTGGATAAATGTTACATGTACCGGTCAAGCTTAGAATCTATCAACCATCTTATTTTGCATTCCCAAGTCGCTGGCACATGTTCCTATCAGTTTTTGGTTTCAGTTGGGCACGAAACCAGAGTATCAAGGAAGCAGTTGAAAGTCGGGAACTTTTGGAAAGTCAGCAAAGCCATCAAGAACATCTGGCAAATGATCCCAAGTTGTATTTTTTGGCGTGTGTGGACAGAAAGGAATAGAAGGTGTTTAGCTGGGGTTTCAACTCCTAACTCAGTATTTAAGGCTAGGTGTCTACTACAGCTTTTTAGTTAAGAGTAATTATGCTCCTGTAAATGATGTTGTTTCTTTTGTAAATCTCATTGGCTCTCTGAGCCTGGCTTAACAGCCTACTTTTGCTTTTGGTTAGCGCCTGATGCTTATAGAACTTTTTCTTTGAAGCTAAAATCACTTTTGTATTCTTTGCATCTTCTTGATGCCAGCAATACAACATTTTACTTCATTGAAAAAAATAGAGTTGGATTGAGCTGACAATTCAGAAAAGATTCAAATTAAATAAGAGAAAATTGAATTTTTTGACTCCATTCGACTTGTGCGGGTCTATAAAAATTAAGACATCAATAAAAGATGGATCATACAAACTAAATCTAAAGAATACAGAGTGCAACACCAAGGTTTTCTCATACTCATGTCTTCTTATGTTTAACTTATTGCCTATTTACAGAATTCACATCCCTCAAGGTTCCTCAAACAAGTTGGAGACCGCCCATCATAATCAAAGAACTACAGTTACCCATTTGAGGTACTAATTTAAAGCTATGCAGTGCAAACTTTTGTTAAGAACCTAAAACCATGTATCAGACATTATTTGACCTCTATGCTCTAACCCAATCAGCCCCATATTTGTCTTCCATCAATGAAATGACATTGACATTTATAGTTTTACCATTAGAATTGGCTTCAAGTATCAGGAGAAACCACCATTCTGAGAGAGCACTGTGTTGCAAGTTGTCACGTGGATAGACAAAAGAAGCAGGATATCAAATGTATAGTCGTAGCATGTTCGCCCCCAAGAATGTGACCTAACCGTCAAACAAAATAGGTAAAAACCACGGGATAGAGACCAAAAACTAGGTAGTTTTTCCTCATCCGCCTAAACATTTGCTGGCAGAGTTACACATTATTTGTGCAAGCAGGAGGTAGCAAATTTCTGCTCAAATAGTCAAAGTGCAGGCAAGTTGACCCAGACACCACCATTTTGAAAATGCTACTACTGAATAAGTAGTAGCATGTGCACTAGAACAACAAGCTAAAGCATTTCTGATAATTTACAGAACTGGCATATAAACTAATCCAAAAAAATCTTATAACCAGTTCACCACATTATCTCCTTACAGTTTTCATTTCAGAAACTAGTTGTATAATAAAACAAGATCAAATAACTCTTAGATGTAGTGTAACATTCAAGAACTAACAATTGCTACTTAAGAAACAATATCATAATCTTTCTAGTAAATAGTTTCTTTTATTAGAGAAATTAACTATAAAATTCTCAAACATAACAACCTTGAAAAAAATCCAAACAAAAACCTAGAATCTTAATAATACATAGATTGAGGAATATGAATTTCTCCTATGTTTCATTTGAAGAGCAGTTTTCACAAAAGTGATCTGAAAACACTCAAATCCAGATTACGTAACTTGAGAAGAAAATTAAAAATCATATTATTTTTTAAAAAAAAATTAAAATTGTGTATAAAACCGATGGGAGGGTTTCTGAATTTCTTACAAGTGAATTCGCCGGAGAAAGTGAGAGGAACGAGTTCGCCGCAAACGGAGATGAAGAGCCTAGAAAGTTCGCCGTGAGGGAGGGAAGAAATCGAGCTTAGATGAACAAGAAAATAACTAGTAACATATTGGGCCGGAAATCTATTCGACTTTGGGTTATCCATATATTTGTTAACAATTTTAGCCCATCACTTTGAAACCCAAACCCAATAACTTTAGAAATCTATGGTGTTGAAATTTTTTAGGAAGAATTATATAAATTTCATAGTGTTAAGAATTAATTAAATTTTATCCATAATTTTTTTCAAATTACAAAAATTTCTTAAATTTCGTGGAATCAGAATGCATCTCAAAATGTCCTAATACATCACATAAACGATACAACGCGTAAAGTGATGTATCTGATCGATGCATCGTGTAAAGTGATGTATCCGAGAATAGAAGAAAGTAGGATTTTTGTAATTTTTTCAAATGATAGAGAATTTTAGAAAATTTGGTAAAATAAGTTGTGTATTTAGGTAATTTTTTCATTTTTTTATCTCAATGTAACTGTAAATTTTCATAGTCGAAAGTCAAATTTGAAATATTATTATTAATAAATTAAGCCAGATCAAAAGTTTAAAATTACTTACCAAATGTATTATGGCCGAACTTTACATTCAATTTTTTTTAAAAAAAAATAATTCAAAATTTATAGGAAAATTACAAATTCGAATCATTTGGTTATTTAGTTGACCAATGGAATAACTAATTCATATATAACTTATATTTAGAATTGGACATAAATCATTGAAACTTGCATTGTTAAGTATTCAAACTAAAATTTTTGATAATTCAGTATTCAATAATAAATAGAATATTCAAGAGTAAAATTTTAAAATTATGGTACTTGAGTTCGGATTTAGTATTTCATATATATACCGAAAACCTAATTATTTAGTGAATAAAGTCCATCGGTGTATATATATCAAGCAACTTAGCTTTAATCTTCATGTGTGAAGCAACAATATAGTCAGACAAACCCTTGAGAATGAATATAACATGGTATTGCTACTTTGAAAGATTTAACTAAAGTTGAAACATATATGGATTGGTTACCCATTCCTAATCTTGTATGGGAGAATTCCATACTGACCTACAAAATTCTGTGATACATTTTCATTTATATGATTTTTTGATTGCTACAAATTTATTATTAATAGCTCCTCTCTTGAATGGTAAGTCCGGATATCATTTCAAGATTTACCGAATCCAAATTCGATTTATTGAACCGAATTGAATTTTGAAATTTTGATATTTGATATTTGTTTTCAATTATCGACTACTGAATTTGAATTCTGAAAATATTGAATTAAATGTCGAATGTTCACTCCTACTTATACAGGATAAAATAACAAAATGACAAAATTATCTTTATCTTTTTCCTAAAAATAAATGAAAGTCAAACATCCATGAGTATAATTATAAAACTCGATACTTTTTTTAGTTTAAAAACAAAATAATTTAAATGATATCTTATATATTCAATTTCAGGCAATAAATCAAATACTTAACAAGAAATTAATCTCTATATATTAGTATAACCAACTCCTATATACTAATTCATACATTATAATCTCTACATAACTTATATTTGAATCAATCGACCCTAAAGTGTGACATCATTCTCCCCTTTCTCCTTCAATTCTAAGGTTCCACATTGTAATAAATTTCTTTGTAAAATGTCTATTTTTCCACTTTGCACGAAGTGTACTCAACATGAACACTTTTGGCCAATTAAATGCTGTTAAAAGTTGATGTGTTACCTTTTTATCTTTAAATAACTATATATATTATAATAATAATTATCCACTATTGATTTGACATAGAAATTAAGTAACAATAAATGATAGGATTAATCTTACCAAATCACTCTTATTAAATACAAGTCATCTAAACATTGAAAAATGATTATATTTAATAGCAAGGGTAAAATAGACACATCATGGTAAATTATTCATTAATTTTATAAACTGGACAAGTATTGTTGGACATAAGGGCGGAACCACCTATTGCTCAGGGGTTCATCCGAACTACATTCGGCGAAAAATTATATTATTTATATAATGATAAAAATAATTTTTTATGTATATATAATAGATATTGAACCCCTTCGACAAATTCATATCTCTACTTCTTCAAATTTTAAACTTCTAAATTAAAATTCTGACTCCACCACTAATTAGACATTTAAAAATAATATAATGGATAAATAAAGAGGGACGGAAAATGTATATTCTAGTTAGAAAAGGGTGCGTGGGGGGAAGGATTCTTTGTCCCAAATATTCCACAACTATCAATTATGACATACCATTAATTACCAACAATCCCATTTGTTTACACTTGAATTGGATAAACCATAAATCATATGATGTAATCTTAGAGGAAATTAGGATAAATTCCCCTTATAGCACGCAAACATATATGATTTCACACTTCGAAGCCAAGTTTTGTCAAAAAGTCACAACAAACTTATCACGCCAACTCTTTCAATTCAATGCAAGCTGTAAAACCTATTTTTTCCACAAGTAAGAAGGCTAGATTTGTTCAAATTCTCTAACCCACTTCCAACTGTCAAGCATTCTCTTTTCCTATCAAAAGGGCTATTCTTTTTTGATTTTTGATAATCTACATTTAAAGGCGGATTTAGATTCTCGAGGGTTATCACCTGAATATCTTTCGGTAAAAAATTATACTGTATATATAAGATAAATTATTAAATTTTTATATATAGATATAGATTTTGAATAGTCTAAACACAAAAGAAGAGATTGACTTAGTAGTTTAGGGGGTTCAAAATTTATCTTGAAATTCAAAATTCAAATATAGGCAGTAGGCACTACACTTTTATTTTTCAAACCTTCTAAGTGAAAATATTGAATCTGACAATGTCATCTACATTAGAACACTCGAATGATGCTTTTCATATTCAAGATTCGAACTCAAAAAAATGAAGGGATTCTACTCATCCTGGACGATTCTTATTACGACCCTTATTGATTAAATCAAGGATTTTTCACACTATTGTTGTACGAGTGTAAAAGCTCCTTAATTTATTTGCCGTGATGAAGGACACTGGCGGATGTTCTCTTTTCGCTTCAATCTTGAAAATTATACTTTGATCTTCCTCTTTTTCATATTATATGAAGGTGTTCAGAGTGCGAAGGTCAAATTATTTTTCATTTGGACATAAAATATTTGACGTTTTCTGAAATGAACTTTACTCCATCTCATTTTGCTTATCATTTTAGCTTAAAAAATTGTTCTAAAGTAATTGTTATTTTAGGAATTCAAGATTAAAATTGATAGTTATTTTCAATTATATTCTTAACATTAAAAAATTAGTTCTTTTTTATACTGCTTTCGTCTTATTTTCACTATCGCTTTAGCTCTGTTTACACCCATTTAAAAAAAGTAAAATAAATGATAATTTATTAAGTTATCCCTATTTAATAAGATGAAATGTTAAGGGCAGAAGAAGATTGCAGATGATAAATACTCTCCGACTCAAACGAGATTGTGGATTTGAGTCAACAAGTAAGTAAAAAGGTGATGGACCTCCAAGGAGGGGTAAAAAGAAGTTATTTTAGTCTTGAATTTTTAAAATGGTATTTATTTTAATATAATATTTTAAAACTAAAACGACAATTAAAATAAGATGAAGGAAATATGATTAAAATTTAAAATCAGCTGTGGTAAAAAGAGAGAAAAAAAGAGGTTACTTCCTGATTGATTCCCTCTGTTCTCAAGCTCTTTTGGATTTATAATATATTCAGATTATTGGACAATTTATCTTCTATCTTTATTCATATCCAATACATCTGGTTTTGACTTAACACGAATTTTAAGAAAGTATAAAAAAATTTGAATCTTGTGATCTTAAAAATAAAAATACGTAAAATATATCAAAATGTCATTTTAATCTCGTGGTTAAACATGTTATGTAAAAATTGAAATTAAAAAGTTATAAAAAAGATATTTTTTAAAATAAATTAAAAAAAAGTAAGATAAATAAATTAAAATGGAGCAGTTTCTTTAATCAATCCAAGATTTCTAGTATTCCATTTTACTTGGCCCTAAATTGTTGCATGAATTGGCACAACTTGGCTTTCATCTTTATTCATGTTCAAGTGTTGGCTTTGTGGGCTCCTTGGAATCTGTACCCTATCCTCAATTTCATGTCTTTATAATTGTGTAGAAAACAATGTGCACGACCAATAAGCCAACAGAATCCCAAACCCACTATGCTTTCATATGAGTACTTATATTCAATAGATTTGATTAGGAGTAGCTTTATCGAGAGATCGGAAGTAGATTGTGCAAAGCCTCTGCTTGTGCTACGGTTACATTAATAATAGGTCTGATTCAAGAATTGAATAAGTTAATGAATAAGAAGATTTGTTCATCCATAGTGAAAATTACGTTAATAGAAATATAAGCTAAAATGTGAGTTTCAACTATTGGTAAAACAGTTAAAACTAGTCAATTTGAATCCTCACAATACAAGGTAATTTAGGCATTATAATGGTATCTCTATTGTTTATTGGTATCTGTCCTTAGAATTCTGGCAGACATTCAAGAATCCTGCCCATTGATTTTAGTGACAGAAATTGAATAGGCAAAAGTGTTTGTCATAATCCCAACAGATAAACCCATGTCAGAGTCTGGCCTTTTGACACTACAACATCACTAGTAATTTAAATTTGAATGAAGCAAAATAGCAGGCATGTGAAAGGCTAAAAAGGGTTTTTGTTTGTGGTCCTTTTTTTTTTTTTGTTAATTGCTCCTCGAATAAGGTAAAAGAGTAATAATTATCCACGAAATGGACCACATTTGTTAAGTCAAGTCCTGTAGTCTCAAAATTAAGCTGCCGTTAGAACCATAAATTTTGAAAATAATTTTTTTAAAATAGTTTTTAAAGTTTTGTTTGACAATGAAATTTAATCTTGTTATCAACTTTCCACCGTTCATTCAAGAAATAGGATCACAACTGAGCCTTATTTCTTGCTCTTTTTTCCATTTTGACATTGAACTTTTGTTTAAAAATATGTGAGCGACCACTTTTTTGGCCAAATTGCGTGATGACAATGACATTTCTTGTTTTATTGGCAAAAGTTTCAAAAGGGGAAAAAATAACAAGTCACAGACCACATAACTTGTTTTCAACTTCAGGACTTTGTCTTTTTCCTGTGGTCTGAACATTACTGCTTTCATAGGGCAATGCCAGTGTAAAATTTAATCTTTACATACGTAGTACATTAAACTTTTCGGGATATTACATTTAGAAATTTTAACTAAATATTTAGTTACTTTTAGTTTATATTTTGATTATTTTTTTGTGTGCGCTCATTTGCTTTTTAGGTAATTAAATCAACCATATAAATATATGATTTCCTTTAATAATATGTATGTGCTGTAAAATCACAAATATCTTTCACTTAAAGTTAATGCATATAATTAAAGAAAATAACATATTTATATGGTTTTTTTAAAACTATATTTAATAGTCAAATAAAAAACGCACGAAGGTATTTTCAAAATTTGAATCAAAAGTGTTTATTGGAACACTTTATTAGGTATTAAGGTGTTTAATTGGACCAGAGCTTAGTTCAAATATTTAAATAGAATATCTCGACGAGTTTAAGAGTATGACTTGACTATGTATTAAGCCAAAAATTTACTTATATCCTATGATAATGCTCCCCCTGTGCTTTCCTTTGCCTAATGGTACACTTTGAATTAACAAGAGAAACTTCCTTTCACATATGGTTATGTGTTTCTTGGAAGATAGAAAGGGCATGTTTCTTTAAGGAATCAATTGAAAATGAAATGAAAGCTATTTGTCCTAATCTTAACCATGTTACCTGTCTTTGGATAAATAGTTTCTAACAAGAATGATTAAGCAGTATTTAGAAGGAAAAAAAAACTACAAGGTGTGAAACAGTCAAAACATGTAAATATGGTGGTGTTTTTTGAGCAACATAATCACATAATATGATAGAATAGCTAAAGAAAACATTTTTGAAATCATACTATCAAGAGAACTTATACTTTTTGCTAAAATTACCTTGCCCCATTATAACAAGGGGATATATTTTTTTTTTTGATTTTTCATCCGGTATCCGGTACCCACATTGGAGCCCGAATAAATTCAAATTCGCACCGAGAAATTCCACATTGATGGGTAAAACGTTTCCTAACAAAGACGACTTCATACTCAAAGGAATTCAAACCCAAGATCTTTTGATTAAGGATGAATGATTACTTACTACTCTACCACAACCACAAAGGGGTATAATTAGGACATCATAATGTGGCATGATGGGAGTTTGTACAGGGAGATTTAATTTTGTAGCTCTTTAATAAACTTATTTTTAATTTTATGTTCTTTTTATGAGAAGTCTGAAAATATCATTTTTTTTCTATTTAATTTGTAAGTAGCCATAAGAAATCATTTCTTCCTTCATATACAACAACATGAGATAAATTTTTTTAACCTTTTTGATTTGCTGGAATACTTTTTCCTTGGCCATAGAACATAATCATTCAAAAATAAGAATAATAGAGTTGAAGTTATATATATATATATATATATATATATTACGTTTAGACATTTATGCACTATGTAGAGTTACCTATAAACAATCATTTATAGATTCCTAATGACAGCTATATGATCTCTTTCGCTGTATGCATTTGGTATGGTTACTCGCTTTGCTAATTAAAAGAATAATGAATAGAAAAGACTAATGGTTTGGGTTGTGTATTTACGTTCAATGTACGATACAAGACAAGGTTAACAATTATTTAACAATCTTAGGCTAAGCAAAACCATTACCACTAACTGCTAAAGAAAGGAAACAGATTAAGAATCCAAAGAAGTTACAATAAAAATCTCTATTTTCTATCTGAAAAACTAAAGTTAATACAAGAAAGAAGAGGTAATTGCTGTACTTTTTTGGTTAATAGATAAAAGAGGTTAAAAATATAAATAACAAAAGAAATTTAAACCTCTCCATCTAAAGCATAACAGATTCATAATCAATTGGCTTGTAAATTTGAAGGTGAAGAAGCCAATGGAAGTACCTTTACACAAGTAGAGTTGTGATGTACTTGTATTTGCTGAAGAGGCTCTCTTATTTTGCTCTTTCCAAGAAAAGATATGAATGACCCTTTCTCCTCTGTTGAATGTTTCATTGAAGAATCTTGAAAAGAAGAAACTTCATTCTTGATAACCCTTTTTTCTGCTTCTAATTCTATTAATCTTCTTATAAGTTTCTCCTCAGCATCCCTAAGGAACTTGAACTTTGGAGGGGGTGAAGATCTTAGTCTGGTTAACTCATTTTCTGTTGAGGATTCAAAGAGTGGATTGAACCCTTGGCAACTGTAAGAATCAAGATTCTGAGTCTTAATTGGTGGTGAAGACAAGGGGGTAAGGATAAGGTCACTAAAGCTTTTGTTTCTTGAACATGTTCTACTTCTATCACCACATCTAGATTTACCATCTTCAGATTCCAAATCTTCTTTTGTTTCTTCCTTAATTGTGAAGAGAAATCTTGGAGGTCCACAAAGATTGTGTAGTCTCATTAACTCTGATTCTACACTATCTTCACCATAGCCTTTTAGCAACAAATCTTTGCTATTCCCTAACTCTAAATCTTGATCTTGACCATGACCATGACCATGACCATTCATTTCTTGATTTCTCACTGTGTTGTTTAGTTGTTGGCTACTAACATTGTTTACAGAATTAGGCTTCTTCCAACAAAAAAGATGAGAAAGTTCAGTGGCATAAGGGGTGTTGTTGTACTGATCTTCTGTTGCATTCTTTGGGATTCTTTTCCTTACCCATAACAAGTAATACAACTCTGCTACAAGTCCCATGAGGATGCATCCAAAAACAAAACTCAAACCAATACCTAAACCACTAAAAGATGACATTTTTATAAGAGGAAGAAAAACTAAAAAACTCACAAGTCACATCCAAATTAACAAACTACAATCTTGCACACAACCATTTTGTGGATTTTCCCCAATGAGCAATAAAGAAACTCAAAACCAACTGAAATTGAAAAATGACACAACTTGAGAGGAAAAAACTCAATCTTGTACACAACCCTTTTGAGGATTTCCCCCCAATGAGCAAAAAAGAAACTCAAAACCAACTGAAATTGAAAAATAACAGAACTTGAGAGGGAAAAAAACCTCACAATCTTGCACAAAACCTGTTTGTGGAATTTCCCAAATGAACAAAAAAGAAACAAAAAAGCAGTTGTTTTCCCAATCTATATACTAAGCAACTGACAAAAACTTCAAACTGAAAAACCAATTCAAGAAAACCATTTAAAGGCTCCCCATTTTTTCCTCTGAAGTTCAGATCCTGAAACAACCATTAATTGATTCCTTAAAGTAAAAAAAAAGACCCCTTTTTGGTAACATTATATAATATATATATTTGCCTGAAACACACGCTAAGAAAAAAGCTGCGACTGTGTGGATACTTACTGCGTGTATAAGGGAGGAAAAAGGGAAAACTGAAGGAAAGAGAGAGAAATTGAATCCACTAGTAAGTTGTACAAGGAAAGTGGCAGAAAGTATATATTTTCTATGATATATTAAAAATATGGAGACTTGAAAGGTGTATGGACTGGCAAAGATGGTGTTTATGTACTTTAGTGCAAAAAATGGTTGGTTATATGGGCCAAGTGTCTTTATAAGGATAGCTCATCACATGGGCTGGCAAAAGCATGAGTTATATAATATTTGTGTGAACTGATTTTTTTGAAAACTATTTGGTAAATTTTTTAGAAATAGGTAAAAGAAAAATAAATTAGAAATAATAATTATTCAAAAAGGTTTATCATCTTAGCATGGTGATTTTGATAGAGTAGTATCTATTCTTAAGGAATTTAGATCTTCCTACTAGTTTGCATGGATGAAAGAATTTACAAAGCTTATGAAGTTCGAGTTTCAGTAGTTAATATGAACTTGCCACGAGAAAAAAAAATTGTGTTTTGTTATGAGTATTTTGAGAAGAAAAAAAGAAAAATAGTTATTTTGTATTGTATTTTCGTTTTAGAGGAGCTTTACAGTAATTAACAAGAAGAAATATGCACTTGAGGAATATACTGCTCAATCTTTATGCACAGAATTCGACCACCCTATTTATCTTATTAATGTCATTCATTCCTAGTACTTATCCTTTCTAGTTAATCCACTGTCAACTTTAATACAGATCAAGGCCTAGTCCTTCTATCACACATGAAGGAGTTTCCCACTACACATCACTCCAAATCCGTCTAGCCCGCTTACTATACTTATACAAGTGCCCACTAAAACAATCCGTCCCTTAACCGCATAATATATCATAACAAGGCTTACTAACCATCCCGGACTGAACTCTCTCCATGAGGTACAACCTAATCACTTCGTTCTCGAGTCAACCACCTGGTTCTTGTTTGCACACTCTCACATTCTTGAGATACTGGAACCATCTAACCACCACAATATGATAACACAAGCATATACAAGAACATATTGTTAATTACCATTTTAGGAGCAGTTGTCACGATCCAACCCCGTGGACTATGACTAGTGCCCGAACTGGACACTCATATACATATCTATTAGATATAGTCAAACTGGATCTATGAACAATATGGAAACTTGCAAAAGAACTCCAAAGGTTCATAACGTCATTATACATGTATATCCAGATAAACTGTCTCCTGAGGAGTCACAACTAATCAAATCATATGCAAGCCGACAAGGCTTCCATTACATATCAAAACATCCATAGCCCATCGTATAGGCATAGCTGAACAAAACTTATACACAACCCACACATATGTCTACAGACCTCTAAGAGTATCAACAATATCATATGGCGAGACAGGGTCCCATCGTACCCCTGAATAAACATATATATACATCAAAATGGGGTTTATACCAAAAGTCTAGGCTCCGAGACAAAAGAGCACCCCAAGATAGCTGAATAGAAATCCTAGGCTGGCGGATCACCGAAGCTAGTACCTGTACCTGCGAGCATAAAACGCAACCCCCCGAGGAAGGGGGTCAGTACAAGATATGTACTGAGTATGTAAAGCATGAAATACAATAGGAAAGATCATAACTGAAGTAGAGAGTCCAGGAGACAAGTATGGTAATAAATAAATCACTGTACCTGTGTCTTATGAAATGAAATCATGCATATCATCATCATATACCATACTCGGCCTATTATGAAACACGGTGTCACAATTATATCATCATATCATCATATATATATATAGATATACCATACCCGACCCTCTAGTAAGGAACTCAGTGAATAAAGTCGTGTACACGTATACCATATCCGACCTGTTATAGAACTCAGTTCCATAATCATATCATCATAACAATGTATCATCATATACTGTACCTGGCCCTCTAGTAAGAGACTCGGTGAATAATGTAGTGAAATCCATACATGATAACATACTCGGTTTGTCGTAGGACTCGGTGTATAATACAATAACAATATGCATGAATAGGGTATCATTATCAACCATGTACAATTAGATCATCATCTGAGACTCAATAGAATAAGTAGAATAACTAACACTCGAATGCCTAAAGTATGAAATTTATTGGCCAAGATAGTGTAGTCCGCATCAAGTCCGCATCGCGGACCTGGCCATAAAGAATAAACCAAGCAAAATCAAGAATTCAAGCGCGAGGCAGTATGGTCCGCGACAAGTCCGCATCACGGACCTTTGACATAAAGTGACCAAAATTGAAGCTTGAATTTAATCTGCGAGGCAGTGTGGTCCGCAACAAGTCCGCATCGCGGACCTGAATGTGGGTAAGGGAACAAGATAATACGAACATCTATTGTAAGTTAAGAACACTAATCATGATAAAGCCTGTAAAAATAGAGACTTTTATACACCAGCAACTATCCAATGTATAGAGGACTCGAGGAGCAATAGCTCAATCACATCAGGAAATAATTAAGGATCGTGAATTACACTCGTAATCTATGAATAGAATTATCCCAAGCTCGTATCATTCATTACTTAAATCTAAGACATGCCAAAAGAAAGAAGGGACAACTTTACATACCTTGAACTCTATCTAAATGTCCAACGTCTACTTCTCAAGCTCGTGGGTCTAAAATTAAGATAATATAGGCCACAGTTAGATATCCACATCACTTACTAACTAATTCAAGTACGAATGAAACTTAACAAAATTTGAGCAACATTTCCCCTACAAACTTAATAATCCTCGAAATTTCAATTTAGCCAAACACCAATTAAAATATCAACAACAACAATACTAACAATTTCATATCAATCTAGAATTAAATCCATCCTTAAGTTACTTCCAAAACAGTCCAATATATATTCAGATGTCAAT
This sequence comes from Solanum dulcamara, assembly GCF_947179165.1. Classification (NCBI taxonomy): domain Eukaryota; kingdom Viridiplantae; phylum Streptophyta; class Magnoliopsida; order Solanales; family Solanaceae; genus Solanum; species Solanum dulcamara. The sequence continues at coordinate 68,548,214 of NC_077245.1, forward strand.
GCTTGTATTCACTTCGTTATTACCGTATATCCATAGTCTAACAACAACAACAGCTACAGCCAATACCCCAATATTCCATCCCACAAAAATATTCATAACAACCATGAAATAGTCCTCAAAATACCATTGCAAAACAATCCGGTATACGCTTTATATATAATATCTTCATACACTTTATTCTTTCAAATTCAAGAACAACAACTCATCAATATCAAAAACAATATCAACAATTATTATACATCCTAACTCAGCTCTACTTCCATCCATTTAATCCACCTAAAACAGCCCCTTAATCTAAAAATCTCAACAAAACAACAAACGAGTTTATAATGCTATTTTCTCCATTCTAATCCGTTAAAACTCTAAATAAACTTATTAACAATGAAAAATGGACTTTAATATTACTTAAATATGCAACAACCACATTAGCACTCTCCTTCTTGGCTGATTTTTAGCTCAAATTGAAGGCAACTCGATGTACAACACTTTTCTCTTCATGAGCTTTAGGATTCGAGGCTCAGATTTTGGTCAAAATTGATGTTTTTCTCTAAGATTCTCCTCTCTCTCTATTTGGAAATTTCTGGATGTTTTGGTCTGAAAAATGAAGGAGAAAGTTAAAAATTTTCCTTAAATGCCGTGGGTATTGGGCCTGACCCGAGTTGGAATTAGGTTGGGCCGAATCCACTGTTCAGCTCAACCTTTATGCCTTAAAATGTCCATATCTTCTTATATCAATGTCACATTCTAACCCAAGACCTATGGTTGGAACGCTATTTTAATTATCTACAACTCTCATTTTGAGAGTTTTCCCAAATTTCCAAATGCTAAAGGGATTATGCCTCCCGAAGTCAGATCGCCCAAAAATGTGATTTAAAAAAAATATTTTTGATGGCTTCTTAGAGAAAAATATCCCGAAGTCACCACCAATCATGCCATTTTAAAATTTAAAATTAAAATCCTTGAATTTATATTCATTAGCTCACGAATAGTCCAATGTGCAAAAATAGGAATATAACACCAATGTACAGTTTCACAGTGTCAATTTTTGTTATACCCCAAAAATTACGAAAATATCTCTAGAGGATAGCGTGCTCGAATAATGTACCATCCCTAACATTTTTGGCCAATTCGAGGTTAGAATATCGATCAGGGAAAAAATCATGTGGAAAAGTAGTCTCGATTGAATTTTAGGCCAATCGAATTAAAAGATAATTTTTCGGGGTAAAATTACATTTCTAGAAGAGTGTGCGACAGGTCCGCATCGCGGACCTGCCCCAACATAGTTCATTTTATCTTTTCTTCATAAAAAGCATTCAGTGAATGCGATTTACCTTTTTCTTCATAAAACACATTTGTGGAATACAATTTATGTGTATTTTTTACATATGTTTTTCAGTTTTAGTGAGGGGCATTCCAGTCTTTTTCCTACCCCTCCTATACTTAACACATGACTGATATATGTCATTTTTGACCTTATAAGGGGTTTTAAACCCATTCCTTAAACTTTTACACATTCAAGCAAAAGAAACTATGGTTAAGGAGAGGAGAAAGGGCTAGGGTTCAAGGATTTTTAAGCCAGAATCTTGCCAGTTTGATTATTTGTCTTCACCCCAGGTATGTAAGACTATTCAAACCATTGGATTGAGTTCGTCCACATGCCCTACATCTAAATTCTATCGATTGTTGAGAATGAGTTAAGTCTAACCCAGTTTCTTGAATTCCAAATGAGTTAATTCTTCTTCTATTGAGTTCTGTAAAATTATGCATTGAGATTATCATTATTTTATATCTCTTAATTGATTGGAATTGTTGTTCATGACTACTTTTCCATGAACCCTAGTTGATTTGATGATCATGACTTTTACATGCATATTTTGAGTAAAGATGATGACTTTTATGCACTGACGAAGAGAGTGATTTGAACTAATATTATATATATATATATATATATATTATTGAGTATAAATGAGTATAAGAGTGTAGCATGATTGATTGAAATTTAGAAAGAGTTTTGATGAGATGTGAATGATCTATAAAACATATTTTACTGAAAGAACTTGACGAATTAAGCATGAGCATTGATTTTAAATGAGTTTTGAGTTTTTATATGAATTGAATTCGTGAGTCATTCATGATTTTATTGAGTTTTGAAGCATGATTTATGAACGTCTTTAATAATCATGAGTCGAGCATGAGTTGAGTATGAGAAGTCTTTAAATGTTGTCATAAATGCATATCTAAACTACTCTTGAAAGATGTGATTGAGATCGATTGGATAATATGATTTGTAATAGAATTGATGAATTGATTAGAGTCCGATGTGACTAGATGGAATGACTTGTATAAACTGATTGATTTGAGTCTTATGAGCTTATTGAGTCTTGGTTTGGGTATAACAGAATTCCTATCCGTAGTATTCATGTATAATTCAATTTTGGTCCCTCAATTTGGGTAAAACTTTCAATTTTCATGGCGCATTTAACTTATATCTACTTTTTTCTGAAATTATTAAATTTATTTTCAATATTAAGACATTTATAAGTAATATGCATAAGTGAATGCATGTATGAAAAGCATCATATGAAACCTTAAAACAATTATTTTGTGGGAAGATGATTGTAAACGACATTTAAGACCATGCGAGCTATTACATGGAATCCAACATAAACCCTATCTAATTACAAGTCAAATCTCATGAACTACGTAGCCAGCATAGGATGGATGGTTAAACCTTTTAAGTCTCAAAATGATGGATTTTGATTGATTGTGGTTTCAATGATAGTGATTCGTCCGTTACCCAGACAAAGTATTGGATGGGTGTGGAAACAACACCGCTTCATTGTACATCACCAGCTCATAGGTGATGGTTGTTGGTTAGAGAAACTCTCAATTAGGATATGATCTTGTATGATAGGATTGTTTGATTGAGAATGTAGATTATTGAGTCAATTTCGAAAAGTATTGCTAAATTCTAAGTTTTCATATCTTTTGAGTTGAGTCCTTTTAGTTGATTGTTGAGATTAAGGTAAGTGTTGTTAACTGTTCTCCTTCCTTTCATTTTACATACTCGTACATTTCATATACTGACGCCTTTTGGCCTGCATCATTTCATGATGTAGACACATATATTAGAGATCCTCGACAAGAGTACCATTGAAGATCAATTCCCTCCCTTCCTGATAGTGGTGAGACCTTCTTGCTTTCGGAGGAATCAAAATTATTTCATTTGTTGCTTATGAATAGTTTCTTTCGAGGTAGCCGTGGGCTTGTCTTGACACCTTATAAAATAGTTGATAGATGCTTCATAGACATAGACTGACTAGATGAGTTCATGTCCTTTTTGAGTCTGTTTTGCTCAAACTTTTATTTATGACATTGGGTTGATTTTCAAAGATTGTCTATTTAAAACTATAATTTAGTTGAGTTGTTGAGTTGGTAGCCCACTTGAGTATTTTGTTGATTTATCTGAGTTTTCCGCTATTTAATTGAATGAGTGATCGGACCAAGTGGTTCGCTTGGGGACCAACAATAGTTTCCAAGTGCCGGCCACGCCTAGGATACCCTTTCGGGGTATGACAATTCTACTGCAATGTAATAACACAGATGACATTCGAACTTCTACTCTTTTCACATTAATTATTACATAGGGTGGGTATGGTCAATTATAATTATGCCAATTTAGAATAAAATATTCCTCACACATGAATTCATATTTATTCAGTCAATAATGGTTCTCTCATGGAACCCGTACCAAAACTGTTAGTTTGTGTCAGCGTGACACTCGATTAAATATGTATTAGAATGTAACACCCAATCCAATATATGTCGGAATGTGACACTAATCCAATATCACAATCACAGTCTACAACGAATAGTTTATATACTTGCACAATCAAGTAACAGGTTCATTGCATGCAATTGTTCACGAATAGTCATTTTATCATTAGTTGAAACACATTTTGGACGGTTACTTGAAATTGAGATGCCACGATTAGGAAGGAGAAAGAGATCATTCTAAATTCAAAATTAATAAGGTTGAGAGACGTTATGTCACAACCCCAACCCTTCATGATTGACATCCATAATAATCCTCCGGTGGGAGAACCACTATTTCAGCTCCAAACTAACAATACTCACAAGAGATAGACAAATTAAAGATGCGAAAAGAGGTTTAATAATGAAATAAGGCCGAGTTTCTATAGACTCAAAATAATCTAGTCAAACAACCCAAACATGCAGAATTTAACACCTAGAAACTGAAGTTCGATGTACCAAAACTCTAACGAACAACAAGTCTAAGATAGGGGATGCAACCCCAAAAAGTCATAAACTAATAAGTCTGAAAGTTTAAGACCTGAGAGAAGGACTAAGATAAAGAAGAACCCATGGTAGCCTAAAAGAACTATCTCACCCTTGAACTCTTGGCACTAGTGATCTTCTATTCGAGGTCTCTTAGAAGCCACCTGAATATGCCCCGTACTCAACAAAGACAGAGCAAGTGCAGTATCAGTACACAAAAATAATAGTGTATTGGTAGGATCACGCAGCTAGGCAGTAAGTGAGACATGAACAAGTAATAATAGCACAGTAACCATATATATACAGAATAGACTATCCATTATCATCCCATAAGTAGTACTTAACATGATCACAGTTCAACAATTCCAATTATCATGTAATTTAAATTAAGGGTCCTCTCATGGGACCTATAAATTCAAACCATATATATGTTAGAACGTGATATCCGATCCTAGGTTGTATTGGAATGTGAAACCTGATCTAAACGTGTGTCGAAACATGACACCCGATTCAAGCATACACAACTAACCACAATCATAGTGAATAGTCCAACAATCATATCTACCAAGAACAGGTTCATTGCAAGCCATAGACACTAAGTAGTCTTTCATATGATTCATTTCGTTCTCCCTTATTCATATACATATATGCATACAATGGAGCAATTAGAAACTACATACATCACATATGGGAAGACAAAACCAACACCTACCTTGAAATCAAGCTTTGACAACTTTAAAGTGCTCAAACGTTTCCTTTGTAGGTTCGTTCAACTTGTTTTTGGTCTAAAAATAGTCACATACATACAAAAGATCAGTATAATGAGCTAATTCACATGAATTATAACATACTTCCCCTCTTAGGATAAACCGATGATCCTAAGCTTTCTCTAGGGCTATTTTCCACCATTAGTTTCAGGCCAAAACCCTCCCTAATGATCACAACCATAATTTCTAGGTTCTAAAAATCGAAATACGAATTAAGGAAGTGATTACTTACCTTTAGCACAAAATATGGTAAAAATATGCAAGAAATCGCCCTAGGTCACTTCTGGTCTCTTAAGAACGAAGAGGGATGACTAAAAATGATTTTTGAGACTTTTTCCCGTCTTTATTCGCGACTGTCCAGCCACAAGATCTAGCGACTCCCGGCCTGATGGGATTCATCCCGCTCTTTTGGGATATATGGAGACAAAGAGATCGTAAAGAGTCTCCAAGTCTCCCGTATCACAACATACCCTCATTCCATGACGTCTTAACATATACCCTTTATCAAAGTTCAATTTTGGGAGTTTTACTAGCCCAAATATGATTTCGTAAAGCCATACAGGCTCCGTATCATCTTGGCTATCAACTATCATCTTGGCTATCAACTAAATTTATCAAACTATAGGTTCAATCCCCCATTTATTTTCAGATCTCCCTAGACCTCACCTGACTTAGAATTCATCCAAGTTTGACGTAGTCTCAAAATTTTCCAAGTCATTACTCGAAGTTTTCTGGTCCGAATTTCTTTCCATTGGCTTATCCATAATGATAGGGATGGGTCGTTACAATAAATAACAATTTACTCATTATTCATCCCAAGTGATCAACTAGTAAAAATGGGGCTAAGACAGAGATAAAGTAGTACCAAATTTGACGAATATCTCGGGATACTTATCTCTCATGTACTTTTCAGTTTTCCAAGTAGCTTCCTCTACTCGATGATGCTTCCATTGAAATTTTGTGGATTTAGTTTCTTTAGTCCTCACCTTTCGAACATCATGATCTAGGATTGTCATTGGCTCTTCCTCGTACTGAAGATCCTTGTCTAACAAAACTAAGTCCCAGTTAATGATATAATCTCCATCTCCATGATATTTATTTAATATGGACACATCAAACACTGGATGTACCCCAGACAAGATAGATGGTAAGGCTAACTTGTTAGCCATTGGCCCCACACAGTCAAGAATCTCAAAGAGCCAATATAGCGAGGACTGAGCTTTCCCTTCTTACCAAATATCATTACCCCCTTAATGGGTGACACCCTTAGAAGCACTTGCTCACTATCCTGGAATGTCATCTCCCTTATCTTATGATCAACATACTCTTTTTGACAACTCAGCATTGCTAGAAACTTAGCTTGGATGCTTCTTACCTTATCCTGAGCATCTCTTACCAAGTCAACTCCCAAAGGCTCCACATCCCCAGGCATAAACCACCCTATAGGAGACCTGCATCCCCTCTCATATAGGGTTTCAAATGGTGTCATATTAATGATTGAGTGGTAGCTATTTTTATAGGAGAACTCATACAAGGGAAAAAACTCATCCCAATGTCCCCTCAAAGTAGATCACACAAGCTCTCAACATATCTTCCAACACCTGGGTGGTCGTCCTCTTTGACTGTCCATCGGTCTATGGATGAAAGTCTGTGCTGAAAGTGAGTTTAGTTCCTAAATCCTCATATATCTTACCCTAAAATTTAGAGGTGAACTGTGTACTATGGTTTGAGATGATAGAAAGGGGCACCCAATGCAACCTTGCTATCTCCTTCACATAAATCTTTGACAATTGTTGTGCATTGCAGTCCACCCTAATCGGAATAAAGTGGGATGACTTCATCAATCTTTCAACCACCACCTAAATGGAATCATACTTCTCCAAGGTCTTGGGAAGACCCACCACAAAGTACATGAATATTCTTTCCCACTTCCATTCAGGAATTGACATTCTTTAAAGTAAACCTGCAGGTATTTGGTGCTCATATTTTACCTGCTGACAATTCTGGCACTTAGCCACATACTCTACTATGTATTTCTTCATGCCCAACCACTAATATGGTCGCTTTAAGTCTTGATACATCTTGTTCACTCCGGGATGAATAGAGTACAATGTACTATGGGATTCAGACAACATTTTCTGAATTATACCATCTTTCTAGGGAATAAAAATCCTTCCCCTAAAGTTAAGCACCCCACCTGCATCAAGCACTACATCCCGAGCCTTGCCCAACAAAATATTTTCTTTAATCTCATTCAAGTTCAGATGATCAAACTGATTGGCTTTAATCTCTTCAATAAATGTGGGCCTTAGATTAACACTGGACATCACCCCACCCTTTTCTAAGATGTATAGACTTATGAATTTGGTCTCGAAGGCCTGAATCTCTCTAGCTAGGGGCCACTTGCAGACTCCCAACAAGCTAGACTACCCATGCTAACTGGTTTTCGACTTAATGTGCCTGCCACTACATTAACCTTACTTGGATGATACTGGATGGTTATATCATAATCCATGAGCAACTTCATTTATCTTTGCTGCCTCAGGTTCAAATCTTTTTGAGTGAACACATGTTGCAGACTGCGGTGTTTAATAAACCTCGCACTTGATACGATAGAGATAATGCCTCTAAAATTTTAGAGCAAACACTATTGCTGTCAACTCCAAGTCATGAGTCGGATAGTTTCTCTCATGGACCTTCAACTTCCGCGAGGTATAGTCTATAATATTCTTATCCTGCATCAACACAACACTCAAACCTAAAAGTGAAACATCACAATAAACAATGAAATCTTTACCTTCAACTGGTAGTGTCAAAATAGGTGTCTTGGTTAGAAGAGTCTTGAGATTTTGAAAGTTCTCTTCACATTTATCAGTACACTCAAATGGTGCCTCTTTCTGAGTAAGCCTTGTTAAATGGGTAGCAATGAAGCAAAGTTCTCACAAATCGGTGATAATAACGGGCAAGTCCCATAAAACTCCCAACTTCGGTCACAGAGCTAGGTTGACCCTAGTTCTTGACCGCTTCAATCTTTTGTGGATCTAGCACTACCCCTTCTTTCAAAACAACATGCCCTAAGAAGGAAAATAAAGACAACCTAAGAAAATTTCGCTAACTGTAGCTGTGGATCATAATTATTTGAAACTATATCCCTTTTAAACAATATACTAGTAATGTTTACCAACTCGCGTAGTTTTTCCTTTAAAATTTATGCATATAGTAGGAGTCTTGTGATTTAAACCTACTACTTGTATAAACTCCCAAAAAATTGTCAAAATTAATGGTTAGATTAAATTCTATTAAATCATAATTTCTTGATGGCAAGAGGGAATATATTTTTACACATAGATGTATCAGCTAGACAGTTCCTTCACCGTGAGATTTAGAATTAGATTATTTCCTTGTGTTTCATTATCTCTAAAATCGAATTTAATTTTAGTTGTTAATTTTTCAATAATTTTGAAGTGACCTTATTCAACTAAAATCTAATCTCCCAACATTTCTCAAGTAATGAAAAATGTATCGACATTCGTTAAACGATGGGCCTTCAGTTACAACAACAACAACCTAGTGAAATCCCAAAATGTAGGGTCTGAAGAGGGTAAAGAGTACGCAGACCTTACTCCTACCAAGGTAGGATGAGTGTTTTCGAGAGACCCTCGGCTCAAAAGAAGCATAAAAAGAGGCCAGATAAGGCTAAGAAGTTCAAAGCGTTATGAAAAAGTAAATAACGGATAAATGATAGGCCTTTAGTTAACAATAATAAATATGTAGTTAGACAAATAAAGAATAAGAAGAAGAACAACTTCATTATAATTAAACATAACCATGAAATTATCCAACAAATGATTCCCTCAAAATTCTTTAGAAGAAACCTAGCTAGTCATAATATTATTTAAGAACATAACATAGAATTTCATAACAAACAAGTAGAAAAATAAAAAAAATTAAAACTTAGAGCTGAATTCTATTATTATTCACTCTTTGTGAAACGATCCATTTAAGTCATTATGGATAAGTCAATGGGGAAGAAATTTGGGATAGAAAACTTTTGAGTAGTAACTTAGAAATTTTGAAACTAGGCCTGACTTGGACGGAATCTAAGTTAAGTGGAGTCTAGGGAAATTCGATAATGGATTGGAATTGATTTCTGAGTTTTGATTATTTGAGCTAGTGTCTAAGACGTTAAGGAATTCATAGAGCCTTACATAAGTGAATTCTCGTAAGTAGAACTCCCGAAATCGAATTTGGCGTGAAAAGGCTATCTTAGAATGTCAAAGTTTGAGGTTGTGTTGAAAAATGGAGGTTTGGGAAACAAATTCTGAGCTTTTGTCTCAGTACAAGCTATTGTTGTGGGATTTATCCTATTATAGTAGGACAGTCACAGGTTTTATCAGGGAAAAGTCCAAAAATGTTATTATTTGCTGCAACTTCATTTTTGAAGAAAAAGAAGCGACTTAGGGTTGTTTCTTTTTAGTCTTTCACCAAATCCTTCGATAAATGTAAGTTAATCATTCCTCTAACTATTTATTTGATTCTTAGACCTTAGAATTTATGGAAATTCACTTAAGAGAAGGTTTTGGCCTGAAATTAATGTCGGTAGAGATGATTATGAAATTGACCAATGATTAGAATTTTGATATAATCCGGGTAAATTAGGCAATTTTACATTGATTACTTGTATTCTTTATTTATTTTAGACTAAGAATGAGCCAAAAAGGGAAAACTTTAGTTCTTTAGAGTTTTCAAGGCTTGTTTCGAGATAGGTGATGGTTGTATTTTCCCATTTATGTTATATATGCATGTTAACTACTTCACTAATATTGCATGCATGATATTTGATTAGGAAAAAAGGAAGAACATGATGTGAAATGATATCTTGTGATCAAATTTGATAAGAATTGGGTTACTTGAATAAACAAGAAAATAATGTGGAAGCGAAATTATATGGATTAAAGAGAGAAATTAAAAGGTATGTGAAATTTGAGAATAACATCCCCAATTTCAAGAAAAGTGCTAAGAACCCTAATTGATCTTAGTATTCAAAATTAGTTGATTAAAACTAATTATGATACTAATAGAGTCAATTCAAGAACTTAGATCAAAAGTGATCTAGACCCCTATTTTGAAAAAATTAGAGACAACAATTAGTATAAGACTAATCACCTTCTTTAATTCACGAATAAGAACTAAAGATATCAAGTAAATAATGAATCTTACCTCTTAAAGAATTGTTCTTATAAGATGTAAGATAAATCCATAGTCACCAGACACAAAGGTGTAAAGAAGAGAAACCTCTCAAATAATATTAATCATCATATTTTTGTATTTTTAAATAATAAAACCTACCCCTATATATAAGGAAAACCTATCCCAAATAGAATGGGATTTAATTCCTACTTTATGGAAATAATAACTAGAAAACTTTAAACTAGAAAACTTTTAAACTAGGAAAGTTTAAACTAGGAAACTTTTAAACTTGGAAACTTTAAACTAGGAAACTTTTAAACTAAGAAAGTTTAAACTAGGAAACTTTTAAACTTGGAAACTTTAAACTAGGAAACTTTTAAACTAAGAAACTTTAAACTATGAAATCTTTTAAAATAGGAAACTCCTAAACTAGGAACTTTTTAAACTAGGAAACTTTAAACCTAAAAAACTTTTATGCTTCTATTGGGCTCCATGTGGGCCCTTCTTTTGGCCTTCATATGGCCCAATCTTTCGGCTCTTGGACTCAAACTCGGACCATGAAAGATATGTAGCTCTTAATCCACTGCTTGTTATAATTCTTGGGTCAATCCTGGGCTTTTTTCCCACGATAAATATCTTCTTGAGTTCTCATTGAAGCCCAACAATCTTGGCTTGTAACTCCTTATCTTGAGACCTTGATGATTGTCTTCTTATGTATTCTATAGCATCATCCTTGTCCATGGAGCTATCATTCCCTCTTCTTGAAAAAAATTCGTCCTCAAATTTGAATCTCGCAAAATCAAGAAGACATGCACTGGTAAACAACATCCACTAATTGAAAGCATCAATGGTAAGAACAAAATAAGATAGTGAGCATGTGTCCATTTAATCCAATTAATCATATTATGTATAAATACATCCCTTATAAACCATGTAGAGATCATCATCCCAATTGAAAATTCTCCTACTTGTATAAGAACACCAAAGTTTTTGTCTAGATGTCATCACGAATGATACATGCAACTTCAATTTAGTTCTATTAATGAAGTACTTCAATGGGTGTGACAAAGACAATACAAAATTTTCATCAAATTGGACACTTTTATGATATAGCCAAGCATCCTTGATTTTACCTCCCAAAGATTCTTTCACATAAAAACTATTCACATAAACACATGAGTTTCCAAGAAGTTAGAAAAACTTTTATTTTTCTAGTTAGAATCTCCATTAAATTCTAAGTACTTGCTCGAATTCTTAAATAAGAAATCATGAATAGGTTCATCAAAGAGTATTTGATTACTCGCATCAGAATAGTCATGTATTTCCTTATAACTAGTATAAAATACCTTTTTAAGATCACAATCATCAAATTTAATACAGATCAAATTCCTCTTATTGAACTCTGAAGTTAGTGACTTATTATATAGCAAAATATCATCATCCTCAAAAATTAATGAAGTCACCAAAATAAGAATTGAGAGTGTGATTCATTACCTCCAAAATATCTTAAGTGTTTTAGCAATACCAAGAATGTGATCAAACCAACTATACTTATCGTACTTGGTCTTATTTAGCAAAGGAATAACATCACCTCGTTTTTCCTTGCTCATTGGTGTTAGATCCACAATTACATTGTTGAAGTTTTTTTCATGAATCTTATCTTGGGTATGCCCAAAATAATTCTCTTTATCTTTATCATTCTCATCAACATGCACTTTCTCTATGAGAGTAGTATCAACAACCTTAGGATTAAGTTCATCCAATGATTGTTTTTCAATTCAAAATTTTCCATGAGTATCTACAAGAGAGTCGAAATAACTAGAAGAAGAAGTAAGAATATTAGAGTTAGAATAAGAAATAACCTTACTCAAACTCTTTTATTTTTCTCTCTCTACCTCACGATCATCCCTCTCCTTTATGATCTCACTATCATCTCTCTTTTCTTTTCTCCCGATCTTGCCTTTTACCTCACTTGACATTCCATTCTCTTCACACAACACATCTTCTCCTTTTTCCTTTCTTGGGATGTCAACATGCACTTCCTTACTTCTCTCATTCTTTTCTCTCTCAAAATTTTTCATTGCTTCTCTCACACGTTTCTGATCTTCATAAACTTGGGATGGAGTTAAAGGTGCAAGTATATATTTTCTATTGTTTAGCTCAAGAGAAACTTTATTCTTTCTCCTATCATGAATTATATTCCTACTAAACTGCCAAGGACGTCCAAGCATGATACGACAGTTTTGCATTGAAATTACATTACAAAGAACATCATCGGAATGCATCCTAATGGAGAAAGAAGTCATTCATTGTTTAGTCAACTTAAGCTCATTGGAATATAAGTTTCAACTTCTCTACCACGTATGAACTCACCACATTAGCACCACTTTCTCTATCAATAATCATAGAGAAAATACTACCATTTATTCCACACCTTGTATAAAAAATATTTTTCCTCCTCAATTCATCAAAGGTGACATTCATACTCTCCAATTGTGTGATCAATACTTCAACAAAATTGGTATCGTTTAGCGCTCCAGCTTCAATTTCTTTACCTGTTTGAGACATCTCAAAAAAAATATATTTAAAAAATAAATATCTTTCAATTTTGCTGTTTCTGTACTATATTGATCTCACTCTCTTTTGCCTTTTTCCACTCAAATTACTATCTTTGAATGGAGCTTTCAGTATTTATATATAAATCCTATTATTAACAATCTTTTAGAATGAAGATGTAGAAAGAAAAAGAATTGTTCAATACCCAGGTGAATTGGGATTGATGAGACAAGAAAAATACCACTTTGTGTAACAAGATTAAACTTCACATTTTCCCTCTTTGAGATAAAAAATCAAGAGTCAAAATAAATTCCGATTTGTTTAAAATACCTTAATTCTCAAGCAGTTGATAATTTTTTTGGGGGTAATTTTCATTTTTTTTCTTGGCTTCTTTTTTTAAAAAAACTTTTTTTGTTATGTAGCTTAACTTTTAAGCTGCTACAACAAAGATAAGTTTTTTTTGAAACTCCCAAGATTATCAAGAACGAAACATTGATAGAACTGATCTGATACCACCTAATAAGAATCGAGTTATCCGAATAAATAAGAAAATAATGCAGAAGCAAAATTGTATGGATTAAAGACAGAAATTGTAAGATATGTGAAATTCGAGAATAAAATCCCCAATTTCAAAAAAGTGCTAAGAATCCTAATTGATCTTAGTATTCAAAATTAGTTGATTAAAAATAATTATGGTACTAATAGAGTCAATTCATGAACTTAGATCAAAAGTGATCTAGACCCCTATTTCGAAGAAATTAGAGACAACAATTAGTGTAAGACTAATCACCTTCCTTAATTTACGAATAAGAACCAAAGATATCAAGTTAAAGAGTTTATCTTACCTCTTAAAGAATTATTCTTATAAGGTTGTAAAATAAATCCGTAGCCACCACACACAAATGTGTAAAGAAGAGAAACCTCTCAAATAATATATCAATCATTATGTTTTTGTCTTTTTAAAATAATAAAACATACCCCTATATATAGAGGAAACCTATCCCAAATAGAATGGAATTCAATTCCTACTTTTATGGAAATAATAACTAGGAAACTTTAAACTAGAAAAACCCTACCCCTATATATAGAGAAAACCTATCCCAAATAGAATGGGATTCAATTCCTACTTTTATGGAAATAATAACTAGGAAACTTTAAACTAGCAAACTTTTAAACTAGGAAACTTTAAACTAGGAAACTTTTAAACTAGGAAACTTTAAACTCGGAAAGTTTTAAACTAGGAAATCTTTTAAAATAGGAAACTCCTAAACTAGGAAACTTTAAACCTAGAAAATTTTTGTGCTCCTATTGGGATCCATGTAGGCCCTCCTCTTGGCCTTCATGTGGCCTAATCTTTCGGCTCTTGGACTCGAACTTGGACCATGAAAGATATGTAGCTCTTAGTCCACTTCTTGTTATAATTCTTGGGTCAATCTTGGGATTTTCTTCCGTGATAAACATCTTCTTGAGTTCCCATTGAAGCCCAACAATCTTGGCTTGCAACTCCTTATCTTGAGACCTTGATGATTGTCTTCTTAGGGCTTCTATAGTATTATCCTTGTCTATGGAGCTATCAAAATTGCAAGCAATGAATGTATTACTTGGTTGTACAAGTATCTGTGCCTATTCATTATGGTTATGATTATAATGTGTGACTTCATGTTGGATCGGATACCACACTGGTATATTTGAATGGGATACCACGATGGTGCAATTTAATCGGGTACCACGTTGATATATTTGGATACCACATTGTTACATTAACAGTTTGGGCATGCGTTTCATTAGAGGACCATTGTTCCGTTGAATTATGATTGAACATATTTTCCTATATAATGATTTAAGAGTTGGCAGAACTGTGATGTGATTGTATATTGTTGTCTTACTATGTTATAGTTTCTAGTTCATATTTCATTTACTTAAAATGGCCACGTGATTCTATCAGTACACTATGGTTGTCTACTGATACTACACTTGCTCTTTCACTATTAAGTATAGGACATATTTAAGCGCCTGTTGAGAGACCTCAGTTAGGAGATCATTGATCATCCAAATTCAAGGGTGAGCCAGTTTTTTCAGGCTGCCGTAGATTCATCTTAACTCTTAGTCCTTTCCTTTCGGACTTAGACCCCTTTAAACTATTGTTTTATATTTATTATTTCGAGTTTGCATCCCCTTAATTCTAGACCCTTAGATAGAGTTTTGGTACAATGACTTTCAAGTTCTAGGATGTAATTTCTGCATGATTTGGTAAATTTCCTGAGTTTATGGGAACTCAATTTTAAGCTATATATATATATATATTTAATATCTTTCCACTATTAGTTGCATGTTTTGGGTTAAAATTTATGCTCTAGGTTGGTGTAGTATTGGTTCTCCCACTACAGAGTTAGTGTGGGTGTCACTCACGACTGGTCAGGATCGTGACAAAGTTTGTATTAGAGCCTTAGATTTGTTGATCTTATTGTACTAAAATGAGTCTACTAGAGTCTTGCAAAATGCTACAGAGATGTCAATACTTTTCTTCGAGAGGCTACAGGACTTTAGGAAATCTCTCAATCTTCTTTCTCCCTTCTTGCTATAACTTTATTTCAATTGGTATCTGGTAATCCAAATTGATATCTAATCTCTTTCACTTTTCTGTCTGCAGATGATTAATACACGTTGCAATGGTGCAAGGACAGTAGCTTAGGAAAATGAGCCAGTATCAAAGCCAACAGAGAGAGGACGCGACAGAGGCATAGGCAGAGGAAGGGGCAAAGGTAGAGGAAGGGTGACACCCGCCAGGGGTGAAGTTCAGGATGAGGATGTACCAAAAGAAACGAACTCTCCCCCACCTCAGAATTACGTGGAAGAGAATGTGGAGATAGAGATTAAGGAGGATGATGAACCACAGACGGGAGCATATACTAGATTAAGGACTTCTTCCTTTAGATGCATGGATGGTTTAGCAAAATCAATCTTTTTTGAGTGTGTTGGCCGGTTCTTAGCCACTCCCACAGTGCAAGTTGCTCAAGATCCAGGATGAGAATGATCATCTTTCATAAATTGTAACTCATAAGAATAGTCTTTTAATTTTATAAAATATTATATTCTTTAAGTTAACTTGACATAACCATCGTTGGAGCACATAAAACTTGATCTCAGCCTGATCAACTAAGCCATCACATGTTTTGTTTGGGTATAAGACATACATATCTTGCGGATCCATAATAAATCCTTATTAGAGACATATAGAGGAGTCATCTGAACGAATAGTACAATCCTTAACCTATATTGTCATACATAGTTTCAAGCATTCAATATCTAAACTTATGCCTTCTCGGTGTTAATCATCACTCAAAAACTATCATAACATAGTTTTAAGCTCATCTATCATAGTTTGCATAAAACCAAGCATATTTGGCTTGGAAGTCATACGTCATAACATGCGTCATATACATATCTTGTAAAGATCATGAGAGATACATATTTGTCTTGAAAACACATAACTCATAAAAGAATCATATACATATCTTGTAGAGATTATGAAAAAAACTTATTTGATAGTTCATCAGATAATATCATTGAAAACTCTTGAAATTCATAAATCATGATCCATAATTTGAAATCATGTCCTAAATCATAAAGTTTATATTTTTGAATAGGAATTCATGCTTTGAAGAAAATTAGTATCATCGCAATTCATGTTTTTAAAATCTCATGGTGAAAAGGGACAATCTCTTGTAATGAGATTTTCTTAGAGAATGAAAGATATCATAGGAATTTATGAGTTCATAAGATTCGTTATGAGAAACATAACTTTTAGTACATATAAAACTTGATAATTCATGTAGGCAATTACGTAGATATGGAAGAATCAAAATATCTTTCATAGAAGATTTAATAAGGATTCATCAAGAATCATAGAAACATCAAGAATATCAAGAATCGAAAACACTAACAAGAATCTTAATGTTTCTATGGAGGTGTTAGGAATTTAAAACATGGATACTGTGGGGAAGAACTATTTCCAAACTCAAGATTAGCCTTACATACCTTGAATCACTCTAATTGAAACTCTAACATTGAAAACGAATTTCAAAAGTCTGTTCTTGAACCATGAGTTGAATTCTTATTTTTATTAGATATGGGTGGAAAATTTGATGTTAGAATCTTGTTATGAATTTGTGACAATAGATTAAAAATACTTACAAACAGTTGAGATACATGGGAGGAATATAACTTGGAGTTGGAGGTAGAAGATATGAGAAAATTTGAGAGAAAATAAGTCCCAAGTCGTTCAAGTAAACCCCTAACTTAACTTAATAAATATAGTAACTTAACATCGTGGACACTGGAAAAATAGAATGGCATAATGCACCTACATTATGAGCCTCACGTCGCCATTCTAACAGTCCTTCAGTCAAATGCACTCAACCTTTTACTCAGAAGTTAGATTGATGAGCGGTTGGATGCGTTGGAAACTAGTCTTAAAGATGTCATGACCCCGACCCGCTTGATGGGTACCCACTCTAACTCTCCAATGGGAGAACCATTCTAAACAACCCAATAATAATAATCACAGGTATATACAACTTAAAGATGCAGAAGCAGGTTTAAGCCAAAGATAAATGCTGAGTCACCATACACTAAGAAACTAACTAGTTATAAACTCAAAGTATGCGGAAGTGAATACACCCTAGGAACTTAAAGTCATCGTACCAAAATTCTAAAAACTAACAAGTCTAGAATAGGAGTACAACTCCAAATAGAAACTAGTAACAAATAACCACTATCTGAACATCTAAGTTCTAAAAATAACGATAAAGTCCACAGCAGCCTGAAGGAACAGCTTACCCTTGAACTCAAAAATACAATCACTTCTCTAGACAAGATTTCTCCACAACCGGCTGAATTTACCCTGTACTTAATAAAAATGGCAGAGCAAGAGTAGTATTAGTATACAAAAACAACGGTGTACTGGTAGGATCACGCAGTTAGCCAGTAAGCGAATTATAGATAAGTAAATTCAACATAATAGACATATACATATACATAATAAGTCAACTAATCTCAAGTTCAACCATATTTTGCACTATCACAACTCAATATCTTTCATATGCTATAACTTCACGCAAGAGTCCTCTCAAGGGACCTATAAATAATTAAATTTTTATCAGAACGTGACACCTAGTCCTAATATATGTTGGAACGTGCCAACCGATCTAATTATGTTTTAGAATGTGACACCCAATCTAATTATATATCGAAACGTGATACCTAATCCAAGCATAACACAATCACAAATACATTCAATATTTTACAGTTTTATATCACCAAAAACATGTTCATCACAAATATAGGCCAGGAAGTGATTATTTCATACATAACCTAATATGTTTCAATATTCATATACATACATGCATGTCATGATACAATTTAACAAGTATATGAAACACATACGGGAAACTAGACCATCACCTACCTTAAATTCAAGCTTCAACAACCTGATAATGCAAGAGCCTTCCCTTTTTGGGTTCGTTCTTCTCATTCTTGATCTAGAAAACAATAAATACATATAAAGGATCAACACAATGGCCTAACTATCAAGAAATATAACACAATTTCATACCCTAGGACAACCCATGATCCTAATTCCACCCTATGGCTATTTTCCACCATAGTTTTTCAGTTCAAACCCCCCCAATGATTACTAAACATACTTTATAGGTTCTAGGAATTAAAGAATGAATTTAGGGAGTAAAATCTTTACTTTAAATGTGAAAATCCATTGAAAATCAATGAAAATCTCCCTAGGTCTCCTCTTGAAAACTTAGGAACTGTTTCTGCAGAAAAGAACCGTTCTAAGGTTTTTCACGACTTAAGTCTCACGACTGTCCCACTCTTGCGGACGAAATCCCACTCTGGCGGGATAGGCGGAGAAAGCGAGCTCTTAAAGAGTATCCAAGTCTCTCCTTTTACAACATACCATCTTTCCAAGACGTATTAAAATATACCCTTCACGCCAACTTTAATTCTAGGGACTTTTACTCGCCCAAATGCGATTTGACAAAACCGTAAATTCTCCGTATCATCCTGGCTATTAGCCTATCCAATTAAATTGGAGGTTTGACTTACTATCATTCACATGATCACCCTAGATTTCACCTGACTCAGAATTCATCGAAGTCAGTTCTAGGCTAAGTTTTTCTAAATTTACTACTCGAAGTTTTTTGGCCCGAAATCTTTCCCCCTTGGCCAATTCCTATCGACGGAAACAAGTCGTTACAATAGATAGAAATTTACCCGTCACTTGTTCCCTAGTGACTAACTAAGAAAAATAGGCTAAAGTAATGATATAGTAGTACCTGTCTCGCTGAACAATTGGGGATACTTGTCTCGCATGTCTTTCACAGTCTCCCAAGTAGCTTTCTCTACTGAATGATTTTTCCATTACACTTTAACCATACTGATCTCTTTAGTCCTCAACTTCCAAAAATCACAAACAAGAATTACAATTGGCACTTCTTCTTACTGAAACTCCTTGTCTAATAACACTGAATCCCATTTAATGATGTAATCCCTATCTCCATGGTACTTTTTCAGCATAGACACATGAAATACTGGGTATGCCCCTGACAAACTAGGTAGTAAGGCAAATTTTTATGGCACTGGCCCTACACAATCAAGAATTTCAAAAGGGCCAATATAACAAGGATTGAGTTTGCCCTTCTGGCTAAATCTCATCACCCCTTTAATAGGTGACACTTTTAAAAGCACTTTCTCACCACCCTCGAATGTCATATCCCTCACTTTTTGGTTAACATACTCCTTCTGATAACTTTTAGCCATTAGAAGCTTAGCTTGGATTCTCCTTACCTTATACTGGGCATCCCTCACTAAGTCAACCCCCAATGGCTCACTTCCCCAATTTCAAACCACCCATGGGAGAACTGCATCCCCTCCCATACAGGGCTTCGAATAGTGCCATATCAATACTGGAGTGGTAGGTATTATTGTAGGATAACTGAAATAAGGGAAAAAACTTATCCCAATATTCCCCAAAGTCTATCACACATGCCCTCAACATATCTTTCACTACTTGGATAATCCTTTCTAACTGCCCGTATGTCTGTGGATGGAAAGTTGTGCTGAAAGTGAGTTGAGTACCCGACTCTTCATGCAACTTACCCCAAAATTTAGAAGTGAACTGTGTACCACGGTCTAAAATGATAGAGAAGGGCACCCCGTGCAACCTTACTATCTCCTTCACATAGATCCTAGCCATCTGTTGTGCATTTTAGTCCACTCTAACCAGAATAAAATATGCTGACTTTGTTAACCTGTCAACCACTACCCAAATAAAATCATGCTTTCCCAAAGTCTGGGGAAGTCCCACCACAAAATCCATGGCTATTCTCTCCTATTTCCATTCAGGATTGGGCATTCTTTGAAGCAAACCTGCAGGTCTTTAGTGCTCATACTTCACCTATTGGCAGTTTTGACTTTTGGCTATATATTCAGCTATGTCTTTCTTCATACCAATCCACCAATATAACCTCTTCAAGTATTGATACATCTTAGTCACTCCCAGGTGAA
Organism: Solanum dulcamara; assembly: GCF_947179165.1. Taxonomy (NCBI): domain Eukaryota; kingdom Viridiplantae; phylum Streptophyta; class Magnoliopsida; order Solanales; family Solanaceae; genus Solanum; species Solanum dulcamara. The sequence continues at coordinate 68,568,607 of NC_077245.1, forward strand.
TAGAGTATTGTGAACCATGAGATTCAGACAGGATCTTCTGAATTAGCCTATTTACCCAGGGAACAAAAATCCTTCCTTTGTAGTAAAGCAACCCATCCGCATCAAGTGTTGATTCTTGAGCCTTGTCCATCAACACTTTTCCTCTGATTTCTTTTAAGTTCATATCCTGATATATAAGTTCATATCGCGATGTGCCACTATAGCACCAACAAGATTTTTGCCTAATTTTCCAAATTTTGAAGAGGGGCAACTTGGACATTTTCCCTAAACATATATACACTAACATAGGACATTTTAGGATCATTTTTTTCAAACTTCTCACCTCCCCAAAACCTTAATCTTCATCCCCTCTTCTCTTCCAAACATCTCCAACAAGAAATCCTCTCACAAGCTCAAGGATTCAATATCTTCAAGTCAAGTCTTGGTTTTCGGTGAGATAATCTTCAAACAAGATATGTAAGGCTAACCTAAAATATGGATTGAGTGCTTTCATATGCCCATAGATGTGTTAGGTAGAAGTTGTGAAAGATTTGAACCTTTTATGAAGATTTTCTTGAAATTTTCCTAAACTCTAGAATATTTTTGTGTACTAGAAATTAATTGGCGATTTTCATGACTTAAATTCTTAAATAGTTATATTTCATATTATTGACTATAAATTAATCTTTGTCTATGAATTTATATGTATTGATGGTGTTCTTGAGTTGACTTTGTTGAGAGTATGGATTCATGTATTCATTCACATGAACCCAAGATGATATTTCTTTTTGATTATAATTTATCTTGAGGATGAGATTGATGGTTTTTATGTATAATAAAAACAATATTATTTTCATAGTGAAATGAGGTATTCTTTTACATGAGTTTGATGAAATTGATTTTAAGTTATATGAGAATTGAGATAGTTATGAATGTGAATGACATAAAAAGAAATAAAATATTGGTAGAGCTAGAATGTCACTTTTGTTTCTATAAATGGAATATAGAATTAAATAAGGATTTTGGAGCAAGATGTTTGATAATGATGTGAATGATGATGTTTTGACAATGATGTGAATAATGATGTTTGATGATGATGTGAATGGTGATGTTTGATGATGATGTAAATGGTGATGTTTGATGATGATGTGAGTGATGGTTATCTTTAAACATATGTAGAATGATTGATGAAGAGGTATGTTGATGATGATGCTTGAGGTGAAGTGGATTGAAGTCGAATGTGATTATGTGACATGTGATTTACATAATTTGATTTGATTGGAGTCTTATGAACATTTTGAAAATAAATAATCTTTTGAGAAGGAGTTTTAAATAAATGATTTGTGAACATTTTTGCATAAACTATTTATACACTATTTTGAATTTAAAGAGTGATTATTTTCATCTTTGATTTAGAAAGAGTTTTAAGCATAAATTGAGTTTGAAAAAGTCTCTTAAATTCTCATTTTTGAACATGAGTATTTTGAGTATAAATGAGTTGAGCATTTTTACTTAAAAATGTCGATTTTTGAGATTGAGTTGGGATTGTACCAATTTTAAAGAGAAGAGTTTGATGATTTGAGATGATTCGATTTGAAAAAAGGTCCAATGAGGCCAGATTTGATTTGAGTTTTGAAAAGAGTCTAATGAGACTAAATGAGTATTTTGAGTATTTTACTCACTTAATAAATATGAGCATATTGAGTCTTGGGAGGAGTATCGAGCACCGAGTTGGGTAAGAGTATAGTCCATACTCGAACCAATAAACTACGTTGCCAAACGTAGAAGAGGATTGAACTGTTAAAGTCGGATGCTTCCTAAATTATTGTCCTGACATGATAGGACTTGATTGGTTATGGATCAATGATTGTTGATTCGTTCTTACCCTGGCAAGGTATGAACGGACGTGGCAACAACATCGGCTTGTTGTACTATCACTCGCTCATATGGTGATAGTTGTCGGTTAGAGAAACTCCCAATTGAATGGATTATGCTTGATATGATTGGTTTGATTGTGATTATGGATCATTGAGTTGAATTGTAAAACCTTGCATAATTTAATTTGCATAGCTATTGAATTGAGTTCTTTGACTTTATGGTGGAGTTGATTGCATATGATTGGATTGGATTGAATTGGAATATACATGATTGAATTGGATTGGATGATATGTGGTTGGATTGTGTATGATTAGATCGGATTAGTTGATATGTGATGGATTGAATTAGATAATATATGATTGGATTGAATAGAATGGTATGTGATTGGATTGGATCGGATTGTGTATGATTGGATTAGATTGAATTATAGATGATTTGATTGAACTATATTGTACATGATTAGATTGGATTGTATGGTATATGATTGGTCTTTGTCTAAAAGTGTATTCTTACTTTAGACTTATGACCCTTTGATTGAGTCTCTCTTATCCTTCTGATTTGAGATATTTGAACCAACATTATTCTTCCTTGAGGTATGTTTCATTCTGCCATATTATATACTCGTATATTCCATGTACTGACATCTATTTGGACCTGCATCATTTCATGATACAGAGACAAGTTTAAGAGATCGTCAATAGGAGCACCATTGAGAATCTATACACACTCAGCGTATTAGTGAGTCCTCCCCTATATTCGGAGGACACCGTTTATGTTATTCTTGAGTCGAGTTAGCCCTTTTCATTTTGATTTAAGGTAGCCATAAACATGTCATTGGCACCAATTGGATAGTAGTGATAGAGGCTTCATAGATTAGATAGTGATGGGTCGATTGGGTATTTACTTTCCTTGAATTATTCTTGTCAAATTATTTTAAATGACAAAGATTGGAGTTTGATTTGTTGTCCCATGGGCTTTCTTTCTTGAGTTAGAATCGATGATTTGGATTGCCTACTAAATTATTTCTCTATTTTAAACTTTCGCTGATTGATTGATATGAACGAATGTGTGATTGGACCAAGGAGTTCGCTTGGAGACCAGCAATGGTCTTCGAGTGTCGGTCACGTCTAGGGTACCCTCTTGGGGCGTGATACGACCGACAGGGTTAGAATTAGTATTGTGGTCAGAAGACTCTTAAGCTTTTGAAAACTCTCTTTAGACTTGTCAGTCCACTCGAATGTCACTTCAACCTGGTTAAGTGAGTAGTAATAGAAGCAAATTTTTTCACGAACTGACGATAGTAACTAGCCAACCACACAAAATTTCTTACCTCAGTTACAGAACTGGGCCTACCCTAATTCTTAATTGCCTCAATATTTTATGGGTCTACCATTACCCCTTTTTTAAAAAGCAACATGGCCTAAAAAGGCAACTGAAGATAGCCAAAATTCACACTTAGACAATTTTGAATACAATCTTTGTCTTTTCAAAACACCCAACATGATTCAAAGATGATTTGTATGTTCCTGTTCAATCTTTGAATATACTAATATATCATCTATAAATACTTTACGAATGAATCCATGAACGGTTTGAACAACTCATTCATCAAATGAATGAAGGCTTCAGATGCATTGGTTAACTCAAAGGACATTACTAAAAATTCATAGTATCTATACCTAGTCCTAAAAGCTATTTTGGACACATTTTCAGGCCTAATTTTCAGCTGATATACCCAGACTTGAGATCAATCTTTGAGAAAACTGAAGCACCTTGTAACTGGTCAAAAAGGTCATTAATACGATGCAAAGGGTATTTATTTCTGATGGTGACCTTATTCAATTGTTGGTAGTCAATACACATTCTCATACTACCATCCTTTTTCTTGACAAACAACACCGGAGCACCCCAAGGAGAAGCACTAGGATGAATGAACTCCTTGTCAAGAAGCTCCTGAATTTGAACCTTAAGTTCTCTCATTTTTGCCAGAGATATATGGTAGAGAGGGATGGAAATCGGATGAGTACTCGGCTCTAAGTCAATACATAAATCAATATGTCGGTTAGGAGGCATACCAGGCAAGTCTGATGGAAATATTTTCTGAAATTCTCATATCACTAGAATAGACTCAATAGTAGGAGATTCTATATCAACATCTTGGATATGGGCCAAATATTCCAAACAACCCTGTCTACAATTTTTCTAGCCTGAAGAAAGGATATGACCTTAACTGGCTTAGGTTTGTATACCCCTTCCCTCCTAACCTTTCCCTCCTCGGGATCTCTAGAGACACAGTTTTTACATTGCAATTAAGTACAGCAAAGTGGGGAAAAAACCAAGTTATGCCTAAGATCATATCAAAATTTGTCATGTCTAAAATCACTAGGTCAATCCAAGTCTGGTATCCCATAAATATAACAGAACAAGCACGATACAAAGGGGTGACATTTGCTGATTTTTCAATAGGGGTAGAAACATGAACAAAGGCATCAAATATATCACACAGTGCATCAAAACCCAGGGAATATCTCACAGAGACATACGAATAAGTGGAACCCGTATCAAATAATATAGTAGTCATCAAGTTACATATAAGAATAGAAGTTATGATAACTGCGTTAGACGCCTCTACCTCGGTCTTACCCGTAATTGCATAAAACTGAGCCCGATCATCCTGATGGGCTACCTCCATGCCTAGATAAATTACTCCTCGATCGGCACTGTCATTACCTCGCCCCCCACAGCCTCTCGAATTGCCTCTTTGCCTAACCTGTGGACGTCCTCTACCATTGCTCCATTTAACTGCCGGGACCGCTGCTCTTGTCTATTGGGGTGCTAAAACTGTCCTGTGGGGGTGAAGGAACTCCTTTTGAATATGGCCTAGATCTTCATAATTAAAATAACTACAATCAAAGAATGGACGGCTACCTGTGAATGCTGCTTCCTGATCCTCGTGGGCCGGATGCTGTTGTGGAGTACCTGAAAGACTGCCAGTAGAAGCGGGCACCGCTGATTGAATTGGTCAGGTTGCAATCACCGGTCTGCCTAACCCTTTAGAATATGATCGTTGGAAATTATCTATACTCTTAGGCTTCTTAGCAAAAGATTTGGCTTGCCCATCTTTCCTTACACCTTCAACCTTCTTAAAAAGTCTGTGAATTCATTGAAACTCCTGTCATACGAAGTCATATGGATGGAAAGTATCTACAACTCGGGGTTTAACCCCTTTATGAACAACTTGATCCTCTCCTCCTCAGTAGTGAGCAGCTGAATGATATACCTGGACAGTGCATGAAACTTGGCCTCATAAGCAACCACTGATAACCCTCCCTGCTTAAGTGCCATAAACTCATCCTTCTTTATGTTCCTCAAAGTACAAGGCACATACTTCTCTAGAAAAAGAGCATGGAATTGAACCCAAGTGAGTGGGGGAAACAAGGATGAATGACACTTCACATAAGCCCTCCACCACTGCTTAGTCTCACCCTATAGTTGAAAAGTCATAAATTTCACTCCATGTTGATGCACTTTACCCAGCTTGTGCAACCTCTCATAGCAATCAAGAATAAATTCATAGGTATTTTTATTTTCATTACCATGAAAGGTTGGAGGTTTGAGCTTAAGTAACTTGGTGAGCATGTCATGCTCCATTCCAGTCATCACATGACCCATTAGTGGCCTGAAAATTATATTTGTGCCTACCACCTCATATGTTGGCTGAGCAATAATAGGAAATAAACCAGTAACAGGAGCAAATGTTGCAGGAATGGTGGCGATGGCTCCAGTGCCAGCCAGCCCACTCAGGAAGGCCATGATCTGCTGAGCTAATATTGGATCTAGAGGGAGAATACCAGCAGCCCCAGTTTGAGTGTCCTCTTCCTGTCCAGCCTGCTCAATGGGAACTTCCACTCTGGTAGGTGTTGCGCTACCTCTACCCCTTCCTCGCCTTCTTCTCCTGCCTCTTCCTCAGCCACCCCCCTAACGGTTGGCTCTTCTTCTAGCTCCACTGGAGCTATGGGACTGACACCATTGTAGCGAGTGTGTACCATCTGCGGACAAGAGAGTAAAAAAGGTTAGATACCAATTTGGATCGCCAAATACCAATTGGAATCAAGTCATAGCACGAAGGAAAGAAACAATGAAACTTTTCCTAAAATCCTATAGCCTTTCAAAGAAAAGTATAGACGTCTCCGTACAATTCCGCAAGACTCTACTAGACTCATTTTGGTATGACGAGATCAACGAACCTAGGCTCTGATACCGACTTTGTTACGACCCCGACTTGCCGTGACTGACACCCACTCTAACTCTTTAATGGGAGAATCATTCTAAATAATCCAACAACAACAATTGTAGGTATACGCAACTTAAAGATGCAGAAGCAGGTGTAAGCCAAAGATAAATGCTGAGTTCCCATAAACTCAAAATGTGCGGAAGTGAACACACCCTAGGAACTGAAAGTCATCGTACCAAAACTCTTAAAACTAACAAGTCTAGAATAGGAATACAACTCCAAATTGAAACCAGTAAAAAATAACCACTGTCTGAACATCTAAGTCTTGGAAAAGAAAAGGACTAGAAATAACGATAGAGTCCACGGCAGCCTGAAGGAACAGCTCACCCTTGAACTCGAAAACACAATCACTCCTCTAGATAAGGTCTCTCTACAGCCGGCTGAATATGCCCTATACTCAATAAAAAGACAGAGCAAGGAAAGTATCAGTACACAAAAACAATGGTGTACTGGTAGGATCACGCGGTTAGCCAGTAAGCGGATCATAGATAAGTAAATTCAACATAATAGGCATATACATATACAGAATAAGTCAACTAATCTCAACTTTAACCATATTCAGTAACATCACAACTCAATGTCTTCCACATGCTATAACTTCACTCAAGGGTCCTCTCAAGGGACCTACAAATAATTAACTTTATGTCGAAATGTGACACCCGATCCCAATATGTATCAGAATATGACATCCAATCCAATTATGTGTCAGATCGTGACACCATATCCAAGCATATCACAATCACAAATACATTCAATATTTATAGTTTTTAAATCACCAAGAACAGGATCATCACAAAAATAGGTCAGCAAGTGATCATTTCACACATAACCTAACATGTTTCCCTATTCATATACATACATGCATGTCATGAAGCAATTTATCAAGTATATAAAACACACACGGGAAACTAGACCATCACCTACCTTAAATTCAAGCTTTAACAATCTTACAATGCAAGAGCCTTCCCTTTACGGGTTTGCTCTTCTCATTCTTGGTCTAGAAAATAGTAAATACATATAAAGGATCAACACAATGGCCTAACTATCAGGAAATATAACACAATTTCACACCCTAGGCTAACCTATGATTCTACCCTCACCGTAGGGCTATTTTTCACCATAGATTTTCAGTTCAAACCCATCTCCAATGATTACTAACCATACTTTATAGGTTCTAAGAATTAAAGTATGAGTTTAGAAAGTAAAACCCTTACTTTAAGAGTGGAAATCCATGGAAAATAAATGAAAATCGCCCTAGGTCGCCTCTTAAAGACTTAGGGACTGTTTTTGCAGAAAAGAACCGTTCTAAGGTTTTTCATGACTTAAGTCCCACGGCTGTCCTGCTCTTGCGGCCGAAATCCCGCTCTGGCGGGATAGGTCAAGATAGAGAGCTCGTAAAGAGTCTTCAAGTCTCCCCTTTTACAATATACCTTCTTTTCAAGATGTATTAAAATATACCCTTCACGCCAATTTCGATTTTGGGAGTTTTACTCGCCCGAATGCAATTTCGTGAAATCATAAATGCTCCGTATCGTCCTGGCTATCAACCTATCTAATAAAATTGGAGATTTGACCTCCCATCATTTAGATGATTACCCTTCACCTGACTCAGAATTTTTCCAAGTCTGGCCTAGGCTAAGTTTTTCCGAAGTTACTATCCGAAGTTTTCTGGCCTATTCCTAAGGACAGGAACAAGTCATTACAAAAGAACTTTAACTTGATAGGGTAATGTCACACACATTATATTCTAGTAGATATGATTGCTTAATGTTGACCCTTGAAGAACTTATACGAAAACTTAATTGTCAGGGAATCTCTCAACTCGACTTTGTGTTAAATATTTCTTTTGATCTTAACTCATATCCAATAAACTTCTCACACTTAAGAATTTACCTTTACTCCTAGGAAAAATAAAAGTTTCACCCATTTTTGTCTAACTACATTCGTAGAATGGCTCAAGTATTAGCCAACAGTTCGAGGTGTTACAGAATCAAATAGAACCTTTTTTAGAATTAACTCAGAAAGATTGTACTACAAATGTTACATTTTTCTTTATCTTTGATTTTCTCAAGCATAAAAAGAGTTGGGAGTTTCTTTCGTTTCTGTCCTTTTCACCTAGAGAAAAACTTAGTAATCAAAACTCAAATCTGTACTTAGCACTATTAATATAGGAACATTTATCATAAAGTATGTATAATCTAATGATCATATATATGTCTAAATGTTATGCTCCATGGTGTTTGTCGGGTCAGCTATAAACTAAAACATGCCAAATAGGACCTCTCAACCTTTGTTGTGATTGTTAAATGACAACAAAACACACACACATATATACTTACAGCTGTCTTCTTTCTCTGTTTTTGATGAAATAAAATACAAAAAAAAAGAAATCAAATATATGTGGATTTCTAGCCAATAAAATTGAAGATATGAGAACCCTGACCAACTGAAAGATTGAGGCATCACAACATGCCAATAGGCAATAACAGATTTTGAAAGAAAAAGAAGTTTTCATTGATAAGAGACATAATGGTTCGATTCATTCGATTATTTTTTTAAAAATAATATCATATTTATTTTTTCCTTATTTTGTTGTATAAAACTTTCTGAAACAATCCAAATGATCTCGGTTAAATTAGGTTTGTTTCGATCAATTTGATCGGATTTCAATCAACAATTGATGTCACATAGCTTATTCTGTAATATGCTTACATAATCATAATACTTTAAGATATAATTATCGATATGTTTTATGTCAAGCATTAATTAATAACACATGAAAACTTACCTAGTATTAATAGGTTAAATTATTGATATCACGCTTTGGGTAGAAATCGATCCAAATCGAAAAACTAAATCGAATCAATGAAGATTTTTATTTGGTTTGGCTTAATATTTTAAAAAATCGATAATACTTGGTTTGAATTTAATTTTATTCAAAAATATCGAAGAAATAGGCATGAACTCGATCTTCGGCCCTTATCATGATTCTTTAAAAAAAAGAAAGGAGATGAATCCGCCTAAGTAAGGAAGCGAGGCTTAGTGTGAGTCACTTCACTCGGGAAAAAACAAAGAAAGGGCAATCAATTGTTTAAGCTGTCAATAATTTCTTTAAATTAGTAATTTGACAGCAGAAAGACCTACTACGCTCGAGGTTATCTTCTTCCTGATTTAGAGCCCGTTTGGATGGGCTTTAAGTTGGTCAAAACCAACTTAAAACCCATTTTTTAGCTTTTGGATGTGTTTGCCTAATGCTAACTTTAAGCCATAAAGTTCTTAAAGTCAGTCAAAAATGAAAAGTTAGGATTTCTAACTTTTTTTTCTAAGTGCTTAAAGTCATTTTTTTAACCATGAAAATTACTTTTATATCCCTTATATTTTAACTAAATTTTCAAACTACCCTTTTCATTCTTTTAACCCTAAAATTCACATCATTTTCCTCATTTAAGCACTTTTATCCAAACACTCAACTGCTTATTTATAAAAATAACTTTTAGCACTTCAAAGTTCTAAAAGCACTTCATACATAAAAGTTACTTTTTTAAGCCCATCCAAACGGGCTCTTAATCAATAACAACTCCTTCTTTTCTTGCTAACATGGCAAGGGCATTCGATGCATCTGATTTAATTTCTAGTCTACCCTTTCTTTCACAGCCTAGGAATACATATCGATGAGTTTAAGTAAGCCTTTATGAATAATACACTTTTTTGATGCAATGAAATCTTTCTATTCCATGATCAAAACACCAGAGATGCATAACACGTGGGCCTTGTCTAACAACTGACAACTTTTGATTCTTAATTGACATAGGTTTCTCTTTTTGTGTAATTGAATTAGTTAGGCTTACATCCCTTAGGCATGCCTCTGTTACTGCAAGAGGCTTAAACATGATGTGCCATAATCTTTTCGATCCCTTCATTTATGTGTCAGAAGAGAGAGAGATTTGGTAGAAGAGTGGAAGAGACCTTTTTGTATATGATAATCAAAGGGAGTGGAAAAGCTGCAGTAATTCTTTGGAAAAACCCAACTTTGACTTTGACTTGAAAGAGTAAGTTTTTGCGTCTGTTGTTGAAAAGTCAGGATCCATTGGGGAATCTATTCTAGACCCGCCTGCCTAAATCTATCTTACTCTTCCTTGGTAGAATAAATAAGCAAAGGGAGGGGATTCTTCCTTCAACAGAGGTAATGCTTATTCTTCTCCTTCCTGGTACTCTTTAATAAGGCAAGGCTTTTTCCAAACCGACAAATTATATACATATTTTTTATAATTGTATATACATAATATATTATTTTTTATGAAACATATTTTTATGCAAAAATACAGCACACTAATTTAAAAAAGTAAGGAATGCTGTGTCTTTTATTTGTGCAACAATATCATTAGCTTATGCATTATTCAATAAATTTATGTTATTTAATACATTGGATTAGCTAATAATATAAGTAGGACGTTAAACATAATTGAAGTTTTGGTTTAAAAATTATAAGATTCAAAATGACACAAAGACAATTTATTTCTTTTTGAATGATGAGTTGTTGTCTTTTTTTTCTTTTGAATGAATCGTTTCTTTTATTTTTGTGTATGGTTAATAACCGAACTAAATCAAATCGAAACCGATACAAACCAAATCGATAGATGTATGTTTTATTTAGTTTGATTTGGTTTCAATAATTTAAAAACTAATTAAATTGGTTTGGTTTAGTTTTGATTTTGACCAATAACCGACCCAACCTGACCCGTAAACACACCTAATCAAACGAAAAGAGAGAGCTTTATATTCTAGACCTCTAGGGGTCGTTTTGTCTGGTGCATTAGAAAAGATGTATGCATTAGTTTTGTGTAAATATAATTACTAGTGCCTAGTTTGGTATACTCTTCAACCTATATATAACTAATATTTGTTTAGTTATACATTCTATTTGATATTATGGTATGCATAACTAATACATGAAAAATCATGATATTAGCAATGCAAAGGATTTTAACGGATGCATTAACATGATTAAAAACACAATTTTCCCTCAAAAAAATTTCCCACATCCTTTCCACCATATTATGGAGGATATTTTTATAAACAAATATTATTATTTTTAGAAATATACAATGCATTAATTAACATGATTTATGTCAAGCATTAATTAATAACATGATGAAAACCTACCTATTAGGGTTTTTATTTTTTTAAATAATTAAACTTACCTATTGTAATAGATTAAATTAATGATCAAGCAAACAAAGAAATCTTATACTCTATGGGTGCCACCACCTAACCCATCTAGCCGTGCGGGCACCCACTATACACCCTAAGTAGGAGAACCCTTAACCATTCTAAGAAACATTGCGGAAATTAAATAAATTTGAATAATTAAACCAAGGTTCTAAATAAAACTATATCAACTTAGAACATCTCAATTATACAAAAAAAACCCACAGATACTAATCTAAATAGGTACAAGAACTTCTACGAGTAGTAATAAAATAAAAGACTAATGACTCAGCTTCCACCATAAGGAAGAAAATTAAAAGTTGCTGGAGGATCGCCTTCGTCTTCACCTAAGAGACATAACTGATCCTGCAACCAAACTATGCCAAGTGGCATAACAAGAGTAGTATCAGTACAAACAACACGTACTGATAGGCATCATTGTTCAATCTGATACCCACCGCATAATATATGGAAAGAAAAATAAGATATATCATAATAATTAAACTTTATCAATTTATCCATCCCAACCAAATAAGTACACTCCTACTCTGTAACACCCCGGATTTTTTTCCGCAAAGACTCGAACATTTTTCCACGTGTGTGTAGACTTGAATCAAAGGACTTGTAATTATATATATGAGTTAGGATTAATTCATAAGTATTTGAAATGTGTTAGATGTGTTTAGGGGTCATAAGGGATCTCTAACACCAAACCGAGTCCAAAGAATTCCAATCGATTAAGTTTTCGGATGAGTTAGTATAAGGGTCAACTTCAAACGACCATATCTCCTAGAATATAATGATTTGGGTGGACCACGACCTACCAAATTAAAGGACTTTGAGTCTTCTTTCCAACTCCACTAAAATTTAAATTTTTGGAGTTCGGAGTCAAACATTATGACCATTTTACTACAGACTAATACTGTAGGAATTTCAGGCCTAGGCGACCACTGCAGGAAATTTAGGCTTGGCGCTCCAGTGGCATCCGACGCCACTATAGCGCCAGAAAACAGTCTCAGTAGTTTTGTCCTTGGCGTGATGCACCACTATTAGATGTGCAGGGTTTTAAGCCTATTTTGGCTTGGCGCTACAGTGGGGCGACGCGCCACTATAGCGCCGGCAAGATGTTTGCCCAGTTTTCCAGATTTTGAAGAGGGGCAACTTGGACATTTTCCCTAAACATATATACACTAACATAGGATGTTTTAGGCTATTTTTTTCAGCCTCCTCACCTCCAAAGAAACCCTAACCTTCACCCTCTTCTCTCAAATCATCTCCAACAAGATTTGCCCTAAAAAATTCAAGGATTCAAGCTTTCCATTGAAGACCCAACAACAAAGTTTCTTCAAAATCTACTCTAAGGTATGTAAGGCTAACCTAAAATATGGATTGAGTTCTTCCATATGCCCATAGATGTGTTAGATAAAAGTTGTGAAAGATTTGAACCTTCTATGAAAGTTTTTCTTGAAATTTCCTAAATTATAGAATATTACTAAAATGTGTTAATGATGTTCTTGAGTTGACTTTGTTGAGAGTATGGATTCATGTATTCATTCACATAAACCTAAGATGAGATGTTTTTTGGTCATAATTTATCTTGAGGATGAGATTGATGATTTTTATGTATAATAAAAATAATATTATTTTTATAGTGAAATGAGGTATTCTTTTACTTGAGTTGGATGAAATTGATTTTGAGTTATATAAAAATTGGGATAGTTATGAATGTGAATGGCATAAAAAGAAATGAAACATTGGTAGAGCTAGAATGTCACTTTTGTTTCTATAAATAGAATATAGAATTAAATAAAGATTTTGGAGCAAGATGTTTGATGATGGTGTGAATGATGATGTTGATAATGATGTGAATGATGATGTTTGATAATGATGTGAATGGTGATGTTTTGATGATGGTGTGAGTGATGATGTGAATGGTGGTTATTTAACATATGTAGAATGATTGATGAAGAGGTTATGTTGATGAGGATATTGTGTGATGAAGTGGATTGGAGTATAATGTGATCATGTGATATGTGATTTGCGTAATTTGATTTGATTGGAGTCTTATGAACATTTTGAAATTAAATGATCTTTTGAGAAGGATTTTTAAATAAATGATTTGTGAATATTTTTGCATAAACTATTTATACACTATTTTTGAGTTTAAAGAATGATTATTTTCATCTATTATTTAAAAAGAGTTTAAGCATGAATTGAGTTCGAAAAGTCTTTTAATTATTTTTGAACATGAGTATTTTGAGTATAAATAAGTTGAGCATTTTTACTTTAAAATGTCGATTTTTGAGATTGAGTTGAGATTGTATAAATTTTAAAGAGAAGAGTTTGATGATTTGAGATGAGTCGATTTGAAAGAAGGTCCAATAAGGCCAGATTTGATTTGAGTTTTGAAAACAGTCCAATGAGACTAAATGAGTTGATTTGAAAGAGTCCAATGAGACCAAATGAGTATTTTACTCACTTGATAGATATGAGCATATTGAGTCTTAAGAGGAGTATCGAGCACCGAATTGGGTAAGAGTATAGTCCATACTTGAACTAATAAACTACGTCGCCAAACGTAGGAGGGGATTGAACCGTTAAAATCGCTGCTTCCCATGGGATCGAACCGTTAAAGTCAGATGTTTCCTATTTTATTATCCTGACATGATAGGACTTGATTGGTTATGGATCCATGATTGTTGATTCGTTCTTACCTTGGCAAGGTATGAACGGCCAAGGTAAGAATGGACGTGGCAACAATGTCGGCTTGTTGTACTATCACTTGCTCATATGGTGATAGTTTTCGGTTAGAGAAACTCCCAATTGAATGGATTGTGCTTGATATGATTGGTTTGATTGTGATTGTAGATGATTGAGTTGAATTGTAAAACATTGCATAACTTAATTTGCATATCTATTGAATTGAGTCCTTTAAATTTATGGTGGAGTTGATTGCATATGCTTGGATTGGATTGAATTGGAATATACATGGTTGGATTGGATTAAATGATATGTGATCGGATAGTGTACGATTGGATTGGATTGGATCGGATTGTATATGATTTAATTAAACTGTATTATACATGATTGGATTGGATTGTATGGTATATGATTGGTCTTTGTCTAAAAATGTATCCTTACTTTAGACTTATGACACTTTGATTGAGTCTCTCTTATCTTTCTGAGTTGAGATATTTGAACCAACGTTACTCTTCCTTGAGGTATGTTTCATTCTGCCATATTACATACTCGTACATTCCATGTACTAACGTCCATTTGGACCTGCATTATTTCATGATGCAGAGACAGGTTTAAGAGATCGTCAATAGAAGCACCATTGAGGATCTATACACACTCAGCGTATTGGTGAGTCCTCCCCTACATTCGGAGGACACCGCTTATGTTATTCTTGCATCGAGTTAGCCCTTTTCATTTTGATTTGAGGTAGCCATGAACATGTCATTGGCACCAATTAGATAGTAGTGATAGAGGCTTCATAGACTAGACAATGATGGGTCGATTGAGTATTTTCTTTCCTTGAATTATTCTTGTCAAACTAATTTAAATGACAAAGATTGGAGTTGATTTTTTGGCTCATGGCCTTTCTTTCTTGAGTTAGAATCGTTGATTTGGATTGCCCACTAAATTATTTCTCTATTTTAAACTTTCTGCTGATTGATTGATATGAACGGATGTGTGATTGGATCAAGTGGTTCACTTGGGGACCAGCAATGATCTTCAAGTGTCGGTCACGTCTAGAGTACCCTCTCGGGGCGTGACATACTCCCACCTTAAGGTGATCACCACTCTAAACTTCAAAGTTCCACTACCAACCATCACTAGTCCTAGTCCAACTGTCTTACAACACCAGACATATCCATCTCACAACCACACTTTCTAACTCACCCCGAGTTCTAGGTAGCCACTACCCCTACCACAATTACTTGTGGAAATCACAATGGTAAAACTCTCTGGCATCTAGCAACCTCAACTTCTAAATCTATAAATATAGAATACGAATATACTATATAGATACATCTAGGCCTAACAAGGCCCCTTCTCTTATCCACCAATAATTTTATTCAAGATCATAATTCCTTATAACTAACACACCTCAACTCAAGAGTTCACTTATAGGTCCTTAGCCCGTGGCTCATCTACGACTAATCTTATTATTACATAGAAATACAGATATCATCAAGTCCTCTCAGGGGACCATTCACACATATATACTTGGCCCTCTCAAGGGATCCAATCCAGTCATATTTGTGTCGGAGCGTGACACCCGATCTAAGAATGTATCAGAATGTGACACCCGATCCATATATGAGTCGGAACGTGACACCTAATCCAGTTATACAAACCAATCATAAAATACCATCAATAGATCACATTATATCAACGGAATAGGTTCATCACAAACAAGTCAACAAGTAATCATTTATATAAAAACTAACTTGTTTTCCTTATCGGTACATATTTAGGCATATCATAAGTAACACAATTACACCCTTAAGACAATTTCGAGAACCCAACCAACACCCACACTACCCAACTTTTAAGGTTAATCATCAATCTCTACTTAGTTTTATATTACTGTATGCAATAATGCGCCCATTATAAAATAACCATCTGAATGCAATAATATCACCACCAAAAATATTTTTCCAAATCATTATAACACCTTTTATCAGGTCATATTCGAATCAGACACTAACACAATTGAATTTCTATCCGTAACCCGTGACCCATAGCTTAGTTATATGATTTCTCATTAAATTCCCTTCTATACTACATGGTAGGTATAGATTTACTATTCAGAAAAGAGAAGTCTAGCCTACTTGGGCGCCAAGCAATCGTGGAGAGATAGTATTGTTGAAACCATTGATTCCCAACGTTCTACGGGTAAGACCGTATTGAATTCCACTGGTTTAAGCCTTATGAATGCAGAGATTCCCTCCACATATCAAGAACAACCTTTTTGGAGGATTTTGCAAAATTCCTCGCCTTTAACTTCCACTTTGGAAAAGTGAGGAAAATCATAAATTCACGACTTAAGTTCTATCTCACGACCTCCCGCTCTGACGGCCATATTCCCGCTCTGGCGGGGTGATGGGACCCAATCAAGCCAAATTCTTGCGATTTCTTTTTAGTCGTAACTAACGACGATTTGGGTTGTTACAATGGATCGTTCGGTAGAGTGCGTTAGAAAAAAATTATGATACAAAGAGTTTTAAGGTATAAATTAATATGGTTAAATATATAATTGACCATGAAGAGTCAAGACCATTTCCACATCCTTTCTGCCATATTTGTGGTCTTTATGTAAACAAATATTTTCTTTTAGAAAATATACAATGCATGTTATTTTAATACAGCAAATCAAACACTGCATAAAAAATAATGGCGAAACCCATCGCTGGCCCCCTAAAGTTGACACCAATTTTCACTTAGACACTTAATGGCGAAGCCTAATTAAAAAATAAATGGGCTATTCTCCAATTTCTTAAAAAATATATTTTTTTGTTCTTCTTCTTCTACATTTTTTAGCTGCCATTTTTCATTAATGGTGAAATAGATTTCAACTTTTGCAACTTATCATGAACTGAGTCTTCCAAATAAAGTATGTCATCCGCCAAAGTGAGTCGCCGTAGAGCTACCAAAAAT
Source organism: Solanum dulcamara (assembly GCF_947179165.1). NCBI lineage: Eukaryota > Viridiplantae > Streptophyta > Magnoliopsida > Solanales > Solanaceae > Solanum > Solanum dulcamara. The sequence goes on from NC_077245.1 coordinate 68,585,633, forward strand.
TGTGTCGGTAAGGAAAAAGAAAGTTAAAATGGAAAACAACATGAGCCAAATGAATGTAATGAAGAAGAACAACAACAAAAAAAATATTTTTAAAGAAAAAAACGTTCTTCATGCGTTTAAAATGGGTGCAGTACACGCAATGTGCCAAGTCAACACAAAGTGTCAAAATAACACATCGGAGGCTTACTTGAGGTGTCTAAAATGAACAAAGCATAATTGAGGTGTCTAAGTGAAAGTTGGTGCCAACTTTAGGGGGCCACCGATGAGTTTCGCCTAAAATAATCTCAACATAACTAATACAAAATATTATTATATCAGCATTACTAATATTCTATAATTAGCATTATTCTTATACACCATACCAAATGATTAACTAAAATTTTATACATCCAATTATAATATTATTTTAATAAGAAAAAAGGAGGAGGAGAGTTTGCATCATGCCATGTCAAACATTCACGAAATGTCGTGAACTGATTATTAAACGACACGATTTTTACGCAAAAATCTAGCTGGACCACTTTATGTTTTATTTTTATTCTTTTTTTTGTTTGAAATCTTGTGCATCATTATATTTTTTTGGGCCTAGATCATTTGTCATTAGATTGCTTCTATTTGTTGTGTTATTAGTTTATTAGACTACTATTATATGCCCTACCTTAATTGAAGTGCTCTTATTTCATACCTCCTTATTCTTTGGGTTCATGAATATAATGGTGAATGAGAGAGTGTTTCTCATTGGAATTTTGAAATTAACAACCAATTTTATTATTCTCTTCGACTAATTTATTTGTATGATTTTAATTTGATACAAAGTATAAAAAAGTAAATTAAAATTTTAAATCTTATGATCTTAAATTAAAAATATGTAAAATATATCAAAATATAATTATTTAATTTTGTGATCTTAAATATATTACGTGAAAAAACTAAACTAATTAAAGAATTGTTAAAAAAAATACATTATTTTTAAAATATTAAAATAAAAATAAGATAATACGATTAATCTTTCAAAGTCTTACCTGTAAGCCACGAGGACAACTGATTTTCCATAACATTGATGTAACAACGCAATTTTCTTCTTTTCTTAATTCATATGATACGTTTTTTATTTTTTTTTAAGTTAATTATAAAAAAGTTAAATTATATGATATCACCTTTATATAATTAAAAATAATTTAACTTTAAATTCTCATTTTTATAAATAATTTATAGTCACACAAAAGGTCAAATAGTGTTTTAGGCTATGAATTTTGAACGTCTTATTCTTTTTTCTAACCTTCATGTCAAGTTAAATAGTGTCATATAAATTGACACGGAGCAAGTATAAGTCAATAACATTATCTGATACTTGTTGGCATAATTTGGATTGAGAAAATTAAAATGTATGTTTTACATCTGTTCTTACTCTCAGTTTAATTCCATGTATGCTTTGTGATTGCATTATAAAGATTAAGGTCTCAATCGAACACATCAAACAAGCTCGAATTGACTTAATTTGAAATCTTAATCATGTCTTTATACTTCATCAGCAACGTAATACATGTAACTGTTGTATTTGTTTGAATAAAGAAGAAAAATGTCAAAAATTGTAGGCATTTAGTTGGTGGAAGTCAAGAAAGAAAACTAGTGATTTTCACACATTTTGTCAAATATGGTGTCATAAATGTGTTCATAAGCACTAACTATGGCTCTAAATTGCCTATAAATAGTCATCTCCACCATGAACACAATATCACAATTTTTTTTTTAATTATTTGTATACTAGAGGAGAGGTTTAGAGATAATTCTCTAAAAGATCTCTTTGGTAATAGTATTTTAGGAATTGGGGTGAATAGGAGAAATATTGTATATTATATAGTTGTAATAATTTTCCATATAGTGAATATTTTTCAGGGTGGTCTGTGGCTTTTTTCGCATTGGGTTTCCACGTTAAATCTTGTGTTGTTGTTATTCTCTTTAAATTTTTCTGTTATTATTTTCTGCTTCAAGACGGTCCGGAAGGGACGAAAATTAGTTATCGGTATTTTTTTCCAACAAGTGGTATCAAAGCCTTAAGTGTGGAATATTTTTTTTGAAATTTTAGTATGCTCTGTGGATGCATCTTTGTCTGATCTTCCATATAAGAAAAAAATTCTGAATTAGAATTATTATTTTCAAGCAGAAGGTTCGTTCTGGTGGAGCAACAAGTGGAGTTTGATTCCGGTGGAGTTTGCTATTCTGGTGGAGCTGCTTTGGGTTACTTGTATATTTGGTGATAGAGAAAATAAATACAATCGAAAGAGGTTCTGGCTAAGAAAAGACTTGGTACTTAAGTGTATCCGTTGTAATCGACCACTCTTTCCTAGGAATTAATTTAGTGGGTACTTTTCATTGCTATTGTCCATTTATTAGTACTGATAAGCAAGATGAGGACAAAGTTTGAGATTGAGAAATTTGATACGATAATTAATTTTGGCTTGTGGCAACTGCAAGTCAAGGATATGTTAATCCAATCTAAATTACACAAGGCGTTGAAAGGGAGGCCAACAAGCGAAAAAGATGACAAGGGTTCAAAAAAAATCTGAGAGCAGTGGAGACTCAGAAAAATCCAAAATTAGTAATGAAGAATGGGAAGAGCTAGACATGAAATGTCACACCCCGGGAGGGTACCCTAGTCATGGCCGGTACTCAGAGACTATTGCTAGTCCCCAAGCGAACCACTTGACCTGTTCACATAATCATTCAATCAACTCTCTATCAGTGGAAGACTTAACTCATCAAGATGATCAAATAGATACTTATAGAATAAGGCTAAAGGCCAACAATCTGTCTAATCCAATCAACAAGACTAGTACGAATAAAACTAGCCAAAAGACAATCTCAAATCAACAAGTCAACAATCTAGTCTATGAAGCCTCTATCAACTGTCCGAGTGGTTCCAATGACAGGTTCATGACTACCTCAAATTAAATAAAAGTAAAATTCTAAACTCTAAAGCTAGATGATAAAAGAGTGACATCCTCTGAAAGCAAGGAAGACTCACCAATCAGCTGTAGTATGAACATATCCTCAATGGTGCACCTGTTGATGATCTCTAGAACCTGTCTCTGCATCATGAAATAATGCAGGTCTAAATATACATCAGTACATGAAATGTACGAGTATGTAATATGGCAGAATGAAATAACAATACATCAAAGGTACTCAAGATAGAATGAAATTCGCCCAACTCGATATGATATGCAAGTATAAAATATAACAATGCTTTAAGAAGGATTCAGTAACATGCAACTTGTTCAAAACATGTCATATACTTTCATGCACAATCTGGGAGTCGCTCTTAAACAAAAAAAATCCCACCACCTATAAGTAGGTGATGTACAACGAAATGACATAGTTGCCACGTCCGTTCAATACTTGCCAAGGTAAAGGACGAATCTACTAATCTGGATCCACCAATCAATCAAGTCCTATCTTTTCAGGACTATAAAAAGGGAAACATTCGACTTTAATGGTGCAATCCTCTCCTACGTTGGCTACGTAGTTATTGAGTTTTAATCTCACTCAATTCGGTGCTCGATACTACTTCCAAAACTCAATATGCTCATGCAACTTAAACCAATCAGTTCAATCAAAACTTTCAACTAGTCTCCTTGGACTCTCTCAAAACTCATTCAAAACTCTTGTAAAATCAATAATCAAAATAAAATACAATACTCAATTAGGGTTCATGTGAATGAAGACATGAACATGCATCCAAATCAAATACTCAATCCATGAACACCATCAATACATATTTAAATAAGTGCAAGGAACTCAAAAAGACAAGAGATAACTCAAGAATTCAATTCAGAGAACTTGAAAACTCCAACTCAACTCAACTCGAATCAATAAAGATGAAGGAACACGTGGACAAACTCAGTCCAACGTTGTGTTAGCCTTACATACCTTAAAATATCCATAAATCTTGATTAAAAATCTTAACTTGAAGAAGAATAATCAAGATAACCTTTTTTGAAATTCTTGGATTTATTTTCTTAGAAACCCTATGGTTAGGATTTAAGACTTCTCTTAGAGATTCATGTATATATGAAGAAATTTGTGTTGGAAAGCTTGAAATCTATAAAGAAGAACTTACCTTGATGAAGAACCTTGAAAGAGAACCCTGACTTGATGTTTTCTTAAAAATTCTTGAGCGTGAAAGTTTAGGAGTGAATGAGAGGGTTTCTAATGAGAAAAAACTGATTTCTACACGTTTAAGGACACTAAAATAGCTCCCCAAAGTGTTATAGGGACAAAAATACCCTCAAAAAAATAAAAGGGGCGCCGTTTGGCTTAGGCAGTGGAGTCTGCGTCCTCTCCGCATCGCGGAGCCATCACAAACTTCTGCCAGGATGGAGAGTCTCTAGTATAATGGTCATAACTTTTTACTCCGAACTCCAAATGAGGCAAACTTGATAGCATTGGAAAGAGGACACAAAAATCTTTAATTTGATAGAATAGGCTACCTAAATCTTAATATTATGATAGATATGGTCGTTTAAAGTTGACCTTTATAAGATCTTATATGAAAACTTAATTGGTAAAGGATCTTACAACTCGACTTAGTACTAGAGGTTCCTTATGACCATAATTCACCTTTAGTACACTTCAAATACTTAGGAATTGATCCTAACTCATATATACTATTAAAATTCATCGATTTTGAGTCTGTGCGCATATAAAGAATGGTTCGAGTCTTGGCAAAAAATTTGGGGTGTTACATGAAAGCGGCAAGTCAGATTCGCTTGTGTTTAGCTAAAAATGTTCTTGCTAATGTGATTGGATTGTCTACAACAAAGGAGTTGTGAGAGTAACTTGAAAAATTGTACCAAACTAAATGTATTTCAAATAGGCTATATTTAAAGGAGCAATTTCATAAATTCCAAATGGATAAAGGTACAACTATTTCTGATCATCTGAGTGTCTTGAATGTGATTGTTTCTGAATTGGAATCTATTGGAGTGAAAATTGATGATGAAGACAAGACACTTCGACTCATCTGATCTCTTTCATCTTTTTATAATTATAAGTACATGCAACCCAGTTTAATATATGGAAAGGAAATTGTGATTTTCTCGGAAGTGACGAGCACATTGATTTCTGAGGAAAAAACATTAAAGAATGGAGATGAAAAATATCAAGAAAATTCAGCTCTTATTGTTAAAGGAAAATGAAAGCAAAATAAAAGCTTTAAGAAGAAGGTTGTTTGCTGGGATTGTGATCAACCGGGACATGTTAAGAGTAAATGTCCAAATAATAGGGCTAGTTCGGCCGAAAGTTCCAAAGAAAATGCTATCAATGTTGTCTTCCTAGAAGAAAGGATATTCTTTTGTAGGAAAGATGAAAATCCTCATGGCATGAATGTTGCCCTAAGAATTACCATGGAAAAGGATGTTTAATTGGTAGTTGGTCCACAAGTTTGCACATGGGCATTGATTGATAGGTGATGCAAGGTGTGTGGTGGAAAGGATGTCGATGGCTAATGAACTCTCAAGAAATCAACAAGAGGGTTGCACCATAAGTTATTAGCAAGTTTTTCAAAATGAGTCGAAATTGAAATTCTTCAAATTTTGAAGTGATTTCTAGTGAAAATTCTTGGATTTGTTTATCAATTTGAGTGGATGTACTCTTTATGCTGGGAGTATGATAATTCTTGATATTAGAATTATAATTATTGGTAGCAAACAATGTGAAGGTTGCAGCTGCGCATGGTTGGCCGAGTTTAGAATCAGGTGGAGAACTGATTCTGTTATGTGTAGCTGGACAACTGTAAAAGCCAACGAATTATATTTTTCTTCTTTTCAAAGGTGGAGATTTATTGTAGTTGTTTGAATAAAGAAGAAAAATATTAAAAATTGTGGATATTTGGTTGGTGGAAGTCAAGAAAGAAGACTATTGGTTTTCACACATTTTGTCAAATATGGTGGCATAAATGTGTTCATAAGCATCAACCATGACTCTAAATTGCCTATAAATAGGCATATCCACCATGAACATAATATTACCAAAAAAAAATGTAATTCTTTGTATACTAGAGGAGAGGTTTAGAGATAATTATCTTGAAGATCTCCTTGACAATAATATTTTAGGAATTGGGATGTGTGAGAGAAATATTGTTTATTACATAGTTGTAACAATTTTCCATATATTGAATATTTTTCTGGGTGGTCCGTGGTTTTTCCCGCATTGAGTTTCCACGTTAAATCTTGTGTTATTGTTATTCTCTTTAATTTTTTTTTGTTATTATTTTTTGCTTGAAGACGGTTTGAAAGAAACAGAAATTAGTTGTCGATGCTTTTTCCTAACAGTAGATTCCAGGTACTAGAAAAAAGATCCCATTTAACGTATACATGTATAGATCATTACGAGGGACGTGAATCGTTCAAAGCGGTTACACCCCTTTTAATTTCCTCATCACTTGTATCCCATCTGATTTTCATCACCATCACTACATTAAACTCAAGAATATAATATTTGGTCATTATGTCTTCCGTTGCGTGCCTTTGAACTTCAAATATAAATTTAATTGTTAGTCGAATTAAGTACTTATAATCCATATACAACAACATAATAATATAGTTAGTGTAATCTCACAAGTCATAAAATTTGAAAAGGATAGGGTGTACGTAGACCTTAACCACAACCTATATATTTAACAAAAATAATTAAAAACGCGTATAGGAGAATATAAACCATATCCTCCATACAAAAATGAAAAGTTTTACTAACCACCGTTAGAAGATCTTTTGAACAAGGATAGTTCTTGGAATGGGAACTCACAATTTGGGGGTATTTATTTATACAAAAGGATATCATACAAGTAGGTAACCACCACTATGTATACGTTTGTAACTATCCAGTGTAGCATCATTAGTAACAAAATGATTCTTTCTTGGTTAAATTCTGCAGTTTGAGATGCCATCTCGATCAAATTTTACAATGGATTTCACCATTGAGCTAACTTCATCAAATATGAAGGGACTCTTTACCTTTGCAACACTCAACAATGTTGAGTTTAACCCAACATGATTTCAGGTTTCCTTCAAATAACTACGTACCTGCCTAGTAAGAGACTGTTTCACATATTAACTGTTAAGAGTATAAAGTACATATATATAGCGAAAACATATTAACACGATAATATATATCAAAATTGTGAAATTCAGAAAATTAAGCTCTTGAATCTTTCACAAAACTCGTTCAAAGTGAAACGATCCAGGACTGCAGCATTCTACTGTTTCCTGATTAACTTCTCAACTAATTTCTTTGAGTGAGCAAGAATTTTCTACTAAAAAGGATGATCTTTCTCTTAAGAAACAACCCATATTTGGACCCAAATTCAACATAAGAGGAGAAGGGGAAGAAGGAAAAAAACGTTGGTGTTATCAATGGCCAATTAAGGAATAATAAAACCCATTAAAAGCCATTAATAAGCCAAAAACGTTTTCATATCCTTTTTAAGAGAAAATAGAAATTCATTTTTAAATCAACATTTAACCATTAAAAATGAATTGATTTTATTTCTTACAGAAGACCAGTAATATTACTTCTTCTGGAATAATTCTTTACTTTTCCAAAATTAATTAATTAATCAGGCAAAGTAGGGACCGCCTACTTATTAATTGAGGCTTCCCGTTATGATATTAATTCATAAATGAATAAATTATCAAATCATAATAAATTATAAATTATTCCACTAAAAAATCTGTAATTGCACTTGATTTAAGTTTGAAATCTATCATTACTTCTTATTTAACTCGCCATGTTAGAATTACCAACACCAATCAATTAAAACAATTTTTGAAAATTTAATTTATTGACTAACTTAATCTTTTATTATTATACTTAACTTAGTTCACATGTCAGATAAAAATCAACTTGCAGGGTTTCACGTAAAAACTTATAAACAATCAGAAAGGAGTGTCCAACCATAAAGGAGTGTCTTCTTTTTCAAGACTGAGACACGGTTCTATCAACTAATTATTATTTCACTAACTTGATTTGTCATTATCTAATCTATTATTAGGAATTTATTGACTCGTTAAAGGAGGCTCACCTTTTAATAAATTAAAATAATAAATCAATCGCATAGATCGGTAATGATTATATCATGATTAAGAGTATAAGTGCATGTAATGGTCTAGAAAATTTGTTTATTAATTTCTGAACATAAACGAACATCTCCACTTGATCCGTTCAATACATACATAATGTACTAGCACAAGAAGTTGAAATATTACCACTCTCATAATTAATTTTAAATTATTTAATCTTGTGCTTCAATTATCAAGATGTTTGTCCAACTTCATCTTTGATTATGAATATTTAATTTATAACTTATAAAAACCAATAATTTTAATCTTCCATGTATTAATTAAATAACTCCACACACGAAAATCGTCTACTATATAAGTATTGTACATACATATTAACACAATGATTTATTCAATTAAAGACTTTATTATATTCAATAAAATATTATAACTCAACTATATGGTTAATAGTACATCCCAACATTAATAACATGACACAAATCATTCCACTCCATAGATAGTTTGTAAGCCAGGAAATTGGTTATTAGAAATTGCAATTAGCAGAAAGTGTGTCCCTAGATTTATGTGAGCTCAGACATCTTTCTAAATCAAGTTGCTGATTTGGTTCTTGAGGAAAAAGTGCATATGAGTTTGTCATCATCGAAAAAAGAAATTTTTTTTAGGCATCAGATCCTTTATAGGAATCAAGTTGAATTCAAGTTTTAATGATTAACAAATATTTCACAAAGAATCAGATCCTTTATAGGCATCTTAGAAGAACTGGTTATGGTGACAACTAGCTAGATTGTAGAAATATCAAGCAGATATTGAAGAATCAAGCCTTTAGCAGACGACTGAAAATGATGATTGATTAGAAGTTACAAAGCAGATTCCAAATGTAAGAAGAATTCATTGACGAATTAAGTTTATTGGAATAAAGGCGTTGATTAAGGAGAGGTGTTTTAACATGGAAATATTGCTTCATTTTCGTATATGCAAAAAAATATAACTTTGAAAATAGGAAAAAACATGTGGAGGTAGAAACAAATAAAGAAATCAATTTCAAATAGAATCGAATTTCTTAATTAAATTCATTCTGGATTTGAAGCTCAAAGCCAAGGGAAATATGGCCATTCCTACCCCTATTTAAAGTGTCATATTGATGATATTACCTCTCATGCTATTCGCACAAATTGATAGTAATTCTGGATATATGGTAGTCATTTTGAGGGGAGTTTTGTGAAAGTCAAACTTATAACAAAAAAACTTGTTTCAGAGAAAATTGGTGGTTAGTTCGTGATGTTGGGAATAAATCTGCCAAAAATATAATATTTTGCCGTAATAAAAGTAATAAAAGCAGAACACAATAATACAATTAATTAACAAGAATAAAAAAAAGAGCAATAATAACACCAATATTTTTACATGAAAATCCTTCTAAATAAGGAAAAACTACGCACCGAGAGGAGCAAATTGGTATCACTATAGGAAGGAATTTTACACTTGTAGGTTTGAGTAAATAACTCCAAAGACCACTACATACTCAAAAGAAATAACTCTCTTTTGATTTTCTTATCTTACTACAATATCACTCACACTCTCTATATTTCCTCACATACTATTTTCCTCTGTGATGTCTCACTCTTCTTTTCTCTCCTTTATTTTTGGTGTGTACTTGAAAAAATGAGTTGATGTCCTTTCTTTAGAGAAAAATGTAATCCTATTGATGTCACACATGATATCATGAAGAAGCAAAGCTTCAAACTTTGCAGTATGTTGGTGAGATCTTTTTAACATTAAAAAGATTGTTTGGTTATTAGTAGTTGCAGCCAATCAATTAGTCAACATTTGTTGCATGCCAACGGAAGGAGATAACATCGAGCTTCTAGTTTGAGTGCATGCCAACAAGTTCTTTGCACAACTCAAACTTAACTCTCGATACCACCTTGATCAACATATCTGAAGGATTCTCACTAGTAGGGATCTTCATGGCCTGCATAGATTCATCCTCTATCTTTTTTCAAATCCAACGATATTTTGCATCGATATGCTTTGTCCTTGCATGATACATGGTATTTTTGCTCACGTCTATTGCACTTTGATTGTTACAATAGATGATATACTACTTTTGTACAATCTAAGTTCTTGAAGAAATCGTTTCAGCCATACCATCTCTTTGCGAGCTTTAGTAGCTACAATATACTCAGCTTCAGTTGTAGAGAGTGCGACACACTTCTGCAACTTCGATTGTCATGATATAGCTCCCCCTGAAAATATGAACAAATTCGACTCAAATCTCGTTTTAACTTGGCAATCAGCTTTTTTCCCTATCCTACAATTAACATATCATCCACATATAACAATAAAATAATAAAGTTGTTGTTAGAAAATATTTTGAAGTATACATATGGATTAGAATAAGAGCCCATTTGAATTGGCTTATAAGTTTCTTATAAGTCGCTTTCAGCTTTTTTGAGTGTTTGGCCAGCCAACTTAAAGTCATTTTGTGCTTAAATAAGCCCAAAAAAATAATTGGGTCTGTTTAGCTTAGACTATTTAAAGCAAGTTATAAGGTGCTTAAAATAAGTTAAGCCAAATAGGCACCAAGTCTTTGTGTACGTTTGACTTTTCAAAAAAGATTCAAACTTTTTGTACCACTGCCTTAGTGTCTGTTTCAACCCATAAAAACTCTTATTCAATTTGTACACCATGTGTTTCTTTTCAGATACTTCAAATTCCTCTAATTGCTCCATATAAATCTCCTCTTCCAAATCTCCGTGAAGAAATGCAGTTTTTATGTCCAACTGCTCCACTTCAATATCTAAGCTAGCTGCTATGTTCAAAATAGTTCGAATAAAAGTCATTTTGATGAAAAGATTTCATCAAAATCAATACATTTCTTCTAGCCGAAGCCTTTTACCACCATTCAAGCTCTGTATCTAATCAACTTGTCTTTTCGTCTTTCTTGAGTTTAAAAACCCACTTGCACTTAAGCGGTCTTTTACCTTTTGAAAGTTCAACCAACTTGTACGTGCTATTTTTCTGTAGAGATTTCATCTCTTCTTGCATGACTTTCATCCACTAGCTCTTTTCTGAATGATACATCACCTATTTATGACTTTATGGTTCCCCCTCATCATTGACGAGGACATACTCTGAGGAAGGGTACTTGGATGACGCTACTCTTTGCCTTTCTAATCTTCTCAGAGTTTGAGATTGTTCTTTTTTTTCTTGATAAGGGTATTCGGCTTGCTCGGTATAATCACCAAGTTGCTTCCCCTGCTCAACAACCTCATTTGATTTCTCTCCCTGCTCAGGAACTTCATCGGTCCTATTTCAGCACTTATGAATTGGTTAGAAGTAGAAGGAATGGCAACAAGATTAGGGACTATAATATTCTTTTTCTTGGCCTTCTCGGATAGATCATCAACAGTTCCAACTTCACTTTCTCGAAAGATTACATCTCTGCTTCTGATGACCTTCTTCTTTACTAGATCCCACATAACTCTTCATCTTCATATCTGATGAATATATAGGGAAATTATTTATCATCTAGCTTGGTTCTCTATTCTTTGATACACGTGCAAAAGCTTTGCAACCAAGCACCTTTAGATGCGAGTAGGACACCTTCTTATTGGTCCGAACTCTCTCTAGGATGTCAAATTCCACTGAAACATATGGACTACAATTGATGAGATAACAAGTTTTTTGAACTACTTCACCCCAAAATGACTTAGGAAATTTAGCCATTCTAAGCATGCTTCTCACCTTCTCAATTTTCTAGAAGTGTACTTACCTCCATTGTCAGTTTGAAGACGTTTTACCTTTTGATCCGTCTCCCTTTCTACCAGAGCATGAAACTTTTGGAATATTTGAAACACCTGATTTTTGGTTTTCAAGATAGAAATTCATAATTTTTGTGAAGCATCTTCAATAAAAGTAACAATGTATTTGTTACTGCCTATTAATTATATCTCCATTGTACCACAAACATCAGAGTATACCAAATCAAGTATATTCAACTTTTTTTCAGATGATGTCTGAAATGAGACTCTGTGTTATTTTCCAAATAAGAAAAAGTCACAAGATTTTATCATCGTACCTTGGACAAAAAAATGAGTGATTTCTTGGTAAAAATTTGTATCCTTTCTTGCTCATATGACCCATAATTTTATGCCACAAATCTACAAAAAATTCTTCGTGAACTGCATTTAATTCACCTTGGCATATTTTTGAATTTGTCCTGTACAATGTGCCACAGGCAACTCTCTTTGAAGTCACCAATGTGCCTTTGATAAGTCTTTATTTTTTATTTCTAAAGTACTTCTCATATCCATCTCGGTCCAAAGTAATTTTCGAAATCAAGTTCATTGGTAAATCTAGTACATGGAGCATGTTTTTCAGTATCAATGTGCATCTGACATTAGTCTTGATACAAATGTCTCTGATATCCATAATCTTTGAATAACTTGTGTTACTCATTCTCACAGTGCCAAAATCACCTGCTACATATCTACAAAATATATCTCTTACTGGTATAACATGGTAAGATACTGCTATGTCAATCATTCATTCTGACTCTGCACCTGTCAAGTATATGCATTCCTCTTTCTCTTTTATAAAGAGAAAAATATTGTCATTATTTTGCACCATGGCAATTGTGCTGTCATTTTTCTTTTGGACATTGCTTTTACCTTTCTCCTTTTTAGATTTGGATAATATCTTTTGAAGTGACATGGTTGATCGCAATTGTAGCAATTTCTTGCCTTTGATTTTAATCGGACCATGGACTTTCCACGAGCTCCTGATCTATCATAATTGTTCGAAATCCTTTGATAATTTCTGCCTCTACTTTCTGTGATGAGAGCATGTCCATGCTTTTCAACCCTTTTTCTCATCTTCTTATTGAGTAGAAAAATTGATGTAACATCCTTCAGCTCAATATCGTCTTTATCATGTAAGATGGTTGTTACAAAATTATCTTAGGAAGATGGCAATGAGTTCAAGACCACAATGACTTTATCTTCCTCCTCGATCTTTACTCTTAGGTTTGCTAGCTGCATGATTAGTCTATTAAGCACATTTAAATGTAACAAAAAATTCATACCTTCACCTATATGTAGGGCATACAACTTCTTCTTTAGGTAGAATTTATTTATCAGCATTTTAAACTTGTATAGATTTTCTAACTTTGCCCAAATGCCACATGCACTCTCTTCATCGATAATATTATTAACCATATCATTTGTTAAATTCAACCTGATTGCACTAGTAGTCTTTTCATCCATTTCTTCTCAATCCTCAAGTTTCATAGATTCGGGCATTTTGAATTTGTCTCATGGTGCCTTGTGCAATCCTTGTTGGATGAGAAAATTCCTCATCCTTCTTTGCCATGTTGAGAAACCGCTATCACTGTTAAATTTTGTTACTTCGTACTTTGCTCTAGATATTTTTTTCAATGAGTATCGTGAGATAGATCGCAAAAATATTTCTATAAATAAGCAGAACTTGTGTGCTGATATCAATTGTTGGGAATAAATCTGCCACATAATTAATATTTAAGGTAATAAAAATAATAAAAGCGGAACACAATAATATAGTTAATCAACAAGAATAAAAAAGAGCATTAACGACACCAATATTTTTACATGAAAATTTTTTTGAATAAGAAAAAAATCACGGGCCGAGAGGAGCAACTATATCACTATAGTAAGAAATTTTATACTTGTAGGTCTGAGTAAAAAAATTCAAAGACCACTACACACTCAAAATAAATAACTCGCCTTTTTATTTTTCACCTTACTACAATAGCGCTCACACTCTTTATTTCTTCTCACATACTATTTCCCTCTGTGATAACACACTCTTTTTTTCTATCCTTTATTTTTGGTATTACTTGAACAAATGAGTTAATACCCTTTTTATAGAGAAAAATGTACTCCTATTGATGTCACATATACATCATGAAAAAGCAAAGTTTCAAACTTTGTAGTATATTGATGAGATCTTTTTGACATTAAAAAGATTGTTTGGTTATTAGTAGTTGCAGCCTATTAATTAATCAAAATTTATTGCATGCCAACTTCTTTATTTTTTTTTTATAAAATAAACTAACTTAGAAATTTAATAAGAAGGAGAAATAGTAATAAACAGTACGAGAAAGAGAGAATTTTTCAGTGAATTTGTATGTTGTTGTTGTATAACTCCAAATAGCCACTGCGAATGGAAAAAGTATACAAGTGGGTGAGGGGACAAAATTTGGTGGAGGAAAAAGGAGAAGGAAAAAAGGAAGAAAAGCAAAAAGGAAAGGGACGTCCACAAAGTGGACATCCACTTTCACAACACTCCCCCTTGGATGTTCATCTATAGTGTGCCTCATTAAAAACTTTACAATAAACAATATACATAGTTATCTTGAACACCCATAAATATTGTGCCTCGTTAAAACCTTACTAGGAAAAACCCAGTGGGAAAAATCCTAGTGAAGAAAAAAGAATACACACATCTGGTAATACGCCTTGAGTGCTGCCTCATTAAAAACCTTACCAGGAAAATCCAGTGGGACAAAACCTTGGTTAAGAAAAAAAGAATACAACACGTATTTTATTCCCTCTGATGAAAACTTCCTTTGATATTTTGGAGACGACGCATTCCAATCTTATATCTTAGCTTCTCAAAAGTTGATGTTGGTAATGCCTTTGTGAATAAATCTGCAAGATTATCACTATAATGAACTTGTTGTACATCAATATCACCATTCTTCTGGAGATCATGCGTGAAGAATAATTTTGATGAAATATGTTTCGTTTTGTCTTCTTTTATGAAGCCACCTTTCAATTGAGCTATGCACGTGGCATTGTCTTCGAATGTAATTGTGGTTACTTTGACATCACTTTCTCGGCCACATCTTGCTTTGATGAACTGTATCATCGATCTCAACCACACACATTCTCTACTTGTTTCATGAATTGCTATTATTTCAGCATGATTTGAAGAAGTAGCAACAATAGACTGCTTTGTAGATCGCCATGATATAGTAGTTCCTTCATGTGTAAATAGGTAGCCAGTTTGAGATTGAGCTTTATGTGAGTCTGATAAATAACCTGTATCTGCATAACCAATAAGGTCTGCACAACCTTTGTTAGAATAAAACAAACCCATATCAATGGTACCTTTTAGGTATCGCAAAATATGTTTGATACCAATCCAATGCCTTCGCGTTAGGGATGAACTATACCTTCCCAAAAAATTAACAGAAAATATTATATCAGGCCTGGTTGCATTAGCAAGGTACATAAGTGCACCAATAACACTGAGATATGGTACTTCAAGACCAAAAAGTTCTTCATTCTCTTCTGGAGGTTGAAATGGATCTTTTTCAACTTCAAGTGATCGAACAACCATAAGAGTACTTAATGGTTGTGCTTTGTTCATGTAAAATCATTTTAAAATTTTCTCAGTGTAGGCAGATTGGTAGACAAAGACTCCGTCTGCTAAATGTTCAATTTGTATATGCTCTAAAAAGTCAGGAGATTCGATGTCAACCTTCAGGGTCGATGGTCTGACAATTAATTTGCTTTGATAACAATCAGCAATGAAAATTCATCATTCGTAAGAATCTTCTAGTTTTTTAATGGATGTCCAGTTGAATTTTTAAGAATTCGTCTCATCATTATTGATCCAGGATGACCTATTCAATCATGTCATAGAACAAATGTATTTAGATCAGTAAACTTTTGGTTTACGATCATATATGCTTCAATTGCACTAATTTTTGCATAATATAGGCCAGAGGACAAAGTTGGTAGTTTTTCCAAAATATATTTCTGACCTGAGACACATTTGGTTATACCAAGGTATTTAGTATTCATTTCATATAGTGTCTCAACATGATATCCATTTCTGCGGATATCTTTAAAACTTTACAAGTTTCTTGCAGATTTAGAAGAGAATAGTGCATCTTCTATAACAATTTTTGTCCCCTTAGGCAGAAA
The DNA here is from genome assembly GCF_947179165.1 of Solanum dulcamara. Classification (NCBI taxonomy): domain Eukaryota; kingdom Viridiplantae; phylum Streptophyta; class Magnoliopsida; order Solanales; family Solanaceae; genus Solanum; species Solanum dulcamara. The sequence goes on from NC_077245.1 coordinate 68,601,684, forward strand.
TATAGTATCTCTTCCAAAGCCTTCAATCAATTTTGAATTACCAAAAATTGTAGTAACATTTGATTTTCTTCTAAGCAAGTTGGAAAAATATTTCTCGTCTTTAAAAATGGCATAAGTTGTTCCACTATCAATTACACAAATATCCTCGTGATTGATCATTGATCCAAACAAAAATTGAGGCATATCCATATTTTTCTTCAACAAAAAATAAAATAAATATTATAATTAAAACATGGTGCATTATACAAATTTTATTTATTTACATGGACTAGAAATATCATTTAGTACACATAAATAAAAAGAAAATTATTTAAATATTATTAGATTTATCAATATTCATATTGTCTTCTGAAAAACTAAAGAAATCAGTTACATCCAAATGCATAGGCTCAATATTATCTTCAGAGATAAAGTTTGTCTCTGGATTATTTTCTGTCCTCTTCAAGGATGCATGATATAGCTGAATCAGACGTTTTGATGACTGGCAAGTCCGTGATCAGTGCCCCATACCTCCATATCTATGACATATACTTTCTAAATTTTTCTTTGATAAAGTTTCTGGCTTTTCACTCTTCTTTTTATATTGCTGATCATTTCTCGATGTCAGCTAGTATCATGATTATAATTTCTTTTTTAACCATGACCACGACCACGACTGAGGCTATGACCTCTTTCTCGTTGGTTATAATTTGTCTAATTCTCTTTAGGGAGTGACAAAGAACCAACAGACTAACTATAGTGATTTTTCATTGGTAGTTTGTTGTGGCGTTCAGCAATAAAAAGGTGAGAAGGTAATTTAAAATATTTTTTAAACTCTTTTTTGCGATATTGCTGCTGTAGGAGCATATTCGCGAGTGGAAATATGAAGTATATTTTTCATGTTTGTCTTGTTCAGTGATTTCTTCTCCGCATAAATTTAATTGAGCTATAATTCTAAACAAGGCAGAACTATATTCAGTTATATTTTTAAAATCCATTAATTTCAGATTTAGTCAATCATGACGTCCCTGTGGAAGGATGACCAACTTCAGGTGGTCATATCTTTCTTTAAGATTCTTCCAGAGTTTAAGGGGTCTTTTAATGTGAGATACTGTAATTTTAGCCCCTCAGCAAGATGGTGGCGGAGAAATATTATGGCTTTGGCACAGTCTTGACTAGATGTCGTATTGTCATCTTTGATGGTGTCTGCTAGACCCATTGATTCTAGATGTATTTCGGCATCTAGTGCTCATGATGAGTAGCCTTTTCCAGATATGTCAAGAGCAACAAATTCAAGTTTAGAAATATTAGACATTTTAAGAAAATAAAATTCTTACCCCTTTTGTTACCGTCTTAAAAATATAGCTCAAAGCGATGGAGGCTCGTGTTGATAACGTGTTATAAAATAAACTAACGTAGCAATTTAATAATAAGGAGAAATAGTAATAAACAGTAAGAGAAAAAGAGAATTTTTGAGTGAATTCGTATATTGTTGTTGTATAAGTGCTACTGTGAATGGAAAAAGTATACAAGTGGGGGAGGGGACAAAATTTGGTGGAGGAAAAAAGAGAAGGAAAAAAGGAAGAAAAGCAAAAAAGGAAATAAACGTCCACAAAGTGGACATCCACTTTCACAACAATTTTTTTTTCATACAATGGGTATGACCCCGTCACGTGATTTGTTAAGCTGATTCTTTTGTTATTGAATCAAAACCTATTTATTTAACTGGAAGTTGTATAATAGGTGTTTGTTGATCAAGTTGTTTGAAGCTTTCTAGACTAGGAAAAAGTCTTGAAAGGGGTAGTTACAATTAGGAATAATTGTGTGTGTGTGTGGGGGGGGGGGGGGGGGAGTACTAAGGTTTAGTCTCTAATTGGTTATAGAGTTTGTGACATAAAACTGCTCTTGTTTAGTGAAAATTGTTTGGGGCAAATATTTTTTTAGTATATTTATACCACTAAACAGTGTGACCAATGAACTTTTATTAATAATAAAAATAAAAATTCCTCAACAAAGATAAGTACAAGCAAGGGAGCTAAATCTTAGCTTACCAATCCTAATGAGGTAATAAACCTGACTAAGTAACAAGTCTGAAGAAAATACGAGCTTGAGAGAACTAAATATTCTATGATCATTACATAATTTATAATATACTATGCATTAAAAATGAGGATGATTAAATAATTCAAAAATATAAAAATCAAAAAGAAAGTTGAGTTATCAACCTAATGAAACCTTCTTTTACAAATATATGAAGTAAAAACGATAGATTGACCGTCTAAAATAACCTGAAGTATTGACTTCTTGTCTTCTTCTTCAAATTTAATTTGTCCAACAACATTTGGTAATTCGTCAACTCTTCGTGAATGTGTTGAATCTTGTTGATGTTGACGACATTGTCATATAATTCTGGTTTGTGACTCGCATTAGTACTGAGTGATGATTCCCGAAAATCTATACCTATTACGACAAATCCTATAATTATATTTAAAATTATACTAAAACCTATAAGCATTTTGATCTAGTTGCACGCGGGTTCGGTTCCTGCTAGGCTTTTCTTTTTAAACGAAAACTCACTTTTACTTTAAAAACTACACGATGCTGAACATTTTTTTTCTTCTTTTTTTTGACAGAACATAATAACAAAGTCAACTAAAAAGGAAATCAGTCTTGAAATATTTTATTTTTTTTCTAATTATTGAAAACTTACAAATTTAAAATTTTAGATCCGCCTCAAGATACATGTCTTGGAACAAACTCCTTGTTTACCATACGTGTAATGACTCATTAGGTCGTTTTGAGAACTAAAGCTTTTTATTTCATAAAACACTCATCCCATAAAAAATTTTAATGGGTATTTTGGATTATTCGATAATTATGGTTATTTAATTGAGGGGAGAATTTAGATAACTTATGTAGTTAATGGGGTAAAGTGGTAATTTATTTAATACCCTATACCACTTGTTCAATACATATAAAAATATATTAGTGGAATTTAGCTTTTATTTACTTATTCATTCATGATTAGTTGTCCTAATTAATTAAAAGAAAACAAACAAAGAGAGATAGAAACTTACCTGCGGCGCCGATGAAGAGCACGCCACATTGAGGTTAGAATCAAACACCTCTATGAAGTCATTTGTGCATACGGATAAAAAGTATATTATTGCTAGTATTATAATTGATCATGGGGAAGAAATTGAATATGTGTACAAACAAATGAGAGATGTTGTAACCATAATTTTGGTGGATAAATTTATGATAAAGTAGTATAGTTACTGATGAGTAATCATAGAGTATAATAAGGTAATCATTAGATGATGATTGGATGGGATAGATTTCTGAATTGGTTCTCCAATTTATCGCCATTAGTTTTTAATTACTTTCGTTTTAATTCACTCTTATAATTATCATATTATATTTTAAGTTTTGATATATTAAGATAGGTAATTAAATATTAGGTGTATTTTATTATATGAATACCATCACATTTGCGATATTGGAGGAATTGAGGCTTAATTCTAGGCTTGAGATTTAGGAAATTGATTAAAGAGTTGGGAGAGTTTTCGGGTCTATGCTAGACATATAGTAATATGGGTGTCTACAGACTTGTTTACTCATGAATATTATATATTTGATATATTGAAAAAGTTCTGAGGCATCAAAGAAAAAAAAGACATTGGTGGATTAGCTTGCTTGACTTCGGCTCTTCGGTTGAGGTAGATTATGGTTTATTCTATATCATAGATATACTCTTAATAATGATTGATAGTCATTAAGTAATGTGTGAAGTTTTCTATGCATTTAATTGTTGGTTTGGATGGTTGATATGTTGTTGTGATTGGTCTGAAATCACAAGACCGTGAAATTCATAATCTCGAACTTGCCCTATCAAAGGTGATGCCTTGAATAAAGAAAGATTGATGAAATATTGTTAATGAGTGAAATTTGATAATAAATAATGATAAATTAATTATATTTGGATCGTGTGTCATATTCCAACACGGTATATTGAGATCGGATGTCACATTCCGATACGGTATATTGGAATCGAGTGTCAAGTTCTGACACGTTATATTTGGATCGGGTGTCACATTCCGACACGGTATTATTGGATCAGGTGTCACGTTCCGGCACGGTAATATTAAAGAAAAACAAATTAAAATGACTTAATGCTACTCAATCTCCAATAACTCATTTCCCAAAAAAGCGTGATATGGAGGCTTGAGTCCTCATGTGTGATTCTAATATTGTTGATTGGTTATGTAATTGTTCATTGTGTTTTCACTTGATCTTGATCTTGTTGGTTGCCACCTGTTAATTGTTATGGTTGATTTCCCGCTATTACTTTATGCATATTGATTTCTATTTTGAGTCGGTCGATGATACCTATTCAGTATATGTTGTCATGTACTGACCCCTACTTGTATTTTTCTTTGTTTTATTTTGTGGAGTGCAGCGAGTGTTTCATTGACTTCGATTCAACCTCAACTCTAGCAAGTGTCCAGCACATCAGGTTCCAGGATGAGCTATTCCTTCTAGCTCGTGTTGGATTATCCCGGGCATGGCATGGTGTCCTTAGTTTTCGAACACATTAAGTTATTTATTTATTCTGGTGTTTGATATTTTTCAGACTTAGAATTTTAGAATCAGATGTCCTTGAAGTAATGACTTTCAGATTTTGGGAAAACGTATGTAATAGACTTTAGTGGTTTTGGTTATTTCTTACTTTCATAAGTTTGAGCTTCCTCATTATTATCGTATTTCATAAGTTGAGCAACTAATATAAGTTGAGGTTTGTACCGTTGGTTCTCCCACCTAGGAGGTTACGTGTGGGTGCCACCCATGGCCTATTTTGGATCGTGACAATACGTCCCAACTATTCTTTCTTCCATGATTCTTTTTGTTATTACATGTTGTCTAGAAAAAATATTTGCTTACCTAGCTGCTTTTGCAAACTAATGATCCAACATATTATCTTCCTGACCCTCTTCAAAGAGGTCCTCATCTTGTACGCTAGCAAATTTATTTGGAGAGACAATACTACTTCCACCCACTTGTAGTTGCTTGTTTGGGGCGAGTCCTACTAAAGTAAATTGTAATTTTTTACTTTTTTGATTAAAGAGTTTTCCATAATAAAATTCCTTATAGTTTATCTTCTGCAATTTTCTTCTTGTTATTTGGTTCTTCGGTATATTAGCGGCCTCTAAAATAATATAAAGAATGATGAAACAAATGTTTTTAAATTTTGTAGTGAGACTATTGCCATATTTTGAGCAAAATTTGACATGAAAAGCTTATAACAAAATCATACAAAACGTTTAATAGGCTCATATTTATTTTCTGAAAGGAATTAAAGATGAATAAGTAGTTGATGATGATGATGTGTTAAACTTAAAACATAAGAATAAAACACCGCATAAAGCAAATTAAATGTAGAAATTACACATACATCTCCAATATAAATTATACAACATTTAAGTTGTATAAAAAATCTTTTCTTTCGAACATATAATGTTGGATTTTCATTTTGATCATTTTCCAAAAAATAAGTGGGAAAAGGGTCAAATTGTCTCCAAAATTATGCGAAATGAAATTTATTCTTTGTTTATAGTTGGGGTCTAAAATGTCATCAACGTTGTTAGTAAAAATAAGTTAAATTTATCCTTATTTTTTAACTGCAAAAGCTTAGCATCTGGTGATGCCCTGGATCCACAATTAAGGAATAACTTTTTTTTAGATAGATCGTGAATTTAACCCTTCTCCCTAATTTTGAATTTTTAAATTATATATTTATTACTCCTTTTGTTTTTTTTCCCGCCATTAGTTTACACCAATTACCCTTTTGTTTATTCTTCCTCTCCCCACAATCACTTCTACCACCATCTTCTCTTCCCTTTTCCTTTGTGTTTCTCTCTCCGTCACCAAGCACTACCTATACCATCAAGAGAATATGCATTAAACGACTTATACCTGAAATATAAAATATTATCTTAATCGAGGTGAATAACTGCATAGGGGTCAAATTAGGTGGAAGAAAAAGTGTTTGGTTGTAAAACCTTTGAATTTGGAAAATCAAAAAACGAGAATCAAAATATGAAATTACTGAAACCTGCAAATTTTAACACCAGGTGATCATGGAAGGCGAACACGGGCCATGGTGAGCCACCGTGATGGTAACCCTGTAGCTCAGTCTTGCAGGGTGAGGTCCACGACAGGGCACCACGGGCCATGAAGCCCTCCGTGGTGACCCCTCCCCTGAGGCCTAAGAAAAAGTCTCCAAGGCAGGGACCACACCTCAGCACCACGGGTCATGTAGCCATCACGGACCGTGGTGGTTTTTGTGGTGGTCGACCCTACAGACCACCCTACAGGTCCTGCACTATGATCCACTTTCACGGATTGTATTCATCTTCATGGACCGTCATGATCTCCGTGAAGGAAGTCCTGAAACTTCCCCTGCAACCCTAAGTTTTCGAGTTCAAGACAATCATCATGGAGGACCACCACGGACTGTGGTGCCCTTCACTAGACGTGGTGGGTCTCGTGGTGGGCAGTTGCTTGGTTCTTCTTTCAAAGAAGTGTACTTCTTTCATTTTAAGGGTGAGATAAGGACATGTCTTAGCCCCTGCCCATTTATGTAATAGCGACATTTGTTGGACCTATGTCATGAAGTCTATGCAGTCAAGCTACTCTTCTTTCTATGATCTTGTTTACACTTTTCTTACATTATTTCCATATTTACTTTACCTATTGCATACTTAAGATATTTCAAGAGGCTTGGTTAGATTCCTTCGGAGTTTTGATCATTGTGTTACGACAAGGTCCTAGGTCGGGTCATGACAAACTTGGTATCAGAGCAAGGTTTAAGATGTCCTAGGGTGTCCAACATGCTGCGTCAAGTAGAGTCTTATTCATGGTTGTGAAGTGTGCCACATCTATGAATAGAAGTCTATAAGATGTTTTAGGAAATTCTCACTTCTATCATGGTTTATGTCATGCTATAAAGTTTACCCTAAGATTTATTTTCCTTAATGATTGTCCTTTACAATTTTTAGAAAATGCCTCCAAGAAGAGAAGTTCCTCAAGAAAATGGTCCTTTACCTGACCAAGTTACTAATGCGGAGTTTCGGATCGCTATCACTATGCTAGTCCAAGTTATGGCCAACCAAGGGGTTGCGGCTCCTTCTATTATTCCCACTCAGGCTTCTAGGGTGAGGGACTTTTCAAGGATGAACCCCCTAGAGTTTCATGGTTCAAAGGTTGATGAGGACCCCCAAGAGTTTATCGATGAGGTATACAAGATAGTAAGTATTATGGGGGTGACGTCGGAAGAAAAAGTGGGGTTGGCGGCTTACCAACTCAAAAGTGTTGCTCAAGTTTGGTATACTCAATGAAATATAAAGAGGGTGGATGAAGGACCTATTGAATGAGAAGCCTTCAAACTTGCTTTCCTTGATCACTTTTTCGCTCTTGAGCTAAGGGAAGACAAGGTGTTGGAGTTCATCAATCTCCAATAAGGCAACATGGGAATGAGGTACTATGCGCTCAAGTTCACTAAGCTATCCAAGTATGCTCCTTCATTGGTTGCCAATCCATGTGCCCGAATGAGTCAATTCATATCGGGGTATCCGAATTAATTGCTAAGAATGTCGCATCGCCATGCTTATCAAGGAAATAGACATATATCGACTTATGACTTTTGTCGAGTAAATTGAGGGAGAGAAACTCAAGGAGATAGGAATAAGAGATTTGAAGAGAGCCCGGTATGAAAGTGGGTTCTCAAATGCTAGGTCCGGTGTTGGTAGTGGCCATTCTCAATAAGGCCAAGGTTTCAAAAAGAAGTTTGTTAATGATAGGGTGTCATACCTTAAGGCTCAAGGAGGAGGTATCAATGCTACTAGCACTTCATTTTCCAAGTATACAAAATGCGGGAAGAATTATGGAGGGAGATATTTGATGGGGATGGCTGCTAGCTTTGGATGTGGCAAAATGGGTTATGGGCAATCTGAGTGCCCTCACATTGCCAACAAGGGTAGAAAAGGTCTTTCTCAAGGCCAAGTTGCTAAAGGTGGCCAAGTTCCACAAGGTGCCCAAGCTCAGCCTAAGGATGGTCAACGCAACAATCTGTTTTATGCGCTTTATGGTAGGCAAGAGATGGAGGAGACTCCCGATGTTGTTACCGGTATGTTAGGGGTCTTTCACTATGGTGTTTATGTCGTGCTTGATTCTGGTGCAAATTTGTCTTTTGTTAATCCTTATATGGCTATGAGGTTTGATGTAAGCCCCAAAATATTGATGGAGCATTTTTCCATTTATACTCCCGTCGGTTAGTTGGTTATGGCTAAAAATATATATAGAAACTGTCTTGTCTAGATTTTACACAAAGTTATCCCTCGTGATCTTGTTGAACTAAATATGATCGATTTTGACGTTATTCTTGGTATGTATCAGTTATATGCCTCTTATGTATCCATCAATTATAGAACCCATAGGGTCAAGTTTTAATTTCCTAATGAGCCTATTCTTGAATGGAAGGGTAATGATTCGGTGGTTAAGTGTCGATTCATTTCATGTATTAAGGACTGAAAAATGATTTTCAAGGGTTGCATCTACCATCTAGTTTGGATTAGAGATACTAACTCCGATACTCTTATTCTTGAGCCAGTCTCAGTTGTTAATGAGTTTTCGAAAGTTTTCCCCGATGATCTCCCAGGCACTCCTCCCGAAAGGGAAATAGACTTTGGTATATATATTCTCCCTGATACTCAGCCTGTCTCCATTCCTCCTTACTGAATGGCTCCGGCAAAATTGAAAGAGTTAAAGGATCAGTTAAAGGATTTGCTAGATTAGGGTTTTATTCGACCGGGTATCTCTGCATGAGGTACTCCGGTTCTCTTTGTCAGAAAGAAGGATGGTTCTCTTCGTATGACTATTGATTATCGGAAGTTGATCAAAGTCACAATTAATAATAAGTATCCCATTTCAAGGATTGGTGACTTGTTCGATCAACTTCAGGGAGCAAGCTATTTTTCAAGGATCGATCTCCGATTGTGTTATAATCAACTCTGAGTAAGAGAGTGTACGTGACATTCCGAAGATGGCTTTTAAAACTTGGTATGGTCACTTTGAATTCTTGACTAAGTATTTTTAACTAATAAATGCCCCCGCGGCTTTTATGGATTTGATAAACAGTGTGTTTAAACAATATTTGGATTTGTTTGTGATTGTATTTATTGATGATATTTTAATTTACTAACGGAGTGAGGAAGATCATGCTAATTATTTGAGGATTTTGTTGCAAATTCTCAAGGACCGACAGTTGTAGGCAAAGTTTAGCAAATGTGAGTTTTGGTTAAGGTTGGTTGCTTTCCTTGGTCACATTATTTCCGGAGAAGGAATTATGGTTGATCCAAAGAAGACAGAGACAGTTAAGAGTTGGCCTAGACTGTTGAGTCCTTCTGATATTCAAAGTTTCTTGGGATTAGCCGGTTATTATAGATGGTTTATGGAAGGTTTATCTTCTATTGCATCTCCTTTGACTGCTTTGACTAAAAATAAGGTGAAATTCTAATTGTCCGAGGCATGTGAGAAAAGCTTCCAAGAATTGAAGGGTATGCTTACCTCTGCTCCAATGTTGACTTTACCCAAAGGTTTCGATGGTCTTGTTGTGTATTGTGATGCTTTACGAGTTGGTCTTAATTGTGCTCTAATGCAAAGGGAAAAAATGATAGCTTATGCTTCAAGATAATTCAAGATGTATGAGAAGAATTACCCAACTCATGACTTAGAGATGGCGGCAGTGGTATTTGCTTTGAAGTTGTGGAGACACTATCTTTATGGTGTATATGTAGATATTTTCACCGATCACAAGAGTTTGCCATATGTGTTCACTCGAAAGGACTTGAACCTTTGACAAATGATATGGCTTGAAATGTTGAAGGATTATGACATGAGTATGCTATACCATCTGAGTAAAGCGAATGTAGTCACCGACACTCTTAGTAAATTATTTATGAACAGTGTTTCCCATGTTGATGATAAGAAAAAAGAGCTAGTTCGGAATGTGCATAAATTAGCCCATTTAGGTGTGCGATTGGTTGATTCAGAAACTGGGGTGTTATTGTGCAAAATGGTTCTGAATCATCTCTTATGGCGGATGTAAAGGCAATGCAAGATGGTGATCCCACTTTGGTCAAATTGAAGAAAGCAGTTGCTGAAAAATCCATTGAAGCTTTCTCCCGAGTAGGAGATGGTGTTTTGAGATATCAAGGCCGATTATGTGTTCCGAATGTCGTTGGCTTGAAAGATATGATATTGTCCGAAGGTCATAGTTTACGATATTCTATTCATTCTGATTCCACAAAGATGTATCGAGATCTAAGAAAAGTATATTAGTAGAATGGAATAAAGAGAGAGATTGCAGAATTTATAGCTAAGTGTCCATATTGTCAACAAGTGAAAGTTGAACATAAAAAACTAGGAGGTTTGGCTCAAGATGTTGATATTCCAACTTGGAAGTGGGAAGCCTTGAATATGGACTTTGTTACTGGTTTGCCTCGTACTCATAGGCAACATGATTCTATTTGGGTGATTATTGAACGAATGACTAAGTTGGCTCATTTTCTCCCAGTTAGGACTTTATATTTAGCCGAGGACTATGCTAGATTGTATATTCAAGAGTTGGTGATGCTTCATGGTGTTCCATTGTTTATCATTTTTGTTTGAGGTACGCAGCTTACGTCTCAATTTTGGAGATCTTTCCAAAAGGGTCTTGGTACCCAAGTAAAACTTAGTACAGTTTTCACCCACAAACAGATGGGTAGGCGAAACGTACCATTTAGACATTAGAGGATATGTTGAGAGCATAAGTGATTAATTTTAAAGGAAATTGAGATGACTATTTGTCATTAATAGAGTTTGCATATAATAATAATTATCACTCTAGCATTGAGATGGATCCATTTGAAGCTTTATATGGTAGGCGGTGTAGATCTCCTATTAGTTGGTTTGAGGTAGGTGAAGTATCTTTGATAGGACCCGAGTTGGTATTTGAGGCTATGGATAAAGTTAGACTCATTCGACAAAGATTAAAAATGGTCCAAAGCCGACAAAAGTCCTATTCGGATGTGAGGAGAATAGAACTTAAATTTGAAGTTAATAATTAGGTTTACTTAAAAATTTCACCCATGAAGGGTGTGATGCATTTTGGTAAGAAAGGAAAGTTAATTACCCCCTATGTTGGACCATATCAGATTTTGAGGTGAATTGGTAAGGTGACTTATGAGTTGGATTTGCCTTCAGATTTGGTATTGGTGCATCCGGTGTTTCATGCGTCATAATTCAAGAAGTTTGTTGGTGATCCTAGCTCCATCGTGCCATTGGAAAACATTGAAGTTAAAGAGGGTCTTTCTTATGAAGAGGTTCCAATTGAGATCTTAGACCGGCAAGTTAGGAAGTTGAGAAACAAAGAAGTAGCTTCGGTTAAAGTGTTATGGAGGAATCAAGAGGTTGAGAGTACTACGTAAGAAGATGAAGCCGATATGATGTCCCGATATCCTTATCTCTTTTCTTCTATGCCTAGTTGAGGTATTTAGCTCCTTCATGATCCAACCAGCCCAATTCATGCATTTCAGTTATGTCATGGTTTCATATTCATTCATGTTCATGAAATGAATTTTAAAGTCATGTTTTTGCAAAGATTGATGATTTCATGTTTTGTGCATTAGCGAGATGTTTTGCATTCATGTTGGGTTGTTATGTTCCTTTAATATTCCATTCATGCTAGCTTGAGTCTCATTCGAGGATAAATGTTCCCAAGAGGGAGATATTATAAGACCCTAAAATTTGCAAAGTTAAAAAATGAGGATCAAAACATGAAATTATTAAAATCTGAAAATTTTAGCACCAGTTATGACCACAGAAGGCCATCATTGGTCATGGTACGCATCACGCCCCATGGTGAGCCACCGTGGTGGTAACCCTGAAGCTTAGTCTTATAGGGTGAGGTCCACAATAGGGTACCGAGGACCGTGGTAACCACTATGGGCCGTGAATCCCTCCATGGTGTCCCCTCTCCTGAGACCTCAGAAAAAGTCCCTAAGGCAGGGACCACACCTTACCACCACGGACCATGGTAGGTACCGTGGTGGTTGACACTGTATACCACCCTGCAGGTCCTGCACTATGATCCATTTTCACGGACTATATTCATCTTCACGGACTGTCATGGTCTCTGTGAAAGAAGTTCTGAAACTTCTCCTACAACCCTAAGTTTTCAAGTTTAAGGCAATCATCATGGAGGAACACCACGGACCATGGTGATCTTCACGGGCCATGGTGGTCTCTTGGTGGGCATCCTTCCTAACTTTTTAAATATTTCTAAGTCTGGCTTCACGGAAGAGACCATGGACCGTGGTGCTCTTCACGGTCCGTGGTGATGGCCCAATATGGGTCCTAAATTCAGTTTTAATGAGGGTTACTTTAGTCTTTTCCCTATACCTCATTAATATATGTGGACTTTTTTAGGACTAGATTCATTACAAAATATCCTAAATACTTCTAAACCTATTATTTTTCCCTCATTAATTCCCAATCAACTTTAAGACTTCTCTCTCAAGATTCATTCAAGGGTTCATCCTCTTCATCAAGTTTGGCTAGGGTTTCTTCAAGAACAAGTCTTCTTTTTCAATTTGAAGGTCAATTTCAATCAAGGTATATAGGGATTGATCCATGGGTCCCTTTTAGCCATCGAGTCCTAAGGTTTCTACTCAAAATCTCATGAATTTCCATTGTATTTGTAACCCTAGTTTTTATAAATTGCATTGGGCTATTTTAATTATATGTTTTTATAATTATAACTATATTTTTACATAAATTACATGATTTCAAGTTGAATTATGATTTTCCATGCATGAAGTCATTTTCAATGATGATAATATGAAGTATGAATATGAATTCAATGATTTCAAGGAACTTCATGGTTTTCATTCAAATTGACTATGTTTATGATTTTTACTCTAAATTCAAGTATGAATTATGATCATGAATTACAAGTATGTTCAAGTTATGAATTTCACGCAACTTATGAAGAAAGGTGACTTAGGGCTTTATGGGGTGACCTCAGACCTAATGATATAAATTATGTCAGTATGATTTGTGATGATAAAATGTCAATACTCACATTGCGATTATGTTATGAAATGAGCTATTCTATGAATTGTGAAGTTTATGAACAAGTTATGATATATGCTAAGTATGTTTACTATGTTATGTATTCCGTGGGATTTCACTTAGCACCAAGTGGACTTGAGGTGGGGGCTTACCAAAAGTCTTAGTAGCAGCCTTTTGTCCCTTAAACTACATGACACCGTAGGTTTGACTTCAGGGCTTAGCTAGTAGATCCACATATAGTGTATGTATATGACCCACCTAGCGGGTATAGTCTACCTTGGCAAGTAGATTCCCTTTTCTTCTATTGTATGGGGAGACATCAGGATTCCATGTTATAGATCGCATGGTCTTATTGTTGGTTATGGTTCTATTCCACATATGTATGATCTCTTATGTACTTTCATGATTTCAACTCTGCATTTTAAAATGCTTGGTCTTAAGGGTTTTCTTATGAATTCACTTATCCTCTTTATCTTGTACTTAATTTATTATTGCATCTTATGGTTTTTATTTCATGTTATGCCCTTATACTTAGTACATTCAAAAATACTAACGCATATTTGTTGCCTACATTGTCTAATAATGTAGGAGTTGATGATTACGCTCCTATCACACGTGACTAGTAGGGTTTCCTTATTGGCGAAGTGTTTGGTGAATCCTCATCTATCGGGGACTAGTTATGAGTTACTTGGTTCTTCTTTCAAAGACATTTATTTCTTTCATTTTGAGGGTGAGCTAGGGACTTGTCTTAGCCCTCGTCCGTTTATGTAATAGAGGCATTTGTTGGGCTATGTCATGGAGTCTATATAGTCAAGCAACTCTTTTTTCTATGATCATATTTAGACTCTTCTTATGTTATTTTCATATTTACTTTACCTTATGAATGCTTACGATATGTCAAAAGGCTTGGTTGGACTCCTTCGCAGTTTTTGATTGCTGTGTTAAACTAGGTCCTAGTTCGGGTCATGACACTGGCGATATTATAACGATCCGCTCCAATCATTATGGTAGACCAAGGGCGAAAGAATTGGGTTAGAAAATTTTATGGATAATGACTTGAAAATTCTAAGCTAGGCCAGTCTAAGACGAAATTTGAGTAAGGAGAAGATTAGGGCAGTTAGGGAATAGATTGGGGTTGATTTCTAAGTTGAATTAATTTTTCTAATAGTCATGACATGAAAGTATTCATAGGGCTTTACAGAATTGAACTCGAGTGAGTAGAACTCTCGAAAATTAATTTGGTGTGAAAGGCATGATTTGGAACAACGAGAATTGGAGTTGTTATTCTAAAATAGGGATATTTGGGGGAATTTTCGAATTGCAGTAAAGTACAAACCGCTATAGCGGTGGACGTCACTATAGAGGGATGTCTATGTAGGCTCTATAGCAGGGTTGCTATAGCGGGTCAGACCGCTATAGTGGGGTAGGTCAAGATTTCGTATAGAAATTTTTTAAAACCAGTCATTATTTGGCCATTTCAATTTGGGGAATTGCAAGTGCGACTTAAGGCATTTTCACCAATTTTTCATCATTTTCTTTGATTATGGTAAGTTAATTACTTTTCCAACTTTTAAATTTGATTCTTAAGTTGTAGAATCAATGGGGGTAATCTTGAGGAAGGGTCTTAACTTGAAATTGATGGTGGGAAGCCCTAGTTTGGGTGGAATTATCATGAATTGTCTTGCGGTTAGGATTTGATTTATAATCCACCTATTGTTAGGCCATTATCATTGATTGTTTGAATTTATTTATTATTTTAAATGAAGAACAAGTCAATATTCGTAACAATGGAAAATTTTTACGCCTCGGGAGGGTATCCTAGACGTGGGCGGCATTCGAAGACCATTGATGGTCCTCAAGCGAACCACTTAGCCCAATCACATCTTCATTCAATCACATTCTATCATCGGAAGACTCAATTCATTAGGAATACTGCTCATAAATAAGACCAAATTCCAATAAGTCTTTCTAATCAATCAAATAAATAGGACTAGTATGAATGAAACTAGCCAGTAACAATACCAATCGACAACATCAACAATCTAATATTTGAAGCCTCTATCAACTGTCTAAATGGTGTCAATGACAGTTTCATGGACACCTCAAATCAAATAAAAAAAGTAACTCAAAAGCTAGATAGATAAATGTAAAATCCTCCAGAAGTAGAGAGGACTCACGAAGTAGTTGAATGCGAATAGATCCTGAATGATGCACCTCTTGATGATCTCTATTACCTGTCTCTACATCATGAAATAATGCAGGCCCAAATAGACGTCAGTACAGGAAATGCACAAGTCTGTAATATAGAAGAATGAAAAATACATCAAGGTAAACTCAAAAAAGTTCAGAGGTCTCAAATCGGAAAAGTGAACAACTCAATCAAGATGTCCTAAGTCTAAACAAGAATAAGATTTAGACAAACACCAGTCACATAAAATCCAATCCTATCAAAGTACTATCAAGATCTATATGTGAGTTTCTCTTATCCGACAACCATCACTTATGAACCAATGATAGTACAACAAGTCATTATTGTTGCCACATCCGTTCAATACCTTGTCAGGGTAAGAACGAATCAACCAATCATGGATCTAAAACCAATCAAGTCCTATCAAGTCAGGACAATAATTTAGGAAACATCTTCCTTAATGGTTCAGTCATCTCCTACATTTGGTGATGTAGTTATTGGGTTTGAGTTATTACTTACTCTTATCCAATTCGGTGCTCGATACTCCTCCAAAGACTCAAAGCTCCTGAGACAATCAATCCAAATCAAATCAAATCAAATCAAGAAGTCTCTTTTGAAATTCTTTCAACTCATCCTTTCTATCAAATCGGTCCTCTTAACCAATCAATTTCCTAATCATTTGTTTAAGAGATAGGTTAGAAAATCATTTACGACAATAATCAGTTGAGACCATTCACTTGGGTTCAATTATGAAAATATACAAAACTATCAAATCATCGACACTATTATCATATTCACATCTTAATCACAATCATACATTCACAAGTTCAAGGCTTTAGACTCAATCTCCAGGTATATACAATTCAATTCAATCAATATGCTATTAGGGTTTATGAAACAAATAGTTCAAATCATACTTTCAAGGAATTCATTTGTAGAAAAGAATTACTTATTAATTTTCATCAAAACGTGTAAATTTTAGAAAAGGAATTATCAAGACCATATTAATGGAGACTCAATCCATTCACATTCAACCTATCACAATCATGGACACATGGAGGAAAAAATCCATGTTTTAGTTTAGCCTTACATATCTGGACTCGAAGAATCTTCGAGAATTCAAAGACTTCGCTTGAAGAACTTGAACCCTAGCCTTTCTTATCTTCTCCAATCCTCGCTCTTTATTAATCTAAGTGATAATGAGAGGGTTATGCGTTCAGGGTACTGATCAAAATATCCTCAAAACGTCAAGGTTTTAGTTTGGAAAAGATGTAAAAAGACACGAATACTCTTCATTAAAAATTGAAATTTGACATCTACGAATCATTTCTATGACTCATAGAAACTTCTACGGGTCGTCATATTCAATCATGGAATAGGGATGGAAAAATTTAAGGGTCAACGACTCTAATCTAAGAGTTGTAAACTTCTCAACGAGTCGTAAACATGACTTGTCCTGCAGTTTCTCAAAAGTATGAAATAATAAGTCTCTGAAGTTTCTCTACGGGTCATTTCTATGACTCCTAGGAGCTTCGATGATGCATCATTTCAACTCATAGGAGTGACTTCCTTTACTGAAATTTGACCAAATGCCAAAGGGGTTCTACGATTCATTTCTACAACACGTAAACCATTCTATAATTCGTCTTGTCGAATCGTACCTAAAGTACTGAGGCTAATGTTTCTCAAAATTCAAGCATCAACTCTACGACTCCTTCGACGAGTCGTCAATATTGTTATGAGTCATAAGGTCAATTCGTAGGGAGGATTCTCTAATTCCAAAATTCCACTAAGTGTTTGCAGGATCTGCGAATCATCCTTATAACTCGTAGAACCCTATATGAATCGTAGAGGACACTATGGTCCTCAAGGTCAGTTTTTTTCCTCAATATTTCTCATCGTCATCGAGCCTAGTTTAGATTAGGATACATGGGGTGCTATAATATATCTCCGTTTGGATCATTCATCGTTGAATGAAGACCAAGCTAAGGGTTTACTGAAGGCACAGATACAATTAAGAACTCAACAATGAGATATTCAAATAATCATCTATTCAGATTCAGGATTACATATTAAATACTCAAACTCGGAATGAACCTCAAATCAAAGATAGGAAAAGGGGACATTACTATCGACATCATCACTAGAAGGCATGAATAGATAGGGATATCTATCTTTTATATCCTCTTCATTTCCCATGTAGCCTCTTCAACAAACTGATTCCGCCATAGAACTTTGACGGATGCTACCTCCTTGGTTCTCAATTTACGAACCTAATGATCAAAATATGAATTGGATCTCTTAATAATTTAAACTCTCTTTTACCTCAATGCTCTTAGTCGAGACAACAAGCGAAGGATCTTTCAATCACTTCTTAACCATGGAGATATGAAATACGGGATGAATAGTTGCTAACTCTAGGGGAAACTCCAATTCATAGCTATGTTACCAACCCTCTTCACAATGTGATAAGGACCGATGTAGTGGGGTCTAAGCTTCCCTTTCTTTCCAAATCTCATCATTACCCTACATGGGTAAAACTTTCAAGTATACCTATTCATGCACTTCGATATCCAAATCTCTTCACCTGGCATCAGTGTAGGATTTCTGGCGACTTTGAGCAGTTCCCAACCTCTCTTGGATGATCTTCACCTTTTCCATGGCTTGGTGAACTAAGTCTGGCCCAATCAACTTAGTTTTACCAACCAATTGGTGATCTACATCTTCTCCATAAAGAACTTCATAGAGAGCAATCTAAATGCTTGAATGGAAGCTATTATTGTATGCAAACTCGATAAAAGGTAAATGATCATCCCAATTACCTTTGAAGTTGATGACACAGGCTCTTAATATATCCTTCAAGGTTTGATTCATATGTTCTTCCTGGCCATTTGTCTGTGGATGAAAAACAGTACTAAGGTTCACTCTTGAACCCAAACCTTTCTGGAATGACTTCCAAAATTGAGCGGTGATTGAACTCCCCTATCTGAAATAATAGACAAAGGAACTCCATGCAGTCTAGCAATCTCTCGAAGATACAGTCTGGCATAATCCTTTGAAGTGTTCATAGTCTTAACTGGAGAGAAATAGACTAATTTGGTCATTCTGTCCATAATCATCCAAATAGAGTCATGGTGTTTGTGAGACTGTGATAGACTTATAATAAAGTCCATATTTATCATCTCCCACTTCTATTATGGAATCTGAATATTCTGAGCTACTCCACAAGACCTCTAGTGCTCAACTTTAACTTATTGGCAGTTCGGGCACTTAGACACAAACTCTGCTATATTCCTCTTCATTCCACTCCACCAATATACCTCTCTTAAGTCATGGTACATCTTTGTAGCAACTGGATGGATATAGTACCTGAAATTATAGGCTTCTGCCATGATTCTCTCTTGAATGCCATCCACACTTGGAACACACTATCTCCCTTAATACCTCAACACTCTATCTCCCCCTTTGGAAAAAGTCATTACCTTCTGCTTGTGAACCTCATCTTTCAGTTGAAGAAGAATGGGGTCCTGATCTTGCTTATCTTTCACCTCTGAAACTAGGGAGGATTCAGCCCTATTCCAAACAATTTTACCACCATCACTTGAGTCAATAAGTTGAACTCCCAAACGTGCGAGCTATGTAACTCTTTAGCCAACTCTTTCTTTCCCTCTTCTACATGGGCAGTGCTCTCCATAGATAACATGCTAAAAGTATCAGCAATAATGTTAGCTTTACCTGGGTGATAGAGAATACTCATATCATAATCCTTGAGCAACCCAAGCCATCTATTTTGCCTCAAGTTTAGCTCTTTCTGTTTAAATACATATTATAGGCACATATGATCTGTGAACACATCGACATGCATGCCATAAAGATAGTGACACCAAATCTTGAGAGCGAACACCATGACTGCCAACTCAAGGTCATGAGTCTAGTAGTTCCTCTCATGAATCTTGATCTATCTGGAAGCATAAGCTATCACTTTCCCCTTCTGCATAAACACATAACTTAATACCACTCTAGATGCATCATAATAAATAAGAAAACCATCTTTTCCCTCGGATAGGGATAGCACTAGAGAAGTAGTTAATATTGTTTTCAACTCTTGAAAACTATTCTCACAAGCATCTGACCATTAAAACTTAGCCTTCTTTTGATTCAACTTAGTCTATGGTGAAGATATGGAAGAGAATCCTTTAACAAATCTACGGTAGTAGCCATCCAAATCCAAGAAACTCCTTATGTCAGTCGGGGATATGGGCCTTAGCCAGTTCTTAACTGCTTCAATATTTTGTGAATCAACTCATACACTGTCTCCAAAAATGATATGGCCTAAGAATGCCATAGACGTAAGCCAAAACTCATATTTGAAAATTTTAGCATATAGTTCCTTCTCCTTAAGAGTTTAAAGGACAATTTTGAGATGATTAGCATTCTCATCCTTACTCTTCGAGTAGATCAGTATATCATCTATAAATACAATCAAAAATATGTCTAAATACTATTTGAAAACTTTATTCATCAAGTCCATAAATATTGCAGGAGCGTTGGTCAAATCAAAGAACATAACCAGAAACTCAAAGCGACCATACCTAGTTTGGAAAGCCATCTTTGGTACGTCACATTCTCTCACTTTCAACTGGTGGTAGCCTGATCTGATGCTATCCTAGGAAGGGGATACTTATTCTTTATGGTGACCTTGTTCAATTGACGATAGTCAATACACATTCTCAAAGACCCATCTTTCTTTCGCAAGAATAGGACAGAAGTGCCCCAAGGTGAGATACTCGGCCTAATAAATTTCTTATCTAGGAGATCTTTTAGTTGTTTTTTCAATACTTTGAACTCAGCAAGAGCTATTCTACGTGGCAGAATAGAGATAGGGTGTATATCGGGAAGAACATCAATCCCAAAGTCAATCTTTTTATCAGGAAGGACTCCGAGTAGATCCTCAAAAAACACTTTAGAAAACTCATTTACAATCGGGACACACTCAAGAGTAGGAGATTCAACACTATCATCCTTAACTCTAATGATGTGATAAATAAATCCTTTAGAGATCAACTTTCTGGCTCTAAGGTAGGAGTTAAACTTACCATTATGCACAACAAGACTACCTTTCCACTCTAAGATAGGCCCATTTGGGAAACTGAACTTAAAAATTTGAGTTCTACAATCAACAAAGGCATAACAATCATATATCCAGTCCATGCTAAGAATCACATCAAAATCAACCACGTCCAACTCAACTAAGTCAATCATGGTATCTTTGTGATAGATAGACACCTCAAAATATCTATAGACCCTCTCAGCTAAGAGAGACTCATCAATAAGAGTAGATACACTGAAAGGCTCAAGAAGACACTTAGGAATTTTATCAAATCTACTAGCCACATAAGGAGAAACAAAGGTAAGGTGGCACCCAAATCCATCAAAACATAACAATCAAGAGTAAAGACTTGAATCATACTTGTCACAACATCTGGGGAGTTCTCCTGATTTTGGTGACTACCCACGGCATATAGACGGTTTGTACCTCCGCCCATACCTGAAATAGTACCCCTCTGATTACCTCTAGCTGGGGGTGTTGTTGAAGAAAACTAGGATTTGTTGCTTTATGTTGGACACTCCCTCTAAAAATATCCCACTTAGCCATATTTATAACAACCATTCTTTCCCTCTCTTCACTCTCCCAAGTGGAGCTTATCGCACTTGCCATAAGGTGGTTTTCCCTTCGAACCTTGAGTCACACTGGCCTGAGATTGAGAACCCCGGGCTCTAGAATTCTGGTGACTCGGTCCCTATTGATCATACCTGTTATACTGTGTAGGTGTACTTGCTACTGAGGGTGCATAGTTGGAATTCCTCCTCTGAAAGAAGGACTTATTGCCCTTACTCTACCTTTGCTCATTCTCATGCCCGGCCGATTTTGATTTAATGATCAAGTGATCTTCCTTATCTTTTCTCTTATCATCCTCTACATGTTGAGCATACACCATTAATCTAGAAATATTTATGTCAGAAATCAATAATGATGCTTTGTACTCCTTCTTCACATGTCTTCCCAATTCGGACACAAACTTCCTTATTTTAGACTATATATTTGGGACCATCTCCGGAGCATATCTAGACAGTTGAATGAATTTCAGACTATACTCCTTCACTGTTAGACCCTCTTTTTTCAAATTCACGAACTCTTCCACTTTCGCCTCTCTCAATTCTCTGGGAAAGAAGTGATTAAGAAAAGCTTCCTCGAACTCATCCCAAATAGCAGGCTCAGCATCCTTACCTCAACTCCCTCCCACTAGTCGTACCAGACATTAGGAACATTTTTGCGTTGATAGGAAACCAACTCAACTCTCTCAATTCTAAGGGTCCTTCTCAACCTTAGAACCCATAAATATTGGTGGGTTCATCCTCAAGAAGTCCTGGATTCTCACTAAGGCTGACTGTTCTTGATAACTAGAGCTAGAAGCCGATGAACTTTGGCAACCCCTCTGGCCATCTATCAGTTAGGTAAGCATAGTGATGGCACCTATGAACTCAGCTTTTAATGTAGGAGTTGGATTAGTGGTAGGCTATTGCGGTGCCTCAATAGTCTTTATAGGTCAGCCTCTAGTTCTCACTTCAGATGGTGGAGGCTTCTCAGATTATAGAACCTCAGTATTAGTGGTATTTCTCTAAATAGCGGTGCATTTTGAAGGCATTATCTGCAAGCACAGAATGCACGAATTAGGAAGGAGCTTTTAGAGTTAAACTCTTTAGCACGAACTCAGATATGAAAGAAGTGAAATAATTCCTAATGTCCTATAGCCTCCTGATTATAAATGTATTACACAACACACCCATAAGCAAGACTCTACTAGAAATGGCTTCATAGACTCTCTAGGACTCTTGAACTCTATGCTTTGATACCAAGTTTGTCATACCCCGAGAGGGTACCCTAGACGTGACCAATACTCGAAGACCATTGCTTGTCCTCAAGTGAACCACTTAGCCCAATCACATTTTTATTCAATCACATTCTATCAACAGAAGACTCAATTCATTAGGAATACTACTCATAAATAAGGCGAAAGGCCAACAAGTCTTTCTAATCAATCAAATCAATAGGATTAGTATGAATGAAACTAGACAATAACAAAACCAATTGACAATATCAATAATCTAGTCTATGAAGTCTCTATCAACTGTCTAAATGGTGCCAATGACAAGTTTATGGCTATCTCAAATCAAATTGAAAAAAATCTAACTCAAAAGCTAGAAAGATAAATATGGAATCCTCCAGAAGTAGGGAGGACTCACAAAGTAGCTGAATATGAATACATCCTCAATAATGTACCTCTTGATGATCCCAGTACTTGTATTTGCATCATGAAATGATGCAGGCCCAAATGGATGTCAGTACATAAAATATACGAGTATGTAATATAGTATAATGAAACATACATCAAGGTAGACTCAAATAGTTCAGAGATGACAAATTAGGAAGGTGAACAACTCAATCAAGATGTCCTAAGTTTAAACAAGAATAAGATTTAGACAAAGACCAATCACGTAAAATACAATCCAATTCATTCAAATCCAATCAGAGTACTATTAAGACCTATATGGGAGTTTCTCTTATCCGACAACCATCACTTATGAGCCAGTGATAGTACAACAAGCTGAGGTTGTTGCCACATCTGTTCAATAACTTTCCAGGGTAAGAACGAATCAATCAATCATGGATCTAAAACCAATCAATTCCTATTATGTCAGGACAATAATTTAGGAAACATCTTCCTTAATGGTTCAATCATCCCCTATATTTGGTGACGTAATTATTGGGTTCGAGTTATTACTTACTCTTACCCAATTCAGTGCTTGATACTTCTCCCAAGACTCAAAGCTCATAAGAAAATCAATCTAAATCAAATCAAATCAATAAGTCTCTTTTGGACTCCTTTCAACTCATTCATTCTATCAAATCAATCCTCTCAACCAATCAATTTCCCAATCATTTATTTAAGAGATGGGTTAGATAATTATTTACGATAATAATTAGCTGAGACCATTCACTTGGGTTCAATTATGAAAATATATAGAACTATCAAATCATCAACACTGTCATCATACTCACATCCTTATCACAATCATACATTCACAAGTTTAAGGCTCTAGACTCAATCTCTAGGTATATATAATTTAATTCAATCAACAAGCTATTAGGGTTTATGAAATAAATAGTTCAAATCATACTTTTAAGGAATTCATTTGTAGAAAAGCATGAACTTATTAATAATCATGAAAATGTGTAAATTTTAAAAAAGGAATTCTCAAGAACACATTAATGGAGATTCAATCTATTCATAATCAACCTATCACAATCATGGGCACATGGAGGAACAAAATCTATGTTTTAGTTTATCCTTATATACCTGGACTCGAAGAACAATTGAGAATTCAAAGACTTCGCTTGAAGAACTTGAACCCTAGCCTTTCTCTTATTCTCCAATCCTCGCCCTTAATTCGTCTAAGTGTTAATGAGAGGGTTATGCATTTAGGGTACTGATAAGAAGCTCAAAATAGCCTCAAAACATCAAGGTTTTAGTTCAGAAAAAATGGGAAAAGACATAAATACCCTTCATTAAAAATTAAAATTTGATGTCTACGAATCATTTCTACGACTCGTAGAAACTTCTACGGGTCATCATCTTTAATTATGGAATTGGGATGGAAAAGGTTAAGGGCCTATGACTCTAATTTACGAGTCATAAACTTCTTGATAAGTCATAAACACGACTCGTCCTACAGGTTTCTCAGAAGTCTGAAATAATGAGTCTCTAAAGTTTCTCTACAGGTTATTTTTACGACTTGTAGGAGCTTTGAAGACTCGTCATTTCAACTCGTAGGAGTGACTTCCCTTACTAAAATTTGACTAAGTATCAAAAGGGTTGTAGGAGTCATTTCTACGACTTGTAAACCTTTCTACAATTCGTCTTGTCGAATCGTACCTAAAGTACTGAGGCTAATGTTTCTCAAAAGTCAAGCATCAACTTTACAACTCATTTCTATGAGTCGTCAATATCCTTATGAGTCGTAAGGTCAAATTCTATGGAGGATTCTCCAATTCCAAAGTTTCACTAAGTGTTGATAGGATTTACGAGTTGTAAGAACAACTCGTAGAACCCTCTACAATTTGTAGAGGACACTTGTAGTTCTCAAGGTCAGTTATTTTCCTCAATCTTTCTCATCTTCATCGAGCCTAGTTTAGGTTAGGATAACACAGGGTTTTACAAAAGCTCTTTTTTCATAGAGTTTTTAAGGCTTGATTCGAGGTAGGTGATGGTTTGTGTATTTTCAAATTGTGTGTGTATGCATGTCTACTGTTTTGTAGTATTACTTGTGCAATGCATGTGGAGAAAACTAAAAAGGTTAATGTGAAATGACACTATGTTGATAATCTCATACAATGAACCAGTTTATTTACTTGTGGCTTCACGTGTATTATTCATTGTGATTGCGCATGTTGTTTGTGATTGATGGTTGGTTCAGGTACCACACCTGGTATGATTCATAAATAGTTGGCTTGGATATTGCACTAGTACACTAACAGTTTGTGTGTGGGTTCCATGAGAGGATCATGTATGTGCTTTGTATGATCATGTGGGACATGTTTCATTCAATTATTGTCCATGATATTGTGGTTGAAATTTGATTTATGTTGTAACTGTAATATGTATATATTAATGCATTGGTATGTTTTACTATGTTGTGGTTGCTTGTTTACATTCATACTTTGTTGTCTTTGATTGTTTTAAATTGTTCGATTTCATATTCGCATGTATTAGTTTCTAAAGTTGGTATTGATGGTTGAGTTTTAGTTAGAAGTTGGTTCTCCAATCGGAGGGTTAGTGTAGGTGCCACTTATGACGGATCAGAATCGTGACAGGTATAGATAGTAATGGAGAGAGAAGAAAAAAAGTTAGGAAGAGAGATCAAATTTATCGCTGAGCTATGCAAAAAGTTATTATTTATCCTTTATTTAAAAATAAATAAGTTATAATTGCAGAACATATAGTATCATTGAGTGTTAAAGCTTTCGTAATTTGAAAATAAGGACAAATTTAGGTCATTTAAGGAACACTAAGGTCACATTTGATTTCAACTATGAATATAGGACAAATCTCTTTTATTTTGCATAGTGCAAGAATAAATTTGACATTTTGCCCAAATATAAAGAAAAAGCTACACAAAATAGACTAATTGTGAAATTATTTTACTCATATTGGACTCAATCCAAACTATTTATCCTTAATAGACTTATGGCCCAAATTATTTACCATCTTACCCCACTTTCTCTTTTTTAATTTTTGCGCATGACGTAATGCTAACGTCAACATCATTGCTCGTCTTTGATACTATCAAAATATATTATACTCTGATGGTATTAAGCAATTTCACTATATATATATATATATAGTTATCTTTAGGACAGCAACGATGCCCGAAGAATGGAGGTCGAGCGTAATAATCCCTCTAGACAAAAACAAGAGAGATATCCAGAGTTGCAACAACTATAGGGGTATCAAGCTTCTAAGCCATACTATGAAAGTGTGGGAAAGAGTGGTGGAGATGAGGGTTAGGAGAGGCGTGTCTATTTCAGAGAACCAGTTTGGATTTATGCCGGGACACTTAACTACTGAAGCTATCCATCTTATGAGGAGACTGGTAGAGTAGTATAGGGAGAGAAAGAGAGACTTGCATATGGTATTCATTGATCTAGAAAAGGCTTATGATAAAGTTCCACGAGGAATACTATGGAGATGTTTGGAGGCTAAAGGTGTACCGGCGGCGTACATTAGAGTGATCAAGGATATGTATGAGGGCGCCAAAACCAGGGTAAGGACAGTAGGAGGAGACTCAGAGCACTTCCCAATTGTGATGGGGTTACATCATGGATCAGCCCTTAGTCCGTTTATATTTGCCTTGGTGATGGATGTATTGACGCGACAAATTCAAGGTGAGGTGCCATGGTGTATGCTTTTTGCGGACGATATAGTCCTGATCGATGAGACCCATAGCGGAGTTAACGCTAAGCTGGAGGATTGGAGACACACCCTGGAGTCTAAAGGGTTTAAGCTGAGTAGGACCAAGACAGAGTACTTAGAGTGCAAGTTCAGTGAGACACCCCATGAGGTTGGCGCGGAAGTTATGCTTGGTGACCAGGTCATCTAAAAGAAAGGTAGTTTCAAGTACCTGGGGTCTATCATGAAAGGCAGCGGGGAGATTGACGATGATGTCACACATCGTATTGGGGCAGGGTGGATAAAATGGAGGCTCGCTTCCGGGGTGCTCTGTGACAAGAAGGTGCCACCACAACTTAAGGGCAAGTTCTACAAAGTGGTTGTTAGACCAGCTATGTTATATGGGGCGGAGTGTTGGCTAATTAAGGTCTCTCACGTCCAAAAGATGAAAGTAGCCGAGATGAGAATGTTGAGATGGATGTGTGGGCATACCAGGAACGACAGGATTAGAAATGAGGCTATTCGAGATAAGGTAGGAGTGGCCTCAGTGGAAGACAAGATGCGGGAAATGCGACTTAGGTGGTTTGGGCATGTGAAGAGGAGAGACACAGATGCCCCAGTGAGGAGGTGTGAGAGGTTGGCCATGGATGGCTTCAGAAGAGGTAGGGGTAGGCCGAAGAAATATTGGGGAGAGGTGATTAGACAAGACATGGCGCAGTTACAGCTTACCGAGGACATGACCTTAGATAGGAGTGTGTGGAGGACCCGCATTCGGATAAAAGGCTAGTACATAGTCGCGTTATCCTACCCTATTAGTAGGCGCATTAGCGCACTATAATTTCCTTTGCGGGGGACTCAAATTAGGATTAAAGGCTAAGTGATTCATCTTTTGCACCATAGTAGTTGTAGTTCTGCTCATTGTTTATTGCCTTTTGATTTCTGCATTGTATTGCTGTTTATAGTTGTGGCGCCGTTGTACTTTGACTGTCTTATCTATCTTATCTTATCTTATTTATTTATTTATTTATTGTAGTTATGCCTCTTTCTTCCCGTACCACTCTACCACGACTTTCCCTTGTGTTATTCCTGTTTTCATCTTGTTTTCTATATGTTTGCCCCTATCTGACCTTTTATCTTGTCCTCTCTTAAAGCCGAGGGTCTTTTGAAAACAGCCGCCCTACCTTTCAAGGTGGGGGTTAGGTCTACGTACACTCTACCCTCTCCAGACCCCACATTATGGGATTATACTGGGTTTGTTGTTGTTGTTGTATATATATATCCTGATGGTATCAAACATGTATTTACGCCAGTGCCCCTTCCCTTGTTCTCCTTTGATACTATCAGAGTATCAAACAGTTTCTTCTTAATATCATCAGAGTATAATATACTTTAATGTTATTAAGAAGGAAGAGATCAAATGGTATCAAATGCGTGAGATAGTTAAAAAAAAAGGGTATAAAAATAATGAATTATCCAATGATAAATAATTTTTTTTTTGGGAATATAACAATAATTATCTCAAATATAAATAATGAGTAGAATTAATTGATTTATATGTACTTATCATACGAAAAGCAATGTTGCTTATCACTTATTCCCTAATCTCGCGGACCCGAATCACATTTAAACTTTGCTTATCAGGCGTTACTTCTCCCATTAACGTCGTCAACGTTAACGGTATCTGTCAACGTTTATTCCCCTCAATCTCTGAAGGGTCTTTCTTCCCTTCCCCTTCTCTCCTCTTCTCTCTGTAGACATGGAGTGCTGCTGAAGATTCTTTGTGAATATTTCTATTGGATTCAAAATTAAAATATTTCTAAAAAGGTAATCTTGATACCCATCTATTCCTTTTGATTCACATCCATTTATAGGTTGTTTTTTTCAATTTTATAGTGGTTTTCTTGAATTCAAGAATCCCTTGTTTTGCTTGTAAAAATCTTATCTTTATATCATAGAACAACCTTTTCTACTGATATTTGATAAAATATTAAATACCCATGTTTGTTTTATTGTTTATGTAGTAAAATCTTGAACTTCTTGCAATTTTGAAGGGAGTGTGTTTATAGAGGCTTTTTGTATATTTGGGGTTTTGTTGTGAGGAATTAAATAGTGGTAAACAGATGGGGGAAGATTTGATGACAAGTCTGTCAATAGATAATTATCAATTATCTACATTCTTGTCTATGGACTCAATTGCTGTTACTTCCCATGAGGAATCAGACAGAGACATGAATAGGGAGATTGTGATTTCGAGGCCACCGGATATTAATCTCCCGTTATATGTGGAACGTAGCCCTCCTCCTCCACCTCAATCGTGGAACCATGACGTTTTTGATATGATGGAGGTTGGACTTGGACACCAGATTAATGAATGTTATGAGCTTCTTGATTTGTCTGCAGTTGGAAGGAAATGTGATAAGATATTAGATAGTGTTTGGGGTGCTTGGTTTTTCTTTACTTTCTACTTTAAGCCTGTTTTGAAGGAGAAATCTAAGTGCAAAGTTGTTCAAGATAGTAATAGGGTGTCTGGATTTGATAAGTCTGATCTCCAGCTTGATGTGTTCTTGGTTCAGCATGACATGGAGAATATGTACATGTGGGTTTTCAAGGAGAGGCCTGAAAACGCGCTGGGGGAGATGCAGTTGAGGAGTTATATGAATGGACATTCTAAGCAGGGCGAGCGTTCATTTCCATTTAGCGTTGACAAGGGTTTCATGTGTTCACATAAAATGCAGCATAAACATCATAGAGGCCTCTCCAATCTGGTGTGTTTGCATGGAATTGAGCTTGTTCCATCACCCAATTTATCATGTATTAATGAGGAAGAGCAGAAGAAGTGGATGGAACTTACTGGTAGGGATCTCAATTTTTCAATCCCACACGAAGCTAGAGACTTCAGTTCATGGCGGAACCTTTGCAACACAGATTTTGAGCTTCAAAGATCGATCCCTTTACCGAAGAGTAATTCTCATCTTCCTTCAAAAAAATTACTTAATGGTACTAGTCTTCACTTGTCAACTCCAGCATCAAACCATGTGAATAGCAGTGGTTTAGAGCTCTCATCTGATTGTGGTAAGAAAAGAAAAGACTTCTTTTCTCATGGAAGTGATGAAGATTGTTCCTTGTCGACTAATCCCAGTTTAAACAGACATCAAGATGGAGAACCACACACTATTGCACCATCTTGGATGAATGAGTTTTCGGGTGTAATGAAGAACGTGTATGGGCCAGCCGCTGCTGCAAAAGTTATATACGAGGACTCAGAAGGATACGTGATTATGATAACCCTACCTATTGTTGATCGTGAAAAGGTGAAAGTTCATTGGTGGAACAATATTGATCATGCCATTATAAAAATAACATTTGTGAGCACAGCTTGCCCCCCATTTGTGCTGAGGAATGGTAGAACATTCAAGCTAACTGATCCATCTCCAGAGCACTGTCCTTGCGGTGAATTCACAAGGGAAATTTCACTTCCAACTCGAATACCTGATGATGCGAAGCTAGAAGCCTATTTTGACAAGAGTGGGTCTGTACTTGAATTGAAAGTTCCCAAATATGGCACAACTCCAGAAGTGCATGAAGTTCCTGTTTGTCTTCGACCTCCAAATGAGTTTAAGTTGTCGTGAGCTAGGTATTGATTGCAGAAAGTGTAAGGTAGACCAGATAGAAAATTTCCATTCTTTCTTTAAGTTTTGTTTTTAGGGGGAAATTCAATCATTGTTGAATTGCTACACAGTCAAAGGCCTCATATCTGATGATACCACCTTACTTAGATCCTTTGCTGCTGCTCTTTTTGAGGCTGTTCTGGAGCACTGCTGATTTGCCTACAATGTGATGCAGAGCAAAGCATGTTATTAATGTAAGTGGACATATATGTAGCTATTTTTAATGAATCAAATCTATAGGAAAAAGAAATGCGTTTAGTAGTCTGAATTACAATGAGCCATTCTGTTACTCTAGGAATATGAACACACTGATTCCGACCTAGTGTTTTCAGACAATAAGATCTACTGTTTTTCTTCTTTTGGTGTTTCTGACGTTACATAATGCAATAGAGCTCTGCATAGTCTTAGTATCTGTGTTCCTCTCCTATGGTACCCTCTGAGTTACATATCATGTGATGCACAGCTGAACATATTGTAAGTGCAAGTGGAGACAAATGTAAAATGAATCAGATATTGAATACCAGCTTATAATTTTCAGAAGTGCAAAATGATCCATTGCTATTTTGAGCTGGATTGTTTTATCTACAGTATATGTCCTTTTTGCTTTGGTTGAGAGTTGATAT
Organism: Solanum dulcamara; assembly: GCF_947179165.1. Classification (NCBI taxonomy): domain Eukaryota; kingdom Viridiplantae; phylum Streptophyta; class Magnoliopsida; order Solanales; family Solanaceae; genus Solanum; species Solanum dulcamara. The sequence continues at coordinate 68,632,324 of NC_077245.1, forward strand.
ATGTATTCCCAACCAAGTTCCATTTTTTCCTCCTCTTGTTGCTTTTGAATTGTGATCAATGCAACTATGTATCATCTGGTTATCTGCACATTTACCTGTTCTTTTAGGATAGGAGACTCTTCTGTTAAATACTCTCTCCATCCCAATTATGTAATGTTGTCTGACTTATGAAGAAGTTTAAGAAAAGAAAAGACTTTGTAAAAACTTGTGATCTAAAATAAGTATGTATGTGTGGCTATAAATCATCTCATTAAGGGTTGAGATGGATATTTTAAAATTAAATTGTTTATAAATATAGAAATTTGTCACTCTTTTTTAACTTACTAAAAAAGAAAATATCTCATATAAATTACAAATAAATTGGAACAAAGGGATTAGCTCCCATGTTAAGATGCTTCATCCATTTATTTATACCACATTCCGAAATAACAATCCTAAGACAACTAAATTCTTCTCCCGGATATCCAAATTTATATGTAATGTACAATAACTAAACATATTTTTGTACATACTGTATCCCCCATTTATTTACTTTTAATCCAATGAACTAAACATTATAGTTTTGAAATAACTTGTTCACAACCAGAAGATGATTTTTGTCAGCAAAAAGGCTATATTAAGTCACTGAATCACAATTTTAGAATAAGAACAGTAGAAGTTTTCTTCAATTCTTTCTTGAAAAAGCACATATTAACAACAAAAGGGTGAACAAACTTTCATTTCAAAAGGCTAATTGAAAGCACATTTAATAACAAACAGGTAAACAATTCCCTCAAAAACTCTTAATCCACTTCCTCAATCTTTGGTCCAGCACCACCACCAACAGAAGGACCATCATCTTCATCCATAGTAGCTCCACCAGCACCACCTTGATACATCTTCGCAATAATCGGATTGCAAACGCTTTCCAGTTCCTTCATCTTGTCTTCGAATTCATCAGCCTCTGCAAGTTGGTTGCTGTCTAGCCACTTGATAGCTTCATCTATCGCATCCTCAATTTTCTTCTTCTCAGCAGCCGGAAGTTGGGAACTAATCTTGTCATCTTTTATAGTGTTCCTCATGTTGTAAGCATAATTCTCCAATCCATTCTTAGCTTCCACCTTTTTCTTGAGCTCTTCATCTTCAGACTTGTACTTCTCAGCTTCTTGCACCATTCTCTCAATCTCTTCCTTGGAGAGTCGACCCTTGTCGTTGGTGATAGTTATCTTGTTCTTCTGTCCAGTAGTTTTGTCCTCGGCAGAGACATTCAGGATGCCATTGGCATCAATGTCGAAGCAGACATTGATTTGAGGAACACCCCTTGGTGCAGGTGGGATGCCAGAGAGTTCAAACTTGCCCAACAGGTTGTTGTCCTTGGTCCTCGCTCTTTCTCCCTCGTACACCTGGATCAAGACACCGGGTTGGTTGTCCGAGTATGTGGAGAACACTTGCTCTTTCTTGGTTGGAATGGTTGTATTTCTTGGAATCAGCACAGTCATTACACCTCCAGCAGTTTCTAAACCAAGAGAAAGAGGAGTGACATCCAACAGCAACAAATCTTGAACCTTCTCGTTGCCTTCACCGCTCAAAATTGCAGCTTGCACAGCTGCACCATAAGCAACTGCTTCATCAGGGTTGATACTCTTGCAAAGTTCCTTTCCATTGAAAAAGTCCTGAAGTAATTGTTGGACTTTCGGTATCCTAGTTGATCCACCAACAAGAACCACATCATGAATGCCGCTTTTATCCATCTTGGCATCTCTCAAACACTTCTCCACTGGCTCCATACACTTCCTGAACAAATCCATGTTCATCTCTTCAAATCTTGCCCTAGTGATAGTCGTGTAAAAGTCAATTCCTTCATACAAGGAATCAATTTCGATTGTAGTTTGAGCAGTTGACGATAAAGTCCTCTTTGCCCTCTCACAAGCAGTCCTTAACCTCCTCAAGGCTCTTGGATTTCCACTAATATCCTTCTTATGCTTCCTCTTGAACTCTTGAACAAAATGATTCACCATTCTATTATCAAAATCCTCACCTCCCAAGTGAGTATCACCAGCAGTAGCTTTAACCTCAAAGATACCCTCTTCAATAGAGAGAAGAGACACATCGAAAGTACCACCACCCAAATCGAAAATCAACACATTCTTCTCACCAGAACTGGTAGACTTCTTGTCAAGTCCATAGGCAATTGCAGCTGCTGTTGGTTCGTTGATTATACGCATCACATTAAGACCAGATATGACACCAGCATCCTTAGTTGCCTGACGCTGCGAATCATTGAAGTAAGCAGGGACAGTGACAACCGCATTCTTGATTGTCGTCCCAAGGTAAGCCTCAGCAATCTCCTTCATCTTGGTTAAGACCATGGATGAGATTTCCTCAGCAGAAAATTGCTTTTCCTCACCTTTGTAAGTGACAACAATCATTGGCTTGTCGCCAGGCCCAGGTATAACCTTAAAAGGCCATAATTTCATATCGCTCTGCACCGTAGGATCGGTAAATCTCCTTCCAATTAAACGCTTAGCATCTGAAACCATCCAAAAACAAAAGGAATATCAGTATAAATCTCCTTCCAGTTATAATTCAATCTTAGATTATTAAGATTATATGATCCACTATAACATTCCCACTTAATTTTATGATTATTTTACTTCAATTACTGAACAACTGATCTTTTAAAGACAAATTGGGAAGTCCTTCCAGTTTTCAGTAACTTCAAATCAAAAACTAGTAGGGATGGAGGACTGTAAAACTTCATTTGAGTCATTCCACTTTATTCAAATTAGGTGTTCTCTAATACTCAATAATTCATCCTGTAGACAACTTAGGAGTTCATTAATTAATGGGATGGTCTCCGTACATTTCAATTTTGTATATCTTACTTTCTTTTTTAAGTCTTTTTTAGTCTGTTTGATTATTATTATTTTTACAATTTCCGATTAAAGCAAATCAGACAATCATAGGTTTCTAGGAATAATTAACGGCTTTGATGCTTGAGTGACATTAAGTATAAAACCAATGATCTTGCAAGACGTTTAATAATCACAATTAAGGCAGTGTAATGTGGTCAACTATAAAAAAAAATTACTAACTACTGATTTATTTTATTCAGAATAAAGAAAAAAAATCCAACTTTTTGCAGACGTACTATTAATCTCTTTCTACTACCAAAAAATATAATAAAACAGAGCAGAAAAAGCATGCAAAAGGTTTGAAAATTTTCAGAATATTTCAATGTTAATTTTACCTTAAACTCAATGTTATCCCCATTTATACCTCACTTTCGAATTTCAAGAGTAAAATTCTCTATTTTGATATGTAATCTTTAAATATTGAATCCTTCACAAGTGCACTACGGTTACGCACCCATTTACATTTTGTATGAGGTCGCACAACATAATGTATAAGTTGACAATAATTAATAATTTTAACTATTTGAAAGCGCATCTGAAAAAATTATCATAAAAAAGACTTTTTTTACTCTCAAAATTCAAAACATACCCCCATAAATTGAAGTGAAGAGAGAGTAAATATAGGATAGAACAAGTAAAAAGAGAAAGAAATTGATACATACCAAAGACAGTGTTGATGGGGTTCATAGCAACTTGATTCTTTGCAGCATCACCAATCAAACGTTCCGTATCAGTAAAAGCAACATAAGAGGGCGTGGTTCTGTTCCCTTGATCATTAGCTATAATTTCAACACGATCATGTTGCCATACTCCTACACAAGAATATGTAGTACCTAAATCAATTCCAATGGCTGGTCCTTCACCTTTTCCTGCCATTCTTAATTTCCGACCAATTAATTAACAGAAACAGAGAAGAAGAAGAAGAGAATGTGATGTTTTGTTTAAAAGAAGCAAATTTCTGTGATTGGAGAAGATAGTTTGTGAAGTTTATAAAGGAAAAAAAGTTTGATTTCCAGAACGTTCTGATACTGAGATTTAGTACAACTGTTGGATCATCAACTTTTCTGTTCTATTGCCTTCGCGCTCGTTCCAGAATATTCTACTTTTTAATTTAGACTTTCCTGTTATAGATTTTATTCATTCTCACTGACGTGGCCGGCCCACCATGAATCCAATTATATTTTATAGATTCTTCATTCCCAATCTAAATAATAGGAGGCACACCAATAATATATTGGGCTTGTTTTAAATATTGAAAAAATTATCAAATTACACCCCTTATATTTATATATTTTTAATTATTCCCTTTTATTTGTAATAATTTCAAAAATTCTCCTTTCTGATACGAAGGAATGATGCTGATACATCGCAATTTGATACATAAGTCATTTTCATGATATATCACTAGTTGATACAAACCAAACACAAAATGTATCAGTAAAACATAAGTTTTACTACTATTTTTATTGTGTTCATGATATATTTATGTTTTACTTATATAAAAAAAAAAGGTAAAAATCATAGAAAATATACATCAACTTGTCATAAGTCATAAAAAATATACATTATCTATACAATATAACTTACATATACACATGAGTTATACACTGTCTATATATTATGATACAATTAAAAAGTTGAATACAGTTTATTATACATGAAGTATACACTGACTATACATAAAATATACAATGACGATTCAATCTCGATCAACTCAAAATCACCTCTAGACAGTCCCAAAATTTAAATATGAAATTTTCTCAATATTTCAAGTCTTTTAATATATTCGCTCGAAATGATTCACATTTTCGATACGTCAACTTTAGAAGTATGACGAAGCAAAAGTAGATAAAGAAGATGAATGACGAAGAAGAAGCACCAACACTAGCAGACATTAGTGGCGAAATTTAAAGATAAAAAGAAAAGGCCGGCATTAATAGCGAAATTAAAAGGAAGAACATATTCGGCCAATTTTTGATAATTTTAAAAATTGAACTAATTTTGAGATAAAGCAAACGTCCGAGTGACCACTTTGCATAATTTATCCTACTATATTCAATAAAATTTTATAAAGTAGATAAAATGTATGCACATTTTATTTTTATCTATTAAAAAAAAATCTTGGCTCAATTAAAGCAAATCAAAAATAAAAGTAAAAGATTGTATTAAATTTTAGATTTGATAGTTCCTCCTCTTTAAAACTTTATTGTAATTTTCCCTTTATATTAGAAGATGAAAGATCCGTTTCTGAGCTCAATATTACAATTTGTAATATATTTATAAGTATTTAATTAATTTTTCGAAAAGAAAAATTATCATCATTATTTTCAAATAAACACGATAGTAAATGATAAAAGAAATCACACTTTATAGTTAAAAATAAATAATCTTTGTATCAAACAATAATTTATGACTTCGTTAAGTTGTCTTAATTGACAATATAATATCATATGCTCCAAATAATTATATTAACATTATGGCAAATACATATATTTGAAGTAAAAATTAATTTAGTATTTTTTAAAAAAAATTATTTGAATATTATTCAAGGAAAGATAAAACACAACTTAGAGATGATGAGTTTGGCTAGGTTTTCGTGCTGATAACGTGTTATAAAGAAAGATAATATACTAAAATAAAAAAGAAAGATAAATATAAAAAATATCAAGTGTATTAATTTTCTTTTCACTTGTTCTTGCCTTCTCTCTTTGTTACAAGAAGAGAGATACAAATACATGTATGTAACTAGACACCAAGTATATTAAAGGTAATGGCGGAGTCAAATTTTTTTGTGAAGGGGGTTCAACATATAAAGAAGTAAGCCAAAAAATGGAGAATGAGTTGGGATATAAAAAATTAATTTTAACCCGCTAAATTTAACTTATCTTGTCATGTTGTTTTTAATGTTTCTTCTTACTTTTATTCTGCTCCATTGAGTCTTCTTAAAATATTTTGTGATTTTTTTTCTTTTATTTGGTAGTGTTCTACTTTATTTTGCATTTTTTAAAAGTTTTAAATTAGTATTCATTCAATCATATGTTACTTTGAAAATTATCAAAGATTCTTTAAAAATGTGTAGGGATTGAGTTATTCATGTTATAATGCATATTAAAAAGATAAATAAATGGTGTCACCGATGTTTAGTTCATTTATTCAATTTATAAGATTTGTCATTTGTAAAAAAAAAAGTGATGAATAAATCAAATAAGTTACGTTTACATCTCTTTAGAATAGAACTGGAAAAAAAATATCTTGAATATTTATGCCTTTTAATTCTTTGTTGAATAAATTTAATTTACCTTATCTTTAAAAAAAATCTATCTCAATTTCAAGTTTAAGAACAATTCACATTTTTTTAAAAAAAAATCTTTGAATTAGTATATAAAAAGATAGTTACGTAAAAATAAAATGAGCAATTTAGATAAGAAGAATATAATATAAAAATTAAAATAATGTTGTCTATGTTATGAAATAAACTAATTTAGCAAATTAAGGAGAAGAGAAAGTAAGAGAAAGAAGCATATGAGAAAGAGAGATCAGAATTCATATATATTTTTCAAAGTACGACATTTTATAGCCAAAAAAGAAGAGAAAGACTAGTGGGCAACTTGTCCACTTTGAGTGGGCCCCACATAAAAATGACATCTACTTATTATATTATATCATATCATAATACTCCCCCCTGGATGACCATATAAAAAAAATTCTAGTAAAAGAACAAATATATAGTTATTTTCAATATCCATAGATGTTGTGCCTCGTTAAAACCTTACTAGGAAAACTTAGTGGGAAACAACCTAGTGAAGGAAAAAGAGTGCACACATCTGGTAATACGCCTTAGGTGCTGTCTCATTAAAAACCTTGCCAGAAAAATCCAGTGGGACAAAATCTTGGTTAAGGAAAAAAGAGTACAACGCGTATTTTACTCCCCCTGATGAAAACTTCATTTCATATTTTGGAGACGACACATTTCTATCTTATATCTTAGCTTCTCAAAAGTTGATGTTGGTAATGTCTTTGTAATTAAATCTACAAGATTATCACTCGAACGAACTTGTTGTACATCAATATCACCATTCTTCTAGAGATCATGTGTGAAGAATAATTTTGGTGAAATATGTTTCGTTCTGTCACCTTTCATGAAACCACCTTTCAATTGAGTTATGCATGCGACATTGTCTTCGAATATAACTGTGGGTACTTTGACATAATTTTTCAGGCCACATCTTTCTTTGATGAACTGTATCATCGATCTCAACAGCGTACACTCTCTACTTTCTTCATGAATTGCTATTATTTTAGCATGATTTGAAGAAGTAGCAATAATAGACTGCTTCATAGATCGCCATGATATAACAGTTCCTCCATGTGTAAATAGATAGTCTGTTTGCGATCGAGCTTTATGTGGGTATGATAAATAACCTGCATCTGCATTACCAATAAGTTCTGCACAATCTTTGTTAGTATAAAACAAACTCATATCAATAGTACCTTTTAGGTATCACAAAATATGTTTGATACTGTTCCAATGTCTTCACGTTGGGGATGAAATATACTTTGCCAGAAAATTACAGAAAATGTTATATCAGGTCTGATTGCGTTAGCAAGATACATAAGTGCACTAATAACACTGAGATATGGTACTTCAGGACCAATAAGTTCTTCATTCTCTTCTGAAGGTCGAAATGGATCTTTATCCACTTCAAGTGATCAAACAACCATTAGAGTACTTAATGGATATGCTTTGTCCATGTAAAATTATTTTAATATTTTCTCAGTGTAGGTTGATTAGTGGACAAATACCCCATCTGCTAAATGTTTAATTTGCAGACCTGGACAAAGTTTTGTCTTTCCAAGGTCTTTTATCTCAAATTCTTTCTTTAGATATTCAATCGCCTTTTGAACCTCTTCAGGGGTTCCAATGAGATTTATGTCATCAACATAAATTACGAGTATAACAAACTCTGATTCTCTTTTTTTTAATAAAAACACATGGACAAATGACATCGTTTATATAACCTTCGTTTATCAAGTACTCACTAAGGCGATTATACCACATACGCCCTGATTGTTTCAGACCATATAATAATTTTTGCAATTTCATTAAGTACATCTCCTGAGATTTAGTAACATGCTTCAGGAAATCTTAATCCTTTTGGGATTTTCATATAAATTTCATTATCAAGTGAACCATAAAAATAAGTTGTAACCACATCCATTAGATGTATTTCAATTTTTTTATGTATAGCTAGATTGATGAGATATAGAAAAGTTATTTCATCCATAACAAGTGAATATATTTCTCCATACTTGACCCCGGGTGTTTGAGAGAATCTTTGTGCAACAAGGCGTGCCTTGTATCTTACAATTTCATTTCTCTCATTTCATTTTCGCACAAAAACCCATTTATAAACAACTGGTTTTACACCTTCAGGGGTTTGGACTACAGTTCCAAAAATCTCACATTTAGCAAGTAAGTTTAATTCTGATTGAATTGTCTTTTCCTATTTTGTCCAATCACATCTATGTCGACATTCTTCTACAGATTTAGGCTCAAGATTTTCACTATCTTGCATGAGGTTAAGTGCAACATTATATGCAAAAATATTAGCAATTGTGATTTTCGAATGATCTAAATTTATCTCATCGCCAGTAGAACTAATTGAAAGTTCTTCATTCACTTGAATCTCAGGTTTACTGATTTCTTCAGGAATATGAGGATTACTCAAATCTTGACCTTCTTCAGGAGGTTCTTTTGTAGTATCATTTTTGTTATTCCTCACGCTTTTCTTTCTAGGATTTTTATCCTTTGAACCCAATGGTTTACCACGCTTCAGGCGTGTTTGGGATTCAGAAGTTATGTGTAACACCCCCTAAAACGTTAGATGTGGTGTTTCAATTCTCGATGAAAATGATACTGCTTCTGTATTTTGGTCATAACTTTTCATAGATAGTCCAAATTAGGTGATTCAAATTTCTGAATAACCCAATGACATTACCTACAACGTTCATGAAGACCATATCTTAAGATTCGGAGGATACGTAGGTCAAATAAATTAATTTTTGTAAGACATGATGCTGTGATGAAATGAAGTATTTGTAGAAGAAAAATTATATCTCATGGTAGGATGCTCCAAATCGATTAATTCTTGAATAAAATGAAAGTATACTTCTAGATCTACAATTCATATGAGACACCAAATCCTAATTAGGAAGTTATCTTATTCAAACACAGCTTCGAAAAAAGGTATTATGTTAAAAAAAAGGTTCATCTCACCAACCATGGAAAGATTTAGATTCATTTAACATCACCAATGACATCAATAGTCCTCCATTTGACATCATCCATGAGATCACAATCCTCCATTGAATTTTTAAGATCATCCTTTATAATTATTTTTATTTATTGTTAGGTCCTTCCTCCACACCTATAAATACCAATCTTATTTTCTCATTTTATTCATCAAGCTTTCTCAAGCAACTCTTCTCTCTATACACTTCTTTACTCATTCTCAAATATAGTTTTAGTTTTTAGTAGTGTAGAAATACTATTCCAGTAATTCTTATACTCCGGATGGTACATAAAATGCTCTAACGAGGAGAAAAGGTTAATGATTCAAGAGTGGTCATTGAGTTCTTCAATTCAGAATAAAGCTTCGAATTTCAGGTATGTAAAGCTATTCATAGCATTGGATTGAGTTCGTCCATGAGCTCAATATTTAAATTCATCGTAATTGAGTTATAGTTGAGTTTTACCCAAATCTTGAATTCTAAATGAATTAATTCTTCTTCTATTGTGTTAGATATATTTATACATTGAGATTATTATTATTTTTATCTCTCATAGTATTGGAATTATTGTTCATGGCTACTTTCTCATTGTTATAACCCGTACTTTGCGCCTAAGGACATGTTAGGGATACTTGTAACAAGTCAAGGGTAAGACTATGCTTGATCTTGGTATATACAAGCTTCTTATGATCAAGTTGGGAGGTGAAATTATTAGAAAAGATTAGGGGTAAAATTGAAATTTTGAAGGTGAAAATATTAGAAAAGCTTAGGGGCAAAATTGGAATTTCACATGTGAAAATATTATAAAAGGTTGAGGACAAAATTGGAATTTCACATGTGGAAATACTATAAAAGGTTGAGGACAAAAATGAGAATTTCAACTTGGAAATATTAGGAAAGGTGAGGGGCAAAATAATAATTTTCACATGGGAGCCTTTAAATCATCTAACTCCTAGAGATTTCTAGACATTTTGAGAGAGTTGGAAGCAAGAAAACTAAGGCAAAAACATAGAGGGAGTTCGGCCAAGAGGAGAAAAAATTCTCCTTTAAATTTCATTCAAAAAAAATATATTTTCTCCTAGTATTCTTACTAATTCAAAGGTGCTCTATAACATGATGAAGTTGTTTTGGAAGTTTGGAGGTTTGTTTCATTGATTTGGAAGTGAAGAAGTAGAAGGAAAAGGCAAGAATTAATCTAATTTCATTATGTTATGAAGTTTGTTTATGTTGTAGTAAATAGAGATGTGTAGAATCCATAGAAATATGGAAGTTATATGGTTGAATTTTGACATATGAATAAGTTATGTGTATGTAAGATTGTTGGCAAGAAAACTTGAATTTTTGTGTAGTATTTTTATGTAGTATTTTTTGGGTAGTATTTGAGTAGTAGTTATGATAGTTATTTGATGTTGAAAATGGAAGTTGGATGAAATTTATTGAAGTTGGAAATATGAGTTAGGTGATATAATGGGGAAAAAATTAAGTTTGTATAATTTGTTAGTTGTGGTTATGGTTTTGGGGATATAAATAAAGTTTAAATGGTGTAAGTTGGTATTAAAATGGGTTGTAGGAATTATGTAATTTTAGTATGATATTATAAGAATATGGATGTAAATTATTAAAAGTATGGATTGTTGTTGTTGATTATGAAGTTGAAAGAAGAAAATGAATTGTAATATTTTTGTTGTATTTATGAAATTTTTGAGTGAAATATGGAATTGATGAAAATTGGATAGCTTACTTGAAATATTTTTCACCTATGTTGGAATGAGTTGAAATTAATTATGGACATGAAATATTCATATTTACTTAGAAATGCAAAGTTTGGTTGAAAGTTGTTGCACTAGTTGGAAAGAAACCAATTTATGTTATAGTGTGTTTAAATTGATTATTGATGGTATTGGTGTTGTTGTTGGCTTGGTTGTTGATATTGTGGCCGAGTTGTAATCTCGGAGTTGTCATATATATAGGGGAGATGCTGCCGAAATTTTTATAGATAAGTATTGGAAAAATTGAATTCTTAAAGTCTTATGAATAGTAATTGGTAAATGTGACCAATTGTAGATTTTGGTGGAAACGGGAATTGAAGTTGGACAACCGTAAAAAGCCAATAAGGTATGTAAAGCTTTACATTTTCTTCACTTAGCATGTTCTAGATGTAATAGGAGTGGATACGAGCTTCGGAAATAACTCTATTCATCGGAATCGACGCCCAAAATTTTCCCATTTCTATTCAGTAGAATTGAATTAGGCATTTATGAATATTTTTGGAAAAATTGTCTAAACTTCTAGATTTAGCATAAATGAATTCCGACTATCTTGAAACTCTTATAAAGGACGTTATGAAGTTTAACGCACATAATTTGTATACGCCACCTCATTTGACCGAGGTGGGCTCCACTATTCTGAATTTTTCTTTGTTATTCCGTTTGGCTTATGTTAGGTAGTATTTGAGAAAAATTCTTTGCTATTCTTCCAAATATTATATGGCTAATTATTCCGTTAAGTCTCATAATATATTTTGAAATATGGAGACGATTCCAGAAAACTATTTTGACATAGACTATCGTGAGGTTGGTAAGATTTGCGCTATTATTATTATTCAAGTTCTTTTTATATATGATTTGTTATCAAAACCATGCTATCGAGTCTGTATAAGTATTTTAAATTTTAAATTGCATTTAGTTTCTCACTACTCTACTCATGTATACTGTAACCACTCTTCCACTGAGCCTGGGCCAGGATATATTTTCGTGCGTATTTCTCTGCATTATTCGTCGTGTCCCGACGTGAGGGGGCATGTATGACATATACGTGGGGTGGTGTATGTTATGCCATGGAGTTATGCTGTGCCATGTACACCTATGTTTGGGATATGATATGATCCGATATGATATGATTTGATATGATTTGATATGATTTAATATGATTTGATATGGCCATCTGATATGATATGATTTATTACGGAGATATTTCCTACTCTGGTGTTATACTGTGCCGTGGCGCCGATGATGAGAGGGCGACCATATTTTGTTCATCGAGTTCCATAATGGGGCCGGATATGACATATGTTTTTGCATATATGATTTGAGATTATGATAAGCATATTGAAATATTGAACATTTATTTTGTATTCTATACATACTATTCAGATTATAATTTTATCTAGTACAGTTCATGCTTTACATATTCGGTATATTTTTCGTACTAACCTCCTTTCTTCGGGGGCTGCGTTACATGCCCGCAGGTACCGAAGTTTGATTTGCTGATCCACCTGTTTAGGATATTTGCGGCGTCGTTGACAGTGTTCCCTTGTTCGAAGCTTGTATTTTGGTACTAACTTTATCTTTGTATATTTAGATATGTTGGTCAGGGGTACGACGGGACCCTGTCCCGTCTTATGACTATGCTATCATCTGTAAAGGTCTGTAGACAGAGTTATGTTGTGGGTTTTGTATATATGGTTTGAGTTTTGTGTGTTTTATGACGGTCTATCGGCCCTCGTGCCTATATCTATTTTTGTGATCTATTTAGTGATCTTTCCTAATTACTACCTATGTTTTCTCGGCTAACATGCTAATTTGGGGTAGGGGTACGCTTGGGTGCTCAAATCGAGCACTGGTCACGGCCTACGGGGTTGGGTCGTGACACCATGAGCCCTAATTGATTTGATGTTCATAAATATTTTTACATGTATTTTCAGTAAAGATGTTGGCTTCTAATAATTATTGACAAAAAGAGTGATTTGAATTAATACCATATATGTATTTTATTGAGTTTTGAAAGAGCAAAAGAATTGAGTTTAAATGAATTTGAGTAAATGATGTTTTGAGCAAGATGTTTTGATGACATGTAAATAATGTTTTGAAGTGTAATGATAGATGAAGAGGTAATAAGATGAGTTTGATATTTTTCCAATAAGACTAGATGATGATGTTAATATGAGCACATATTTTGGGAGTAGTATTGAGCATCTAGTTGGGTAAGAATTTAATTGACTCAAATTCCAGAACTAAGTAGCCAGCGTAGGATGGAGGCTATACCTTTTAAGTCCCAAAAAGAGGACTTTGATGATTGAATCCAAAATGATGATATCATTTACCCTGACAAGATATTGGATGGATGTGGCAACGACATCGCTTCATTGTATCATCACTAGTTCATAAGTGATGGTTGTCGGTTAGAGAAACTCTCAACTGAGTAAGCATTGCTTAGTATTTATTTTTTAAAACTTGCATTTCATATTGATGTTGAGATGATGTTGAGTTCTGAGCCGAGTCTTTCTGAGAGGAGTTTCTTGATATCTGTCCTTAATTTTCTACTATTTTACATACTCGTACATTTTATGTACTGACGTCATTCGATATGTATCATTTTATGATGCAGATACAGGTGTTAGAGATCCTCAACAGGCGCATCATTGAAGATCATTACTTTCTAGCTATTTGGTGAGTCCTTGTTGTATTCGGAGGAACTCTTTATCCTTTTATTATTTTTGAATATTATGTTTATTTTGAGGTAGACGTGGACATGTCATTGGCACCATCTAATAGTGTTAGAGGCTTTATAGACAGAGTTTGATGATGTAATTGGAGTAGTTCTTCTTTGAAACTACTTCTTTTAAGGATTATTTTTTTCATTTGATGTTGATGATGGTGAGCCCACATAAGTATTCTTATTTTCACTTAAGTCTTCCGCTAATGAATGAATGAGTGATTAGACCAAGTGGTTCTCTCAGAGGCCAAAGATGGTTTCTGAGTACCGGTCACGCTCAGGGTACCCTCTCGGAGCGTGACACTATGATACTAGTAGATGGTCCTTTGGGGACATCAATCCGGACATGCACATTCACTATAAGGATATGTGACTTAGTTAGTTATTGCAAATCAGTAAATGCATCTGGCATTTGATTTGCTATTTTTTGTAAGTGGATAATTTTCTGGACCTCCTACTCACATGTGTGGGTACGTGGATCAAAATGAGATAGTGATGAAACTTTCCAAATAATTTCTCTTCTGAGTTCCTTTTTCTCTCCCCCTAATTGAGAAAAAGTTATTTCATCAAACCGACAATCTGCAAATCGAGCAGTAAATAAGTCCTGTCAATGGTTCAAGGTAGCGAATTATGGAGGGTGAGTCAAACCCAACATATATGCCCAACCTTCATTGAGGGCCCATCTTTGTATATTGTGGCGGTGCTACAGGCACGTATACCGCATAATCAAAATTTCGTAGATAGGCTATATTTGGCTCATGACCAAATATTAATTATGACGGAGAGTATTATTATAATGTGTCGGTCTGAGACGTACAAATGCTGCTGCATGTAAGATAGCATGACCCCAAACAGTAATCGATAATTTTATTTTCATTAGTAGGGGTCGTGCTACCAATTGTAGGTGTTTAATAAATGACTCTGCAGGGCTATTTTGAATATGAACATGAGCAACATAATGTTCATTTTTTGTCTCAATTGATAAGCAATAATCATCAAAAGCTTGGGATGTAAATTCTCCAACATTATCAAGGCGAATAGCCTTAATTGGATAATCTGGAAATTGCGCTTTTAATCTTATTATTTATGCTAACAAGTTCGCAAACATCATATTATGAGATGATAAGAGGCACACATAAGACCATCTAGATGATGCATCTATTAGGACCATAAAATATCTAAATAATTCACTAGGTGGTTGAATAGGTCCATGCATATGCTCTAAAGAGCCAGAAGATTCGATGCCAACCTTCAGGATTGATGGTATGACAATTAATTTGCCTTGATAACAAGCAGCACATGAAAATTCATTATTCGTAAGAATCTTCTGGTTTTTTTAACGGATGTCCAGTTAATTTTCAAGAATTTATCTCATCACTATTGATCTAGAATGACCTATTCAATCATGTCATATCACAAATATATTTAGATTAGTAAACTTCTGATTTATGATCAAATATGCTTTAATTACACTAATTTTTGCATAATATAGGCTAGACGACAAAGTTGATAATTTTTCTAAAATATATTTCTGGCCTGAGACACTTTTGGTTATACTAAGGTATTCAATATTCATTTCATTTTGTGTCTCAACATGATATTCATTTCTGCGGATATCTTTAAAACTTAACAAGTTTCTTGGAGATTTAGAAGAGAATAGTGCATCTTCTATAACAATCTTTGTCCCCTTAGGTAGAAATATAGTAGCTCTTTCGGAGCCTTCAATAATTTTTGAATTATCAGAAATTGTAGTAACATTTTCTTTCCTTCTAAGCAAGTTAGAAAAATATTTCTCGTTTTTAGAAATGGCATGAGTTGTTCCACTATTAATTACACAAATATCCTCATAATTAATTATTGATCCCAATAAAATTTGAGTCATATCCATATTTTTCTTTAAAAAGAAATAAAGTAAACGTTATAATTAAAACATGGCTCATTATACAAATTTTATTTATTTACATGAATTAGAAAAATACAAATATATTATTTAGTACAGACAAATAAAAAAATTATTTAAATATTATCTAGGTTATCTATATTCATATTTTCTTCTGGAAAGTTGAAGAAATCAGCTACATCAGATGCATAGGCTCAGTATTATCTTTAGAGATAAAGTTTGTCTTTGAATTATTTTCTGTCCTCTTCAAGTATGCCTGATATAGCTGAACCAGATATTTTAATGACCGGCAGGTCCGTGACCAGTGCCCCATACCTCCACATCTATGACATATACTTTCTGAATCTTTTTTTCGTATAACTTCTAGCTTTCACTCTTCTTTTTATATTTCTGATCATTTCTCGGTGCCAGCCGAGCATCATGATTATAATTTCTTCTTCGATCACGACCACGACTATGATTGGGATCTGACCTCTTTCTCGTTGATTATAGTTTGTCTGATTCACTTCAAGGAATGGCAAAGAACCAACGGGCCGACAATCATAATTTTTCATTAATAGTTCATTGTGGCATTCAGCAATAAAAATGTGAGAAAGTAATTTAGAATATTTTTTAAAACTCTTTTCGCGATATTTCTGCAGCAAGAGCATATTCATGGGTGGAAATATGGAGTATGTTTTTTCAAGTTTGTCTTGCTCAATGATTTCTTCTCGGCATAAATTTAACTGAGCTATAATTCTAAACAAGACAGAATTATATTCAGTTATATTTTTAAAATTCATTAATCTCAAATTAAGTAAATAATGACATGCCTGTGAAAGGATGGCCAACTTCAGGTGGTCATATCTTTCTTTTATATTCTTTCACAGTTTAAGGGGGTCTTTTAATGTGATGTACTGTAATTTTAACCCTTGTCAAGATGGTGAAGGATAAATATCATGGCTTTGGCACGGTATTGATTAGATATCATATTGTCATCTTTGATGGTGTCTGCCAGACCCATTGATTCCAGGTGTATTTTGGCATCTAGTGCCTATGATGAGTAGTCATTTCCAGTATATCAGGAGCAACAAATTCAAGTTTAGAGATATTCGACATTTTAAGAAAATAAAATTATTACCCTTTACCTTCTTAAAATAGCTCAAAGTGATGAATCCTCGTGCTGATAACGTGTTATGAAATAAACTAATTTACCAAATTAAGGAGAAGAGATAGTAAGATAAAGAGAGAGAAAAACAGATAAGAAAGAGAGATCAGGATTCGTATATATTTTTTATTGCCAAAGTATGATATTTTATAGCCAAAAAAGAAGAAAAAGACTAGTGGATGTTGTGTCTACAATTGCACACACAAGTGTACGTAGTCCCTCAAGTAGTAAAACGGCTCTTTCAAGTCAGATATCAAACCCACAGGGACCTTAATAAGGTGAACTATTTATTTCCAATGACTACACTAATTGTGATTGTGAGATGGATTTGAGATAATTTGTTAATGGTTTTGGATTGTAAGAAAATTTTCTACAAGTAAAAACAGTGCAGTAGTTAGTATATTAATCAGATTATGAGAAATTCCAGGGCTATAGCATAATGTGAAGTCAAGATTACTATTCTTCGATCTCAGTCTCTGATAGATTATTCAATTACTGATCAAAAAGGGTTATTAATCCAATCATGGTCTCTCAACCTATAATTGCTTACCTTTATCGTCAACCTAACAACATCGTTGAACAGAGATAGACATGAAACAATAAAGACGCATTTAAACTATTATCCTTTATCATAACCAAACGTGGTATATAGGTATGTGTCACGAGCATCCTATATACGAATCATCCTAGGATATTCTAGTATGGACACATTCTTTCTATTCTTTGATCTATCTACTTGTCCTCTTTCGAATTCAAGGTAGACAATACATATATTTTAATGTTGGCCAAACATCAAAATTATATCCACAAGAATGCAAGAGTAATTAAAATCAACAACCCATCATCAAGCAAACTCAAATAATATTAAACCATGACTTCGTAGCTATAGACCCAGAATTTGGGTGCTTAGCTACTCATTCTCAAATGATAAAAACAAGTTCTTAACTTCATACAAATTAATGAGAACAAGAAGAGAAGAAGAAAAAGAACCTAAGATGCTTGTGTTCTTCTTGCTCTTCCTTCTCTTTTCCGCCTCCAAAAACGCAGTTCTCACTCACAAGCCCTGAGAAAATGTATTTAAAGTGATTTTTCTTCAATTATTATCGGGCCTAGAATAATAAACAAATGAAAAGTTATTGGCGATGTTGTGGCGCGACATGCTAGTATCGCGCCATAAAATTGCCTCTGTAGTTTGTCTGCTGGCGCGGCGCGCCAATATCGCGTCTGTAGAGAATTTATTGTTTTCCTCCTGGCGCAGTGCGCCAATATCGCATCCAGAATAAGCCTCTGAAGTTTGTATGCTGGTACGGCACACCAACATCGCGCTTGCAGAGAAATTTTCTCCCTTATTTCTTGTGCTTCTCCAAACTTCTTGCATTTACTTAAACACCTACCTTAGTTTGCACTTGATAGGTCTTTTATTCAAAACACACTAATTAGCTCTAACATCTTATCAAAAATGCCTAACAAATATATGCAAACATGGTACATGGGCTCGTAGATGCGTCCAAGATCACCACCCCACACTTAGACTTTTGTTCATCCTCGAATGAATACCTGGCTTCGACACAGACATTGACCCAACATGAGCACAAGGCAGTCCATCTTGGCTGGACAATAAGCACCTAGCTAAGCATGTTCACATCCTCATGACTAGTTCAACACCCCCTAACCTCAAGGACTGACTCTATAACACAACAAACTCATATATATCATCTAGTTGGACATCATATAAATTGTCAAATCCTTACAATTGAACATGTGCATTTTCAACCATAGTGGGTGTATAGCAACAAAGTCATCACTCTCTCAAACAATTTCATATGTGGCACAAGAATTATTATAGGCTTGTCCTTAGTGTTTTGCTTTACTAATATAAGACTGCAATAGTTTTGGGATCACTAGGTCTTCATAGGTTGCAATGTAGGATGATGGACGAGTAAAAACTATTATTTGGTAATGTTCCCAAGCGATTCCATACATTACATTTATCAATTGCTCCACTTCAACCACCCATTTAAGCTTACCCCTCCTTATTGCTTACTTTGTCTCTCAAACTTTTTCTCTTTTAAATTTATTACAAGATGCAAGTATGTTTCAACATCAATACCCTATTGCATAAGCTTCATATTCTCTTATTCTTTAGCTCCTTATTTGTTTCTTTTTGAAAGCGCTTAGGATTTTGAATCGGATTAATGGCTCCAGATAATATGGGGATAAGCTACATAATAAGGCTGCCAAAGAAAGTTTCAAGGCTCAATAGGGCTAACTAGGGATTAAGCATTTGGGTTAGGCACAAAACAAGGGGAAACACAACAAATAAGGCTATCAAAGAATTGCCTACTTCATTTTCTAAACTCTATAATCTTTATTTCATTTCGCATACACACCGAGAAAGTTCTAGCTATCAATATGTACGCACCGAATACATTAAATCCTCTCACACACATGGCGCATGTATAATCGAAGAGTGATAACGACTGATTTTCAACTACACAATCATATGAATTTAAATCAAGCATGAATCACTTGAGTCGAATACAAGAGCTTAGGTATCTTAAACTAGTCATTTCATTCCATACCATGCTTTCATTTCATACAAACAGCAGCTTAGACCTAAAAAAATGTATGGTTCAAAAGGGACTCTCCTTGGCTAAAGAACCGCAAGCAACTACCAAGGAACCAAAATAAACATGTAATAACAAAATATATACACAACAATCCACACACACTCTATCCCTCTCCCTACCCCATGCTTAACAATGCACTATCCTCAGTGCACATAAATTTCATAACTTAAGAGTGAAAGATGGAACTTCCTGAATAACTTAATGTTTATTGCTGCCATCAGTGGCGGCATTGTCATCCACAATCATAAGGGGGTGTCCGTATCGTATGGCTCCTCGTCCTCATCATCATCGCCCATCTCATCAACCGTGGGCTCATAATCATCCAAGGGCTCCTGAAATGTCAAGCCCATCTTACATATGTACATGGCACTATCCGTGAGAGGATAATGATCAACTAATTCTGCCATCTCTTCGTCTGTCACTGGACGACCACCTATACGCAACTGCAACTTAGCCATACCAAACATCCTTCCCATCCAACTATCATCTCGTGCTTGTCGATCCGCAGTTGATAATGCAGGCCCATGAGCAGTGTCTTGAGCCTTAGTCTTTGTTACATCCACCAGATTACACACCAATATAGAACTCTTGGTGTGCTAAAGTGATGCGCTTCCTCCTCAACTCCCTTAGACTGCAGCAGCCGAGTGATTATACTCCCATAAAAAAGCCACCTCTTGTTGTTTCGGAATTTTATCATATTGTGGCGTAGCACCGATCCAGCATTCACTTACAACCCTTTCATCAAATGATAAACTAACACCACCCTATCCCTTGTTACATCAAATGTTATATCGAAAAAAGACGGTTTAAAATTAATTTCAACTTTATAGAAAAAAAATCAATTTTAGAAAAAGAAGGAGTCGCCACTTAATTTTTTAAAGAAATTAAAAAAACATAATTTAAAAGACTCTGACAGATTTAAGTCTTAAAAATCCAGAGAAAAAGGTACGAGTTTCTTATTTTCACTTTGAGAAGGTGTTAAGCATTCAAAGTGGCCGCTAATGCGCGGTTATCCGACGATTTAAAAAATTATTTAACTAACTTTTGGAAATATTAATTTGAAAGAAAACAAAGACTTTAAAATTATTTTTTAGAAAAAATGATCAAACTTAAATATTAAAAATAATATACATGTATATAAAAAAAAGTAAAAGTTTACCAAATGACTAAGTAAAGATAAAAAATTATTTAAAGCGTAATATTAACATGAATTGGTTTATCTTTAGGAGAATCTAATTAAGTTAAAATAAATTAAAATTAATATCTAAGCAAGCATAAATAACATGAGTAAATAAATTATTACAACCCGAATCAATATAAATACAATAAATAACAAATGAAAATAAGGCCCAACACTTAATTTCTGTACGCCTGGACTAAGCTATTGGGGCTTCTGCATTTTGGACCTTAAGCACAATTTTACAGTATATCGCAGCTGTATATACACTATATATTAGACTGTATATATACTATATATAGTGTATACAATATTAGTTCTGTATATAAAACTATATACACACCGTATGCTACATGTTTGTTCCCTATATATGCTGTATATCACTGTATATCACTGTTATACACTGTATACCATGTTTTTTCCCTGCATCTGTTGTATATCACTATATATGAGATTGTATATACACTGTATATAGTATTTGTTCCCTGTATCTGCTGTATATAACTATATATCATTATATATAAGACTGTATATATATTGTATACAGTATTTGTTCCCTGTATCTACTGTATATCACTATATATAAGACTATATATACACTATATATAGTATATACAATATTATTTTCCGCATGTATTCCGTGTATACAGCCCAATATCAATATTTAAATCGTGAATATTACCTTCCTTTCTATGTATCAACTTTTCAACAATTTGAGCAAGATGATGGGAGACTCAAAACTCAACGATATGCAAGGATGGAGTCCAAAGATGGACTCGAATTACATCACATGCACCAAAATAAAATTACAGTAGCATCTACTCATTTTAAACTAAACAAAGGAATATATCATGATATGTTAAGGTATCAAATTGATGGGCATCCTAGAAATGACTAACAACATGCTAACTAACTTAATTTTAAAGAAAGAATTAAATCAATTATGCCATGAAATTTCTAATTAAATAACAACTTTAAGCATATTTTTATTATTTAAATCATGTTAAAAGAAGAAATTAAAAACATGAAAATCTATATTGTCAAGGAAAACTACTTGAAAAAAATAATGAACAAAACTAAGTACTTTCATGAATTAATCCTAATATATGCTAGCTAATTAATCCTAACACATGCTAACTATAACAAATTTATATCATTAATCTAATTATTCTTAACACATACTAACTAAAAAAACAAGACTATGAATCAAGTAAATATAAAACATGAAATAATTAAATAAAATAAAACTGAGAAAAGATTTTACTTCTTTCCGGGCCGCGAGATTGAAGACGATGAGCGGAAGGCAACTTCACCACCATCCAAGAGCTTGATGGAACTCCAATCTACAAAAAAAAAGATTAAAAATTTAGACTCGAACCTTTGTGGGTTCGACGTTATAAGAACACTGCTCTTAGCCTAAATTTTGACTTCAATCTCCTATTTTCCTTGAAGAAAAATATAGATTGAAAGCTAGAAATTTTCACAACTTTTAGGCTGGGGACAAGAGTCCAAAAATCCTAGCCAAGTTAAGAAAATTTCTAACTTTGGGGTGGCTAAAAAACCTTCTACTTCTCCCCTTCTTAATGAAAATATGAACATTTATATAGGCTCCACAAATCTCAAATTCCTCAAGGATTTTCGATGTGGGAGACTTGGAGTTTTTTTTTATTTAGAAAAAACTAGAAATTTTAAAAATACAAATTATAATTAAACTAACCTAACTATCATTGTATTTAGTTAAAATATAAAATCTATTCAAAGATGATTTTCGAATAACTACATAAATAGTAATCAAAGATATAGTTATATAGAAATATGTATATTATACTAAAATTTATAAAATAATAAAAATAGTTAAGAATAAAATGAAAATATCTTTGTTTTTATAAAAGCTAATTATTTCAAAAATGTTCGAAATTCAAAGAAACTCGATAGCTAATTTGCGTTGTGGAGGGTCAAAATTGGGTGTCAACATCAGACATGTGTTTATAGGGCAAGAACACACTGCAAACAATTTTCAACCACACCCTAGCCTCGCTATTTAGATGCACATATTGCAATGTAAAGTGTCTCCCAGTGTCTTTCGCCCTATCCCATCGTGTAGCGGAATTAACACCGCACAAGGTGTGATGTATATCTCTATATAGGGGTTGTTACTTCATGTTTAAATATTCAGAATAATCTCAATGTGGAGTTCCTAAGAATTCCTTCAAAGCACAAGTGGTACTAGACAATTCCGTATTCCAATTAGCATAGAATTCTCGAACAAGAGTCAAATTGCACTCACCTTTGTCCTCAAAGATGTATTGAATACTCAAATTGTACACCATTTCATGAACTTGGGGAAATTTTGGTTGCAATCAGCCCTCGTTGACATATTCATCACCCATGTATTTCGCTTATTTTTGGGTTTCAAACCATTCCATACCATGCTCTTCTACCGCCGACTTGCTGAACCGGCGTGGTGATAGTCTCAAACTTGTTGGTTCCACCGATGAAGAAACTCCTCATTTTCGGGATCTTTTATTACTCAATCCTCTTTCTTGTTGTTTTCCTTTAGGTGATATTAAAGAAGATGAAGAAAGAGTTTATAGAGAGGGAAAATCGAATTTAGACAATGGTGGGTGTTTAGTAAAGAAGACAAAGTGTTGTTTTGGTGGTTTTTAGTGGTTGTGTGGGATAATGTAGGTGGTGAAGAATAGTTTTTATAGGAAGATTGGAAGTGGAAGATGAAGAGGAGATGTTGTGGGAGAGTGAAGGTTGGAATAATGGGGTAGTGGGAGGGTTTTGGATGTTTTAAAACATTTATTTGTGCATTTAAACCCGAACCCGGCACTGAAGCATTTGTGGCGCGGAGTGCCAGCATTGTGCCTACTTGCAGAAAATTTGAAATCAAGCTTGGTGCGGCGCGCCAGCATCACACCCATGAAAGGCCTCTGTTGTTTACCCCTTAGCGTGGAGCGCTTGCAGAGCGCCCGACTACTCGGTTTCAAATTTTTGCTTCTTTTTGCTTTGAATCATCTCTTGTGTATCTGCACATTAACTGCACCATTAGAAATGCAAACACGGTGGGTTGCCTCCCACCTAAAGCCTTAGTTTTGGTCGTGGAACGACGCTTTAAGTATCTCTAACAAAATTTGTTCACACAATCAAAATCTATTTTAAAAGAAAATTTACAAACTTCAAGTCCTATGTTATGATACAAATCACGGGTTGCCTCCCGTGTAGTGCCTTATTTACATTTACCGTCGTGGCACGACCCAGCTATTGCTTCACTCATTTTCCAGTTCAATGGCTTCCTCCTCACAGTTAACATCCTCACCAAAGTAATGTTTAACTCTTTGTCCATTTACCAAACATGTAGACGTCTTCATCGTATTCCACAATTCCACAGCTCCATGCGACGTCATACGCACTACTTCGAAAGGTCTACTCCATTCGGATCGCAACTAACATGGAAAAAGCTTGAGCCTAGAGTTGAAAAAGAGTACCTTTTGCCCTGGTTCGAAAGTGCGAATGATGATGTATTTATCATGCCATCGCTTTGTTTTCTTCTTGTAGAGCTTGATATTTTCATAAGCATGAAGCCTAAACTCTTCCAACTCGTGCAATTTATCCAACCTCTTCCGTCCTACTAACTCTGGTAAGATTAAGCTTCTTGATTGCCTAGTATGCTTGATGTTCTAACTCCACTAGTAGGTGACACGCTTTATCGAATACCATCTGGTAAGGGAAGGTCCCAATGGGTTTTTTGTATGCCGTTCGATATGTCCAAAGTGCTTCATCTAACTTTTTTGACCTTTATAATATCTGCTTCACCTCTCTGTTGGATAACTTAATTTGCTCACTAGTTTGCGGATGATATGTTGTAGACACTTTATGCCTCACCCCATACTTAGCTAAAAGATTCTTTACTACTTGATTTATGAAGTGTGCCCCTCCGTCACTTATAATTGCCCTAGGAGTGCCGAATCGAGTGAAGATGTACTTTTTCAAGAACTTGCTCACCACTTTAGAGTCATTCATGGGAAGGGCCATGACTTCAACCCATTTGGACACATAATTCACTGCCACTAATATGTATTGATTCCCACATGATGACGGAAACGGACCCATGAATTCCATTCCTTATATGTCGAAGATTTCAACCTCCAGAATATTGCTCAAAGGCATTTCGTGTCTTCTTGAGATGGTGTCCGTTCTTTGACATTGGTCACATGTATTCAAATACCCTGCAACGTCTTTAAACAATGTAGGCCAGAAGAAACCAGATTGAAGTACCTTATGCGCAGTGCGCTCTCCTCCATGATAGCCTTCATATGGTGATGAATGACAACTATCCAACACTTGGTGTACCTCTGCTTCTGGCATACATCTCCTAATCATTCGATCAACACCTTGCTTGAATAGATAAGGCTCGTCCCATATGTAGAAACGAACATTATGCATAAGCTTCTTCTTTTGTTGTGAGGTAGCATCAGGAGGGAACACTCCACTAACAATGTAGCTCACAATATCTGCATATCACTAATTTTCTCTTTGTATTTATGCTATGTTTAGGTATATCTTATATATTTTTTAGTTTATTTTTTTACTATAGAAGTTATAAAAAAAAATTATATATACATAATCTATAAATCTCTCATTTTATGTTGCTGCAAGTTATATACCTCATACTTTCAACCCCAAGTATAATTTAAAAGTTTTTTTTTGACCTGAAACACCATTCTCGACCACGATTTCAAAACAATTTCTAACTCCAATCTTGATTTGAGACCCTACTTTCAATCTTAACCCCAACTATTAATTCGAAATTCGATGTCTAATCCGAGGTGATGATGGAAATATGAGTCCAGAGCCAAAAGGGTATAATTTTTTTTGCAAAAATTTTAAAACGGTAAGTAATTTCATATTGAAACTGAAAGGGAAATTCGCAAGGGGCTTGCGAATTGCCTTTTTCTATCTGACGGAATTAAAGGAAGTGTTAGAGCAATTCGCATGCTACCTTGCGAATTGTAATTCGCATGTTCACAGGGTGGATCGCGAATTTCTACCCACCCCCACCCACTCCCATTGCCCCACCCTCCCCCAGCCCACCCCTTATATTAATTTTTTTTATAAATTTGTACATTTATGTTTTAGCTTAATATTTATTTGGATATTACAAATGTTTTCTTTTTAACTTTCATTCTTTATTTCATTATCTTTAATACTTTTACCATCATAATTTTTTTAAGTTTACGTATTTCTGATAAATTAATAGTACTTGTAATGTAAGATAGAGATTTTTATTGCATTGTCCAATTATTCATGTATATGTATTTTCATCATTAGTTAGTTGTTTTATCAGTTCAAATAAAGTAGTATATTTTGCATATCATACGATGTTATTATTTTTTCTAGTAGAGATTTCGTGCATTTTTTACTATATAATTATTCAATGTTGTTTTCTTAATTTATAATATGTTGTTATTACTATAAATGTAATTTATAGTACTTCATTACTAATTAATACTTTTTTTAAAATAAATTCCACATTTGAAATAAATATGTAATGGCACTTCCTACTTATAAATAAAGTTTTTCTAAATGTATATAATATAATTATTTATTATCAATTTTCTTAAGTTATATGACCTCGAGGGATAAACATGATAGGACACAGTAAAATAAAGGTATTTCCTTATTATCACAAAAAGTTAAGTTTTTATAAATTTTATTTAGTGTTAAAGGTCAAGCATTCAACGCATGTTCCCAAAACTAGTATATATATATAATCATCAAAGGGAATTTGCAGGTGAAATGACTGAATATGTTAGAGATTCAATGAATGTTGCCTATTTAGGCATGCTGTTGAACTTTCAACAACAACATCCTCCATCGTATGAATATCAACCACAACCATCGATTCATAGAATCGGTCCACATAATATAAGAGGTATTCATATGCAAGAAGTTAATACAGAATTTCAGATAGCTACTCCCGGCACCCCGTATTATCCAGTTTTTGATTATGGTGGAGCATTGTCAAGTGTGCCCGATTCTACACAACAAGAAGCTAGCGGTTTTCATACTCCCAATGTTCCTATGGGTTTTGAGCAATTCAGTGATGCAAATTTTAATTTTGGTCAAAATACACAACAACGTGAATTTCAAAACTCACCTTTTCAGGCTGGGAGATTGAATTTTTCGACGATAATTAATATACTCTTTAAATTTTTTTAAAGTAAATTACTTTTAATAAAAGTATGTAATAATAAACTATCATCTTATTACAGGATATGTCTAAAACTCAAAATGACGAAGATGAAGATGATGATGATGATGAAGACGAATCTTCACAATAATATATATGCTGTAATATTTTTACTTTAGAAAACTTCAATATTAGCAGTGTTACGATATTAAAAATAAAACTCATAATAATTAATTTTGCTGGACATAAACAATCTACGAAGAACTACAAGGCCGCATGTACCAATAGTGTGTGGTACGGGTACACATAAACAACAACAATCGCATCGACGCAGATGATAATCTCTATTATTAATATATAGAAGTTTAGTCCTTTTTTTTCATGTCCTAAATTTTGGTTTGTACAATATGACTGAATGATTGAAGAAATGAATTGATTTCTCTAAATTATAAGTCTAAGTTTTATTTAATCAATTAGGACTAAACTTTCAATATTTGACTACTAGAGAAATCAATGTGAACGAAAATAACCCCCCCCCCCCTACTTGAGCAACATTCTACTATAGCTAAAAATAAAAAAGTTTTTTCCATGTCATAGATAAGTGATTTGCTTTAGAAAAAAAACTAAATTTGTTGATATCCAACTAATTCATAGGGTAGGTAGAAATGGGTAATGGTAGTTGGACATACTATTGGTTATTAAAGAATATCTCTAACCATTTATTTTTTCTAATTAAATTATTTATAGTATATATACAAACAATATATAAGAGTGAACAAAGTATGTTTTAAACCTTATTCTACTCTTTGAGAAGTAGAGGTTTGTTCCAAATGGAGATAAATCGTAAACCATAATTTAATTAAATATTCGTAAATCTATGCACTTTAATGTACAGACATTTAATAACTAGTATATACCCGATTTTTTTTCCTTATTATATAACCAGTTCACCAGTACCATGGAGTTCACTTCAATTTCAATCTTGTTAATATCATTTTCCACACACCAAAAGAGGCCTATATGTAAATTTGTTCATGCATACATATAACCTAAATTCACGAATTATATATGTGTAGTTGAGTAAAATACTGAAAATAATGACTATGGTGGATAAAAAGTACGTACATACATACATACAAATGTCAAATAAACATAGTAAGTCATGTGATAGTGACATTATTATAATATTAAAGATAATTAAAAAAATAAAAGTTAAAGAGAAAATATTTGTAGTATCCAAATAAATATTAAGCTAAAACATAAATATACAAATTTACAAAAAAAAAATTAATATAAGGGGTGGGCTAGGGGAGGGTGGGGCAACGGGAGTGGGTGGGGGTGGGAAGCAATTCGCGAGCTATCCTGCGAATTGTAATTCGCAAGGCAACATGCGAATTGCTCTAACACTGCCTTTAACGCCGTTAGATAGAAAAAGACAATTCACAAGCCCCTTTGTGAATTTTCCCTTTCAATTTCAATATGAAATTACTTATTGTTTTAGAATTTTTGCACAAAAATTATATTCTATCAGCTCTGGACTCATGGAAATACATAGGGAGATGAGTATGTGGAGGTAAGCACATAGAGATGGAGGAATAGTTTGAGGAGGTAGGTTTAGTATGTTTTAGTTGAGTTAAAGAATGTTTTTCCTCAAATTCCAAAGGAAAAATTTTCTCTTACAAAACTAAGTTTGTATGAATAGAAATTCATATTTATCAACTAAAATACAAATAATCTTAATCATTAAAATATAAATTAAATATCTTAATTTGATAAGTATTAGTCGAAATTGATTAGGCCGCCTGAATCATTGCCACCCAATTAGTTCAGCCTATTTCCATTTCTCCTTTGAGATGCCTAAATTTTCCAGGAGATTAAAGTAAGTTGGGCATGGACATAAATCATTTTTACATTTGTCAAAGTATTGAAAATGACTAAAATTTTAAAATTTATTTAAAAATATTATTATAGTATTTTTTGAAAAACTAATTTCAAAAAATAATTATTGCTATAAAAATATTACGATATATTTAAAATAAATAGATTTTTTTAAAAAAAAAATTAGAAAAATTAGTAGTCGTGGACTAACCACAGCGAGGTACCAAACAAAATAACCGAATTTTAATTCCCAAATAAGGAAAAAATGGATAGGGATATTTTTCTTCCTGCCTCTCTTTAATAGCTGCCACACATTCTCGTGCACAAACTTCCTTCTCTTCCATGAGAAGCTGAAATTGAACTCTCATTTTCCTCCTTCATCCCCCCCCGGAGAAATTCTTCCCATGGCGAAAACCTTGATTTCATCGCCGTCGTCGTTCATCGGAACTCCTTTGCCGTCGTTCTCTCGCCATGTATTTCACCGGCGAAGGCTTATCTCTACTAGAGTGAAATTTAGCTTCCATGAGATTCCTCCGATTCACTCGCTTCACTCTAATTTCGATTTCGAAGCTGTTGTAAGCCGAGCGGAGGGACTTCTCTACACGTTAGCCGATGCTGCCGTCGCGGCTGATCCTGGTGTTGCTTCCGATGCCACTGGAGCCGCTGCTACTGCTCAGAAAAGCGGTGGTTGGTTCGCTTTCATTTCTGACGCCATGGAAGTTGTATTGAAGGTTAAATTTTGTTATACTTACTTTCGAGCTAATTATGATCATTGCTGCGGCTTTTTAGTTTTACTTTCGTTTTCTCGATTCTATATAAGTTCAGCATAGTCATAATAATGATTTCACTTGCTTCCTTGTGTATTTTTTCATGTTTTTATATAGTTTTTCTAAGTTTAGGATTAGAAATGAAGATATTCGGATAAGCTAGGAGTGACTTCCGTGGTGAACAGGTTGAGGGAAGTGAGGCTAAGTGGTTTGGGCATATGAAGGTGTGAGAGGCGATAGAGGCATGTCGAAAAAGTATTGGGATCTAGTATTGTTTGACATCATTTTGCCTACTACTGTTTTCAATTGTTTTCGAGGCTTGAACTCGTGAACTCCTGACCACATGACAACAACTTTAGTTTAAAACTATAAGATTTGAAAATCTTCTTTCTTATTTTCTTAAATTCCATGCCAAGTCAAAATAATATAAACAAATTGGAATGGAGAGAGTAATATTTAAGAGTCTATAACTATCCAACAGTACTGTTTTGCTTAAATCTCTGTCTGACTCCTCTTTCGTGGATTTTTTTAACATGGTCATGACTGATTGGAACGTCCAAAACAGATTTTGTAGTCTGATGGACGATCATTATTTCCTTTCATCCAGAGTTTATGTTAGAAATATACTGCATAGCAGCATAAGTTAGGATGGTCCTTGCATAACGCATAACTAACTAAATGTTAAAATAGACTAATTGCTGGAAAATAATATTTCTGAAAGGTCAGTGACAGCAAGATAAAGTGACATTATTGTGGTGATGATTGAGCAGGATATGAGTTGAACGGGGGAACAGTGTTCTCAAAGTCTTGTTTCATGCACGTTAAACCCTGAGATGCAAAACTGGCAAAACGCTTCGCCTTTTAGGGGACATTTCAGTTTAGGCACCAGACGCTAAAGCATGTGTCTCATCACCGACGGACTTTGTGTTGAAGAGAGCAACACTAAACGATAACTATTCAACTTAAGCAAAATTTTATGAATTACTTTATCCGGATAGTTGTTGTTTGTGTTTATAGTTACTACTCTTGAATTATACATCTATTCGATTTTTCTCTTCATTTGCGCCTTTATTCATTAAAGTTCACACTTTTTTTATGCATTTCATTTAAAGTCCTAACAAAATTGAGTATGTGTTTCTTTTAAATTTATTGCTTTTCGCCTTTGATAACACTTTTAGTAAACTAAACCTTTCTTTTTTGGATTTTTTCTACCTATTGAAAGACTTCTCTATTAACTCTTGTCCTCTTTCATGTTAATACAAGTCGACAACCAGATTTCCCCCCTTATCATACCAGATTTAAGCGCTCCATTCTCCTCCTCCCCTTCTGTCTTTCCTCCCAAATAAAGAAAAAGGAAATTAATGGATGCCGAAGAAACCTTATCAAGATTCTCATAGGACAACAGGTTGGTTGTCTTCAATAGATCACATGGTGAAGTACAAGTACTGTAGCTTATTTTGTTTCAGTTCTAGATATATTATCTTTTGGTTTTAGTTTTAGAAAGACTGTCTTCTTGCAATACTGGTACTATTATGCCCTCATGTACTCTATATTCACTTATTCACCTTGCTCTTTTCAGGTAATGAAGGATGGATTGCAAGCTGTGCATGTGCCTTATGCCTATGGATTCGCAATCATATTACTTACTGTCCTGGTTAAAGCTGCCACTTTCCCTTTGACAAAGCAACAGGTGAGCCTTTGCTGCAGCTGCTGCTAGACCTGGATGTTTTAGAGTTGGTCTGGTATTTAGGTCTTGCCACTTAGCTACGTCTGTCTAGTATTATTAATAGTGCAATGGGATGAGAACTTAAATTGAGAGAAATGATCGTTTTGTCAAACTCAAGTCAACAGGAGTTCCTTGTTCCTCTGTTCCTCATTAATCATTAAATCACTGCAATGGAGTATTGCTGATGTATGACATTATGTCATTTGAAAGGTTGAATCAACATTAGCAATGCAAAATCTCCAACCAAAGATCAAAGCTATTCAACAAAGATATGCTGGAAATCAGGTGTGCTCCAATTCATGTTGATTGATACATTTTTGTTTCATCTAAACTTCTTTTCAGAACTATATGACCTTCCAAATTTGACTTATGTATTTAATATTCTTTGGTACTTAGTGCTGTAAAAAAGAGTGAAGTATGAGGAAATTGACATTGTAACTGTTACAACTTGCTTGTTAGATTTTAGCTAAATATGGGTAGTTTAGAGTTTTTTATTTTGTATGGGGATAGTATTACTTCTCTTATCAAAAGAGGAAAAGGGCATTGCTTATGGTGATAAAAAAAAACTTGTTCAATAAAATGAAAGGTGTTTCTAATGTTGTGAAGCTATACCTACAGAATTATGTTTATTGTTGTCTTTTTCATATGGTGTTTAGAAAAAAAACTTACATCTTTGATCTTATCTTTCATTCAGGAGAGGATCCAACTTGAGACATCACGTTTATATAAGCAGGCAGGGGTCAATCCTCTTGCTGGTAATTGTTCATTCTAGCAGTCAGCGCTCCCTTCTCTAGTTATGCTTCCATTTGCTGTTTCTGTTTGATCTTCTTAGTTGGTTTAAAGCATTGGGCATGTATGTTAAAAGAAACTTGCCATGGCTCTTCTTTCCTAGCTAGTAGTGAATTGCAAATTATATCTTATGGAAGTGTAAGAGCCATTTAATCAGTTTAGAATTAGGTATCTGCTCATTCATAGTTTGTCCCTCTGTGGTCTAGGTTTTGCATTTTAGTTCTTATTTAAGTACATCTTAGAACTGGTTGCCTAGTGATATTCTTCCATCCAGAATTTGTTTGAACTGCATTTCAGTTTTATTCCTTTTCAATCTCTGATGTCTGGCATGTGAGTTGTCATTAAGTTAGTTCCTCATTCATAGCTCACACTTCGTCAATTCCCTTCTTCCTTATTATATTTTGGGTAGTCTGATATTTTATTCTGTCGAAGCAGCACAAGAAGGTGCACAATATATACAGTGTACAAAAACTCAGTTGCCGTTTATGAATGTATGGAACTGAGGAACTCCAGTAATGCGTCTTCATCTAATCATTTACTCCTTCCGTCCCAATTTATGTGGCACTCTTTCCTTTTTAATCTTTCCCAAAAAGCATGTGACCTTTCTATAATTAGAAACAACTTAACTTTAAAATTTCCTTTTTACTCTTAATGAAATGATTATAGCCACATAAATGTCTTAAGGATTGTCTTAGACCACAAATTTCAAAAGTCATCCTTTCTTTCTTAAACTTTGTGCCAGTCAAACGATGCCACATAAATTGGGACGGAGGGAACAAGAGCCAAAAGTACAAACATTAGTATTGTGTTGGAGACTATGTGCAGACACAACGTTGTACTAAAAACACTTTGATAGTCTCTAGCCAAAGTAGCCAAAAATACTTGCTGGAATGGTGAATCAACATCTTCCTGTCCTCCTCCAGTTTTCTCCCTGGCCAACACAGCACTCACTCAATATAATAGTTGCTCCTTTTGGTGAAGGAAGAATTTTGAGATAGTGAATTGATTCGAGCTAAGTGCAACTTTTGACTTAGTTTACGCAACTGCTCTATGAACTTAAATTTACTTTTTAATATTTTGGTTAATATTTACTTCCATTAATGTATTTCATCTCCTGTTTAAATTCAAATGATAAACAATAGCTTTAAGTTAGTCAACCTCTTCTTTCTTATGTATCCTAGCGATAGTCCTTTGAGGCTATGTATTGTAAAAGAAGAAAGGGTTTGGCTTGTAAGAAGTAAGGGCTCCCAACTACTTAGCAACCTGCGGTATGTTTTCAGGTGCAGTATCCTATGAGCTGTCTGGCCAATCGCTGCATTGAAGTGGTTACAAATGGCGTTAAAAATATTCAACTTTATGCCCGAGGTCCAAGTATTATGTGAACGCCACTATTCTAAAACACACGATGATCTGAAATATACACTTAATTACTATGGCATTTTAGTTGTGACAGAGAGTTACTAGAGCACAGGTATGCTGTTAAATATGCATTCACTTGAAGTGTAACTGCATCACTAACGGACAGGTTGTCTCTTCAATAAACCTCCACAAGGTTAATGAGCCCACTGCAATATAAAAACTACAAATTGTTTGACATGTGCTAATTGTAGCACATTAACTAGTTGCAAACTTCAATGCCAGTTAATAAGGGACCATGCCGTAAAATAATGAGTGCTGTGAGCTTCTGTATGGTTTGGATGTATATTTCTTTCCATCTTAAATTTGGCTTCCAGGTAATGAATTTAGTAAGTCCTTTCATTTCCATTGTGGTTTATCTTTTTCTTTTTTTTGGCTACACTATAACAGGATGTTTCCCAACTTTGGCTACTATACCAGTTTGGATTGGTCTTTATCAAGCTCTCTCCAATGTGGCAAATGAGGTATTGAAGAAGTTAGTATTATTGTATGTTCTTACTTATTGATTTAAATAATGAGGTTATTTACCTTTTTTCCATTCTGAAAAAGGGATTGCTGACTGAAGGTTTCTTTTGGATCCCTTCTTTGGGAGGCCCGACTACTATAGCTGCTCGACAGAGTGGAACTGGAGTTTCTTGGCTATTCCCATTTGTGGTCAGTGTCATATCCTAATTACACTTTTATACCATGGCTAAAACTCTATTTTGAGTAATCTTCCTAATTACAAAAGGGATGAAGCAATTCCCCCCTTTCATCTCACCGATTTGGCTTTCCTATAAATTCTTGTGCCCATAAGATGTATCCGCTTGTAATACTAAGTACAGTTTAGTATGATTGCGGACATGAAATCTGTTGACTTTTTCAGGATGGGCATCCGCCTTTGGGTTGGCATGACACTGTGGCTTACCTCATTTTGCCTGTCCTGCTAATTGTTTCACAATATGTTTCAATGGAGATAATGAAACCTCCCCAAGTACGATTCTGAATTTATCTTCCAGCTTATTTCCTTCTGATCTCAATTTATGGGTGCTTCTGTCATGTTATATTGAAATCCTTGATATCTTTTCTTTAGACAGATGATCCAGCTCAAAAGAACACACTTCTGGTTTTCAAGTTCCTTCCGCTCATGATTGGCTATTTCTCTTTGTCTGTTCCATCAGGGTTAACAATTTACTGGTGAGCTCTTTCTTAAAGTAATATTATAATATTGCCTCTGATACAGAATTACGGTATTGGTCTTAAACAAATATGTTCTGATGAACATCCTGGTGTGAATATCATTTTTATTAATGAAAACTATATTAATCTGCAGTTACATAAATTGCAATTTGCTATTCACTTGTTTCCAGTGACCATATCACTGAATGAGAGGAGAGGATAAAGAAATTTTAATGCTGCTGTTATACACTTAGATATCCTTATAATGTCTGAGCGCTTTCAAACTTTCCGGTCAAAAGACATGTAAAAAAAAGTTGCTCAACATCTCTTCTATTTGTTTTTCTTTTAAGTTCTCTCTCATCACTGGGGCAACAAATGACAAATTATCATGCTTCTGCCTTTTATCTCTTTTAACTCAAAAGTAGATTTGTGTTCTGGATATTATAATCATGAAGCAAGATGGTTTTCTTAACTTGTGCCTTTTATGTTGAATTTCAAGGTTCACAAATAATGTGCTGACCACAGCACAACAGGTATGGTTGCGCAAGTTAGGTGGTGCAAAGCCTGCTGTGAGTGGAGATGCTAGTGGTATCATCAGTGCTGGACGTGCAAAAAGAACTACCTCTCAACCTGAACAATCTGGAGAGAGGTGTGTATAATATTTTAAAGTTAATTAACTTCACAATGTCTACCTAGCTAACAAGAAAGTTTATGGAAACAGATTCAGACAGCTAAAAGAAGATGAAAAAAAGAAAAAGTCAACCAAGGCACTCCCTACAGATAAGGTTGAACTATCTGCTTCTATATCTGATTCCGAGGACCAACCAGATGATGACACCAAGCCCAAGGTAAATGTCAAACTGTTGTTTGGCATATTATCTCTGCTGACAAGTTCACCCGAGACATGTTTGCATTATTATATTTTGTTGTTAGTCAGTCGATGAATAGGAAATGGCATATCAAGGACAATAAAACTATAAAAGACATGGATAGCTTCCAGCCTAATAAGGCACGGCGATTTATTGCATTATAAGTTCTCTGTCTGGACGTACTATTCTTCCTGTTTTAACTTATAATGCAAATCAGTCTTCTATGTAATAAAGGCGATTTTTTCACCTAGGCTTGGTCATAGTACCTAAATGCACAACCATGCTATTCTTAGATCCCATTATGCCAGCCAAAGACGAGAACATTAGGGTGAGAGTGAAAAGAATTACCACCCAACAAAGAGTAACAAAAGAAAGAAGGAGATTCACATTGTGACAATTGGAAAGGGTCATAGTTTTTATTTCTTGTCACCTCCATAGGTTGGTCTTCCATTTTTGTTGGTCTTCCATTTTTTAAGGGTGCTCAAGTACATTGTTTGAACTATTAAACGACATATAATGGCAAAAAATGTCGCTACAGAACCCTTTCACAAACATTATTAGACAAACGTTGCATGTGATGATAAGATAGATGTAATTTTGTAGTTGCTGTCTGAAAATAGATCTTTCTCCAGTTGATTGGAGTTTGTTTTTTATTAGGAGTGTCTTGACTTCTCTAATTATTAAGCCAGTGTTTCTGATTTCCGGTAAATTGAAGTGCATGAAGACACATATGCTTGATATATGTGGTCTAATAGTGACACATATGCTCAATATATGTGGTCTAATAGTGTATTACATCTATAGATCCCAATTTTCAGTGTCTCCCTGTATATTTCTGACCATTTTCGGTAATTCGTTTGCTCGAGGAGAGGCGGTTGAGGAAAGAATAAATTGAAAAATCTATGTCTCTAGTGTTCTAAATAATTCATTTTCTCTGTAGCTTAAGCAAGGATTACTCAAATTCAATTTTAAATCAATAATCTTGATCAATAGACCCTTGTGGTCGGGCCCTTCCCCGGACCCTGCGCATAGCGGGAGCTTTAGTGCACCGGGCTGCCCTTTTTTAATCTTGATCAAAATGCATAGTGATTGGTTAAGCGATCAAGCTTAAAGTTTGATGGGCTTCACTCAGAGAGTAGAGATATATGCATATGTAATTCTAGTTTCATGGATACCTAAGTTGCTCTGGAGCATTTCAAAATCTTAATTGATTCAGTTTGATGAGGAGGGAAAGAATAATTCCTTTGAATCCAAGATGAGTTGATTTATTTGGTGCTGCTTGGCAGACTCTTAAATTTTCAATTGGAAGACATTGTTCTGAATTTAAGCTTATTCACTTGATAAATATTGGCTGCAGGATGAAGAAGTTCTAGAAGAGGCTTATGCTTCTAGCAGTAGTAAAGAAGTTCCAAATTACTCAGGGCCAAGGAAGAGTAAGAGATCAAAAAGGAAGCGTTCTGTATAAAGCGGTAAACCAATTCTTTAGCTGTCAGTTTAACCTGTATATTTGACAAATCTGTATTTTAGTTAGTGTATAGTGGCCATTTTCATGCCGGTCATCTATTTAATGGCTATCTGCCAAATGACGAGAACCTGATAAGTATGCAAAAGTGAATTCACGCGCTTTTCAAGTTTATGCACCAGCTTAGCAAGCAAAAGCTAAATTTATCATATTCCTTTCATGTGTAGCATGTGGGCTTTCTTGTACCAATTCTTCTGCAAACAGTAACCATGACTTCAGCTGACAACAAGTGTGTTTGATGAGAGGGGTTGATCAGAACCATCGAATTTTAAACAGTGGGCCAAAGCTTTCCTCTATTTTTCTCATTAGTTGCCTACTTTCCTCTGCATCAATGATGCCTACTGTGGAAGTTGTTTTCTTTCCTAACAAGATTA
Source organism: Solanum dulcamara (assembly GCF_947179165.1). NCBI lineage: Eukaryota > Viridiplantae > Streptophyta > Magnoliopsida > Solanales > Solanaceae > Solanum > Solanum dulcamara. The sequence continues at coordinate 68,669,552 of NC_077245.1, forward strand.
GTTTGCTTTTTCTAGTAACCTGGGTTAGAGTTCGTCTTCACAAATGAGCTTCTGTCTGGTCCCCTGGGCTTTTATCTCGGGGTAAGAATGCAGCAAGTGATGTAGGGTTTAGGTGTGCATCAGGTGTTTGAATCTGGCTGCCGACTGAAGTCTAGTATTTAAGTGTAAAAGAGTAGGGAGGGCATCATTGATCGAGTTTCGAACCGTTTACCACCGACCCTCACGGATTTATCGGGTACTAAAAAAAGGAGCTTCAGTTTGGCAACCAGCTTATACAATTCTTTCATTTTGTTAATACCTTGAAAATGCCATGTAGAATTAATACTTTTTCAAAATTTATAGAGAACTAAATTTTGATAGTTATGAATTGATAGTATTGTAACAGTGAGCACATTAGAAGTGGAGCAACAAGGACTTTAGACTAGACAACATTACTCTTCGGACAATTTAGTTGGTGAAGGATGATAAAATTTTAATCTTACAGATATCCCAGTGTTTGTACAAGCACAATAACCTAAATCTTAAATCTTCTAACTATTACATATATGTCTAACCTCCAACTCTCAGCAAATATTATGTTTTCATACAGCTAGCTCGTTCTTCTGGTCATGGCCTTGATGGCAGGCAACAATTTCTAGTTGTCTTTGGCCCAGTAGTGGTATATGGATCTTCTTGTATTTTCCCTGCTTCACAACAGTTTGATTAGAGACTACATGCACAAACTAAAGCAGAAGAGAGACTACACACTTTAGTTGGCAATTTAACTTGTATATATGACTAATGTATCTTAGTCTGTGTCTTAGTGGCCCTTTCCATGTCGTTCATCTATTTGAGGACTATTCGCTAAATGAAGAAAACCTGATGAGTTGGCAAATTGCTTAAGATTTATTCAGGATCTTCCAAGTTTAACGATGAGCTTAGCTAGGATAAGTAAAATTTTTCCATATTCTTTAATGTGTATCATGTGGGCTGTGTTGTTTTGATTATTGTACGAATATTAACCCAACTTGAGTGGGCAATAGTCTGTTCTGATGAGAGGATGCATCAAAGTTTTAAGTAAGGTGGCTGCAGCATAGAATTTTAAGCATCTGGCTCAAGGTTTTCTCTATTTTGCTTCATTAGTCATTACAATAATCTTCATCCATATCTCTCAATTACAGCATGCGAGTTGTTCCTTTGTGACCTACGAGATTAGCTGGGTTTCCTAGGAGCTTGGGCTTAGTTGGCCTTCAGTAAATAAGTTTTGGTCTCACTTTTACCTTACTCAAAACTGTCTTGATCTTCTTAAGATTTGAGAATGGTCTTTGTTTTTTTTACTTTTTAAGTTGTTATCAAAATTGATATTGATAGTCGTAAATTGACAATATTGCTTGCAGTAGATCATATAAGGTGTGAAGTCTAAGGACTATAGATTAGAAAAAGACCAGTCTTCTAGACTGCTTAGTAAATGAAGGGAATGTAATTCCAATTGAAAGGATATCCCACTGTTTTTTACAAATACAATAGCCTAAATGTGAAATTGTCTAACTACTACATATATGACTAACCTCCAATTCGAAAATTGTGGTTTCATACGGCGAGCTCATTCTTCTGTTCATGGCCTGATGGTGGATGATGATTTCCAGTTGGGTTTGTCCCTTGATGGTGGACGGTGATTTCCATTTGGATTCGGTCCAGATGGTGGTTTATGAATCTTTTCATACTTTCCCTGCTCCACAATAGTTTGATTAGAAACTCCATGCATAAACTACTGCAGAATAGACTCCATACCTGTACGACTTACCAAATTAGCAAGAATGTGTCCTCTTGTTGATCTCAAGGTGTAGAACACAGAGCTTTTATTGGACTTAACTGCGATAGAGAAGCTAGAGTTTAGAACCATTGATATACTTGCCTACTAAAATCACGTAACTGTTTTGTATAGGAAATCCCGGAGTTAAAGAAAATAGAAAAAACAGGACTTGCTTCAGCTACCATATCAGGAAAAAGAAGAAAATAGTGCATCACATTCATTTATTAGTGTTTCATTAGCAGTGAAGAGTCGTAACTTGCCTGCTTTTATAGCTTGAGCCATGGGAATGAAGTTATAATCATGTCGACATGCTGCCCATATTGTCGATATGACAAGAAGGTAGAGGAGCTCTGTTCTCTTCATCTTTAGCATTGGAATGTTGAAGGTGGATGGGTGCAGCAGAAGGTGAACTTATAAGTGGGGAAATCATTTCCAATATAGGTAGCATATAATTGGTAATCATTACTAATCTTGAAAACATGGATTGTTAGATAAAGTTGCTGGGGTATCCTATGCCCATTTTTATGTAACAAGTGATAAGTTCAGGAATTGCTGGCTCACTTCTCATTGTGAATTGACTTCTTGCTCAGTCATCATTGTGTCCATGATGAATTACAAGCCATCGCATTATTCTCCTTTTGAGTGCCTGAACCATGTCGTTACCTTTGTCGGCCTCCGCCTACCCTCCACTAGGGATGGCAATGGGGTGGGGCGGGTGTGGGGTGGGTTGAGCTCAACCCGCAAATTTTTTAAACCGTCCCGCCCTGCCCCGCCCTGCATAATATTTTTTTTCATTTTCAACCCGCCCCGCCCTATACAGATCCGACTTGCATAAATTCATCCTACATAAGTTTTTGTGTTTTTCCTCTTTTAATTGAATTTAATATGAAAAATCAAAAATTCATAATTTTTTTTTCATTTTTCGCTAATTAACATCTCAGCTACTAATTGTTTCTAGTTAACATTTCAATAATTGCTAATTAACTCTAATTAATATTTGTTTAGTTTAAATTTTAAAAAAAGAGAAGTTAAAGTTAAAGTTAAAGTCAAAATTTAATATAAAAAGTTTATATCTTTGATTTTTACTAATTACAAAGATTTAATTTTCTTCGAGTTTCTATTTGATACCTAAAACCCGCATAACCCGCAACCCGCCTCGCCCTGCATTAATTTTGATAATAATTACTTCAATCCGTCCCGTCCCGCATAACTTTAAATTCTTCCCGCTCCGCCCTGCCCCATTGCCATCCTTACCCTCCACCCCCATCAAGTGCTCCATTTAGCTTCTCTTTTTTTTCTTTTTCTTTTTTTTCGCGTGTGTGTAGTGTAAGTGCTAGACAGTAATATTAGATCAATTCTAGGAAATATGTAAATAAAATACCGAGTTTTGCAGAGGGATAACTTCTTGTGCACTATAATTTTCAAAGTAAATCCGTTTATGTATACTTCCCCTCCGCCCACCACCAATACTTAGCTCGAGGCCTGCTTAAAATGCATGAGACGAAGGGGTCGTTTGATAGGGGTATAAGAATAGTATTGTATAAGGTGTATTAATAATATTGGGATTTGTTATGCCGATAATTTTTTATCAATGGTTTGGTTTGTTGTATTAGATGGAATATGGTGTATTGTGAATTACTTTTTGCATGCTATGAATTGCAAAATTAATAGGGTGTACTGAAATAAGAATAGTAATACTGAATAAGATGTATTAGAATATGAATAGTAATGTTATGGTTTACTACGTATAAGAATAGTACCAAATATGGTGTACACTACCAAATAAAGATTAAATAATATCAAAGTGAATATCACTATTATTTTCTCTAATAACTCGTACCAAATTATCCTTAACAGATGATTCACGTAAATTTTAAGCGTCGTTTGGTCCCAAATAGTTTTTGGGAAAAACTTAAAAAAAATTGAGAACTAGTGTTTGGCCATATAATTTATCATTACTTGGCAAATATATTTGGCAAACATCCCAAGTTACTAGGAGCCCGTTTGGATTGGCTTTAAGTTGGTCAAAACCAACTTAAAACCCCTTTTTAGCTTTTGAACGTGTTTGTCTAATGTTGACTTTAAGCCATAAAGTTCTTAAAGTCAGTCAAAAATGAAAAGTTAGGATTCCTAACTTTTTTTTTCCAAAGTGCTTAAAGTCATTTTCTTTGACCATGAAAATTACTTTTATATCCCTTGTATTTTAACTAAATTCCCAAACTACTTTTTTTATTCTTTTAACCCTAAAATTCACATCATAAGCACTTTTATTCAAACACTCAACTGCTTATTTATAAAAATAACTTTCATCACTTCAAAGTTCTAAAAGCACTTTATACATAAAAGTTACTTTTTTAAGTCAATCCAAACGGACTCTAGAACTTGGGTCAAGTTCTAATATTTGAGAAGTTTTACAAATTTAAAATTACTCCAAACTTTTATATTTTTATAAAAACACTTATCATTTATTAATTTTGACTAATATTTATATACCAACTTACTCTATTAACGTGGCTAACCAACACCCTTAAATAACATCTCTAGATGACTGCCTAGTGGCGACGAGCCCACTACTGTCCTAGCTCTACCATATCTTTTGTTTCAATTCAATAAAAACAGATTTCTTTTTTTCCGATTCATTTTTTTCTTACGACACGATACTCGGATAGGATTCTATAGGATCTCCCCCCCTTCAAAATCGGACATGATAGGATTCTTCATACAAAGCCAACCGGGAACCTTCTTTCCAAACTCGCTTCCTAATGGATGTTGACTCCTGCCACTATGAGGGCATTCGTATGGCTTTGATGGATGAAAAATCTCCCATTTTTTTGGAAATTTTAGCACTGCTTCCTAAGAGCAGCGTGTCTACCAATTTCACCATAGCGGCCTGTGGTGGGGATCAAGAGAAGGAAGGCCGGGCTTAGAAAAAACAGCAGGAAAAATCGAGAGTTACCAAGAAAGTTACCAAGAAAGTTACCAAATATTGATTCTTCCTCGCAAACCTTTCATCCCCGCTGTCTAGCTCTCTCGTAGTCCAAAGCTCCCGGCAAGAGGCGATAAAGACCTGAAAGGCGAAAGAATCCCTATCGATGCGTGTATGCCTTCGCTTGCAAGCAAGCGTAGTGGAATCACCTCTTTCAATCAAAGAGCTATTTCAACGATTCCCAGGCGGTAATGATAGTATCTTGTACCTGAACCGGTGACATACCCACTGCTTCAAAAAACAATGCAACCAGAAAAATAAGAGAAGCCTTTAAACAGTTCGAAGGAAGACAGTGTAACGTAGCCTTTCACAAAGGATTTGCAAACTTGATTGGGTATGTCACTAAGCAAGATTATCTATTAATAAAAATAAATGCTTGTCGGGAAGAGATTGTTTTTAGAATGTGAGAAAATTTTATAAAAGAATAGTTTGTCATTACCTTCTTCGGAAAAGAAAAGTTAGTGACAAAATTGGAAAAAAAAGAACAATTTGTTTTTAATTCGATTAATGTATTGATCTTGCTCATATTGTTATTTTGTTGTTGATTGTTATCAATTATGTTATAAGTTTATTTTTAACGAAACATGTTCATTATAAAATGATAACACAAATTTATGGGTATTTTAAATAATTTTTAGAATTTAAGGGTACAAAATAATATTTTTGAAATAGTCAAATTTTCTAAGAAAATTTATAGCCAAATACATGGTGAACCTTCATCAAAACTTCACTTAAAAATAACTTGCAAAAATTATTTAAAAATTTGAGGCGAAACACTAGCTTAAACTAAGGCGGGGTAAGGAATAGTACTTAGAAAAGTTACACTTGGGATAAACATATGAATGAAGGAGAAAACCTCAATGATTAGGAAAAGAAAAAGAGTAGATAATGTTTTATCAAGTATTTTCCTTCTCGTCTCTGGATGATTAGCAGCAAATAGAATATAAGTTTAGTCGAACGATACATATTGATAAGTTTCTCAAAAATCAATGTCATTTTTCATGAATACCATTTTTAGAGCTCATTTAGATTAGTTGAATTTAAATAGCTTTTAAGCCTGAAGTCTTGAAATATAAAATTGAATTTATGAATAAGTAATTGTGTGTTTAAATAAAAATGTTGAAATTGATAAGAGGCTGTTGATTATATGTTTAGTAAACACATATTGATAAAAAAAAATCGGTTAAAATGACGGAAGTACTATTAAAGCTGCTAATATTAAAAATAAAATGAATATTGCCATGTCTTTTGACTTTATTCTAATTGTATGAATTCACATGTATTAAATTGATTAGATGGTCACAACCCATTTTCTAAATGAATCATAATCCACACCCGCTAAGGTTAACTTGTAGTCTTGTACTGAGCGAACAAAAAATTGTACAAGGGAGCTGTTTGTGAAGTTACAGGGATACAACATGTTATCTTTCACTTGGTGTATCCTAAATGATGGCCTATAAGCTTCTACTAGTAAATTTTCAATCTGGTCCCTAACTACAGCAAGAACAGAAAAATAAAAACACAAGTATTTTATGTGGAAACTCCCTTGCTCTAGAGAGAAAAAAAACCACGATCTGTCTCACAGGATTTCACCCAGGCCAGATTCCATTATCAAACAAGGAGCAAATAACTCTGTCTCACATGATTTCATCCAGATTACAAACTCTTGCAATCCCAAGGTTAAACTCTTAATCCCTTTCCCCTTACTATGATTCTTGGAATCTTCAACCACTAAGCAACAACTCTGTTGCCCACTAAACTAATCCCCTCAGATTAATTTACACTTCAAAATAACTTATTCTAGCTAAATCTAGCTACGGATTACAGAATGAGCAAAAGACAGATTCAAAACAAACATCAAGTTCCTTTATAGATCAGGACCTGATTTACATGATATGAGCAAAGAAATAAAATTTAGAAACAACAGACAAAGACAATCTTGAGCTCCATTGTTGTTCCTTAATTTATATTTCTTGAGAATGAATGTTCTTGACTTTTTGGTCGTGAGAGAGATGATTTCTTGAAAGCATGTTTGTGCCAATATAGATGAGACATAATATAGGATGATTATGTCCTTTTGGAGCAATTCTATTGGTTAGGAGGCCTGACACATGACACATCCCGAGCACTCACAAAACGGTTATAAAAGTGTACTATTTTGTCAGATGTCACTTTCAGTTGCACACAACAATTCAATTCTAGCATGGGATCAGACTTAATATCAGATCCCAATTTGTCAGATAATCAAAACTACAATTTAACACTAGAGTTTGAGCTACATGGATCATGACTCTATGCCACAAGGATTACAAAAGTGAGATTGCAAAAACTATCTAGCGTGTTATAGTTATAGGGCGGTGTATTACAAAAGTGTTGATTACAAAAACTTGACGGAAACAACTTGTTATCTAAATAGCTTTGTCCATGGTTCTAGTAGTTGGCACTCCTCCCTGATCAGCGCGCAATATTTCCATCACAAAAATAGGTGGTTGTTGAAAGATTTGTATCCGATTGTTGTCCATAGTTAAGCTAATTAAAACTAGCAAGATGATTTGCTACCGTGTTTTGCTCCTGTACACATGTTCTATAGTACTACTGGTTTATGCATTAAGTTCATGAGGTACATTCAATCACAAAAGATTGAGTTAGAAGTTAGAGTGGCATTAGTAAGTTGGGAAATTAATTCTTGTGCATCCACACCAATATGGAGTGGTTGAGTATGGTAGGGTTCAGCCATTTGAAGGCCTCGAAGTAGTGCCAAAGCCTTAACTTCCAACACACTATTAGCTTTAACTTATGGAGATAAGAATTTGTTGGCAGCTTATTATGCACAAAAGCCAAAGAAATGTTTTGATTTTCGGAGGATTTTCTTTACCAACTTGACTCTACGATTTATGGTTCACAAAAAAAAAAAGAAACATAACTGATGATCCATTTTAGTGATGGTATAAAATCATAATTCAATTTGTTTAAGTTTGGAGTGATTGTTGACCTATCCATCTATTAGCTTAGCTCATTTCAGTTTAATCTATTTCAATCCATCAAAGTTTGGATTCATATTTAGCCCAAAATGATTCATAAGAAATCTTGTTAAATTTTTCAAAAAAAATATTATTTTTTGATATATTATATATAGTCATAATACCGAAAAGAATAATTTTATAAGGTATTAAATAATCATAAAAGAACGAATAAAATTATTAAACTTTAGTAAGAGTTGTGTGGATTGAGTTATGATTCGTATTTTAGCCCATTTCAACTTAATATATTTTTGCCTAAGTAACTTTTGAACGTCTTGATTTGTCCAAATTCAATTCAACCTGTTCATTTGCCACCTATAATCTGTTTGTTAATTCCCCAACACTTCTGGCATCTGAACTCTACCCTTGGTCATTCACATTAGCACCTTTTGTAATCGAGTAACATCTTATTCGTTAATTGTCGAGATATTTTCCTTCAAATTGAGAAATAAAATGCAAGTAGTCCCCCATTTAGAAAAAGGGGAGTAAGTTTAAATTCACACAAGTACAAAATATAATGTACATGGAATGGGCATTAAAAAACAGTCCTTTCCTTTTAAGTCTTTTATCTGTTAAATCATTGATAATACTTTGAGCATCATGAAGAAAATAAATACGATTAACAATGTGTTTGGTAATTTTCAATTTTTTCATATTTAGTTGGTCAAAACATTTTAAAATTTCTAGGAAAATAAATTTTCTGAAATGAAGAAAATGACTTCTCTAGTGAAAGTACGAAAAACAAGTTTCATAAGCTAAGTAACTAAAAATTTCATTGTCTCCTCGGCTCCTCCCCACCCACCTGGCCATCCAATATCCGCAACCCCCACCTCTTGACCATTCCACCCCCGAAGCGTCACACTCCACCTCTTTCCACCCTCCTAATGTTTTGCTGACTTACATATAAATGCTTTTGAAATATTAGTTTTTTACTTATTTACCAAACACTATAAAATAAGAAGAAACTCACTTGTTTTTCATGAGAAATACTTTTTGTGAAAACATTTTCTTCGTATTAAACACACCCTAAGTTGTAATGACAAAGAGGATCGTTCAAGAGATAAATGTGAAGCTAACTGTAGAAAAAGATGATACCTGGTGACTCCTGAAAGAAACAAAATTTAAATTCCTAGATCACCCAATATTTTGATTCCACATTTACCCTTGAGTCACTCTTATCAAATAGAATATGGACAGTTGGTGTTATGAATCAGTCCAAGCCCAATGTCGATATCAATAGGAATGTCATGCAAGCAACTGTGCTAAGAAATCGAATTAGAAAACCTTCACAAAGGTTGATTAGGGATTCAGGATCAAGTAGCAACTAGTTTAAAAGGATACACATTTAGAAAGAATATGAATAATCTAATCAAACACTCAGTTTGCAAGATCATTGAATTCGTTTCACTAGTCAGAAAATGTAATCACATACTAATACGAACTACACCATATAAAGTCACAGTCTATAATCGTGTACCTGTTATAATTGTTCGCTTTTCGTAGAAGAAATCTTCACTTGGAACTTTACAGTAATTGGAGAAGGAAGAAGGAAGAAGGAGAAGAAACAGATAAGTGTCTGTTCTTTTTAATTTGCAGAGAATGAAAAGATACATTGGTTTTTCCTGTGAAACCCCTTTTTATAATCCTAAAGAGACACAACTATTCAAATAGTTGTATCTTTTCCCTTTATATATATATATATATATATATATATATATATATATCTTTTTAATCTCTCATGGATCGGGTTGACCCACATGAATGACTGTCCAATCTCCTTCATCTCCAACTCACACATGGTGGGTCAACTCTCATTCCTGTTCTATAACTTTCATATATTACGACTAGATCGTGTGACCAATGCATACTTTGAGAACTTCGTTGCTATACATCTGTTAGGAATATACTGCCTCTCGATCAATGAAACTTAGAGTAGATTATAGTATGCAGTACCTTAGATCATTTATCACATTCATATTTTCCATCATCTCTTTTTCTTAATTTTGAGTTCATCATTATGTACTTGTCTTATAGATAAACATAAAGGACGTCAATGAACATAATTGATGTGATAATATCCAATGATCTTCCTCATCTCATGAATCTCTTAATCTCAATGTGATATGCTTTTCTAGAAATGTCCCGCCAGATTGAATCAAGCATGATCTCTTGGCAACATACTAAGATAGGAAGCACCAAATTGAATCTCAAAAAACTGATTAAAGTCATGAGGGTATAATTTGAAAACTACTTATAATTTTCAAATCTTCACACGATAGCAAGTAGAGACTAAACTTGTATCGCCCTTATGGGTCACTATATGCATACATGGTATGAAACATGTATCATAGTACTAACTCCTTTCACATAGAGCGTATGTCTTTCATTAATAAATATTGTGCAGATAATAGTTCAGACAACTCATGTAGTTCACAAATCTACTCATCATTTTATTCTTCAGAACTCACATCTGGCATTAGAAACAGACTAACTCATTTTAATCACATATGATTAAATACAATAAAACAAACGACATTCTTATTATAAACTTTTATCTCTCTATTATCATCACTTCTAATGATAACTTATTTTTAATTGTCTCATCTCTACTTGTCACTTAGACAATAGAGGCGATTGCTTGTGCGAATAGGCCAACCTTTTTTTTTCTGTTTGACATACTTTTTTATCCTCAGAATTTTATGTACACTACATAAAATATATATATATACACACACACACCAACAAGAATGAAAATTAGGCATAAATCAACATTAACTTCAATAATATGAATTTACATGAACTTGTTTGGGAAAGACAAATATAAATGCATTAACATCTACGTAAACCCAATGACTTCACATGTCTCTCTTAAACATCACATGATATGGGTTTCGTTGAGGGATCTTCTATCATTTGATGTGTAGATATGTATTTCACGTTTACTTCTTTTTGTTCTATTGTCACGATCCGATCTAGGGCCTAATCGTAACACGGAGATTAGAATGCGAGGTACCCCAACCATAATCCATCTTAGCATACATAAGGTAAAGAACAACATAAACATGAGCGGAAGTAATCATTAAGTGGGGAATGGGACTAACAGAGATCAACTCTATAAACATCCAACCAGACTACATCATAATATCGTCTAAACATGCCTCTAATCTAGTCTTTGACAGAGATTTAGGACAAGCTCCTAGCTCACCCTAACAATAGAAGAAATTGTAAACAATAGTAATCATGAATAAAAGTCTTGTCCTCGATAGAATGAGGACTCACCAACTTCTTTAAAATCTAAAGCAAATCTCTAGCCACGAGTGAGGTGATCGTGAGTGTTGTCCGCCCATACATTATGGACAATGTAGGCAAAATATGCATTAATACATTTGAATGTACTAAGTATGTGAGGTATGCATTAATAAGTAAAGAACTTAATCAATATGCCATAGGATGCATGACCAATCATAATGAACATGCGTATAGTTTAAAAGCAACTTAAATCATAAGAAACTCTTGGTCAATGCATATCATAAAAACTTCAACTTTCAACTCATAACTTGACATCTCATAGCTTTAACTTAAAATTGTGTAGGATAGGACGTTTAACCGATAACTAAGACAATGCGAGCTATTACATGGAATCTGATGACTCCTACATCAAGATAGGCCGATGACTCCTGCATCAAAATAGGAGAGTCTACCTTGCCAGGGCATACTCCAAAAATAACTCAACTCAATTGTGTTATATGTGGATCCACTAACTAGTCCATGAAGGCAACCTACGTGGGCAATAAAGTTTGGAACTTTAGGTTGCTACAAGGATTTCCTTAGGTGACTAATGTGTTACCGGACTGAACCGCACTTAGAAGCCCTCTCGGTGCTTGGTCAATATACCAACAAAAACTCATAAACATGATCATAACATAGTAGGGAAAAATAGTAACTGCCTATGAATCCATCTTTAAAACATATTAGGAATAACTCATCTATTGAGTGATTCATAGAAATTCATAACTTCGTTGAGAATTGTTCTTATCACCATCTTTAAACATCTGATTCATAAGAATATATAACTTCGGTGAGAATTATCCTTATCACCATCTTTAAACATCTTTTGATCTTAACTCTAATCATCATCATAACTTTAATTTTAGAATTATGAATCTTAACTTTAACTCATATAAAACTTTCATTGAAAATCATTTAACTCGTGATCAACTCATAAACTTACCTTAAATTCATAATCATAGCTTGAAAATATAGCTTTATGCATAGGCATCTTTAAATTAACTTAAAATCATGCAATTCATACGAGAACATGCATATAAAGATCATTCATAACATTTAAAAACGAAATGAAATCAGCCCAATGCAATTCATCAAAACTAGGGTTCATAATCAATTGCAAATTAAATAAAAACTTGAGAAATCTTTGGGACTTCATGGGTGAAAAGAGCCCATGAATCAATCCCCACATACCTTGAGTGAGAAGACAAAAGAATTTGGAAGAATTTGAGAATTTTGATGGAGAGCTTGAGTGAATTTCTTGGAAATCTTCAATGGAGTCCTTGAGAACCTCTTATTGAGAGAAAAATATTTGAGTAGGTGAATTGTAGAAGAATGAATGGAATTAAGAGTTTAGGGTAGTTTATAGAGTAAAATTAGGCCCTAAAAACGCCCAGGTTCATTAACTAACAACTAGGGAATTGGCCTTATTTAAAAACTGAATTCGGGCAGAATTTCTTGCCTAGGTCCGCGAGCGGAGCTGCTCCTAGATAGGCCAATTTTTAGTGAATAAGATTTTGTCCAGATTTTGACTCGGGAAAAAATTACATTGAATGGAAACAAGTGGGTGACGCAGATCTGCCAGGCACCTCACTTTTTTGTGTAATTTTTGACAAAATTCATCTTTCGATGCACGAGTTCTAAAAATCCACCAAGACCATTTTCCCGCAAGTTTTGACCCCTAATCGATATTTTAGACTCGAATTCGCCAAAAAGACTAAGGATAATGCGTTACGCGAGTGGCCTATTCCTGAGGCATTCTTAAGGCACTTATGAGCATTTTGAGGAATGTTACAATATCTTCCCCTTGGGAATATTCGTCCTCGAATGAGATTCAACTAATATTGAAAGGACATGGGAAAGAGGACCAGCAACCCAACATGTACATGAGGATACTTTGAAAATGCATAGAACATGTAAAATTCAACTTAACATAAAATCACAACTTTGAAATCAACTTTTTCATGAACATACATGCATATGAATGACATAGGAGGAACTAAATATGTAAGAGTTCAACTAGCTTGAGTAAGAAAAACTTACTACTTTGGGCTTGAGTAGAGGGAAAGAGGTATGGGTATCGTTTCATCATATCCGCCTCCGCCTCTCAAGTAGCACTTTCTACCTGTTGATTCCTCCATAACACTTTGACGGACACAACTTCTTTGTTTCTTAACTTCTTAACTTGTCGGTCTAAGATTTTCACCAAAACTTCTTCATAAGTCAAATTTTCCTCAATACTTAAATATTTGCCAACACGTCTCAATACCTTGTAAGGTCCAACATATCTAGGACTCAATTTTATTTTCTTGACAAAATGCATTACACCCTTCATGGGTGAAACCTTCAAATAGACCCAATCATCCACTTCAAATTCAAGCTCTCTTTTCCTAACATCGGAATAGGACTTTTGACGACTTTGAGTCATCTTCAACCTCTCCCTTATGAGTCTTACCTTCTTCATAGCATCGATAACCAAATCTGGACCAATCAAGACTATCTCACCTACTTTAAACTATTCCACCGGGGACCTACATCTTCTTCCATACAATACTTCGAAAGGAGTCATTTGGATGCTAGAGTGATAACTATTATTATAGGCAAACTCAATCAATGGAAAATGTTCATCCCAACTTTCTTTAAATCAATAACACACGCCCTTAGCATATCCTCTAAAGTTTGGATTGTTCTTTCGACATGACCATCAATTTGAGGGTGAAAACCGATACTTAACTTGACCTTTGTACCGAAACCTTTTTGAAATGACCTCCAAAAGTGTGAAGTGAATTATGTACCTCGATCCAATATGATGGACAAGGGCATATCATGAAGTCTTACCAACTCACGTACATACAACTTAGCATAATCTTCGGCACCATAGAAAGTCTTAACCGATAGAAAATGAGCCGCCTTGTTCATCTGATCTATAAAAACCCAAATGGAATTATGTTTCTTCTTAGTACGAGGCAAACCCGTTATAAAATCCATATTTACATCTTCCCATTTTCATGTAAGAATTTCAATATCTTGGGCTAGACCTCCCGGTCTTTGATGCTCAACTTTAACTTGTTGGCAATTTAGATAGGTAGCTACAAACTCCACTATGTCCTTCTTCATGTCATTCCACCAATACATTTCTCTCAAATCACGGTACATCTTGGTGGAACCCGAATGAATCGAGTATTGGGAATTATGGGCCTCATTTAATATCAACTCTCTTGAAACTCTCACTACTAAAAAACTGTCAAAAAATGACGCAAAAAAGCAACGGTCTGCATCGTTTTTTTGGTCAAACTCGACGGAAAAGCGACGCAGTCACTTCCGTCATTTTTTTGCTCGACGCTTTTGAAATAGCGATGGATAGGGCCGTTAAAAGCGATGGACTGGGTCGCTCTTAATTTTTTTAATTAAAATATATATATAAAATAAAACGACGGACTTCGTCTTTTTATTTTTTTTAAAAAAGAAATTATTTAATAAAAAGCGATGGACTTTTAGTCTCCGTCCGTCGCTTTGGTTATACTACTCTTGTTAAAATTTTGTAGAAAAGCGACGGATAGGGTCCTTTAGTCCGTCGCTTTTCCGTCGCTTTTTTGCAACACTTTTGACAGCAGAAACCTGCAGTTTTGCTGCCCACCTGCAATCAAAATTCAATATAATTGTATTCAATTCAGCCCATTCAAACATAAATAACAACAAACAAAATCCGCAAAATACATAATAACAAACATAATTAAACACTTAAAACGAATAAAATAATAATTTAGAACGATTTAAAGTGTTTCAAAGTTAACAAAAAATTTACAATGTTCATAAACTAACATAGGGAACCCTAAGGACTATTTGCTATATATTCATTACTATCGTCAAAATCATCCGAGTGAACCCTCTTGAATAACGGGGCGGAGGCTGACAGATAAGGTTGAGCACTTGTTCTTTAATTTGATCAACTTGTTCATTCATATTTTTTTGATCCTCGATCCTTCTTTTCTCTGATTCTGCCAATGCGCGTGTAGGTTCTGTAATTTGCTAAGACATTGTAGCTATCTGAACCACGTCAATGGCTTCGGCTTGACGCGATGATCCAATACCTTCTAAACCTGATTGGAGTCATCGTACATTATTCTTAGAGCTTATTCCATATATTCAGCCCTTATGGATGCCTCCAACCATTTTTTTTATCCAAATTTGAGTGGACTGTTCAGACGTTAGATAAACTGAATCTTCCATCTCACGTACGTGCCGCTCATAATCTTGCTGCATATTAAAAAATAAAAGTTATAATCAATATATATATATATATATATTAAAAATAAAACTTAGAATCAAAATATATTATATTATATCCTAAATAACGTATATAGGCTCGTTCGACCCTTTTCTCCACCTACTCATCCAGATCCGACTCATTAGTCTTTTTCTTCAGATGAGTCTTTTTAAAGACGTCATGATGATAGGGAGTGAAATTCTTTTTCCTATAAATAAAAATACAGTTAATAAAATAATATTTTGATTCAGAAAATGAATTTAAACTTAAAATTTAAAAACATTACCATCTCCCTCTGAATCGTACCAACACTCTTTGCACCTCTGGTGTGTAACGAGCCACCCTTTAGGCTGACTCTTATTTTTTTCCCTTGATCGGACAAAGCCTTGAATTCTTCGATATCCCAATATTGACATAATTCTTCAAATATATGAGGCAGCATCCAACTCAAAGATGTCCGATCATCCCTAGCTTTCTTTAGCCAGCTAGACAGTCTGGTGCTGCTTTTCTTTCAAAAGTAGGCGCAATGACCATATTGTACCTTGGCTTCCAAGTACATAAAGTCTAAAAAAATGAATAGCGTTAAATAATTAGTTAAGTAAAGTATAGTAAAAATATTAAACGTAACTTAAAAAAATTGATTTAAACATATATATATCTTGAATTTATTAAACATTGCCTGGCGGATACTGTTTGGAATCTCCCGCCAAGAGTGATAGGGCTCAGTATATAGCATCCTAACACTCTCCTGAAGAGCCCTAGAAGCCTCCTTCGAAGGATGCCACCTACAAGACACATAATAAACATGTAATTATATCATCAATAAGTTATTAATGTAGCAAAAATAAATAAATAAAACATTAAACTTACGAGGATCCATTAGGCTCAATCATGACTCTCCCAAGTTTGTCCCTCTGCCCAGGAGCTAACCCAGACACATCATGTACTGTCTTTGTTCTAGCAGCAGAAGAAGGTGTAGGTGATGTTGTAGGAGTGTGAGTCTCTACACTAGAATCTCTAAGTCTCAGAGTAGATATGTGAGAGACTGAGATCCGAGAGATGGAGTAGAAATACTCTCGGGGGTCAAGCAATAACCTTTGTGGGTAGCTGGTAGGTCTAATCATATAAAGCATATCTGACCTGTGAAGAAGAAGAAGTGCCGCGTGGTCGGCGGAACTAACTATGGTAAACTAAAGGATCATAGTCTCAAAAGGCACAACATGAATATGTGTAGGACTATCTTGGCAGTGCTGCATCTCCGGCGCTGAAGAAATATGTCGAGGAATATCCTCAGGATCAACAAGTCTCCTAGACTTCTTTTTACTTCTACCAGAATGGCTAACACTAAGATGATTCTGGTATCTATCACCATCACCAGATGGCATCTACATGTAAAGTAACAATACAATATATAAAAAACATAAATTAAATAAATTTAGGGTTAGAGAAATAAATAACTTACATACTAGTGATAATCTACCACTCTATTCCTCCTCACTTGTTTCATTTTTGTCATCTTTCCATTCCTCCTCATTAGTTGTTTCATATTTATTGTCAATCCATTCCTCCCCCTCAAATAATTCATATTCCTCGTTTACTTCTTCCTCAACATTTGGCATTATAAGTTCATCATCGAAAACCTCTTCTACTATGTGTTGAGGATGTTCTAGTGTGGTTTCCAACTCAACATCAACTTGTCGTTGAACAAGTGCAACATCATTTTGGTACCCCACATCTAATACATTCTCAATTTCAATTCTTCCCACAGGCTTTGTCTTAATAACAATCCACCAATCAGCCTTATCTCTACGCAATGGATATGTAGCGTATAGACTTGCTTAGTATTTTGGGCAATGATAAAAGGATCATAACTTCCGTATTGTCTAGTGTGCTTAACTTCAATTATATTATGTTGTTGGTCCACCCTTGTGCCTCTGTGTGATGAGTCAAACCACTTACACCGAAATAATACTATCTTTTTTTAGGCGAACCTGAATATCTTACTACAATAATCTCTTGAATGACACCATAATATTCTACAATTTGGCCATTACCATCGACATCACCTTGAATGCACACACCACTATTATTGTTTTTCTTATGCATAGAAACTTCTTCAGATTGAAACTTAAAACCATTCATACAATATTTTTTCTCAATGTGTTTCACATCAAGATTATGTCGTAGAAGAGTATCCTTCCAATACGGCAACTCCCAGAATATACTCTGTTTGGTCCAATTATGTTCAACACCATATCTAGAAAGTCTAGATGGAAGAGTTTCTATAACTTTAGGCAATTGAAAAACTCTCTCCCAAATTTGATGTCCTGTCAGTGATGGAGGTGGGGGTCATTTTCAACCCTGTTTTTTTAATGCATGTTTCATCTTTCTAAACTCATGGTTCATTAACAAGAACTGACGATGACAATCAAATCATGAATTTTTTCTGCCATGGTTTAAGGTGAATGCCTTACTATGTTCCATGCAATGAGGACAATCAAGCTTTCCAGTAATTATCCAACCAGACAACATTCCGTATGTAGGAAAATCATTAATAGTCCACATTAAAACAGCACGCATAATAAAATTCTGCTTAATTGATATATCGTAAGTCACTACTCCTTCAAACCACAATTGTTTAAGCTCATCTATCAATGGTTGTAGATAGACATCAATCAAAACTTTTAGGATTGCGAGGACCTGGAATAACACAACTTAGAAAGATGTACGTACTTGTCATGCACATTTTAGGAGGAAGGTTGTACGGGGTAAAAAATACAGGCCAACAAGAATAAGGTGAGGCAGCATTAGAGAATGGTGTAAAGCCATCTGCACACAACCCTAATTGTACATTTCTTGGTTCACTAGCAAAATCAAGATATATGTTATCAAAATATTTCAATGTTTCTCCATCAGATGGATGTGATAA
The DNA here is from genome assembly GCF_947179165.1 of Solanum dulcamara. Lineage (NCBI taxonomy): Eukaryota > Viridiplantae > Streptophyta > Magnoliopsida > Solanales > Solanaceae > Solanum > Solanum dulcamara. The sequence goes on from NC_077245.1 coordinate 68,687,831, forward strand.
AACACCCGGCGGTCTTCTATATTCACGGTGCCATCTCATATGTGGGGCAAACCTCATCGATGCATACAACCTCTTTAATCTGGGAATAAGAGGTAAACAATGCATCGCCTTAATTGGGACCATCTTTCCAGTAGGAGTCCTCTTATAACGAGCTTGTCCACAAAACTTACAATTTTCTAATTCACTATCAGTCTTGTAGAACAACATGTAACCATTAACACAACAATGAATTCTATCATACGACAATCCTAACTTGGAAACCAATATCTTTGCCTGATAGAAGTTCTTAGGTATGTTAAACTCAGGATTAACCAGTTCGCCCAAAATATCAACTATTGAGTCCATAGCCACATGAGGAACACTCCAATCTGATTTAATATTCATTAACCTAACTGCAACTAACAAAGCAGAATGCGTACTCCCTTCACATAGTGGACGACTAGCCTCTTCTAAATGTTGATAGAAGCGTCTTGCTTCTTCATTAGGAGTTTCATCAAAATATTATTCGGGTTCCATCCCACCTTGAACCCCGAATGCATTATTAACCATTTCATGAACTCTATCATGTTGAAATGTATAATGTTGAACTCTATCATGTAGAACCCTATCATATTCAACCCTAATTTGACCATGTGGTGCAATCATATTATATTCATCCACGGGCAGCAAATTATAATATATATTATTCAATCCATCTATTTCTCCATGATCAACCCATACAAAATATCTAGGCTTAAATCCATTATCATATAAATAAACCATAATTATATCTGGATTAAAAAATTTCAAGCACCTACATTCACGACAAGTACACCTAACCAATCCATTTCTCTTAAAAACATCAAGTGTCATTGCATGATCGATAAAAATTCTTATACCGTCAATAAATTTAGGTTTTAAACCACCACCAACTTCATAATGCATGTTATACATCCACAAACGATGATCCATCTACAAAATTATATATATTTAAGCTTAATTAGTTCATAAAGACTACAATTCATCGAGACTACAACTGTCATTAATTCAAGTTATAATTAATTAATTCATATAATAATTCAGTTCAAGTTATAATTAGTTTAAGTTATAATTAATTAATTCATATAATAATTAAGTTCAAGCTCTACTTAATTCAAATTGTAATTAATTCAAGTTATAATTAATTGAAGTTATAATTATTTAATTCATATAATAATTAATTCAAGTTATAATTAAGTTCAAGCTCTACTTAATTCAAATTGTAATTAATTCAAGTTATAATTAATTGAAGTTATAATTATTTAATTCATATAATAATTAATTCAAGTTCTAATTAAGTTCAAGTTCTAATTAATTCAAGTTATAATTAAGTTCAAGTCCGAACTAATTCAAGTTCTAATTAAGTTCAAGTTCTAATTAATTCAAGTTATAATTAAGTTCATATTCTAATTAATTCAAGTTATCATTAATTTCATGTTCTAATTAATTCAAGTTATAAATTTCAATTTCTAATTAATTCAACTTATAATTAAGTTTATATTCTAATTAATTCAAGTAAAAGTTAAGTTTCAAATCTCATGACATTCAGGTTGAAGTTCTAAATTAAAATATCTTAAAATTCAAGTATCTAAGTTATTCAAATTAGCTATAAAGTTTAAAGAGTTTAAAATTTATACAAACCTAAAAAAGTTCTAATTAGTAGCTAAGTTATTCTAATTATAAGTTCTAAATTAAAGTCCTATATATAATTCAAGTATCCAATTTCCAATATTTTTCTAAGTTTCAAACTTTAAAATTTCCTATATTCAAGTATCTAAGTTATTCTAAAGTTCAACATTAACTTAATTAGTTCAAAAGGAAGTTTAATGTCACGCCCCGGGAGGGTACCCTAGACGTAACCGGCACTCGAAGGCCATTTCTGACCTCCGAGCGAACCACCTGGTCCAGTCACACATTCATTCAATCACGTTTTCTTAGCGGAAGTTCAATTAATGAAATACTATTCAAAATATAAGGGTCGAAGGCCAAACATTTACAATCCAACAAGACAATCATAAGACTCCTCGAATTAGCCGTTCAACCTCCCCACACTCCAGTATATGAAGCCTCTATCCAAGTCTAAAAGGTGTCAATGACAAGTCCATGGCTACCAACAATCTAAATACAAGAAAGGACAACAAAACTGTACAAGAAGGCTCAATATCCTCCGAAAACTAGGAGGACTCACCGACTGGCTGGAAGTGTATGTGGATCTTCAACGGAGCGCCGGTTGATGATCTCTAGTACCTGTCTCTGCATCATGAGACGATGCAGGCCAAATGGCGTCAGTACATGGAATGTACGAGTATGTAAAATGGCCGAATACAACGAACATCAAGAAAGAATTAATCAACTCGGAAGCTCAACTCAAGAGGGATAACAACTCAATCAAATGTCCTAAGTCTAAACAAGAATATGATTTAGACGGGACCAATCATATACAATTCAACTCAATCTGACTCAGAGTACTATCAAGACCTATTTGGGAGTTTCTCTTAACCGACAACCATCACTTATAAGCCAGTGAAAGTACAACAAACCGACGTTGTTGCCGCATCTGTTCATACTTTGCCAGGGTATGAACGAATCAACAAATCATGGATCCAATCCAACCAGGTCCTATAATATCAGGACAAATCTCTTGGGGAAGCATCCGACTTTAACGGTTCCATCCCTCCTAGGTTTGGTGACGCAGTTATTGGGTTCAAGTATGGACTATACTCTTGCCCAATTCGGTGCTCGATACTCCTCCCAAGACTCAATGCTCATAAAACTCCATCCAATCAACTCAATCAAATCACATCAACAAGTTTTATTACAACCTTGTCAACTCATCAACTCTATTACAATCGAATCTCTACAAATCATACTATCCGATCAATCTCAATCATATCATTCAAAAGAAATTTAAATGCACGTATATAGCATCATCTAGATATAATCAACCATTTCTTTCATCCATTTGAGAAATCCTTGAGGCTTATCACAATTTCAAGACTTTAAATGGACATTTCATATTGAGCAACATTCTCAAGAAAATGACAACCTCTATCATAATCTACATAGTAAGAAGATAAATAGACATATTTCACAACTCATCTTTCATCAACTCAATTTGGGAATTTCTTAACTCAACAACACCAATACATATAGAATCAAATAAATAGGGAACACAACTCATTAAACTTAGACCATACCGAGAAACTCCATTTTTATGAACATCTAACCTCAAAGCAAGAATAGGGCACACGGGTGGACTCAACCCATATTTTGGATAGCCTTACATACCTTAGTGAAGACTTGAAGAAAACCTTGTGGTTGGGTCTTCAATGGAGAACTCCAATCTTGAAGCTCTTGGGACAAATCTTTGTTGAGAATGAAGAAGAAGAAGAAGATGAAGAAGAGAGAGGGAGAGAGGAAATTTCTAGGGCTTTTAGAGAGAGAGTGGGGGCTAAAAAATGATCCCCAAAATGCTAAGGATGATACATATATAATTTGGGACAATTCCCAAATTGCCCCTTCTTAAAAGTTCTGAAAATTAGGCCAAAATTCCCTTGGCGCGATAGTGGCGCGTCGCGCCCTTACAGCGCCAAGGCCAATTACGCCTAAAACCTGCACAACTTTTAGTGACGCGTCGTGCCAGGGGCCAAACTACTGAGGCATGTTTCTGGCGCGATAGTGGCGCGTCGCGCCCTTATAGCACCAAGGCTAAAGTTTTTGGGTTTTGGAATTTGGCTTGAAAAACCCTGCACAACTTTTAGTGGCGCGTCGCGCCAGGGACCAAACTACTGAGGCATGTTTCTGGCGTGATAGTGGCGCGTCGCGCCACTGCGGCGTTAAGCCCAGATTTCCAGTAGTTGAATCCCAGGCCTGAAATTCCTGCCATGCCAGTCCGTCTTAGGATCGTCATACCTTTCGACTCCGAACTCCAAAAATTACATTCTTGGTGGCGTTGGAAAGAAGACTCGACGACCTCTAATTTAATAGGTCGTGGGCCACCTATATTTCCGTCTCTCAAAAGATAGGGTCGTTAGAAGTCGACTCCTCATACAAACTCGTCCTAAAACTTAGCCACGGCGAACCTTCTTGGTCTTAGCTTGGTCCTAGGGACCCCACCTCACCTCCAACACTTTTCAATTACTCGGGGACTCATCTTAACTCAAGCACATATACTTCGAAATAATTGAGTTAGACCCTACACGAATACAACAAGGGTCTGAATCTTAGGAAAATTTTTGAGGGGTGTTACATTTAACCTCAACAAGATTTCTAAAGTTAACAAAAAATTCAACTTCAAAGTTCTAACTAAGTTCAACTTCTAAATTTAAGTATCCTAAAATTCAAGTATCTAAATTATTCTAATTATAAGTTCTAAAGTCCTAAAACTCAAGCCTCTAATTAAGTTCCAATATTTTTCTCTAAGTTTCAAACTTCAAAACTTCTTAAGTTACCATCCAATATACAAACAAACTACAACAAACTAAATGGAATAAACTAATTAAGTAACTACTAAATCATAAATTACTATCCAATTTACAATCTAATTCAAAAGACTCAAATCTAATTTAAAGCTTAAAATCAAAACTATAATTACATTCACTAATTTTACAATCCAATATACAAATAAACTACAACAAACTAAATGGCATAAACTAATTAACTAACTAACATCACAAATTACTATCCAATTTACAATCGAATTCAAAAGACCCAAATCTAACTTAAGCCCTACAATCAAAACTATAACTACATACACTAATTTCACAATCCAATATACAAATGAACTACAACAAACTAAATGTAATCAACTAACTAACTAACATCATAAATTACTAAAAAATTTACAATCTAATTCAACAACTCAAATCTAACTTAAGCCCTAAAATCAAAACTATAACTACATTCACTAATTTTACAATCTAATATACAAATGAACTACAACAAACTAAATGTAATCAACTAATTAACTAACTAACAAATGACAAATAAAAAAACTTAAAATTTAGTTTTAGGTTTAAGCCCTAATGTCTTAAAATGAATAATACTCCTAAAGCACCACAAGACGGCGGTGGAGCAACGGCGGCGGCGGAGCAGTGATGGACGATAGAAATGGGGGTAAGGGGACGGTGGTGGGAGGCGGAGCGGTGAAATTGTAGAGAGAAGGCAGAGAGAAGAGAGAGTTTAGGGAGAGAGAGAGAACTGAAAAAAATACGTTGTGTGTTGTATATATTTTAACAAAAAGCGACGGCCAACATCTTTAAGTCCGTCACTTTTTTAAAAATATTTGACTGCCATTTTGACCAAAAATGCGACGGACAAGGCGAAAGCGTCCATCGCTATTTTAAATATGTTGACCAAATATTTTGACCAATAGCGACGGACGTAGCGACCCTGTCCGTCGCTAAGTTAAAAAAAAACTATAAAAAAAAATATTTACGACGAATGGCGTCATAATATTTAATTTATAAATAATTATTTTTAATAAAATATATAAAATATTTATATCAAAATAGTATTTAATTTTAGCGGAAAAAACTGCCAAAATAAGCGACGGACTAAGAGTCACTATCTGTCGCTCCTATTAAAAAAATTAAAAATAAATAAAAACGACGGATAACGTCATTTTATCCGTCGTATTTTATTTGCGACGATGTCCATCGCTTTTTGTTCTATAGCTTTTTGGACTATTTTTAGTAGTGTCTTAATCAAGAAGTCATCAATATCCTACTACAATCACTCACATACTTACAACCACACATTCAAGCCTACCATTATAACCACTTTAGGGCTCCCATGAAGTCAACATCAGTTAAGGATTTTCATGTCTACCTTAGCATCTCTATATCCTCATTTGTATTAACTCCTACCAAAGGTCACACCAAATATACTCTTACCTATATATTGCACACAACAAGATCCCATCTAGCTCTTCCTCTAGGTGTATAGCCTTAAATGGAATAATCATACTTCAATCCTCATAATAAGGAACACCTACTCTTCCCTCAATCTTCCCTAATTCATCCATCGAGAGCTATGGGCTTTACTCAATATCATTTCTCTTAGGACATCAACATTTGGAACACACAACCAACTTTGGTAATGAAATACTCCATCTCCACCTTGTGAGAGAACGTCGATCTTCTCATCAACCACCAATTTCTCATGCACTACCAATCATAATTCTGAACTATTTTAAACAAGAACACCACCCTTATTAGAGTCATTCAATCTTACCCTCAAACGGGCCATTCGGTGAATATCTTTAACTAACTCCTTCTCGTCATCTTCCACATGAGCCACATTATTCATGGATAACCAACTAAGAACATAGGCAACAATTTTTGCTTTACTCGGATGGTACAACACCCTCATATTATAATCCTTCAACAACTCAAGTCATCTCATTTGCCGAAGGTTCAAATCTTTTTGCCTAAATGCATATTGTAAACTCTTATGATCGGTGAACACATCCATATGGACACCATAAAGTCTCCAAATCATTAAGACAAATACAACCGCCGCTAATTCAAGATCATGGGTTGTATAGTTTCATTCATGCACCTTAAGTTGCCTAAAAGCATAGGCTATTATCTTACCATGTTGCATCATTACACAAGCAAGACCAACCCTTGAGGCATCACAATCGTCAAGTAACTTACATGCTCCTCCTAATTCCGAGAGTAAACCAAAATATTGTTAATGAATACAATCACAAACATATCTAGGTATTGATTGAACACCTTATTCATTAAGTCTATGAAAGCCACAGGAGCATTGGTCAAACCAAACGACATGACTAGAAATTCAAAATGGCTATACCTTGTTCGAAATGTCATTTTGGGAATGTCACTCCCTCTCCCCCTTAATTGGTGATAACTAAAATAAAGGTCTACCTTGGAGAAGTAACTTTCCCCTTGCAATTGATCAACCAAGTCATCTATTCTCGAAATTGGATACTTATTCTTGATGGTTACCTTATTCAATTGCCGATAGTCAATGCACATACGTAGTGAACCATCCTTTTTCCTAACAAACAATACGGGTGCATCCCATGGTGAAATACTTTGACTTATGAAACTCTTATCAATCCTTCTTTGAATTTGAGCTCTTCTTGGAGACATCTTCTAAAAATTGCAAAGAACAATAGTTAGGGGGGAAAGACATAGGGTACCGCACGACATGGATTATTAAAGAAGTGAGACTTTTTCTTGACACATTTCGCAGCCTCCTATTCATGGATGTGGCACGCTTCACATCAATTAATAAGACTCTACTTGATGTGGAATGTAACTCCCTAGGACTTTTCTAAACCTTGTCTCTGATACCAAGTTTGTCACGATCCGACCTAGGTTCTAGTTATAGCATAGAAATCGGGATGCAAGGGACCCCAACCATAAGTCATCTTAGCATACATCGCATACATAAGGTAAAGAACAACATAAATATGAGCGGAAGTAATCATTAAGTAGGGAATGGGACTAAGGGAATCAACTCTTTAAATGTCCAACCGGACTATACCATAATATCATATAAACATACCTCTAATATAGTCTTTGATGAAGAAAGTGTAAACAATAGTAATCATGAATAAAAGTTTTGTCCTCAATAGAATGAGGACTCACAAACTTTTTTGAAATCTAAAGCAAATCTCTAGCCATGAGTGAGGTGGTCGTGAGTGTCGTCCGCCCATACATTATGGACAATGTAGGCAAAATATGCATTAATACATTTGAATGTACTAAGTATGTGAGGTATGCATTAATAAGTAAAGAACTTAATCAATATGCCATAGGATGCATGACCAATCATAATGAACATGCGTATAGTTTAAAAGCAACTTAAATCATAAGAAACTCATGGTCAATGCATATCATAAAAACTTCAACTTTCAACTCATAACTTGACATCTTATAGCTTTAACTTGAAATTGTGTAGGATAGGACGTTTAACCAATAACTAAGACAATGCAAGCTATTACATGAAATCTGATGACTCCTGCATCGAGACAGGCTGATGGCTCCTGCATCGAAACAGGGGGGGCTACCTTGCCAGGTCATACTTCAAAAATAACTCAACTCAACTGTGTTATATGTGGATCCACTAGCTAGGCCATGAAGGCAACCTATGTGGGCAATGTAGTTTGGAAATTTAGGTTGCTACTAGGATTTTCTTGGATAACTAACTGCATTACCGGACCGAACCCCACCTAGAAGCCCTCTCGGTGCTTGGTCAATATACCAACAAAAATACATAAACATGATCATAACATAGTAGGGAAAAATAGTAACTGCCTATGAATCCATCTTTAAAACATATTAGGAATAGCTCATCTATTGAGTGATTCATAGGAATCCATAACTTCATTGAGAATTGTCCTTATCACCATCTTTAAACATCTAATTTATAAGAATATATAACTTCGGTGAGAATTGTCCTTATCACCATCTTTAAACATCTTTTGATCTTAACTTTGATCATATCATAACTTTAACTTAAGAATCATGAATCTCAACTTTAACTCATATAAAACTTTCATTGAAAATCATTTAACTCATGATCAACTCATAAACTTATCTTAAATTCATAATCATAGCTTGAAAATATAGCTTTATGTATGGGAATCTATAAATCAACTTGAAATCATGCAATTCATATGAGAACATGCATATAAAGATCATTGATAACATTTAAAAGCGAAATCAAATCATCCAATGCAATTCATCAAAACTAGGATTCATAATCAATTGTAAATTAAATGAAAACTTAAGAAATCTTTGGGACTTCATGGGTGAAAAGATCCCATGAATCAATTCCCACATACCTTGAGTGAGAAGACAAAAGAATTTGGAAGAATTTGAGAATTTTGATGGAGAGCTTGAGTGAATTTCTTAGAAATCTTCAATAGAGTCCTTGAGAGCCTCTTGTAGAGAGAAATATTTGAGTAGGTGAATTGTAGAAGAATGAATAAAATTAAGGGTTTAGGGAAGTTTATAGAGTAGAATTGGGATCGAAAAACGTCCAGGTTCATTGACTAACAACTAGGAAATTGACCTTATTTAAAAACTGAATTCGGGCAGAATTTCTTGCCCAGGTCCGCGATGCAGATTTGCTCCTGGATAGGCCAATTTTTAGTGAATAAGATTTTATCCAGATTTTAACTCGTGGAAAAATTATAGTGAATGGGAACAAGTAGGCGACGTGGAGTTGTCGCACACCTCACTGTTTTGTGCAATTTTTAACAAAATTCATCTTTGATACACGAGTCCTAAAAATCCACCGAGGCCATTTTTCTTCAGGTTTTGATCCCCTGATCGACATTCCGGATTCGAATTTGCCAAAAAGAATAAGGATAATGTGTTATGCGAGTGGCCTATTTCTGAGGTATTTTAAGACACTTATGAGCATTTTGAGGATTGTTACAGCTATCATGTCTTTTATAAAATTATATTTTATGTACATATATTTCGTCTTTCAATTGTACTTTGGATCTTTTGGGTAGGCTATTACAGTCTGACTATCAAAACTGATTGTGACTGGCTCAACAACATTATTATACACACCCAAGTGAACCTGAAAATGCTTATGCCAAACAGCTTCTTGCATAGCATATGAAAATTCTTTGAATTCATCTTCCATAGTAGACAAGGCTATGCATGACTGCTTCGTTCTACTCCATGATATGGCACCATCGTTAAGCAAGAATCTAGAGGTGGATTTTCTTTCATCTAAATCTCCTCCCCAATCAGCATCAGTGTAGCCTTTGAGTTGCAAATTATTTTCTTGATAACATAAGGAATAATCGACGGTACCTTTGAGATACCTCAATATCCTTTTAACTGTTTTCCAATGTTGTGGTCCTGGATCTGATTGATATCTGCTAACTAGCCTAACGTCATAACAAATATCCGGCCTTGTACACATCATAGCATACATAAGACTTCTGAATGCATTGACATAAGGAACTTTTCTCATTTTTTCCTTCTCATGTGAAGTCTGAGGGTACATCATTCGGTTCAAAGCTTCACTTTTAAAAACTGGAGTATTTATGGGTTTGCAGTCTTGCATATTAAAGTGTTCAGGAACTTTCTTAATGTAAGGTTCTTGTGAAAGAGATAACAATCTATTCGAACGATCTCTTGAAATCTTAAGTCCAAGAATGTATGTTGTTTCACCAATATCTTTCATCTCAAAAGTAGATGATAACCACTCTTTTATTTCTTTTATAAAATCAATGTTACTTGCAGCTATTAGTATGTCATCTACATATAATGATAAGACCACAAACTTATCTTTGAATCATTTGATGTACACACAATGGTCTTCATGAATCATAACAAATCCATACGATATGATCGCATTATGAAAACGTAAGTAGCATCATCTAGAAGATTGTTTAAAGCCATAAATCGTCCTTTGAAATCGACAGAGTTTATTTTCTTTGCCTTTTTCAAGAAATGTACCGGTTGTTCCATATATATTTTGTCACGCTCTGAGAGGGTACCCTAAGCGTTGTCGACACTCAGAAACCATCTCTGGGCTCCGAGAGAAATGCTTGATCTCATCACTCATTCGTTCATCAACGTAAGACTTAAGTGAAAATAAGAATTCTTATGTGGGCTCGCCATCATCAACATCAAAGGAAAGAAATAATCCTTAGAAGAAGTAATTCCAAAGGAGAACTACTCCAATTACATAATCAAACTCTATCGACGAAGTCTCTAACACTATTAGATGGTGCCAATGACATAGCCATGGCTACCTCAAAAGAAATATAATACCCAACAATAATAAAAATGATAAAGAGTTCCTCCGAATACAAAAAGGACTCACTAAATAGCTAAAAAGTAATGATCTTCAATGATGCGCCTGTTGAGGATCTCTAACACCTATATCTGCATCATAAAATGATGTAGGTCGAATGAAATTAGTACATGGAATGTATGAGTATGTAAAATGGCAGGAAAATAAGAACAGATATCAAGAAACTCCTCTCAAAAAGACTCAGTGCTCAATACTACTTCTAAAATATGTGCTCATATTAACCTTATCATCTAGTCTTATTGGACTTTTTATTTAAAATATCAAATTCATCTCATTACCTCTTCATCAACATTATACTTCAAAACATCATTTTCATCTCATCAAAATATCTTGCTCAAAACATCATTTAATCCAAAGAATCAAATTTATTTAAACTCAAATCTTTTTCTCTTTCAAACCTCAATAAAATACATATATAGTATTAATTCAAATCACTATTTTTGTCAATGAATATTAAAATCCAACATCTTTACTCAAAACACGCATAAAAATATTCATGAACATCAAATCAGTTAGGGTTCATGGGAAGTAGAAATGAACAATAATTCTAATAATATGAGATAAAAATAATAATAATAACATCAATGCATAAATATATCTAACTTAGTAGAAGAAGAATTAACTCATTTAGAATTCAAGAATTAGGGTAAAACTCAATTATAACTCAAGTTCGATGAATTTAAAGATTGGGCGTATGGACGAACTCAATCCAATGCTATGAATAGCTTTAATACCTGTAATCCGAAGTGTATGAGTAAAGAAGTATATAGAGAGAAGAGTTGCTTGAGAAAGCTTAATGAATAAAATGAGGAAATAAGGTGAGTATTTACAGGTGTGGAGGAGAGACCTAACAATAAATAAAAATAATTACAAAGGATGATCTTAAAAATTCAATGGAGAATTGTGATGTCAAATGGAGGACTATTGATGTCATGGATGATGTCAAATGGATCTAGATCTTTTCATGGTTGGTGAGATGAACCTTCTTTTAACAGAATATCCTTTTTCGGAGCTACATTTGAACAAGATAACTTCTTCATTAGGATTTTGTGTCTTCATATGTATTGTAGCTCTAGAAGTATACTTTCATTTCGTTCAAAAATCAATTGATTTGGAGCAGGCCTACAGTGATATATGAATTTACTTCTATAAATATTTCATTTCCTCACAGCACCATGTCTTATAAAAATTAATTTATTTGACCTACTTAGCCTTCAAATATTAAAATATTATCTTCACGGAAGTTGTAGATAATGATGTTGGAGTTATTCAGAAATTTGAATCACCTAATTTGGACTAACCTATATAAAGTTATGCCCAAAATACAAAAGTAGTATCATTTTCATCGAGAATTGAAACACCACATACAACATTTTAGGGGGTGTTACAATATCTCCCCCTTGGGATCATTCGTCCTCGAATGAAGATGAAACTAGGAGACATCAAGAACGAATATCATCAAGACATCAATTTCTCAAAAACTCCAATACTCAAATGCTCAAACAACACGTACTTAAAAAGTCAATGACTCAAACTCAAGAATACACATCGACTCAAAGGTAGAAGTAAGGAATATTACCTTGAACGTCATCATCGGAAGGCACAATAGGTGATTGGCAATTTTTCTTGCGCCATAATCGACCTAACCATTTCTAACAAGGTTCTATTTTGTCGTTCCGCAACACCATTTTGTTGTGGAGTATAAGGAGTAGTTAATTGTCTTTAATTTCCCTTTTCTTCACATAATTATTTGAACTCATCAGACAAATACTCTCTTCCTCGATCGGTTCTTAGAGCTTTTATTTTTCTATCTAATTAATTCTGAACTAAGTTAATCATCAATAAAAGTGATGAAGTAAATAGCACCATGTCTTGTCCTTGCATTCATTGGGCCATAGATGTCAGAATGAATTAATTGCAATGGAGTATTAGCTCTTGTGCCTTTCCCAAATGGTTAACGTGCAGTTTTTCTGACTAGGCAAGATTCACAAGTAGACAATTCTATTTTATCTATTGTGCCAAGCAAACCTTCCTTAGTTAAGCGGTTCATTCTTTATTGACCAATATGGCCAAGCTTAGCATGCCATGTATTTAAATCATTCTTACAATTAGAAGACATAAATAAGGAAAAGCTAATATCATTATTATTGAGACTTTAACAAACATCCAATACAAAGAATCGATCATAAAAATAACCCGTTTCATATTTTGTCTTGTCCAAATACATATCCATACCATGTTCATGAAAGAATAAATTAAATCCTAACTCAATCAACATTCGGACAGAGACTAGATTACGACGAATTGATGGGGCAAATAGCACATCATGTAGGAGCAGAGTACGGCCACCACGCATTTCAAGTTTGCAGGTACCAATCCCTTTAACCTCTCCTCTGGAGTTATTTCCTACATACACCCATTTGGATCCTCATGGGATTCATCGGTAATCTACTAAAGCATCTTTTTTTGTTGCTATATGTTCGGTGGCTCCCGAGTCTACAATCCACATAGAAAGTGGCTCGATTAAAAAAGCAGAACAAGAAACATTTACATCACTATGTACATTGTTCATAAGGTCATATACCTTTCTAGGCTCAGGACAATCATGAGCAAAGTGTCCCTTGTTCTTACAGTTATAGCACTTAAGCTTAGCCATATTCCTATAACTCTTTGGAGCCGAAATATTTTTCTCTCCTTGTTGATTAACTTTAGGGTTATTTGAGACTTTTACATGTAGAAGTGTATTACCATTTTCAGAAAGTGTCATAGACACATTTCGAGCTTTAAGAATTTCATGCTTTTTCAGGACATAATTGATTTTCTTGTTCCATATTTCACAGGTATCACTATTAAGCTTATCACCTTTGTTAAGCTCGACAACAATATTTTTTGCACCAATTGACATACTGATTAAAAGTATAAAGTAAAGTGAGATAACTATGTACAAATTATAGCGTAAATTCATATACATAATTGTTCTTAAGATAATTAATTATGTCAATATTCATTTCACATTAGTTTCAGATTTGAAAGTTCACTAAGTTCCCAATCATCATTCAAATTTTAATATGTCATAAATCTAACATAATCAATTATCTAAGAACAACTTATCTTAAATCATGTAATTCAAGACTAAATATGCATAATTCTATAACAAATATAAAATACACTCAATAATAATAATAATAATAATAATAATAATAATAATAATAATAATAATATAATAATTAAATTATAATTCATATAAATCATGTCATATATATAAAAAAAATCATTATACAAACGAAATACACATTATCATTATAATATTTCTTTGTGAACAGAAATAGATAAAATAAAATCTATACATAAGTCCATAGGCAATTTATATCTTATAGGCAATCAATGAAAATGACCCACGGTGTTCATAACTATCAAATCAATGTATTTATCCATAAAATGTTGGACCAATGACTTGTCTTGACTTTTTGAGATGTAACTTATGCCAAGATTTATCAAATAAGTTCTTTTGTAAATCATCAGGCAATGCAGATCGTAAAACCATATATTTCTTCTCCACTGTTAACAAACCCCCAAGCCACACAACTTCTTGAATTAACTCGTTAATTCTCGTTATGTGTTTCACAAAACTTGTAAGATCATCATCTTGAACATTGAATTCTGACGAAAGATTAATCAAATTGTCACTCAAATTTTTCACCCTATCCTTTTGTTGCTTTGTGGAAACTCGTCTGGGTGTTCTTATCATTACCATAATTTTCTGTATCACATACAGAAAATAATTAGGACTAATCACATATGAAATATTTAAACAATAATTTGTATAAAATGATCTTGTACGAGTTTAACAAAGAAAATCAATTACGATCTACTCTCAAAATTTATAATATCGAAAGAGTATAATTTCAAAAAAAAATGTCAATCTGCTAAACCTTAAAAAAAATACAGCAGCCCCCGTTTAATCTTCTATCAGTCTTTTCTTTTTAAAAAAATCTTTCATAAAGTTACACAAACCCTACTGATTAAAGAAATAAAAAATATCCCTTTATGTTCATTTGCTAAAAAAACTGCAACATATCACTTAAAAAATAATTCTTGTCAGCCAAAAATACAATTTCTTTTTTGACAGTCATAAATGCACAATGGATGAGTTTTGGGTCTCTACTAAGCACCAAGTCAAAACATTTATTTTATTTTTCTTAGTGATGTCAAGGACTGTAGATAGATTCTGTTTTTTTTTAAAAAAATAAACCAATAGAACCTTTTCCTTTTTTTCCCACCCGCCTTCAATAAAGAAAACAAGTTCTCTTAACAAAACAAAAAAAATTGACGGCTTAAGATTTCATGGGAAAATTCTTTTTGAGACCGGCATATCTTGTGCAGTGTTTTAGGCGATAAGTCTCCAAATGGATCTGTCGCTCGAAAAAAACGTAAATAATTCAGAAACAAATACGCTAAATTTTTTTCAGCAAAGAGGATCTTCTTTCCAATATTTATTTAGACTAGAAAATGAAAGTCTTCAACAAATGAAAAGGAGTCAAAAAAGGTTGTGGCCTTGAAAAAGGAAAAAAGGGTGCAAAATGAAAGTGTTCAACAATTAAATCTTCAAAGGCTGCTGCCTCCTTTGACAGACGCGTAGAAAATTAATGCGTAAATTTTCTACGCGTTTTCATCCTCCTTTAAATAGAGGGCCTCTTGCCCTCATTTAAATCATCCCAAAAAGAGAGAGTAAGAATACAAAGAGAGTTATACACCAAGATAAATTTTGTAGTCTTGAGTGTCCTCTTTAGTGGTTGTTCCTTTTATAAGAGAGAAGTTGTAATATCCCCTAAAAACGTTGTATACGATATTTCAATTTTTGCCTAAACATGATACAGCCTCTGTATTTTGGTCATAACTTTTCATAGCAATATCCAAATTGAGTGATTCAAATTTCTGAGTAACCACAAGATCATTACCTACAACTTTTATGAAGACCATATTTTAAGATTCGGAGGTTAAGTAGGTCAAATAAATTAATCTTTGTAAGGTAGGATGCTGTTACGGAAATGAGTGTTTATAGAAGAAAAATCATATCTCACTGTAGGTTTATCCAAATTGGTTGATTCTTGAACGATATGAAACTAGACTTCCATATCTACAATTCTTATGAAGACACTAAATCCTAATAAGGAATTTATCTTATTCAAACGCAGCTTCCAAAAAGAGTATTCTGTCAAAGATAATTCATTTCACCTACCATAGAAAGATCTAGATACATTTGACATCATTCATGACATAAATTGTCCTCCATTTAACATCATCCATGACATCAATATATTCCACTAAATTTTCAGATTTTTATTTATAATTATTTTATTTATTGTTAGGTCATCTTTCCCACCTATAAATACCCACCTTATTTCCTCATTTTATTCATCAAGCTTTCTCAAGCAAATCTTCTCTCTATACACATTCTCAAATATAGTTTTAGTTCTTAGTAGTGAAGAAATACTATTCCGGTGATTCATATATTCCGGGTAGTACACAAAACGTTCCGGCAAGGAGAGAAGCTAGGACTCAAGAGTGTTCATTAAGTCTTCCGGTACCAACTAAAGCTTCGGTTTCCAGGTATGTAAGGTTTCAATGAGAGTATTCCTTCCACTCTCATGTCTAAATTATTTTGATTATATGATAAATTATATTTATTTTCTTTAAGCTTTACTCTAAGTTATGTGGTGTTTATCCATGAATTCTTCCATCCATATAGTCCAAAAACTCTTTCAATTAAGTCTCTTGATTTCAAGTAATATTTTTGTTATGGTAATTTTTATTTTTACTTAATAGTATGAATTATGGTTAAACTAATGATTATTGGTCTATTTTGATACAACATAATTTTATATGTATGAATTGATGGTTTACAAGTAATTCCTCTATTTATCTATTTAAAGGTTCTTGAAATTCATGGTGGGTTGTTTAAAGCATGATTTTTAATGAATGGATTTCAAAGTATTTATGAATATTTATTTACATACATATTTGCAAGTTGAAGTGATTTGAACCCACCTAGTTTTATTATGTTTTTAATAAAGTTTGACTTGAAAGCTTTGACTCCAAATAAATGTTTATGAAAGCAATATCCATGATAAAAAAAGGGAGTCTTATGAAATGAAAGAATGATGAAATGATATGAATCATGGATTCTTTATGCAATAAGGACAATTCTTGCATATTTGAATTATCAAATGTTTTAATGAGCTATTCTACCGAATATGATGTTTGAATTCTCAAGTTATATGCTATGAATATTTTAAAGTATTAAACTATTCCGTGGGATTGACTTAGCACCGAATGAGGCATTGAGGTGGGATTCGGTAAGGGAATCCTAGTAGCAACCCCTTGTCTCATTAACTATGTGCCAACATAGGAGCCCTTGTAGGCTTAGGCTAATGGATCCATAAATAGCCCTTAAAGTTAAAGTTAAAGAAATGAATGAAGTTGACGGAGTTCTACCTGGCAAGTAGTCTCCCCGGCCAACGTAGGGGGTTATGTTGGATTCCATGTAATAGCTCGCATGGTCTTAAATGTCGGTTATGGTTAGCTTCCCACAAAAATAAATGTTTTAAAGGATATCCATATGATTTATTATGCATGTATTACATTATGTTCCATATTACATAAATGTTATAATATTTTCTCAATGTTCATGCATCCTTACATACTTAGTACATTCAAAGTACTAACGCATACTCTTTTGCCTACATGATATCACCATGTAGGGATCGATGCTCCTCCTCGTTCTCCTCCACGTGGCTAGTTGATATTCCATCGAAGACCACTTTTGGTGAGTTCCCATGTTCCGGGAACAATACTCCTTTGTCTTTCTAGCTTATGATATGTTAAGATATTTTATTATGGCATTTCTTCTATTATGATTGAGGGTGAGCTAGGAACTTGTCTTAGCCCCATTAAATCTAATAGTTAGAGGTATTGTTGGACATATGTAAGTTGAATATTTATTATTATGATTTCCGCTTGTCTATTTATCATTATTACCTATGAAAGGCTAAAAGAATGCTAAGAGGCTTGTTTGAGGTACTTTCGGGTTCCTCATTCGCTATGTCACGTCTAGGCCCTAAGCTTGGGTCGTGACAGAAGTGTTAATTATTATTTTCTCCTTATATTTGAGAGCAGTGTACTCCATATTTTAATAGTGAGATCCTTCTACCCCGTGGTTTTTCCCATCTATCAATTAGAGGGGTTTCCACGTAAAATTCTCGTGTCCAATTTATTTTCATATTAATTATCATATCAAACTATAGTTGTGGTGCTTCCTTCCCCCAACAGTGGTATCAGAGCCCTCGGTTATTCTGTCTGTTTTATGCGAAGGTACTATTCATGAATAGTAAATTTTTGTGAATAGTAAAATTCAGTGAATAGTACTATTTACGTGAATAGTAAATTTCGGTGACGGTACAGTTTGTCACGATTGTTCGTAAAAATATTCAGAAATGATCTAGAAGTGTGTGAAGTAAATTACAATGTCAAGTACAACAAAGTTTGTTGAGAATTTCAATGGGACTAATTTCTCATTGTGGAAAATAAAAATAAAAGCGATATTGAGAAAGGACAATTGCTTGGCTGCAATTGAAGGCAGGCCCACAAATTTTATTGATGACAGCAAGTGGAATGATATAGACAGCAACGCAGTTACTGATCTACACTTGGCACTAGCTGATCAAGTGTTGTCTAGTGAGGCGGAAAAGCAGACGGCGAAAGAAATATGGGATACTCTTATAGGGTTGTATGAGGCCAAGTCTTTGCATAATAAAATCTTTTTAAAAAGAAGATTGTATACTCTTCAAATGGTAGAATCCATGTCGGTTACTGAATATATCAATACTTTAAATACTCTGTTTTCGCAACTTACAACAATGGGTTGCAAAATAGAGGGGACTATGTGCGGAGCTTCTACTTCAAAGTCTACCTGACTCGTATGATCAACTCATCATCAATTTGACGAACAATACAGACAGTCTAATTTTCGATGAAATTGCAGCAACTGTCTTAGAAGAAGGAAATTGGCGCAAAAATAAAGAAGACAGACAAGCAAGTTCGCAGCAAACTGAAACTTTGATGATGGTGAGAGGAAGACCAACGGAATGTGGCCCCAGTAGGAGTCACAATCATGGCAGATCTCAATCAAGAAGTAAAAAGAATATCAAGTGCTACAACTGTGGCAAGAAAGGGCACTTCAAGAAAGATTGTCGATTTAAAAAGAAGAGTGAACACCCTGAGCCATCAAATGCTCAATGGAATGTTGCATGTACCTCGGATGATGGCGATATTTTATGTAGTGAGGCAATATCAAATAATAAAGGCAGAAAATATTTTGTTGATGTCTGGATCATGGACACAGGTGCAACATGGCATATGACTTCTAGGAGAGAATGGTTCCATCAATATAATCCTATCTCAAGAGGGTCTGTGTTCATGGAAAATGATCATGCTTTGGATGTTATAGGTATTGGTTCCATCAAAATAAATGTGTATGATGTCACGGTACGCACCATCCAGGAGGTACGACATGTAAAACACTTGAAGAAGAATCTATTGTCTTTAGGACAACTAGATGATAATGGATGTTCATATAAGACTCATGGTGGAGTCATGAGAATATCCAAAGGAGCGTTTGTAGTGATGAAAGCGGAAAAACGTGATGCAAACCTATATGTGCTTAAAGGTGAAATACACTAAGAAGGAGAAACATCAACCGCGTCAGCAAGTTCATTTGAAGAATCAACGATGATATGGAATCGTAAACTTGGACATATGTCAGAACGAGGTTTGAAGATTCTTGCTGAGCAAAAACTTCTTTCGGAGCTCAAAAAGGTTTCACTACCCTTTTGTAAGCATTGTGTTACCAGTAAGTAGAATAGACTGAAGTTTAGCAGTTTCTCTACTAAAAACAAAGAAATATTAGATATGGTTCACTCTGATATTTTGCAAGCACAGGTGGAGTCCCTAGGAAGAGCGAAATATTTTGTGTCATTCATCGACAATTACTCTAGGAGAAGTTGGGTGTATCCAATTAAGAGAAAGACAGATATTTTTCAAGTTTTTAAAGAATTCAAAGCGCGGGTGGAACTTGAATCTGAGAAAAAGATCAAGTGTTTGAGGACAGATAATGGAGGAGAATACACTGGTGATGAATTTAATAACTTCTGTAAATAAGAAGGTATTAAATGGCACTTCACGGTGGTATATACTCCACAACAAAATAGAGTAGCAGAGCGGATGAACAGAACCTTGTTGGAATGGACAAGAGCTATGTTGGCAACTGCAGGGTTGGAAAAATTATTCTGGGCAGAAGCAGTCAAAACTGTCTGTTATGTGATCAATCGGTCACCATCAACCGCAATTGATCTGAAAATGCCAATGGAGATGTGGACAAGAAAACCAGCTGATTATTCTCGCTTACATATATTCGGAAGTCCTGGTTGTGTTATGTAT
This sequence comes from Solanum dulcamara, assembly GCF_947179165.1. Taxonomy (NCBI): domain Eukaryota; kingdom Viridiplantae; phylum Streptophyta; class Magnoliopsida; order Solanales; family Solanaceae; genus Solanum; species Solanum dulcamara. The sequence goes on from NC_077245.1 coordinate 68,708,165, forward strand.
AACACCCAAGAAAAATCGAAGTTGGATCCAAAATTAAGAGAATGCATTTTCTTAGGGTATGCTGATGGAGTCAAGGAGTATCGCTTGTGGGATTCCACTGCCCGCAAGGTGGTAATCAAAAGGGATGTTGTATTTGTTGAAAACAAGATACAAACAAAAGAAAGTAGCACTTCAAAAGAAAAATCAGAGACTACTACAGTTGAAGTTGAAGAAATAAAAGAAGTTCCAGTTTCTTCTGAAGCAACACCAGAGCACGAAGAACAAAAGCAAGCTGAGATCGAAACTCCACAAGTTCGACGGTCAACTAGGGAGAGAAGAGAACTAGCTTGGCACTCAGATTATTCTATGGAGAGTAATATTGCATACTGTCTACTAACAGAAGATGGAGAGCCTTCAACTTTTCACGAGGCTATGAAAGGCCAAGAACCATTTATGTGGATGGCAGCAATGCAAGAAGAAATTGAAGCTCTTCATAAAAATAAAATATGGGATTTTGTTCAATTACCACAAGAAAGGAAGGTCATTAGAAATAAATGGGTCTACAAGATCAAACGCAATGGTAATGATCAAGTGGAGAAGTATCGTGCAAGATTAGTGGTGAAAGGATTCGCTCAGAAAGAAGGTATAGACTTCAATGAGATATTTTATCCGGTGGTTCGACTCACAACAATTCGAGTGGTCCTGGCGATGTGTGCTACATTTGACTTGTACTTGGAGCAGTTAGATGTCAAAACTGCATTTCTTCATGGAGAACTTGAAGAAAAAATTTACATGCTCCAACCAGAAGGTTTTGAAGAACAGGAAAAAAGAACTTGGTTTGCAAATTGAACAAATATCTATACGGTCTCAAACAGGAGCCGAGGTGTTGGTATAAGAGATTTGATTCCTTCATTATAAGCCTTGGATGCAACAGACATAGTTCAGATCCTTGTGTTTATTACAAGAGATTTGGTGATGAAGATTTTGTTATTTTGTAGTTGTATGTGGATGACATGTTGGTAGCAGGCCCCAACAAAGATCGTCTTACAAATTTAAAGGCACAGTTGGCTAGGGAGTTTGAAATGAAGGACTTGAGACCAGCAAACAAGATTCTAGGGATGCAAATTCACTGAGACAGAAATAATAGGAAGATTTGGCTTTCTCAAAAGAACTACTTGAAGAAAATTTTGAGATGCTTCAAGATGCAAGACTGTAAGTCAATTTCTACCCCACTTTCTATTAATTTCAAGTTATCCTCAAGTATGAGTCCTAGCAATGAAGCAGAGATGATGGAGATGTCTCGAGTACCGTATGCATCAGCAGTGGGAAGTTTAATGTTCGTCATGGTATGTACAAGACCTGACATTGCACAAGCAGTGGGAGTGATCAGTCGATACATGGCTAATCCTGGTAGAGAGCATTGGAATACTGTTAAGAGGATCCTGAGATACATCAAGGGTACCTCAGATGTTGCAATGTGTTATGGAGGATCAGACTTTACTGTTAAAGGTTATGTTGATTCAGATTATGAAGGTGATCTTGATAAAAGTAAGTCCACCACAGGTTATGTATTTACTCTTGCTGGAGGAGCTGTAAGCTGGGTTTCAAAACTACAATCTATCGTGGCTACATCTACGACGAAAGCAGAATATGTAGCAGCTACACAAGCTAGCAAAGAGGCAATATGGATGCAGATGTTACTAGAGGAGCTCGGGCACAAACAAGAGAAGATTGCTCTATTTTGTGACAGTCAGAGCGCTTTGCATCTTGCAAAGAATCCGGTATTTCATTCAAAGACAAAGCACATATGAGTTTAGTATCACTTTGTCCGTGAGAAGGTGGAAGAAGGTAGTGTGATATTCATAAAATTCACACTAATGACAACCTGGCAGATAATACGAAGCCAATCAACAGTAACAAGTTCATATGGTGTCGATCTTCTATTGGCCTAGCAGAAACGTAATATTGTCGTAATTGGATAGAAAGGATGGTGTGAAGACTTAATTGATGCTCAATTAAATCTTCAAGTGAGAGAATGAAAGTCTTCAACAAATGAAAAGGAGTCAAAAAAGGTTGCTGCCTTGAAAAAGGAAAAAAAGGGTGCAAAATGAAAGTGTTCAACAATTAAGTCTTCAAAGGCTACTGCCTCCTTTGACAGACGCGTAGAAAATTAATGCGTAAATTTTCTACGCGTTTTCATCCTCCTATAAATAGAGGGCCTCTTACCCTCATTTAAATCATCCCAAAAAGAGAGAGTAAGAATACAAAGAGAGTTATACACCAAGATAAATTTTGTAGTCTTGAGTGTCCTCTTTAGTAGTTGTTCCTTTTATAAGAGAGAAGTGTTAATTATTATTTTCTCCTTGTATTTGAGAGTAGTGTACTCCATATTTTAATAGTGAGATCCTTCTACCCCGTGGTTTTTCCCCTCTATCAGTTAGAGGGGATTCCACGTAAAATTCTCGTGTTCAATTTATTTTCATATTAATTGTCATATCAAACTATAGTTGTGGTGCTTCCTCCCCCCAACAGAAAATAAATAAAAAATGTGGACTCTGATGCCAAAGAAGAATCTAATAAAACACTTAGTTTGCAGTATCATTGAATTCGTTTCACTAGTCAGAAAGTGTAATCACATACTAATACGAACTATACCACATAAAGCCACAGTCTATAATTGTGTACCTGTTACAGTTGTTCTTTTTTCGTAGAAGAAATCTTCACAAGAATCTTCACTTGAAACTTTACATGAATTGGAGTAGGAAAAAGGAGAAGAAACAGAATAAGTATCTGTTCTTTTTATGTTTTCACAGAGAATAAAAGATACATTGATTTCTCCTATAAAACCCTTTTTTATAATACTAAAGAGACATAACTATTCAAATAATTGTATCCTTTTCCTTTATATATATATATATATATATATATATATATATATATCTTTAATCTCTTATGGATCCGGATTGACCCACATGAGTGACCCGTCCAATCTCCTTCAGAATAGATTATGCGTATTATGATCATGCTTAGGCAAAGTATGTATCTTTGATCTCACTTTCGCTGAGTCCAGTTCCTCGTCTCCTTCTTCGGTCAATCCTAATTTTTACTTTCAATGTTTCGACATTTCTTTTTGAGCTTTTGCCTTTTGAGTTTTTGTATTTACTTTCTGGAATTGTAATTAAATTTTAGCCTTATTAATATAGTTGAGAAACTAAATACTGTCATCACTGAATTTGAGTTTATTACAGTCAGCCACTGGATACACCAAATTGAATATACAAAATGTATGCTTATGTGTGCCTGAATAATTGACAGTTAAAAAAAGGGACAAGATCGTTCAAATAAAACATGGACAAGTACCATTAAAGGATGTGGTCCAGTGGATACGATTGCTTCTCTCTTAATCAGAAATTTTGGGTTCAACCCTTTGATATTAAAAAATTCTTGATACAGAGCGCTACCCCCTTAATATGGCCCAACCCAATGCAATCCAAATTAGTCGAACTTCAATGTCGATACCGGACATTAAATGATAAACCAAAATAAAACATGGAGAAGTAATATCTAATTTTTAAGACTATATCCTTTTATCAAATAAAATCAATAAAGAATTTGAACTCTACACAAACATAATACTATGGCAGGAGTTCTATTAGTTATTGACATTATCAGTAAGCCACTACATTTATGACTTGGAGTTCAATCTCGACACAATATGCTAAGCCATTTCACCATAATGTTGTGTAGCTCAACCTTCATTAGCAATCATCACATAAATCCCAACCAAGGGAAACTATTATATCATCCAATCCAATGGAATCAGGGATGGAGCTAGAGTATAACTTAAAAGGGTTCAGATGAATTTAGTAGCTTTAGTTTAAATTCTATGTTTGTTTCTAGAAAATTTATTAGAAATGTACAAATTATTAATTCAAAGTCCGATCAGCACCTTAAAAGAATTAAAATTTCAAATTCATAAGATTCAAATCTTAACTCCACCTCTAAATAGAACGATCAAAATCCACCACGACAAATGTAGTTTTGGGTACTGCATACTTTTTCAAACACCTTCTAGGTTAACATAACAAGACTCCCAAAATTTTAGTCATGTAGACACGTAATTTTTAATCGAATCTGAGATTGTACACCTTTTTTTAGTACTTAAATATTTCTTTTATATCTAAATTAAATATTTTGGTTTTATCTTATTTGTAGTAAGTTTATTTTAAAAGATTTGAAAACTACAAAAATAGAATCACATTTTAGTTTTTTGTTTTAAAAAAAAAGAAAATTTACAAAAATATATGTTTTCTTTTAATTTTTAGATTAATAAATATGTTAGTATTTTCTAAATTATATTTTTACAGAATAACTATTTAATATTTCTTATATTTCAAAATAGTTAGCTAATATTTTTATTGTTATATTTAATTAAAAAAGAAAATTAGCCTAAACTACCCCATTCACCTATAATACCCCATTAACCCTATTAATCTACCAACCCTTCCTCACATTTTGACTCACCATCTACCCACAACATACCCATCTTCCCAATAAAAAAACAAAAATCTGCAAAAAAAAAAAGAGAGAAAAAAAGATAGCACAACACATCAAAAAAGAGAAAAGAAAAACACGTTCATATATTTTCTTCTTTTCTCATCACTTTCATATAAACACAATACATATACCACTACGTACAACTAACAAAAGATTTGTGGCTGTCCTAATCGAGTTTCGGTCAAGATATCGCGGTACTTCATTTGAGGTTCAACTTTATCTTATCTCTTTAAATTATTTATGGAGTTTGATGTAATTATATAATAAGTTTGTTTTGTTCTTAATTTGATTGAAATGAATATTGGGTTAAGTGTTATACATTTATTTAATTAATGAAAATAGCTCTAATTGATGATTATCTGTATTTATTTATTTATTTATTATTCGTTGTTGTTATCTCTTAAAAATGAACCGATCGTGACGGTGTTGTTTTCTTGATTTAGATACCAATAACGATAAAGTAAAGATTATTACGCTCAAAGAATTTATTGTAATTTTTATTTTATTGAAAAATAAATAAGATTTGTTTTAGCAATTAATCAATGTTTTGTTGGATTGAAAAGAAATTGCAATACGTGTGATGTTAACTCTAAGAGTAAAAAAAGGGCAGTCCGGTGCATAAAAGCTTCCGCTATGTGCGGGGTCCGGGGAAGGACGTTAACTCTAAGAGTAATAAAATAAAAAGATATGAAAATGATCCAAAATTGTATGTTGTATCCTAGAAGTTTAGATTTATTTTACTTTATTTGATTTTCTATATAAGGGATAAATATTTATTTTAATGTTAGACGAAGTTTCAAGCATGTTAAAAAATATCTGTTTCAATTAAGAATGTGGTTACACATCTTTGTTTTAGACATTAAAACAAAGTCAAGGATGCAATGACGCACCATGTCCAAAAACATTTTTAACTCTCATTAATATAAATTAAGATTTGTAGACAGAAAGTATTAGCTGGGATGCACTTGAGAGAAGAAAGCAATTATGCTTGTAAACCGTTGTATGTCAAAATCAAGAATGCAATTATGCATCTTGATTGAGACCAATAAATTTCAACAATAATATAATGTGAGCAAGTCCGTAATCTATAAAAAATATATCCGAAATAATTTAAGTTTGAGTACAAGTTAATAAAAGCGATCGTGCTAGAACCACAACACTCGAGCGGTTCCTAATACCTTCCCCTCGGTCAATAGAATTCCTTAGCCGAATTTCTAGTTTGCAGACCAATAAAATAAACACTCAACTTTCTTTTGATTAGGGATTTAAATAAAGTGACTTGAAATACCGAAACTCAATTCCAAGTGGCGACTCTGAAATAATTAATAAAATAGTCTATTTTCAATATCGTCACTTAAATTGGAAAAACACGTCAAAAAAGGGGTGTGACATATCTGGCGACTCTGCAATGAAAAATAAAAAAAAGTAATCCCTAATCAATACCGTTATTTAAATTAGAAAAACCTGAATGAAAAAAAAGGTGTGACATCTCTGGTGACTCTACTAAGGACATAACCAGAATTCGAACTTTGTTATATTGACATTTACTTGCTTTATTATGTTTTGGATATATATTTGTGTATGATGACCCAACATGCTACTTGCTGCTCATTTATCGCTTGATATTGTTGAATTGCACTAAATTGTCTCCTCTCTCACATCCCATCTGAGTCTCTGGAAAATAGGATAGCAAGAAATGCAGTTATGCATCCTACTTTTTTTCAAGATAGAGTCGGAGTGTCTTGGTACCCTGTTTAGGATTTTTAGTCTCATATGTTAGGCAGGGTTAAATCTAAAAATTACCCAACCAATAAACGATATCAAATTTGGACTACGGGTTTAACCAAACAAATAAGAATTGGACTTACGGGTTAAGACGTAAAGTAAAGAAAAACTTCACATATTTTTGTTAGACGAGTTAACGAACAAGAGAAATTGAACACCAAAACATGCTTTGATTCACAATATATAAAAAAAAATAACTAAAAGGAACCGAACAAGAATCTGTGCGATGAACTAAGCGGCAATAATAACAAAGACGCCGTTACCGAAAACTCAAACTTGGACCCAACTTGACTTGAGGTACATTTTTACGTGTGTTCTCTCTTGCTTTTTCTCCTTACTTCTTACTTTTTCTCTCGATTTTTTCTGTTCTTCTCTTCACTTTTTTTCTCACTTTGCTTCTGCTTTTCTGTTTATTTTTTAAAAAAACATATATATATGAATAAGAAACCTCTCTTGATCTTTTTTCTGAGACACACAAAATTATTTATTGAAACAAATAAAGGATATTTTGCAAATATGATCAGTATTCCAAAAAAACATGTTTCAAAAATTATAGTAGTGCTTACAAAGCGAGTCATTTTTGTTCTCTTGCTCAAACATGCTTTAAGTCTGCCTTGTTCTAATTACAAACATTCGAAAATAGATTTATCATCTAACTAAATGGATGCATATTTTCCCCCCTCTAAGCCTTATTTTAAAATATCTCTGTCATTCTTCGTATGAGTTTTGCACCTTCATGAGTCAAAATGTAAGAGGTCAATTAATTAAGTCTAGACGTTTTCTGATCTTGCATCTTTTTCATAGGAACAAACATGTCTTATCATATCAGAAAAAGTTTCAAAAGAGAAAAAGATATGTGAATGTACCACTTTAGGTAGTAGACTGCACTCCTCCGCAACTTTGGGCATAGTGGAATGACATGGATCTATTAGAGCAGGGCCAAATATTCAAGCATTTGGGTTTTTTGACTAGAATAATGCAACTAAACCCTATGAGAGATGTGATTGAAGCACTTCTATTCTTCTGGGATCCAACAAATAACGTCTTTACATTTTTCAAATTTTGAATTGACCCTAACCTTGGAGGAAATAGCTTGTTTTACAGGGTTTGGAACGAAGTTGCACCGTCAGCAACTTATAGCCCCAAGAACTATCTCCATCAACAAATTCTTTCAACATTTAAACATCTGCAAAATCAAACAAGAATCATTGGACAAATGTTGGATCTCGCTACAATTTTTATACGATAGGTACAAAACGAAGGAAGGGTTCGAGCGATTCGGTAAGCAACTTAGCAATAAGGGAAACTTGAAAACATGGAAGGAACATAGACATTTTGCTTTTATGGTAGTTTTTTTTGGAAACAATGAATTTTCCTAGGAGAGCGCAAAAGATTAATATCCGTTTGGCCGGAGTAGTACATGTCTTGATTAAGAAGAGAGACCACACCATTATCCCGATTATTCTAGCTGATATTTATCGTGTCTTAACTGTCTACCAAAAGGAAAAATGTTTCTTTGAAGGATGCAACATATTACTGCTACTATAGATAGTAGAACATCTTCATCAACCCCTTACTGTGGAAAGGTTTATTTATCATTGGAGTGATTACATTACATGTCATGCCAAAAGGGTGAAAAAATACGATTGCCAGAAAGGGGTTAATGCTTGGATTAAGTGATTTCTCTCTCTCACCGCAAATAAAGTCACATTAAATTATCCTTGGTTCCCTTGGGAGGAAGTCATATACATGTCATCTTTTCACCCTTTTCTGTTATTAATGGGTATTAGGAGTGTCCAGCCATATGTACCGTTACAAGTTCTGCGTTAGTTAGGCAGGCGCCAAATAATACTTGTTACTGAAGACATGAAAGATTTTGTATCTGAAGTGGGACCAAAGACTCCCCTCCCAGAGGGATTGGCACAAAATATTTGCGATACTTGTCTCGTCATGGGGTTTGAAATGATGGTTGAGGAGCGCTATAAGGGAGAAGTTCATCTAGGATACTCGAGTTGGTTTGAAAAATAATCACGTTTATAGGTTAGGCCAGAAAGATCTATAAAAAAACCAGTAGATCACGAGGCTGAGATAAACATAAGGATTGAGTTGGCTATGCACGATTACCTCACTGTTTATCAGGCTTTGAGAACAGATTTAGAGCATGTCAGAGCCGCTCTAGCTCAAACACAAGCAGAACTTAAAGGTTAAAGAGCAAGGGCAACGCAAAGGGAAATTGCACTCCAAGAACAAATTAAGCTAGCAATAGTTAGGGGGACACAGATTGCAGAGCTCGCGGCATATCGATAACAGCAAATGAGGGAATATGATCAGAAAACTCAGACAAATTTTAATAAAGAGAGAGCCCAATGGATTCAGGAAAGGGGAAGGTTGTGAGAGAAACTAGAGTCAATCTTGACTCGAGAAAGGTGCGCTAGAGAAATGATTGGCGTCCATGATCAACAGATACGAGGATGGGATCAGACTTAACAAATCACTTTGAGCAAAGGTACATCGTTTGGCCGATCGCTCTGCCCAAATGGGTCTAGATTACCAAGAGATGAACCTTGAAAAATTTCTGGCAGAGCTACCTGACTTTGCTGAGTACCTCACGAACTCGTTGCAGGATGTATATTTAGATGTAGAAGGTCGTTTGAGACCACGATCTCCATGAGTAGGAGTGTCGAAGATGTGAGCATGCTTGCTAGATCTTTGGAGATGTAAGGCAAATCACATAGGTCTTTATTTCATTCTATCGTAGTCTTTATTTTAAGTCTTGTTTCCTTTCATCTATATTTTGTCCTTCGTTCAGTCATGTTTGTTTAAATCCTACTTTCTGGTTAGTTGTTGGATTGTAAGACATTTTGTTTGAAAAATTTCTTTCGCCTTTGCCTTTGTGTTTCGAAAAAAGATTGAATGATATTTTAACTCATGTTTATATTTGTCTAATTTTCCTTTTATTTATTAATTAATCTATTAAAAAAAATTAAAAGATTAAAAATTGTCACTCTGAACTACGCAAAGACATAATTCTCACGTCGATGAGATATATAAGCATCCCTCCTTGGATTCGGAGGTCTATATTCAAGAAATTTTTTTAAAAAAAAATTATTTCTTATCAAACATGTGCATAAAAATAATTATTCCTTGTTCATAAAAATAAAAAAAAATGTCTATTGCTTATAACAAAAAAAATACGAAGTTTTCTTATGATCTTTGTGAACTACGCATACCTGATTCTCACTTTGATGGGATACATAGGCATTCCTCCACGTTTTTGATGATATAAGTTCAAAAATTCAAAAAAAAAATGTTTTCAATCCTCATTCATTATAAAAAAATGAAAAGTTTTTCACTCTTGTTCAAAAAAAAAGTTTTTATTCTTCTTCAAAAATAAAAATAAACAGATATTTTCTTACTTCATGTTTCAAACTTCATGAATTACGCACACCTGAATCTCACTTTGACGAGATACGTAGGCATCCCTCCACGGGTTCGGTGATATAAGCTTAAAAATTCAAAAAAAAAAAATTTAATCCTCATTCAAAATTTTAAAAAAAAAAGTTTGTTCACTCTTGTTAAATAAAAAGTTTTTATCCTTGTTCAAAAATAAAAAATAAAAATTTTCTTTTACTTTATGTTTCAAGCTTTGCGAATTACGCACACTTGATTGTCATCACCTCGATGAAATACATTGTCAATCCCAATGGATGTGGTATTCCTTAATACAAAGAATTTTGTTTCTTATTTTAAAAAAATAAAAAAATATATGTTTCTTGACTAGATAGGTACCAACATATTTAGGAGTGTGCATGAGAAAAATAAAAAGTGTTACACTATTTGGCATGATAGAAGGAACCTACTTTGTTGTGACCAATAGATTCTCTTGGTACCTCTTAATTTTACTTACATGACACATGAGATATTCTCTTGCCCAAAGTTTAGGTTACAATAAAGTTGACTTCATTGTTTCATGTGCATGTGTGATGAGCTTTAAACATAAAATTCAATGGCATGACTTGTTGATCTAGAACTTGGCCCAAATGTTTGTTGAGGCGAAATTTTGAGCAACACTGAGCTTGGAAAAGGATTGTAGACTTTCTTTGACCCGATTGTACCTTTGAAGCCTACCAAATGTCATATGATCTATAGAACTCCCCATTTGAGCCTAATGTAATAACCCATTAGGTTATTTTGAGAACTAGTCGTCACACTTTCATAAAAAATTCCTATATCACTTAATTAATATTTTTTAAAAAAAATCAAATTCAAAAGTAATCATAATGTCTTGTGAGTCACCAAGACCAAAATCTAACTTGCCATCATCATTGTTTCCACTAATAAATATTCCTCTAACAAAAATAAAAGAAAGTGGTGGACGTCATGATGATAATGGTAATATAAAAGAAGAAGAAGTTTGTACATTAGAAATAAGTCTAGAGGAGAAGAAAAGTAGGGTTCGGACAAAGAATATACTTGCGTCGTTGCATTACTGCACTTCGTTTCCAGGTAAGCATTTCAAATTTGCTAGTTTTGTTATTGACTTTTACCCATTTATAAGTTAAAGTTATGGGGTAGTGATTAATAGAAAATAATTTAAAGAATATAAGATGCATGGATTTGGGTATTTCTACGTCCCATCAATTCCTTTCTGTCTTGGCGTATTAATATGCTCAATTACTTGTTTAGTTGTTGTAAATGGTTTAATTAAGTAACAGTACTATGAAAGATAAATATAATAGTTTTTACACTTTAGAGGAAAACTAAAATGCAACAACAATATATAAGAACAAATGGGCTGCCAGAGATTTGTTTATATGAGATAAAAGTATTGATAATGTATATATGTAATAGTTGCATTGTATAAATTTAACACTAGTAAAACATGTAGTTGATGAAATTAGTTACAGACTACTAAGTAGTCTTGCTAAAATTCCTACGCTTGATAGATGAAGCATCATGCCTAGCATGTCCGTTCCTGCGGCTCTTATTCAAAATAATTGAATGAAAGATTGAACACCGGGTGTTACTATAAATTTATGCGTAATATATTTTAGATTTTTAGGAATTGAAGCGTAAACCTAGACTCAATATTTAGAACTTGATTATAAAATTTAGATGAGTTTTGGGTCTAGGGTGGACATATAGTAATATGGGTGTCATTGGACTCCTTATGACATGTATGTTTCATTCTGGATAGAGAATTGTTATTTCGGGAGTTGAATTCAAGGTTTGTCCGTTCGATAGAAGTGTTCGAGTGCGATTCTGGCATTGAGGTAGATTTAGCTAATCCTTCTTGAGATTGGGAATTGGATAATTGAATATTTGTATGTTATAATTTATGAAATGGGATCGTATCATGTGTTGTGTTGGAATTCTTATTGTGATGCCCGTGTGGGGTGTTTTATTATCTATGCGATTGCTTTAAGATCATATAATAAAAAGATATGCCTCGTAAGAGGGGGCAAATTTAAGTGCAATAAATCTGAACCGCACCGTGAATAATCACAGAAAATTAGTGCATGAAATTCAATAATATATAATCCTTTAATTTATCTTTTAATATACACAAAGACTTTCCAATAAAGAACGTTGTATCGGATTTCTAATCGAAATCATCCTACCGTATAGGTAGGAATATTAATAAAAAAATTTAATTTAATCCATTAAGCTGCCTGCTTGAATTTTCTTCTGTAATTTTTTATTTTTAATTCGTCTTAGCTTCAAATTTTTTCATTTTTGCTTTAATTTAATCTTACAAATAGAATACACTATTTAGCATAATTCATAAAAATATGCTCAAAAAGGATAAATAAAAGTATTAAATATGAGGCAGACAATGATTGAAAATATATAATTTTTTTGCCTAACATCAGATGTGATATTGAGGATCATGATATAATTGAGATATGATGAATTATTAAAATGTGGAGGAGTATTTGAAGGAAAATTTTATCCCAATGTGTGCAAAAGAGGGTGAACATTATAATTGCTAAACTGTGAGAACTTTGGATACTTATTACAATTATTCAGATGAATGTTGTCTTTATACTTGTGTCTTGATTGCATGCATCCTCATACCACACGTTATGATGTATTGAGAAATTGTGAATTGAGAAACACTTTCAAAATTCTTGACCACGAGTTAGGTGGCAAGGAGAGATGAGACATCGAGACACTTAAATATTGAGATTGTGATTGAGGTATATGGCCTGCGAGGTCTCCATGTGTCCCCTTAGTCTATGAAGCCGTAGCTCGACGGGGATGTATACGACAAATTGTGCGACAGTCTTGATCTCATCTTGCATTTGCATTACATTGTATTACGTTGCATACCACCTTATTGCTTTTTTGTGGTTGATTTGACTTATTTTATTTGAGACTATGAGCTTACTTTATCCTCACCATTATAGATATAAATTGACGGCACCGATGCCGGACTGATTTTTCTGTTGCAGGTGGAAGCGTTCCTAAATTATTTCATAGTTTATTCAATTTCTTATTTTCAGTAGGTTAAACCTGCTGGGTACATATTATGTGTACTCACCCCTACTTCCTTTTCCTCCCCCCTTCCGCAGATTCTCGACAAGACTACCCACGTGGTGGTTGATTTGCTCGTGAAGTTGGTTCATATCAGATCTAGTGGTAAGACTCAAGGGCTTCGAGTTGCCATTAGACTCTATCTTAGTTGTGTGGTCCTTATTTCTATTCGAAGGCTGAGATGTACTTATTTCTCTAGTTATTGTAATAGATGCTCTTTATCCTTGTTACACCAGGATTTGGGATTTGGTTTGAGTTGTGACTATTTATATATTAACTTATCTATCTAAGGAGTTTTCTTATACTGTTGGGTTTGGGGATTCTATTATCTTTTATTCATGACCCCGTTTTGGGTTGTGACACCTAACCTTTTATTTGAATAGCCACATCATAACTTATATCATTATTAGCGTATAAATGTACCATCCTTTGATTCCACCTCTCTGACCACACTGACAAAGATTTGAATTGGATGACAAAGTGGAAATATGAAAAATTTTGAAAAAGTCAAAAAGAAAAAAATAGAAAAGAAAAACTCCAACAAAAGGAGGAAAACTCTAAAAAAGGAGGACAAAGTCAAAGAAAAAAGAAGCAACCAAGCAAACAAAGATCAAGTGCGAGAATGAATAAAATAAATTAAGAGCATAGTGTAGTGCTTAGGAAGGAAATAATCACTTTATCCAAAAAGATTATCTTACCCATTCCAAGCCTACATTATAAGCTGATAACAAATCCTACTTGATCCCATTTTTGGTGTTCTTACATTAGTGAATACATACACGAGGGCCAAGCACATGGTATCTCAATTTCATGCATTGAACATATTTTTGAGTGTGAGTGACTTTCAAAATGTCCTACGATCTAAATCCTTCTATTTTTTTGTGAATTAGGACTTTATTTCGGTAAGGGCACTTGAATAATGAGGATATGAATAATTTCAATCCCTTATTTGATGCAAGATGAACAAATCTTGCCAATACTTAAGTATGTCTGAGGTACCATTTGAAACTACAGGGATTACTTCCAAATTGACTTCAGATTTACTTAAAAGTAGTTGAAGGTGATTCATATGCACAATATTAATTGTTGGTACAAACTAAAGTTAAGACAAGATATTTCAAATTTTTTAAAAAGTAAAAACAATACTTGATTTATATGAACTACATTTGATTTTATTCTTGCTATTTTAAGATACGTAGGCAGTCCTACAATAGAATTCGATCTCATCAAATAAAAATTTTCATATCCCTGAAAGATCAAAACTGGGTCTTTTCTGAAAATTTTATTAAAAAAAAAAGATAAATCAAAAAGAGTTTCAAAATTCCTCAATTTCAAAAGCTGGGCATATTTTTATATATTTTTACATATATAAAAATTTAATCTCATGTCTTCACAGGGAACAAACACCCTAATTGCATTTTGACCTTAGGGAACAAACACCCTTCTGGTATTTTAGGGAACAAAGACCCTATTATCTTTCGTTTCTAGGGAACAAATACCCTAGTTGCATTTTGACCTTAGGGAACAAACACCTTAGTTGTATTTCAGGAAACGAACACAGTAGTTGCATTTTGACCTTAGGAAACAAATACCCTAGTGGTATTTTAGGGAACAAACACCCTATTATCTTTAATTTCTAGTGAACAAATACCTTAATTGTATTTTGACCTTAGGGAACAAACACCCTAGTAGTATATCAGGGAACAAACACCCTATGTTTAGTTTTCTTTTTCAGCAAAGGGAACAAACACACTAGTTGCATTTTGACCTTGGGAACAAATACCCTATTGGTATTTCAGGGAACAAACACCCTATCTTAATTTTTCTTTTTCACCATAGAAAACAAACAACCTAGTTGCATTTTGACCTTAAGGAACAAACACCCTAGTGGTATTTTAGGGAACAAACATCCTATTATCTTTCATTTCTAGGGAACAGATAAACTAGTTGCATTTTGACCTTAGGGAACAAACACCCTAGTGGTATTTCAGGGAACAAATGCCCTATCTTTCTTTTTCTTTTTCAGCACAGGAAACAAACAGCCTAGTTGCATTTTAATCTTAGGGAACAAACACCCTGGTAGTATTTTAGGGAACAAACACCCTAGTTGCATTTTGACCTTAAGGAACAAACAACATAGTGGTATTTCAGGGAACAAATACCCTATATTTATTTTTCTTTTTCAGCACAGGAAAAAAATACCCTAGTTGCATTTTGACCTTAGAGAACAGACATCTTAGTTGCATTTTTACCTTAGGGAACAAACACCCTAATGGTATTTCAAGGGAAGAAACACCCTGGTTGCATTTTGATTTTAGGAAACAAACATCCTAGTGGCAATTCAGGAAACAAACACCCTACCATCTTTAATTTCTAGGTAACAAACACCCTAATTGCATAAAGGTCTTGCATTTTTGTTTTGGTACAAGTATTTCTCATTCATGCTATAAACTCATAAAAAAATTCTCATTCATATTGGGGCAAAATTTGTGTCCATCTTGTTGGTCTATGAGATTTAGTCTAGCAGGACCCTCCTGGATAATGTGATGTAGTGTAGTAGGACCCCCCTAAAAAATAAAATTTAGCTTAGCAGGACCCTACTGCATAATGAAATTTAGCGTAGCAAGAACCTCTTGAATAATTAAATTTAGTGTAGCAGGACCCCCTAGATAATGGAATTTAGCATAGCAAGACCCCCTGGATAATGGAATTTAGCGTAGCACGATCCTCTTAGATAATGGGATTTACCGTAGCAGGACCCTCCTAGATAATGGAATTTAACGTAGCAGGACCCTCTTAGATAATTAGATTTGGTGTAGCATGACCCTCCTGGATAATGGAATTTAGCGTAGCAAGACCTTCCTGGATAATGGAATTTTGCGTAGCAGGACCCTCTTGGATAATAAAATTTAGCATAGCATGACCCCCCTGGATAATGAGATTTAGCGTAGCAAGACCCTCTGGATAATGTGATTTAGCATAGCAGGACCCTCTTAGATAATGGGATTTAATATAGCAGGATCCTCCTGGATAATGTGATTTTGTATACGAAGATCCTCAATCACAATAGTATTAGCAAGATTTACTTTAACTGGATCACAGAAAGAATGGAGTTGTTTCAAATAGTCGGAAGCCATCTAAAGAATACATTGCAACAAAGCTCGAGTCGTTCGGAGCCTCGGTTCAAGGCTACGCACTATGTTTTATTCATACTCACAAAATTTTCTTTACTATAAACTGGGGCAAAAAATATTTTGTTATTGCTTTTGTTTGTTTTGATTTCAGAGATCTACTTTTCGAGTGAGTTCATCCCACATTTCAAACTCAAGATCTTATTTGGAAAACATTGTCAACTTTCAAGTTCACTTCAATTTGAGTAACATGAACATGCCTTAAGGATAAAGTCAATTCCCCAAACTGGAGTAATAGAAGCCTTTCTAGAGAACAAGTTAACATTCAAGTTAGTTGAGATGAAAATGGATGTCTCACCACTCGAAAAGACTTGAAGACCCAATACAAGATTCAAGAGAAGCTACATAGATAGGATCTTCTACTTGTATTTCCTTTAAATATTTTGTCTTTCATTTTTCATGTAAAAAAAGGAGTCGCGAATCAAAGCCTTAGTGGGACCTCACCTAACTTTCAACTCACTTTATCATCTCTTTGAACTACACGTGACATGATTTCCTTAAAACTCAGGATATATAGGTTGTTCAAAATCAGGAATCGGTCACATCATTTTCCTTTCAAATAAGAGTTCGATCAAAATTTGTCACATTGTCTACTTCTTTATTTGCAAACTCTTCGTATTTCCAGTCAAAGAGGGGAAAACTATAGACACATAATTTTTAATCGAACCTAAGATTGTACACCTTTTTTAGTACTTAAATATTTCTTTCATATCTAAATTAAATATTTTGGTTTTATCTTATTTGTAGTAAGTTTAATTTAAAAGATTTGAAAACTATAAAAATAGAATCACATTTTATAATGACCTGTCCCTGTCGTTAGGAATAGGACAATGGGAAAGAATTTCAGGCTAAAAAACTTCGGGTAGTAATCTCAAAAAAAATTAGCCTAGGCCAGACTTGGATGAATTCTAAGTCAGATAATGTCTAGAGTGATCATGTAAATGATGGTAGATCAAAGCTATAATTTGATTGGATAGGTTGATATCCAAGATGATATGAGCATTTACGGCTATGCAGAATCGCATTCGGACGAGTAAAACTTTCGGAATTGAATTTAGAGTGAAGGGTATATTTTATACGTTTTGGAAAGAGGGTATGTTATAAAATGGGGGCTTTGAGCTCAAACTCCGAGCTCTCTATTTTCGTGTAACCCGCCAGAGCGCGATTTCTCCCTCCAAAGCGAGATGGGTCCTGCTAGAGCGGTGCAGACGTAACTTAAGTCCGGAAAAAATTCCAGAACGGTCTTTTTCTGTAAAAACTGTTCTAGACACCTCAGGAGGTGACCTAGGACGATTTCTATCAATTTCCTATGGATTTCCATGCATAAGGTAAGGATTTTACTCCCTAAATTCATTCTTTGATTCCTAGAACCTAGAACTATGGTTGGTAATCATTGGGGGAGAGTTTGAACTGAAAACTAATGGTCAAAAATAGCCCTAAGGTGGGGTTAGGATCATGGATTTGTCCTAGGGTATAAATTGTGTTATATTTCGTGATAGTTAGGCCATTGTATTGATCCTTTATATGTATTTACTATTTTCTAGACCAATAACGAGATGAACGAACTCGAAAAGAGAAGATTCTTGCATTATAAAGTTGTTGAAGCTTGAATTTGAAGCAGGTGATGGTCTAGTTTTCCGTATGTATTTCATATACTTGTTAAATTGCTTCATGATACGCATGTGTGTATATGAATATGGAAACATGCTAGATTATGTATGAAATAATTACTTACTGGCCTATTTTTATGATGAACCTGTTCTTGGTGATATAAATATTATAAAATACTGAATTTATTTGTGATTGTGGTATGCTTGGATCGGGTATCACATTTTGATACATATTTGGATAGGGTATCATGTTCTGACATATATTTAGATCGAGTGTCACGTTCCGTCATAAAGTTGATTATTTGTAGGTCCTTTGAGAGGACCCTTGTGTGAAATTATAGTACGTGGAAGATATTGAGTTGCAATATTATTAAATATAGTTGAACTTGAGATTAGTTGACTTATTTTTTATATGTATATGCCTATTGTGTGAAATTTACTTGTCTATGATCCATTTATTGGCTAACCGCGTGATCCTACCAGTACACTGTTATTTTTTTGTACTGATACTACTCTTGCTCTGGCTTTTATTGAGTACATAGCATATTTAGCCGACTGCGGAGAGACCTCGGTTAGAAGAGTGAGCTTGTCGAGTTCAATGGTGAGCTGTTTGTTTCAAGCTGCCATGGACTCTTTTATGTTCTAGTCTTTCTTCCAGCACTAAGATTTCAGACATTGTTTTAGTACTATGGCTTGGTTATTGGGAGTGTTTCCCTTCTTATATTGATTATTAGTTAGAGTTTTGGTACGGATGACTTTCAGTTCTTAAGATGTTTCCTCATTTTGTTGTTATTATAATTATTGGCTGACTTTATGAGAACTCAGTATTATTTCTGGTTTTATTCCTGCTTCAGCAAGTCTTTAATTGTTATTTCTTAAGTTTTATAAGTTGGGCTGTAGAAATGGTTCTCCCACTAAAGGGTTATTGTGGGTGCCAGTCACGGTACGTCAGTGTTGTGATAAAGTTAATATCAGAGCCTAGGTTTATTGATCTTGTCATTCCAAAACAAGTATAATAGAGTCTAGCGGAATACTACGGGGATGTCTGTACTTTTCTTCGAGAGGCTACATGATTTTAGAAAAAAATTTATTGTCTTCTTTTCATCGTGCTATAACTTAATTTCAATTGGTATTTGGCGATCCAAAATGGTATCTAACCCCTTTCACTTTCTTTTTCACAAATGGTCAACACTCGCTATAATGGTGTCAGTCCCGTAGCTCCAGTGGAGCCAAAAGAAGAGCTAGCCATTTGAAGGCGTGATAGAAGAAGAGGCAGGAGAGGGAAGCGAGGCTGGGGCAGAGGAAGAGCAGCACCTGCCAGAGTAGAAGTTCCTATTGATGAGGTACTAGTAGATGAGTCCCCTCCTGCACCCTAGAATGAGTTAGAGAGAGAAAAAGAAGTTGGAGAAGAGAAAGAGCATGCTGAGCAGGAGAAAGACACCTAGACCGGGGCTGCTAGTATTCCCTTTCTAAACCCCATACTAGCCCAGCAGATCATGGATTTCTTGAATAGGTTGGCTGGCATAGGAGTCATTCCCATCATGCCTGTAGGACCAACTCTTGTTGTTCATTTGGTTGCTGCTGCTTTTTCATTAACAGGTGAGGTGGTAGGCATTGATATCTTTTTCAGACCACTAATGGGTCATGTGACGACCGATACTAAGCATGACATGCTCATCAAGTTCCTCAAGCTCAAACCCCCGATCTTCCATAGTACTGAAAATGAAGATGCCTAAGAGTTTATTTTTAATTGCTATGAGGGGTTGCACAAGGTGGGTATAATACATCATCATGAAGTAGAGTTTGTGACTTTTCAGTTGTAGGGTGAGGCCAAGCAGTGGTGGAGGGCTTATGTGGAGTGTCGTTCGCCTGTGTTGCCCCCACTCACTTAGGTTCAGTTCCATGCCTTGTTCCTAGAAAATTATGTACCTCGTACTTTGAGGGATAGAAAAAAGGATGAGTTTATGGCCTTTGAGCAGGGAGGGTTATCAGTGGTTGCTTATGAGGTCAAGTTTCATGCATTGTCCAGGGTACGCTACTCAGCTGGTCACAACAGAAGAGGAGATATTCAAGTTGTTCATGAATGGGTTGAACCCCAAGTTACAAGTACTTTTTGTCCATATGAATTTGTCTGGCGGGAGTTTCAACGAACTCACAAACTTTGTTAAGGAGGTTGAAGGTGTGAGGAAATATAGACAAGCCAAAGCTTACGCTGTGAAGCCCAAGAGTGCAGGTAACTTTCAGGGATCCTATTCCATAGGGTCAGGCATGCCGGTGATTGTTGCCGGCCAATTCAGTCAGTAGTTTTTCAAGTACTTCACTGTAGCATTTGGCCCATGAGGGTCAGAGAGCATCATTCCCAGGTAAACGCCCGTCTATTATTCACAATTGTTTTTATTATGGAGAGTCGAACCATATACGTAGGGAGTGCCCTCACCCCTGGGAGACAATTTAAGCACCCTAGCAGAATAGAGTAGTGGTCCCAGCAGCTAGAGGGGGCAATGGCAAAGGACGTCTATAGGGTGCGCGAGGAGAAAATCCGAGAGGTCGTGGGGGCCGAGGTAATGGTAGTGCAGGTTGAGGAGCAGCCCAATCGGGGAGATAGCCCGTCAGGATGACTAGGCTCAATTTTATGCATTTCTGAGAAAGACCGATGCAGAGGCGTCTGACGCAGTTATCATATGTACTATTTTTATCTGTGACCAGATGACTACTATTTTGTTTGATTCGGGTTTCACTTATTTCTATGTGTCTGTAAAATATGCCTTGGATTTTGATGGACTGTGTGATATATTGGATGCCCCTATTCATATTTCTACCCCTGTTGGAAAGTCAGTCATAGTCACCCATGTGTATCGTGTTTGTTCTTTTGTGTTTATGGGATACCAGACTTAGGTTGACTTAGTAATTCTAGACATGACAGATTTTAATGCGATCTTAGGCATGACTTGGTTGTCCCCCTACTTTGTTGTACTTAATTGCAATATAAAAATTGTGGCTCTAGAGATCCGAGAAGGGAAAGGTTAGAGTGGAAATGAGTGTACAAGCCTAAACTAGCTAAGGCCATATCCTTTCTCCATGCTATACAAATGGTGGGGCAGGGTTGTTTGTCTTACTTGTCCCACATCTGTATTATGGAGTTAGAGTCTCATACGATTGAGTCTATTACAGTAGTGTGTAAATTTCTGGAAGTTTTCCCTTCAGACTTGCCTAGTATGCCTCCTAATCGAGATATAGATTTTTGCATTGACTTAGAGCCAGGTACTCGTCCAATTTTCATTCCTTCCTACCGTATGGATCCGGCAGAGTTAAGAGAGCATAAGGCTCAGATTTAGGAGTTTCTTGACTAGGGACTCATTCTTCCAAGTGCTTTTCCTTGGGGTGCTCCGGTGTTATTTGTCAAAAAAAGAATGATAGTATGAGCATGTGCATTGAATACCGACAACTGAATAAAGTCATCATTAGAAATAAATACTCTTTTC
Organism: Solanum dulcamara; assembly: GCF_947179165.1. Classification (NCBI taxonomy): domain Eukaryota; kingdom Viridiplantae; phylum Streptophyta; class Magnoliopsida; order Solanales; family Solanaceae; genus Solanum; species Solanum dulcamara. The sequence goes on from NC_077245.1 coordinate 68,729,306, forward strand.
CTCGTATTGACCTTTTTGACCAGTTGCAAGGTACTTCAATCTTCTCAAAGATTGATCTCAGGTCTGGGTATCACCAGTTGGAAATTAGGCCTAAGAATGTGCCCAAAACAGCTTTTAGAACCAGGTATGGACACTATGAATTTTTAGTAATGTCTTTTGAGTTGACCAATGCACCTGCAACCTTTATGAGTTTGATGAATGGGGTGTTCAAACCATTCCTGGATTCATTTGTGATAGTGTTTATAGATGATATATTAGTGTATTCAAAGAGTGAACAGAACATGCAGATCATCTTCGCATCGTGTTAGGTGTTTTGGGGAGACAAAGGTTGTAGGTTGTATGCAAAATTGTCTAAGTGTGAATTCTGGCTACCTTCAATTGCCTTTTTAAGCAATGTTGTTTCAAAGAAAGGGGTAATGATGGACCCATAAAAGATCGAGGCAGTTAAAAACTAGGCTAGGCCTAGTTCCGTGATCGAGGTTAGAAGTTTTGTGGGGCTGGCCAGTTATTATCTCTAGTTCATGAAAAATTTTGTTTCTATTGCTATTCACTTGACCAGGCTGACTAAAAAGGAGGTGTCATTCGAGTGGACTAATAAGTGAGAAGAGAGCTTCCAAAATCTCAAGACTCTTTTGACCACAATACCAATCCTGACCCTGCCGATCGAAGGTAAAGACTTCATTGTGTATTGTGATGCTTCACATTCTAGTTTGGGTGTTATGTTGATACAGGATAAGAATGTTGTAGCATATGCTTTGCGACAATTAAAGGTGCATGAGAGAAACCACCTGACTCATGACTTGGAGTTGGCAGCGATAGTGTTTGCACTGAAAATTTAATGACATTATCTATATGGCTTCAAGTGTAAGGTGTTTACTGATCACTGCAGCTTACAGCATGTGTTCACCCAGTCGGTCAACAGAATTCCTTACCCGAATTTCTAGTTTTGTCACGCCCCGAGAGGGTACCCTAGGCGTGGCTGACACTCAAAAACCATTTCTGGCTTCCGAGAGAACCACTTGGTCTCATTTCTTATTTATTCATCAGCGGAAGACTTAAGAATACTAATGTGGGCTTGTCATAATCAAAGGAAAAATAGATAATTCTTAGAAGAAGTAGTTTCTAAGGAGAACTACTCCGATTACATCATCAAACTCTGTCTATGAAGCCTCTAATACTCTTAGATGGTGTCAATGACATGTCCATGGCTACCTTAAAAGAAATATAATACTCAACAATAATTAAAGAATAAAGAGTTCCTCCGAATACAAAAAGGACTCACCAAATAGCTGAAAAATAATGATCTTCAACGAAACGCCTGTTGATGATCTCTAACACATGTATCTGCATCATAAAACGATGCAGGTCGAATGACGTCAGTACGTGAAATGTACGAGTATGTAAAATGGCAGGAAGGTAAGGACAGATATCAATAAACTCCTCTCAAGAAAACTCAGCTCAAAATTCAACATCATCTCAACATCAATATGTAATACATGTTTAAAATATAATAATAAAAATAAAAGTAATAAGCAATGCTTACTCAGTTGGGAGTTTCTCTAACCGACAACCATCACTTATGAGCTAGCGATGATACAATGAAGCGATGTCGTTGCCACATCCATCCAATACCCTGCCAGGGTAAAGGACATCACCATCTTGGATCCACTCATCAAAGTCCTCTTTTTGGGACTTAAGAGGCATAGCCTCCATCCTACGCTGGCTACGTAGTTCTGGGATTTGAGTCAATTAAACTTTTACCCAACTCGGTGCTGAATACTACTTCCAAAATATGTGATCATATTAAACTCATCATCTAGTCTCATTGGACTTTAATTTAAATCATCAAACTCATCTCATTTCATGTTCATCAATCATTATACTTCCAAAAACATCATTTACATCTTATCAAAATATCTTGCTCAAAATATCATTTGCTCAAATTCATTCAAACTCAACTCTTTTGCTTTTTTCAAAACTCAATAAAATACATATATAGTATTAATTCATATAACTTTGTTTTTATCAATGAAAATAATAAAAGCCATCATCTTTACTCAAAACATGTGTAAAAATATTCATGACCATCAAATCAATTAGGATTCATGGGAAAGTAGCCATGAACAATAATTCCAATAATATGAGAGATAACAATAATAATAGTATTAATGCATAAATATATCAAACTGAATAGAAGAAGAATTAATTTATTTAGAATTCAAGATTTGGATAAAACTCACTTATAACTCAATTATAATGAATTTAAATATTGGGCGCATGGACGAACTCAATCAAATGCTATGAAAGCCTTACATACCTTAAATCTGAAGCTTTACTCCGAATTAGAACACTCTTGGACCCCTAGCCTTTTCTTCTCGCCGGAGCGTTTTGTGTACTACCCGAAGTATAAGAATCACCGGAGTAGTATTTTTATACTACTAAAACTAAAACTATTTTGAAAAGAAGTATATAGAGAGAAGAGTTGTTTAAGAAAGTTTGATGAATAAAATGAGGAAATAAGGTGAGTATTTATAGGTGGGAAAGAGGGACCTAACAATAAATAAAATAATTATAAATAAAAATCTGAAAATTTAATAAAATATATTGATGTCATGGATGATGTTAAATGGATGACAATTTATGTCATGAGTGATGTCAAATGTATCTAGATCTTTCCATGGTAGGTAAGATGAGTTCTTTTTAACAGAATACTCTTTTTCGGAGCTGCGTTTGAATAAGATAAATTCCTTATTAGGATTTGGTGTCTTCATAAGAATTGTATATATGGAAGTCTAGTTTCATATCGTTCAAGAATCAACTAATTTGGATCAACCTACAGTGAGATATGAATTTTCTTCTATAAACACTCAATTCCGTCACAGTACTATATCTTGCAAAGATTAATTTATTTGATCTACTTATACTCCGAATCTTAAGATATGTTCTTCATGAAAGTTGTAGGTAATGATGTTGTGGTTACTCAGAAATTTGAAATACCTAATTTGGACCAACTTATGAAAAGTTATGCCCAAAATACAAAGGCTGTATTATTTTCATCGAGAATTGAAATACCGACATACATTATTTTAGGGGTTGTTACAAGTTTGCAGACCAATAAAATAAAGAGTCAACTTTCTTTTGATTAGGAATTTAAATAAAGTGACTTGGAATACCGAAACTCAAATCCAAGTGGCGACTCTGAAATAAATAATAAAATAGTTTCTTTTCAATACCGTCACTTAAATTAGAAAAACACGTCAAAAAAGGGGTGTGACAAGCACCTTTGGCCCATTTCAATAACTCATAAGTTTGGCTCATTAGACGTTATTCACTCTTAAACAACTAAAGGCAACTTACAAAAATCTTACTAGTTTAGAAATTAAAAACTTATATACATGCTAATTTACAATATTATGAATTTTATCAGATTTTGGACTTCGGATGCATAGGGCCAAATATAGGTGTAGTTTGTTATAGATACACTGTATTCAAGTAGATTTGCATGTAGACTCTTTCACTAGCCTCTCTCCTATCTCGCTCGTCATTCTCCTCTCTTTCTCGCCTCTCTCCATGTATTCGGTATTCCAGATACATACATGTGTCTGGAGATCTTGCTCGCCTCTCTCCCTATTTTAGTGTATATGGTAGCAAAAACACATGTATTTAGCTTAAAATCTGACATAAAATTATTAATTAGTGAGACAATATATAATTATTTTAAACTATAGAGAGAATTTGTGAATATGATAGAAATGTCTATCTAATTAGGTAGTTTTTCCAACAATTAACAATAACTAACATTAGCCATTTGGAAAGTCGTAACGTCATATTCATTTTCTTTAGAAAACTCAATATCAAAGTCGTTCTCATTTAAACATTTGCAATGTTCATAGTCATAACTCATAAGATGCAAAATAATTGAAATCTTGATGTTTCAGGAAAAATGATGGATAGCGCATAGTAAGTTGCCGCACATAATTATATACTTAAGTTTGGATATCGATCATTCAAATAATCGATCGCAAGCGGTTCTATAAATACAATATGTTATTCAACCTTTGGAGTTTGACTATAGGTGTCAAAATAAACCTAAATATAGGTAATTCGTTTAAACTGTCAAAATTTTATGGGTTGGGCTCAAGATAATTTATATTGAGTTTTATTTCAACTCGTTCAAGTCTTAATCATTTTAAAATAATCTTCAATTAAGCCCAACTTAATATCCAATTTCAATTTATTTTAAGGTTCTTTATTTGCATTTGTGGAATGTATGTTCTCATATTAAAGGCATGAATTACTATCTATTTTATATCTTTTAAGATTAATCTATCAATTTATAAATTTTTATATTTATTTTCTTGACTTGATGTTCAAATTGTGATTATAAAAAAGTAAATAATAATATGTTAAAATTATTGAGATTAAGCGGATCAAATTGAGCGGATCATGACCAAATCCAATTTTTATTTTAATCTATTTTAATATTCTCAGTTTCAACTCAATCCGCTTATTTGACACCCTAAGTTTAACCATATTCAAAGACAATAGCCTCAAAATGTTTTTAGCTCTACACGTAGAATTTTGAAGTTGTTATTGCAACAAAAAAATCTATTACTATCAAATTTTATCTATACAACTCTTTAATTTGTAATAGCCAGTATTTTTAAAGTGATTCCAAGGTAGAATCTTGATTACATTTAATTTGTAAATTATAGTAGGTGTTGTATTGTTTATTGTAAAGGACTTCATTGACTTGAATAGAGTTATTGAAAATTAAAAGGCTAGAGTTACAAAGAACGGTTACTGAATTCAAATAAATCTGATTATAAAGTGCATCTGCCTCCAATGGTAAGAGAATATTTTTATAAAAAGAGAGAGAAGCGGGACAAAATTAAAATGCAAATATTATAACAATAAAGAATTTTGCGATAATAATATAATTATCGCTATATTATATTTAATGATAATAATATAATATGAGTATTTATAATTAGTACTTTATATAAATACCGCCAAAATTTTAGTGACTTTGAATATAATAATATTAACTCAATTACCGTTAAATATTTTTAAATCAATAAATATTATCACTAAAAAATTTATTATCATTAAATATCTCTTTTGTTTGGAAAATCTTTTACTCCCTCCGTCTATTTTTACTTATCCATTAAATTAAAAATAAATATTCAATAATACTAGTTCAATTTATGAAATCAAGAAATAGTCTTAACTTACTTCCTAATTTACTTTTATCATTAATTAGTAGTCCTTTTTTTATTATATTTTTAAGTAATTATATTTATTATATTTAAAAAGTGATATGATAAAATTACTCCTCCATTTATATTTTTTTTTAAAATTGTGTAAATTTAATTGTGGATAAATAAAGATGAGCCGGTGGGAGTAATTTTTAGCTGTTTGGTTTAGATAAGTTTTAGCCTCGGATAACTATCCAGCATGACCACTAGTTAGATCCATCTTTTTATGCATTGACAACATAAAGAAATATTTTACATAATCAAATTATTTAGAAATTAATTATTACATGAAATTGGTTATAGCGAGACCGAGTGTGAATTTTGAAAAGAGAAAAAAGATTAAATATGTTATTGAATCGTGAAAAAAGACTTATTTATGTCATCTATTAAAAGTTAACTCATTTATTCTATTTTCGATTGAGAAAAAGTTCATTCATATCATTATTTGTTAATTGAAATGACATAGATGAGCCAAACTTTTAACGGATTGCATAGATGAGCCTTTTCTTAAAGTTTGATGGCATATTTGAATTTTTTCTATTTAACTAATAATTTAGTTAATAACATAGCGAATCATAAATAACCACGTGTACAAAATAGTTTTGTTAAGTAAAAAATATTTTTAGTTTACAAATAATGGTATGGATGAGTCTTTTCTTAGATGAAAAGACATAAATAAGCCAAACTTTTAACGGATGACATAATTGGTAGAAAAATAAAAATAACAATGTATATATATAATTATATCCTTAATAATCAATCTTTCCTAATCCCATTAAAAATATATAAATAAATAAAATAGAAAAGAAAAGAAAATCCTTACTTTGAGGGATTAAGACGTAGGTATGTTCATCTCAAATTAGGCACTAAAAATGTTTCAATAATGAATTTGATGGTATATTTTTTAAATCAGCAAAACATTTTTGAACAGCCAATAGTTTTAGTAAATGCAAGTAAAATTGTTTGGTAAATGCTATAATATCATTGGTGATACGTGTCATAACTTTATTGGTGTATGAATTCTAGAAATAGAAACTTTTTAACTTTTTTTTTCTTTGAAAAAATGTAAAATAATTTTTCTAATGTACATATCAATAATAGCATTATAGACATTTTAACTTTACTTTATGTGATGCGACATTTGAATGATTCATTTATTGGGATATGCGGAAACTAGAATAATATTCCTGGCAATCTCATTTTTTTTAAAAGATCTTTTTGATATTTTCTACCAAAAAATGAAATAAAATCTTTTTGATACTTTATATATACTATCTCTATTTTAATTTATTTATCTAATTTAACTATACACGTAAAATTGAAGAATATAAATAATATTTTTAAATTTTGTATCTTGCACTATAGATGTATATAGTGTAAAAATAAAAAATAACAAATAAATTAAATTAATTATTTTCTCCTTTTCTATTACATTTTCCAGTTTAGGACTAATTGTCATATCCATCTCCATCACCAAGCACATCTACGTGCTAGTAAAAAATTTTAATAGAAAAGAAAAAAATGTTTTTTTTATATTATTTCAAGTTCTTGAAAGAAAAAGGAGATTGTGACGTGTCAAAACCTAGCAATGCCGTCAAATACTGTGTGATGGCAAGGGATGTTAGGGAAAAAGTATGAGAAAAGATGAATATCCAAGGTTAGGCTGTATTCAATAAGAAGGAAAATGTATTTGAAAAGTATAAGTAGATTTTTTTGATATATTATTCTAAAATTATTTGTATGTGATCTAGATTAATATTATGAAAGTTAGGCGTGGAAGTGAGTGTCTAGAAAAAGTTATATATGGAGAGGGTAAATTTGACCAGTAATCATCGATTATGAGTTTATGAGATCACAAAAATATCATATATTTTTTTCTAAATTTTGTTACGTAAGAGCCATTTAATTTTAAAAATTTTAACATAGAAAACATTTTTTTCTTTTTTTATCACATTAAAGTTATTCAATTTTGATCAAATTAATTAAAAAATAAAATTTACCTGAATTTTTATAACTCAAAGTAGTTTTTGGGAAAAAATTAAAAAATATTTGGGAATTTATGTTTGTTCATACAATTTGTCATTACTTGGCACATATATTTGGTAAAATCTTCAAGTTTCAGTTCTAAAAAAACTAGAATTTGGAAACTTGGAAAGTTTTAAAAATTTAAAAATAACCCCAAATTTTTATATTTTATAAAAACATCAATTATTTATTAATTCCAACTAAATATTTATCTATCAACTTACTCTATTATTATGATCAATCAATACCATTAATCCTTCTTAAATAAAACTTATTTATAAAAATATCCACCGATCCTCTTTAATGAAACTTCTCTCAATGAGCCAACAATCATATTTCTATTAAAGGAGCGCGATATCATTTGCAATATTACAGGAAAAGTGAAACAGAGCCTAAGAATGACAAAAAACTATTTAACTATAGACATGCCTCTTTGCCTAATGTAATTAAAAGAATAGATTGTTCGTAGAATATGAGAAGATTTTATAAAAGAATAATTTGTTATTATCTCCTCCGAAAAAGAATAGTTTGAGTGACAAGATTGGAAAAAATAATAATTTGTTTTTAATTTGATTAATGTATTGTTCTTGCCTATATTGTTGTTTTGTTATTGTTGATTGTTATCAATTATGTTATAAGATTTTTTTTTAATGGAGCATGTTCATTATAAAATGATAACACAAGCTTATGGATATTTTAAATAATTTTTAGAATTTACAGGTAAAAAATAATTTTTTTTGAAATTTCAGAAAACTTAAAAAAATTTATGGCCAAATGCATAGTAAAACTTTACTAAAATTTCTTTCAAAAATAACTTGTCGAGAATATTTGGAAATTTGAGGCCAAACAACACCTTATAAACTTGAAAATAGAAAACTAATTTCAAAATTAAATACTATTTCTTTAACAAAAAATTAAAAGTAATTTTATAATAATAAGGTTAAAATGGAATAAGTAGGCAAATTTACCCTGCATATACAGCCAAAAATTGTTCGAATTAAAGTAAAAATGCGATGTATTTGAATTAGCTTGTCGTAATCCCATCCCTTTTTCTTCTAGACAAAGTGGAGATCACTAGCAACTTTCATCTCTTTCCTTTTTTCCAAAGTTAAAAAAATGAATCTTTTACGAGTCAGAAAAGTTGCAGTGTTCAAACACAGAAACAACGTGCCTCTGAACCAGTGCTCCCAAAAAAAAAAAAAAACTTTTCCTTTTCCCATTGCCATTCTATTTTGAACAAAAATCAAACAATGGACAATTCCGTCATTCTCTTCTGGTTCTGTTTGGTAGTACCAAAAGAAAATATTTCTCCAAAGATATTTTTCTCAAAAATGAGGTGACGATTGACCCAAAATAGTTTTTGAGAAAAATTTAATTTTTTTTTAGAATTATTGTTTGATCATATTTATTTACTAATTTATTTTTTTAATGTGGTCAATTAATATAATTAAATAACATCTTTATCTATTAATAAAAATGAAAGCTTGTCGAAAATAAATTATTTTTAGAATGTGGGTAGATTTTATAAATGAATAGTTTATTATTACCTCTCCGAAAAAAATAGATTGAGTGAAAAAGATTGAAAAAAAATAATAATTTATTTTTAATTCGATTAATGTATTGATCTTGCTCATATTGCTATTTTGTTGTTGTTGATTGTTATCAATAATGTTATAACATTTTTTTAATGGAACATTTCATTATAAAATGATAACACAAACTTATGGGTATTTTAAATAAATTTTAGAACTTACAAATACAAAATAATATTTTTAAAACAAAAAATATTCTTGAAATATTTTGTGGTCAAACACATGGTGAAACTTCACCACAACTTCACTCAAAAATAACTTGTCAAGAATATTTGAGAATTTGGGGCCAAACACTAGTTGTTTTTTGTTTTTCATTCGAAATTCGATACCCACATTGGAGCCTGATTAAATCCGAATTAGTATAGGAAAGTCCCACATTATGAGGTAAAACGCTTTCTAATAAAGGCGACTTCGTATTCAAAAAGACTCGAATCCAAGATCTCTTGATTAAGAATGAATGAATACTTATCATTCACTATAAACGCTAGTTAAATGTTCCTTACACATTTTTTATTACTATTCATATTTTTTGTGTTTCGATTATTTTATTATTATTTTTTAAGATGTGATGTACTGTTTTTCTTTTGATTGTTTATTCTATTAATTTTTTTTATCTTCATAATGAATATATCTTGCTTTTTTCTATACCCCATTATTAAATTTATACTAAATATGATAATAAGTAAGTAGAGAGTATTATTTTATAGCTTTTGTATAATCTGTGTAAATATTATGGAGGTGCGGATGATGGAGATGGGAGAAGGTAGGCATATTGATGAGATGTATTGAAGGGTGGAAAAAAGATTATTAATATGTAATGTTTTTCTGTTTCAATTTATATAGCCGTTAAAATTTTATAAATTAATTAATTAAGATATTTTAATTTATGTCTTTAAAATAATTAATTTTTTAATTATTATAGTTTAAATTTATTTTTTATATAATTTTTAAATATTTAAATTTTATATGTCTTTAAGTAATTAAAATTATTAATTATTTTAGTTTAAAGTATTTTTTATATAATTTTTAAATATTTAAATTTTATTTATAAAAAAACTTAAAATTTGTATGCTTATTCACTGTAAAATTTGAATCTTAAAATTTCAATGATACCACGTAAATTTGAAACCTGTCCATACCAAACACATCCTAACAAATCTCTCTCTATACTACACTTGCCTCTATATAAACACCCTATAACTATCTTCCATTACCCACAAGCAAAATTAAATTAACATGGCTTCTTCTACACAAAATACTCTACTTCCCCTCTCTCTCCTTTTCACCCTCTGTATTTTGTCACAAGCCACCAACCCTAATTTCATTTTAACCCTAGTTAACAACTGTCCCTACACCATTTGGCCAGCAATTCAACCCAATGCTGGTCACCCTGTACTTGAACGCGGTGGATTTACCCTTCACTCACTTACACACCACTCTTTCCCTGCACCCACCGCTCACTGGTCTGGCCGAGTTTGGGCTAGGACTGGCTGTACTTATGAACACGGAAAGTTTTACTGCGCCACGGGTGACTGCGGCGGCCGAATTGAGTGCGATGGACTCGGTGGGGCCGCCCCAGCTACGTTGGCGCAGTTTGTTCTACATCATGGACATGCTGATTTCTCAACTTATGGTGTAAGCCTTGTTGATGGTTTCAATATTCCTCTTACTGTAACACCACATGAAGGTATATATAGTGTTACATTTTTTGTACTTACTATGCTTAATTCCTTTTAATGTTTTAAAAAATCTAAAAAATTGTCTTTTTTAGATCTCATTAGTTGGATTATACTGTTGCAATATGAGTTTAACTATAGTATATGTAAACTTTTTTATTTTATCGGTAACTTAAAAAATAACCAATAATTGTTTTCAAAAAATAATAATGTTTAAATGTGATTTTAGGTTTTTAAGTCTTTATAAAATAAGATGATTTTCTGTTAAATATCTATTATTTTAGGCTTTTTTATGAAGTAGTAATCAAGTAAATTTACAATATACTCCCTCTGCCGTGTATTTGATTAGCTAAGTAATGGTCGATATTTTTGTTTGACTTTAAGGGTAAAATAGACATTTTAAAATTAAATAATTATTAAATATAAAAATATATATTTATTAAATTGATCAAAATTTAAAAAAATGTCAGTTGGGACAGACAAAATGTTGTTATTGTTATTATGTTTTATCGTAAATAATTTTTTTCTTACTTATTAGACTAATTTTTTTTTAATTTTTGTATCAGGTAAAGGGGTGTGTCCAGTTGTTGGGTGCAGGGCTAATCTATTGGCAACATGTCCAGCAGTTTTACAATTTAGGTCACATGGTGGTCATGGACCTGTTGTTGGTTGTAAGAGTGGCTGTGAAGCTTATAAAACTGATGAACTTTGTTGTAGGAATCATTTTAATAGTCCACAAACTTGTAAACCATCCACTTATTCGCAGTTCTTTAAGCACGCATGTCCTGCTACTTTCACATATGCTCATGACACCCCTTCACTCATGCACGAATGCTCGTCTCCGCGTGAACTAAAGGTCATTTTCTGCCATTAAAAATGGGGAAAAGGGGAAATTTCGATATTGTGTTAAGGACTTTAGTAATGTTTAAGTACTGGTTAGGTTGTATTGGATTGTGCTTTGTTGGAGTTTTAGGTTGTATTGGATTTGAAATTTTAAGGTAATGTTTATCATGTTGTTTAAAGTTTGTTTCGTTAGTGTATATGTGATTTTTTATTGCACACATTTCTTATTACTAGGTACTAACTCTTATTTTAAATTTATTATGTGATTTATAGTTTTGACTTCCTCCTAATTTCACTTGTTATTAATTGAAGAAGTGTTTAAATATTATTTTAAGTTTGTCATAGTCTTCATCTGTTTTAAAAAAGTAATAATTGAAGTGAATATTTTATTATCATACTCATATGACTAGGAGCAATTCAAAAAATCCTATAAATTTATTTCAGGACAGCTTGTTTGGATGAATATATTTTAAATATTTTATAAGTTGAAAATTATTTATAAATTTTTAAAAAATAAATAGATATTAGCTTTAATTTAGTTTTTTTTTTAATTTATAAGTTGTTTTTAATAAATTTAATTATATATTAAAATTTATTTTAAATATAAAATAATTTTAAATTAATTAGTTAAATATTAAAAAAAATTAGAAACAGTTGATAAGTAATTTATAAGTTAATTCAGACATGTTCTTAATAATTAATGTTATGAAAATATAAAAAGGAAAAAAAAAGGTACTTCCCTTCATCATATACAAAAATGGACAAAGCAAATTTACTTTTATTTTAGTGAAATATTAATTACTTGTGGGTAAATTTCTTGAAACACTTCAATATTACAAATTAAAATTTGACTACTCATCTTTTATTTGTTTGTCCAATTTTTTGCATAGTTCATTTTTTAAAAAAAATGTTTCTTTCTTTAGTAACTCTTTAAATTCACATTTTTTTCATGATTAAAAGTTTAGGACCATATAATTAAAAATTATTTTTATAAATTTAACATATTTTAAATTTGAGATCACAAAATTTAATTTTTTTTAAAAAATTTCATATTAAATTAAAATAAATATAAACAAATTAAAATATGAGTAAAATATTTGTAGATTGGAGTTTTCCTCTTCTCCCATTAAACCTTCAAAAGGAAATTTTACTGTCACTATTTATAAAACTAACGTAGCGATAGATTTAAGATTTTAATTAGAACGGTTCAAAAAAATAAAAAATATTTATTAAAATTTCAAGTTGAATTTTAAATCATTAAATTATTTAATAAATTTCTAATCTTATATTTAAAATCTATACATATACATTAAAAAAATTAAAATATTTTATATGTACGATATAATTTTTTTTTAGCAAACTCTTCACAACCTCCTAAATTTATAGCGCATACGGATTATTCTGGTTTTCTAAAAACGAAAACAACATGGATTTTAAATAATAAAATAAAATGCATATGGTATTCAAAATTTAAACATTGGATGCCACCTTCCAGTGTCCTATGAAAGGGAGCCAACACTTTGTGTATTCTTTTTTTTCAAAAACTTTGGACTTATTCTCTATTATTTAATCAAATACTTGCGTGGAGTGTTTTCTTATTTCCTGACATATTCACACACATACACATTCACCTTTGGATTTTCCAAAAAGACCAATATATCTCGTCTCCACTATCCACCTCTATTTTTCTCGATAATCGCATTATAATTTGATTAAATTTAAATTTATATTTAAAATTTTTATATTAAAAGTAAATGTGTTCTAATAAAATAGACTTCAAATCTAATAAAGAACATATATAAATTTTTAATGGATGGAAATCATATATACTCTCTAATATTTTGGTTTATAAATCAAATTTTCCCTTAAACTTTAAAAAATACTTATTTTTCTCCCTTTATTTTATGCAAAGTCTATTATATCTTTATTTTTTTTAGTTCTCTATCTATGTAATATTTTTTAATATTGTGTATAATATATTTATTTTTAACCTATATTTTTATAGATTTTTATTTAAGTTCATTAACATTAATATAAGTAGAATAAACATTTAAATCTAATGTATTTTTTTTATTGTTATTTTAATATTATATGCATTAAGTAGTTATGAATGTATGCATTATGTGCACATATGTATAGATTTTGCTTGTCTGTTAAGAATAATATATTAACGTAATATTTAATTTGACATTAATTAACACATATTTTTTTTTAATTTTGATGGTATTATGAAGTTTACTCTTCGCCACGATATTAATGGCTTAACTCTTCATGCTTTCTACAGATATTTTTAGTAAAAGAGGGGGGGGGGGGGGGGAGGGGACCGGGGGAGACAAAAGAATGGTCGTCTGCTCCGAAAAAATTCAATTTTTTTGATTTGTATTAATAGCCTTCAATTTTTTTGTGTGCACAAATAGATATGCTTCTCACTCTACTGTTTACTGTACCCATTTTCCTTGTAATTTTTATTTTTCTTTTGACATGCTTTTCCCGCCCTTTAATTTACTTTGGGCAAAATTTTAGCACATTGGTTCTCACGTATCCTCTACTTTTGTCCTTATTCATCTTTTTCTAAAAACAAGAAAAGCTTTTAATCTTTTCTTTTTTGGGAATGGGGGTGGGGGGTGGCATGGGGTGGAAGATCCTTATCCATCCACTCTTTCGTTTAAAAAGAAATTTATGAAATTAATAATATGATACTACTTCTTTAGTTTCTTTTATATGATCTAGTTTAACTTAATATAAAGTTTAAGATTTTTTTAAAAAAATTTATAATTTAAAATAAGAGAAAGATGTTCATGTGACTATAAATCATTTTATTAAGAGTAAAATAGACATTTAAAAATTACTTTCTCCATTTTAAAAAGAATGATATAGTTTAATTTGATACCAAATTTTTTTTAAAAAGACTTTTCATTTTATGATCCTAAATTAAAGTTATATCAGATGTATCAAAATGTCCTTTAATCATATGATTTTAATTATATCACGTGAAAAATTAAAATTAAAGTATTATAAAAAAAAAATGAATCATTCCTTTTTAATAAAACATACATTCTTTTTAAAATGGAGAACGTAAATTATTACTAAATATATAAATATGTCATTCTTTTTGGGATGTATTATAATTACAAATTACAATTGTATATATTCCTTTGATACTATTTAATCAGTACTTATTTCTCTTTAATTCCTAGCTTTCGTTTTGTCCGGAATTTTTTTCTTCATAAAAGCAATGAATGAAGTTACATATTAAATTGGTATATATAAAATAAGAATACAAGTGAATTATGTGTATATATATAGTGTATAAGAATATAATGGACAACCACTTTAATTTATTATATTCATTACATTCATCATCATATTATTATTATTGTTTAATATTTATCAATTCTTTTACTTATATTTAATATATAATTTAATTAAATAATATTAATAATATATATATATATATATATATATATATATATATATTCTTAGCAAAATAGAAGAACAATGATTTGGTTCCAACTTCCAACCGACAAAAGACGGTCTTATTGTCCGTTTTAGGGGTGAAAAAATGAAACTCAATCCGTCCAATTTAATTCAATCCATTTAAGTTTGGGTTGGTTATTGACCCGTTCATTCATTAGCTCAATCCATTTTAGCCCAACTTATTTCAATTCATAAAAAATTGGATTGATATGTAACCCGAATTGACTCATGAGAAATTTTGTAAAAATATTTTTGAAAAACCTTTTTTCAATTTGATATGTTATATATAGCCATAATAAAGAAAAAAAAAATTTATTAGGTACTAAAATAGTTTAAAAGATCAAATAAAACAATTAAATTTAGTAAAAATTGAATTGGTTTGGGTCTTGACCCGTTATATAACTCATTACTTAACCTATTTTGACCCAATCCGTTTTGACTCAAACTAATTTAGATTGGATTGGATCTTGACCTAATTACCATTTTAACTCATTATGATGCATCCAAATTTGACTCAAACAGTCCAATTGTCACCCCTAGTCCGTTTCACACAAATGAATCATTCATAGTCTAATTTGTCTTTTAGTTTCCTCCTTTTAAAATTAAATATATTTATATAGGGGTTAAAATTTATTTACAATTTACAATTTGAACTCTCCTTCACCTTTCAATATCGGATATATATATATATATATATATATATATATATATATAAAAAGAGAAGAAGGGTACAATCTAATTTGTTGAATGATTTAAGGACATGTGAGTTAGATTGATCTTTGGAACGAAACAACAACAACAACAACAACAACCCAGTGAAATCCCACATCGTGGGGTCTGGGGAGGGTAGAGTGTACGCAAACCTGACTCCTACCAATGTAGGACGGCTGTTTCCGAAAGACCCTCGGCTCAATAAAAGTATAGAACAAGGTTAGACAAGAATATTAGACTAAATAAGTAGATAACGAAAACGATCCAAACAATAGTATAATCAAAGCACAAAAAACAGTAGATATTATTATTGGATAATAACATAAATACCATAAATAACATACAGCAGAGTACCAGAAATCATAGTGCGTTAATACGCCTACGAATAAGGGAGAATAAAACCACTATGAACTAGCCTTCTACCCTAATGTGTGTCCTCCACACCCTCCTATCTAGGGTCATGTCCTCGGTAAGTCGTAAATGCGCCATGTCCTGTCTGATCACCTCTCCCCAATATTTCTTCGGCCTACCCCTACCTCTTCTGAAACTATCCATGTCCAGCCTCTCACATCTCCGCACTGGTGCCTCTGGGACTCTCCTCTTCACATGTCCAAACCATCTCAGTCGCGTTTCCCGCATCTTGTCTTCCACCGAGGCCACTCCTACCTTTTCTCGAATAGCCTCATTTCTAATCCTGTCACTCCTGGTATGCCCACACATCCATCTCAACATTCTCATCTCGGCAACCTTCATCTTTTGCACGTGGGAGACCTTAACTGGCCAACACTCTACCCATATAACATAGCTGGTCTAACGACCACTTTGTAGAACTTGCCCTTAAGTTGTGGTGGCACCTTCTTGTCACATAACACACCGGAGGCAAGCCTCCATTTCATCCATCCTGCCCCAATACGGTGTGTGACATCCTCGTCGATCTCTCCGCTGTCTTGCATGATAGAACCAAGGTACTTAAAACTACTTCTCTTTTGGATGGCTTGGTCCCCGAGCCTAACTTCCGCGCCAACCTCTTGAGGTGTCTCACTGAACTTGCACTCTAGGTACTCTGTCTTGGTTCTACTCAGCTTACACCCCTTAAACTCCAAGGTGCGTCTCCAATCTTCCAGTTTAGCGTTAACTCCGCTACGAGTCTCATCGATGAGGACTATGTCGTCCGCAAAAAGCATACACCATGGCACCTCACCTTGAATTTGTCGCGTCAATCCATCCATCACCAAGGCAAATAGGAATGGGCTAAGAGCTGATCCTTGATGCAACCCCATCATAACTGGGAAGTGTTCTGAGTCCCCTCCTACTGTCCTTACCCTGGTTTTGGCACCCTCATACATGTCCTTGATCACCCTTATGTACGCTACAGGTATACCTTTAGCCTCCAAACATCTCCATAGTATCTCTCGTGGGACTTTATCGTAAGCCTTTTCCAAGTCTATGAACACCATATGCAAGTCTCTCTTCCTCTCCCTATATTGCTCCATTAGTCTCCTCATAAGGTGGATGGCTTTTGTAGTTGAGCGTCCCGGCATAAATCCGAACTGGTTCTCTGAAATAGACACGCCTCTCCTCACCCTCATCTCTACCACTCTTTCCCACACTTTCATAGTATGGCTTAGAAGCTTAATACCTCTATAGTTGTCACAGCTCTGGCTATCCCCTTTATTCTTGTAAAGCGGGATCATGATGCTCGATCTCCATTCTACGGGCATCGTTGCCGTCGTAAAGATGACATTAAATAACCTAGTCAGCCATTCCAAACCTACCGAGCCCGCACTCTTCCAAAATTCACCAGGGATCTCGTCAGGTCCGGTCGCTCTTCCCCAGCGCATCCTACGAACAGCATCCTTAACCTCATCGACCGTAATACTCCTACAACCCCCAAAATCGTGACTCCTTCCTGTATGTTCCAAATTTCCCAACACAATTTCTCTGTCCCCTTTGTCATTCAAAAGTTTATGGAAGTATGACTGCCATCTTTGTTTGATAAGGGTCTCCTCTACCAATACTTTTCCATCTTCGTCTTTAATGCACTTCACTTGATCCACATCGCGTGCCCTTCTCTCCCGGGCCCTGGCTAGCCTGAATAATTTTCTTTCCCCACCTTTCTCTTCCAGTTCAGCATAAAGACGTTCAAAAGCTGCCATTTTCGCCGTTGCAACCGCCAACTTCACCTCCTTCCTCGCTATCTTATACAGTTCTCCATTCGTCCACTTCTCCACCTCATCCTTGCTCTCCATCAACTTAACATACGCCACCTTCTTTGCTTCCACTTTCCCTTGCACTTTTCCATTCCACCACCAGTCCCCTCGATGCCGACTACGACTACCTGTCGAGACTCCTAGCACTTCCTTTGCTACAACCCTAATAAAACTAGCTGTCCTATCCCACATATCGTTCGCATCCCCACTACTATCCCAGGCCCCCATATCCTTCAATTTCTCTCCCATCTCAAGGGCACTAACCGTTGTCAAACTCCCCCATCTGATTCTAGGTTGTTCTTCCCCGACCCTCCTCGTCCTTGTCATCTTTATCCCTAAATCCATCACTAAGAGCTTATGTCGGGTTGTAAGATTGTCGATCGGGATGACCTTACAGTCTTTGCACAAACCCTTATCATCCTTCCTAAGGAGGATACATATAAGATATTAAGAATAAAAAGTAATCAAGCCTTGTGTTCAGATCCCTTATAGTTTCTCACAGCAGATCTTAAAAGGAAAGGAAGGAAAATAAGGAAAGGTGTCAAATAGCTGATTGCATATTATTAAGATAAAGAATAAGACGTGCGAGAAGCAATGCTAAAAAAAGGCTTCAAGTTAATCTAGTGCAAAGTTAGTAGTAGTAGGGCCTTCGAGTTGGAATTTTCACTTAGTACTCATTCTTCAGTTGCATATTGGATGACTAAAATCTTGGACACTCTCTTGATTTTCGGGTTGGTGACCTTATCTCCGAATCCTGCCTCTTCGAAGCTAGGCGGGTTGCAGAAGGATACTTGGACCCTTTTAAGTTGAACTTTACTCCTAAGTTAGGTCATTGGAGGGGTTCGTCCACTAATATGCAGTTTTGTTATACTAATGTACAATGTAATTATACTATATGCCAGAAACATTTGCAATAATAAAATAAAACAATAGTGTATACCATTATGTTATATTGCGTGGTATACAACTTACTACACCATTATATGTTGGAGGTGTTGTCACGATTCAAAATGAGTCATGAGTGACAGCCACACTTAACCTCTTAGGTGGACGAATCAACGATACAAACTCCAACTTATATTAATTGTTCAACTTATGAAATACAATAATAATGCAGAAGCTTAAATTTTATCAAAGTAACAAATAAAAAAACCCACTAAAGTCTATTGTATACGTTCCCCAAAATCTGAAAGTCATAACATAAAGGATATTTAATTTCAAATATCAAGTCTAAGAGTATGAAACACCAGAATAGATAAATAAAATAATCTGTGTCCGAAAACTAAGGACAACATGTCATGACAAAGAGAATCCAACACGAGCTAGGAGGATAGCTTACCCTAGAATCTGATATATCGAAGATTGGCTAAAGTTGAGGGCGAGTCGAGGTCAATGGTACACTCGCTGCATCCATAAAATAAAATAAAGAAAAATACAAGTAGGGGTCATTGCAGGGCAATATGTACTGAGTAAGTATCATTGGCCGGCTCGAAATAGAAATCAACTATACCACTTAACAGTTGACAAACAACAAGATCAAGATCTAGTGACAACACAATGAAACAATTACGTAATCAGTCAACAATATCAAGAGTATACATGAGGACCCAAGCCTCCACACCATAGTCTTTTGGGAAATGAGTTATTTGAGATTAGGTAGTATTAAGTCATTTAATGTGTTTTTCTTTAATATTACCGTGTCGGAACGTGACACCCAATTCAGTAATATCGTGTCGGCTCGTGACACCCGATTAAAATATATCGTGTCGGCTCGTGACACCCGATCCAAATATACCGTGTCAGCTCGTGACATCCGATTCAAATATACAGTGTCGGCTCATGATACCCGATCCAAATATACCGTGTGTCAGCTCGTGACACTCGATCCCATAATATAATTAATTCATCATTCTTTATTATCACATTCCGCTTCATTAACAATATTTCATCAAGCCTTCTTTATTCAAGGTATCATTTTTGATAGGGCAAGTTCAAGATTATGAATTTCACAGTCTTGAGATTGTAGACCAATCACAACAACATATCAATTATCTAAATCACAATAATTAAATGTATTGAAAACTTCACAAGATTATTCAACGACTATCAATCACTATTAAGAGTCTATCTATAATATATAATAAACCATAACATATCTCAATAGAAGAACCGAAGTCAAGCAAACTAATCCACCAATGCCTCAAAATATTTTCAATCTATCAAATATACAATATTTGTAAGCAACGAGTCCGTAGACACCATATTACTATATGTCTAGCTTAGACTCAATAACTCACCCAAATCTATAACAATTTCCTAAACTTCAAGCCTAAGATTAAGTCTTAATTCCTCCAATTAATATAACTATAGTGGTATTCATATAATACAATACCCATAATATTTAATTATATATATACTAATATATCAACTTGAATCATAATATGATAATTATATATGTTTTTTTTAAAAAAAAGAGAAATTAGAAATAGTCGTAACTACACGGTGACCCAACATTGCAGAAAGTTGCCTACAATTCACTCATTCATTCTATATAATCACCAATGATTAGCCCATTATTATCATCTACTCACCACCCCATCACTGCTCAATAGCCACCAAAATATTAGTAAAATAATGATAATAACAATGCGTGCAACAACCAAATTTGCCCCATTTAATTTCTCTTCTCCCTCTTTCATCAGCTATCTTTATAATAATAATAATATGACTACCTACATTCATCATGAAAGATTTAGGCGTGGATTATTTACCTGAAGCAAATTAGCGGCTTCGTTTTGTGTTCGACGCTGCACAGGTAATCTTCTACCCTAGTTCTTAACTTTTCTAATCTCTCATGTATTAAAAGTGACAAATTCTATTAATTTATTTTAATAAATATAAAATCAATGGTATAGGATATTAATAAATTATCAATTTAGCTTACCAATTAAATTAGTTATCGAAAGTTACCCCTTAACTAAACAATCGTAGTTATCGAATAGTCCAAAATATCCATTAAAATTTACGAAATAAGTCTTTTATGAAATAAAAGGCTCTGATACTCAAAATGACCTAATGAGTCGTTACAGGTGCATACTACAAATTACTCTAAAATTTGAGGAAGATTAGAGGTATTTTGGATTAGTTGAGTAAAAAATCCACAAATGCGATATGCGCATATCACATTGTCTTTCAATATATATCAAATACACAATTTTTCATGTCACTATAACTTATATATATCACATTATATTTTTTATATTAGTGTATATTACACATAAATTTTATGGATATACATGTGAAATCATGGAACTTGCATGATACAGATCATGCCTAATGAAGCTAAGGAAGAAGAAAATAACTTGGAGAGGAAAAAAATACGATTTATTAGTATTCAACTCACTGTACAATACATGTATTTATACAACTCAAGCCTCAACTAACTTCTAACTAACTCTAACAAACTCGGCTAACTGACTGAAAAGTCATTCCATTTTAACCATCTAGTTAACTAACTAACTAAATAATTAAACTTGACCAATCACACTTCAAGGTAAATCAACACATGTGCTCAATTCCTTCACACTCCCCCTTAAGCTAGGAGCTATAAAGACATTCTTCATGCCTAGCTTGAACAACAAATGTAAGTGTAGTGCTCTACCAAGGCATTTAGTGAATATATCAGAAGGTTGTTGAACACAAGTATGCAGTGACAATCAACCCTTCTTGAATTGTTTCTCTAGTAAAATGACAATTTATGTCTATGTGCTTAGTTTTTTCATGAAACACAAATTTAACAGCTATCTGCAGGGCTGATTTGCAATCAGAAAATAGAGTTACAGGCACCTTTATGTCCATACCAAGTTTCTTAAATAATCCAGTAATCCATACCACTTCTGCAACTGAAAAAGCCATTGCCCTATACTCAGCTTCTGCTGAACTTCTAGAAACAGTAATTTGCTTCTTAGATCTCCAAGAAATTGGTGAATTCCCATAGTGTACAAGATAACTAGTAATGGACCTTCTACTGTTAATAAAGGCTCCCCAACCATCATCACAATATACTCTTAAAAGATTATCCCCAGTAGTAGACATCAATATTTCCAGTCCTGGTTCATGTTTCACATATTTGACTAATCTTAAGATTGCCTCCATGTGAGACTTCTTTGTAGAATGCATGAACCGACTCAGGCTTTGCACAATAAATGCAATATCAGGCCTTGTTGTAGTCAAGTACAATAACCTTCCAATGAGATTCTAATAACTAGTAGGATCTTTCAACAACAAATCTTCATGAGTTGGTGGTATATACTTGTCAAAATCAATTATAGTAAGTTTCTGAGCTTGATCTATAGGAGTCGAAACAGGTTTAGCACCTGAAAGACCCATATCTGCCACTAACTCCAATGCATACTTTCTCTGATGCATCAAGATCCCATCTTTATTTCTGGCAAATTCAATCTCAAGAAAATATCTAAGTTCTCCCAATTCCTTGATTTTAAAAGTTGGATGCAACACCTCCTTAGTGTGCTGAATCATAGACTGATCATTCCCTGTGAATAACAGATCATGGCTATCTTTTCCCTTTGCTTCTTTGTAAATAAAGAGTAATCTCGAGTACTTTGACAAAATCCAGATGAATTCAAACCTATAGTAAGCTTAATATTCCACTATCGTGATGCTTGCTTTAGGGCATATAAAGACTTCAACAGCTTGCATGGTGTCTATTCTTTCTAGCTTTATCAGAAAATCCTTCTGGAATTGTCATGTATACTTCTTCACACAAGTCTCCTTGTAAAAATGTATTATAAACATCCATCTGGTATAAATTCTAGCTCTTGGTTGTTGCTAATGATATTACTGCTCTGATAGTAAACATTTTCACCACAAGAGAAAAAGTTTTCTAGTAATCCAATCCCTCCTTTTAGATATATCCCTTTGCTACCAGTCTAGTTTTCAATCTCTCTACTTCTCCATCAGCTTTATATTTGATCATATACACCCACCACAACCTATTGGTTTCTTTCCTAGTGGAAGTGACACAATGTCCCATGTCTTGTTATCTTCTAGAGCTTGTATTTCAGTCTTTATGGCCTGCACCCACCTTTGGTATTTAGCTGCCTTTGAATAGATGGTAGGTTTAGTTTCAATTGAGAATTTTGTCACAAAACTCTGATACTTTGGTGAAAAACTACTAAAGTCTATGTTATCAGCAATAGAATACAAGCAATTGCCAGAAGCTGCCTTAAGTACATAGTTCTTGTGCCATAGGGAGGTCTAGAACCTCTAGCTGATTTCCTGATCTGATTGTCCATAGCTGCTGGTGGTGTATTTACAACTGCAGTCTCTTCATTGGCTATTTGAGCATTAATTGTCTCCTCTACTAAATGAGGAAGCACATTATCCTGCGGTTCTTCATTAGCTGTAATTACTAGTTTTTCATTAGCTACTGGTATATCATGTGAGACAACAATAGAGTTTGTTAAATCATCAAAGAAAAAAGAATTGGTGGACGTAGGAATATCTTTCTGATCCTTCACACTTCCTTTGAATGGAAAAATAGACTCCATGAACACCACATCTCTACTAACAAAGAAAGTATCATTTTTAAGATCACAATCTATATCCCTTTTGATGTGTGCTATATCCAACCAATACAACTCTCATTGCTCTTGGACTAAACTTATCCTTTTTTGTGAGATGTGTAGCAAAGCACAGACAACCTAGAACTCTTAGTGTCTCGATCTAAAATGGGTCATAAGTGGCACCACACTTAACCTCCTAGGTAGGACAACTAATAATACAAATCCCAACTTATAAAATATGACAATAACGCAGAAGCTCAATTTTGAGAGTAAGATATAATAAAACCACTAAATTCTATTATATACGTTTTTTCAAAAATCTGAAAGTCATCACATAAAGGACATCTAAATTCTAAAACTAAGTTTGGAAATATCAAACACTAGAATAAAAAAATAACATAATGTATCCAAAAACTAAGGACACCATGCAATGACCAAGAGAATCCAACACGAGCTAGAAGGATAGCTCACCCTGCAATCTGATATACTGGAGATTGATTAGAGTTGAGGTCGAGTCGAAGTCGATGGAACACTCGTTGCACTCCACAAAATAAAATAAAGAAAAATACAAGTAGGGGTCAGTACAGGACAACATGTACTGAGTAAGTATCATCGACCGATTCAAAATAGAAATCAATATGTATAAAGTAATAGCGGAAAATCAACCATAAGACTTAACATGTGGCAATCAACAAGATCAAGATCAAGTGGCAACACAATGAACAATTACATAACCAGTCAATAATATCAAGATCACAAATGAGGACTCAGGCCTCCACATCACGCTCTTTTAGGAAATGAGTTATTGGAGATTGGGTAGCATTAAGTCATTTTAATTTATTTTTATTTAATATTACCTTACCGGGATGTGACACCCGATCCAAATATATCGTGTCGGCTTGTGACACATGATCCAAATATAATTAATTTATCATTCTTTATTATTACATTCCACTTTATTAATAATATTTCATCAAGCTTCTTTATTCAAGACACTATTTTTGATATGGCAAGTTCAAGATTATGGATTTCACGGTCTTGGAATTTCAGACCAATCACAACAACATATCAATCATCCAAACCACAATAATTAAATATATAGTAAACTTGACACATTACTCAATGACTATCAATCACTAGTAAGAGTCTATTTATGATATAGAATAAACCATAACCTACATCAACCGAAGAACCGAAGTCAAGCAAGCTAATTCACCAGTGATTTTCCTTTTTTCGATGATTTAAAACATTTCCAATATATCAAGTGTATAATATTCGTAAGTAAACGAATCTGTAGACACCAATATTATGTATATGTTTAACCTAGACCCAACAATTCACCAAACTCTATAATCAATTCTCTAAAACTCAAGTCTAAGGTTAAGCCTTAATTCCTCCTATATCAAAACACTAATGGGATTCATATAATACAACACCTAATATTTAATTACCTATCTCAATATATCAAAATTTGGATTAAAATATAATGATAATAAGAAAAATTCCTAGCCCAAACTAAATTCTACCGTCAATAACCTTCAATAATGGAATCAAATATGCAGACTATCTATATCATACAAAAATGCACCTCAAAATAACCCCAATGATTAACCCCTCATTGGTTGTCATTAATTCCCACCCAATATTGTCATCATTACCTAATTATTGAATACCACTTGTCCGCCTACTATTTTTAGCCTAAAACTTTTCATATATATATAAGGAGCTTGGAGTTTTAATATGTTCATGCCTAGAGAATGTCACCCGCCCTTTTGGAGTTCGTCCACAACTATACCAATTTTGAGTTATAACTCAAAAATATCAAACCCTATCTACTTATTTTAACAAATAGTATAGGGTAATAAATAAATCATCAACTTAGCTCACCAATTAAATTAATTATCTAAAATTACCCTCAAATAAATAACTGTAGTTATCAAATAGTCCAAAATACTCATTAAAAATTTACGGAATAAGTCTTTTATGAAATAAAAAAATTTCTATTACTCAAAGTACCTAATGGGTCGTTACACTTAGGTGCAATAATGAAGGGTGCTTGTTATACAATATCTCAAAAGGAGACTTTCCATTCAACACAGTTGAGGGTATTCTATTCAAAATATACACAGCTACTTCAATACATAGTCCTCAAAATCTATCTGGCAAGCTACCTTGGAACTTAACTGCTCTTGCTATCTCAAGAATGTGTCAGTGCCTTCTTACCACTACACCATTTTATTGTGGTGTGTATGAACAAGAACTGTCATGTATTATATCATGAATTTAAAATAATTCACTACATGCATGGCTAAAGAACTCCCCACCATTATTTGACCTCAATTTCTGAACTTTTCTGCCAAATTGTGTTTTAACCTCAATAAAAAAAATACTTTAACAACATCAACATATCTGATTTAAGCCTCATTAGAAAAATTCAAATCCATCTTGGATAGTCATCAACAACAGAGAGAAAATATATCATTCCATCAAAAGATTTCCATTTATATGGTCCCCAAACATCTACATGTAGTAATTGAAAACTTGAAGTGGATCTAGTGATACTATATGGAAATGGTAGCCTAGTTTGTCTAGCAAGTGGACATATTTCACAATTATTCAAAGTAAAAGAGCTCTTCTTACTAGTGTGCCGAAACATAGGTAAATTTCTATGAATACTCATAGGAACATAACCAAATCTTTGGTGCCAAGTGGAAGCAGTTGTTTCCTGTGCTGCTGCAAAACACCTAGTCATTCCTGCCTTTTCAGTCCTTGAGTATATAGTGTATTGCCCTTCCTCTTCTTTACAAATCTCCCTCACCTTCCCAGATAAGAAATCCTGAAATACACAATATTTTGGAAAAAAAGTAGCACTGCAATTTAAGTCTTTTGTCAATTGAGAAACTGACATAACAATAAACTTAAAAGTTGGCATGCACAAGATATTTTTCAAAACATCACCTCTACCTAGATGATAATTTCCTACATGTAAAACTCTTGCTGAGTCTCATATAGGCAGTTGTACATGTCTTGCATTGTCTATCAATCCTTTATCCAATAAGTGTTTATGATTGCTGATCATGTGGTTAGTAGACCTGTGTCTACTATCCATTTAATGAAAGCTTCCTTATCTGAAAAAATATACATGCCATATTAGCACTTCCACTGATGTTACCCACAGTAGCATGGTTATTGCTAGAGGAATTAGAGGAACTTGGAGAAAATATAGATTGAGTCATCATTTCTTCATGTTGTAGATACTGATATGGAAAAGGCTGATTATAACATTGATGTCCTGCTCCTTGTTATGACTGCATTTGCTGATTTGAACATTGCATTTGCTCGAACTGTGACTGCATCATCTTTTGTGAATTTTGTGATCCTGTATTGTTAGTATCAAACAAATGATTGCTACCTGATCCTGTGAATACATTAGCTCTCCTCTTTCCTCTAAAATTAGCAGGATATCCTATAAGTCTATACTAATCTCCCTTCAGATGGCCAGCAAAATGGCAAAAATCACATTTCTTCAACTTGTTACAATCTCTCCTGCTATGTCCTTTGATATGAGAGTAATCACAGAAGGAACCATTAGAACCTTTCTTCTGCTTATTATCATTGTCTGATCTAGAAGTGTACATTTGTTCCTGCCACAATCCTTTGGCTCTCATCTTGATTCACATTACATAGACTTGATTAATAGTAGGAGCTTGTGTCATCATCAAAATTTGATTTTTAGCTTGGCTATAACTGTCACTAAGGCTCATCAAAAATTACAATACTCTCTGATACTGCAAATGTTCAGTAAAATCCCTCGACTTAGGACAATTACATGCAGGACAAGGTATAATCGAATCATATTCATCCCACAAAGCTTTGAGTTTAGAGTAATAAACAGAAACTGAGGATATGCCTTGAACAAAAGTAAGAATTTCTTTATTCAACTGAAAAGTTCTAAAACTATTGATTCTATCAAACCTTTCTCTCAAATCCTCCTAAATCAAGTGACTATTTGAGAAGAACAACACTCTACCAAGTAGATCCTTGCTCACATTGCACATAATCCAAGAGACTACGATTGCATTATATCAATCCTAAAGTCTCTCCAAATCTTCAATAAACTAATCACGCTTTACTGATCCATCAATGAATCCCTGCTTATTTTTGCCTAGAAATGCAAGCTTCATAGTTTTGCTCCAAAGTGTGTAGTTATCTGACACAGTCAACATAATTCTAATTGACAGAGAATCAGGTGCATCGGATGAATGTAGAAACAAAGGATGATGATAATCGATTATAGTATTATTCATTGTAGTAGTATTTGCTGATGCATTTCATCCAAAATTCCTGTGTTCGTCATGAACAAGCTCTAAAAAATAGTCATAACAAGATCAAAGATGAAGATGAGCACACAATCCCTCAAATTCTTCATTGTGAGCAGAATTTCCTCGATTTGCACTCTTCAATGCTCTGATACCATGTGAAATCATGGAACTTGCACGATACAAATCATGCCCAATGAAGCTAAGGAAGAAGAAAATAACTTGGAGAGGAAGAAAATATGATTCATTCGTATTCAACTCACTGTACAACACATGTATTTTTACAACTCAAGCCTCAATTAACTTCAAACTAACTCTTCTAACAAACTCAGCTAACTGAGTGAAGAGTCACACCATTTTAACCATCTAATTAACTAACCATCTAGTTAACTAACTAACTAAATAATTAAACTTGATCAATCACACTTCAAGGTACATCAACACATGTGCTCAATTCCTTCTTAATACACATATAACAAGAGATAAATGAATATACATTGATACACACGTGTAAAGTGGGGAATACACATATAAGAAGTCATATTAAACTTCAAATTTTTAAGTTGAAATACAGCTCAAAATCTGCTTTAAATTGTCTCCAAACAATTCTAAAATTAATATTCAATTTTTAAAAGATATTTTTATAAATTTTGATATCACCCAATCAAAACATATCATAAATATGTAGATTGAATAATTTGAACAAAGATTCAATAATTTTAATGGTCCTTTAGGTAGGGGTGGGCACGGTACGATATGGTATGCTATTGAAAATTTTGGTTCGATAATTTTGATTTACGATTTTTAAAAATACTGTATTATTATCATACTAAATTAATTTAGTATGGTTTGATATTTTAAAGTTCGATTTTGATATTTTACGGTACAGTAAATTGGTGACCATAGTTTGATCAACTTCATCTTACATATATTCATATAATACAAATTATGACTTCAACTTTTCAAGAAATGTCTCAATTATATCATACTAATACCTTACACATGTAAAAATATTCAAAATAAATTACAAATAATTCTCTTCGTTAATCAATCACCCAAAAAAAACATTCAATTCAAGATATAGTAGTCAACCTTTTGGATGCAAATTTTGTAATTCTATCTTGAGAAAACCTTTAGAGTTGTTGATTCCAAAATTCGCAAATTAATACTCAGTTAGTTAATCTATTGTGAGTTATTCTTTAATGATTGAATTTCAGTCTCTTTCATCAATTCTTCATTAAAACATAATTCTTTATTTTTTCTGTTGCGTTAATATTTTGAAAGGATATATATTTTAAATCATGAAATCAAAAAAAGAATATTGAATTTTCTATTATTTTGTTAGTTATTACTATCTAATAAAGGGGAATAAGCAAGCAACAAACCATCAACGCATCTGTTTGTGTTGTTTGCTTATTCCCCTTGGCTGCTTGTGCTGGCTTTGTTCAATGAAAATGTTGCCTCCAATTCAATTCAAGTTTAAAAATTCTACTTTGGGTCTATAAAAATATTTTGTGGCTCTATTTATATGTTGTACTTACTCTGTTTATTATATTTTGTACTTACTTCATTTATTTGTTTATTTTAAATTTTATATATCTTTTAAATTAATAATTAATATGAATATTTTGTCGTACTTTTAATATTAATTGATATATAATTTTAGATTTTGAAAAATAATTTGGAAAATAAATAATTAATGTTGAGGATAAAATATAAAAAAAGAAATTTTGAAAAGTCAAAATTGAAAAGTAAAAATGAAAAATATTTTTAAAATAATGAATAAGTAAAAGTGAACCAATGAAGTATTTGACAACTTTCTACTATCTTTTCAATACTAAGATTTACCAAAAAATCCATGGGACAAAAGAAATTCTGTTGTAGCAATTGTGTGTCCTTGATATGAAAAAGACAAAAAGCTACTTGTGCGGTCACTTATTTTTATTTTTTTACCTTCTAAGTTGTCTTTTTGGTATAAAAATTATGATTCACACTTTTTTCAAAATAAATTTATTTTATTTGAAAATCAATATTTGACCATGAAAAATTAAAATTTAATTTAAAATTATATTTCAAATTTGAAAACAACTTATAATTTATTTTTTAGCTCACTTTTAAAATAATAGTACATTCAATTATGAATATTATTTCACATATTATTAAAAATATATAATCAATTGCTATAAAAGTTAATATAATTGGATTTGTGCACAACACAGACTATCGTAGCGACTAGTACTCCTTTCGTCCCATATTAGATGAGAATCTTACTAAAAATATTGGTCCCATATTACTTGACCACTTACTAAATCAAGATAGAATTAATTAATTTTTTTCTATTTTAACCCTACAATTAATATGACATTTTGAATGTAAGCAATTCCCAATACTAGCTATTTTTATACTCTATATATATTGCATTGATATAAATAAAGGGCAAAATAATAAAGTCTTTCAATGTATTAATGATTACTTAATCACCGTGTAAAGTTAAAAGTATTCATCTAATATGGGACAGAGGTAGTATAGTTAAATATGGTGGCACGATCCAACCTACCTGGCCATGGGGCACCACTCTATGATCTAAGTAGGAGAATCTTTAACCCCTTATATGAAAAATATTGCAGAATTTATATCAAAACTTGAGTATTTAAGCCAGAAATATTTAGTAATCTGCAATAATCCAGTTTATACAAAATAACACATAAAAAAACCCAAGGATACTAGTCTAAAACAGGTATAAGTGCTTCTAAGAGTAGTAACATAACAAATGAAGAATGACACGGCTCCCACCATAAGAAAGAGAAATAGAAGCTGCTGGAGGATCATCGTTGTCTTCACCTAATAGACATAACTGACCCTGCAACCAGACTATGTCAAGTGACATAGCAAGAGTAGTATCAATACAAACAATACGTACTGGTAGACATCATCAATCAATCTGATATCCACCACATAGTATATGACCAGAAAAATAAGAGAGATCATAATAATTAAACTTCATAAGCCTGTCTACCCAACCAAATAAGTAAACTCCTTACTTTCACTCTTATAGTCTTCACTACTCTACTAACCAGAGTTTCACTACCCATTCCAATTACAACCCTGAGACCTATGGGTTATAGGCCTACCACGCTTCCACTCACTTCAGTCTAACAATTACCACCCACAACCTTAGCCACTCAAAGGATCCACCCAACTACCACTGGTCTTGACCCAGTTATCTCACAACATAGGGACCCAGCCATTTCATAACCACACCTCATAATCCACCCCAATTTCTAGGTAACAACTATTACTACCACAATTACTCGTGGAAACTTCAATGAGAATAACTTTCTCTCAACAAGCAACCTCCACATCTAAACCTATATATATAGAATAACACATATATCATATCGAGGTTTAACACGATCCCCATTTACCCACCAATAAGTGTATATAGGCTCACAGTTCTTTATAACTAACATACCTTAACTCAAGGGTTCCTTTATAAGTCCTTTTCCATGGCTCATTTACAACTAACCTCACTATTACACAAAAATACAAATATCATCGGGTCCTTACATACTTGGCCAAACCAGTCATATATGTGTCGAAACGTGACACCCGATCCAAAAATGTATCAAAATATGACACTCAATTAAATTATGTGTCAGAACGTGACACTCGATCTAATTAGGCAATTCAATCATAACTATCAATAATAGACCACATTATATCACAAGAATGAGTTCATTACAAAACTAGCCAACAGGCGATCATTTTATAAAAATTCTAAGATATTTCTCTGTTCATATACACATAGGCATATCATGACATAATTCAACAAGTACATGGAACACACCCGGGAAACCAAACCATCACCTACACTACCAAACCCTAAGATTTATCCCCAACATCTACGTATTTTATATATCTGTACATGCTACTATATCCATTACAACTTCACCCATCTGTATACAATAATATCACAATCAATAACTCACCTAGTCATTGCACTACCCCCCTACCAGGTCACTTCGAATTAAACAACTAAGAAAATCGAATTTCTGCCCGTGACCTGTGACCCATAGATTAGTTATATGATTTTTCATTAAATTTCCTATTAGACTACACGATGGGTATAGATTTAACTACTTAGATAAGAGAAGCATAGCCTACCTGGGCGCCAAACAACTATGGAGATATAACACTGCTGAAATCCTTGGTTCCAAATGTCCTATGGGCAAGAGAAGACTGAATTCTATGGGTTGAAATCCTTTTAGTGGTGAGATTCCTTCTCCTCTTCTTCCTAAGTCACGAGCAGCCTTTTGGAGGGTTTTTACAGTAACTCTCGCCTCTAACCTATCCTTGATAGAAGTGGAGAAAAT
Organism: Solanum dulcamara; assembly: GCF_947179165.1. Lineage (NCBI taxonomy): Eukaryota > Viridiplantae > Streptophyta > Magnoliopsida > Solanales > Solanaceae > Solanum > Solanum dulcamara. The sequence goes on from NC_077245.1 coordinate 68,761,375, forward strand.
AAGAAATCGCGACTTAAGTTCTGTACCATGTTCTCCCGCTCTGGCTGCCATATTTTCCCTATGGCGACGCCACTAAGGCGAGACCATCCCGCTCTGGCGGGATGGTGGAATCCAGTTGAGTAATTTTTCTTGCGATTTCTCCTAATATTAGTTAACGACGATTCGGGTCTTTACATTTGGCTAGCCAAATTTTTGGGCTTTAATTACCGAAACCTTGTTGATCAAAATCATGCACTAGCTATTATGGTTGTATCAATATTCCTAATCGCTAATTGGTATATCACTCTTATTAGGATATAAATATCCAAAAATTGGACCGGACCAAACTTATTCGGCTCTTTAGTTTGATTTTAATTTTTTTCTACATAAAATTTGGTATTCGATTCGGTACTCAAATTTAGGGTTCTGATTCTTTTGTTAAATGAAGAACCGAAGTTCTATTACATAAGTTTAGAAAGTATAAATATTTGGGATAAATATAGTAGATGTCCATTTGGTTATTTTAATTACCAAAAAAATTGTCATTTGGGCTATATTCATGTATATTTGGTGTATATTCATGTATACAGTGTATATTTCATGTATAGGTAATCTATATTGTATAGTCACTGTATATTTTCTATGATATTTTGGCTATTTTTGTGTAAATAAAGTATGGCTCTATTTGTTATAAATTAATTAGTTTATTATATATATTTAAAATTTTCCTTAAATATTTTACATTGTACACACATTATTAGCTAGCCTCAATTACGCCTGATCTACTATTTTTGCAACCCAAACCCATTCTTAATCCCTTCAGAATTTATTTTTGTTTTTAAGTATAAAACTTTAGATTTTCCTAAATTATAAGGTTGTTTCATAGCTAGTTAGAATTATGCAAACATCGGTAATTAACGTATTAGCTATGCCAATATTATCTATTTCATCTTCAACTCCGCTTAAAATAATACACAAATTTCTTCATAACTTATACGTGTATTAACAATTATGCGAATTTCTAAATTGCAAATCAAACATTATATTAATTTATAGTGGAATAACTTACTTGCTAACTAATTGTCAACCGTCGTATAACATATGCATACATTAATACATTCTCTTTATTAATTAGCTACCAAACGACTTCTAAATGAATAAACCCTAGCCCCTTACTACTTATTCAGTATGTAGTCAAACCGAAACCGATCAAAAAATTAAACACCCACCTCTAACTTATATGGTCTGCCTATATAATGCATAAGTTCCAAAAGTATAAATATCGTACATTGTACCCACATTACTGGCTTGGGCCAATCATCACCATCTCAGAGAAAATCTGGTGTGGGCTAACCAACACTCCTGGTCCACTATTTTTGCAACCCAAGCCCATTCGGAATTCCTTTCAGACTTTCCTAAATCTTAAGGTGTCATTTATTAGCTACTTAGAATTATGCAGGTATTAGTAACATATATATTAATTATGCAGGTATTAGTTATTTTATTTTCAATCATGCATAAAATAATGTAAAATAATACACAAATTTTTCATAACTTATAAATGTATTACTTATGTAGATTTCTAAATTGCAAACCAAATGTCGTATTAATTTATACATGAATAACTTACTTCCTAACTAACTGTCAAATATTGTATAAATTAATTCATGAATAAGCGACCATCGAGTCAGCGACAACGATTGCGACCAACGATCAGTGACTACCACTGCGATAATAGGCGATAACTAAGATATATATTTCTTTCTTTATCTCTTCAAAGTTTTGATTTTTTAAAGTATTTTCACCACAACAAAAATAACTTTTAGTGAAAATAAATATGCACATTAACAAAGAGTATGATAAAGCCTTTACCGACATCAGTTAATTGCCTTTAAATTCAATATCGCTATAGATTTTAGCGGCATTTACAAAGATTGCTAAAATGTAATTGTCATTTCTAGTTGCCTCTAAGAATATATATATATTTAGCAGCAATTAAGCTATTATCGTTAATTAATTGCCGCTAAATATCATTTTTGATATAGTGTTTGTTGATTTATGACTTGATAGTTGAAATTCTTCAATTTTATTTGCTATATCGTCTTGATTTCTCCATTTTTTTTAATCAGGCTCATACCGAAGAATCGAATTAGAAAAAATTGAATTGAAGTTTGAAAGAACCAAACAGGGTTCGATATGCGACTATTGAATAACTGAAAGAACTTAAACAAAGACAGAAAGAAATGGATTGAAGAATCGAACGCAATGTAACGACCCTGAAGGTCATTTTTTATTTTTTTTAGAAAATTACTATTTTATCCCTTCTAATAGTTTCTCCGAGCCATGTTTGATCAGTTTGCAAAGTTAGTTTTGATGTTTTATTGAAAAGTTGGGAATTTTGAAAGTTTTTGAGTTTTGGAGGTTTAAGTTGTTCAAAAGTGATTTTTAATAACAATCAGAGCTACGAGTCTCGAAATGAAATTTCATCAGTTGCATAAGCTCCGAAAGGGGAAAATTGGTCTAGGAGTTGTCGTTTTCAGTTTCGGAGTCTTTATGTGGAATCGAACCCTTGAATTGGAAGTTTAAGTGAAATTAGGTCAAGAGTTGGCATTGATCAATATTTGGAGTTCATATGCTCGAATTAAATTTTCGACGATTTCGTTGGATTCAGGGGATGATTTTAGGCCTAAGAGAGGTCTTGGTTGAATTTTTAAAGATTATGTGGACAGTTTGGTATGTTTGAGAGAAGTTAGTTTATTGCGATTAAGGTGGATTTTCGTTCAAGGAGACCTCAAATCCGTGTTTTGGTGGTTCAATTAAGTTTGTGACGTCGAATTTAGTAAGGTAGCATATCTGATATGTGTGCTTGAGATTTCGAATGAGAGGGTCCATTCAGTGATTTTGTGACTTATGAGTATTGCTGGTTTCTGAGTTTTGATGCCCCTTCTTCGCATTCACAGAGTCATTGTCGTGTTCGCATAGAGTACGGTGGTAGATCTCCGCCTTCGTGTTGGGTTAGGATGATTGACCTTTGTATTCGAAGGGCCTAGGCCGCGTTCATGGAGGATCGGGGTTACTAACCTTCACGTACACAGAAGGGGGTGTCCGCATTCGTAGAGTGATTCACTGACAGACTTAAAATTTCTAAAATTGAGGTTTTAGTCCGTTTCTCCAGTTTTTAGATTTGGGAATTTTTGGGTGGCGATTTCACAATGGTTTTTTGAGATTAAATGATTGGGTAAGTGTTTTGACCCTATATCTTCATTTTCCACTTATCATTTTAAACATCAAAATCTTGCTTTCGAATTTCAAAGTTCATTGGTTTTCCAAGAACTCAAACCTTTATAAATAATGGTGAGTGAGGGATGACTTCAACTCGGGTTTTTTGTATGGTTTTCACTTTTGAGTTCCTAATTCTTTGGGTAACATGATTTTTCATAAATTTTCAAATTTACCCCTAGTTTTTTGAGTGAATTTTTAGATCAATTTGGACACATTCTTAAAAAAATTATGATTTGGATGTTGTTCTTGTATTCTTATTATGATTTCATAGTTGAATAAATTTTATTGATTTGGAGGCCCAACTGAGAGGGAAAGCTCAAGTACCAGGTTGATTTATTGTTAGTTTGAGGCAAATGGACTTCTTGATCCTTTGTTAAGTGTATAAAACCTTGTATTTTCTTATTGAATGATTCCAACAATGAAAAAGGGGTAATAAAAAGGCAACTTGATGATATATTGATGTGTGATGTGTTGTGGTTGATTTAAATGTTATATTGACTCTTTATTGATGATATATACCGATTGTGTTGATATGGATTGTGTATTGATATGGAATCTGTTATCTTCTCATTATTCGTTTGAACATGCCTATTTACATTGATTTTGAAATATTGTGATGAGATCTATTTTAATGAGGATGCCAAAGGGAAATGGTTCAGAAGATGCCAAAGGGAAATGGTTTCGGCAATTGATGATATGTTCTAAAAGAGTTGTGGTATTTTGAATTGTTTGTTGATCCGGATAAAGTCAGGAAAAACCTGAAGGAAAATGATTTCGGCTGATACATGGACCTTGTGAGTCCCCTGGATTTCGGCCTGATACTCATCGGATGTGTTTCGTGGGACAGACATGCATCACTTTGCTTGATATTTCATTTCATTGCATTGCACATCAGTACTATTCTGATCTTTGCTAGTGCTTGTATGGACATTGTGATTGATGATTATGAACTATTCTATTGATGTCTCTTTTAAGCTAAAGTGTTGTTGTACATGCTATGTAATATTCTCTATATGAACTGTTAGGTTGGGCTGATTATGTGCAGGTCGTAGTTGTGGAGGTTTGGTTGGAGTGTCGGAAGTATATGTGTTTTATATTACTTTACTTAGAGTTAGTCGTTTGCTGTCTGAGTACCATGTTGTTTGGTACTTACTCCCTTGCTTCTACACTTGTGTAGGTTACTAGTCTGAATCATCGTGATTACTCTTCCTCTCTTCTACGTTTGAAGCTTACCGTGGAGAGTTGTGAGGTAGTAGCTTATCATCTTGATGGACACCTCTTGCTCCTTTATTATGTTATTGTTCTATTTTAGAAACATGACATTGAGACTTGTATTTTCTTTTAATATATTGTATTATAATAGAGGTTTGTACACGTGACAGTCAAATTTTGGGGGTTATTTTTGAGTTATTTTATGTTATCCACGTCATTGAAACTATATTAAACTCTATTATGTTTTACTTCTGCATTTTTCTGAATTCGTTGGATTTTAGACTGACTTGTCTTGATGGGATAAGACAAATGCCATCACGTCCACTTTTGGCTCGTGACAAACGCCCACCCCTAACTCATATGTTCTGCCTATATGATGCGGCTTAAGAAAGGATCGGATAATGGATCATTCAAAACAACAATTTTAGTTATTAGTTACTTTTTATGAAACTGCATTAGGGATGTTTATTGTAGTCCAACTTCTAGAAGATGTTTGCAATCAAGCAAGTAGCTTACAAGTAGTTTTGCAACTAGCTTTTCAAGCTGCTTTCTACAAGCGTCTTTCCATTAGCTTTTCAAGCAACTTATGAACAACTTACAAATAGATTTGCAAGCTGCTTCTGTTCTTCTAGAAATAAGAATCTAACTCAATTTATTTTGTAAGAAGAAAAGTTTAAAGAAAAATAAAATATATATCACTCCTTTAACTTCTTCGACTATATATTTCTTATTATTGTATGTTTGTTATTATTTCATAACGATTTTATATTTCTGGTCTCTATTCTTTTACTATTCCATAAGATTTTAGACAACAACTAATATTCAAGGATTAAGAAATTATTTTAATTCCCACTAGCCACTACCTAAAAATGGACATGATGATATGACCAAAGGCACTAAATTTTGTTCCACTTGTAATTTTGCTTGTATGTGGTGAAACAATGCTTGCCAGGGCTTTTTTCTTTGAAGATGCGGCGAAAGGAATACACATTGTTTGTTTCTTCCCTTTGTTTAGAGATGCTAATTACCACAAAACTAGGTAGACAAGACAATTTCCTAACTACCATCTATTAATTCTAATGCTATTTCATATTCAAGTCGTCTGCGAATGATTCTATCTTTCGCTACATGAAAATCATACTTTAAAATAATTATTGCGATGACTCTTTCGTCACGTGACTTAGCCAAACGACACGGGTACCCTTATTTTGTTTTTTCCTAAGCATCACCTAATTAGTTTTGGATTTAAGTAATATACCCCTTTAAGATAGAAATATATTTTTAAAAGTATTTACATTATTGATGTAGGCTAATCTTTAATAACAAGTTGGTAGTTGTTTTTATCAGATTATCAATTAATTCTTATCATATAAATTATTTGCAATTCTTTTATAACCAACGTGATTGAATAAATATATTTTATATCATCAATATATAAAATTTATGGTCCGTTTGACCAAATATTTAAAGATAAAAAATGTTTGTTTTAAAATAAAAAAATACTTAATTAAAGAACGAAGATGTTTGATGACTAAGCTTTTGGCGAAGAAATAAATATTTTTGAGCAATACCAGAAGATGTTTTTGGAGCTTTTAAGTAAAAGCTGGCACAAAATAAGTTCTCTTGATTTTTTTAATTTTTTTTACAAAATTACCCATATCAATTTATATTTACCAAATTAAAATTAGCGCTTTCTCTTTTTGATAATTTGATATGTGAAAGCATTTTATGAAAAATATTAGTCAAACACAAATTACTAACAAAAGTACTTTTCAAATGATTTAGTCAAACACAATTTATTATTCTCTTTGTCTTAATGATATGACATTTTTCTCTTTACGAGATTCAAGCTATGTGAACTTTGATTAATATTTTAAAATGTATTTTCTTAAGAGAGGTATTGAAAACATTCTGAACTTGGCGCATATTATTAGTTTCATTCTTGAACTATTGACAACCTTAAAACACTCCTCTACTTGACTAACTGAACTTAAACACACTCAAAATCTACCACATGACATAGCGAGAGGTCTCAAACTCTTGTATGAGCATGAGAATCTTAATGAAAAGCCATGAAAAGTGTTGAAAACACCCCTAAATTTGGCGAGAATTTGGGTGTATTTCACTCATGTCGCAAGATAAGAGGTGTATTTAAGTTCGGTTAGTCAAATAGATGGGTGTTTTTAAGACTGTCAATAATTTAGAGACGAAACTAATAATTTGATCCAAGTTTAGAGTGTTTTCAATACTTATTCCTTTTTTTAATCGTATTGACATGACAAAAACTTCAACTTATAGTACTTATTGTACAATCTTTTAATATCTAAATTTTAATTTTAAAATACGGAGTTGATCTAATTATTCAACTTAAAAATTAGTTCAATTAATTTTTATACAAAGAAAGTATCATATAAATTGCCACAATCATTTTTTAAAAAGAAATTTCTTAAAGCATTTTTTCCAAAAGTAGTTTTTTAAAGAAAGAATTACTAGTATAATATTGAATGCCGTAACAAACATTCATGTTTGAGTTTGCTAAAACTCCATTAATGGAGGTTAAACTCAAGCATTCATTCACGGAGGAAAGGAGAAGAGAAGAGAAGAGAAGAAGAGAGAGAGAAGAGAGAAAAGACTGAATGAGGAGAGAGGAAAAAAATATCTCATCTATTTCTTTTCATCACATACATACATGTATATATCAAATGCCTTATATTTATGTATTGAGTACATGTACACTACTAACTATTTTTCTAACAACCTACTAACCACTTAGTTAGTTCCTAACAATCTGCTAACCACTTGGTTAGTTTAACTACCATTAATTAATCATGGTAGCTTGACTAACTAGACCCTTAGTCAACACTCCCCCTCAAGCTCATGGCCTAAATAAGTCCATGACTCCTAAGCCATTTAGAAGTAGTTGATATTGTGCTTTGCCAAGGCTCTTTGTGAGTAGATCAGCAAGTTGATCTTCAATGTGAGTGAATTCAGTTTTCAGGATTCCTTGACATATCTTTTCCCTTACAAAATGACAATCTATGTCTATGTGTTTGGTCCTTTCATGAAATATTGAATTTGCTGCAATTTCTATTGCAAATTTGTTGTCACACACTATTCTAACAGGAAGATCAACTTGAATGCCAAGTTCTTTGAATAAGTTAATCAGCCAAGTTACCTCAGTTGCAAAGTTTGCCATGCTCCTGAATTCAGCCTCTGCTGAGCTTCTAGAGACTGTATCTTGTTTCTTAGACTTCCAAAAGATGAGAGCTCCACCAAGTTTGATTAAATAACCAGTGATAGACCTCCTAGTCTCTAGGCATGCACCTAGTCTAAATCACAGTAGGCAAAGAGCTGCTCTATGGTTTCTGATGGCATGAAGAGTCCAAGACCTGGAGCTTCTTTAATATATCTGACTACCCTAAGTGTTGCATCCATGTGTGATTCCTTGGGGCAATGCATATATTGGCTCAACTTCTGAACTGAAAATGCAAGATCAGGCGGTAAGATAGAGGAGTCTTTCTACTAACCTTTGATATCTGTCAGGATCTTTCAGTGCAGGATCTTCATGTTCTCTTTTAGGAGTAACAACTTCATCATACTTGACAGAAGTTAATTTCAGATTTTGTTCAAGTGGTGTAGCTGCAGGTTTGGCTTCCCCTAGACCAGTCTTAGCTATTAGCTCTAGTGCATATTTCCTTTGAGACAAATGTATGCCTTTACTGGATCTTGCAACCTCAATTACTAAGAAAAATTTAAGTTCTCCTAGGTCCTTCATCTTGAATTATTTCTGTAGGTCCCTCATTGTGCAGTCTATCAAAGTTTGCTTGTTGCCAGTGATTAAGAGATCATCTACATAGACCAGTATAATAACAATGTCACCTTCAACTTGTCTAGTGAATAATGAGTAGTCATAGTGGATCTAAATGAACCCCAGCTATACCAAGGCTTCTGTTAATTTCAGATTCCATTGCCTAGGAGCCTGTTTGAGGCCATAGAGTGACTTGTGGAGTTTGCAGACTTTACCCTGCTTCCCATGTCTTGTAAAGCTAGCAGGAATAGTCATGTATACCTCTTCCAAGAGATCATCATTGAGGAAGGCATTGTGAACATCCATTTGGTGAATGCACCAGCCTTTGGAAACAGTAAGAGCAACAATGGATCTAACTGTGACCATCTTAGCAACAGGGCTGAAGGTCTCACTGTAGTCAAGACCTTCTTGTTAACTGTACCCTTTGGCTACCAGCCTTGCCTTAAACATTTCAACCTCACCTGAAGCCTTGTACTTTACTTTGTATACCCACTTACATCCAATAGGTTTCTTGCCAGGGGAAAAGTCCACCACACTCCAAGTATGATTATCCTACAAGGTAGCAATCTAAAGTTCCATAGCCTAGATCCATTTGGGATCAAGAGAGGCTTGAGGTAGGTTCAGTGATAGCTGAGTAGGCAGCCATAGCATGAACATAAGGTGGATATAAATGAGTATAGGACAGATGATCAGACATGGGATATGAAGAGGAGGTGTTATGGTGTGCAGTGACAAAGTCCTGAAGCCACAAGAGAGGTTTAGTTTGTCTAGAGGACTTTCTAGGAGGAAGAACCGTTGGAGTAATAGGAAGATTAGAGGGATGTGAGGAATGGTCTGAGTAGGATTGATGAAGAGGTGAAGGGGATTGAGATAATAGAGGAGAGGGAGACTGTGACTCAGGAGGAGGATCAACAATTTGGATACGTAGAGTAAGAACAGGAAAGACAGGATTAGAGGAGGCCTGCAAGTGTTTGAATGGAAAAATATCCTCCTTGAACACTATATTTCTATTAACAAACATAGATTTGGAGTGCAAATCATATAAGAGATAACCCTTTTTGTGACAGAGAGTATCCCATTATGACTGCAGAAATAGCTCTAGGTGCAAATTTGTCTGAGATCTTAACGCAGGCAGCATAACATAAGCAGCCATAAGTTCTTATATTTGAGGGGAAAGTGGGTGATGAATGTAGTAATTCAAAGGGAGATTTGTAGTGAAGAAGTTTGGAGGGAAGTCTGTTAATAATGTAGACAACAGTGGTGACACACTCACCCCATAATTTCAAAGGTATGCTAGCTTGAAATCTGATGGCTCTAGCTATATCTAGGATAGTTCTACGCTTCCTTTCAGCAATACCATTTTGTTGAGGTGTATAGACATAGGTACTCTGATGAAGGATACCAAGAGTAGAAAGTAGAGATTGGAAGTCATGACTAAGAAATTCACTGCCATTATCAGTCCTAAAAGTTTTAACAGTAGTAGAGAATAGATTGTGAACCTGTGCAAAAAACTTTATCAACACCACTATAGTATCAGCTTTAGAAGTAATAAGAAACAACCAAGTAAATCTGCAAAAATCATCAACTATAGTAATAAAGTACTTTATTCCAGAATGAGTTGGTACTCTGTAAGGGCCCCAAATATCACAATGAACAAGCTCAAATACTGATTTAGAAACATGAGAGCTAGCTGGAAAAGGAAGCTTAGTTTGTTTAGCTAAAGGGCAAACAGTACAAGGTAAATGCACAGTAGTATGAATAATATCAAGAACAGTGGATTTCTTTATTATTTCTATAGGAGCATGACCTAATCTTCTATGCCATAAGAAAATAGATTCAAATTTGCTTGCTGGAGCAGAGGAAGTATTTATTGAATGTGCTGAGGGAGAAAAGGCAGGGACTGAGTTGATGAGACCTTCCTTGAGGATGTAGAGACCTTGATCTTCTCTACCAATCCCCCTAACCAGTCCATTGGAGAGATCCTGAAAAATACAAAAATCAGGAAAGAAAGCTGCCATACATTGAAGTTATTTGGTAAGTTGTGACACAGACAGTAAGTTACACTTGAAGTCTGGAACAAACAGCACATTACTAATACTTTGACTACCAATTACTTTAGTTCTCCCAGTGTGTGAAACTGATGCTACATTATCAGTAGGAAGGTGAACTTATCTCCTCTCAGAGCTAGGCACAGGTTGAATTATATCAAGCACATCAAGATTAGTTGTCATATGATCTGTGGCTCTAGTGTCAACTATCGAATTCATAGGAACATATTTGGAGACTAAGGCAGACAAGGTACTACCTATAGTAGCTGCTTTAGCTAATTGCTCCCCTGCATGTTCACTTCCTTTTGACAACATCTGAATAATCTGCTGATACTGATTTTGTGTGAAGAAAGTTGCTGGAGCTAAAGGATTCAGAGTGGACATGGCACAGTTAGTAGGTTGAGAGACTTCAACTTGATTGGCATAGGAACTGGTGCCTCCACCTTTCTTCTTTGATCTCCACCCAACATGATAGCCTTTAACTTTAAAGCATTGCTCCTTAGTATGTCCTATGTATCCACACACTTCACATACAACTTTCTGAGGCTTCTGAGACTGGGCTTGTATTGAGAGTCATAATGTCCTTTATGTGAATGATCATCACCACCTCCTTGTTGATGTCCAAAGTTACCACTTCCATGAGTATATGCTTTCTGGCTGAACAAGGTTGTACTTTCAATAGTCCTATGAAGAGAAGCATCTGAACTTGTATGGACCATGTTTCTCTGACTTTCATGATCTAATATGAGTGAGAAGGTTTTGTTTAGATTGGGAGTAGGAGTCTGAAGTAGAATTTGTCCTCGAGCAGCTGAGTAGGACTCATTCAATCCCATTAGAAACTGAAGTAGCCTTTGATACTCATAGTGTTCTTTGAATTTTTTGGACTCATCACAGGAGCATCCTATATAGGGCATGATGGAGTCGAACTCATTCCACAGACTCTTACGTGTGGTATAGTAATCAGTCACTGAGAGAGTTCCCTGGCTTAAGCTGTAAATCTCCTTATGAAGATGGAACACATGTGCGCCATTAATCTTGTCAAACCTCTCTTTGAAATCACACCACACTTTGTGAGCATCATCACTATACACTACACTACTGAGTATGCCTGGTCTCACAGAGTTCATAATCCAGGATAAAACAACGGTGTTGCATTTTTCCTAAATATCAAAGTACTATGGGGCAAATTTTGACTTAGGGTATCTACCATCAACAAACTCTAATTTACTCTTACGTAGCAGTCCAATATGCATGGACCTACTCCAGATTGCATAGTTCTCTGAACCAGTGAGTTGCAAAGAGATTAGAGAGCTTCCTGGAGTGTAATTAGGTTGAAGATAAAGCGGATGATTGTGATCTATCATTGGAGTGTTGACTCGTGCTGCTTCAGCGGTGGTGTTTGTGTTTAGGTTGATGATTTCCATAGATCCAGCTTCAAACTCAGCTGTTATGGCCATTTCTTCACAGCTTCGAGCTTTGTTTTTTCTTCTTAGCTGTTGACTTCCGATTCTACTACTCCTTGACTTCAAATCTCAGCAATAGAGTGCACTACTTTGTAGATCGCAGAGTAGGCTCTGATACCATGCTAAAACTCTATTAATGGAGGTTAAACTCAAGCATTCATTCACGAAGGAAAGGAGAAGAGAAGAAGAGAGAGAGAAGAGAGAAAAGACTGAATGAGGAGAGAGGAAAAAATATCTCATCTATTTTTTTTCATCACATACATACATGTATATATCAAATTCCTCTTATTTGTGTATTGAGTACATGTACACTACTAACTACTTTTCTAACAACCTACTAACCACTTAGTTAGTTTCTAACAACCTACTAACTACTTGGTTAGTTTAACTACCATTAATTAGCCATGAAAGGTTGACTAACTAGACCCTTAGTCAACAGAGTTCATTTTTGTAACTATAACTTCTTCTTTTAGAACTTTAAATTGATTGTTTTGGGATTTGCCATTTTAGAATGACAATGGAAGACATAAAGAAAAATTAAAGATCATGAGTATATATTTAACTTATATCTTTAAAAAAAATAAAGTAAAGAGGGACTATTAAAACTTTAGATGATGTGATAAGTATTTTTCATTGTTAATTAAATGATTTGTATATGAGCTTTGTGAATGAATCATATTTGATAAGGGAGTCCATCTTACCTTCATAATGAGCCTTTTTTTTGTGTGTGTGTATGAATTCAAATTAGTTGAATTATAAAGTAGATATCTTTATTTTTCCGGCAAGACTTTGGAATTAGTTGAATTTTAAAGTAGACAGTAAATTCAAACTTTTTTTCTTCTTTCTTCCAGATTATGAAGATTGAGGGAGACAGTTAGAAGATAGTCAAGCGTTTTTTTATTCTCAATGATAGAGAGAGTTATAATCTGAAGCACCTATTTTCTCATGCCACGTATTTATGTTATCACCGTGTTAGTAGTATCTTATTAATTATTTAATTTTATTATTGTTATTTCTTTTACTTTGATTATTTGTACTACTTTTATTGTAGGTACGTACTTTTGTTTCTTCATTATTTTCATTAGGGAAAAAACTTAAATATGTCATCAAACTTTGAGAAAAGACTTATCTATGTCATCTGTTAAAAGTTTGGCTCATTTATGTCATTTTCATTTGAGAAAAGGCTCATCCATGCCATTATTTGTAAACTAAAAATATTTTCCATTTTGCAAAACTATTCTGTACATGTGGTCAATTATGAATCGGCCACGTCATCAACTAAATTATTATTTAAAATGAAAAAGGTTCAAATATGTCATGGCTCATCTATGCCATTTTAGTTAACAAATAATGGCATGGATGAGCCTTTTTTCAAAAGAAAATGGCATAAATGAGCCAAACTTTTAACAGATGACATAAATAAGTTTTTTTCTCAAAGTTCGATGGCATATTTGAATGTTTTCCCTTTTCATTATAACTTTCTACTCTAGTACTCCCTCCATTCCATATTAAGTGAATTTGTAAGGCAATGCACGCATATTAAGAAAAATATTCAAGGACATAATTTGAACCATATTTTCCACTATTGCCCTTTATAAAATCATAAATATAACTTTGCAAGTAGTGTGATTTATCTCCTAGAATTTATAAAACTTCAATAAATGAAAGGATAAATATGGAAAAAGTTTTAAACATCTATTTTGAACTTTGAACAATTCAATTATTTTGAACAATAAAAAATCCCTCAAAAATCCACTTAATATGGAATTGAGGGAGTATGTATTTCTCTCAAATCTATTTGGGAAAACATTTTTCTCGAGCTAAGAATATATCAAAATTAGTTTTTCTACGCAAATATGATTTATATATACGCTATTCTTTCCAAAATTTTATTTATAAAAATATATTAAATATGTTATTATTGGTGTCTCCTTTCTTTTACATAGTATTTGCATCCAATCACTTCTTTCATTCTTTTGGATTTTACTTTGGGCACACATCTTTTTGTTTCCACTTTTTTGACACAAGTTGCAGTTTAATTAAACTCACCTTGATTGACTTAATTTGTTTTGGATTATTAGTCCAAGATTTGACGATATTCTGAATTAGAATTCCTCCAAATTGCTTATTACACATGCTATTAATTTGTAGTCAAGACTTCTAGTGGACTTTCTAATTTATTAAATGTTGGATTTCTTAAGAGGTCTAGATGGAAAATAAATAAGTGTTTCTCGAAAAGATATTAGGACACAGGGTGTAATTCCAATAATATCTTTCTATATTGAATAGGTTTGTAATTTTTCCAAAAAGATATAATAACATTTGTTCATACTTTATAAAATACATGTCAGCTTCAAGAGAAACTCCCATCGAAGTTCACTATAAATCTTTAGGTATTTTTTATGAAATTTATGGATACTATTTAATAGTAAGAAGTCTAAAAAAGCTCGTATTTTTACAATGAAAATTCTGAATTCTTTCCTTTTTTCTACAATACTTTCTGTAATTATTAAGTAAGTTCTAAGTGTAATTTGATTGTTTTTTGAATTTGTGTATATTGAGATTTGAAGTACCACTGCACCAGTATGATTTATCCATTTTGTCATGGAAGAAATATATATAATTATATATCTCAAATATTAGGATAAAATTAAGTTTCTTAAGAACACAATAAATTTAGTGGGCTCAAATATAATTTTTGTTTCATCTCCATTTCTAATTTACTTTGTTTAAAGTTTAAGTATTTTATTTTTCAAATACATCAAAGTGACATTGAAAAACACGTAAGTTTATTAAGTACATAGATACCATTGTGCAAGAAAGAAAATTGTCAAAGAACACTTAAAGATCATGTTTTATTAGTTAAAATTTTGGCTTCTTAATTTGGCTGGTTCTTTTTAAAATATTTACTCAGATTATATATAAAAAAATTTAAGGAATTAGTGGATAGTTGAACATTGTCTCATTTTTCTATTGAATAGGTTTGGTGGTAGTTTGGTGCATCGTTCATGTTTCTCCTTTCAACCTAGTAATATTAGCAGTATTTTTATAATTGTTTGTTCTTCAATTTCTATTACATATTTGTTTCTGTATTTTGATTATTATATTATTTTATTGTTGTTATCCTTTTTTCTTGAATGTTACGTAATGTTTCCTCTATTATTTATTATGTCTTTTTTTGCTTATGCATTTTTTTTACAAACTGTTCTGATGTGTGTTATTTGAATTGAGTATTTTTCAGAAGCATTTTCTCCACCTCTAAAGAGGTAAGGTTTTCATTTTCTTTTTCAGACTCCAAATATGATATTACAATTGGTATGTTATTATTGCATATATAAATATTTTTAGAATAATAATTTTTTTAAATATCAAACACAAAATATAAGTAAGACGGACACCTACTTATTTATCCAAAAAACATTTTCTTCCGTACAAAACAAAACCCTTAAATTCAAATACAAATTGATTTTGTGACCTTTCAGATTTTGAATAGATAAACAGCTGACGTATAAGCTAGTCAGAAAATTTGACAGGTTTGTTATAATTAATTACTATTACTTTTTCTATTTAAATTTATATAATATTTTTTTTTAGTTAGTTTCAAAAATAATAACACATTTTAATAGTTAGATATTTAACTTTAAAATATATATATTTTATCTAAATAATTTATCATTACACAAATATTTATGACTGATTTTAAATCATAAATTTATAATTCCTTAATTCTTAATCCGAAAGGTAACTTTTCATTTTCATTACTATAAGTTTCTTTATTTCATTATTATATGTTCCCTTTGTAATGGGTATGTAAACAAGAAGACATATAGAATAGTTTATTGTTCCTCTTCAGTTGCATCCACATCAATAGTTCACTAGAAAAAGATTTTGAACTAGGGTGTGCATTCATCGGCTCGATTTGATTATTTGTATTATTGGTATTGATTTTTGATTTTTAAATATATTAAATTAATAAATATTGGTTTTCAATTTATCAGTTATTGATTTTTAACGGTTTAATTTTTAATTTAACTAATAAAAAAATACCCACAAAATAAATATGCGGCGCGACATAACAATAATATACCTTACATAATGCTCATAAAATAGAAATAATAGTAAATAATATGAAAAGAATTATACAAGTGCAACACAAATAAAAAAAACTAGAACAATAATGTGAATTAAAGGCTAAAGGGCAAAAGTAGTAATTAGTAAAATATTGATCTTAATATTTAATATTTATGTAGGGGTAAAGTAGTAAATTATTACAATCTTAGTGGTTATCGATTTACCCAATAACCCAATATTAAAAAATCAAAATCGAATCGATAACCCGATAATTTTGTTTATAAATTCATTAAAAACCCGTTAACCCAATAACAATAAACTAATAGCATTTTTTTAATTCGATTTATTAGTCAGTTTGATTTTGGTACATCCCTAGGTAGAGCCAAGATGGTTTATCTAAATTCAATTTGATAAAAAATTATACAATTTAAATATAATTAAAATTATTTTTTATATATATATAATAAATATTGCATCTCTTTTAACTTTTTCGAATATTTACTTTTTATATTTTAAATTCTTTAATAAAAATTATAACTCCACCACTAAGTACATTTTGAATAACCATTTTAGTTTACAATGAATATCTTTCTTCTTTTTTTTTTATAACTATCTCGCATGTGTTTAATATTAAAGAAAATTTTGTTTCTTTACAAATTAAGTTTTGTTTCTTTGTGCACTATTTTATGTAGCATCTGCCTGACAATGAAGTATATCCTCTCCAGAAAAAAGTGGTGTTTTATAGTATTCTTTTGTTCTTTCTTTTTCGTTTTCATATCTTCTAGTGCAAAATTGCATTTACTTTTCTCAAGTATCTTTTGATTTTATATAAAAAAAAATTGCGGGAGGGGTGGAGTTAAATTTAATTACGTGTTTATGCTAAACTAAATTGATATATAAATACATGATATGTGTTTGTATATAAATTTTTATTTAATTATGATTCATATTACTACTATATATTGTTTCAAATTTAGTTTTCCCTAGTAAAGATTTGGAAGAAAAAGCTGTATGTTCTATTTACGTCGTTATTCGTTAGTTTTTGTCTATTAAATTTTTTGAATAAAGTAATATCTAATACGTTAATGTGAAAAATACCCTAATACTAGTTTTGAAATTCTTTCGAAAATGTATTATATTGTTAAAAAATATTCCTATATATGGTTCCACTTCAACATGTTATGGTACACAGTCAACATACTGTGCAGATTTAATTTTCCTTTTAAAGATTTGAAAGAAAAACTTGGTTGAGTCCCCATAAAAATTTTTAAAAATTAATATATATGTATTGGTACCCACCTTAATAAAATAAACCAATTTCAAGAAAAGACTTTCGATTACATATTTTTTTATATTGATGTCAGCTTAATTTGTTAGTAGAAAGTTGATAGATGGTGATGTTTGTGTTTCTACGTGCACTAACGTAATGCTCCACCAACCAAATAAAGCTTTAATTTAATTCCCCCCAATTAAAGGAAGAAAAAGGCACTAAAACAAGCTTACATAAGCAAATGCACAATCCACATTCTCCTTTGGGTTGGTTAAATGTTATTAATAAATGAAAACAGTAATTTATTATTCTTAACAATAGATCTTGGAGACTCACTTTCTATAAAATCAGTATATATATATTCAAAAAGCAATAAATTATAAAGTTGGAAATTATTACATCGTCATATATAAGGAAATAATGAATTTTTAAATAATATTTTTTTAAAAAATCATTCCTAACTCACCGTAAAAGGAAACAAACAATTTTTTTATTGATAAAAAATGTAAAACAATGAATGTTATTTTTTTAAAAAATTAATTATAATTACTGATTTATTCAACATGTAATGCACTTAAAAGGGATAAAAGAATAAATTAACATTTTTTTCTTAAGAAGGAGGGCTAGACCTTACCTTCTTGTGAGGGAATACACAATTGCAATGGGTAAAAAAATTGCACAAAGTGGCAATAGGAAGAAATTCCTCAAGGGGATCAAAATAAATCAATCTTGATTTTCTTTCTTTTAGTCCTAAAGGAAGGAAATGGTAATCTATTTAAGTTAAGAAGACCTTTTATTAGTCTTGGCAAAGGAATTAGGATCAATATAAATTTTAATATTGTCGATGGAATGGCTTATTAAGGCCAGTTTAGATTAACATTTTATGGTGTACTAATTTCGTGCTTTTATAATAGTGTGTGGAAAACAATGTATATGTATATATGTACGTACAATATATATTAATTGAGTATAAGTTTATTAAATTATATTATATCGTATGTGTAAAAAAGATGTAAACTATTTAAAAGTCATATATGTGTTAACCTATTGTAATAAGTGATATGTTTTATCTATGAGTATTATTTATGACTTGACAACATTAAAATTTAAGTTTTTTATCGGTAATATTACGTCTTACTATCTGTGGACAGACAAAATAATTGCACTAAATTGATTAGAACTCATTGCCTCGCCCACTTAATTCATCCTTCGGTTGGTAAAATAGTTTTAAAAAATATAAATATGAAATTATCCTTACTATTCATTAAAAATGAATATGCATGGATAATATGAATATCTATGTGATCAATATTTGATACTCATTTGTCTGCATTTTATTTTTTATGAGTTTATATTTTTGGAAAGCTAAGCTTATTTGGCTTTTAACTTGTGTTCTTATCTACACATATTCATCGATTGGCTTATTTTTTTTTTATTTTGAATATAGATGAATTAAAATTTTATTCTAATTTGTTTAACCTATTTATATTTGATCTGACTTGTTCGATTGCCATTCTTACTTGGGGCGAATGTTATCATGGATACAAGCCGAGAAAATGCTACTTCCTTTTCACCATGTCAAGAATTTTGGTGCTAAAAAAATTATATCCTCATAAAAATATTTTAGAAATAGTAAGTATATATTATAATTATAATTAGAGGATGTTAATCTTTGGCTTTAACCAACTTGGTGTGTGATATTTTAAAAAGGATAAAGATAGCCTTTTTTCCACGTCCCAATTGACCCCTTCCCTCTTCAAAGATCAATGAGGTGTTGTAATGCAACCAAAACCTAATTTTTATTCCTAGTGGAAATCCGAATTTTTGCCACTATTTTTCTACACAATGTTTTTATTATTAAATATTTGATTGTTCAATATCTAGCTTTTTGCTTCACCTAAATTGTTTTTTGTCCTCAAGCCGTACGACAAGGTTGTGTTTCTTTTAATCAAGAGTGTTAGAACGAGATCGAAAAATCGATCCGAACCGATAAATCAAGTCAAATCGATTTAATAAATCGAAAATCGACTCAATTTGGTTTGGTTTGATTTTAGATTTTTAAAAACCGATAACATTTGGTTTGGTTTGGTGTTACCCATAAAGAAAATCGAACTAAACCGATAAATATGTACATATTTAAAATATTATATATGTTTATTAAACTTTATCTATTTTTTAACTTCTTCATAATTTTGGACCATTCCAAGAAAAAAGTCTAGCTCATGTTCCCCAAGCCCATTTACGTTTAAAGTAAAATAAAAAATCCTTACTGAATACTTAGCATAAATAAAATTTTTCCTCGTTAGATTTTCAGTTCCCTCTTATTTCCTCCCAAATCCTGTAGACCTCTATTCTGCTCTCAGTTTCTCACTATAACAATTGAGTGCAAGAAGCTTTAATCCTTGTAAGTCTATAACTTTTTCTTTCTTTTACTTTTTTGGTTACTTTTTGTATGTTCCATACTCTTTGTTTGTGTAATTATTTTTGTGTCTTTGAAGTTTTACTTGAATAAATTGTTTCTCTAGTCTTTCATCTTGTATGTGTTTTTTATTTTATTTCTCTGTTATTTTAGATTTACTCCACTGATTTAGGTTTTTTCTGTTGATTTAGTTTTTATCTAATGATTTTGAATTTCTCTATTTATTTAGATTTTCGGATACTTTTTTTCAGATAGAAACTATAACTACTCAAAAATAGGTGGAGCCAATGGAGGTAACCAACAAAGTATCTCCAACTACTTTGCTGTAATCTGAACTTGATGGTGATAAAACTCGTGATATTACTTCTAATCATGCTAAAATGCGGAAACAAACAACTCTTTGCGACCCTGATCGTAGTCTTGGGAGTAGTGACAAGAGAACATCAGGCGTTTGGAAACACTATACTAAATATCTTGATAAATGGAGTACGAAAAGGGCGAAATATAACTACTGTACTAATAACTTTGCTTCTGAAAGTACGAATGGGACCTCAACACTATGGAGATATTTAAATGAGGTTTGTCCTAATTCCCCTCTTAGAATTATTGACAGAAATCAATCAAAAATCAAGATAGTTAAAAAAGGGAATAAGAATATAGTACATGTACTGTAGAAAAGGTTGTGATTAACGTCAATGAGATTAGGAGAGCCATTGCTAAGTTTGTCATTATTGACGAACAACTTTTTAAAGTTGTTGAAGGGGAAGGTTTTAGGAGATTAATGGCAGCTGCTTTGCCTAATTTTTAATTACCTTCTCGCTTGACTGTTGCTAGACAATGTTTGAAAATATATCAAGAAGAGAAAGAAAAGCTTAAAAAGCTTATTCATAATCAACGTGTATGTGTTACTAGTGATACATGGACATCACTTCAAAATCTAACTTATATGGTTGTCACTGTCCATTGGATCGATAATGAGTGGAATCTGAAAAAGAAAATTCTCAACTTTTTCCAAACATCAAATCATAAGGGTGAAACAATTGCTAAGGGGATTGAGGCGTACTTATTTGATTGAAAAATTGATAACATATTCATGGTGACCTTAGATAATGCAACTGCTAATGATTATGCTATTAAACACTTGAAGAGAAGAATTGAGGATTGGAAAGGAGGCATCTTAGGAAATGAGTTCTTACATGTTAGATGTAATGTTCATATTCTAAATTTGATCATGAAAGAAGGACTCGGTGAACAAAATGAGTCTATTTCTCGGGTAAGAAATGCTATCAAATATGTTAAGTCCTCAGCTGGAAGGTTTGATTCCTTTAAGTCATTTGTCGAGAAGGTTAAGATTGACACTCATGATCTTTTGACTTTAAATATTGAGACTAGGTGGAACTCCACATATATGATGCTAGATACAACTATAAAATTTGAAAGGGCATTTTCAAGAATGTATGATGATGATCACAATTACCTCAAGTATTGTTTTAAAACAAATAATGTGGGAGGACATCCATCGATAGATGATTGGAAGAATGTTAAAGTTTTCATTAAGTTCCTTGAGATTTTCTACCAGGTAACTTTGAAATTCTCAGAAACTTCATATGTTACTTCCAATTCTTTCTTCCATGAGATCTTTAATCTTCAAAAGATAATTTGCAAATATGTTCGTAGTGAAGATTCTATTTTGAGTGGCATGACTAAAAAGATGGAGCTTAAATTTAACAAATACTGGGGTACTTTTGAAAGTATAAACAAGTTATTATTTATTGTTGTTGTTTTGGATCCTTGATACAAGTTGAAATATGTGGAATATCTGTTTAAAAACTCTTACGGTTGTTTGGTGGGAGCCAAAAAATCAAAAAAGGTAATGGATACTTTGAGTCGCTTGTATGATTACTACATGAGTTCTTTTTGTGGGACTCATATCGATAAAATTGATAGTCAAACAAGCTTGAATGATGAAATTGATACCATGCATATTGACGAGATGTGGCAATCACAATGGAAGAAATATTTGGCAGATGAAGACAATACTAAAAATAAATCATAATTTGAGAAGTACTTGGTAGATAATTTGGAAAAGACCAAAGAGTTAGATATTTTATCTTGGTGGAAAGCTTCTTCGGCTAGATATCCAATTATTTCTAGGATGGCAAGAGATGTTTTTTCTATTCCTATTTCTACTGTTGCTTCTGAATCAACTTTTAGCACCGGTGATCGAATTCTTGACTCTTATCGAAGTTCTTTATCTCCAAAGACAGTAGAAGCTCTTATTTGCACTCAACAATGGTTAAGATCAACTTCCAAAGAATGCAAGCTTGAAGATCTTTTAGAAGAAATTCAGAAACTTGAGATAGTTGTAAAGAGTAAATTTACACATTTAACTCTTTATGAATATGTCTTTTATGTTTTAAAAAGTTTTAACGCCTACTTTGTTAAACTTTCTTCTTTCTTTTTTCAAAATATAATGGCACAACCTTGAGAATTAATTAGTTTGGATGTTGCAATTGAAATTCGTAGTGCAACTGTTTTTCTCTTTGGTAGTTAATTTTCAGGTGTTTGCTGTTGCTTCACCTGAAGTATTTTGGATTATGCTATTGACTTGTTTTTTTTATTTAATCACACTTTTATGCAAGCAATTAAGTGATCTTTCTCCGGTGATAGTTTGGTATATGGTTCTTTTGTATTGAATGTTGATCATTCGGAGGACTGTTTCAAGACCTTGTTATTTTTCTCAACTTGATTAATAAAAAAGTAATGTATATAATTAACCTTTTATGGGCTAGCCTTCTTAACTTTATTGTTGTTGAGGTTGTATTACTATGCAGTAGTTGTTATCTTCCTCGTGGTGGAAATTTTGTAATTTCTTTTGAGGGTATTTTTGCATATGCTGCTGTGCTGATCCGTGCTTTCAGTTTTCTTTCAAATAGTTTCATCTTGGAGAAAGGTAAAGTAGCAAGTTTTCTATTGGACACAGCTGAAATGCTTCAATTACTTCATGCAATAGTGAAAAAAATGATGCTTCTTGAAGGACTTCTTTTTGTTCTGGTGGTTCCTCTTCTCAGATTCGGTATCGAACTTGGACAATCAAAACAGACTGTCAATTTTTTGTTTTTGAAGTCATATCCTTCGTGGACCGTAGGAGTTGAACAATCCACCAACTTATGAATTTATGTTGCTGATATTTTGCCCATTTAGAGCTTATCATTTTAGCTTATATACTTTACAAGAACATCAGACATAGTTCCAGTCAGGACATATTCAAATTTGCTATTATTGAAACCATATTTGCTTCTCTCTTATAGCTCTAGCTTGGACTTTAGATGGTAACTTATTTAGCTTATATACTTTTCTTCTGTCCTCACTATCTCTGAACGAGTTCAGGTATATTTGAAGATTAATAGCAGTTGTTTTGAAATTCTATTGATTTGCAGTATGAAGGTAGTAAATAAGTTTGTCAATTTTTTTGCATTATAAAATATATTATTCAACCTGTAAAAAATGAACCAAACCGATAAAACCGACAAAATCGATAAAATCGAAACCGATAGAATTTATACTATAATGGTTTGGTTTGGTTTGAATATTAAAAAAAACCGCCCTAATTGGTTTGATTTAGTTTTAGCCAAAAATTGAGTCAAACCGGACCATGAACACCCCTACTTTTACTTAGCATTTTGGGTGATTACCTCATTAATTTGGACATAAAGAAGGATTCATTCGAACTCTCTTTATCAAAAAATTATATATATTTGTGTGTGTAATTATTCTTCTGAGTCAATAATCTATCAGAAATAGTCTTTCTACCTCAATGATAGAGTAAGATATCCTACTCTCTTCAGACCTTAATTGTGAGATGAATATGTTATTACTACTATTATATATAATAGATATTGAATTTCTTTAATTTTTTATTCATTTACTTATTTATATTCTGAATTTCCTTCGTTAAATATCATGACTCTGTCATAGTTCACACAGATATTTATAAAATAAAGCACGCAAATATTTCTAAAATTATTTTCTTCTACGCAAATTTTAAATATTAGTTATGTTGAATTATTTACTCGCAAAAAATTGAGCAATATAATGACCAAACTGTTTCATGCTTGGCATCTTATTGTCATAAAGGATAATCATTAAATTAACTTGTAACTAAGTGCAGATTACGACACTATTAAGGAATCTATCTGATATCTTTATATCCTTTCTTATTATAAGATTGCACATTGAACTTGGTAAGACCTATTAATATTTGTTTATTCATGCTAGATTATGTGGTTAGTATAATAATTAATTAGAGACTAATGTTAACAACCTATATTAATTAGCGGACCCTCAGCATATAAACGTCAAGAAGCATGAATGAGACCAAGGTAGAATAGTAGAATGTTCCAGAATTTGTTTTTTTCTTCTTCTTTTTTTCCTTTATTAACGCATCCACAACTAAAAATATCACCGTTCTAATTTATTTATTTTTCTCAAAGTGACTTGAAAGTAATCTCAAACTTATTTACTTATCCCTGCAATTAACAAGTTTGTAAACTTTCAAAAAAATTCTTCAGTAAATTAATAAATTTACCCTTTTTATTTATTACTTTTTAAGAGACATGTAAAAAGAAAATTAGACAACTAGTACGTGAGAAAAACAGTATCTAATATCATGATTTTAATTTAGCATACCGACCAGCACTAGCTAGTACAGTAGTAAATGAAGGTTTCTTTTATTTTTTCATTCGGTGTCCGGAGCTCATGGAATTTCAACTAAATTCGAATCGCGCATTGCAGGGTCCATTCGGGGGTGACACTCTTAATAAGATTTTTTTCATTTTCAGAATTCGAATCCGAAATTTCTGATTAAGGATAAAACAGTTTCACCACTTCACCACAATTTATGTTGGTGTAGTAAATAAAAGTTGGTAGTGCTTGCAACTATTTTTAGTGGATATTCTTGTAATCCTTTAGGCATTAATTGTTAACTTTAATTGATTTCATTTGATCCACAAGAAAGTACCAAATGTATGTACGATAATAAAACGCCAATACAACTCCTTAGGGACTGAATTGGAGACTATTTTGTTTTTGTTCACACCACAACCTGTCAATGAAAAAAATCATTAGAGGTGGGGACTCAAAACCCGAGTCTACTACGATTAAGTATTTAATAATTCAAAAGAAATTTAAATCTTACGAGAGAAACATATTTAAGATCATGTAGCTTACCAGTTACTATTCAAGATGTTAAAACTAATTTAACTTTAATTGGAGTAAAAAATAGATTTACACTACTAAAAAGAGTCAAAAAAAACTAGCCAAAAAAGCGACGGACTGCGTCGCTTTTTTGGTCAAACTCGACGAAAAAGCGACGCAGTCACTTTCCACTCTCATGCCTAAAATATTTTGATTATATGATAAATTATGTTTATTTTTTAAAAACTTTACTGTAAGTTATGTGGGTGTTTATCCATGGGTTCTTCCACCCATGTAGTCCAAAATTCTTTCAACTAAATCTCTTGATTTCAAGTAATATTTTCTTATGGATAATTCTTATTTTTACTTAATAGCATGAATCATAGTTAAACTAATGATTATTAGTCTATTTTGATGGAACATGATTTCATATGTATGAATTGATGGTTTGCAAGTAATTTCTCTATTTCTCTCCTTAAAGGTTTGTTAAATTCATGGTGGGTTGTTTAAAACATGATTTTTAATTGATGGATTTCCAAGTATTTATGTACAATTTTATTTACATTCATGTTTGAAAGCTGAAGTGATTTGAACTCACCTAATTTTGCTATATTTTCAATAAAGTTTGACTTAAAAACTTTGACTCCAAATGAATGTTTATGAAAGAAATGTCTATGATAAAAAAAGAGTCTTATAAAATAAAAGAATGATGAAATGCTATTATTGATGGATTCTTTATGCTATAAGGATAATTCTTGCATATTTGAATCAACAAATGTTTTAATGAGTTATTCTATCAAATATGATGTTTTGAATTTTCAAGGTATATGCTATGAATATTTTGAAGTATTAAATTATTCCGTAGGATTGACTTAGCACCGAATGGGTCATTGAGGTGGGATTCGATAAGAAAATTCTAGTAGCAAGCCTTTGTCTCATTAACTATGTGCCAACATAGGAGCCCTTGTAGGCTTAGGCTAATGGATCCACAAATAGCCATTAAAGTTAAAATTAAAAAATGAATGAAGTTGACGGAGTTCTCTCGGCAAGTAGTCTCCCTGGCCAACGTAAGGGTTTGTTGGATTCCATGTAATAGCTCGCATGGTCTTAAATATCGATTATGGTCATCTTCCCACAAATGAATGTTTTAAAGAATATCTATATGATTGATTATGCATGCATTGAATTATGTTTCATATTACATAAATGTTTTAATGTTTTCTCAATGTTCATGCATGCTTACATACTTAGTACATTCAAAGTACTAACGCATACTCTTTTGCCTACATGATATCACCATGTAGAGACCAGTGCTCCTCCTTGTTCTCCTCCACGTGGCTATTTGAGATTTCATTTGAAGACTACTTTTGGTGAGTTCCCATGTTCTGGAAACAATACTCATTTATCTTTCTAGCGTATGATATGTTGAGATCTTTAGATACTTACTATGACATTTCTTTCTATTATGATGGTCACGATCCGACCTAGGGCCTAGTCGTAATACGATAATTAAAACCCCAAAGGGCTCCAACGAAGCCTCTTGTACATATCATAAGCATACATAAGGCAAAACAAAAGAGGAAACATCATAAGAGAGTCTAAACTATAAATAGAAATTTAAGAACGACACATGACAACATAAACTCGAAACATTTGTCCAATTAGATGCCTTTACTCATGAATATGGGTGGAGGCTAAGACATGTCCGTAGCTCACCCTCAATATGAAACATAGCAAAAGTCTTTGAAAATAATAACGAACTCGATAACTAATCCCCGATAAATGAGGACTCACCACAAATACCGCTGGATAGGAAAGCTTAACTAGCCACGTAGATGAGTATGATCTTCAACCTCAACCCCTACATTATGAGATAATGTAGGCAAAAAGTATGCATTATTACGTTGGAATGTACTAAGTATGAGGGCGTGACATGCAACGTAAATCATGGAATGCAACGGTTAAGTAAATCACATGATAAGATGAGGTAAGTAAAGTCATGAGAAAATCATATTGACCAAAGCATAATTTAAAATCATAGCATACATAAGAGATCATACATATGTGGGATAGGAACCATAACCGACATTAAGATCATATGAGCTATAACATGGAATTCCGTTGTCTCCCCATACAATGAAGAAAAAGGAGAATCTACTTGTCAAGGTAGACTCTACCCCGCTAGCCGGGTCATACATACGCTATATGTGGATCCAATAGCTAGGCCATGAAGGCAACCTACAGTGGCACGTAGTTTATGGGACATGAGGCTGCTATTAAGGCTTTTGGTAGGGCCCCCACCTCAAGTCCACTCGGTGCTAAGTCAAATCCCATGGAATACATGCATAGCATAGAAATCATAATTACATATATTATAGTCATAATCATAAGTTTGAAATCATAGAGTAGCTCATTTTCATAACATACTTGTAATGTGAGAATTGTCATTTCATCATTACAATCATATTTGCATAATTCATATCGTTAGGCCTTAGGTTACCACATAGGGTCTTAAGTCACCTTTTAGGCCTTAGGTCACCACATAGGGCCCTAAGTCACCTTACTTCATAACTTGCATGAATTTCATACCATGAACTTAGAGTAGAACTCAATTGCATAATCAATTGACTTTAAAAATCATGTAATTGACTTGAAAACATGCATGATCATAAACTTTATATCAGCTCATACATAATTCATATAGATAATATCCCTTAGGAGTATAATTCAAAATACTCGTAATTTACATCATGAACCCTAGAGATCAAAATAGGAGAATTCATGGAAAAACTCTTCAATTTAATGCAATAACCAACAATTTATATCAAAATAGACTCATGATCATATTTTCAATCATAATTCATACAATAGGAATAGAGATCATAAAACCCATAAAATACCATACTTTAATTTGATAGAAAATCTTGAGAAGTTGATTGGGCTTTATCGATGAAAGAATCCATGAATCAATACCCACATACCTTAAGTGAAATCACTAAATAATATGGAAGAACTTGAGAGTTTTGATGGAGAGCTTGAGTGAATTTACTAGAAGTCTTCAATGGAGCCCTTGAAAGTCTTTTGTAGAGAGAGAAATATTTGAAAAGGTGAATTTACTAGAAGTCATCAATGGAGCCCTTGAGAGTCTTTTGTAGAGAGAGAAATATTTGAAAAGGTGAATTGTAGAAGAATGAATAGAATTAAAGGGTTACGTTAATTTATAGAGCTGAATTAGGTCCTAAAAACGTCTAGGTTCATTAGCTAATAATTAGGAAAAAGTCTAAAGTGCCCTTTCTAAAAACTAAATTCACCTAGAAAACCATCGCAAGGTTCGGGATGCGGAGGCAAGCAAGTCCGCGACGCGGACTTGCCGCGCACCTTAGTGGTTTTCGTAGTTCCTTTGAGAAATCTATATTTCAACCTACGGAACTAAAAAGCCACCGAGACTATTTTTCTACAGGTTTTGACCCCCCGATCGATATTCTGAATTCGGATTTTTAAAAAAGATTAAGGATAATATATTATATGAGGGGCCTATTCCCAAGGCATTCTTAAGACACTTGTGAGCATTTTGAGCAAATATTACAATACCTCCCCCTTGGGAACATTCTTCCTCAAATGAGATCCAACAAATATAGAAAAGACATGGAAAAGGGACTAGTAACCCAACATGAATATGAGGAAACTTTGAAAAATGCATAGAACAGTAAACTTCACACTTAACATAAGACATAGTCCTTGAAAAAATCATTTTTCATAAATCATGCATGCATATGAATGACATATGGAACTGAAATGTAGAAGTTTAAATCAATTTGATCATGAACAACTTAGTACCTTTAGGCTCGAGTGAAAGGAAAGAGATACGGATAACGCTTCATTATGTCTGACTCCGCTTCCCACGTAGCACTTTCTACTTGTTGATTCCTCCATAACACTTTGACGGATGCAACGTCTTTATTTCTTAACCTCTTCACTTGCCGGTCTAAAATCTCAATTAGGTCATACCATATTATCAGGGCAAAGGAACTAACGTAGGATCCAATTGCTCCTCAAATATGGCCTCGGTCCAACAATAGATAATAGACATAAATGCATCACAAGAATACCCCTAAACATAAAATGAAGTAATTGGGAAATGGCTCAAAACCAGACAGGGAAAGAAAATATATCTAGGATCGACACCTTACAACAAAATATGCCATCGCAGCTCCCAATGAGCATAGCTAAGTCAAACATATGGCTATGACGGGACACTTAGATCTCAGACACTAGCATAAAGGTACATCATCTGAAACAAGCCCTACCAGAAACTACACCTAGCTATGAGGGAAAATAAGCACCTGCTAAAGCACCTAAGGCTCAAACCTAGACCAAGGCCATCAATATCAATCCTAACAAGCATAATAACGCTAAGTCAATACCACAAATGAGGCCCATTGCCTAAACTAAGGATTTCACAAGACTATTCTAGTCTAAGTCACAACCAGGAACCAATATAATGGAATAGGAGGAGGAGATCTCTAATCTCGACAAATACCAACCAAAATCATATTCAATATATAGTAAACAATAACTAATAAAGTTTAGTCAAAGTGGGATACCGTAGACTACCTCGAAGCCGATCACACGCTCTCTAAATCCTCTAATTTGAAGTTTTCCACCTTTGAATCACCTCCAATTGGAGCCACGCCAACAACACCAAAAATCTCAAAATCGACTTCGTGAAAAGGTTCATTTGAGCTTAATAAACTTTGTGTTCCAAAATACAACACAATTCAAAGCTCGAAACCGAGGAAAATAGCCCATGCAATAATTTTCACCATTAAAGCTTTAACAAGAAAAAGACTAGTCCTATTAGAATAAATACTACCTCCAATGACAAGTATCCAATGTCCACACCACTGTATAGCCAGGATCAATACGAACACATAACACTTAAAATATCCTCAAACGGAGCTCCCAAGCTTAAGAAATCGCGAAAAGAGTATATAGGGTCGGATTGGTGCATGACTGGTCTTTATTTAAAAGACCCGTCCCAACAAGCCATCGCGATCGCAAAGCCTAAGTCTCACGATCGCGGTCCACTAGAGATTAGACCTTCACGATTGCAGAAGATATCCTCGTGAATGCGAAGGGTTAGTTGACTTGACGCTGGCGATCGCGAATAGAACCTCGCAATCGTGTAGGCTTGGAAGACTAGGCTTTGAGAATGTGGCCCCCAAGCCTCACAAACGCAAAGGGTAATTGGGTCTGCACCAGCTAAGTTGCATTAGTTGGTTTTGGCCAAGTTCAAAAGCTCCGACGGGGTACCTGGGATCTGTTCAGAACCCTGTGTGCCTAAACAAACTATGCAACCTTACTAAATTTGCTATTTCGAACTCAACAGTATAGTCAAAATTTCCATTCAACATTATCTCGACTAAAGTGGGTCCCACTCCCAAGTGTTATTTTAAGCTAAAATCCACAAGGGGCTTATAATGAGACCGAAAGCCTCGAGAATCGCACAAAAGGTTGTTTTAGACCAAACTCAACGTTCCAGAGCTAACCGCATTGACAAAATTTCAATTCAAGAATATTGACCAAAGTCAAACTTAGGCTTAAGCTTAAAGGCTAAAACGCCTAATGTCTCAAACTCGTACCAAAAGCCTTGGGACTCAAGACAAATATGCTAGTAGCCTAAAATGACCATTCCAGAGCTGATAGAACCATCCGAATTCCATTTTGAGGTTATTTTCTTGGACTTTTGACCGAAGTCAACCGTCCAAACTCCAAGAGCTATAAAAAAGAGAAACAAGCATAAAACCCAAACGAATGCCCAGGCAATTCAACTGTCAGTGTTAGCAAGTCATAAATGACTTAAGATCGCTATAGAAAAGCTCTAAATGCTGAAAAAATTGGATAATCGAGAAAATGACCTGGATGGTCATTACAGTATATGAAAGGTATAAGTTCTCATGATGTTTATGATGCATTAACCTTATGATTATGATATTCAAATGTTTTCAAGTTTTTCTCATGTTTTAAGATATTGGTCATGCATCCCATATTCATATTGTTTATGTCCTATTAGCGTTGTTCATGCATGATTCTCATATACTTAGTACATGAAATGTACTAACACATACTTTTTACCTACATTGTATCATAATATAGAGTCTGACGATCATCTTGCACCTCCCACTCATGGCTAGAGTTGAGCAATATTTTTCCATTATTGGTGAGTCCTCATGATTCGAGGACGAGACATTATATTTTCATTGTTCCTTATGACATTTATCTTTTATAATGGGTGAGCTCGAAGTTTGTCTTAGGCCACTATCTAGACTAGTGGAGACATGTTAGATATTCATGGAGTCTATTTTGTCATTTTCCTTTGACTTTGAGGTTGATTTCTATTTTATCGAGATATTCATGTTGAGACTATTATTCCACACTTATAGTGTTTCTTAGCTTGTTATGCTTTAATTACCTTATGTATGCTCATGTATGATATAATAAGAGGCTTGGTTGGAGTCCTTCAGTATTCTAATCGTTGTGTCATGCATAGGGCCTGTTACATCTCGCACTTTTGCGCATTCGGAAAGAAAGAAAAAAAAATTTGACTTGCAAGGAAAGAGGTTATGATTTATTTTATTTAATACCGGTGTAATGTTCAAAAAAAATTGAGGTGAAAGTACGGAGGAAGGCCGAGGGAAAATTTATATGGAAATTTTGAAAATTAGTTTTGGGAATTACAAAGTAAGATTCATAAGTTTGGGCTAAAAAAATACTGATAGAAGAATTGAGGCCCAACACAAGAAATGGCCCAAGTTTTGGAAATTAGTTCATTAACTAAGAAGTCCCATTACCCATATACTATCTATATAGATATATCCTCTAGTTTGCTAGAAACTTCAAGAAGTAGAGAAGTCAAAAGATGACTTAGTAGTCATCTTGTTTCAATTCCTAGAACTTTCAAGAAATTTGGAGAAAGAAAGAAGGGGAAAAAAATAAGAGAGGAAAATCGACATAGCTAGGGATTTTATCCCTTGAAATCTTGTTCCAAAAATTATCTCTTCTAGTATTCCAAGCAAGTTGAAGGCTCTAATCAACATAGAGGGATTGTTGGAACAAGAAGACTATTCATTCTTGCAAGGCACAATTCTAGCCAAGCTAAAGAGCTAAGTGGAAAAGGTAAGGTTTCAATCTTCTTTATATGTTATGGATGGTTGGTATATGTTGTAGAGTGGAGAAATGGATGAAGTATATGAAAATAAGTGTGTTGGTGTTGGTCGGGTATGTGTGATGTTGTGTAGAGAGAATGAATTAATTTTATGTAGTATGTGGTTGTTGTTGTAAGGTATACAAATGGATGAAAAATTCATGAAAATATGCATGTAGTTGTGTGGCCAAATATGGGGGTGGTTTGACAAGTTATGGTGAATTGATTCTATTTAGTGTTTTAGTTGTTGTTATGGATTCTATGTTGCTAATAAAAGCTTAAGGATCCTTATAAAGTTGTAGTAGTTGGAGACTTGTTTTAGAAGTTTGTAAAGTTAATATGATGTTCTTGCATATATGGAAGCTAATGTTGTTAGTATGATGTGGTTAGTGTGTAAATTATTGGGTTGTCGTAATTGAATTTGAAAGAAGGGATTAGATTGTTATTGTTCTTATGGGAGTTGGAAGGTCTTGGAGGAAGTAGTATATTGATTTGGTATTGTTGTTGGTAATTTGACCGAGTTGAATTCTTGAATTGTTGTTGATAAAATTGGTCGAGTTAGATTCTCGGGGATGGTGTATTTACAGGGAAAGTGTTGTCGAAATTTCGGTAGACAAAATGTTAGTTTAGGATGAGGTTCTTGGATATCTATAGCTAATGTTTGCATTCGTTAACCTTGTTATAGATTTTGGGAAGGCCAAGAGTTAAGTGGGATTGACTAAGGAAGCGGACAAGGTATGTAAGATTTACTCTTCTTTCTCTTGGCATGTTTTGATATAAGTATATAGAGCTACTCTTTCTTTTGGCATGGGTTTTATGAAACAAGTATATGACATTTTATACAATTTCAAGGAAGTCCTATTCGTAGAGTCACTAGAATGGCCAATTTTCTTGAGTTTCCAAAGGATATTTTCTCGTGCTTAGATACGTGTATATGATTCCAAAAGTTTTATTTTGATATAATCCATGGTAATTTTCGAAAGGTACTTGACATGACTCTTGTCTTGATTTTTTTGAATCATAGCTCATTCCGATTATTCTACGAGTTTTGAAAATTGGTCCTATGTGCATATGTATACGATTTGGCGCCTTACGAGATTGTGACCTTATTCTACGTTCTCTTAATATTATCCTTCGTTGATAGTCTCATCTTATAATAATTATTCCTTCAAGGTTAGACAAAACGATCATGGTTAGTCTGTAATACAATCGGAGGTTGCCGACCTTCCGTCACTCCGATAGATACATGACTATCGTTGAGATCTCCTGCATGCTGTATATATATATATATATAGATGTATATGTATATAGGGGATATGGAGAAGGTTCATATGTGGCGCTACAAACGCATTGCCACCTGGTCAGTTGGCGTAATTTTCATCTTGGACGCGGAATGCCCGGACGCGGGACATATGTGGGAGATATGACATGTTCTATTTTCTATGTATATGAAAAAGAAATATTTTAAAGAAAAGACAAGCATGCATGGCATCCAGCCTAAAAGGGCACTCATATGTACAGGTTACTCTCTTATCTCTTTTTATGTTCTAAGATTCTATGATAGGGTTGTTCATACCTTATGTTTTTTATTATGCTGATTTTCATGCCTTACATACTCGGTACATTACTCGTACTGACGTCCCTTCTTGTGGATGCTGCGTTTCATGCCACGCAGGTAGGCAGGCAGACGAGTTCGGTCCTTAGAAGCTCCACCAGCAGTACACCGAGAGCGCTCCAGTTGTTTCGGAGCTTCAATTTATCGATACTACTTTTGTGTATATATTTGGGCACGGCAGAAACCGACCCTCTTTGTGGTCATATGTATCTTATTTAGAGGCTCATAGACAGATATGTACAGCTAGATGTTTTGCAACTTTATTCATCGCGGTGTAATATGTTAGCAAAGTCTGTTGACGCATGGTTATAATTATGCTAATGACAATGGTATCACTCATTCGGCCCACTCAGTAGTAGAAATAGGATACGTTATAGTAGGTGCTCGGAATAACACTTTCGGGTACCCGTCGCGGCCCTAGTTGGGTCGTGACAGGGCCTATAATGGGTCGTGATACTATGTGGGGAATATTGCTAACTACTAACCAAGGTTCAAGAATACTATTGTACGGAGAACTATTTATATTTTCTTTGAAGATTCTTTGATTTTTGTCTATATAAATTCATGATTTTTTATTTCATGAAACTGCTACTCAAGATTATTTTTTTATTTCATATATGAATTGTTTTTCTTATATTATTTATATTATTATTATAATATCAAATTCATGCTTTAACATGACTCAATAAAAAAGGGCTCTTGAATGTTGATCAGTTCATCAAACAGAGTGTTGACAGGAGCTAAAAATTGTGCATTGACTTATTATTTTTTAATCTATTTTCTTATGATTAAGGTCTTAAGGAGGGTATATGCATTTTGTTCTTTTTATTTACTTTCTTATATAAAGAACAAATTATGTATATATACTCACATTGAAAGTTCAACCCCTGCAAAATCAAACTATTTTTTCTTAACAAAAACAAAGAAGAGAATAGTTTCATCGACGTAAGAAACATCTTCGAAAGATTAAAAATTCATAAATGATTTAAAATTACAAAAATGATAAAATTTAAATATTAGTAATAAATTAAATTAAGATTCTCTATAGAATTTTTAGCATTTAATAATTTTAAAAGATATTTTATTAATTTAACGAGGTATTTAATAATCGTGCGAAGCACCATAAAATTCACTAATATTAAATAATTTATCTTCCAATCCAAATCGTCTAGGATAAGGTGGGACGGAGGGGGTATTGAATTAAACCAAGACCGTCGAAATTGAATTTCACCAATGTTAGAATGCCATAGACTCAGCTGCTCTCAGACGTTCAGTCTCGGTTTTGTAAGAACTAAGGGTACATTTTGTCAGGGAACAAGTTATTTTAAAATTAATTATTCTAAAATTATTTTTTCAATTTTAATGTGTTATAGAAATAATATTATAAATTAGAAATAAGTTATTCATCGATTTTATTCTAATTAAATATGAAATGAGTTTATTTTAAAATTAATTTCGTAATTAATTATCCCTTACACGAGTAAGTATTCTCCGGTTAGACACTTTCAAAGCGATCTTGACCTCAATCTAGTTAAAGAGATCATGACGAATTTCTAGAAAATAGTAGTGTCTTTAAGGGTCCTTATTAACTCATTTATTATAAAATCTTCTCATACTCATCCATGTATGCTAATTTATTAAATGAACGATCACCCTCAGTTTTACCCTCTCTTTTTTTTCATGGGAAGTTCTTGGCTGGCATAGGCATCCACACCTTAGTGCCCCAGATCCACAAGGATCCCACTACACTTCTCACGTGCTGTCCCACAAAATCAACTCTATAAAAACCCATTTTTTCCACTTATTCGTAGTACGTGACCAAAAAATAGGGAAATGAAGAGCTAGCCTTAACTAAACAAAACGTCATTCATCTTCTCTCAAAAAAAAAAACATAGATAGATAGATCCAATTCTTATAATCTCAGTCTCTTTAAAATGGAAACAACCTCTAGCTTTGAATCCATTCGAGCTAGAGCTGTGTGGCGGACTTGCCTAGCTTCCGCCTTTCGTACTGCCTTGGCTTGTTCTATAGTTGGCGTTGCCACCCTTTTCGGCCCCGAATGTTTCAAAACCCAAGTCGCATTCCCCGCTTTTTCCTATGTTACGGTTATTCTAATCGTGACTAATGCCACGTTAGGTGACACTTTGCGTAGTTGTTGGTTCGCTCTTTATGCCACGATTCAAGGTGTTTGTCCCGCTATATTAAGCTTGTGGTTGATGGAGCCGGGCCGACTCACGGCCAGCACCACCGCTACTGCCGTGGCGCTGAGCGCGTTCTTTGTGGTCCTACCCGAAAACACTCACTTGATAGCGAAGCGCATAGCTCTAGGACAACTTGTGATTGTGTATGTCATAGCGTATATCAACGGTGCGAAAACGGAACCCGTTATGCACCCGATTCGCGTCGCGGCTAGCACGGCCGTTGGTGTTGTGGCTTGTGTTTTAGCATTGTTGCTTCCCTATCCCAACCTTGCTTGTTGTGAGGTGAGAATTAATTGATGAGTAGCACTAATATTTTTTTTACATGATTACTAGTACTTGACTAGATAAATGTCATAAAAGCTAGTGTTAGATTCATTATTACACTCGTTCCCTTTTCAAACGTTAAATCCACTAAATTTATGTCTTCAAAAACTTAATAATATTAATTTTGATATGTTCTATTTGAGTTGAGAATTAATCGGAAACAATAACTCATCTTTCTTACAAGATAAAAATAAAGTTATTTATATACCATCCTTCTCAAGCATCACATATGAATAACACTGAATATGTTAATGTTTGCAGGTAAAAGAGAAAAGCAGGCTCTTCGTAGAAAATGCTGCCGAGAGGATTAACCTGTTTGTGAAGGCATTCTCGGCTGAAGACAAGACTTCAGCACTTGCTTTAATTTCTCAAGCCAACTCCTTAGTTAACAATGGACCCAAACTTCTCCAAGCCATTAAATCCAAGCAAGTAAGCCCATTAATGACATGTTTATTTCTGGCTCAATTTATGCAGCACTAATTGATTGCGATTGAAATCTAAACAAAAAGATAAAGTCTTTTAAAATTTATAGTTTAACCTATTTGGCCATAAAAAATTATTCACTTTCTTACAAAATAATTTCCCCGTTGATTTGAAAATCACTTTTGGCTATGAAAATTTTCATATTCAATTTGAAGTTGTATTTTAAATTTGGGAAATAACTTATCACCCGTTTTCCAACTCATTTTGCACTTTGACATCATACTTAAGTACATTCAAGCATGAATATTATTCGAAATATTCTTTGCAAAAAAATATAATCAAACACAAGTACTTCATCTTTAATTCCAACTCCATAAATTTTAAATAAAGTAAAAGTACTTGGAATCTATGCCAAACACTCTTAATCATCTCATTTAGAATAAAATGAAAATTTTGAAGTTAAATACATCTAAAAATTCAATTTAAAAAAATTTAGCACAGTGGAAATTAATCAAAGTATAACTTTTTTTTTTACTTGAATTTGGTAACAGGAAAGCATGAAGTGGGAAAGATTTCCTTTCAAGTTTTTAAGACCATATGGAGAGAATCCAGGGGACAAATTTCAAGAAATCCAAACACCCTTAAGAGGGATGGAAATTGCATTGGAAAATTCCCCAGTTAGTATTCTGAACATCATAGACCTAAAAGATGGTCTAGAAAAACTAGGAGATCACATCTCAAAGCAAATCAAGAACATGTCCATTGACGAGTCGCCAGCAACTGTCCCAGAGTCAAATGCAAATGATGCAGAAAAGTTCCTCCAAACACTTCAAACAATGCAACCAACAAAAAAAGACCTACCCTCTTTATTTTTCCTTTTTTGCCTAAAATTGTTATTAAACAAACCAATTTTCCCTTTATCATCCAAAAAAGGAGTGGAAATTGGTTCCAACAAACAAATTGATGATCATCAAGAAGGATTTATTAGAAAAACATGGAACAATTTGGCAATTACTATAAATAGTAGAAGATTTATGGCATCTTTTAAATGTTCACTTTCTTTAGGCCTTGCTATTCTTTTTGGATCAATTTATAGCAAGGAAAATGGATTTTGGGCTGGGCTTCCAGTTGCAATAAGCCTTGCAGCAACAAGAGAAGCAACATTTAAAGTTGCTAATGTTAAAGCACAAGGGACTGTGTTGGGAACAGTATATGGTGTCTTAGGATGTTTTCTCTTTGAAAAAATTGTGCAAATAAGGTTCTTGTCTTTGCTTCCTTGGTTCATTGTCAGCAGCTTCTTGAGCCGTAGCCGGATGTACGGCCAGGCAGGTGCGATATCTTCTTCTCTTCTTTCTTTTACTCGTCCCAATTTATCTAATGGTGTTTTACTTGCCACGGAATATAAAAAAGAATTGTTATTAAATATACAAAGAT
This sequence comes from Solanum dulcamara, assembly GCF_947179165.1. Lineage (NCBI taxonomy): Eukaryota > Viridiplantae > Streptophyta > Magnoliopsida > Solanales > Solanaceae > Solanum > Solanum dulcamara. The sequence continues at coordinate 68,799,324 of NC_077245.1, forward strand.
GTCATATTCTTGGACTTACTAAAAAGGAGAGAGTACTAAGTTAAACATACAAATAGTGACATAAAGAAATTTTATACTATCATATCACTTTTATATATTGTAGCAGTTTGTATTATTTTCTGGATTATAAACATTACACTGTAAATATCTTTAATATAATTTGATAGTGTAAAAAACTTGGTTACACATCTTGAAAGTAAAATAGCGTAAAAAACTTTTTAAAATACTTAAGAACCTATCAATTAAGTTTAAATCTTCGTTATGCTTTGTGTGATCAGGTGGGATTTCAGCAGTTATTGGAGCAGTACTAATTCTAGGTAGAAAAGGATTTGGTCCCCCAAGTGAATTTGCCATAGCAAGAATCACAGAAACATTCATTGGATTATCATGTTCCGTCATGGTAGAAATCTTGTTCCACCCAACAAGAGCTTCAACATTAGCTAAAATCCAGCTCTCCAACACCTTCAAAATATTGCACGAATGTATCGACTCAATAACGTTCTCTTCGTCAAACAAAAACAACTTGGAGGAAATCCAAAAGAATCTAAAATTCCAGGTAAATGAATTGGGAAAATTCATAGAGGAAGCTGAGGCAGAGCCCAATTTTTGGTTTTTGCCTTTTAATAGTGGTTGTTATGGTAAGGTTATGGTGTCCTTGTCAAAGATGGTTGAGTATTTACTTTTTGGGTCACAAGCACTAAGATCCCTCCAACAACATTCAACAAGTTCAGTCGACTGGAACAACTTAGATGCTGACCTCATGCTTTTTAAGGATTTAATTGGCACATCCACTAAATATTTCGAGGAGGTTAGTTTGGTAAAATCACTCGAAGTACTTGACAAGAAATTTGAGAAAAAGAAAATGTCAATGGATCTTGAGTTGGGAAAATCATCATCATATAATATAAGGTCTTCATCATCAAGTGAAGAGGGAATTTTAACGTCTTATCTTCAACATTCAAATGAACTTTTGGATTTTATAGTCAATGTTGGTGGTAATAAAAGTAGTGATGAGAAACTCAAGGGCCAATTGGTTTTAAGTTTGAGTGCTTTGGGTTTTTGCATGGAAAATCTTGTGAAGGAGACTAAAGAAATTGAGAAGGCAATTAAAGAACTTGTACAGTGGGAGAATCCCTCATGTCTTGTAAATTTGTATGACATTTCTTGTAAAGTAAGGGCTTTAGCCAATACTCAAACAAATTAAAATTGGAAAATTGGTTGTTAAATTTCTACCCTTGCAAATTGTTCTCTACTCTGAACTTTGAAGTTATGTTTCCTCAGTTATACAAGGTCATCAATAATTAATTATTAAACCTAGCTACATATGAATATACTAAAATCATATGCTAATGAGACCTCCATTCAAAATGGCTAGGTTAAGCATATATGTTTTTTTAAAATTATCGATAATAGAACAGATAATCAATGGCGTACACAGAAATTTGTGCAAGGAAATTGAAGATGATTCACTTGTGTGTATGTATACGTACATAAATAATACACAAGTTTTCCCGCGATGGTCTCATGTCCTGTTAAGTTATCATGCATAAAAATTTAAATTTTAGACCAGTATCAGATATACTATATGAACGTACCCAAGATATTGCGCAAGGCTCTTTTAAGAGTATTGTCTCAATGTATTATACACATATACTCCCTATGCCCCCAATTTATTAGGTGATACTTTTCGCTTTTCGAGAGACAGTAGTTTGATTAATTTTGTAAACTAAATTAGATTAAATCAATTCAATTTTTTAAAAACTATACAAAAAATACTATAAAATACAGTTCTTATATCAATATGATAACATGACAAAAATATTGATCAAAGCTTATATAGTTTGAATTTCGAAAAAAAAAATCATGTAAATGAGGACAAATGATGTATATATTGTACTTGTCAACTTTGAATTTTGTACATCCTTTAAGTAATGATTATTGATATGAATATTTTATCACAATACTCAAATTAATTAATATTTAATCTTAAATCTTAAAAATAATTTTAAAATTAGTGATTAATATTGAAATAAAACATGAAAAAAAATATACTTATGATAAATAAAAAAATAAAAAATTATTTTTAATACAGTAAACCAATAAAACTGAAGTAAGAAGTTGGTTCCCCATTGAGTCATGAGTTCATTTGGTACGAATGACCTTTCCGAATCGAGAAGTCTAGCTTAGCTACCTTAATTCCACGTACGTAACTTCTTCTCGGATTTTTCGGGTTGTGGTCATCACATAATTAATAAACTCCTGCAAACATGTCTTCTCAAATAGTTGTAGTGAGCGCCAGAAGACGATGATCTTTGACCAGATTAAAATTTTAGGAGTAATAGCGGAATGAGAAATTCTGATAAAAAATTCAAAATATCACACTACAAAGTTAGAAAAATCAAAATTTTACATAGTTATCCTCTTAAATTTATAAAGATATGTCATTTGATTAAATACTCTTAGTTTTGTTACAATTGAACAACGCAATTCCAAATAAATATTTTAATCAGATATTTTTTATTTAAATTTTGAATATTTTTTTGTGTGTTCTCATTTGTTGAAACGACATGAATCGTCGTTATTAAAAAAGGCACCTCGTATGGAATCCCAAAAAATATTGATTTATGTTGCTAAAATTAAATTGGATGATATAACGAAAATTTTGGAATTTGAACTTGGTTCAAGCTGATGTCATCTCTCCACAGTGGGTATATTTCCGCTATAATGGCATCGCTATTGCGGGATGTGGACCGCTCTAGTGGGGTCGCCGGAGAAGAACCTCAAAAACGTGGGTTCTTTTAATTTTTCTTCTCAATAGATTGGGGCTACCCCAAAAACCCTCAAAAAAGTTGTTCTAAGCTTGAGAACAAGGGAGAGGAGAGATTCTAGCGCAAAGGGGTTACAATTCATGAATTTCAAGTCTGCTTTCGTCAATTGTCTGTTTGGAGTTCGAAATTTGTGCTAGAATTCCTAGCAGCTGCTTGATGCCTAACTAGAATAGATTTTCTTAAGTGAGTACCTAGATCTGTCTTTACTTAACTATATAATATCTTGTAGATTGTCAGGAGATTTAACACATAGGCCTTCGGACACGAAGTCCGAATGATTGAATGTGTGGTTAGTTGCGGTTTAGGCTAGTGGTAGACTTGATTATCTATTGTTGCCATTATGATTTTTGTTGGGTGTCATCGTGGGAAAGATAATTGTGGCTAGTTTGGATAGTGATTAGGAATATTCAAAAAGAAATTCCCTCGGGTAGGTGATGGGCTATTTGTCATGTCTCTGAATCTCAAATAAGGATCCACCCCCTACAACTTATGGTCCAAACCACGGCTCGTGGCAGCTTCTGCTTTCAAGCACTTAACTTTCTAATTCTGTTTTTCCTGCAAAACAATTAGAAAAAATATCAAATCTACTAAAAAGTACTAAAAGCTTACACCAATTCTAAGCTTTAGACATCAAAAGTGTCATAAAAGCACGACACATCCTTTAACTTAAAACTATTGCTTGTCCTCAAACGGCTTACACAACTATCACATCACGACACTTTTCGCAAAAGAAGACTAGGAACCTATGGTAATCTCATGGCTATCGATAGTTAATCTCACAAATATGACAACCTCTTCTTTCTCATACCAAAACATGTGCAAGTTCACAATTCATCAAGCTAACACATGCGGATTAATGAATGATATCACCATAATAATAGACAGGGTTACATACACATATAACAATCACCTACACAGTCAGCAATCAATAGCGCTACTCTTGTGCCCTCGCCACAATGGAGTCCCATTCAGACACTCATTGTATAGTGGTCGATGAACCAGAGTTGTACATCATCTCTGATAGCCACAAAAGCATAGCCAAGGATATTTTCAAGATATATCAGCATGCTCATTATGGACTTTGCATGAGGCATTTTGTTGAAAACCTCTGCAAAAAAATTCATTGTAGAGATTGTCTTCATGTATACTATAATGCAGCACATGCATATGGTATAAGGAGTCATCGAGCATTTTAGGTTATTTAAGGGTAAATGCCATGAAGTAGTTGCAAGCCTTGAGCTTCAAATTCAATTTTAAAAGTGGATCAGGGCATATTTTCCAAACAATTAGTATGATGTGATTATCACAAACATTTTGAATCACTTAATGCAACGTTGAAGCATTAAAGGGAGTATTTTGTGACTTCCATATTCAATTCTATTAGTAGGATATATATTTGTTAAAAAATTAAAGCAAAGGCTAACTAATATCAGCAATTAAAATACTATATGTTAACCTTCGACTGACAAGACCACAAAGAAAAACATGAATGAGAGAGACTCCTTATATGTGAATAATATAAATGAAGACGCCAACGAATTTACCGTAGTCGATAGTGACCTAACTTTCTGTCATAATCCAAATCGGACTATGAATAGCACCTACACTAATCCTCCAGTGGGAGAATCACTATTACAACCCAACTAAGCATTATTAGAAAAATACAAGCATTTAAAGATGTGGAAAAAAAATTAAATAATAGTTTAGACTGAGCTCTCATAAACTCAGGAAATTAATCAAATAAAACAAACAATGCGAAAGTTAACCCCTAGAACGTGAAATTCATTGTACCAAAACTCTACTAAAGGCCTCCAGAGTAAGGGGATACAACCCCAAAAATAATAATATAAAATAATGTCTAGGAATAGTCTAAGTCCAAAGGAAAAGGACTAAGATTAAGAAGAATTTGCGATAGCCTGAAAGAACTAGTTCAACCTTAAATTCGACTGGTCAATGATCTCCTAGCTGAGGTCTATCAGCAGCTGCTTGACAATGCCTTGTACTCAACAAATAAAGAGCAAGTGCAATATCAGTACACACAACAACAGTGTATTAGTAGGATCACGCAGCTAGTCCAGTGAGTGAAATATACACAAGTAACCACAACATAATAAAGACAGGCATATATAGAAACACATTACTAAATTATCATTTCTTAAGCAATATACAGTTTCATAGTGTCAATCCCAAATACAACAGCCAACAATGGTCCTCTCATGGAATCCATATCCAACCTGTTAGTGTGTCAACGTGACACCTGATCCAATAGTTAGTATACCGATGTGGTACCCGATCCAATATGTACCGACGTGGTACCTAATCCATTATGTGTCAGCATGACACGCGATCCAATATGTACCAGTGTGGTACCCGATCTAATATGTATCAGTGTGACACCCAATCCAACAGTCACAATCCAACTAGAATCATAATTGCAATACACAATGAATAGTTTACACACATCCACAATCAAGTAACAGGTTCATTACATGTAATTGATCACAATAGTCATATCATCAGGTTCATTACATCTTTTCCTAATCACATACATGCATGCAATACTATCAATGCAGTTAACAGACACATATAACACAGACGAGAAAACAAACCATCAACTACCTCGAAGCCAAGCCTGAATTCCCTTAAAGAACTTGAGCTTTCCCTTTTCGGAGTCTTTTGGCTTGTTCTTGGTCTAAAATAAATAAGAACACAAGAAATCAATAAAAAATGACCTAAATTACCCGAATTATATCAAAATACTAACACTTGGCCAAGTTCATGATCCTTTTATCCAACTAGGATTTTTTCCACTATTAATTTCGGGCCAAAACTTTCCCCCAATTTAATTCAGATAGATTCTAATGACTAAGAATCGAATTATACGCTAGAGGAACGAATTGATTACCTTTATCGAAGAGTTTGGTAGAAAACTGAAAAAGAATGGACCTAGGTCACCCTTTTCTCTCCAAAAACAAGATTACAGGAAAAATAACATTTTTAAAACATTTCCCCTTTTTTGTTCGCGATTGGCCTGCCATATGGCCTCGCCATATAGGGATTATTCCCACCATGGCAGGTCATACAAAGACAAAAATTTAGAATTTGAGTCCCAACCCCTCATTTTGCAACACACCCTCAATTCTTGACGTTCCAAAATAACTCTTTCACGCCGAGATCAATTACGAAAGTTCTACTCACCCGAATTCAATTTTTTAAAGTCGTACAGGCTTCTTAATTCCTTGGATATCAACTCAAATGATCAAACTCATAATTTAAGGACCCATCCATTATCAGATTACCCCAAACCTCATCAGGCTCAAATTTCATCCAAGTCTGGCCTAGGTTCGAAATTTCTAAGTTGCTACTCATAAGTTTTCTAACCCAAATTCCTTCCCAATTGACTTATCCATAATGATGGGAACATGTTATTACAATAGATAGCAATTTACCCATCACTCATCCTCGAGTGATCAAAATAGGAAAGTTGGGCTAAAGCAAGTCCTCAACATGTCTTCCAAAACTTTAATTGTTTTTTTCGACTGCCTATCAGTATGTGGATGAAAAGTTGTGCTAAAAGTGAGTTAAATGCCCAAATACTCATGCAATTTTCCCAAAACTTCGATATAAACTGTGTACCATAGTCTGAGATGATATAAAGGGGTACCCCGTGCAGTCTTACTATCTCCTTCACATAAATCTTTGCTAACTAATAAGCATTAAAGTCCACTCTAACCAAAATTAAGTGGGCTGAATTTGTTAGTCTGTCAACCAGAATCCAATTGCAGTCAAACTTTTTCAAGGTCTTAGGAAGACCCATCACAAAATCCATAGTTATTTATTTCCACTTCCATTCAGGAATGGGCATCCTCTGAAGTAAAGCAGTAGACCTTTGATGCTCATACTTCACTTGCTAATAGATTTGACACTTAGCCACAGACTTGACTATGTGTTTTTTCATGTCGGGACACCAGTAGAGCCACTTCAAGTCCCGATATATCTTGATCACACCCGGATGGATAGAATATCGCGAATCATGGGACTCTATCAACACTTTATAAATCAATTCATCCACTAGGAGAACACAAATCATTTCCCTAAAACTGAGCACTCCACCTGCATCAAGAGCTGCATCATGTACTTTTCCAGACATTATCTTTCCCCTAAGCTCATTCAATTTCTCGTCTTCAAATTGCTTGGCTTTGATCTCTACAATGAAAGCGGGCCTAACCTCAATATTGGCTAGCACCCTATTTTTTTTGAGATGCCTAGCTTCATGAACATAGTCTCCAAAGCCTGAATCTTCCTAGCTAAGGGTAACTTAGAAACACCCAAACAAGCTAGACCGTCCTTACTCACAGATTTTTGGCTTAATACTTTCACCACCACATTAGCCTTATTCGGATGATACTAAATGGTGACATCATAGTATTTAAGCAGCTCCATCCACCTTCATTGTCCCAGATCTAATTCTTTCTGAGTGAACATATATTATAGACTGCGATAATTAATAAACACTTCACACTTGACACTATATAGATAATGTCGCCATATCTTGAGAGCAAATACTACCGTTGTCAACTCTAAATCATGCGTCGAGTAGTTTCTCTCATGAATCTTCAACTGCCATGAGGCATAGACTATGACGTTCTTATCCTGCATCAACATGATACCCAAGCCCAAATATGAAGCATCACAATAAATAATAAAATCCTTACCTTCAACTAACAATGACAGAATAGGTGTTGTGGTCAGAATGGTCTTAAGCTTTTAGAAGCTTTCTTCACATTTGTCAGTCCACTCTAAAGGTGCTTCCTTCTAAGTCAGCCTTAGGCAACTGAAGATAACTATAATTCACATTTAAAAAACTTTGCATACAATTTATGTTTTCGTAGGACATCCAGCACATTACAAAAATGGTTTGCATGTTCTTCCTTACTCTTCGAATAGACGAAAATGTCATCTGTGAACACAATAACAAATAAATCTAAGAATGGTTTGAACACCCCATTCATCAAACTCATGAAAGTCGCAGGTGTATTAGTAAACCCAAATGATATTACAAAGAACTCATAGTACCCTTATCCAGTTCTGAATGTTGTTGTAGATACATCCTCACGCCTGATCTTCAGCTGATGGTAACTCTTAAAAAAGTATATATACTTTTTTATTTCCCTTGAAATCGGGTCTTTCTTCTCTTCTTTAAAGCCTGGAGCTAGACTTTTTTTCCGAACTCAATTCACGGTTTAATCACACTAAGTTAGAGCCCAACTATGGTGAGAGAGATAAGAGAATAGGGACGGGGAACCAATGTCACCAACTTAACTAGCAATCTCGGATCTTTGAATAGACAGAGAGAGATACTCTTTCTGCGGCCCAAAAGCATATTCATTCAAAGAGCTGCTTATATACATTTACTAAAAGACCTCAACATCCCCGGGAGTGAAGAAACCTTTATGATAAGGCAATGCAGCAGAGTTAAGGAAACCTCTAAGTGAAAATAGCCACTCGAGAAAGCAATTCAGTTTGTGATGAACTGGCTTTATATACGATACGTCACTATTTGACGATCTGTTTGTTCATATAGGTGCCACAGAAGTGAGCACAGAATTAGAGAAGGGGGAAAGAAAATACTGAAGCACCTTGCAACTAGTCAAGAAATTACCTATACGAGATAACGGGTACTTATTTCGGATGGTTTGATAGTCTATGCACCTTCTCATACTGCTTCAACATTCTGAATATGAGCTAAGTACGCCAAACAACCCTGACCCATCAGTTTTCTATCCCGGATAAAAGATATTATCTTAGCTGACTTACGCTTGCATACCCCTTCCCACTATAATCTTTTTTTACTCGGGATCTCTAGAGCCACAGTCTTAGCGTTATAGTTAAGCACAACATAATAGGGAGACAACCAAGTCATGTCTAAGATCACATTAAAATTAATCATATCTAGAATCACCAAATCAGCCCAAGTTTGAAAACCCATAAATAGAACAAAACTAGCCCAATAGACATGGGTGACTATAACAGATTCCCTGTCGTTATGAATAAATCAATAGAGAAGAAATTCGGGCCAGAAAACTTTGGGTAGTAACTTCAGAAAATTTGATTCCAGTCCAAACTTGGACGAATTCAGATTAAGTTAACTGATAGCCAAGATTATATGAAGCCTTTATGACTTTATAGAATCGCATTTGGGTGAGTAAAACTCCCAAAATTGAATTTGGTGTGAAGGGTATGATTTAAGACAATGAGGGTTGAGGGTGTATTGTGAAATTGAGGTTTGGAGCTCAAGTTCCAACTCTCTGTTTTTGTGCAACCAGTCAGAGCGGGGCCGCCAAAAAGGGATGATCCCACTGTGGCGGGACAAATAAGAATTAAAGTCAAAAAAAGTCCCATAATAGTTTTTAGTCATCCCACTTCGTCTTAAGAAATCAAAAGCGACCTAAGGTGAATTCTCATTGTTTTCTACCGTATTTTGTGTCAAAGGTAAGTAAATCACTCCCTTAATTCGTATTGATTTCTAAAACCTAGAAACTATGGTTGATGATCGTTGGGGGAGAGTTTTGGACTGAAATTAATGGTGGGATTTAGCCCTAGAATAGGGGTCAAGATCATGGTTTTGGCCTAGCAGGAAAATTATGTTATAATTCATGTACATTAGGCCTTTGTATTGATCCTTTGTATGTTATTACTGTTTTTAGACCAAGAACAAGATGAATCAACCCAGAAAGGGAAAGCTCCTGCACTTTAGAGTTGTTGAAGCTCGAATTCGAGGTAGGTGATGATTTTGTTTCCCGTATGTGAATCATGTACTTGATAAATTACTCAATTATATGCATATGTGTATATGAATAGAGAGCATGCTATGAATTATGTGAAATGATCACTTACTGGCCTGATTTATGATGAATTTATTCTTAGTGATATGATGGTTGACTATTACTTGTAATTATGGCTTATTTGTATGTTTGGATCGGGTGTCACATTCCGACACACATTTAAATTGGGTGTCACATTTCAATAAATATTTGGATTAGGTGTCACATTTCGACACAAACCTTGGATCAGATGTCTTCCGACACATAAATAAGTGTTTGTAAGTCCCATAAAAGGACTCTTACGTGAAATTATGAGACATTGAGATCAATGAACTGTTATCCTAATGAGTAATGATTTGAGATGTAAATGGTTAAGTTATTCTGTATATAAGTGCTTGTCGTGTGGTGTTTACTTGTCCATGACTCGCTTACTGGCTAACTGCATGATCCTACCAGTACACTATTGATTTTGTGTACTGATACTGCACGTGCTCTATTTTTGTTGAGTACAGGGCATATTCAGCCGGCTGTAGAGAGACATCACCTAGAAGATCACTAGTTGCCGAAGGTTCAAGGGTGATCCACTTCTTATAGGCTACCGTGAGCTCTTCCTATATTGAGTCCTTTTTTTAAGACTTAGACTTTCACACAATATTTTTTATGTTCTTTCAAGGTTGCATCCTCCTTAAAATTGTTGGTAGAATGCTTGGTACGATGACTTTCAGTTTCTAAGTATTTTCTGCATATTTTGGGTTGTTGACTAAACTTTGCTGAGTTTATGGGAACTCAGCCTTATTTTTCTTAAAACTAAGTTGCTTCCTCATCTTTACACTTCTTGTATCTCGTGAATGTTAATAGTTGGCTTGTATTAATGGTTCTCCCACTAGAGAATTAGTGTGAGTGTCAGTCATATTGGGTCGGGGTCATGACACTCTCCAACTAGAGTAGAAACATGGATGAGAGCATCAAGAATATCACAAATCACATCAAAGCTCAAGTAAAACTGTACTGACACATACGGGTAAGTAGAACCCGGATCAAACAAAACAGTAGTCATCCAATCACAGACAAAAATAGTATATGTGATCACCACATCAGACGCATTAACCTCTATCCTGGCTGAAAAGGCATAAAATTGTGCCCTATCATCCTAACGGGCAAGCTCTCTGCCTGGTAGCATTGTTCCTCTACCTGCATTGGCATTTCCCCAACCTTTATAGCCTCTTTGAATTCCTCTTTTCCCACCTTGTAGACGTCTTATGCCATTATTACCTTCGACTGTCAGTACCACTACTCTGGCCTGCTTTTGTACGAGATCAATCATGCAAGATGGGCACAACATCTCTTCATGTGCTCTGGTTCTCCATAATTATAACAATTATGGTCAAGGGATGGCATGCTTCCTGGTGTGAAAGAAGCTCTCTTACCATCCTGAGTAGGATTCTGTTGTGGAGTCCCTAAATAATCACCCGTAGAAGCGGGCATAGCTGAATGAATTGGTCGGGCTGCAAATGCCATCCTATCAGAACCTCTGGAGTAAGAACCATTGAATTTACCTGTATTTTTGGGCTTCTTAACCGAATTTTTGACTTGCACATCCCGTCGAACTCCTTCTAGTTTCTTCACAAAGTTTGTTACTTCATTAAAGCTTATACCTATAGAGGTCATATGAACAGACAATATATGTAACTCAGGATTTTATCCCTATCCCCTCCTCCTCAATAGTCACCAATTTTATAACATATCTCGACAAGGCAAGGAACTTAGCCTCATAAGCGGTTGTAGTCATGTCACCCTGCTCGAGAGCTATAAACTCATCCTTCTTGCGATCTATCAGAGTCCGAGGCACATACTTCTTCAAAAACAAGGCATGAAACTTAACTCAAGTGAGTGTATGCAAAATTGGCGATCGACATTCCACAAAGGGTCTCCACCACTACTTAGCCTCACCTTGAAGTTGAAAGGTCACAAACTCAACTCTATGCTGGTGTAAAATGACCAACTTGTGAAGTCTCTCATAGAAATTCAGGATAAACTCGTAGGCATCCTCACTCTCAGAACCCTAAAACAGTGGAGGCTTCAACTTCAAAAACTTGATCAGCATCTCATGCACAGTGCCAGTCATCACTAGGCCTAAAAATGGACGGAAGAAGGCATTACTACCCAATGCTCCATCCATCTGAGGGACTGCAGTAACAACAGAATGAGCGACTAGATCTTGAGCGGCTTGCACTTCGAGAATAGCTCTAGATCCAAATAACCCACTTAGAAAAGTCATAATCTGCTGAGCTATAGTTGGGTCCAAAGGGAAAAGTCCTACAGCTTCAGCCTCTACATCCTCATCTAGTTCAGCATCCTCTTCAACCTCAAACTCCACATTCTCTTCTATCTAGGCCTGGGGTGCAGGAGGGGCCTCCTCAACATCCTCAGCTTAATATTCTACCCCTACCTCAGTCATGTCCTCGCACTGGTAGCTCCTTTTCTTGCTCATTGATGGGAGTTATCATCCAGACACCATTTTATAGCGTGTTGACCATCTTCGGACAAGAGAGTGAAAGAGGTTAGATATCAAATTGGATAATCAGATATCGATTGGAATCAAGTTATAGCATGAAGGGAGAAGAAGATATAAGATTTTCTAAATTCCTATAGCCTCTCGAAGAAAAGTATAGACGTCTTTATACTATTCTGTAAGACTCTACTAGACTCATTTTGGTACAATGAGATCAACGAACCTAGGGCTCTGATAATAACTTTCAATTGATCCAAATCGGTTTATGAGTGGCACCTACACTAACCCTCCGGTAGGAGAACCATTACTACAACTCAACTAAGCATACTAGAAAAAGACGGGCATACATTTAAAGCTATGGAAACTATTTTAAATAATAGTTTGGACTGAGTTAACCACTAGAACCTAAAATTCATTGTACTAAAACTCTACTAAAGATCTAGAGTAAAGGGATGCAACCTCAAAAATAATAATATAAAATAATATTTAGTAATAGTCTAAGTCCGGAGGAAAAAGACTAAGACTGAGAAGAATCCACGATAGCCTGAAAGAACTGGCTCACTCTTGAATTCGACCACTCAATTATCTCCTTGCTGAGATCTGTCAGCAGCCGCCTGAAAATGCCATGTACTCAATAAAGAAATAGCAAGTGCAATATCAATACACATAACAACAGTGTACTAATAGGATCACTCGGCTAGTCAAGTGAGTGAATATACACAAGTAACCACAACATAGTAAAGACATGCATATACAAAAACACATTATCAAATTATCATTTCAAAAGCAATATACAGTTTCACAGTGTCGATTTATAATACAACAGCCAACAATGGTCCTCTCATGGAACTCATACCCAAATTGTTAGTGTGTCGGCATGACACCTGATCCAATAGTTAGTATTTATCGACATGGTACTCGTTCTAATATGTATCAACGTGGTACCTGGTTTAATATGTATCGGTGTGGTACCCGATCCAATATATTCAATATATGTCTGTGTGACACCCGATCCAACAATCACAATTACAATTACAATCACAATCCACAATGAATAGTTTACACACTTGCACAATCAAGTAACAGGTTCATTATATGCAATTGATCACAATAGTTATTTCATTAGGTTCTTCTGTTGTCGTTACCGCCATCGTCACCACCTCCACCACCACCAATTCTTTCTCTTATTCCTCCATCACCACCATTTTCTCTGCTTCTTCCTTTTCCACCACCACCACCACTTCCTCATCTTCTTCCTCATCCATTACCACTGTTGCCACCTCCTTCTCCTCCACCGTCGTCGCCACAACAACCACCACCTCCACTTTCTTTGCCGCCATAACCATCCTCTCTTTCACCTCACAACTGTTGAAATTGTTGCAATAGGTAAGTCCTTTGTTGCAATAGATGACGACATTTGTTGCAATATATGACGCCATTTGTTGCAATAGATGACGTCATATATTGCAACAAATATAAGGATCTTTTTTTATATGTTGCAACAAATAGCACATTTGTTACAACAAATGTCCGGACAAAAAAAAAGAACGCGATAAAAAATGATGAACGTCAGCGGCGATGATAATGGCAACAAAGACTATAAAGAAGAAGAAAAAGAAAATAGAGAAAGAAAGAAACAAGATGATGCAAAGGGAGGGAAGACTTTTAATTTTTTTTTGAAATATTAATATTTAATATACCCTCAAAGTTTTTAATTACTCTAATCAAATTTACTTTTTATTTAATCTCATTTGATCAAGTTAAAGTTACCAATATTAAAAACAAGACTTAAAAGACATGAAACATCCCTTAACCATGGAACAAACTTAAGGTACATTCCTGTATTGCAAAAGTGAACAAAAAACTTCTCTTATTTATGTCAAAAATTGCAATATTCATCCTTCCGTTAGTTTTTGTCAAGAAACTAACGTCTATAGTCCACCTATGCTGTTCTTTCATCCAGATCATCGCAGCAGGGATTTTCTAATAAAAGATTGAAACCTGAGTTTTCTCGGGGTGTGCAGCAGCAGTTACCATCTTCTGGTAGATTCCCGAAGAACACTTCTTCTATGCCATGAACTGTGTATGTATAAAGATTCTTGACCTCTGCTTGTACATCAACCACACAGAAATTGTAACATGCATGGGAACATCTGCCCCTGTGATTTGTGAAGCCAATTGGGATCTATGTTTATTATTATAGATGAAGGATGTTTGGCACATAGGTTGACCATAGCCATTAGTTTCTTGACAAAAATTAATGGAAGGATGAATATTGTAATTTTTGATATAGATAAGAAATATTTTTTGTTCACTTTTATAACACAGGGATGTATCTTAAGTTTGTTTAAAGGATGTTTTTAGCCAAAAACTCTAAAAGACACCTTTTGTTAAATCTTCACGAGAATCATTTTAGTAATTATAGATCGATAAAATTCAGTAATTTTAATTCAAATTCTATATTTTTATATTAGTAATTTTTATTTAATATGTATAAATAATTTTTTTAAACCAATGAATAAAAATAATTATGATTTAAAATTTATAAATTAAAAATTCTACCACCGCCTTTACCAACCAACGTTACTTTTAGACTTTCAGTAGCTTTATAACAAGATATAAAGGATTGATTCTCTTGTCGTAGTTAATACTAACATTTTTAAATGCTGATTTAGGCATATGCCATAATGTTTGTCGGAAAAATTTGATTTAATAAATTTTACTTGAGTCGAGGATTTATCAAAAATAATATATTTATTGTTACAAAATAAAAATAAGATTTACATATACATTATTTTTTTCAAACTCTATTTATGAAATTACACCGTATATGTTATTGTTGATGTTGGACAAAATTCAAGTTTTCATGTAAGACAAACACAAAATAATTTGGAGGACTTAATTTATAATCAAGAGTTCATTACAGCTGTGGTAAGTAATAAACTCATGGTATAATACATGCATGAATCAGCTTTGACACATTTCATCACCTTTTGATGTACTAAATTAATCTCCTATTTTGTGTTTGCTTAATTAATTAATCCACTAATTATGATATGTACTTTATATGTGAACCACGATCGATGCTCTTATAGTCTTTAATGCTTGATAAGTACAAGGAGAATGTAATCCACCAAGCAACCTCTTAAAATAAGAGAGAATTACTCTTAAGAAGTTTGAATACAATAAAGGCGGAGTCAATATATATATATAATCTTATTTGATCTAGTGTCATTAAGTTTAGTGAAAAAAATATATAGTGTAATTTGCAAGATAGGAGTAGGATTCTTTTACCGTGTTCTGTCCATCATATAATGTTGTCTTTTATATGTCATTTCCTTCACTTTTCACTTTATTTATTTTACTTTTCACAAACCAAGTCCTAGATGTAATGTTTTTATAACGATGAGACGAGCAAGGAATATATATAGATTTCTTAAATGGAATGATAGGATGATCGTCTAGTCATAGTCGCATATCAGTTACGTTTAAGGCGAGATTTCTATTGAATTAGATCTTTTGAAAAGCTTTTGGACCTAGCAAAAAGGGCTCTAAGCCTTCACGGAAACAAACGCGAGAAAAGTGGAGTGCGAAGCTATCACTTCTAACTTCCCCCGATCACCTAAAATACAACAATCACGATCTATTTAATTCAAAAAAAAACGATATGGAATATTTAATTTGGCCAACTAGTGTTGCACTTACTACTTGAATGTACTTAGAAGTAATGCATGCTTTTTCAACAGCAGATAAAAGATTCTTTTTCATGGCTGCTGAGGGATTCAGCCATACTGAAATACTTTCCAGTTTTAAAATACTTGTCATATTTTGTTTTTCGAGAGTGAAGCTGTATGAACTTTCATTAATATTTTAACATACAGTATATTTTTCTATTATATAATATGAAAAAATATATATAATTTATAGTACTCATCATATAATTTCATATATCTAAATTTTAATTTTAAAATATTAAATTAATCTAATTCTCCAAAAATTAATTAAATTAACTCTCAAAAAGCAAAATATAATAACTTTTTGGGCGGAAAAAGTATAGTTTACTAGAATTACCTAATTAAATCCAACAATTACTTAGTGAGGTGTAACTAGACATGCATATATATAATTAATTAAGACTTAAGTGCATGTTGATTAATCTCTTCATACCCTGCTCCAAAAGAATTCTTTCGAGGTCCGAAACAATGGTGACCTTTAAAATTTAGAAACGTTAGATTCCATCAAACATGCATATAGTATATGAGTTGAATAGAATTTAATAATTTTAATTCAAACTTTAATATATATTTAAAAAATTTATCAAATATTTATAAAAGTTAAATTCAGAATCAGTTACCACCTACATTTGATGTTATTATTTTAAAATTCATAACTCATATTGTAAAATTCACAATGCTAACCCTAACAAGTCCACAACTTGCACACAGTTGCACAGAGATATAACATTAATTAATTGATAAAAAGAAGCCAATGGTTCGAAACCGGGATTGATGGAGAACATTTCAAATTTCAAAATTTTTAACTTTCTTGGGTCTTATTTCTATTTTGTGTTGTTATAAGTCATACTATTAAACAGGGGTGGAGCTAGTAGTCCACATGCAGGTTCAATTGAAATTAGTAAATATTATTTAATTAATATGTATTTATGTTAATACATTTATTAAATATATATAAATGTTAAATTTAGAACTTGACTTTTTTTCTACATTTTCCAACATTTTCGCATTAATAAGGCACTTTATACAGTATTTACTCTTTAAGTTTAGGCCAACTATATATAGCTCCTTTAACTTGTCGTTAAATTTCATTGTCACTTCAACTCAACTTTGTCCAATTTTAATCTTTTAATTCCGTTTTTCATACACTATTTAAATATTAAAAAAATTAACCAGTATAAGTGTTCAACGTGTGTTAGACAAACATTAAAAGAGTAAAAAATATCTAATTAAATAGCGCCACATGTTTTGTTTTCTCCAAGTCATCCGGATTTACTTGGCGTTTATATTAATTGTATCAATTTATCATCTTTAAGAAATATAAGAGTATATATTTATTTGTTATATTCAATTGATTACAAAATTTATTGTTGAGATCGATTTGTTATATTCAATTGATCAAGCGGAAGTGCAGGCAACCAGTTTTGGCATTAATTGGTGCATTCAACATGGTTATAATAGAGTAATATTGGAAGTAGATTCAGAACTTGTGATCAAGTGGCTGAATCTGGACATCAAACCACCCTGGAACATTCAAAACTACGTTAATGAACTCCAACAATTGGTCCAACTGCTAGAATACTTCCAATGCAAACATGTTTTTCGGGAAGCAAATTTTCCAGCTGATACATTATCTAAGTACAGCCATACACTTGATAATACACAACACTTCTACAACCTTCAACAACTTCCACAAGAAACCAAGGGCTACATAAAGCTAGACAAGATAGGAATGGCAAGCTTCAGGAGAAGAAGATTAAAAAGGATAAAACAACCTTCTTGAACATTTTTTTTTATCTCTAATTTTCCTAACTTGGCTACGATTGGTGTTGCTGCAACTTTCCTTGGACCTACTTGGTACGACATGTCTAAAAAGAGCAAAGATGAAAAGAATTTCCCCAACCCATGCGAGATAGAAGGTTCGTATACTTGTTCTTGAATAGGACTAGTGTAGGCTACTTTCTTGTATTCTCATGGAAGGGGAGAGTCTCCCTCATTTATGCTTTCTTAGTTGATTTGTACCGAGAGGAGTCCTCTCACAGGTTTAATGTTTTCTAGTTATAGTTAGTCTCTTTTTTGTATCGGGGATGAGTTAGTAGACCTTAATAGGTTAGCCGACTTATGAACCACCATAGAATCGGAGGTAAGGTTTATGTCCACCTCCTTGTATTTTATTTTGATTATTTATGTTAAGGCTTGGGGGTGCTGCTCAACCCCTGACTGTGCACGAGAGGTGGGAGCCTCGTGTAGGGTCTGTTCCCATAAAATAAAAAAATAAAATAAAAAAAAAAGATTAGTGACACAGGTTGATATAAACATCAAGTTTTTGTTACAATGAATATATCTATTTTTTTAAATTTATGTGGCATCAACAAAATATTTGACATAATTTTGACAATTATAATTCTAAATTTTGATATGATATCGTTCTCCTCAATCTAGCTCTTTACTTATTATTTTAATATTTTATTAGTGCTTTATAATGTAGAATATAACTAATATTTTAAATTTATATAGACGATATAAATTATATAAATTTAAATAAAAATAATATTATCTTTAGCATAAAGAGAGTTAAATAAAAAAGGAGGTAGAAGAAGAAAATAAATGGATAAGTAAAGTAGATATAAATAAATAGATAAGTAAAGTAGATGTAGGAGAAAATGGGGTTGAAGAGATGATAAAGAAAATAAATAGGAGAGAAGGTTGTTAACGATAAAAATAATGAATAATAACATTACAAAGAATCCCTCACATGCTTTAAAAGGTGAGTAATCTCACCAATCTATCCATTCAGTATTTTGTGTTAAAATGCTATATGAGAAATGGGTTGGAAGGTTAAAATAAATCAAGATTGAGTTCGAGTGCCAAAATAAAATTTAAGAATAAATTAAAAGGGTTGTGTATATATTTGGCCTTGAGTTTAACTTTAATTCCAACAGTCAAATCTATTTTCTTTAAATATAATTAATAGCTTCAGTTGTTACTTGGGATAATTTTATTCATACTAAATCATACCCCTAAATTGGAGGGAATACAAGTATAGATCCAATCGATATGCGATTTATTAGGTACTCTACAACATATTATTGTTTATTCCCAAAAAAGTATAATTGAATTTTTATGTAATCAAGTCATACCCTCTACAAGAAAATGATTTATCCAGTAAATTAACTTTGAAAGTGTAACGACTTGTTTCCATCATTATGGATAAGCCAATGGGAAGTAATTTGAAACAGAAAACTTATGATTAGTAACTTGAAATTTTCGAGTCTTGGCCAAATTTGAATGAAATCTGAGTCAGGCTAGGTATGGGGTAATCTGGTAGTGGATGGGTGATTAAATTAAGAGATCGTTTGAGTTAATATCCAAGGCATTAAGGAGCCCATATGGCTTTACATAATCGAATTCGGGTGAGTAGATCTCTGTAATTGATCTCGGCGTGAAAGAGTTGTTTTGAATGTGTTGCGAAATGGGGGCTAGGGACTCAAATTCGAAGTTTCTATCTTCGTGCAACCCGCCACCTCGGGATCAATCCCGTTATGTTGGGGCTGCTATGGCGTGCTGGTCCCGCTATGGCGAGTCAATCCCGAACAGAAACAGAGAATAGTCTTAAAAATGTTATTTTTCTACAAACTTTGTTTTTGGAGAGAAAATGGTGACCCAAAACCATTTTTTTTCAGTTTTCCACCAAACTCTTCAATAAAGGTAGGTAATTCGTTCCTCTAACATATAATTTGATTCTTAGTCATTAGAATCTATAGAAATTAACTTGGAGAAGATCAGTAGTAATTATTTATTAAAAAGTGTTTTTTCTAGTAACTTTTTTAAAAAAAAATTAGTGTCATTAGGACTAATCTTAAAATTGTCACATCTGCTCAATAATTAAAACTTGAATCAGTTTTTCTTAATTTTGAAACTCTTTTGTCACCCTTAATTAAAATTCCCATGTTCTCCGCCCCAGGTCGGCTCTTAACCTTAACAAAAAAGTTTGTTGCCTTAGGCTCCAGATTACCATTTTTCTAGCGATAACAAAAATCAATTATCAAAAATTATTAAAAATTTTACACCTCACAAAGTTTGAAGAAGATTTTGACCTTATAACATCAATATGCTTGAGTCGCTCCTGCTCCGTCCTGAATGCAGTCAAATTAAAGCCAAAGAAAAGCTTAACCTTATAGGCTTATTGTCATGGACTTAGATTTCAACTAAGACTTCCGTGCGGCACTTGACAACTTACTCACGAATCTTTCACAATCTTGCAACCTCAAGTAAGCCTTTAAGACTAGATCGTAAGGAATGTTAGATCGTAAGAAAGAAGAAGGTTTTGTATTACTTGGAAGAATGCTTGATTTCTGGATGGTTTGTTACAAATGAATGTCTCTTCTATTTATACTACTCTTAAGAGACTTGAGTGTAAATAAAAATTGTTATACAAATCCTTCTATATTTACAAAGAAGTCCTTACTCGAGAATTATATACACACTTTAGAGAATTCTAGAGAACTCTATGTCTTTCAAGACTTCTCTACAATATTCCACAAAAATCTAGAGTCTTCTACAAAGCTCTCCAAGATTCTAGGTTCTTTCTCCTTTTTCAAAATCAAGTAGCGGGTCATAACATTATGCTAAGCGCCGCGAATTTTTAAGAAAAAGAAATATAACTACGACTGCTCATGTTAAAAAGAAGAATCCTTTTAGGGAGGCTGGTGGGTCACTTAAAGTTTTAAAATAATTTTGAAAGAAGATGACAACGAATAATTATTTTATACTAATATGCAAGTTGCACACCACAACATTTTGGCCCCAAAAAAAGAACAACCTTTTTTGGGGATTAACATTTTGAAAACGTTTTCAGAGAAGTTTGTTGGTAAAGTTCTTTTTAGAACATCATTTGGATGCCACCAAAACTTGTTGGAAATATAAGGGATAATAATTGTCAAAAATAGGATATGAGGTTATTTTTTATATTATAATTGTGATATTATTTGGAATAGTAATTTTAGGATAAAATACTAAAATAGCAAGGATGCCCTTCTTCAAAAAAATTCTCTATAAGTCCTTTATAAAAAGTCAAAGTTAACATTACAAATTTATCGTGTACAACGAAATTCATGTTTTATATTACACTCGTACATTCATTTGTATTCTTCTGAAGCAAAACATCTAGTAGAAGAAGTACATCTTTTTTAAAAAAATGAAATGAAATATATCCATTAAATAATGAAAAAACTATATAATTAGTAGTAGTCTCGTTATTCTTCCATATTTGTAGACGCATTAGCGCACCATAATTTTTTGTGCTCTGATTTCTATTATTATCTATTATTTTTTATACTTTGATTACTCTATTTTATCTGTGTCGTTTTCGTTATTTGTTTTCTCATATCGCTTTGAACTTCTTAGCCGTATCTGACCTCTTTTTATCCTTCTATTGAGCCGAGGGTCTCTCGAAAACAGCTGTCCTACCTTGGTACGAGTAAGGCCTGCGTACACTTTATCCTCCCCAGACCCCACATTGTGGGATTTCACTGGATTGTTGTTGTTGTTGTAGCAGATTGCACAAATACTCCTTCTTTCGCTCACATCTCTCATCCCTCTTTCTCCCTACCTCTATCCCGCCCTCTCTTTCTCGGTCCTCCCCTCTCTCTCTCGCCCTCTCTTGCCAAATCTTCCCCCCTTCCCTCCCCCTCCCCCCCCTCTCGCCTCTCTTTCCACAAATCCTTTTCTAGTCCTAGTTTGTTGTTGTGTTTCTCTCTTGAAGAGAAGAAGAGAAAGCACGTAAAAATTAGTGGAACAATGCAAGACTGAAGACAATGTAGAAGATATCGACAATAATGTATTTTCTCCTTACAGTGATTCAAAACCTTTTTTTTATTGGACGAATTAAAAGTTTTTTATATTGAATTTGAAGGCTAGGTAATTGATACCATATAGTCATTGAAGAGACACTAGTTAAAGGCATAAGTATATCAGATACATGTATTTATGCACAAATACATGTGTCTAGATAGTTATATCTTCTTCTTCTTTTTCTAAGTATGCATTTATGCACAGATACACTGGATACATCACAAATTTAATATTAGATTGTTGTATTTCTGCACAGATACACTAGATACATCATAATATACAGGATACACCAGTGTCATCTCAGAACTAATTTGTAATTATGCATAGATACACTAGATACATCAATGCATTTTCGATGTTGAATACATAAAACTGATACTAGATACACTAGATATTTGATATTGAACATACTTGATGAAATTAATATGAATACATTGGTGCATATTTAATATTAGATGACAAATTTCGGAAATTCTCATTATATTTGATAATTTTTTAAACTCTCTTTATTTGATAAATATAGTGTATAAGTTCACTAGGTTAGGTAATTATTTATAACAACAACATGTTCAACCCAAATTTTTTTTAAAAAAAAACTTTTTTTGTAAGGGTCGGTTGATTTATGAATAATTTATACAGAATTAATTTTTTTGAGATTATAATACATGAGACTAAAATAATGAAAGAGATTACTTAAGAGCAATTTTCATAAAGCATACTAGTATATGTGTTAATTATTTAACGTGAGGTTAGTTTCAATAATTACATATCTTGTCTGAGTTTGCTTTTAGATACATTGTATTTACCTCTAGATATATTGTATCAGGTGAATATCTCGCATCTCTCCTCTCTCCTCTCTCACTCACCTTTCTCCCTCTCTCGCTCCGTACTTCTCTGTATTCGCATTTCATAATTTATGTAAAAATTCATTTTGTATCAATAATATATCAATTTGCTTTGCATCAGTGCATGACAACAAAATGAATTTCAGAAATTATTGCTACATTTGGCAATTATCTACACTATCGTTGTTTAAAACGTGACACCTAACCCATAGTGAAAAGGGGTGAGCTGATTTTGTTTAACGGGCTTCGACTTTTGGCCCATCAAATTGAAACCAAAAACACAAAGAAAAACATTAAATTTGAACAAAAAAGAATTTATATTGTGGCTGCTGGGATTCGAGCCCAGGTCTCCACGGCCACAACGTGGAATTCTTACCACTAAACTACAGCCACTTTATGGTCGACAATTTCAAGTTGATTATATGAATATATTTATAAAGAGATGAGCCTAATCTAAAGGTAGAAATAAGTCTAGCACTAGTATGAATTACAAAATTATTGTAGGTGAAGAAATAATTTAAATTGATAATTCGCAATAAGATTGCTAGGAATGATAAGAAGAATTTTTCTTTTCTTTTTAAGAAATAGAAAATGAAACATCAAGATTTAGTTAATATAAGGTTCATAAGAAAATATAGGGGAAAAAAGTATATGAACTTGTCAATTATTATATTTTTATTTCTTATAAGCTTAAGTTTATATCCAGGAAGAAAATATATATATTTGAACAATCAAGAATTTATCTTAATGAGATGCAAACATGTCACATATCATGCACATTTTGCATTGAGTTCGAGAAGATTAAACAATAAATGTAACCTACATAGAGTTGGAAGAAAATACTTGATCACGAGAACAATAAGAAATCCGTACAAATATTGGGGTGAAGGAAAGTATTCACAATGACCCATACAAACTAGAGGAAACATATTCATGATATTTATCATCTGCCCTTTTTATTATATTATTCATGAGAGTATCTTTTCGGGCGAAATTTACGTTCACCAATTAACCACTTCTTGTAGTGATTCATTAAATAATCCAATTGCATGTCTACGATTAATTAAAGGACTACTCCAAGAAAGGATTAGAAATATTTGAACTCCTATCATTGCATCAGTGTATATATGTTGTATACAGGTATATGTATATTATATATATAATAGTATATGTATAGTGTATATATACTCTAGTGTATAAATTGTGTATATCATCTGTACATTTTGTATATAAACTAATACCAAAGTGTTTAGGACCGTAATTGTCCCTAATATTATAATTTATTGAAGGATAGTAATTGTTTGTGTCAAAGCAAAGGAACTTTCTCTGCCAACAGGGGAGGGGGTGGGAGGGGGGCTAGAAAAATTTCTGCTAAAATAGATATATTGTCAACTCTGCCATTATTATTGACGAGCGCCAGGAGAGATGAAAAGATGGAAAGAAGAATGTCGAATTATATTCTAGGTAAAAAGACAATAAACACCCTTGTAGTAGTGTGTTGGGTTTTTGTGATGGTGATTGGGAGAGGTGGAAACATGTACATATATTTATCACAGATATACAGATATACATAGTGTATATCGCTATGTATATCCACGTATATTTGTGATAAATATAGATGTACTTGTATCTACCTCTTTCAATCGCCATTAAAAAATAATTTAGATAGTGTTTGTTCAAAAAAGTAACTGACAAATAATATATATACCCCTTGACTACAGATAGGAAAAGATGTAGAAGTGTATGTGCCGTACTCACAAGGGACTGAGAACATGACGAAATAGCAAATTAAATGAGAGGCTAAAGTCAAAGGCGAGCCAACGAGCTTCTCAATTAATAAAGAGTTTTCCATAATGTGAGCAAAACAATTTTTTTGAACTATTAAGAAAGCGGCCCTTTTAGGTTCATTTACTAGCGGTTTGAGTATTCGATTAGTTATTAAGAGAAATAAATATACTGAAATGAAATGTTGTAAAGGTTAAAGGGAATGAATCCGATTATCTTTATGTGTCTGCAAGTGAGCTCGAGAGCTCAAGCCCTTTCTCCGAGAATATGAATGTATTAAGCAAGAACTTAGACAAGCTAAAGTAAAAGTAAACTTGATGTCCAAGAAAGTAGTATATTGTTGTTGTATTGCTTCAATTTAGAATGTCTTTTATAAATGAATGGAGCAAACTATTTATAACGTTACAATGGTGAGGCCTCATGCAATAAGTTCTAAAGGTGTCCTAAAGTACTAAAGTAAGGGCATCTCCAATTCTAACACCAAATTTTACACAAAATTTAATGCTAGCATCAAATTTTGTGTAAATCAACTCCAACCCACACCAAATTTTACACCAAAAAAGAATCTTTTTCTCTCTCTTTATTAGTATATTATTATTTCTGATTTCATTTATTATTTTTTATTTCATTTATATTTTCTTATTTCATAAAACAAAGTTATTTCTAAAAAAAATTCACTGTATATAATTTTCATACTGTTTCAAATTATAGTTGTTTAATCTAAAATTATTTTATATCATAATTTTTTAAATAATATAAATTGCTAGCACATATTACATATTATACATAATAATGAAATCATTTAATGAAATATAATTAAATAAACATTACACAATTGAAAATTTTATTTTAAGTTCTGCATGAATATATTCAACTTCAAGATCACTACAGTGCTCTCATAAATTCTCTATTAATGCATTACGTAGTTCAAAATGAGCTTATTTGTCCTTAATTTTTTTATGTCGAGATTTATATTTTGGCATAGTTAATTTTTGTCAAGGTTAATTGTACTTATATCCAATTTAAATTTATAGTAAAATTAACATAAATTTAATTTCAAAAAAAATTCAAGTAAAGGAAAACAATATATAAAAAAATTACAATTTTAATCTAAAATTAATATTATAAAAATATTACGTAAAACGAATAAAATATTTTAATTAAAACATATCAATTTATATAATATTTAATTTAAAATATTGTATAATAAAATAATAATAAAGGACAATTAGTGTGATGAATAGTATAGCACCAAATTTAGTGCTACACTATTCACACACCAAATTGGTGCAAAATTTAACATGGTTTGAAGTAACTTTGCATCAAATTTTACACCAAATATTATATATTTGATGTAAAATTTGGTATGGATCGAAGATGGCCTAAATCTTCGTGGGTCATGTGGCCATTACTAGTGCCAGCCAGTATCCCTACGATACTCAGTTTGTACGAGACTCATCCGCACACCTGCTTTCTTGAGTATAATGATTTTTCAACTTTTACCATATGCTAAAAACTGAAAGTTTTTCTCTAATGATGCCCGGTTGAAAAGGATTTTAAAATTTTTTCAAAAATAGAAAAGAAAAGGTCTTCTTCTTTTATCTGTTTTATCCATCCAAAAAAATTGGATCCCAAGTTCATTATTTTTCTCTCTTTTTTTGTGTTGATTTAAACTTTAGAAATTCCTTAATAGCAAGAGAGATTAAAAGAAAAATGAACCAACCACATTTAATAAAGAACACCACCAAAGAATGAGGTGCATTAAATGGTTGCTCTTCTTTTAATCAAAGGTCTCGGGTATGAGTTTTGGATACGAAAAAAATTTTAATTTGTGGAAAGTGTTTTTCTCTGTGAATGAGGCCCTACGCTGCTCGAATCCGAATTAGTTTTGACTTTGTAAACCTAAAGCGGCAAAGCCTAAAGAATAAATACACTGTGAACTATGAAGTAATGTGAAGTGTGAATTGTGTAGGACAATGATAGTATTGTTATGTAGAAAAAAGATGGTTTAAAATTAATTTCAACTTTTTAGAGAAAAAATTTATTCTAGAAAAAGAAGAGTCGCCACTTAATTTTTTAAAGAAATTAAGAAAACTTAATTTAAAAGACCCTAACAGATTTAAGTC
Source organism: Solanum dulcamara (assembly GCF_947179165.1). Lineage (NCBI taxonomy): Eukaryota > Viridiplantae > Streptophyta > Magnoliopsida > Solanales > Solanaceae > Solanum > Solanum dulcamara. The sequence continues at coordinate 68,825,831 of NC_077245.1, forward strand.
TTAAAAATTCAGAGAAAAAGGTACGATGTTCTTATTTCCACTTTGAGAAGGTGTTAAGCATTCAAAGTGGCCGCTAACGCGCGGTTATCCGACGATTTGAAAAATTATTTGACTAACTTTTGAAAATATTAATTTAAAAGGAAACAAAGACTATAAAATTATTATTATTTTTAGAAAAATGATCAAAACTTAAACATTTGAAAATAATATACATGTGTATATAAAAAAATGTAAAAAGTTTATCAAATGACTAAGTAAATGTAGAAAATCATTTAAAGAGTAAATTAACATGAATTGGTTTATCTTTAGAGGAATCTAATTAAGTTAAAACAAATTAAAATTAATATCTAAGCAAGCATAAATAACATAAGTAAATAAATTATTACAACCCAAATCAATATAAATAAACAATAAATAACACATAAAAATATGGCCCGACACTTAATTTATGTACGTCTGGACTAAGTTGTTGGGTCATCTGCATTTTGGGCCATAAGCACAATTTCACTGTATATCGCAGCTATATATACATTGTACATCAGTGTATACATCCACTAATTTTTTTGTATATCAGATATATATGGACTGTATAATCAGTCGGTTTGTGCTACAACACCTGTAAAGACACTTAGTAAACGTGTTAATAATGAATAAATAAGAATAAGAATAAGAATAATACAAAAATAGAGCCCATCTTATGAACATGAGAGGCCTTGAAAATCGACGGTAATTTCTTCATCGACCAATTTTAACTTACCAAAATATAATATATATTCACGGTTGATTTAAATAAAAATTTCAAAGGGTAAACAATTCCTAAATACAAAGCAATAACCAAAGTGGGTCAACCCAAAATTAGTCATAGCAATAAAATATACTTATATCATTAATGGTAGGACAACAATAATAATAATAATTTAAAACCTTTTAAGAAATAATCTAACAATATGAAAAATAATAGCAATAAGTATAAAAAATAAGAACAAACAACGATACAATAAACATGTGTCAATTAAAATATCATATATGAGAAATTATGAATTAATTAATAACTTTACTCACTACATATATCACTTTACATAAAACAAAATAAAACTAATGCTCTCTAACTAGGCAATTCATTAGAAAAAGAAGAAAGTTTAAAATCAGTCCACTAGCAAAAGTTATAACTAAATGAAAACATAAATTAGTCCGTTCAAACAATAAACTTAAACTAATTTTCCGTCTTTTAAAATGGGGAGGTCTCAAAAATCGACGGAGAGATTTTTTTCATTGGCTAGAGACCTGCAAACAATTTAAAAAAGAAACAAACAAAATTGAGGTAAAAGAATAACATTAAAGACGTTCAAATTAACTAAAAATGTCGAACAAAATGACCCAAACAAAAATAATAAATAAAAAACTTAACGGAGAATCATGAATAATGACCGGAGAACATGAAAACACAAAAAATAATGTCTGAAGTTTGAACCCCTCCGTCCAGATCTGAAATGGAACAAAATATACATGGAAATGCAACAAAACATAGCAACAAGAACAACAAATCATAAAACAAAGTGAAGCAACATTTATGTCTAGTTAGATTTGGGAGTGAAAGTTCAAACCTCACCAAAAATGAAGTGTGTTTGGCTGGAAAAAAAAAGTATTTTGGTGGTTTGGTGGTTGTTGGTTTGTTTTAATGGAGAAATGTGAAGGAGAGGAATAAAAGTAGTGTAGAAGAGTTAAAATTAGTGTTATTTATAGTGAGGGTGAGGGGGAGAGAGTTTGAAAATGATTGTATAGATGTAGGAAATTATAGTATATAGGTGTTGGACTTTTGTTGTAGTTGTTGATGAATATAGTTTTTTAGGAAGAATGAGAGGGGAGAGAGAGAGAGTTTGAAAATGATTATATAGGTGTAGAAAATTGTAGTGTATAGGTGTTGGACTTTTGTGTTAATTGTTGATGGGTGTAGTTTTTTAGGAAGAATAAGAGAGGAGAGAGAGAGAATTTGAAAATGATTATATAGGCGTAGAAAATTGTAGTGTATAGGTGTTGGACTTTTGTGTTAATTGTTGATGGGTGTAGTTTTTTAGGAAGAATAAGAGAGGAGAGAGAGAGAATTTGAAAATGATTATATAGGCGTAGAAAATTGTGTGTGATTAGTAGGGTAGGTAAAATTGTGGAAAAATTTGTGTGATTAGTGGGATAGGTATAATTGTGTGAAAAATTTGTGTGATTAGTGGGGTGGGTATAATTGTGTGAAAAAATTAATATTTATCTGTATTTTAATGTATTTCTAGAATGGGTTAAAAATACTAAAATGAATATGAACAAATATAACAAATGACATGTAAAAATATAAATTAACGAACTATGATAAAAAAAATAGTTATAACTAAAATTTTAAAAAAATAAACTGATAAAATCCTCATCTAAGGATAATTATCGATAAAATTGATTTAAAATTGTAAAAGTGCACTTTTGAACTATTTAACAAAATAAAAATTAAAAATATTAATTTTACAAAAGTCAGGCCAAAATTGGGTGTCAACAAGTATGATATAACGATTATATATTTATATTAATATTTTTATTTGATATTTGTGTATGAGTAAATATTAAAATAGTAAATTATAAGTCTTTATGAGTTATCGATTTACCCAATAACCCAATATTAAATATTAATACCGAATCGATAACCCAATAATTGTTTTTTATAAAATTATTAAATAACCGTTAACCCAATAACCCAATAATAATAAATCAATAACACTTTTTTCAATTCGATTTATCGATTGGTTCGTCTTTTGCACATTCCTACGTGCTGGTACCGAACAACATATGAAAAATAATGGAGAACAAGCTAGTTATTCCAAATCAAGCAACTTGTATTAAACAAATCTTACATGCCATGTGTAGAGTGTTTGATGTGACCTAATACATTGATGCCTTGTTTAGGTAATTAGCACATATTCTTATACTATAAGATTAAGAACAATATTGGAATCTTAATTAAACTAATCCTTCCACCTCGTCCAAAATTAAATTAATTATGAATTAGAACTAATTTAGAGTGTCCTATTTCCACAGTCTATTGCGGTTGTATCCATCATTATCTAAGAAGCATGTTATACCATAATTAAATTAAACCATAATTTCCTTGTGTTTCTTATATTTTTTAGAATTTGCTCCTATTAGTTTTTATATTTGGTAATAATAATAGTGTCAGAAGTCAATATTTGCTATAAAGTAATTAGAAATGTACTTTATTTCACCAAACTTAGTTTTTCTATTAAAAAAAAAAAAAACTCAAACTATACATTATATACTTGCAACCCACGATTCTTATTCCTATCTTTATTTATTTATTTTGCTTCATTTGAACACCTAACTAATATGACTCATGGAAATAAATAAATAATAGAAGTGGTTCGGTTGTGGAATTACAATATTAACATATTTTGTGTAATTCCGTAAAAGAGGTTTGGAGAAAAGATATAATATACGCAAAATTTATTTTTATTTTTATAAAATAAAAAGATTGTTTCTGATAAATTCTCGACTAAAAAAAAAAGTATAATTAATGCAACATTAAGAGGAAAATAAAATAGCAAAATAAACAACGTAAATGAAATAATAAGTCGTAGTGAAAATTAAAGAACAAGACATTACTACGTGAATACTAAACGCACGTGATTCGATTGTGGAATTGTTAGTCAAATTATTTATGTTGTCTCGTGAATGTCATCAATAATAGTAACAATAATTGCATCTCCACTTCCACTTCCACTTCAAATAATTTGGGATTAACTGTATCTATCGCTAGTCATTGTTACTCATTTTTAGTCATCACATTAAGGAAACATTAGAATATGATACCACTTAATGGATAAAAGATTATGAAACTATAAGGCTTTGCATATTAATTCTTCAAACCTTTGAGGATTAGATCATTAAACTTCCAGAGAAGGATAATCGTATTTTCATAGTAATAAAATAATAATTAAAAAAACATTTACAACGACACAGGTAAAATTCTTATTCTAATCACAGATTCAAAATAGTTTTTAGTAATTTTTGGTAATGCAGGGGAGTTTAGCAACTAATTCATAAAATTACCAAAATTGGACCATGAATATTTGAGCATTTAAAATCAAATCAAATCAAATTAAATAAAATCAAATATAGATCCTAAACTAGGTAAGTACTTTAATTAAGATGAGAATGCTAATTTAAATAAGGGAAAATTACGCGGATAAGCAAACATATACTAGTTAATTAGCTAACAAAGCAATAGTTTGAATTAATTATGGCTCGTGGCAACCATCTAGCTGTAATTACAGTTTGAGCTTTGTATAATTCGAGCGATTATACAGTTGAGTTTTGTATAATTCGCGCGATTTATACAAACGTTGTGCGCGAATCAAATTGTATAGCGAAATATACAAATACTACAAATTGTATAGCGAATTCTACAAACGTTGTGCATGAATTGTATAGTGAAATATACAAACGTTGTACAAAAAAATGTGAATTGTATAGCGAATTATAAAAACGTATACAAATATTGCGCGAATTATACAAACACTGCTATAACTATAGCTACGAATTATAATTAGCAAACTATAATTATGAAGCATAATTAAGATATTTTTGAATGGTTATATGCGAAAATTTTCATTTAAATAATAGTGCTTTCAATCATGATAAGACTCCTAAATTAGAGTCACAACACACGATAACGTTAAGCGTTACATGATTTTTTTTCTAACAAATAAAAGTTAAGATAGCGTTTGATTATACTATTGAATTGATTTCTTGAAGAAAAAATTTAAAGATGATTTTCATGTTTGAAATAGCAATTAGACCATTTTAAATTATTTTTCTTCGCTCATAAAATTTTTATTTTTCTTTTAAACTAAATGTATATTCAAACACAATTTAAAATTTTTAATATCTTTTTCAAAAATACTAAATATTATTTTGTAAATATATTATATTACTCCCTTTGTCTAATTTATATGGCTTTTTTAAAATTTGAGATTCAAACAAATTTATTTTTTACTTTAATCATTTCGTATATCATTTAAATATTTTGAATTATCAATTATTATAATTTATAATTTATTTTTAAAAAATTCAAAAATTTCATGTCAAAATTTACGATCAAATAGATATAAGTTGGGATAGACTATAGAGTGAGTATATATTATGCTTAAAAGTCCAAGTAACCACTGAGCCAGTCAATAAAAACAAATGTATGGTCAAACTTAAGTTACTCCGAACTGTGCCACGAAAAATGGAATTTAAAAGTATATTTTATGCCCAAAAATCAAGATTAAAAGTCTAAATTACCCCTCCAAGTCCTCCTCGAACTATTCGAAGTCAATAAAAAAAAAATAAGACAAAACCCATGCACGATTGTCTAGTCTTCTTTCTTCTAATCTTCGTATTCCAGTCTTTTCCTTTTACTTAAAGTTAAATAAATAAAAAAAGAATCTCATATAAAAGCATATTCTTTAATTATCTTCCACAATTATCACATTTAATTAACAGCTTTAATTCTTGGAGATTAGCAAAATCCCACCCAAGGTAATAATAAATGTAAGTGCAAAATTCTTTTACTTTTGGTTTGACTTTGTTGAAAAATCAAGTAAATTACAATATTCTAAGGGTTTGGTGCACATAACTGTACTCTTATTCTTTCACCTTTACGTTTCGTCAATTATAAGCATCCTGATTTCAATTTATTATTTTATTTTATTGTCTTCAATTTCATGTAATCTCTTTTGCATGCCTATGTCACAGAACTAGCAGAGCAAAAAAAAAAAAAAAATTGTTTTAATCAGGTATGTTTATGATTAGAGATTGATGAATTGACATATAACATGATTTTATTGGATTAAGGTTTTAAGTATTTTTGTTTAATTTGATTGTTTTTTTTTCTTTCTGATTTTGATGTTAGAATAATTGATTTAGAAGGTTTTTATTGAGATCTAATGCTAGGCTAAGTTCAAGTTTATATACCAATTGACCAATTCTTTGATTGTAGGATTTTTTTTGTTGAGAGATTTGAGCAATGGCAAAGAATTCTGCAAATGGAGATCACCAAACAACAACTAAGCAACCTCCAACGCCGTCCCCGTTGCGCTTCTCAAAGTTCTTTCAGGTAAAACTAATACTGAGGCGGATTCAAAATTTTTCATCCAAAATTTTAATAGTTGTCGAAATTTTAGTATTTTTTTGCATATATATGTTTATCCTATGTGTTAAAGATACTGAGTTTAGTTGTCATCAGCTTGACAACAAGCTTGTTCGTTTTATTGTTTTTGATATGTGGTATAGGTAAATCGTAGTAGCTAGTTGGTTGATTAACTGGTGATGATCCAAAAAAAAAAGAAAGAAGAAGAAGATATGTGGTATTGAGTATAGACCATATGGTCTTGCTCATCAGTGTTGCGCCAGCTTCACCAATCAAACAACGATTTTTAGTCTCAAAATCAGGAGTTGATATTTATGTGGAGATCTGATTAGTTATGAATCAATAAAGAACGAGTGTGGATTTGATATCAGCTTATCTGCGAAAACAAAAGATCAGTGCACTTGGCCTAGAGATAGGAAATTGATAGTTGGTTTTGGTGATTCTGTTTTACGAGTTAAAAATTGTCCATTTGGCCTGATCCTAGTTGTACAGCTTCTTTTCTGATGAAAATACAGTTAACAAGTTGGCACTCACGGCAATAGTGAGTGCCAATGTGCTTTATTGGAGTCACAGTACTGTAGGGTTCTGATCGTTCAAACACTATCATTCCATAATAAAACCACATATGCTATGTTTGGCCTGCTCTACCTACTTCTAGATTCTAACCCTTAATGCTTGTTTGCTTAAAACATGTTATTCTTGGTTGTAGCCTAACATGAGAATTTTGGTTACTGGAGGAGCTGGATTTATTGGTTCTCACCTAGTCGACAAATTGATGGAGAATGAGAAGAATGAGGTAACTTGTTGATCTAACTTGTTTGGTTTTGCAATCATCCATCGGTTCATCTGTATCTTCTAGTTTTTTTTGTGTTGCCTTGCCAAAAAGATTTTGTTAATCATAGTATTTATTCCTAAGCCGAAGGGGAGCCTTGGAGTAACTGGTAAAGTTGCTGCCATGTGACCAGGAGGTCACGGGTTCAAGCCTTGGAAACAGCCTCTGGCAGAAATGCAAGGCAAGGCTGCGTACAATAGACCCTTGTGGTCAGGCCCTTCCCCGGACCCCGCGCATAGCGGGAGCTTTAGTGCACCGGGCTGCCCTTTTTTTATAGTATTTATTCCTAAGCCCCTCATAGGCTTATTATGTGTAAGGAAATACTTCTGTTGTTTTCATGAGTCTTCCGAGTGAATGCACTTATGCATCTGTCTTATTAAGTAGTAGTAAGGAGCTTTTTCTTTATGATTGTGCAGGTTGTTGTTGTGGACAACTTTTTCACTGGTTCGAAGGATAATCTTAAAAAATGGATTGGTCATCCCAGATTTGAGCTTAGGCGGCATGGTATACTCACATCTTTTCTTCATGTATATACTATTTAGATAATATATGGACTACTTGCTGTGAGTAATGAGTATTCAATATTTGGTCTAGGGGCATACAAGCTTGACCGTGGTTCAATAAGCTAGAAAAATCTTATCTTTATGTAAATGTAACCGTTTAATGAAATTGAAGATTACCAACTTATAATATGATTAAGATTAGTAAATTTTAGTTCGGGTTTGTTTTTGCTGCAATCTGGTGAAGGTAGAAGAGCTAACTTTCTACGCAAGTGTTAGATCATAGTTGTCTGTTCTGACCTCCCAACTCTGTAGCAGTTCTAATAATTGAATCAACACTTGAATGTTGCTTCACATAACTATATTATCAGAAGCGTAACTGTTTCTGTTATCTGTTTGTCGTTTGTAGATGTGACAGAGCCCTTGTTGGTTGAAGTTGATCAGATTTATCATCTCGCATGCCCTGCTTCTCCAATTTTCTACAAGTACAATGCCGTTAAGGTATGTATGATCTTAGCTATCGGTGAATCGTGATTTCTATTCATAACTTATTTGCATAAGCTCTCTTATTTACCTTATTTTGTCAATGCTGCATCTCTTTTTTTTTTCTTGTTTAACCTCTCTTGATAAGCCTTTTGGCTTTGGCTAGTATAATAATCTGATGGGCTTTGTTATCTCTGGTAATAGTGAAGTACCAAAGAGTTGCTTTTGATGCAGTTTTTCTTAATTTCTTTAAATTTCAGACAATAAAGACTAATGTCATTGGCACACTGAATATGTTGGGCTTAGCAAAGCGTGTCGGAGCAAGGTTAGAAGATTGAAAATGCTTCTTGACCTCATCTTTTTGGCTTTCATTTTACTCATTTTCTGTAATTTTATGTAGGATTCTGCTCACGTCAACCTCAGAAGTTTATGGTGACCCTCTTGTGCATCCCCAACCCGAGAGCTATTGGGGTAATGTTAACCCAATTGGTACGTCGTCTTACTTCTTGAATTTCATGAAAACCTCATGAACTCTCACATTGTTTCAACTAATGTCCACTAGCAACATATGAATTTCATAAAAACCTCATGAACTCCAACATTTTTTCAACTAATGTCCACTAGCAACATATGAATTTCATAAAAACCTTATGAACTCCAACACTTTTTCAACTAATGTCCACTAGCACCATATTATATGTTGTTTTGTGTGTGTTAATCATGTTTTTACATCTGCTCCAATTTGGAGGACAATACGGAATTGCATTTGGGGATTTAACAATTAAAGTTTCACTATCTATTCTCTTTTAGCCTACTTGGCTCATTCAATCGTGTTGGTCACAAGAAGATTCTCTAACAAAAAGTATTTAAGCGATTAGTAATAAAGTAAAAGGAGAAAATGAGTTCGAAACTAGAAATCCAAACAACAATTTTGATCTGACGAGACTAAGTCAACATTTGAGCATCTTGTGAAGCATATTAACAATTTCACTGTTGTGGTATTTAGGAGTTCGGAGCTGCTATGATGAAGGGAAGCGTGTGGCTGAGACATTGATGTTTGACTACCACAGACAGCATGGGATTGGTAATTTGCAGTTTTTTGATATTGTTCAGGTTGTCCACAACTTCATATTGTTCCTGATGCATTGACAGAAATACGCATTGCTAGAATATTCAACACTTATGGGCCTCGTATGAATATTGATGACGGACGTGTGGTCAGCAACTTTATAGCTCAATCACTTCGGTGAGTTCTTTCTCGATTGCCATCACTCTGAATATACAAATTTAGCTATTTGCTTAATGATACGTTGACCGCGATTTCCAAAGTAGGCCATTGTTTCTTAATCCATTTGTGATTCGTTAACTGTAACAATTGACCTGTGCTTTTGTTTTATCATTTGGCATATTCAATCACCAACTTCTCTCTGTTGATCAATATCCTGCCTAATTATACCAAGCTTTTCAACTTAGGGCTAATACTAATATTCCTGATTTGCTTTGTTTTAAAGGGATGAACCATTAACAGTTCAAGCTCCCGGGACACAGACTCGCAGTTTCTGTTATGTCTCTGATATGGTATGGCAATAAATTACTATCATAGTCATTCTTGCTTTATGAGTTTTCTCCTAATGGCTATCTTCTCCCTCGTCCGCAATACTTTGAAGGTTGATGGACTTATCCAGCTAATGGAAGGGGATAATACTGGGCCAATCAACATAGGGAACCCAGGTGAGTGACTGATTCTCATTCAAAGATGATATTATACGATTCTTCTTCGATGAATGCAAGCACACACGTATCAATTCCTAATGGGATGCAAGAGTCTGATAATTTTATGATTTTTTTCGCAAAGCAAAAGCCCAGATCAACTGGCACATGTGTGCTGCACTCATTGAATAAAATCCCGATATCATGCTCAAGCTAAATTACAGCTTTGAAATATTATGTTGATCTAATTTCAGTGACAATCTTCATGTACAGGTGAATTTACCATGATTGAGCTTGCGGAACTAGTGAAGGAGGTAATTACCTATTCTCATCAAGCTGCTCTTTGTGTTCTTATATTATATGAGACCGTGGTTCTTGGCTAATCGTGCACATTTCTTGCTCTATTATGTGCAGTTTTCATTTTCTAAAAATTATTGCACCTAGTCTGTGCAAGTTTCGTTTCTCACGTTTGCATTTTTACTTTAAACAGTATAACATTTACAACTGTTCTTTTGTTGGATTCGGTATAACACTATAACCTGTTTGGTCAAGCTTTCAAAATCTACTTATTTTTTTAAAAGTGTTTTTTTTCACAAGTGTTACTTCTAATATGTACTTTTCTAGAGCCGCAATTCGTGTTTGACTAATCAATTTTAAAACACCTTTTTTAGCTTCTGAAAACAGCTTCTGCTACTACTCAAAACACTTATTTTTTTCGCCTTCAAAGCTTGTCCAAACACGTCAATTTTCTAAAATAAACACTTTTGACTTCTCGTAAGCTTGGCCAAACAGCCTACTCCCAAGGTTATGCTTTTCGACCTAGTCCAAAAATCCATGTAATTTGAATTTTAAGCTATGCCTTTTTTGTGTCTCGCCTTCTATCCCGGTGAAATGTTCCACTGATTAGGCAGGCACAGGATTCAAACTTCCAATCTTTCAAATGATGAGTATGATGAGTTGACCAACAACATGCTAAATGTCAAAAATTTGAATTTTGCGTGGCTTCTCTTTCCACTGCTAAAAAATTGCTCGTTTAATCTTAAGAATTGCCACATGAAAGTTAATATATTATTTTGTGTGTTTGCAGATTATCAGTCCCAAAGTGGAGATAAAAATGGTGGAAAATACACCAGATGATCCAAGACAAAGGAAACCAGATATCACAAAAGCCAAAGAATTGTTAGGATGGGAACCAAAAGTCAAGTTGCGTGATGGCCTTCCACTAATGGAAGAAGATTTCAGACTCAGGCTTGGGGTCTCTAAGAAGATATAATATAATACATACAATATATAAACATTGATACATTTTTTGGCATACTATATTATGTTTTTTTAAAAAAAAAACAAAATATGTGATATTTCCTGCTATTTTCCAACTGTTTTTTTTGTTGACAGTCAAGTGTGCTTCAGTTTAGTTAACTGCTTTTATAATCATATGCTTTTTTGCTATTACCCTCTGTGTGATTTATTAACGCTTTTTTCTTTTATTTTTATGCTATTTGGTGGTTTTTAACGGGATGCGTCTTAGATCTGGATGGAGAAGTACTTGTTACCTCACTGCTGCCTTTGATGATAGTAATAGTTCTTTTCATGAATTTATCACAGCTTTAAACTAGTACTAGTAGGTTATAAAAAATGGTAAGAAAGGTTGACCCCAATTTTTCAAGTCTATCCATTATTGCTAGTCTTCTATAAATGGTCATTCATGTAATAAAATTGGTGTCTAGACATGATTTTTCCTTCCTGCAATAGCTCTTTAACTTTGCAGATTTCTCATCGCATTAAACAATTTCTTCACAATCCAACTTGCTTGATTAAGAGTTTTTAGATCAAGTCAAAGTTCTCCGTTTTATATAACAATTAATGGATCGATTGGATACAAAGTATGTATTTCTTAATGGGATAATTATAGTAGATGGCCATTCAGTCATTTTAATTATCTGGTCATTCGGTGTATATTCATATATACACAGATGTATAGAGTGTATCATAATGTATATTCAGTGTATAGTTCATGTATAAGTAATCTATATTGTATAGTCAATGTGTATTTTCTATAACTTTTAACAAGCTATATTGTATAGTTACTGTATATTTTCTATAATTTTAGTCATTTCTTGTGTAAATAAAACATGACTATGTTTGTTGTAAACTAATTAGTTTATTGTATATATTTGAAATTTTTCTTTTTTTAATTTTTAGCTAAAGCCTAGAGTAGCTTACACGACTGCTTTGTTTCAATTATAGACGTCAATAATATTTAACCCTCTTGTTCGTCTTGAAAGGCATAATCTAAATGCCATGCTTTTCTCAAAACAGTAGCCCTTCCTGTCCAGAGAACCGTGATCTTCGTGAGAAGCAGAAACACTTGAACCTAATATGTTGAGAGTGGAGTGGATACTTTTAACTTATAACCACTTTTAATATTCACTAAACAAAAAACTAAAGGCCGAGGAACTAGTTGTTGCAGATTGTGTTAGGTCCAAAATATTCAGGTTTTATATAAAAGCTAGAAAAACAAATCTCAAAAGATCATGAGTAAGAAAACAAATGAGAAATTTACCAAATGAGATTCCAACATTTTAATCTAGTTCGGTCAATCGACCTACATTCACAAGAGTAAATGAGCAATCCACTATATAAAAAGAAAGTATAAAATATCAATTCAAATAACCTTACACAATTCACTCAAAATAAAAAGAGGTATACACAAGTGTTAACTTAACTTTGTGTCTCACAAATTTTCCCATAAACAAAATTTTCAAAACCTTAGGACTACATAGTGAATACTACCAAAGTTAGAAGGAATGAACATTTATTTGTAGAGTCATAAAAAAAATTTCTACAAGAAAATGAACAAGCCAAATATGAAAATTTTATGTTTTTTCCTTTTAGGAAAAAAATTCCAATTATGATAAGAAAATCAGAGCAAACATCCAACAATCTCTCTATTGGCCTGAATTTCTAACAAAATAAACATACTTCACCTTCACATTATCTTCAACAGGTTAAATCTCCATCTCCAAAATATCCTCCATCAAATATATGTCTCGACACTAAGAACGTCTCTGATAAAAAAAATTCAAATAAAAAATTGTATTATTGTCAAATAGGTTGTGCCTAGAACTGAACCCGCCAAGATAAACACATATTTTTAACCTCGCTCTGATATGAGTTGTCAGGACCGAAATAAGCATGTCTCATCATTATTCCAAAAGTAATACATTGAGAAAGTACACGAAAGGTTCAACAAGACAGAAGCAAAAGTGGTTAGTACTCCTCTTGCTAGGCACTTTAAGTTGAGTATGATCTAGAGTCCTTCCACAAGGAAGAGAAGAAGGAAATGTCATGTATTTCATACTCTTCTAGAGTTAGTAGTTTAATGTGTATTATAATTTGCACTAGACCAAATATTGTAAATGTTGCGGTACTTTTAGCAAATTTCTTTCTAAATCCGAAAAGGAATATTGGGATGCAGTGAAATGAATACTAAGATATTTGAAGAGTACTTTAAATATGAAGTTGTGCTTTGGTTGTGAAAAGCCTGGACTTGTTTGTTACATAAACTCTGATCAGAGAGGCAATCTCGACAATTCAAAATTCATTTGTTAGGTCCAATATAATCAGGTTTCATGCGATAACCAGCAAAGCAAATCTCAAAAAATCACGAGTAAGAAAATAAACAAGAAATTACCTAATGAGACACAAACATTTATTGTGGTTCAGTCATTCGACCTACATCCACAAGAGCATATGAATTATCCACTATATAAAAAATGTACAAAATATCAAGAAAAATAATTTCACGCAATTCACTTAGAATAAAAAGAGGTTTATACAAGTGTTAATATAACACTTGTGTCTCACAAATTCTCCCCTAAACAAAACTCTCAAAGTTCTTATAACTACATTGTAAAAACTATCAAATTAGAAAGAATGAACCTCTATTTATAGAGTCGTCTTAAACCTTTTTCTACAAGGAAAGAACAAGTCAAATATGGAAAATTGATGTTTTCCTCTTATGAAAAGGAAAACTCAATTATGGTAAAACAAATATAGATAAAACACTAGGGGTGTGCATCGATCGGTTAGGTTTAGTTTTATGTATTATCGGTTCGGTTTATCGATTTATATTTTTTAATGTGATAAACCAATAAGATATTTTTTATCGATTTTCAGATTTATTGATTTTTGATCGTTAACAGTTTGATTTTCGGTTTACCCAATAAGAAAATGGTCATAAAATAAATATATGACTTCTCAGTTCTCTAACAATTTGGCACGGTACAGTGAAACAAGCAAATCAACTGTAAATGCTTTGATATGATGAAATCGGTAAGATAATGAGAAATTGCATCAATAAGAACAGATGTAGTACGAATGCTACATCAACATGTTACATCCAAAACATAATATGGAATTTTTTATGTTAATGAAATTACAAATGTTTATAAACTTGCAAAATCTGCAATTACACACTAATCTTTAGGTTTTGAGAAAAGAGTAAAGACTAAAGTGGTGTGAAGTAGCGTTGTAAAATGGGTAGACTGTGTAGAGTAATGATATAGACATAAAGTGTCTAGTTAGATTAATATTAATATTTATGAAGGGTAAAATAGTAAATTACTATTGTCTTAATGGGTTATCGGTTTACCCAAAATCCAATATTAAAAATCGAAACTAAATCGTTAACCCAATAATTTTTTTTATTTTTTATAAAATCATTAAAAACCCATTAACCTAATAACCCAGTAGCAATAACCCAGTAGCAATAACCCAATAATATTTTTTCGATTCGGTTTATCGGTTGGTTCTATTTTTACATACCCCTATAAAACACCCAACAGATTGGATATCTGTCTCTCTCACCACGCTCCCCTATTTCTATAAAAGTCAGCAGAAGGGATGCTCCTCTCATCTTTCTTATGGTTCGTTACCTCAATACTCGTTCATCCTTTGGCTTCTTCCATTCAAACAAAGGTAGTCTTTCCTTTTTTTAGTACCAGCAGCCTGGACAACTGCTCCTATATATAATCATTGACATCAATAGTACATGACAAAGTAGAAAAGGAATCTATTTAAACTCATAATGGAAAAGTGTTTAAACTTTGTAAAGTCATCCCCCATTTTGCAATGTTTCTCCCTCGAATATGTATATGCAGTACCATGTCCTTAATCATCAACTCCGAATGAAAAAATAGCCTTTGAAATCGAATGCAATTTCTGGTCCACCATAGTTTATTCACAACCAAAGCAAAATCACAACTTGTTATCTTAGCAAGGCCATCACTCCTTCTAGCCATCTGGTTTGTCTAGTTAATTTTGACCTCCCAATCTTGAATTTATCTGCTATGTCCCAATCATTGTAGTATACAACTCCATATTCTTTTGGTTACAGTATATTCAAAGAACAAGTGTTGAAAGGCCTCCAAATGTTGTCCACAATAAATATAATCTAGAGGTACATTTATCCTAAACTTCTGCAGCCTCTCAACTATTGCCAGTCATTTCTGAATAGCTAGCCATAGGATAAATTTGTATCTAGGATGTATTCTTAGATGTAGAGCTAATTGTAATTCCAGGGAACTTTGGGGTGGACATGCAGTAAAGACACGTACATTTTATGGGTAGAAAACTTCTTTCTAAGTTGTACCTGCCAACACTACTAAAAAATGTGAAAATAAGACGCAAAAAAACGACGGACTGCATCGCTTTTTTGGTCAAAATTGATGAAAAAGTGATGCAGTCATTACCGTCGCTTTTTTGCTCAACGCTTTTAACAAAGCGACGGACAGGGTCGCCAAAAGTGACGGATTGCGTCGTCCCTTCATTTTTTAACTAAAAATATATATATAAAACAACGACGGATTTCAAAATGTTCATAAATTAACATAGGAAACCTAAGGACTATTTTCTATGTATTCATCATCGTCGGATTCATCCGGAGTGGACCCTCTTGAATAACGGGGCGGAGGTTGATGGGCGAGGTTGAGCACTTGTTCTTTAATTTGCTCAACTTGTTCATTCATATTTTTTTGCTCCTCAACCCTTCTTTTCTCAGATTCTGACAATGCGCGTCTAAATTCTGCAATTTGCTGAGACATAGCATTTATCTGAACTCCGTCAATTATAATTAAGTTCAAGTTCTAATTAATTCAAGTTATAATTAAATTCAAGTTATAATTAATTCAAGTTATAATTAAGTTCATATTCTAATTAATTCAAGTTATCATTAATTTCATGTTCTAATTAATTCAAGTTATCATTAATTTCATGTTCTAATTAATTCAAGTTATCATTAATTTCATGTTCTAATTAATTCAAGTTATAATTAATTTCAATTTCTAATTAATTCAACTTATAATTAAGTTCATATTCTAATTAATTCAAGTAAAAATTAAGTTTCAAACTTCATGGCATTCAAGTTGAAGTTCTAAATTAAAATATCTTAAAATTCAAGTATCTAAGTTATTTAAATTAGCTATAAAGTCTAAAGAGTTCAAAATTTATACAAACCTAAAAAGTTTCTAAGTTTAATTTCAAAAGTCCTAAAGTTCAACTTCATGACTTTAAATATCTAACTCTACTTAGCTTGATTAATTCTAAAGTCTAAAGATTTCAAAAATTATACAAACCTAAAGTTCAAAATTAGTATCTAAGTTATTCTAATTATAAGTTCTAAATTAAAGTCCTATAATTCAAGTATCCAATTTTTAGTATTTTTCTAAGTTTCAAACTTCAAAATTTCCTATAATCAAGTATCTAAGTTATTCTAAAGTTCAACATTAGCTTAATTAGTTCAAAAGGAAGCTTAACTTCAACAAGATTTCTAAAGTTAACAAAAAATTCAACTTCAAAGTTTTACTTAAATTCAACTTCTAAATTTAAGTATCCTAAAATTCAAGTATCTAACTTATTCTAATTATAAGTTCTAAAGTCCTAAAACTCAAATTTTTAATTAAGTTCCAATATTTTTCTCTAAGTTTCAAACTTCAAAACTTCCTAAGTTACAATCCAATATACAAAAAAACTACATGGAATAAACTAATTAAGTAACTACTAAATCACAAATTACTATCCAATTTACAATCTAATTCAAAAATCCCAAATCTAACTTAAAGCTTAAAATCAAAATGGCATAAACTAATTAACTAACTAACATCACAAATTACTAAAAAATTTACAACTTAGTTCAACAACCCAAATCTAACTTAAGTCTAAAATCAAAATTATAACTACATTCACTAATTTCACAGCTCAATATACAAATGAACTACAACAAACTAAATGTAATCAACTAATTAACTAACTAACAAATGAAAAATAAAATAAATAAATTTTTTATAAGGTTTAAACCCTAACCTCTTAAAGATGAATAATACTCCTAAAACACCACAGGACGGCGGAGGCGGAGGACTGATGGGGGACAGAGACGAGGGTGGGGGGACGGTGGTGGGAGGCGGGGCGGCGACGGAGTTGGGGGATTTGTAGAGAGAAGGGAGAGAAAAGAGAGAGTTTAGAGAGAGAGACAATACAAAAAAAAACGTTTTGTCTCCCATATATTTTAACAAAAACGACAAACAACGTCTCTAAGTCCGTTGCTTTTTTAAAAATATTCAACCTTTATTTTGACTAAAAAACGATGGACAAAGCGACCCAGGTCGTCGCTATTTTAAATTTTTTGATCAAATCGTTTGACCAATAGCGACAGACTTAGCCACATTATCCGTCGCTATGTTAAAAAAATATTAATAAATAAAAAATAAATACTTGCTACGGAAGACGTCGTAATATTTAATTTATAAATAATTATTTTTAATAAAATATATAAAATTAATATTTATTTTTAGAGAAAAAAACCGCCAAAATAAGAGACGAACTAGGCGTCCCTATCCATCGCTCTTAGTAAACAAGATGATTATGTTATTAGATATGAAAATATATCTACGAAGATTATAGATTTATCGAACCAGCGATTTTCTATACATTGTTACAATGTTATTTGATATTTCTCTTCCTCTGATAATAGGTAACTCTTGACGGTATTCTTTGGGAAATATTTTTGATTTACAACAATATTTTTCCAATCTGTTATCTATATAAGCAGCAAAATATTGTGTTTTATAATCTTTATATGTTATTCCTATAAGAATATATATACTATATTGACTTGTCATTTTGATATGAATATTATCTTATTATTATATGTAATTTTGATACCTTGATCGAGTATATCATATGGCTTCACACTATCTAGGAATGTAGTTCCTAATAGGATTTCTAAAGTATCATTATTTCCTTCTGGTTTAACTAATAATCTTATAGGTATGGTGTTATCTTCGAATTTTAAAATAGTTTCTATCATGTTTACTATTTCATGTCTTTTTCCATTGAAATAAGTATAGAGATATTTATTTTTTAATCTATACTGTTGAAGGTGGTTACACAGCCTATAGCTGATGTAATTTCCACTAGCACCAGTATCTACTAAGATATTCATGGAAACGAATCTTATACCATTAAAATATTCTCCCTTTATCTTATAATTTTTTATTTATTATTTTTTGATTCTAAAATAGGTTGTATAACTCTTTATGATTGTGTTCTTCTTATCAATGCAGATGGGTTTATGACTCGAGTTTCATAAAAAGATAATCGAGATGTTGAATCTTGTTGATTATACAAGGGTTTAGGTTGTAAATCTAAGTCTAATGGCGTATTTTCTATTTTTTGTATCTTGGCTATGCTAGACATTTGTATTTGACTGACTTCTTCAAATAAATAGGGATAATCGATTGTATCTTTTATAGCAAAGCAATCTAAATGATGAGTATTTGAAATTGCATATAAAATAACATAACTTATCGAATATGGTCTATTGTTTTTATGAAAGAATTCTTTTCTTTTAAAATCTTGTATTAAACTTAGAGTTTTATCAAAATTTCTATCCAAAAGATGGTATGAAATTCTTGGATATATATTGAACTTAATCTTTCCATATTGTAGATTTCCTCGTAAGATTCCTAAACAAGCCTCTTCCCTGTTTATTATCATGTTATCTATAATAGCTAAATCTATTTGGGTATCTAACCCTTCTCTAAATGTAGATTTTATTATTATCTGGATAGCTCCTATATGTATCCATCCAAGTGTATGTTGAATTTCTATAATTCTTTTTTGGTAATTTATCTTGAATATCTTTTTTAGATAATAACGGTATCATTACTTTATTAGAAGTAACCAAAACTTCTAAAGCTCTTTCTTGAATATTTAATCCGTAAAATAAATGATGTTTTTTTTCTTAATCCTAATTTTTCAAAGATATTTACTTTAAATCCTGAGTAATTAGTTAAAGAAAACTTTTCATTTTGTATTTGTTTTAATTTTCTTTTATCAATAAATATATCTTGTTTATATTCTTCAATTTGTTCTATCGTTTCTTCTATTATATCCTGTACAGTTTCTATTTCATTATTCATTTTGACTATCTTCTTCTGAAGAGGAATAATAATCAGTATCTGTTAATATGAAAATTGTATCGTCAGACTCGACTTCTTCGAAATTATTTAATTGTATAAATTCTTCCAAATTTATGATTTCTTCAATATCTTCATCAATTTCTATTTTCTTGGCATTATTAGCAAACTTCTTCGGGCATCTAATAATATAGTGTCCTATCTCTTTACAGTAGTAGCATCTGCATTTCTTTGAATTTTTTCTTTTGTTATTTTTTTTGAAAAATGGTTTTCTTTTTTTAGTATATCCTTTTTTTGTAATATCCAGCCTTTCTCTTTTAAAAATATTTTTTCTTAAAGAGTTTCTTTTTCTTATATTTTCTTTTAATCTTTTTATAATAATAGGGACTTTCACATCCAATCGTTATAAGCATTTTAGGATTATCACAACATAGACTTATTTTCTTTCTTAATTCTTTTGTTGCTTTAGCTAATATAGCCTTTGCACACCATGTACTAAGCTTATCTTTTAAATGAGTTATTCTTTTTTCTAAAGTATCAGTTGTACAGAGATTATAAATATCTATTAACTTTTTATCCAAGGGTCTGCGATTTTAGTAAAAAACATTGGTAAATATATTTACATATTTTTTACTCTGTTATAAATATAGTAATAATAATTTTGAAAGACACAAATATATTTATCTATTTCACACATATAACATAATTATAATCGTAACAAAGCAATTTCGTATTTTTTAATCTTTGTTGGGTCTTTTAAAATATTACCTTCTCCGGGAAATTCTAATCTTATAACTTCGGTAGCCCTTGTAATTAAATTAGCAATATTATCATCGGTACCAAAAATATCATTTCTAGTGGCATCATTTAAGTTTTGCCAAAATCTTAGCACGCTATTTTTTTTTTAAAAAAACGGATTAATGATTTTTATTTGTATTTCTTATGCATTTATTTATTTATAATTATTATTACATATTTTCGAAAAGAGGATAGTATTTGCATAATGTAGTATTAATATTGGAATTAAAATATTGTTAATATAATATTAATTATGTGTTATTTACGAGAAGAAATGAAAACGTAAAATTAATCAATTAATTTATGAAATAGTTATTAGAAATAAATAAAATCTTTTTATGGGTCGATTTTAAATATTACTAAAAGGTAATAATTATACAAACTATATACATTATCTTAAGACAATAAGGATGACAAAATTATTTCAAAATAACTTGAAAAATATTTTGAGTTTTATAAAAATCTAACTATTTCAATTTATTTGAAGAGGCTAGAATAAGATGGGTAAATGTCAATTAATTAACAAGTTTCTTAATTTTGACAAAGTAGAATAATTAACTCAAGTTTAAACTAATTAACTTGAAATGTGAGTCTATTAATTAGGTCAAACTAATTGACAAAATCTTTATAAAAATAATCTTTCTAAGACAATTTTTGAATAAATGATAAATATATATATACTAATGGTCAAGAATTATTTAATATATATGCCAAAATTATTTTAAAATAATAATATATACATATTTCGTTATCATATATATATTCTTTTAATTTTTAATTTTTTATATTTATTTATTTTTATTTTTTAAATTATTACGTTGTGGAGGGTCAAAATTGGATGTCAACAGCTGTCCCTCTTTGACCGAAAAAGATGAAAGAGTTTTTGGGCAAAGAAGTTGACGCACGAGCCAATTTTGTCTTGACCATCAATGTTGAAATGAAGCTCAGAATATACAATGTAAGAAATTTGTGAGAATTATGACTGAATTTTTATTTCTGAGTTGCCTGCATATCTCAAGTAGCATGAGAATCGAGCTGAGTGCAGCTCTCAAGTTATGCCAGAATAAGGTGGAGTAAGTTGACAACACCATCAATTATAAAATTGTGTTGGTATTAGCGATTGAGGAAAATATTGACAAAGGTGGCCAAGGAAAAAGAATGAGATTGACCAAGTGAAGAGTTATTAGAAAATGATGTGAAGTAAAATGGTACATAGTGATAATATAAAGAGATATAAGTGAAATTAAAAATCTGGACTCGACAAAGTGCCAGAATATTGGGAAGAACGAAGTAAAGCCTAGCCCTAAAATTATCCCAGTATCGAGTTATGACGAGACTGGATTTTAAGACCCAAATTATGGAACATAGGTTGAGTAGAGTTCGAAAGTAGATTCATGACCATTGTTGGTGAGTTTGACCCTCCAACAAATATCCCAGTTCACTGCTTAAAAACAGTTCCACGTTGTGCTAAAGTTTCTTTTTGTAGGCGTCCACACCTGTGGTTTAATTGAGAATCTATCCTCTTGGATGATCTCGCCAAAGACTAAGATAAAAACTTATTAGTAGAAAAATATACTTCAAAGGAAAGGATAGCGTCGTTACAATATCGGCGTGTCAACCTCCTTCGGTTTTGACGTAGAGCAAACAAAACGTATTTCTTAAGTTAATGTGATATGCTTCAATTTTGATGTAATATGCAATGAGTTGATATGATGTGATATGAAGATAAATTAACACGCTATAAAGATGGTCTTTCGGCAATGGCATGATAATGGCCCTCTCGGCAATGAAATGATAGATGATGACCCTCTCGACAATGATATGATAAATGAGAGCTCTTTTGGCAATGATGAATGATGACCCTCTTGGCAATGATAAATGATGAATGATGACCCTCTTGGCAATGATGAATGATGGCCCTCTTGGCAATGATGAATGATGAATGATGGTTCTCTTGGCAATGATATTACCACCTCCGGTAATATAATGTGAATAAAATAATATCATCGTATACGGCATTAGATCATCGTATACAGCATTACATCATCGCATACGGTATTATATCATCGTATACGGTATAGTATATGGCATTATATCATCATATACGGTATTATAACATAAATGGCCCTCTTGGCAAATGATATTACCACCTCCGGTAATATAATACGAATAATAAAATATGAATGACCCTCTTGGCAATGATATTACCACCTCCGGTAATATAATATGAATAATAAAATATGAATGCCTTCTTGGCAATGATATTACCACCTTCGATAATATAATACGAATAATAAGATATGAATGACCCTCTTGACAATGATATTACCACCTCCGATAATATAATACAAATAATAAAATATGAATGACCATTTTGGCAATGATATTACCACTTTGGGTAATATAATATGAATAATAGAATATGAATGGCCTTCTTGACAAATGATATTACCACCTCTGGTAATAAAATATGAATCATCGTATACGACATTAGATCATCATATACAACATTATAATGTATGCCCATTAGACGTCTTTGAGGATGGAGAATATAATTTGACGTTATTATGGATGCTCGCATTGAAAGTAACTCCTTTGCGTTTCCTGCACTCAAAAGAAAACAAGTAATAGACCCATTGTCGTTTTAACTAACAGCTGAGTAAAAATCTTTAGGGAGAATTTTCAAAAATATGTATAAAGTGCCTGATCACTTTGACATTAGTGTGTGAATATCATGCCCATTTTCGAACACTTTATATTCATTTTGGCACATAGTTTGCTGGAGATTTGAAAGAGGCATTGTTGTTCATTTTATGAACGTCTCCTTTTCGTCTGACGAATCCTGGTGACAAAATTATCACTTTGAAAACTCTTTGTTCCTTTAACTTCTTTTTATTTGCTGAAAGGAGGGATACGATGGTCTTTTATAAATCTGCATCCACAAAAAAATTATTAGTTTTGAATGAACTGATCTGTGTTGAATTCTCCATTTGTCTTCTTCGTGTCTTGCTATGACGCTTGCTCTCATTCCCCACTTCTCGGTAGATATAAGACTAAAATATATTCATGCAAAATGTTTGATGTATCAAAAGCTTTAAGAAAGATGAGTTTTTGAAAAGCAATTTGGAAAGGGTCACTGCCAGATGTCATATCACGCATAGCTTAAATGAACGTCCTTGATTCGAAGCTTCGAGCAGGCTTGATATCTTGTTCACAAATTTTTTTAAGGATTCTTGGAAAGTTCCGACATAGCAAGAAAGTTTTGTAGTTGACTCTGAACTCGGATGGCGTTAGAGATTATTAAGGTTTACATTGACCTTCCAACAATGTCGGGGATAATTTGAGGCCAACCTTGAATTTTGAAGTTGAGTGAAACCTTCTGATGATATTAGATAAAATTTTTGAGGTCATCCTCAAAAAATTTTGTCCCAGTTAGATGTCTTGGTAAATATCATACTACCAATAAGAGATTTATAGAATTTTTGAGATCCTATCAAAAATTCTGTCCCAGTTACTTTTCTGATGCACCTCAGTCTTGTTTTCTCTTGTGAAAAGATCTTCTTTGAAATTTTGAGTCCCTCTCAAAATTTCTGTCCCAGTTTCTATCATAAATAGAGAACTTATGGGAGATATGACCGAATCGTTGTGGCGCCTACGTATCCCGTTGAGGCAGGAATCAGGTCAAATATAGTTCCCCCGGGGGAGATAAATGAAAAATGGGAGATTTTGAAATAAAAAGTAATAAATAAAAATGACTGAGGCCGACATAGGCTGC
Organism: Solanum dulcamara; assembly: GCF_947179165.1. Lineage (NCBI taxonomy): Eukaryota > Viridiplantae > Streptophyta > Magnoliopsida > Solanales > Solanaceae > Solanum > Solanum dulcamara. Next base: position 68,849,589 of record NC_077245.1, read on the forward strand.
CTACGTATCTCATTCTTGAGAATTCAGGTCAGACGTAGTTCAAATTAAAAGAAATTTTGAAAATAAACAAGCATGAAAGCGATTACAAGAAAATGATACAATTACAGGAAAAGATACAAAAGGAAATTAGAACTAATTTTCGTAAAGTAAAGTATTTAAAACGAATTTTCGCAATGAAGGGGGCTTTCATAAAGAAATAAAGTTTGGTCATGGTCATGGACCAATCTGCCTTTTTCAAAACAATACGAACAGAATTAAAGCGTAACAAGGTAAAGTGACATAAAGGGTGGGTATCCAGACTACCACCGGTTTTTCAAAAATAACATAAAATCCGTCTCTATCTATCAAGACGAGTGAGGAACCAAGAGCGAATTGTAGGTCCAATTAGGCACTTGCTCTTTTGGCTTGGCATCTCATATGCCTGATGTCTCGATTATCATAGCATCACTGACACCTTCTCCTAGACCAACATTATTGACAGACTCTTGCACTGAAAACGACTGACACACATGAGGAAGAGGCTTTTTAAGATTGTCAGATTTGACTGGGCTATCGGCATTCCAATCTTTTCCAACTTCAATCACGTTAATATTCACCCTTTCATGATTCGGCAGGGGGTTATTATTAACATTGGAAGTGGCGGTTTGGAGAGTGATGACCTCGCGATCAATCAAATCCTGAATTTTGTGCCTCAAATTGACACAAGTTTCAGTATCATGCCCTACACTATTCGAATGGTATGCACATATTTGGTCAGATCTGAAGAATCTAGAGCTTGTATCAGCTGATTTAGGTGCAATGGGATGAATAATGCCTGCATCTCTCAGTCTTTCGAACAACTTAGTCTGACTTTCCACTAAAGGAGTAAAAATCCTAGCAGGCCTATTTTCAAAATTGGGTTGGGTAAGATTGTAGTTATTTTGTGGGGGTGGGGGTACATGATGATAACTGGGACGATTTTGGCAGAAAGGTGCGGGAGTTCGGAAATTTGGGCATTGTGGAGTTTGGTACCCACAAGGAGCATTTTGATAGTGCGGAGGTAAGTATTTAGGAGGCGGAGTTTGATAACTCGGTTGGACATAATAATTGGGTAGGGATTTTGTGGAGATGGGGGATAGATTTCGGAGGGTGAGGTTTTTCTGGAGCTAAAATAGGATGATCTCTGTGTCCTTCTTTCAGGCACATGGGAAACAAAGGACACATCTTCTCTTTTCTTTTTTAACAAACCTAAAGACCCAGCTTGGATGGCCACACGGGTAATCATTCCGGTCTTAAGACCGTCTTCGATGGTCTCTCCAATTTTGACCACCTCAGCAAATTTCGCTCCTACGAGCAATAACATTCTATCATAGTACTCAGGCTCTTGATTGCGTACAAAGACTTTAATAATCTCTTTTTCAGTCATGGGAGGTCTCACCCTGCAGTCTCTTTTCTCCAACAATAGGCGTACTCCCGATAATTTTTAGTAGACTTTTAATTGATTTTCTCCTAAGAATAATGATCGGGAATGATCTCCACATTATAAGCAAATCTTTCGATGAAATCTTTAGCCAAATCATTCCAATTTGGCCATTGTTTCATCTCTTCAGAAGTAAACCACTCCAATGCCTCTCCGCTTAAGCTTCGACTAAAGAGTCGTATTAATAATGCCTCATTCTTCCCAACTCCTACAAGTTGATCACAATATGTTCTCAAATGAGCCAAAGGATTCCCGGTTCCACCAAAAGTATCAAATTTAGGTACTTTAAACCCTTCCGGAAGGTCCAGATCTGGATGGATACACAGATCTTCATAATTCAAACCAACAACATTCAGGGTATAGTGAAACTCCTTCATAGCTTTTACAATTTCCTCTTTCATGCTCTGCTTAGTTATTTCCTCTTTAGTTCTCCACTCCCTTTCTTGTTCCTCATAGTGATCAAGTTCGGAATCATTGGTATAGGGCTCATTTGGGATTGGGATTTGAAACGCTGTCTTTTGAGGCAAAAGAGGAATAATGGGAGGGTTTGGTGTATTTTGAGGGACTTGGTAATTTTGGGGGAATGTTTGACGGCTAGTATGATGATTTTGATGATGGGGAAAGGTTTGTGGATTGTTAACATTTTGGTTTTGTAGGGGAGGACAGGCTTGAGGGTTGGTGTTTTGTGTGGGAGGAAAGCTTTGGGGATTGGTATTTTGAGGGTGAGGTGGTGCTTGGTAGGAAGCGGAAGCATGATGAGGGTTGAAGGCAGTGAGATCAACGATGAAGGCATTTTGAGCAGGGTTTAAGGATAGGTTTTGACTGTGTTTTATACTTGAATTCGGAGAAGAGAAATGAATTTGAGGCCTTCCATCGCCTGGAACAGGCGTGTTGGTGGCTATAGCCAGGTTTGATAATTCTCGATTTTTTTGTATCTCAACTCTCATCTCGGTGATTTGTTGCACTAATTGTGCAATCAACTCATTTTGTTCAGAGATGACAGGGTCTATCACAACAATATCAGTTAACCCAGTGTCCTCATTATTTCCAGTCATCTTTCTTTTCCTATTATCGAATTTTGATCGGGAAAGGAGTCTTTAGGCACTTTAGATCTCGTGAAGTATGGATGCTCGTCCAGATTATCAACACATATCAATTCTAAATACCTGCACAAAAAATAACTCAAAAGACAAATATGTTAGTCTGCATTCATAAGAGATAATGCAAAATATCATATCGAAAAGGATAAACACATAAGAGTTGCTTTGTTTGAAGACAAGATAACCCACGAGTATTGAAAGATGACAAAATAGACAGGAATTTGCCTATTGATTTTAAGATTTAGTGTATCGAGAACTATGACTTGCGTTGAATCAAGATCTTCTTGTCTCTTTCTTATGTTGGTATCTCTTTGTAAAATATGAAGGAAGAAAGCAAGCTTTTAAAGATAGAAGTCAAACCTCGAAAGGTTGTCTACGTATCCCAAGAAAGAGATGTCAGGCCCTATGTAGTTTGACTAGCTCCGACAAATCAACCATTTTTGAGAGGGGAGAGTAAGTTTAGGACTTGAAAGTGAAATTTAAATTTTGTAGAGAAACTAAAGACTTTAAGAGAATTTGGCCGCACTTTGGATAGTGACTTGATATTTGAGCTTTGGGAATATAAATAAATATATATATATATATATATTATAATATATATATATATATTTATTTATATTCCCAAAGCTCAAATATCAAGTCACTATATGTCTTCAAGTAAAGCGATACATTCATTCAAACAGTTATAGCATATAACAGGTAAACAATTATTGTGTGTCCTAAATAGATATGTGACCCTTTTGTGCCAAGGGTAGGCCTAACGATTTGAAGGATGCATAACAACATTAGAAATATTTCATTGCCCCAAAAGTTATATTTATACAAATATTATAAATAAACTGAATGAGAATACATAATGGGGAAAAGGGATACAAATAATAAGTCCCACGCATGGGTACATTCCTAACTAAGCCTTCGTGATTATTTTTTTGTTTTTGACTTCTTGACATCTCCAAAAATCAACCTCTTTTGGATAGAATAACAACTTGTGAAGATTTTTTTTTTGACTAAGCTAATAAAATAAACTTCCAACCCAAGGGACAATGTTTGTCAAATGGCGTATACATCCTTCAAAATAAATCACATAAGAATGATAGTCCGTTTAAGCCGAAGGCCATTTTGGACTCAAGGTGGTCTTTCTAATGGGCCCTATACGCCTTGAGTATTGGGTCGTCTTAGGCAAATGCACTAAATTAGGATTTGGTTTCGCTCTACGCTAGGTGGACTAAGAGTGGGCTTTATTTCAGTATACTGGTGACCCAAGCGGACAACTCGGGCTGGGGGAAGTTAGCGACCGTTGACCATCCAGTGGCCAACTCATTTCGCGAGGGTACCCCCTAAGAACATTTGGATTCAATGGTTGCAACCCGCATAACCATCGTTTAAGTAAAAAAAATAAAAAATGCCAAGTGGCGGAATTATGCTACGTATGCGATGACAGTTCAATATTCGTAATTATAAATATATAAGGTGCAAATAAAGAAAGCAAATTATGATTTAATCATTTAAGGAACAAATAGAGAAAGTAAATTACTAGTTATTACATTCCCGAATAGTTAGTCAAGTAGGTTAGTCAATGTCACGACCCGAATCTGGGTGTGATGGCACTCATCTCAACCCACCGAGATAAGTTAGCCTAATAACCAACGGAAAGTAAATGCGGAAGTAATTGAGATAAAGCAAGGTTTAACTTAGTCAAAAATAAATAAATAATCTCAAAATCTCCCAAGACTAGTTGTCACATATACAAGCCACTAATATATTATCGAAGTACGAAAAGAAATACAGTCACAATGTCTTCGTCTCTAGAATAGGACTAAAACATAATAAAAGAGTAAGAGGTGTCCGTTAGATGGATGTAACAGCTACCTCAACACTCGAAATTGATAACCTCGACTGTAGTGGAAAACAATAGAAGATCAAGCAGGTCCGGGCTCACAACCTACACAAGTGTGGAAGCAAGGGGTGAGTACCAAACAACACGGTACTCAGCAAGTGGATAGCTAAAACTAAGCAAAGCTTAATAGATACAAGTACTCATGTCCTCCCAACCGAACCTCCTTAACTACAACCTACATAAAATCAGCCCAACTCTACACTTGTACAATAACAACAGTAATACAGTCCATAAATTCTCATCAATGAATCATACCAAGTCAAGTTCAACATACAGAGAGCAATATAGGGGTAAACACAAATTCACAAATGTCAGAAAGGTGCAATGCAATGCAATGAAATGATGCATGTCTGTCCTATCGGTACACATCCGCTGAATCACAGTCCGGAACCCATGGGGGACATTTCTGTCCATGTAACCTGCCACGGAACGTGTGGCCCGTCCCCTCAACATATATATCTTGCCACGGAGCGTGTGGCCCGACCCCTTTATTTCATAATACCTGCCACGGAATGTGTGGCCCGACCCCTTTGTTTCATATACCTGCCACGGAGCGTGTGGCCCGACCCCTTTTGTTTCATATCATTTTCAGTCTCAACACAGTATGTCAGAACCAATGTAATCAATTCATGTTCATATAATTCACGATAATAACATGACAACAACAATAAATTTTCCTATCTCACATCAACATAGTCATTTCACATGCCCAAAATCACAACATATCAATTCCACCAATACATGTCATTAGATCACCGTTTTATACCCCTCATCTCCATTTTTTAAGGTCAATCATACAGTCAATAATCCAGTCCAATTCTCATTACTTCCTAGTATATATGACACGGAAATACAAGCATCTATAAGTTTAAACTGAGGTTTAGAAATTCACTTGCCTTAATTAATCAAGCAATTACACCGGTACTTGAGCCTTCCCTTTTCGTTGGGTCTCCAAATCAATGTAATCTAGTCAAATAAATAACCACAATAAGATTTTAAAACTAACAACACTCATATTATTATATGTCTAGCCTAGACCCAAAACCTACCCAAATCTATAATCAAGTTCTTAATGTTGACGTCAAATAACATGTCAAATTTCAGCTAAAACGGATCGTTATTCGACCCCCAAATCAAGATTTTATATGAAGAACCCTAGGGTCATATTCTCTTATCTCAACATTGTTTCTCCACTAATATACCCTAAAAATATATTCATAATCACATGAAAATTTAATGGAAAGGATGAGAATAATTACCTTGATGCTTTGGAATGAAAATCCCTATTTTTCTCTTCTCCTTTATTTTTCTTTTCCCCTTTCTTTTCTTTCTTCCTCCGTATTTTTTTTTCTTGTTTCTGCGGGTTTTTTTTCTTGTTTGCCGCCGCACATCTGATGGCTTAATGCCATCAGATTGTGTGTATATATATATAATTTTTTATTTATTATTATTATTATTATTATTATTTATTCCCTTTTTTTTCTTTTCTAAATTAATTATGTACTAAAATGACAAATCCTACTAACCTAATTTATTAAATATAAGAAAAGTGGTATACGTATTAAATAAATTAACACTTTAGCCAATCAATTAAATTAATTATTTAAAATCACCCATCAATTAATTAAATGAAGTTATCGAATAGTCTAAAATTTACAATTTAAATGTACGGAATGAGTCTTTTATGAAGGAGAGAAGACTCGTTCTCAAAATGACCTAACGGGTCATTACAGTCAAATCTAATGATTAGAACCTAATTGATCCCAACGGAGTCGCCATTTCTGTTATGTCAAAAAATGGACGTGGTTTAAAATTAATTTCATCTTTTTAGAAAAAATCAATTTTATTAAAAGAGGAGTCGCCACTTAATTTTTTAAAGAAATTAAGAAAACTTAATTTAAAAGATCCTAACAGATTTAAGTCTTAAAAATTAGAGAAAAGAGGTACGAGATTCATATTACTATTTTAAGAAGGTTTTAGCACTTAAAATAGCCGCTAACATGCGGTTGTCCGATGATTTGAAATTATTTGACTAACTTTGAAAAAATGTGTTTTAACAATTATTGAAGTATTAAACAATTTGAAAGAAATATAAATTTTTAAAATATTAAGGAGAATTTATAAGAGAAATATACTTGGTATAAAAATATTTTAATGAAGGAGGAATAATTTAAATGAAACAAAACGGTCATAAATATCATACCCAAGATAATGTTAGCTCTTACATAATTGAGAACATATTTAAATCATATAAGCAAGTTTAATATGTAATAGTAATAATAGTAGTATTAGTAGTAGTAGTGGTAGTAATAATAACAACAATAACAATAATAATAATGATAATAATAAAAATAATAATGACGACAATAACAAAGAAATAAAATAATAATAATAACAATTGCAATAATAATAATAATAAAAACAGTAGAATAAAACATATATACTACTACTACTAATAATAATAAAGATAATTATAATAATAATAAGCAGTAAATAAAGTATACTACTAATAATGATAATGATAACAACGAAAATAATAATAATAAAAATAAAAAATAAAAAAAATATACTAATAATAATAATGATAATAATAGCGATAATAATAAGGATGATGACAATAAACATAGTAATAATGACAGTAATAACAAATAATAATAACATATAATAAATAAATAAATAAAATATGATGAAATAGTAAAATAATAAGAACGATAATAATAATAATAAAATAAAAACAAATATATTAATAGTAATAACGATAATAACGATAATAACAGTAAATAATGATAATAATAATACTAATACTAATAATAATAATAATAACAAAGAAAATGATAATAAATAATTAATAATAATGACGAAGATAATAATAATAATAAGAAGAATAATTAAAATGATAATAATAATAAATAAAATAATAATAATACTACTAATAATAATAATAGAGAAAATAATAATAATTATAACAATAATAATAATAGTAACTAAAAATACTATTAATACCAATACAACAACAATAATAATTATAATAATAATAATCATTTAAAAAAATGATAACAATAACCTTAATAATCATAATAATAACGATAAATAAAATACATTAATAATAATGATAATAAAAACGAAAATAATAACAATAATAATGATAATAGTACTAATACTAACAGTGAAATAAACATACTACTACTTCTATTAGTAATATTAATGACAAAATAGTAATAATAATAATAAAAAAAATAATAGTAATAATAGTAAATAAAATATGCTACTACTACCACTACTACTAATAACAATAATGATAAACGGTAAAAAATAATAATGATAATAATAATAACAACAACAATAACGATAATAACAACCATAATAATAATAGACAATAAAATGTTGAAAATATAAATAAGCGGAATTGAATCCTAGAGAGATCATCTTGTTTTGTTTGCTATTCAAGAAGTCTAGGATATCGGCTCCGTGTGGGGAAAATGATGATTTTATCGAGTCTTAAAGACTCGAATTTCTTAGAGTCCCGAATCAAGACTTCATTTTCACTCCCAAAGTGTTCATGCAAATAAGAAGAGAATGAAATTAGGGAGATAACATTTCTAGGACAATATTTTGTCATAATGACAACGAAAAATAGAGGAACATGGAGTAAATATTACCTGTTATGGGGCAGTGAACGGAGATGGCTTGGTCACGAATCTACTTTTACTCTTTAAGTAAAATCGAATATAGTAGAGAGAAGAAAAAAAATATGCAACTTTGTCTTTCAAAAATTTTGCCTCTCTCCGTTTCTGTCCCTCTCCTTTAGAATGAGTGCTCAGATATATATAGAGAAATAATAGGGAATGATGAATGATTAAAATAATACAAAGTGGGTAAATTAATAAAATAATGCGGAACGAACAAAAAAAATATAAAATATTACGGAACGACGGAAAATATAAAATAATGTGGAGTGGGCGGATGAATAAAATAATGCGGAACGGCGGAAAATATAAAATAATGCGGAGTGGTGGATAAATAAAATAATGCGGAGTGAGTATTATTAAATAAATTATGACAGATGAGTGTGTATATACATATATACATATATATATATATATATATATATATATATATATATATATATATATATATATATATATATATATGTGGCGGAAGTTGTTCATTTATTTACTTATTTATTATTTTTTATTGCGGATGAATTATATTACTTATTTAATATTTTTATTTTTTTTTGTATTTTATTTTTTTAATCGGATATATATAGGCACACATGGATTTTATTATTATATATATTTTTTTCGGACTGAAGGTTATATATATATATATATATTGTTATTTTATTTTAAAGGGGACAAAAGGGAAGGGGAAGGGGCACGCGTGATATTATTTATTATTATTTGTTTATTTGTTAATTACCTTTTTGTATGATGAACAGTACACATATATATATGTATATTATTTATGCTATGGGGAAAAGGGGGCACGCATGGGTAGAATAATTAATTTAGTATAGGGTATGGGCGGGGGGTTTATTTATATGTTTATTTTTTGGATAAAGAAATATATATTATTTATTTTATTTATTATTTTTATATTTTACTTTATTTATTTATTTTATTTTTCTGAAGGGGGGACAAATGGTAATGGGCGGTAGCACGCGTGAGTATTTTTTATTATGTAAAAGACAAGGGGTTATGGGCGGGTATATTATATTATTTTTAATTAATTTATTATATATATATATTCGGATGAAATAAAATATATATATTTTTTATTCATAAGTTTATTATTATTATTTTTTATATATATATATGGCAGAAATTATTTATTCATTCATTTATTATTATTATATATATATATATATATGGAAATGGGGAGGGGACAAAACATGATAGATAGTTAATTAGTATATATAAATAGGAAAATGGGGAGGGGACAAAACATGATAGATAGTTAATTAGTATATATATATATATAGGGAAGTGGGAAGGGGACAAAGTATGTGTAGATATATTTTTTTTTTATTTTTTATTATTCATTTATTATTTTTATTTTATTTTATTTTCTATTACTATTTTTTATTTTTTATTTTTTATTTTTTTTATTTTTTTAAAAACGGATTAATGATTTTTATTTGTATTTCTTATGCATTTATTTATTTATAATTATTATTACATATTTTCGAAAAGAGGATAGTATTTGCATAATGTAGTATTAATGTTGGAATTAAAATATTGTTAATATAATATTAATTATGTGTTATTTACGAGAAGAAATGAAAACGTAAAATTAATCAATTAATTTATGAAATAGTTATTAGAAATAAATAAAATCTTTTTATGGGTCGATTTTAAATATTACTAAAAGGTAATAATTATACAAACTATATACATTATCTTAAGACAATAAGGATGACAAAATTATTTCAAAATAACTTGAAAAATATTTTGAGTTTTATAAAAATCTAACTATTTCAATTTATTTGAAGAGGCTAGAATAAGATGGGTAAATGTCAATTAATTAACAAGTTTCTTAATTTTGACAAAGTAGAATAATTAACTCAAGTTTAAACTAATTAACTTGAAATGTGAGTCTATTAATTAGGTCAAACTAATTGACAAAATCTTTATAAAAATAATCTTTCTAAGACAATTTTTGAATAAATGATAAATATATATATACTAATGGTCAAGAATTATTTAATATATATGCCAAAATTATTTTAAAATAATAATATATACATATTTCGTTATCATATATATATTCTTTTAATTTTTAATTTTTTATATTTATTTATTTTTATTTTTTAAATTATTACGTTGTGGAGGGTCAAAATTGGGGGTCAACACATATCACCTTCACTTTTTAATTTTTTATATTTATTTATTTTTATTTTTTAAATTATTACGTTGTGGAGGGTCAAAATTGGGTGTCAACACATATCACCTTCATTTTTTAACTTAGTCTCTTTTATATTTATTATAAGATTATCTATTTCAGAATTTTCTAAGTCGGAGCTTACCATTTTAACTTATTTCCTCCGTATCCTTCGTGTATTTTTATTTTAGAGATATGAGATCCTGTGATATCTAAGGTTTTACTTATAGGTTCTTTATCAATTTTTATTTATTTTTGATTTAGTATATCTTTGAAAGTTTGAATTTCTTTAACTATTAAATTTTCAAATAAATTATCGTCCTCTGCATTTCATATAAATCTTGCTGTATCTTTAGAGGATCTTATTCATTAAGTAATTTATAATTGGTTTTATTGTCCATTTTATCCTATGGACCCAATGCACCCAAAGACAATCCTTCTTCCTATCTATATTCCATAGCAGTCAAAGAAAATAGTGTCTTGAAGTAAAGTGAAACCATTATTGAAGGAAAGAAATAGTGGATCAGTCAATTGCATTAGATAAGAGATACATGTTCTGTCTTAACGGTAAATGTAATTGCTATTTGATTTCATCCTAAATCCCACCAATTTCAATGTGTGTATCTAAAAAGTGATTTTGATTTGATAGGATTAAATACACTAAAGTTTTTGTTATTATCAAAAGTCATCGTACCACTTTTGCACAATTAAAATCAATACAATCTTCAAATAGTTTTATGCTTTTCTAATGTCAAAATGACGAATAATCATGTTTATATAGCATTAATAACTAATTACTCCTTGATCTCAAATTATCCATTGTATTTTTTTTTTCATGTCTTTTAAGAAAATAAGTTATTAGAAGAGAGTTGATTATTATTCTTAATAAATATTTATTATATTTATGTGTCATCTCCATATAATTAAGATATTTATAATTTTTTAAAAATAATGACTATTAAAAAATAAAATAATAAATGTAATAAATTTTATTTTAATTTTAAAATAATAAATTAAGATAACTACATATAATCACGATGAATAATTTGGGACAAGTAACCACGGTAGATTAAACAACCCACAGTTTTTCTGGCTGTAGAAACCAACCCCCAATTTTTTAGGCGCCTGAAAATTTGGAACTTTCACAAATCACATTTTCATTTTCCGCCAAAAGTAACAATTTTTTTCTCAGAGAAAAAGCACAATCCGCGTCAATACACAATAAAGCACTCCTCACCGTTGATCTCTTTCCAATCAACGATCCACATACACCTTCATCCTTCCACGCGGATCGATACTCATATCCATCGATCTTCATCTCAAATCCCCCCAAAACCAACGGTCACGATTTAACTCAAAACGCTAATCCACAAAATCAGCAGCTATAAATATCGAAAAACTAGTCAGCCTCATCAATTCACCGCTAATCTTCTTCTTCAATCTTCCCTAAACCAATATCAAAACCCTAGAAATTCTTGAAAAGATGTCTGGTCGTGGTAAGGGAGGTAAGGGATTGGGCAAAGGAGGAGCTAAGAGGCACAGGAAGGTTCTAAGGGATAACATCCAGGGGATTACAAAACCAGCTATTCGTAGGCTTGCTCGTAGAGGTGGTGTGAAGCGTATTTCTGGATTGATTTATGAGGAGACTCGTGGAGTGCTTAAGATCTTTCTTGAAAATGTGATTCGTGATGCTGTTACATACACTGAGCATGCTAGGAGGAAGACTGTTACTGCAATGGATGTTGTCTATGCTCTTAAGAGGCAGGGAAGGACCCTTTATGGATTTGGAGGTTAGGGTGTTAGTGATTGTAGATTTAGTGTTATAGGCTTATTATTGAGTTGGGTTTACTTTTTGTTTCTGTTTGTTATGGTCTCGATAGATCATTTTTCTAGTAATTGTAATTGTTCTCTTCTTTGTTTATATTGCACTGTATGTTGATCTCAAAGTGAATCAACCAGCAATGTATTGTTATTAGAAAGTTATGTTTGTTGCACTCTTTTCCTGAATGACTCTACTTTTTTGAGCTGAGATTATGTTGTTGTTTTATAAATATGCCAAGCTTGGTTTTCTTAGCGTGTTTGCTTAGAGGTAAGTTTGGTTTGTTCTTCACAGTTTATGCATTCTGTTGTTATATTCGATCAATTACTATTCAATACGTATTGTGTTGCTTTCCAAACCAACTAAATTCACTTTTGATAATTGGATTAATTCTTTGTGAATGAGAGTTTAGAAAGTATGCATTGTCTTAAAAGCTTTTAAGTTTAGTTGATAATGGAACCAGTCCTATGGCTGATACATCAACAACATACTTAGTGAAATCCCTCAAGTGGGGTTTGTATAGGATAGAGAGGCTGTTTCAGAATTTGAAGTTGTGCTAATTTTCTCTTTGATTTTGCTAGAGCCATTGGGTTTCTCTACAACTCTGTTTCTTATATGTGGGGATCTATGTTCTGTTATTTTAGTCCTGCTGCACATTTCTGATGATTTTTGAGAGGTAAATATCTCAATCTTTTTTTTTTCTTTTCCTGTATACGTATTGCTTGAAAACTTAGGATTAAATTTGTTGGTGTATTTCATTTGAGAAGTAATAATTGCAATTTGCACCTCATCTTTCAGCTGTACTCGAGATATTTACACTCTCTTTATTGTTCAGTTACTTGCTGTTCTGCTTTGATATGTTCAAGGAATTTATTTTTCTTACCCTCAATGCCAGTTGATGTAGTTGTGCAACTTAGAGATCTTGTTGATCAGTGTATTGATAAAAGGCTCAGCTAACCTCATTTTGAGCTTAGATTCTATTGGAAATAGTTTCTCTACCCCAAAGATAGGGGAAAGTGTATGCTGTTGTTGTACAGTTCTCCCGCACATGTTTTGTTTTCTTAAAGATAAATATCTCAAGCTTGTTTTTAATTTGGACTGAGTAGGCTAAAGAGTACAAATCTCAAATGAAGATTGACTTGACTGTGAGCATTTGTGTTTCACACTGGACAATTTTATATTTGCATTTCCAAAAGTTGGGAGTGGTTTAAGTTTTTAAACTTTGAGGGACACAATTACTATATTGACTTATAGAGCTTAAGAATCCTTCTTACCATGCCACTGCCACCTTTAGTGTTACTGCTGTCAACTCTCGCAATTGCAAAATCCCAAAATCCCTGATAAACTGAACAAACAAGTGAACCTCCCTCATGGATGCCCATTGATGATTCCCCCACTCAGTCACTGAAGACTCATAGGAAATCAGCATTACATTCTTTTCCAAGCCATGAAACTCCTACATTATCCAATCTTTCGTTCTATCTATTCAAAATCATTTTCTTCCTCTTGGGAAATGGCGGTATCCAATGAGCTCCTCAACATCATCGAAAGAGTGGATCCACTGGAACCAGCACTTGACAAACTAGTTCATCCTCTGTCCTAATATTGTATCTTCTATTCTTGAAGATCAATGAAAGAATCCTGTATTGGGTTTTCGATTTTTCATCTGGGCTGCCAAACGAAAGCGATTTCTCAGCTGGGTTTCGAAAAATTTAATTGTCGATATGCTTGCAAAAGATGGTGGTTTTGATTTATACTGGAATGTTCTAGATAAACTTTTCTGTATACCCATAGCTTCTAACGCTTTTGCAGCTTTGATTTGGGGTTATTGGAAGGTAAATAAGGCAGAAAAGGCTGTTGAGGCTTTTGGTAGAATGAAAGAGTTTGATTGTAAGCCTAATTTATTTACCTACAATATGATTCTTCATACTACAGTTCAAAAAGATGCGATTTTGTTAGCTTTAGCTGTGTATAATGTGATGTTGAAGTTGAATTCGCTGCCCAATAGTTCGACTTTTAGCATTTTGATTGATGGGTTGTGTAAGAGTGGCAGGACTCATGATGCCCTCACACTGTTTGATGAAATGAGTGAAAGGGGTGTATTGCCTAGTAAGATTACCTATATGGTTATTTTATCGGGGTTATGTCAGGCTAACAGAACTGATGATGCACATAGACTGCTTAATGTGACGAAGTGCAGAGGATTTAGGCCGGATTTTGTTACTTACAATGCCTTGCTTAATGGATTTTGTAAAGTAGGTAGGGTTGATGAGGCACAGGCACTTCTTAGGTCTTTTGAAAATGAAGGTTATCTAGTGGACATAAAGGGATATACATGTCTGATTGATGGTTTTGTTAGAACTAGGAGAATTGATGAAGCACAATCTGTCTTTAAAAAATTGTTTGAAAAAAAAAGCCGTTCCCGATGTTGTATTTTACACAACTATGATTCGGGGTTTATCTGGAGCAGGTAGGGTGAAAGCGGCATTGGGTTTGTTAAGAGATATGATAGGGAGAGGGGTGTAACCGGACACTCAGTGTTATTGGTTAAAACATAAGATGAGATTAAATTTATTGGTTTATTTCATATGAAAAGAAATAATTACAATTTGTACCTCTTGATTTGGTCTTTTTAGTTCCCAGCATTATGCATAACTATAATTGCAGTCAAATAATTGTATAAACTCCCACTAAATTTGCAGCTAGGGATATTCACACGATGTTTTTGTTCAGTTACTTGCTACTCTCCTTTGATTTATTCAAGGAAATTTATTGTTGTTACCCTTAATGTCAGTTGATGTAGTTACGCAAGTTAGAGATCTTGTTCAGTTGTTTTGTTGGTTAAACTTCAATTTGATCTTGTTGAAATTCAGTTTACTTCAGCTGAACTTCTGCAGTGATTGTTCAAAGCATCTTTTTCTCTCACATTGACATATTTTGTTCTCGTGGAGTGCTACAAAGTTCTTCTATCTACAGCTGTAGCTTGCTTTGTTGTAATTTTATTAAATTATCCTGTTATGCGGCCAAGAAACTTTAATAATGATTATAACTTGTTCAATGATCCTGATTAACAAGATATGATATTAAAAAGAGCTGTTTGAGTTTGGATGGGTAAGGGTTTCCTAATACCTAGTCATATGATGCATGTGCCTCAACAATTATTTCTCAAACAAGGCATTGTTTTGGTCGGATCAATGGATTAGGGGTAGGCCATAATTGATCAAGCTTTCAGTTCCTTACAGTGTAAATAAAATTTCTTCTCAAAGTTATAGTCGTCTCTGATAAATCCTTCTTCACTAGAAATCAATAAGCTTAAGAGAGAGTGAGAGGAAACTGTATTTTGTATTTTTATTTGGGATAGTTTTTTCTGCAATTTTGAGATAATCAGATTGATCTCTTGGAAATATTTAAGATATGCAGTAGTGTGTTTCAATGGAATTTCATGATATTCTATTTGCGAGTTTATTTTGCCTATATAGGAGATTAGCGAAATGTAAATCCAAATGGACTCCTGGTTCAGCTGAATCTTCAACTCCCAATGTATTATTTGTGAAGGAAACAATACAGAATTAACATGGATTCAAATGCAGACATCAACCATCTTGTCTTGTATTCAACCTCTTTTCCATTCTCCCTAGCACAATCCTCTTGATATTGGACAACTTCAATATGTTTAGTGCTGAGACAACAGGAGGTTCATTAAATCTTGAGAAACTTGGACCGAGGGATCCGACTTCCAAGAAGATATCTTCTTTGGACTTTGATGCACATGGCAATGTCCGTGCTTGTTGTGAGTGCAAAAATGTGGATAGGGCTATGAATTGCATCCACCAAACCAGCAAGCTGGGCTGGAAATGCTAAAACCTTAGGGCCGCAACATGATGCCCAAACCATACATGATCAGCAATAGAGATTGATGTAGCTGAGGTAACTTTTCAAAAGTTGAGACACATTTATACAAATTTGTAGGATTTTTTCCAATTTTTGAGAAGCTAACTCTAAGCTTTATCAAGCTTTCATGCACTTGAAACATAGTAATTTTTTGAGTTCATCATTTCATTTGATAATTGATCGCTTTTCTTGCAACAGGTTATCAGTGCTCACAACCACATTTACTGTCTCGTCAATCTAAGGTACATGTTGTCATTGCTGACTGCCACTTTCTATGTATTTTTAATTTCTGACAAACTTAAAAAAGAGAATGTTAGTAACAATGTATTACACATAAATAAAGAAGCTAAAAAGAATTCTTGCATTATATTCGTAATGTTGTCGAAAAGCTAACTACTTTATCTTATTGTTTAATGCAATACACAAAATGTGCAAGCGTATACTGAAAGGGTCACACAAGAAATAAAAGAAGAGAGATTACCTTTGCTGGTGTATAATGGTATTGAAATTCTTTATTTTTCTTTGTTTCCTTGTGATTTCAAGTCATGTTTTCTTTGCTCAAAGTAACACTTACAAATTCTATGAGACAAAGGTGATCCATAAAAGTTTTTCCAAAATTAGCTCATGAAATCATGACTCACTCAATCCCGTCCGTGTAAAAGTTGAAATTTACTTATGAGAAATTTTACAAAAATATCTGTCCAAGTAACTTTTTCAATATTAACTCAATTCATTTGATCTGAACAAATTCAGCACAACACACCTATTTGACACCCCTAATCCCTAATCCAAACCATTGGCAGCCCTAATCCCTAATCCAAACCATTCTGATGTGTGCTTGACATCAAAGGTATATTGCTCACATCGGATTTACCTTACTTTCTCTTGGATTTCTTGTTATTTGTTCTATTCATGGTGATATCATTCATTAGTGAGCATGAAAAAGGATACTCCCTCTATTTCAATTTTTTTAGGGTCAAACTAATTAATATTTGGTAGCAATTTGGTCATAAAATTTTCAATTTTTTAAAAAGAAAACTTGCATATTGAGAAACTACATAAAAATTACTACGAATCACAATAAATTTTGTTACCCATAATGCCAGTTGATGCGATTGAGCAAGTTAGAGATCTTGTTTAGTTGTTTTGTTGGTTAAAGTTCAATTTGATCTTACAGAAATTCAAATGAACTTTTGTTGTGATTGTTCAGAACACCTTTTCCTCTCATATGACATATTTTGTTCTCGTAGAATGCTACAAAGTTTTGTTGGTCTATAGTTGTATCATATTATTCGTGTTGTTAGTTGGAAATTCTATAACCCTAGACACCCTAGACTTCTACGATTTGAATTTTTAAATGGCCACTCAACTATTCTAATATAGTAGAATATATATTCTAGATCCTCACTCACTCTTCCAATATAGTAGAATATATAATCCAACAAATATTGAATTTTAATGAAATTTATTTTCCTTAGAGTTGTCATTTTTCTAATTTTAAAAGAATTTAGTAGATGTCTTCCTAAACAACTCAAATATCATGTAACATTCACAACCCCCCTTGAAAGGCGTCTATATAAACCACTCTCTCTCTTCTTTTTTAGCTCAGTCATTCTTCTCATCATATAAAAAGTTTCTTCTATTTTTTCAAATGACGCAAGCAAGGCGACGGTTCCATCGGTGAGATGCATTTCAGGGGGTGCGAGGAAGATGCCATGGGGGAGGTACACAACTGAGATCAGAGATCCTGCCCAGAAGAGAAGTGTTTGGCTCGGAACTTTTTGTACACCGGAAGAAGCTGCTAGGGCTTACGATCGGCGGTGAGGAGGTATAGCGGCCACTGCAAGAGGAGAACCAGCAAGGCGACGGTTCCATCAGGTGAGATGCATTTTAGGGGGGGGGGGTGAGGAAGATGCGGGAGGTACACAACTGAGATCAGAGATCCTGCCCAGAAGAGAAGTGTTTAGCTCGAAACTTTTGGTACCCCGGAAGAAGCTGCTAGGGCTTACGATCGGCGGCGAGGAGGTATAGCGGCCACATGAGCTAACTAATTTTCCTTGAGATAACCTCCAAAACACCTAAGATCTATACTTCTTACAACTAGACTTCTCGAGAAAATCTCTGAGAAAATCGAAAAAGAATCAAGGATCTATACATCTCAATTGAAGAAGAATAAAAGATCTATACATCTCTATCGGAAAATAATCAAGGATTTATACATTTCGATCGGAAAAGAATTGAGGGTCTATACATCTCGATATGAAAATAATCAAGGATCTATATATCTGGATCGAAAAAGAATCAAGATTGGAGAAGAATCAAGAGAAAAAGAAAGAATCAGAATCGATCCATAGATTTCTCGAAATAAACAAGGCTGACTCTCTCTTATTCTTTTTTTTCCCTTTTAAATTTTTTGAATTTAAAAGGAAATTAAAAGAAGGGACTTGCGAAATGTCATACATTGAGTGATGACGGTTTCACATGCTCCGTGATGGGGCAAGGGTTATCTCAAGATTGAGAGGCACAGTGGCTGCGCTAGTTTCAAAAACCTCAGCTCACCGCAGCCTCGTTCTAAAGATGACCTGTAAGCGTTGGTCTGAATTGGGAGTATATGATTGGAATTATCATTATTAACATCACTGACATTCTTACAACTAAACTTCTCGAGAAAATCTTTGAGGTTATCCTTAGGAAATTTATTTATGGCTCTGTGGCCATGATACCTCCTCGCTGCTGTATCGTAAGCCCTAACAACTTCTTCCGACGCATCAAAAGTCCTGAGCCAGATGGGATCTTTTATCTCACTTGTGTACCTCTTCCATGGAATCTTCCTCACACCTCCTTATAACACATTTCACCTGAGGGAATCGTTGTCTATCAATGAATATTCAGTAAGTATGTGGTGCCTTTCAAACCACATCTAAATTCAAGTGAGATTTGAATCAATTTTTTGTGAATGACAGTTTAGCAAGTATGCCTTGACCAGATAATCTCTTTGTACTCTTTAATATCTCTGAT
The DNA here is from genome assembly GCF_947179165.1 of Solanum dulcamara. Taxonomy (NCBI): domain Eukaryota; kingdom Viridiplantae; phylum Streptophyta; class Magnoliopsida; order Solanales; family Solanaceae; genus Solanum; species Solanum dulcamara. The sequence goes on from NC_077245.1 coordinate 68,868,656, forward strand.
CTCTTTGCCCAACTGCACAAAAAAAAATTCAAATTTGATGGGCCTTCGTTGTTGATGATATATATCAGATGAGAATAGAGTATACAGTGGGTGTTCATCAGTACTTTGTTGCTAATGACATATCCTGATGAAGGACTATATCTCCAATTAGAAATTGTCCATCTCCACTTACAGTGACACAGGAGTGGGAGTGGTATGAGTTCGTTCAATTTTTACTTTCTTTTTCCCCCTATTTGTGTAAATGCACTCTATCATATGACCTAGTCTTCATATCCTTTTAAGAGTTTGATGTGCATTTTGATTCTCTGAGTTGTCATTGGATCCTATCTCTCCAGACTTTGAGATTCAAAACCTTTTGTTGTCTAATTTGCTTATGTGGACTCACTGAAAACAACTTCTAATGTCATGGAATGTTAATTGATGTCAAGATCTTTGGTGCATATCAACATATTTGTTGTTCATTTCATTGTGTTATTATCCCCCATTTTGATAATGGTATTGTGAAATGAAAATTCACAATTGGTAGTATAATACAGAGCATGTTGTATGGGTTAGGTGTTAATTAGTTGGTGGTAGTATAGTGATAAGTTGTAGTGGTTGAATGAATCATTCTCAGCAGGTTCTAATATTAGCATACTTCTAGCATTAAGTTGATGCAATAAGATATGTCTTCTGTCATTATTGTGACAGTTCCATTTCTCAATACTGATAATCTCAGTTCACAAGATCTTTTTTTTTCCTTCCAATTTTGGAGCGGCCACCTCATGTTATGCAGAACTCCAGAGACATTGAATTAAAAGAGAACTCTCCAAAGATAATAGGAACTGTCTGATTTCCTCTGTAGGGTGCGACCATCAACCGGCACAGTACGATTCGTGATGCTGTTCATACACTGAGCATACCATGAGAAAGACTGTTACAGCTATGGACGCAAGTTCAGGCAGCGGACGCAAGTTCTGAAAATCTACATTATCTTTCTCAATTTGCTCCTTATCCCAGTTCCAATAAGCATGCTCATCTACTACGACATCTCTTATGATGGAAATACTTTTTGTTTGCAATCTGAAAACTCTATAACCTTTGGCTTGCGATGAATAACAAATAAACATCCCCAATTCACCTTTCGGTTCAAGTTTGCTTCTTTTGACTGAAGGAACATGAGAATAGCAAATCGAACCAAAGATTTTTAAGTGCTTGGCAGATGGTTTTGTTCCACTCCAAGCTTCAATAGGAGTTTTTTTATCCACAGCTTTAGTTGGCAGCCTATTTAACAGATATACTGAAGTATAAACAGCTTCTGCCCAAAAACTTTGCAGTAGTTTCTTTTCAAGCAACAAACATCTAGCCATTTCAACAACAGTCATGTTCTTCCTCTCCGAGACTCCATTTTGTTCGGGTGAATAACTTATTGTCAACTTGTGATCAATCCCCATATCTTCACAATACTTATTGAACTCATTTGAAGTGTATTCACCACCATTGCCCGATCTCAAAGACTTCAGCTTACAGCCACTTTGTCTTTCGACAAAAGTTTTAAATTTCTTAAAAACTGAAAATACTTGGGACTTGTTACTGAAAAAATATACCCAAGTCATCCTTGTCAAGTCATCAATAAAGAGAAATATTTATTTTGTCCTAAAGATGATGTCTGCATAGGTCCACACACATTAGTGTGAACTAGTTCAAGTTTTTCAGTTGCCCTCTAGGTAGCACTTTTAGGAAATGATTTCCTGTGTACCTTACCCATCTGACATGCCTCACAAACTTCTTTAGATAGTGAGATCTCAGGCAACTCTTTAGTCAAGCCTTTCTCATACATAGACTTTAAAGTAGAATAGTTAAAATGCCCATATCTTTTGTGCCACAACCATGACTCATCCATACTTGCAAAATTTGCACTATCAAACTTCCCATCTAAAGGAAAAGATTTATCCACCATTTCTACTTTAACAATCAAACTATCTTTAGAGTCAAAAACCAAACAATGTTTTCCCTTAAAAAATAAGGAACAACTTTTCGACATCATTTGAGCCACACTTAACAAGTTACATGCTAAACAAGGAACATACAACACATCATGTATAAACTTTGTACCTTGTATAGTTTGAAAGGCAACTGAACCCTTTCCATGTGCATTGACTGTTTCACCATTTCCCGTCCTAACTTTAGCTTTGAACGACTTGTCAAGTGTGTGAAACACGAGCTCATTGTGCGACATATGACTCGTACATCCACTGTCTATGAACCATGTGGATTCTTTGCTTGTGTTTTCTTCGTGAGAAGCCATAAACAAGCTTTCTTCTTCCTTTTCCGACTCTTCAACAAAATTTGCCTGCTACGCATGATGTTGTTGTGGCTGATTCTGCTTGACCCTGCAATTTTTCTCAATATGACCTATCTTTTTACAGAATCTACACTGAATGGATGGCTTTCCTTTGAACCAGTAGTCTTTTTCTTGATGATTGGTTCTTTTACAGTGGCTGCAAGGTGGAAACTTCCCTTTCTTTGAAGATTCCTCCATGGTTTTCCCTTTGCTACTTTATCTCCTTCCATCCTTCTATTGTCCTTCACAGGCTGCTTGGGTTTATGTTGTGCCTGAAATGCCACTTCTGCTACTTCTCCATCTCTTATACTTGATCTTTGTTCTTGGGCTTGCAACTTGCTGATCAGTTCTGCAACCGATAAAGTCTTCAAATCACATGATTCCTCTATTGCTGAAATCTTGGACTCGAACCTTGCTGGTAAGCTTATCATCAACTTCTCCACCACCTTTGAATCTGGAAAGGTTTCACTAAACAACCTTATTTTGTTTACAATTTCCACAAGTTTGGCAGAATACTCTTTCACAGCATCTCCCTCTTTCATCCTTAGCATCTCAAATTCTCTTTTGAGAGTTAAGAGTTTGACAGCCTTCACTCTGTCACTTCCATCGAACTCCTCTTTTAGCTTTTCCCATGCTTCTTTGGGTGTTTCATAAGCCATTATTCTTGTGAAAATCACATCTGAAAGTGCTGAATGAAGACATGTGAGAGCCTTTGGTTTCCTTGACTTTGAATCTTCATAAATCTTCATTTGTGCAACTGTTGGATTTGGTCCAAGTGGAGGAGGATCATCTTCACTTTCTATTGTTTCCCATAGACTAAGAGCTTTGAGATAAGCCTTCATCTTTATCACCCATATGTGATAATTTTATCCTGTAAACATAGGAGGGCCTACACCCAAGAAGTTGTTGGATGCCATGTAACTGCTGTTCAGCTCTCACCCTAGAAGAACTGGAGAAAACCTTAGCTTTCTTGCCTTCACAGATCCTTCAATAAGAAGGGCTCTTGATACCACTGTTAGACTTTTAAACTTATAAGAAAAAAATAAGGTTTAACAAAACTTCTATTCATTCATATGGCATTTTTTTTCCAAAAGTAAGTAGAGTCCATACCTATCCAACCACTTACAAAACAAATTCCATAAAACAAGGATTACCTTTACTTTACAAACCAAACATAATATTTAAAAGAGAACACTATTAGACTAAAAAACTATCTAGAAAATCTCATTTTCTAACAGCTTCACCATCTCTACAAAAACAGACTTCAAATGCAGAATATGATCATCCATAGTTCTACTGTAAATCAGAATATCATCAAAGAAAACAAGTACATGTTTCCTGAGATATTTATGGAATACAGAATTCATTAGACCTTGGAAGGTGGTTGGGGCATTTGAAAGACCAAAAGGCATCACCAAATATTCAAAATGCCCTGAGTGAGTTCTGAAAGCAGTCTTAGGTACATCCTCATATGCCATTCTCAATTGGTGATATCCAGACCTTAGGTCTATCTTGGAAAATATTTTGGATCCTCCCAATTCATCTAATAGATCCTCAACAATAGGAATGGGAAACTTGTTCTTCACAGTAGACTTGTTCAAATCTCTGTAGTCTACACAGAGTCTCCATGAACCATCTTTTTTACCAACCAATACAACTGGAGATGCAAAAGGACTGCAACTAGGCTGAGTGATCCCTTGATGTAATATCTGTTGAACTAACCCTTCAATGACATCTTTTTTAACTAAAGAATATCTATAAGGTCTCTTGTTCATAGGCTCAGTCTCAGCTTGCAGTACAATTCTATGATCAAATACACCTCTTGAAGGTGGTAAACTAATAGGTTCTTCAAATAGTTTGTTAAACTCAGACAACAATTCTAAGAGATTAGGATCACTTTCACTATCCTTCTCCTTAATTGGTTCCTGGGTTGCCTTAACTTCCTCACTTCCTACTGGCATTACTTGCATCATACAGAGTTGAGATTGATTACCTGAATTTTCCAATTTTCCAGGACCAGCAGTTAGTACTTGGTTGCCAGCTTCCCTGAGTAAATGCTTCCTTTCCTTGTACCAAAATTCCATGGTAAGCTTCCTGAAATTCATCTTGATATCACCTAAAGTTAGTAACAATTGGAACCCCAGCACTACTCCACAACTCCCAAGTGGTAACAGTAAGAAATCAGCTAAAAATTCAGCTCCTTGCAGTAACCAAGTAATAGTGGTCATTTTGTCCACTTTCCTGTTGCCAGTTGCTAGTTGCTGCAGCAACCAACTGAGGTGGAGTAGATTTTATCTCACATCCTAGTTGACTAACCAACTCAGGATCAATGAAGTTGTGAGAACTCCTAGTGTCTATCAAGATGTTTAACCCCTTCTTGGAGTGATAACCAGTCACTTTCAAAGTTCTGTAGCCTAATGATCCATTTAGTGCATGCATAGAGATCTTCATATGTTCTACAGGTTGGACTAATTCCAATTGATTACTGTCCCTTCATGAAACTGTGTGTCTGGTTCCTCCCTTCCAACTTCCATCTCTGATATATCTTCTGTCTCTTCTATCTCCAACAGATACAACTGTTTGGAAGTCTTGCATTTGTGCCCAGGAATTTAATTCTCATTGCAAAAGTAGCACAATCCTTTTGATCTTTTGTCATTCATCTCCTCTATACTTAGTGTCCTCCTGTTCACTCCTCTAGAACCAATTGAACTACTAGCTCCAGGTGTAGGTAAAAGAGGCTTGCTACTGTAATTTCTTTGATCTGTGAACCTTTTTGAATTCACCTGAGAATGTGTCTGCACAGGCTGTCTAACTGCAGCTAGGTAAGCTTCTTGTAATCTTGCACTTCTGTAAACTTGAGCCAAAGTGGTGGGATTGGTTACCTTCATAGCAATATTCAGCTCATGCCTCAGCCCTCCAATGAAACAACTGATAGCATTTTCTTGTGAGAAATTCACTCTTGTCAAGTTCCTTTCAAACACAGTTTGGTATTCCTTCACACTACCAGTCTGTTTAACCTTCTTGATCTCTTCCATAGGGTCATCGAAATCATTCCCAAACTTTTCCACCATAGCCATAACATATTCACTCCAAGTAGCAGGTTGTAGGAATTGTCTGTACCTCATAAAAGCCAAGGGCCGTTGAATAGCTTCACCCTCTAACTGTAGAGCAGCTACTCCCACCTTCTCCTCTGCTGGAACTCCTTCCATAGAAAAGAATTGATCAATTTTAAACAACCATGACTTGAGATCTTCCCCATTAAACCTCAAGAACTCCATTCGTGACCATCGATTGAAATTTGAATGGTGAGAGTGGAAGCTGTTTTCCTTTTCTCTGTGTAACCTTTCCTCTGATTGCTCCCTCCGCACAGGATCACCCTCCCTTTCCAATGGTGATTTTCCCTCCTAATTTCCCCAGTTGTAACTTGATTCCTCAAGTCCACCACAGCTTGATCTAATTTTTCCAAAGAAGAAACCTTCCCAGCCAAAGTACCTACTTCTGTGAACAGTTGCTGCATCATATCACGCAATTCAGTTGAATCTGGTGCTTCATTGCTTGGATCTCCATTGGATCGAGTACCTTTTCCCATTGTTGCCAAGGAAGGACAGGCTCCGATACCACCGTTAGCTAAAATGCAGGGATTCTCAAAGGAATCCGAGGTCTTAGCAGCTGGACAGGAGCTTGACGGAGAAGCTCGAGTTATTCAGCTATGGTGGATGGAAAGATTGAAGATGAAGAGTAGAATTCAATAGGGAATGTAGTTGTATATTCAATTCATGACTCAATCTGTAATGATACAATGCTCTTTAAGAGAAATGAGAAGAAACTAATCTATAACTGCTTCTAACTAATTCTGTTACCTCGATTACTGTGCACTAATTAGCTAACTTCCTGTAACTAACTAAACTACTGGAAGCTAACTAATAAATGGACATTTGGCTCCCATCTCTCATTTCGTGTAACAAGAACTCCAGAGACATTGAAATAAAAAAGAAGACACCAAAGATAATAGGGACTGTCTGATTTCCAGTAGAGGGTGCGATCATCAACCGACACAGTATGATTCGTGATGCTGTTACATACACTGAGCATGCCAGGAGAAAGTCTGTTACTTCTATGGATATTGTCTATGCTCTTAAGAGGCAGGGAGGGACCTTATACGAATTTGGAGGTTAGGGTGTTAGTGGTTGTAGATTTGGTGATTTAGTTTGTGGGTTAGGGTATTTCGAAGTTGGGTTTACTTTTTTTCTGTTTGTTATAGTCTCCATTATGTAATTCCTTGTTACCCAATTAATGGAAAAAGATCATTTTTCTAGTAATTGTAATTGTTTTCTTCTTGATTTATATTGTACTTAATATGTTTATCAAAAGTTGTTGGGTGCCTCATCCTGGTAAGTTTGGCTTGTTCTCAAGTATATGTTTCTTTTCAAACCATCTAAATACAGTTGATGATTGAATCAATTCTTTGTGAATGAAAATTCAGCAAAGTATGTATTGCTGTTAAAAACATCTAAGTTAAGTTGATAACAGAACCAGGTTCTTATGGTTGAGAAGTTGATGCTTTTTTCTCACTAATTTTGCTAGAGCCATTGAATTTCTTTACAGCTCTGTTTGTATTATGTGGGAATCTCTTTTCTGTTATTACAGTTCTGCTGCACGTTTCTTGGTTTGCTGCGATTCCTGAATAACTTCACTTTTTGAGCTGAGGGTATGTTGTTGTATAGGCACATGTTTGAGTTCTTGGAGGTAAATATCTCAAGCTTGTGTTTTTCTTTTCCTATCTTCTTAGAGGTAAATTTGTTTTGTTCTTCAAAGCTTATGCATTCTGTTGATGTTTATAAACCTATTGTCAGTGAATTACTATTCAATAAGTATGTGTTGCTTTTCAAACCATCTAAATTCAATTGGTTGAAACAACAAAAGAGTGCTTTGTGATGAGACAACACCGGAGGAGGAGATTCTCGCGAATAAGGAAGCACGTCGACTCCGAAAGGAAGCTTTCAAGAGGGAAAGAGAAGAAAAGAACTAATGACATCATCCCGTGCCGATTGCTTCTCTCGATATAGTAGCGAGGAAGCAAAATGCTTTGTCTATCGATTTAGTTCCAAGTCTTCGATGTCCCTCGGCGACTGGCAAGAATTTGTACTGATATGAAAGAACTCCCTCCAAGCCGTACATACAACTTTCATCGAATGAGGCTTTTCACAGAATTCTATATGTATCTTGATATCAAGTATGGACTTCTGTTGATTGGATCAATTCTTTGTGAATGAGAGTTTAGAAAGTATGCATTGCTCTTGAAAGCTTTTAAGTTTAGTTGATAACGGAACCAACTTCTTATGGCTGAGACAACAACAACGCACCCATTGAAATCCCACAAGTGGGGTTTGGGGAGGATAGAGAGGCCGTTTCCGAATTCTTATGGCTGAGAAGTTGTGCTAATTTTCTCTTTGATTTTGCTAGAGCCATTGGGTTTCTCTACAAACTGTTTCTTATATGTGGGGATCTATTTTCTTTTATTATAGTTCTGCTGCACATTCCTGATTTTTGAGAGGTAATTATATCAAGCTTGTTTTTTTCTTTGCCGGTCTACGTATTGGTTTAAAACTTAGGATTACATTTGTTGGTGTATTTCATCTGAGAAGAAATAATTGCAATTTGCACCTCTTGTTTCAGCCGTTTTAGTTTTCAGCTTTATGCATAACTCTAATTGCAGTCAAATAATTGTTTAAACTCCCACTAGTCTTGCAGCTCAGGATATTCACACTATGTTTTTGTTGTTCAGTTACTTGCTGCTCTCCTTTGATGTATTCAAGGAATTTATTTCTGTTACCCTTAATGTCAGTTGCTGTAGTTTGTCAAGATAGAGATCTTGTTCTGTTGTTTTGTTGGTTAAACTTAAGTAGAACTTCGGCTGAACTTCTGCTGTGATTGTTCAAAACATATTTTTCTCTCATATTGACATATTTCTTGTCAGGGAATGCTACAAAGTTCTTCTATCTACAGTTGTAGCGGTATTATTTGAGTTTTGATTTGGAAATTATATATCCCTGGACTTTTGCTTGGATTTGTGTTAGGGTTCTCTTTTGAGGATTTTAGACTTGAGTTTAACTTGCCGGTTCTCCTAAAGAGTTCGGGTGGAACTGGTATGACTGGTACACCAGCTGGAGCCCGGTCGTTTGTGGTTGCTCTAATTCTGCAGCTTGACATATGCAGTAAAGGTTTTCCTTGTTGGTAAGTTGACAAACTCAACCCTGTAAGCATGGAATATGGAACTTTTAAGGTTTTAGTTGCTCTCTATCTTGGTTTAAAGCTTTGTGATCACAATCTGCAATTATATATGAGTAGTTTCAACACCACTTTGTGTTTCTACTTGGATATCGAGCTTGTTAATTTACTCTCTTGCTCTGGTTCATTTAGTTTCTCAAAGGTTTTGCACTTGTCTCATGAAAGACAATTTGATAAAGTGAGAATAGAAATCTATAAGATTTCACTCAAGATAATTAGTATTGTGTTCTATTTGTGTAGAAATAATATGCGCTCACAGAATCATAAATATGCTAATATGTCTTTTGCAATTCATGATTGTAGCCAATTTGTATCCTGTTTATTTATAGGCCATCAAGTCACTTCTGTCCCTTTGGTATTTGATTATCTCCTGCCAAGCTTGCTTCGTTATAATTCTATTAAATTATCCTGTTATGTGGCTGAGAAACTTTAATAATGATTATAACTTGTTCGATGATACATGATTAACAAGTTATGATCTTAAAAAGAGGTGTTTGAGGAGAAACCAAAATGATACACAAGGCATTTTCTATTTTGAGTTTGGACGGGTAAGGGTTTCCTGTCCACTGAAACATGGAAGATTCTTTTCCTAATACCTAGTCATGCATGTGCCTCAATAATTATTTCTGAAACAAGGCATTGTTGGGACGGATCGATACTGCATTTTTCTTTTAAAATTATAATGTGCAGGGGTAGGCCAAAATTGATCCCTACAGAATTTTCTTCCCAAAATTATAATTGTGTCTGATAAAGCCTTCTTCACTAGAAATCAATAAGCTTCAGAGGCAGAATGAGAGGAAACTGTATTTTGTATTTTTATGTGGCATAACTTTTTCTGCAATTTGGAGATAATCAGATAGATCTCTTAGAAATCTTTAAGATATGGGGTAGTGTGTTTCAATAGAATTTCATGATATTCTATTTGCAAGTTTATTTTTCCTATCTAGGAGATCAGCAAAATGTAAATAAAAATTGACTCCTAGTTCAGCTGAATCTTCAACTCCAGATATATTATTTGTGAAGGAAATAATACAGAATTAACATGGGTTCAAATGCAGACATTGAATTTCTGGAGATGTAGACATCAACCATCTTGTCTTATATTCAACCTCTTGACCATTCTCCCTAGCACAATCCTCTTGATATTGGACAACTTCAATGTGTTTACTGCTGAGACAATAGGAGGTTCATTAAATCTTGAGAAACTTGGACCAGAGGGATCCGACTTCCAAGAAGATATCTTCTTTGGACTTTGATGCACATGGCAATGTCCGTGCTTGTTGTGAGTGCAAAAATGTGGATAGGGCTATGAATTGCATCCACCAAACCATCAAGCTGGGCTGGAAATGCTTAAACCTTAGGGCCGCAACATGGTGCCCGACCATTCATGATCAGCAATAGAGATTGATGTAGCTGAGGTAACTTTTCAAAAGTTGAGACACATTTATGAAAATTTGTACGAATTTTTTCCAATTTGTGGGAAGCTAACTCTAAGCTTTATCAAGCCTTCATGCACTCGGAACATAGTAAGTTTTTGAGTTCGTCATTTCGTTTGATAATTGATCGCTTTTCTTGCAACAGGCTATCAGTGCTCACAACCAAATTTACTGTCTCGTCAATCTAAGGTACATGTTGTCATTGCTGACTGCCACTTTCTATGTATTTTTTATTTCTGACGAACTTAAAAAAAGAGAATGTTAGTAACAATGTATTACACATAAATGAAGAAGCTAAAACGAATTCTTGCATTATATTCGTAATGTGGAAAAGCTAACTACTTTATCTTATTGTTTAATGCAATACACAAAATGTGCAAGCGTTTACTCAAAGAGTCCCACAAGAAATAAAAGAGGAGAGATTACCCTTGCTGGTGTATAATGGTATTCAAATTCTTTATTATTCTTTGTTTCCTTCTGATTTCAAGTCGTCTTTTCTTTGCTCAAAGTAACACTTTCAAAATTCTGTGTTAGCTGAATATTGAACTGAATGCTTTATGAGACAGAGGCGAGCCATAAAAGTTTTCCAAAATTAGCCCATGAAATCATGACTCACTCAATCCCGTCCGTGTAAAAGTTGAAATTAACTTATGAGAAATTTTGCAAAAATATTTTTTAAAACGATTTATTTTTGCTTGATATGTTTTATGTAGACATAATATAAAACAATATTAAATACTTAAATAGATTATTAAAAACAATTAAGAAATTAAAATTCACTAAAATTAGACGTGTTGAAATATTATTTGTTTGTTATATAGCTCATTTCTATCCAAGTAATTTTTTAATTATTAACTCAACTCATTTGATCCGAACAAATTCAGCACAACACACCTATTTGACACCCCTAATCCCTTATCCAAACTGAAAGAGAATAATCTCTCGATTTATTTCATTAACCTCATCAGTTTATATACACAAAATACAAGAGTATAATTAGGCTATAATTAAGAAAATTAAATATCTATATATTAGGAACTAAATATATACAATCTGTTACAATCTGTCAGAATATATTTTCACACCCCCGCAGTCGAAGCGGGAGGTCACCGAATGCTAAGACTGTCCCAAAAATTCTCAAATAACACCAACGGAAGGACTTTGGTGAAGATATCTGCAATCTGATAACGAGAGGGGACATGTAACACTCGAACCTGGCCACGAGCCACCTTTTCCCGTACAAAATTTATATCCATCTCAATGTGCTTAGTGCGTTGATGCTGAACAGGATTACCAGCTAGATATATGGCACTAACATTATCAAAGTAAACTAAAGTAGCCCGTGGAATAGGACAATGAAGTTCCAAAAGCAAGTTTCGCAACCAACATGACTCAGAAACCACATTGACAACCCCTCGGTATTCTGCCTCTACACTCAAACGGGACAAAGTAGCTTGACATTTGGCGGACCATGAGATCAAGTTATCACCCATAAAGACACAATAACCCGACGTCGAATGCCGTGTATCGGGGCACCCACCCCAATCAGCATCAGTATACGAGACAAGAGTGGTTGTGGAAGAGGGATAAAGGTGAAGACTATAATTCAAAGTACTTTGTAGGTAGCGCACGATATGCTTGAGAGCGTGCATGTGCTCATCTCGTGGGTTACGTGAGTATTGCAGTGCCCCTGTAAGACTCCGATAAAGAGATGCATCCTCAAACGGTATGCTCGTAGAGCCCCGAGCTTCGATTTTGGACAACCGGAGTAGGAGATGGCTTACACGATGACATGCCACCTTATTCAATGATCTTGGCCGCATACTTTTTTTGAGATAAAAATAAATCGCTTATATGATGAGTGACAACAATGCCCAAGAAATAGCTCAACTGACCCAAATCCTTCATAGCAAATTCGGAGCTAAGAAGCGATGTGATAGACCGACGGAGTGCATCAGGGGAAGCAGTTAAAATAATATCGTCGACATACAATAAAAGATAATCCATAGAAGTACCTCGACGATAAACAAACAAGGAATGATCGGTCTTACTATGAGAAAATCTAAGGGTATGGACATAATCAGCAAATTGCTTATACCAAGCCCGCAGAGCTTATTTCAGCCCATAAAGAGATTTCTTCAGCAAACACACATGATTGGGTCTATCAGGATCCCGATAGCCCAAAGGTTGATACATGTAAATAGTCTCCTTGAGTTTGCCATATAAGAAAGCATTTTTGACGTCAAGTTGATGAATCGGCCACGCCTTGGAGAGAGCCAAACTAAGAACCATACGAATAGTCGCCAATTTGACAACTGGACTAAATGTCTCACCACAATCCACGCCAACTTGTTGTGTTTTACCATTACCTACAAGACGAGCTTTATGTCGCTCAAACGAACTATCAGTTTTTTCTTTATGAGCAAAAATCCACATACACCGAATAACATTAACATTTGGAGGATGGGGCACCAACTCCCACGTCTTATTTTGAATAAGAGCATTATATTCATCATCCATAGCCATTTTTCAATTCGGGTCACGAAGAACAGACACAGGGTTACAGGGTAGAGGGGACTTCGAGACGGATGTAAGAAGGTTGAAAGACCTCTTAGGCTTATAGATACCATGTTGACTCCTAGTAACATGACTGGTGGGTAGTCTAGAGGGAGAGACGGGAGTGGGTGGAGGAGGAGATCTAGGTGGGAGAGCGGAAAAAGACGCTTGGGTCAGCCCAGTAAGCAACAAATGAGCGATCTGCCCAGGTGAGGGGGCAGATCTGCTGGCTGGGCACGGTGGGATAGGCAACGGTGTGGGAGAAAGGTGGCGATATGGTGGGTTTGTGGAGGTAGTGAGATGACGAACCACATAGGGAGAGGGTCCATCGTCTAAAAATTGGTACGTGTGATTTTGAGGAGTATGTAACTTGGAGAAATGAAATTGCGTCTCATCAAATATACGTGAAGGCTAATGATGATTTTTTGAGATGACAAATCAAAGCATTTATACCCACGATGATGTGACGGATATTCCAAAAAAAATACACGGGGTTGACTAGGGTTGAAGTTTGTTTATGAGTGTAGAGGGAATGAGAGGATAACATAAACACCCAAATACATGAAGATGGGAATAAGAGAGATCCTTCTGATAAAAAATGCAAAGAGGGGATTGATAGTTTACCAGTTTATGAGGAAGGATGTTGAGAAGGTAAGTTGCCATGCCAAAAGTAAGGAGGAAGGGAAGCATGAGATAATAAGGTACGAACAATGTTATTAATCATACGGATTTGTCTTTCGGCTTTCCCATTTTGAGGAGATGTGTGAGGACATGACAATCGAAACGACAGACCATTGGCTTTATAGAAGTCCCAAAAGGGGCCATTATCAAATTCCATGCCAATATCACATTGAATATTCTTGATGTCCCGCTCAAAGTGAGTTCGAATAAATGTTTTGAAAGTTAAAAATGTGGAAAAGGTTTGTGATTTTTGCGATAAAGGAAACATCCACAAGAATTTAGAATAATCATCCATAAACAAGACATAAGATCGATGACCTGAGGAACTCAAAGCAAAGATCACTATGCATAATATCAAATGGCATAAGAGTGCTAGAATTCGAAGCATAAAATGGCAACTTAACATGTTTTTCAAGAGGACAAGAATGACAAATAGGAACATCTCTACTTTGATTACAATCAATCAATTTATTCTTCCTAAGGGAATTCAACACAGGTGCTCTCGGGTGACCCAAACAAACATGCCAAAGAGATGGTGCCAAAGCAGCAAAAGTAGATGGTGAAGTGACTGGATTGGTGATTGGATAAAGCTCTCCCCGACTGTTACACCTCATTACCAGCCTCCCCGTCTGAAAATCCTTCACAGAAAACCCAAATGGATCAAAATTAACCGAGACAGAGTTATCAATGGTAAATTTGCGGACGGACACCAAATGTTTAACTAGGTGAGGGGCATGAAGGACATTGTTTAAGTGCAAGGGAGGACACGGGAAATACAAAGTCGTGTGATCATAGCCATGAATTGGAATTGATTGACCATTACCAACAATTATACCACATTTATTGCTCTTATTAAAATAAGACGTGAGGTTACCTTGTGTGGATGTCATGTGAGAAGTGGCACCGGTATCCATGTACCAATTTGCATCCGGAGGAGTGATCCCAAGAGTATGCATGGTGGCTTCAATGTCCATAAGAGTAGGGGTTGCCGGGTAGGCCTGCTGAGGTCGGGGGCTAAGAACACCTGCTCGTGGTGGCTATTGCTGTCTATAATTGGGTCGGGACCAAGAAGTTGAAGAATATGGACACTGTGGTATAGCCCAAGGACCCCATGATGCCACCCATGGCCACTGCTGCTCGCCAGCCCATGGAGAATAGGGAGGAGAGTTCTGCCCTACTGACTGCTGCCTAGTACCGCGGCTGTTGCCGCCTCCTAGCTAACCACCACGGCCTGCATTACCGCCGCTGCTGGCAGCTCCTTTGCCGCCTCCATGACCACCATTGTTGCCGCGATCTTTTCGCCATTATTGCTTCAGTTGTGGTTTTTCTTCCCACCATTAGTATTGCGGTTGGAAGAGGAATTATCAGGAACATCAGGAGGACCCTCGGACGAGCGAGCAACTAAGGCAGCGGAGGAGCTTTGGGCCGCTTTCTTAGCACGGCCAGCCTCCTCATGAGTGAGCATCGAACGGGCTTGATAAAATTGAGGCAAAGGGTCACGTTGGCGAATAAGAGTGGCCACACCTTGGTAGGGCTCGGTAAGGCCAGAGACCAGTTGAAGAACTAGTCGATCGTTAGCGACCGGGGAGCTGACATTCTTGAGTTGATCCGCCATAGATTTGAGATGTTGACAATAGACAGAGATATTTTAAAAATCTGCCATGTCTACATGAGTGAAGTCGTACTTAAGGGTGATAACATGAGAGTGTTTGTTATCCTGGAATATGTCACGCAAGGATTCCAAGCCTCCATCGCCGTGGTGTCGGGTTCAAGAATTATATACAAAAGATCATGAGATATAGTAGCGTAGAGCCATTGGAGAACGGTGGCGTCAAGGGTGGACCACAACTCTTTGTCCTCCTCTTGTTGAGGCCTTTTCTCCGTGCCCGCTATCGGATGAGTAATATGATCAATTATCCGATGAGATCTTGCATGAATCTTAAAGAGTTCTACCCATGTGGAATATTGTACGTTCTCCATCTTAAGAGTGATGAGAACATGGTTCTTGATGTTGGATACATTAAGAGAAGGATGAAAGGAAGATTTGGAGTTAAACATGATGATTGAGAAGAGAGGAAGAGGGAGAGGAGAGGGGCTGCGACAGCAAGAATCCGAGAAGAATGAAGAAGGTCGGATCGTTCCCTAGATAGTTGATACCATGAAAGAGATTAATCCCTTGATTTATTTCATTAACCTTATTAGTTTATATATCCAAAATACAAGAGTATAATTAGGCTATAATTAAGAAAACTAAATATCTATATATTAGGAACTAAATATATACAATCTGTTACAATCTATCAGAATATATTTTCATATATTCTAACGCAAACTATTGACACCACTAATCCCTAATCCAAACCATTGACATCCCTAATCCCTAATCCAAACCATTCTGATGTGTGCTTGACATCCAAGGTATATTGCTCACATCAGATTTACATTACTTTCTCTTGGATTTCTTGTTATTTGTTCTGTTCATGGTGATATCATTCCTTAGTGAGCATGAAAAAAGATCATTCATTAGTGTTGTTATTTGGAAATTATATAACCCTAGACTTTTACAGTTTGAATTTTCAAATGGTCACTCAACTCAACCGTGCAAATTGGAACTTTTATGATTTTAGTTGTTCTATCTTGGTCATTTTAAAATTTGTGATTGCTATATGTAATTGTATATGAGTAGTTTAAACACAACTTTGTGTTTCGATAAATACAAACTTTCTCATAAAATTCTTTCAATAATGGATTATCAAAAGATGGATTTGGACGGTCCACAAGTGTTGGAGTAGGCAATTGTGATGACCCAAGCTTGATCCTAGACGTGACACGGCGATTAGAATTTTGAGGGACTTCAACCAAGCCTCTTAGAATACATAGCACGACATCTCAAAGTATGAAACTGAAAATAAACTTGAGTATGGAAGATAAGTCTTAAACCATAGAAATCTCGATATAAGAGAATTCGAAACATAGCATATGAAACAAATGAAATGATACTCTACTAGTGTGACAATGCCTCTACTAAATTTTAGACGGGGCAGAGAACAAGCCCTACCTCACCAAATATAAGAAGTACGTAAGTCTGAATATAATGGAAAGACATAATAGGTTCGCCCTCGAATCATGAGGACTTACCAAAATAACAATCTATGAATAGGCTCCCGATCTAGCCACGGGGATGATTAGGAGCGTCGTGACCTATATTATAAAATAATATAGGCAAAAGTATGCGTAAGTACATGGAACTCACTAAATATGTGAGAAATATGCATGAAATGAATAAACATACATAATAAGCATGATAAACATGAACATGGGATGCATGACCAAAATATCTTGAAAACAACAACAACAACAACAACAACAACAACCCAGTGAAATCCCACAACATGGGGTCTGGGGAGGGTAGAATGTACGCAGACCTTACTCCTACCAAGGTAGGACGGCTGTTTCCTGGAGACCCTCGGCTCAGTAAAAGCATAAATGCATAAAAAATGTTAGATAAGAATAGAAAATTAAAAGCTTTATGAGAAAAACAACAAACAAATAACAAATAGATAACAAATAAATACAAATAAATAAAGACTAATAACAAATAACGATTAAATAAATAATGAAAGCGTCACAGGTAAAATTGAGTAATCAAAGCATAGAAAGTAATAAATAATAACAGAAATAACAGAAATCAGAAGTCAAAGCGCAAGAGATCGTAATGCACTACTACACCTATGAATAGAGAAGAATAACGAGACTATGAACTAGACTTCTACCCTAATATGGGTCCTCCACACCCTCCTATCTAAGGTCATGTCCTCCGTAAGCTGTAACTGCGCCATGTCCTGTCTAATAACCTCTCCCCAATACTTCTTCGGCCTACCCCTACCTCTTCTGTAACCATCCATGGCCAGCCTCTCACACCTCCGCACTGGCGCATCTGTGTCTCTCCTCTTCACATGTCCATACCATCTCAGTCGTATTTCCCGCATCTTGTCTTCCACCGAGGCCACTCCTACCTTGTCCCGAATAGCCTCATTTCTAATCCTGTCGCTCCTGGTGTGCCCACACATCCATCTCAGCATTCTCATCTCAGCAACTTTCATCTTTTGAATGTGAGAAGTCTTAACTGGCCAACACTCCGCCCCATACAGCATAGCCGGTCTAACCACCCCTTTGTAGAACTTGCCCTTAAGTTTTGGTGGCACATTCTTGTCACATAGCACTCCGGAAGCGAGCCTCCATTTCATCCACCCTACCCCAATACGATGTGTGACATCATCGTCAATCTCCCCGCTGCCTTGCATGATAGACCCAAGATACTTGCAACTACTTCTCTTTTGGATGGCCTGAGCACCAAGCCTAACTTCAACGTCAACCTCCTGAGGTGTCTCACTGAACTTGCACTCTAAGTACTCTGTCTTTGTCCTACTCAACTTAAACCCTTTAGACTCCAAGGTATGTCTCCAATCCTCCAGCTTAGCGTTAACTCCGCGGCGAGTCTCATCGATCAGGACTATGTCATCCGCGAAAAGCATACACCATGGCACCGCACCTTGAATTTGTCGCGTCAATCCATCTATCACCAAGGCAAATAAAAAAGGACTAAGAGCTGATCCTTGATGCAACCCCATCACCACTGGGAAGTGCTCCGAGTCCCCTCCTACTGTCCTTACCCTGGTTTTGGCTCCCTCGTACATGTCCTTGATCACCCTAATGTATGCCATAGGTACACCTTTAGCCTTCAAACATGTCCATAGTATTTCTCTTGGGACTTTATCATAAGCCTTTTCTAGGTCGATGAATACCATATGCAAGTCCCTCTTCCTCTCCCTATGCTGCTCCACCAGTCTCCTCATAAGATGGATGGCTTCTGTAGTTGAGCGTCCCGGCATAAATCCAAACTGGTTCTCTGAAATAGACACGTCTCTCCTCACCCTCATCTCTACCACTCTTTCCCACAGTTTCATAGTATGGCTTAGTAGCTTAATACCTCTATAGTTGTTGCAACTCTGGATATCTCCTTTGTTTTTGTATAGAGGGATCATTATGCTCGACCTCCATTCTTCGGGCATCGTTGCCGTTTTAAAGATGACATTAAATAACCTAGTCAACCACTCCAAACCTACCGAGCTCGTGCTCTTCCAAAATTCCCCAGGAATCTCGTCAGGTCCGGTTGCTCTTCCCCAGCGCATCCTACGAACGACACTCTTAACCTCCTCGACCTTAATACTCCTGCAATACCCAAAATCGCAACGCCTCTCTGTATGTTCTAAATCTCCCAACACAAAGTCTCTGTCCCCTTCCTCATTCAAGAGTTTATGGAAATAGGACTGCCATCTCTGTTTAATGAGGGTCTCGTCTACCAATACTTTTCCATGCTCGTCCTTAATGCACTTCACTTGGTCCACATCGCGTGCTCTTCTCTCCCGCGCCCTGGCTAGCCTGAACAATTTTCTATCCCCACCTTTCTCTTCTAGTTCAGCATAAAGGCGTTCAAAAGCTGTTGTTTTTGCCGTCGAAACCGCCGACTTCGCCTCCTTTCTCGCTATTTTATAAAGTTCCCTATTCGTCCACTTCTCCACCTCATCTGTGCTTTCTATCAACTTTGCGTACGCCATCTTCTTTGCTTCCACCTTTTCTTGCACTTCTCCATTCCACCACCAGTCTCCTCGATGCCGACTACGACTACCAGTCGAGACTCCCAACACTTCCCTTGCCACAATCCTAATACAACTAGCCGTCCTATCCCACATACTTGTCGCATCCCCATTACTATCCCAAGCCCCCATGGCCTTCAACTTCTCTCCCATCTCCAAGGCATTTGCAGTGGTCAAACTCCTCCATCTGATCCTAGATCGATCATCCCCGACCCTCTTATTCCTCATCATCTTGATCCCTAAATCCATCACCAAAAGCTTATGTCGGGTTGTAAGGTTTTCTATCGGAATGACCTTACAGTCTTTGCACAGACCTATATCGACCTTCCTCAAGAGTAAAAAGTCTATCTGAGTCTTAGCCACCGAACTATGGAATGTTACCAAGTGGTCTTCCTTCTTTGGGAAACTCGAATTGGCTATGACCAACCCAAAAGCTCTTGCGAATTCCAAAAGTGAAAGGCCTCCTACATTTCTGACCCCGTAGCCAAAGCCTCCATGCACATCATCATACCCTCCTGAAATAGACCCGATGTGTCCATTAAAATCCCCTCCCACGAAAAGCTTCTCAGTAGGTGGTATACCTCCCACTAACTCGTCCAAATCCTCCCAAAAGCGCCTCTTATCCTCCTCTCTTAAGCCCGCTTGTGGCGCATAAGCACTAATAATGTTGAATGTGCTCCCTTCAATGACCACCTTAATCGACATCATCCTATCGTTGACTCTCCTAACCTCCACTACCTGATCCCTTAGATCATTGTCTACTAAAATGCCTACCCCATTCCTATATTTTGATCTACCTGAAAACCAAAGCTTATACCCGTCTACCTCCCTAGCTTTAGAACCTACCCATTTGGTCTCTTGCACACAAGCTATATTAATCTTTCTCTTCTTTAGAATTTTAACTAGCTCTATGGATTTGCCCGTTAACGTTCCAATATTCCAAGAACCAACTCTCAGTCTAGACGCTCCTTTAACCCACTTACCCCTCCTTACCCTCGTCCCCGACCCCGACCCCGTCCCTGAATGAGAACATGACCTTAATCTACCATCACTATCTAAAGCCACGAAAATATGTAGGAATTAATAAATTATTCAAAAATCTAAAGTTAGCAAAATGCAACGATAAGTGTATGAACAAAAATATAGATAAACCGGAGGTACCAACTCCAGTTGAAAAGAACCTGATTCACGCCGAAAACACTGTTCACACCGGAAACACTGTTCACGCCGGAAACACTGTTCACTCCGGAAACACTGTTCACGCCGGAAAATGGAAAACCGCGAGACGACGCCGGAAATCAATAGATCTAGGCCAAGTCTGAACAGATCTGGAGGTATTCGTTGAAAAACAAGCAAAAGGAAAGAAAAGAAAAAGAAAGAAGAAGAAGAAGTAGTGCAGTATAAGGGAATCTTCTAGTGCAGCAGTAAATCATGAAAACATATAGTAAGGTCAATGCATCATAAAACATCATTTAAGAGCTTATAAGAAAAACATATTCATTTTGTGGGTTATGGACCGTAACCGACAATAAAATCATGTGAGCTCTAACATGGAGTTCGGTGTAACTCCTACACCGAAAAATGAGAGGTTACTTGCTAAGGTAGAGTCTATATCACTCATATCATGTACTATATATAGACCCACTAGCTAAGTCATTTAAGACAACCTACGGGGGTAATGTAGTTTGTGACTAGAGGTTGCTACTAGAAGCCCTTACCAAGCTTCTACCTCAAGCCCTATCGATGCTAAGTCAAATTCTAATGGAATAAATAAAATCATTAACATATCATTAGGAAAGGCAAATATATACCAATCCACATTCATAAAATCATATAAGAGTAGCTCCTTTAAATCATGATTCATAACATCGTTCATATATACACTTACCTTTCTAAGCATCTAAAATCATGATCTCATTATTATTGTGAGAAAACCTTTCACAATTCATTCATTCATACTTGAAAACATACTTGAAGCATCATTCATTGTTTTTCATAAATCATTCATAAATCCTTGTTAAAGTTCATGATCATAATTCATAGTTTATAGTACGAAATCATATACATAATGCACGGGTTCATGTGAAAACAACTTAAAATGATGTATCGTAGTAAATTCATGCATAATATGGAGGAATATCATCAGTGGAAATTAATTAAGAAAGGCCCATGAAGAATTGTCATGAAACCCTCATTGAATTGGGTGAAAACAACTTTGGAGAATTGAAATCTTTTGGGACCCAATAGATGAAAAGAATCCATTGATGAATTTTCACAGCCTTGGATATCAAATCCCTAGCAAGCTCTATCAATGGAGTCTTGACTTGAAACCCTTACTTGACTTGAAGAGGAAGCCTTGGAGAGAATTATACATAAAGGATTTTTGATTTGGGAGAGTGTTGAGAGAATAAGTAGTTATGAAAGGGTTTTGGGTAGTTATAATTATAGGAAAATACCCCCAAAACGTCCAAGATTTAATATTAAAGTGCTTTTGAGAATAAGCCTCATTCTTATAGGAAGTGGCCTACTTCCACACTCACATAAGTGAAATCATTCGAGAGTGCTCCTATAAGTTTAACACTCCACCCATACGGGCTACAAATTTTCACTAAGAATTTTGTAAACTCAACCTCCACAAATCACTATAGGAAACAATGCACTCACATCATAGGGAGGGAATAAAAAATAATGCATTTTTTCACAACAAGTCATCATATGATTCATTTTTTCCATTGATCCTGGTTATAGGATCTCTAGTCTCCAGGTTGGGTTTCCTCATATATGACTCATGGTTTTATAGGATTCAATCACATTCCCCTCGATGTGCTCTTGACCTTTTCTCTTGTTAAGGCCTTAGTAAGAGGATTTGTAAGATTATCACAAGATTTGACAGAATCAACATTAATGGTACCACTTGTCAAATACGATCTTACATTACTGTGTTTCCTCCTTATAGGTCTGGATTTACCGTTGTAATAACGATTTTGAACTCTACCAATTGCTGCGGTGCTATCACAATGAATTAAAATTAGAGAAATTGATTTTTCAAAATAAGGTATTTGAAATAATAAATCTCTTAACCAATTCGCTCCCTCACTAGCTGAAGCTAAAACAATTAGTTCAGCCTCTATGGTAGAGTTAGCAATTATAATTTGATTTTTTGATTTCCAACAATCAACACCACCACTCGATGTAAAAATGTAACCAGTGGTAGAACAGGAATCACCTGCTAGAGTGTTCCAATCTGCATCAGAAAAGCCTTCAAGTACAACAAGATATTTTTTATAGAACAAACCACAAGTTTTTGTTCCAATTAAATATCTTATAACTCTTGTTATAACATGCCAATGTTCATTACCTGGCTTGCTTGTAAACCTGCTAAGTACTCCTACTGCATATGCAATATCAAGCCTAGTGCAATCAGTCACATATCTCAAACTTCCAATTAAGCTGGCATACTCCTTTTGATTTATCACATCATTTTCACTTTGAACAGGAAACAAGTGTACACTTGAATCAAAAGGAGTTAAAACATACTTGCAATTAAGAAAATTATATTTTTTCAATTTTTTTTCAACATAATATGACTGGTCAAGAAAAATTCCATCACATGTTCTAGTAATTTTTATTTCAAGAATAAAATTTTTCTCACCAAGATCTTTCATATCAAAATGGCTTCTAAGAATATTCTTAGTATCATCAATAACATTCATATTAGAGCCAAAAATCAATAAATCATCAACATATAGACAAATAATAACATGTGTATTATTCCACGACTTATGATTTATGCACTTATCACACTCATTTGTTTTAAAAACATTTTCAATCATACAAGAATCAAACTTATCATGCCATTGCTTTGGTGCCTGTTTCAAGCCATATATGAATTTTGTAAATTTACATACTTTGCTTTCTTGGCCTGCTTCAACAAAGCTCTCAGGTTGTTCCATATAAATTTCTTCATTAAAGACTCCATTTTAAAGAATAGGTTTTACATCCATTTGATGAATATGCAAATAAAAAAATACAGCCATATCAATTAAAAGTCTGATGGATGTAATTCTAGTAATCGGAGAAAAAGTATCAAAAACTCTAGGCCTTCTAGTTGCTTAAATCCTTTATCAACTAGTCTAGCCTTATATTTATCAATAGATCTATCCGATTTTAACTTTTTTCGTAAGACCCATTTGCAACCAATTATTTTACAACCCGGTGGTAAATCAACTAACTACCAAGTTTTATTAGAAATTAGTGATTCCATTTCATCATTTACAGCCTCTTTTCAAAAAATAGAATCATGTGAAGATAAAACTTCTTGTAAAGTAAAAGGGGGCCATCTCCAACATTAAAAACATAAAAATTGGGACCAAAATCTTTTTCTAGCTCTTTTACTTCTTCTTAACTCAAAATCATCAATTTCTTTATTTTTTAAAATGGAAGAAGAAGAACTAGGTAGTAATAAAATATTTTGTTCAGTTTTTTGACCCCCACTATTTTTAGAATCAAAAGAAAATTTATTTTTCATGAAAAATAGCATCACTTTATTCTATTATAATATTATCTTCAGAATTAAAAAATCTATAGGCTGTACTATTTGAAGTATAACCAAGAAAAGCACAAGTAGTAACTTTCTTATCCAATTTTGTAACCTTAGGATTCATTAGCCTCACAAAGGCTAGACAACCCCAAACTCTTAGATATCTTAAACTTAGCTTGTGACCTTTTCACAACTCAAAAGGTGTTAGTTTAGTCTTTTTATGAGGCACTCGATTTAACACATAACACGCAGTCGAAATAGCTTCACCCCAAAAATTTAAAGGTGCATTTGACTCAATAAACATGACATTAGTCAATTCAATTAAAATTCTATTTTTTCTTTCCGCTACACCATAAGATGAAGGAGAATAATGAGTAGTAGTTTCATGAATTATTCCTAATGATCTAGCAAAAGAATTAAACTCATTTGACTCATATTCACGGTCTTTATCACTTCTAATTTTTTTTATTTTCTTTCTAAATTGATTTTCAACCTCATGGAGAAAAAAATTAAAATTTTCAAAAATCATCACTTTTATTTTTCATCAAGTAAACATATGTAAACTTAGAAAAAATCATCAATGAAAGTAATAAAAAATCTATCTTCTCCACAGGTTAAAATTCCTCCAATTTCACAAATATCAGTGTAAACTAATTCTAATAAATTAATTTTTCTTTCAACTTGAAAATGAGGCCTTTTAGTAATTTTGGCCTTACTATAAGCCTCACACTTTTTAAAATTCTTTTTGATCACTGGGATTAATCCTAAACTACTCATGATTCCAACATAACGATCATTAATATGACACAAACGAGCATGCCAAAAATTAGTAGAAGAAAACATGTAAACAGAAGTAGAAACTTTATTCATTTCAATATTCAATTTAAACATCCCATCACAAGCATAACCCTTTCCCACAAAAATACCCTTTTTCACAATTATATATTGATCAGATTCAATAATTTATTTGAAGCCTGCTTTATTAAGAATAAAACTAGACATCAAATTTTTCTCATGGAAGGAGTATAAAGTACACCTTTTAAAGTTAACACCCTTCCAGAGGTAAAACACAATTCAACGTCTCCTGTTCCAAGCACTTGAGTAGTATGAGAATCACCAAGAATGATGGTTTTGGGCTCCTTAAAAGGAGTATATTTTTTAAACCAATCTTTTTCATAACAGACATGACGGGTTGCACCAAAATCAGTCCACCATCCATCAACATTTTCAACCATGTTTATGTCCATTATCATTGCCACAAAAGGATCTTCGATAACGTTTGCCTAAGGTGTATGACCACATTTTTAAAATCTACAAAATTGAGCAATATGACCACTCTTGCCACAGACAAAGCACGGTTCCTTATCATGAACTTGGTGATTTTGTGCTTGGTTATTTCACCATTATTTTTCTTAGGAGGTCTATCATTATATTTCTTGAATTTTTTCTTCTTATGCTTCAAAGAGTTAGTTTTGTTAGATTCAGGAGTAGCATTATTTAAAGTAATCAAATTTACCTTCGTTGTGATGTTATTCTCTTCTGTTTGTAAAATTACATCTTGGCCTCTTGCCTCTTCTTCTATAAGGATTTTAATTATCAATGTCTCAAGAGAGGTTTCCTTTTGTTTGCGGCGCATAGTTTTTTGAATTCCTTTCATGAAGGTGGAAGTTTTTCTATTATTCCACAAACAATAAGGTTATCTCCATTTTTGACTTCCTCGGACCTGATCTCTCCAACGATCATTATAAAGTCTTGAGTTTGGTCTACCACTGATTTGTCATCCACCATTTGGAAATGAAAAAATCGGCTAGGAGCATATTTTTTCGCACCAGCTTCTTTGATATCCTACTTACTCTGCAATGCTTTCCAAATTTTCTTTGCACTAGAGTAAGTTCTATCATAATAATTATAAAAATTATCAAATAGATAATTAAGAATATAATACCGACACTTGTAGGAATCATTATTGTGTTTTTCCACTTTCTCTTGGTGAGAAATAAGCTCATCATTATCCATGGAGAGGATGTCAACTTTATTAGGATTCTTCTCAGTTAACACATATGAAACATTGAGAAGACTTAAGTAGAAAAGTACTTTACCCTTCCATCTCTTTAAATAATTACCATTGAGCTGAAATGACTTGTTAAGATCTCCCATCTTGATATCCGTGGATTTTTCAATTGTAGCCATATTGAATCTCCTTAAAATTGTTGGTGAAATTACAAGATTACAAAATTACAATTGAAAAATAAAATGAAGAAAATAAAATTTCTTCTAGGCTGAGGCGCGGATATCTCGCTCTCTTTAAGGAGATTCAAGCCCACTGTAGTAAATCTTTTCACCGGTCCCACTGTAGTCCTCTTAACTTGTCCCCTCCAGGATACAACAACCTTATTACAAAGTGTAGCTGAACAAATTCTGGATAAGAGTTGAGTCTAAATCTCCACAAAAAAAACACATCCCTTCAACTAATAAGAACTCTCTTTTTTTACTCCTCAAAACAAAGAAGATCTCTCTATTTATAGGAGAGGAAAGTATTCAAAAATAATAATAATGGAATGCCATCATTAACACTTAGTGCACAATTATCATTTAGTGCATCACCTACTAGTGATAATGAGGTTAAAAAAACATAATGAATTGAGTAACAAATGCACTAACTAAAGATGATAATGAAAGACATCTATATGCACTAAAGAGAGAATTGTAACATATGTCATTAATGCAAATTAATATCACTTAATATTATTATTAAAATGCTAAAACCAACATTTTTTTTGCTCACTAATTCTTCTCTTTATACAAAAATTTCTTCCGTTTTTCAGATGACGCAAAGAAAAATTAATAAGGCGGAGGTTTCATTGAGAAAATCCTCCTCTAGAGGCATCTATATATATAAACCACTCTCCTTTTTTTTCCTTACTGATTCTTCTCTTCATACACAAAATTCCTTTCGTTTTTCATGTGACACAAAGAAAAAATAACAAGGCAGAGATTCCATCGAGAAAATCTCCTTCTAGAGGCGTCTATACAAACCACTCCCCCTCTTCTTTTTTTGCTCACTGATTCTGTTAGGAACGAAAATAATTAGGTGTTATGCGAAAGCCAACAACACAAACCTCGAATGACCACGAGTAAGAAGACAAACGAGAAATATATCATAAGACACAAATATTTAATGTGGTTCGGTCAACCGACCTACATCCATAAGAGGAGATGAGCAATCCATTATAAATATGAGAGTACAAAATATCGAGAGAAATAACCTCACAAAATTCACTCGAAATACAAAGAGGTTCACACCAGTGTTAACGTAACACTTGTGTCTCATAAATTTCCCCCCTACCCAAAACTCTCATGAAATCCCATTTGGACTACATTGTGAATGCTACCAAGTTAGAAGAAATAAACCTCTATTTATAGAATCATAAACCTTTTCTTATAAGAAAAAGGACTAGCCAAATATGAAGACATTGTGTTTTTCTTTTAGGAAAAGAAAAACCTAATTATACTAGAAAAGTCAGGACAAACACCCAACAATTCTCCCCCTTGGCCTGAATTTCTAACAAAATAAATTTGCTCCATCTTCTTCACATAATCTTCAACAAATTGCATCTTCATCTTCAAAATCTCCTCTATCAAATCTTTTGTCTCGCACAAAGAACCTCTCTGACAAAATTTCTACAACAAAAATCTTCATTACTGTCAAAAAAGTTGCGGCTAGAACTGAACCCGCCAAGATGAACACCCGTTTTTAACCTTGCACTGATATCACTTGTTAGGAACGAAAATAATTACGTGTCAAGCAAAAGCTAGCAACGCAAACCTCGAATGGCCATGAGTAAGAAAACAAACAAAAAATATACTATAAGAGACAAATATTTAACGTGGTTCAGTCAATCGACCTACATCCACAAGAGGAGATAAACAATCCACTATAAATATGAGAGTACAAAATATCGAGAGAAATAACCTCACAAATTCACTCGGAATACAAAGAGGTTCACACAAGTGTTAACGTAACACTTGTGTCTCACAAATTCTCCACCTACCCAAAACTCTCATGAAAGCCCATTAGGATTATATTGTAAATGCTATCAAGTTAGAAGGAATGAACCTCTATTTATCGAGTCATAAACCTTTTCCTATAAGAAAAAGGACTAGCCAAATATGGAGACATTGTGTTTTTCTTTTAGGAAAAAGAAAACCTAATTATACTAGAAAAGTCAGGACAAACACCCAACAGATTCTTCTCTTTCATACAAAACTTTTTCCATTTTTCAGATGACGTAGAAGAAAACTAGCAAGGCGGCAATTCCATCAGGTGAGATGTGTTTTAGGGGGGTGTGAAGAAGATTTCATGGGGGAGGTACACAACTGAGATCAGAGATCCCACCTATCTGGCTCGAAACTTTTGATATGCCAGAGGAAGCTACTAGGACTTTCGATTGGCGGCGATGAGGTATCACGGCCATAGAAGGTAAGTAGTTTTCCTTGAGATAACCTCCAAAACACCAACGATTTTCTCGAGAAGCTTAATCATAAAAATAACAAAAGAACAAATTAAAAAAGAGCTCCAAATTTTTTTATGGATATTTAGAGCAACAAAATGTTCATTCATTGCGCATGCAATGAAACATTGTCGCACATTTTTGCTAATCCATGAGAAGGATTTATAAAGCTCGATAGGAAAACATTAAGGATTTATACATTTCGATCGAAAAAAATCAAGAGAAAAATGAAAGAATCAAAATCAAAATCAAGACATTCTCTTGATTAAGCTTCTTGAGAGGTTATCTTGAGGAAAATTAGTTACGGTTCTGTGATCGCGATACCTCCTCTCTGCCGCATCATAAGCCCTGAAGGAAATTGGATCGGGTCACCCATGCGGGTCAACCCAAATCCATATTAATGAATAACTAATATATAATTATTATATATTTATTTATTAATTAAAAGGAAGAAACACAACTAACTGAAAACTTGTGTCCCTTTAAGTATATAAGAGGTTTCTCTTCTGAGAAAGAACGCATCTTTTCTCAAAAAGAAAGAAACGCTTCTTCCTTCTTCCCTCTCCAATTCTTAAAAGGTTCCTGTGAAGATTTCTTCTACGAAAAAGTGAACAACTGTAATAGGTAGCGATTATAGACTGTGACATTATATGGTGTAGTTCGTATTAGTATGTGATTACACTGTTAGACTAGTAAAATAATATTCAATGATCTTGCAAACTATGTGTTTGATTAAATTCTTCTTTGGCAGAGCGTGGGTTTTATTTGTTTTCTAGTCTAGATAAATGTTGGAACGAAGTTCCTGTTTCCTGCAAATATTTTTGATATTTGTTTTTGGCGTAGTTTACAAATTTTTTCAAACGAAAAAGAAGTGTCTTTTGGAGACTAATTGATCAAACCACTGTAACAAGATAGTGTTGAGATCATGTGAGAGATGACACCTCAATTTTTTTTATATGAATTTTTAAGACGTCGAAAAGAATATTTTAAGATTTCTTACGAACACATGCTTTCTTTTCCGGAGGCAAGTGTAAAAAAGTTTTGTTTTTCTTATAAGAAAAAAAAACAAAGAAAAAGGAACTAAAGCCCTTGATATATATGTTCAATTTTTTTTTTTTTTTTTAAAAAGGCCTGAACTTTTATGCTCATTGAAAAGGAAAAAATGTTTTGACTTATTCCAGTAGTGATAATTTCACTGCGTGTTTGTCCTTTTGTGGAGTTGATGTAGAATTGCGGAATATGACGATCCCACATATATTGCTAGTCAAGTTTAGCAATTTTTTTCCATGAAAAGCATATAAATGTTTTAATTTTTTTTTATAACTATGGCTGCCATAAATTTTGAGAGTAGATCGTAATCAAGTTTTCTTCTTAAATCACATATAAGATTTTTTTTATACAAATTATTGTATAATTCTTTTCATATGTGGTTGGTCCTAATTATTTTTTTGTATGTGTTACAAAAAATCATGGTAATACTAAGGACACCTAGACGAGCACAAAGCAACAGAAGGATAGAGTGAAAACTTTGATTGACAATTTGGTTAATTTTTCGCCAGAATCCAATGTTCAAGATGATGATCTTACAAGATTTGTGAAACACATAATGAGAATTAATGAGTTAATTCAAGAAGTTGTGTGGACTGGGGGATTTCACGTGGAGAAGAAACATATGAATTTACGGTCTGCATTGCCTGATGATTTTCAAAAGAAATTACTTGACAAATCTTGGCATAAGTTATATCTCAAAAGGTCGATATCTTACAAGTTATTGGTTCAATATTTTATGGATAAATGCCTTGACTTGATGGTTAAGAAGGATGTGTGTCATTCTCATTGGCAACCTATAAGATATAAATTGTCTATGAACTTGCATAAATATTTTATTTTATCTATTCCTGTTCACAAAGAAATATTACAATGATAATGTGTATATTATTTGTATGTATTTATAGTTGTATGAATTTAAATTTATATTATTTATACAATTATATTCTTAGTTGAATTTTTCTATAGTTGTTATAGAATTATGCATATTTGGTCTTGAATTATGTAATTTAAGAAAAGTGGTTCTTAGATAATTGATTGTGTTAGATTTATGACATATTAGAATTCGGATGATGATTGGGAACTTAGTGAACTTTCGAATCTGAACCTAATATGAAATGAATATTGACATAGTGAATTATCTTAAGAATAATTATGTATATGAATTTAGGCTATAATTTGTACATAGTTGTCTCACGTTACTTTATACTTGTTTAATCAGTATGTCAACTGGTTCAAAAAATATTTTTGCCAAACTTACTAAAGGTGATAAGCTTAACAGTGATAACTGTGAAATATGAAACATGAAAACCAATTATGTCCTGAAAGAGCATGAAACTCTTGAAGCTCTAAATGTGTCTATGACACTTCTTGAAAATGGTAATACCCTCCAATATGTGAAAGTCTCAAATAACCCTAAAGCTAATCAACAAAGAGAGAAAAATGTTTCTACTCCAAAGATGTATAGGAATATGGCTAAGCTTAAGTGCTATAACTGTAAGAACAAGGGACACGTTGCTCGTGATTGTCCTGAGCCTAAAAAGGTACATGATGTTATGAACAATTTACATAGTGATGTAAATGTTTCTTGTTATGCTTTTTTAACTGAGTCACTTCTTATGTTGATTGTAGATTCGAGAGCCACCGAACATATAGCAACAGAAAGAGATGCTTTCGTAGATTATCGATGAATCCCACGAGGATCCAAATGGGTGTATGTAGGAAATAACTCCAGAGAGGAGGTTAAAGGGATTGATACCTACAAACTTGAAATGCGTGGTGGCCGAACTCTTTTCCTACATGATGTGCTATTTTCTCCATCAATTCGTTGTAATTTAGTCTCTGTCCGAATGTTAATTAAGTTAGGATTTAATT
Organism: Solanum dulcamara; assembly: GCF_947179165.1. Taxonomy (NCBI): domain Eukaryota; kingdom Viridiplantae; phylum Streptophyta; class Magnoliopsida; order Solanales; family Solanaceae; genus Solanum; species Solanum dulcamara. The sequence continues at coordinate 68,899,570 of NC_077245.1, forward strand.
TATTCTTTCATGAACATGGTATGAATATGTATTTAGACAAGACAAAATATGGAACTGGTTATTTTTATGATCGGTTCTTTGTATTGGATGTTTGTCAAAGTCCCAATAATAATGATATTAATTTTTTCTTATTTACATCTTCTAATTGTGAGAATGATGTAAATACATGGCATGATAGGCTTGGCTATATTAGTTAGCAAAGAAAGAACCGCTAAGCTAAGGAAGGTTTGCTTGGCATAATAAATAAAGTAGAATTGTCTACTTGTGAATCTTGCCTAGCCGGAAAAACTGCAAGACATCCATTTGGAAAAGGCAGAAGAGCTGATACTCCATTGCAATTCATTCATTCTGACATCTGTGGTCCAATGAATGTAAGGGCAAGACATGGTGCTATTTACTTCATCACTTTTATTGATGATTTTACTCGATTTGGTTATGTATATCTGATTTCTCACAAATCTGAAGCTTTAAGTTGCTTCATTAAATTTATGAACTTAGTTGAGAATCAATTAGATAGAAAAATAAAAGCTCTAAGAAATGATCGAGGAAGAGAGTATTTGTCTGATGAGTTCAAACGATTATGTAAAGAAAGGGAATTCAAAGACAATTAACTACTCCTTATACTCCACACCAAAATGGTGTTGCAGAACGATGAATAGAACCTTGTTAGAAATGGTTAGGTCGATGATGGCGCAAGCAAAATTGCCAATCACCTATTGGGGTGATGCTTTGCTCACTGCTGCATTTGTACTTAATTGTATCCCTTCAAAATCAGTTACAACTATGCCATATGAGTTATGGACTAAACGAAAGCCCAATTTGAGCATTTTGAAGCCTTAGGGTTGTGCTATTTTTATTCATAATCCTTCTTCCCAATATGGAAAACTAGGTCCAAGGGGAAGAAAATGTATCTTTATAAGATACTCTGAACAATCTAAGGGTTATGTATTCATAGGTGAACAAAATAGTGGTACTGTAACTGAAATTGAATCACGTGATGTTACATTCATAGAAAATGATTTTCCTAAGCAGGGTGAGATAGGTCAAGACTTATCTCTTTATGAACCAATGGACCAGACCATTTCTGCTGTCGAAATTCAAATGGATTTGAGTAGGAGTCATTTTAATGATAATGGATTAGTTCCTATTTCCATAAATACACTATCTGAATCAAATCCTATTGATATTGTTGGTTCGAGTGGGTGTGACTTATAAATTGATAAATCAATTTGTCAATATCAACCTCGTCGAACAAGTCATTCACAAATTCTCCATCGCCGATTTGAGATCGAAGGGAAAGCAATAATATTTACTCCAGATGATGAAGAGACTAGAAATATAAATGAGGCTCTCACATGCCTCGCTAAAGAAAAATGGTTAAAAACAATGAATGAGGAGATGGAGTCAATAAAATCTAACCAAGTGTGGAAATTGGTTGATCTATCTATAGTCTGAAAAGCTATTGTAAATAAATGTATTCTCAAAATCAAGTGTAAGGCAGATGATAGTATAGAAAGATTCAAAGCTCTCCTAGTAGCTAAGGGTTACACACAACAAGAAGGAATTGATTATGAAGAAACTTTTTCACCTGTTGTATGCTTTACTTCAATAAGATTAATTTTGTCTATATTGGCTAAGTTGGATCTTGAATTGCATCAAATAAATATGAAAACTGTATTTCTCAATGAAGAACTAGAAGAAAAAATCTATATGGAACAATTTGTAGGTTTCGTGAAAAAAGGTGAAGAAAATAAAGTATGTCGACTTCAAAGGTCGATTTATGGTCTTAAACAATCTTCTAGACGATGGTACTTGCGCTTTTATAATGTGATCATATCGATTCATGAAGACCATTGTGTGTACATGAAAAGACTCAAAGAGAAGTTTGTGATATTATCATTGTATGTAGACGACATACTAATAGCTGTAAGTGAAATTGATTTTATAAAAGAAACAAAAGAGTGGTTATCATCTACTTTTGAGATGAAAGATATGGGTGAAGCAGACATACATTCTTGGAGTTAAGATTTCAAGAGATCGTTCAAAGAGATTGTTATCTCTTTCACAAGAACCTTGCATTAATAAAGTTTTTGAATGCTTTAATATGCAAGATTGCAAACCCATAAATACTCCAGTTTCTAAAAGTGAAGCTTTGAATCGACTGATGTTCCCTCAGACTCCACATGAGAAGGAACAAATGAGAATTTTTTTTTATGCCAATGTAGTCGCAAGTCTTATGTATACTATGATGTGTACAAAGCCAGATATTTGTTATGCCATTGGGCTAGTTAGCAAATATCAATCCGACCTAGGACCACAACATTGGAAAACAGTTAAAAGGATATGGAGGTATATTAAAGGTACAATCAATTATTCCTTATGTTATCAAGGAAATGATTTGCAACTCAAAGGTTACACTACTGCTAATTGGGGAGGAGATTTAGATGAAAGAAAATCCACCTATGGATATGCATTCTTTCTTAGCAATGGTGCCATATCATGGAATAGCAAGAAGCAGTCATGCATAGCCCTGTCTACTATGGAAGCTGAATTCGTAGCACTTTCATCTGCTGTGCATAGACTAGCCTTTTTGGCTGAAGCATTTTCTGGTTCACTTGGGTGTGTATAAAAATGTTGTTGAGACTGTCACAATCAGTAGTGATAGTCAGGCTGCAATAGCATACACAAAAGATCCAAAGTACCATGAAAAGACAAAACATATTGACATAAAGTATAATTTTGTAAGAGACATGATAAAACAAAAGAAGTGAACATGAAATACATATCTACGCATCAAATGATAGCAGATCCCTTAACAAAACCCATAGCATGTGATGCTTATGAGAGACATGTGAAGTCATTGGGTTTACGTAGATGGTAGTGTATTTATATTTGTCTTTCCCAAACATGTTCATGTAAATTCACATTATTAAAGTTAATGTTGATTTATGGCTAATTTTCATTCGTATTGGTTCATATACATATACCATTTTTTATGTAGTGTACATAAAAGTCTAAAGATAAAAAAGTATGCTAAATGGATAAAAAGGTTGGCCTATTCGCACAGGCAATCGCCTCTATTGTCTAAGTGACAAGTAGAGATGAGACAATTATGAATTAGTTATTATCAGAAGTGATGATAATAGAGAGCTGAAAGTTTATAATAAGAATGTCGTTTGTTAGATTGTACTTAATCATATGTGATTAAAATGTGTTATTCTGTTTCTGATGCCAAATGTGAGTTCTAAAGAATAAAATGATGAATAGATTTGTGAAATCAAAGTTAGACATGAGTTGTCTGAGCTATCATCTGCACAATATTTATTAATGAAAGTCATATGCTCCATGGGAAAGGAGTTAGTATTGTGATACATGTTTCATACCATGTATGCATATAGTGACCCATAAGAGCGATACAAGTTTAGTATCTATTTGCTATCGTGTGAAGTCCTAAAAATTATAAATAATTTTCATATTGTACCCTCATGACTTTAATCAGTTTCTTGAGATTCAATTTGGTGTTTGCTATCTTAGTATGTTGCCAAGAGATTATGTTTGATTCGGTTTGATGAGATATTTTTAGAAAAGCATATCACGTTGGATTAAGAGATTGATGAGATGATGAAGATCATTAGATATTATCACATCAATTGTGTTCATTGACGTCCTTTATGTTTGTCTATGAGACAAGTACATAATGATGAACTCAAAATTAAGAAAAAGAGATGATGAGAAGTATGAATGTGATAAATGATCTAGGGTACTGCATACTATAATCTACTCTAAGTTTCATTGATCGAGATGATGTATATTCCTAACAAATGTATAGAAACGAAGATCTCGAAATATGCTTGGTTACACGGTCTAGTCATATTGTATGAAAGTTACAGAATAGGAATGAGAGTTGACCCACTATGTGTGATTGGGAGATGAAGGAAATTGGATCGGTCCGCCTATGTAGGTCAACCAGGATCTATATTAATACATAACTAATATATAATTATTATATATTTATTTATTAATTAAAAGGAAGAGACACAACTAATTGAAAAGTTATGTCCCTTTAAGTTTATAAAAGATTTCTCTTCTTAGAAACAACACATATTTTCTCAGAAAGAAAAAATATTACTTCTTCGTTCTTCCCTCTCCAATTCTTAAAAGGTTCGTGTGAAGATTTCTTCTATGAAAAAGCGAACAACTGTAACAGGTACACAATTATATACTGTGGCTTTATATGGTGTAGTTCGTATTAGTATGTGATTACACTGTTAGACTAGTAAAATAATATTCAATGATCCTGTAAACTATGTGGTTGATTAGATTCTTCACGCCCTAACAGCTTCTTCCAATGCATCAAAAAATCTTGAGCCAGAAGATCTTCTGGATGACATCTTTGATCTCAGTTATGTACCTCTTCCATGGCATCTTCCTCACACCTCTTTATTGTGGGGTCCACCCCATGCAATTGTCAATATTGATTGCTACAATTTTTCAATTACAGCAAATTGTAGTCAACAATGGTTGCTACACTTTTTCAATTGCAGCCAACAATTATCAAAAAACAAACACAATCAATGTTGAAGTTTGAGCAATTTTTCTCCTATAAAAAGGAGCTCTTCAGCTCCTCATTTAACACACCAATTCACTGAGAGAAAAATATTTAGAGAGTTGTGAGGATTCATAGACTATATGATGATAGTTTGTGAAGAAAAATAGAGTGTGAGAAATATTTTTAGTAAGGTGGGAGATTAAAAGAGTGTTATTCCTTTTGAGTATGTAGTAGTTATTTTTTGAGTATTGTACTTAGTACTACCCAGTATAAAATTTCTTACTATAGTATTATCAGTTGCTCTTCTTGGCTTGTGATTTTTTTCCTTATTTGAGTTTCTACGTAAAATTCTTAGTATCATTATTTTTCTATTTTATTTTTACTATTTTGATTATATATATTTGTTTGTGTTAATCTATTTTTCCCAACAAATCTGGTATCAGGGCAAGGTTTTATCTGAGTATGCTCTGTGGTTGCAGCATAGTTTGAACTTCCACATCAGATAACTTTAATTTGCTATAGTTATATTTTTGGGGGGAAAATGATGGAAGCCAACACTAGTAGAATGATTACTTTGAATGGTGTTAATTATGTCATTTGGAAGAGGAAAATGGAAGACTTGCTTTATGTCAAAAAATTTTATCAACCAGTTTTTACCACTGTAAAGCCTGATAATAAAACAAATGAAGAGTAAAATCTGTTGCACAAACAAGTGTGTGGATTTATTAGGCAATGGATTGACGATAATGTGTTGAACCATATTTCTGAGGAGACACACGCTCGTACCCCTATGAGAGCATCTTGAAAGCTTGTATGCTCAAAAAATTGGAAACAATAAATTATTTTTAATAAAGAAAATATTAAGTTTAAAATATTATGATGGTTCTCCGATGACAGATCACCTGAATAATTTTTAGGGAATCATGAACCAATTATCTGTTATGGGCATTAAATTTGACGAAGAAATTCAAGGCTTACTTCTACTTAGTTTCCTACCAGACTCTTGGAAAATATTTAGAACTTTATTGTCAAATTCTGCTTCAGATGGTGTGATCTCTATGAATTTCGCCAAGAGTAGTGTCTTGAACGAAGAAATGAGAAAAAAATCTTAAGGTTCTTCTTTTTCATCGGATGTCCTGACAACTGGTTCTAGGGGGAAAATAAATATCGTGATTTTCAAAATAGAGAACATAGCATAAGCAAATCCAGAGGCAGACTTAGGAATATTGAGTGCTATCATTGTGGCATGAAAGAGGCAGACTTAGGGATATTGAGTTTTATCATTGTGGCATGAAAAGGCACACAAAGAGGTTCGGTCGAAAATTGAAGAGGGAGAACAAAGAAAAAGAGAAAAATAAAGAAGAAGACAATGAAAATTTCCTAGCCACCGTCTCTATCAAAGATCTTTTTACAGTTCTTAATGCAGATCTGATAAATATTACTTGTGATAAGTCAAGCTGGGTTGTGGACACTGGTGCTGCATCTCATGTGATAGCAAGGAAGGAATTTTTCTCTTCCTATACTTCTGGTTACTTTAGAACCTTGAGTATGGGTAATGATATTGTATCTAGGGTGGTTGGTGTTGGTACAATCTGTTTGGAAACTAGTATTGGAACTAAACTAGTTTTGAACAATGTAAAACATGCACCTAATGTTTGTCTGCACCTAATTTTTGTTGGTGTTCTAGATGATGAAGGATATGTTAGTACCAATAGTGGTGAAAAATGGAAACTTATTAAGGGTTCCTTGGTTGTGGCTCATGGTAACAAACGTCGTGATCTTTACTGGACTACGACTTCTACTTGTACCAATATGGTGAATGCAGTTGAGAGCAATAACTCCACAATGTTGTGGCACAAAAGGCTTAGCCACATCAGTGAGAAAAGACTCAATGTTTTGGCCAAGAAAAAATTGTTTTCTGATTTCCAAAGTGCTAAATTAGAAAAGTATGAGCACTACTTGGCGGAAAAACAAAACAGGGTCTTCTTTAAGTCTAACCCTCCTTCAAGAAAGACACAGTTGCTTGAGTTGGTGCACTCTAATTTATGCGGTTCAATAAAGACAAAGACTCTGAGTGGTGCACTCTACTTTGCCACTTTCATTGATGACTGCTTAAAAAAGCTTTGGGTCTATGTCTTGAAGACTAAAGACCAAGTGTTGGGAGTCTATAAGCAGTTTCAAGCTTCAGTTGAAAGAGAAACTTGAAGAAAACTGAAATATATTCGTACTGATAATGGTGGTGAATATTTTGGACCATTTGATACTGCAAGCACCAAGGTATTAGACACCAGAAGACTCCTCCTAAGACTCCTCAGCTTAATGGGTTGGCTGAGAGGATGAATAGGACCTTGATCGAAAGAGTTAGATGTTTGTTTTATGAAGTCGAACTCCTTTTGGGGTGAGGCCTTATTGACCACTGCACATGTTATAAACTTATCTCCTGTTGTTGCTTTGCAAAGTGATGTTCCAAATAGAGTTTGGTATGAAAATGATATTTCCTATGACCACTTGAAAGTATTTGGTTGCAAAGCCTTTGTACATGTTCCGAAAGATGAAAGGTCAAAGTTAGATGCCAAGACAAGGCAGTGCATCTTTGTTGGATATGACCTTGATGAATTTGGTTATAGGCTATATGATTCAATGGAAAATCAAACCATTGAAAATATTGACAAAACGGAGAAGCTAAAATCTTCAAGTTCAGATAGAGTAGTCCATCTTGATCAAGTTCCTCATATAAGTGTGAATGACGTTGGTGGGCTTGATGATCATGGTGATGCTAAGAATCAAGTCCCAGATCAACATGTTAATGCTGATGATAAAAATGATATTGTTATTGATAATGCTCCTGCTCATAAAGTTGTGGAAGAAGCAAATTATCCTCTTAGGAGGTCTACAAGACAATGTATTCCCTCCTCTTGTTATTCACCTAATGAGTATGTGTTACTCACTGATGGGGTGAACCAGAGTGTTATGATGAGGCTATGGAAAATGAGCATAAGGATAAATGGATTGAAACCATGCAAAATAAGATGAAATCTTTGCATGAGAACCACACATATGAGTTGGTGAAATTGTCTAAAGGCATGAGAGCTTTGAAGAACAAGTGAGTGTTCAAAGTAAAAGTTGAAGAACACAACTTGAAGCCCAGATACAAAGCTAGATTGGTTGTTAAAGGATTTGATCAAAGAAAGGGTATTGACTTTGATGAAATATTTTCTCCTGTCGTAAAAATGTCCTCCATTCGTACAGTTATTGGTTTGACTCCTAATTTCAATTTAGAGATTGAGCAGATGAATGTAAAGACGGTTTTCCTTCACGGTAACCTAGAAGAGGAGATATATATGGAACAATTTGAGGGCTTCAAAGTAAATGGTAAAGAAAATTTTGTGTGCAAACTCAAAAGGAGTCTCTACGAGCTAAACCAAGCTCTTAGACAGTGGTACAAAAAGTTTGAATCTGTTATGGGGGAGCAAGGCTACAAGAAGACTTCTTTAGATCATTGTGTATTTATATAAAAAATTTCTGACGATGATTTTATCATCCTCTTGCTATATGTGGATGATATGTTGATTGTGGGCAGGAATACTTTCAAGATTGACAAGTTAAAGAAAGGGTTGTGTAAGTCTTTTGCTATGAAAGAGTTGTGTAAGTCATGCCAAGTAAATTTTGGGCTTGAAAATTACTCATCTCACGGATGAAAGGAAGATTTATCTGTCACAAGAAAAGTACATTGAACATATACTAGAGCGCTTCAACATGAAGAATGCTAAGCCTCTTAGCACACCTCTTGCTGTTCATATGAAGTTGAGCAAGAAGATGTGTCCTACAGCTCAGGAGGAAAAAGAGAACATGTCCAAAGTTCCATATTCCTCCGTCGTCGAAAGTCTAATGTATGCAATGGTATGCACTAGAACTGATATTGCTCGCGCAATTGGTGTTGTTAGCTAATTTCTCGACAATCTAGGAAAAAAATATTGGGAAGCTGTAAAGTGGATACTCAAATATCTGAGAGGAAGCTCAGATAAATGTTTGTGTTTTGGAGGATCAAATCCAATCTTGAAGGGCTATACAAATGTTGATATGGCAGGTGACCTTGATAACAAAAAATCCATTGCTGGATATTTGTTTACTTTTTCAGGGGGAGCTATATCATGGCTGTCAAAGTTGTAGAAATGTGTTGCACTGTCTACAACCGAAGCTGAGTATATTGCGGCTAATGAAGCTGGAAAGGAGATGATATGGCTGAAGCAATTCCCAAGAGCTTGGCTTGCATCAAAATGAGTATGTCATCTATTGTGACAGTCAAAGTGCAATAGACTTGAGCAAGAACTCTATGTACCCTGCAAGGATAAAATACATAGACGTGAGATATCACTGGATTCGAGAAAAGATAGAAGATAAATCTATGCAGGTTGAAAAAAAATTTACAAATAAAAATCGTGCAGATATGCTAACCAAAGTGGTGACAAGGGACAAGTACGATTTATGCAAATAACTTGTTGGCATTAGCTCTTTCTGAGAAGATGAAGATACCTCCTTCTAGTGCCTTAATTGTGAATTTATTCATCTTTTTTAATATATATTGTGCAAGTATCAAAAAGGCTTCTAGTGTATGGGACTGGAGGGGGAGATTTGTGGGGTCCACTCCATGCAATTGTCAACATTGGCTGCTACAATTTTTCAATTGCAGCAAATTGTAGTCAACAATGGTTGCTACACTTTTTCAATTGCAGCCAACAATTGTCAAAAAACAAATGCAGCCAATGTTGAAGTTTGAGCAATTTTTCTCCTATAAAAAGGATCTCTTCAGCTCCTCATTTAACACATCAATTCACACAGAGAAAAATATTTAGAGAGTTGTGAGGATTCCATAAACTATAAGAAAATAGTCTGTGAAGAAAAATAAAGTGTGAGAGATATTTTTAGTAAGGTGAGAGATCAAAAGAGTGTAATTCTTTTTGAGTGTGTGGTAGTCATTTTTTGAGTATTGTACTCGGTACTACCTAGTGTAAAATTCCATACTATAGTGATATCAGTTGCTCCTCTTGGCTTGTGGTTTTTTTCTTTATTTGAGTTTCCACGTAAAATTCTTAGTGTCATTATTTTTTCTATTTTATTTCTACTATTTTGACCATATATTTTTTGTGTTAGTTCGTTTTTCCCAAACACTTATAACGCATTTCACCTGAGGGAATCGTTGTCTATCAATGACTATTCAGTATGTTTGTGTTGCCTTTCAAATCATCTAAATTCAAGTGATGACTGAATCAATTCTTTGCGAATGATAGTTTAGCTAGTATGTATAAACTAGGTAATCTCTATGTACACTTTAATGTCTCTTTCTCTTTTCCCAACTGCGCAAAAACGTTTCAAATTTGATGGGCCTCCATTATTGATGATATATATACTGGATGAGCACTTAACAAGAGTGGTATGAGTTCGTTCAATTTTAGCTTCTTTTTTTCTTATTTGTGTAATTACATTCTTACGGTCTTGCCTGACCTAGATTTCTTATCCTTTAAGAGTTTATTGCGCATATTGTAATGCTTTGAGTTGTCATTGAAGCCTATGTGTTCATATTTCGAGATTCAACTACTATACCATAAAATACTATCCACAATCATCATCATCGGTTAACACCATCCCAAGTAGACACACATGCACAATCACAATCGTGAATCATCAACATCACCTATTGCCACATAAAATTTTAAAATATTTTATTAATAGAATATTACATCAATTTAGTGTTTTATTTGAAATTTATGTTTATTATTTCTTAAATAAAGATAAATTTTATATATTCAGCTATTGAAAAATAAATAGACTTAACTATTTAATATTCAGATTTTAATGCAACATTTTAGTATTCAGATTCAGATTTAGACCTCTAAATCTTAATGCACATCTTAATATTTAGATACACTTTAAGATTTAGACGTCTTAATCTTACTGAAAACAAATAAGGCCTAAATAAGTTTAGTATTTCTATGGTTAGTTATTTAAGATAACTATTAAATTAAATAGCTTAACTAATTCTAACTTTTTTAATCCATAATTGCTATTTCCTCCGGTTCAAAATAAATTAATTTCTGGCATCATTTTACATTTCAAAATGAATGAATTTTTTTTAATTCAAAGGTGTGTTTATTAATTATTTTCCCCAACATTATCCATGAATTCTTGAACTATCTCTGATTTCTAAAATAGTTTGAAAAAAATAAAAGAATAATATTAACAAATTACTTTTTGATTAATGTCATCTAACTAATTTTCTTAAAAGTGTGTCACAGAATCCAACATTAAAACGACATTTTTTTCAAAACCAACAGACCAAAATAAATTGTCAGTTATATCATATTAGCATCTGATTAGTGAACTGTCAAAAAAACAAATTCTCTTCAATTGGGCAGAGGGAGCAGCAATTATTTTTCACTTTACTTATATATGTATTCTTACTACTCCTCTACTCTTTATTTATTTTTGTTTTTGTTTTTGTCAAGATAGAGTATTAATTACAACTTCAACGTCTAAATAATTAGTTAGTATTAATACCATTTTATAAATATGCTAATATTATAATAATATATATGAATTATATATGTAACTTCAGTATTTTTTTTATCGAATACCGTACAAAATATCAAAAAAATTAAAATGCAAAATGTGCCACGAGATTAAGTTATAGGATATCAAAATGAACTTTTAAGATATTAACAAAAATTTAAAAAGTCGAGTCATAATTATCTGTTATATGAGTATGTTGAAATTGAACAAACTCTAATTATCGATTTATCACACCATAAAATATTCAAATCAAACTTTAAAATATCGAATCACATCAAGTTAATTTGGTATGTAATAATATAGTATTTAAAACTCAAAAATTGAAATTTTCAATACCAGATTATATCCACTCTAGCCAGGGATTCGTATGACTTTTCATTTTGTAATTCTTTACTAAATCAAAAACTGTTTAAATTTTATTTTTTAAAAAACGCAGTAAATGGAGTGTCCATTAAATCTACTGATAATTTGCACAATATGGAACGAACAATTCCTTTTGATATTAAACTTTTTTAACAATATGCTCTAATTTATTGGCTTTGAAAGAGTATTATTTTAAGGACTTTTTATATAGATGAATTCTTTTAGATTAATTTTTTTTTTTGAGTTGCCTCTCTTTCTTTCTCTTTCTATATCTCTTTTTTTTCTGTCCTTTTTTCCTCTCTCTGGGTCCTTCTCTTTTTTTTTTTCCCTTTTTTTCTCTTTCTCTTTCTCCCTCTTTTAAAAATAATAATTAATTATTTTAATTTAAAATTAATTTAAATAGTATATCAAAATATTTGAAATTCTCATATAATACTTATAATATTTTAATTATATATTCACCACATTCATTGAGAGATGCCAATAATATAATCATATATTGATTTCAAAGTGTATTAGAATTGTTGTTTATTTTTTCTCTTATTAACGATGTTAAAATATATTATTATATTAAAAATATTTTAGTTATACATGCATCACATGCATTGAAACATGCCTATAATATATTGAATTCAAAATTTATTATCATTATTTTCTATTTTTTCTCTTATTAACGGAATATATTATTATATTAAAAATATTTTAGTTATTGTTAAAATTGACGAGATTCTAGATAAATTAATTTAACAACTTGGTAGGTGAAATTTAGATGAAAATTTGGTAAACTTTGATGTCTTGACACAATGTGATATCATGGATGACATCAAGAACAAGAATGTGATGTCAGATGACATCAAAAGTAAGAATTTCTTCCTATAAATAGATAGTTCTTGATTCATTTGAAACACACCTCTCATTATATCTCTTACTTGTCTTCTCATATTCTAAGACATTTGTAAAATACATTAGAAGAGTAGAGAATTGATAGAGCAATTATCTTAAATGTATTTGGGATCTCTCCACTTTTTTTGTTAATATAAAGACAGCTGTTCTCTGGTGGACGTAGGATCATTCTGATCCGAACCACATTAAATATTGTTGTTCTTCCTTGTTCTTTATATTTTCATGTTTTCGCGAACAATTGGTATCAGAGCAAGGATTCTGTCTGAATATGCTCTGTGGTTGCAGCACAGTATAAACTTTCATATCAGAAAAGAATTACTTTGGCTTCTATATTTCCAAATACTTTTAAAAAAAGAAGAACAAGTAAAAATGAGTTCCATGAAGTTTGAAATTGATATATTTAGTCGGCGTAACAACTTCAATATCTGAAAAATTTAGTTGATGGCGTTACTGCGGAGGAAAGGTTCAATTCATGCTATTAACGGAAAGTACCCCGATACCACATTAGTTTTCGATAAGACAAAGATTGAAGGAGATGCATTGAGTGTAATCCAACTATCCCTTGCACCTAACGTGCTCTGTGAAGTGAGTACAAGTACCGAGGAGATGGCCCAACATGTCACGCTTCGAGAGGGTAATCTAGACGCGACCGGCACTCGAAAGCCATTTCTGGCCTCCAAGCGAACCACCTGATTCAGTCACACTTTCATTCGCTCACATTCTCTTGGCGGAAGACTAAATCATAGGCATACTATTCATATTTTAGGGACCGAACTCCAAACACTATCAAATCAACAAACAACTGTAATAAGACTATTCAAAATAACAATCCAATGTTCCCACACTCTAGTCTATGAAGCCTCTATCAACAATTTAAGAGGTGCCAATGACAAGCCCATGGCTACCAACCGTCAAAATAAAGAAAACAAAACCAAGCTGTAAAGAAGATCTCGGTATCCTTCGAAAACTAGGAGGACTCACCAACTAGCTAAGAGTGTGTGGATCTTCAATGGTGCGCCGGTTGATGATCTCTAGTACCTGTCTCTGCATCATGAAATGATGTAGGCCAAATGACGTCAGTACATGGAATATACGAGTATGTAAAATGGCTGAATGAAACAACATCAGAAAGAAGCAAACAAACTCAGGAAGAAGAGCAACTCACTCAAATGTCCTAAGTCTAACAAAAATATGGTTTAGAGGGGACCAACTCACATGCCATTCAGCTCAAACCGACTCAGAGTATTATCAAGACCTATATGGGAGTTTCTCTTATTCGACAACCATCACTTATGAGCCAGTGATAGTACAACAAGCCGACGTTGTTGCCACGTCCGTTCATACCTTGACAGGATATGAATGAGTCACCAATCATGAATTCCATCGATCAGTCAAGTCCTATCATTTCAGGACAATAAAATAGGAAACATCCGACTTTAACGGTTCGATCCCATGGGAAGCATCCGACTTTAACGGTTCCATTCCTACCTACATTGGCGGAGTAGTTTATGGGTTCGAGTATGGACTATACTCTTACCTGTTTCGGTGCTCGATACTCTTTCCATGACTCCATGCTCATAAGACTTCATTCAATCATCTCAAACAAGTCATCACGACTAGTCTCATTTAGGACTTTGCCCACTCATCGACTCTATCCTCAATTCAACTCAATCAAGTCATCATGGCAAGTCTCATTTATCACATCCTTAGGACTCATCACAACTCCAAGGTTTTTAAATTAACAATTCAAGAGAAATAACACATTTAAGGAAATTGACATATTTAACATAATCACACGGTTAAGGAAATCAACAAAATATGTTAACAACTCATCTCCATTGACTCATGCTAACAAGAAGATCTTAGGAATTTCTTAGCTCAACAACATCAACATAATAGGAATCCATTAAGTAGGTGAAGGGACTCATTTGAACATAGACCTACCAAGAAACTCCATTCTTATGGACTTTTAACCTCAAAGAAAGTATAGGGCACATGGGTGGAATCAACCCATGCTTTGAGTAGCCTTACATATCTTAGTGAAGACTTGAAGAAAACCTTGATGTTGGGTCTTCAATGGAAACTTGAAATTTTGAAGCTCTTGAAGGCACTCTTTGTTAGAGAAGGATTTGGAGAATAAGAAGAGGAGAGGGAATTTTTTTAGGGCTTTTAGAGAGAGAGAGAGGGACTGAAAATGGTCCCAAAAATGTCCCAAGGCTGTGTAATATATAATTTGGGGAAATACCCAAATTGCCCTTTCTCCAAAATCTGGAAAATAGGCCAAAAACACTCTTGGTGCGATAGTGGTGCGTAGCGCCACTACGGCGCCAAGTTGAATAGGCTAAAAACCTACACATCTTTTAGTGGCGCATCACGCCAAGGACCAAACTACTGAGGCTTGTTCCTAGCATGATAGTGGCGCGTCGCGCCCTTACAGCGCCAAGCCCAAGTTTTCTGGGTTCATGAAAAATAGGCTTGAAAACCCTACACATCTTGTAGTGGCGCGCCGCGCCAGGGGCCAAACTACTGAGGCTTGTTCTTGGTGCGATAGTGACGCGTCGCGCCACTGTGGCGCCAAGCCCAGATTTCCAGCAGTTGCAACCTAGGCCTGAAATTCCTACCATGCTAGTTCGTCTCAGGATTGTCATATCTTTTGACTCCGAACTCCAAAAATTACATTTTTGGTGGCGTTGGAAAGAACACTCGACGACCTTTAATTTAATAGGTCGTGGGCCACCCAGGTTGTTGTCTTTCAAAAGATAGGGTCGTTAGAAGTCGACCCCTTAGACGAACTCATTCTAAAACTTAGCCACGATGAATTCTCGGACTCAGCTTGGTCCTATGGGTCCTTTGTGACCCCACATCACCTCCGACACTCTTCAATTACTTAGGAACTCATCCTAACTCATGCACACGCTTCACAATAATCGAGCTCAATCCTATATGAATACAAAAAGGGTCCGAATCTTAGGGAAAAATTTTGGGGGGTGTTACATTATCTCCCCCTTAGGATCATTCGTCCTCGAATGATGAGAAATCAAGGATGGACTCAGGGCATAAATCACAATCAGAATTCAGTCATCAATCAATCACTCTCTCAAATAAAAATTACTATCCAAACTCAAAATGCACAAACGAATTCAAGTCAAAGAAATGAGCATTACCTTCAACATTCTCATTGATAGGCACAAATAGATGGGGATATTTAGATTTCATATCATGCTCCGCTTCCCACGTGGCTTCCTCAACAAACTAATTTCTCCACAGGACTTTGACTGAGGCGATCTCTTTGTTCCTCAATTTGCGAATTTGGCGATCAAGAATTTGGATCGGAACCTCTTCATAGGACAAGCTATCCTTAACTTCTATGATATCAATGGGGACTACCAATGAGGGATCGCCCAAGCACTTTTTCAACATCGAAACGTGAAATACTGGATGAATAGAGGCTAGCTCCGAGGGTAACTCCAACTCATAGGTGACACTCCCAATCTGTCTTGCAATCTGGTAAGGACCGATGTATCGAGGACTAAGCTTCCCTTTCATTCCAAACCTCATGACACCCTTCATGGGTGACACTTTCAAATACACCCAATCATCCACCTCAAACTCTAAGTCTCTCCTCCTCACGTAAGTATAAGAATTTTAGCGGCTTTGGGCTGTCTTTAGCCTATCTTGAATAAATCTCACCTTCTCCATGGCTTGGTGAACAAAATCGGGTGGCCCAATCAACTCAACTTCACCAACTTCAAACCATCCAATTGGCGATCTACACTTTCTCCCATACAAAGCTTCATAAGGAGCCATTTGAATGCTTGCATGATAGCTATTATTATATGCAAACTCTATGAGAGGTAAGTGATCATCCCAATTTCCTTTGAAGTCAAGCACACAAGATCTCAACATATCCTTCAACGTCTGGATGGTGCACTCCGCTTGACCATCCGTCTGGGGATAAAAGGCCGTACTAAGGTTCACCCTTGAACCCAGTCCCTTTTGAAAGGATTTCCAGAATTGGGAGGTAAATTGAGCTCCTTTATCTGAAATGATAGACAAGGGAACCCCATGCAATTTGACGATCTTCTGAATGTATAACTTTGCATAATCTTCTACGGTGTTAGTAGTCTTAACTGCCAAAAAGTGAGCTGATTTCGTCATTTTATCCACAATCACCCAAATGGAATCATGTTGATTTCGGGACCTCGGTAAACCTGTAATAAAGTTCATGTTAATCATTTCCCACTTCCATTCAGGAATTTCTATATTTTGAGCTAAACCACATGGCCTTTGATGCTCAACCTTCACCTGTTGGCAATTCAGGCACTTGGAAACAAATTCTGCAATATTTCTCTTCATTCCACTCCACCAATAGATTTCCCTCAAGTCATGATACATTTATGTAGAGCCAGGATAAATAGAGTATCTGGAACTATGCGCTTCGGCCATAATTCTCTCTCGAACATCATCAACATCGGGTACACACAAACTATTTTGGTACCTTAACGCACCATCTCCCCCTTTTGTAAAAACAATCACCTCTTGTTTGTGAACAACTTCCTTCAATTGGAGAAGGACGGGATCCTGATTTTTTTCTCCTTTACCTCTGCTACCAGTGAGGATGCAGCCCCATCCTGAACATTAACCCCACCTTCATTGTTCTCTTCAAGACGAACTCCTAATCGGGCTAATCTGTGCACTTCTCTAGCCAATTCTTTCCTTCCCTCCTCCATATAGGCAGTGCTACCCATAGACAACCTGCTAAGAGCATCAGCAACTATATTAGCTTTACCTGGATGGTAGAGGATGCTCATATCATAGTCCTTGAGTAGTTCGAGCCATTTTATTTGTCTCAAATTGAGTTCCTTCTCGCTGAAGACATATTGTAAACTCTTGTGATTGTTGAACACATCAACATGCACCCCATACAAGTAGTGGCACCAAATTTTCAGAGCAAATACCACAGCTGCCAGCTCAAGATCATGAGTTGGGTAATTCCTCTCATGAACCTTAAGCTGTCTTGAAGCATAGGCTATCACCTTTCCCCTCTACATCAGCACACAGCCCAAACCAACTCTAGATGCATCACAATAGATCACAAAACCCTTTGTTCCATCGGGCAAAGTTAGAACAGAAGCGGTGGTTAGCTTGGTCTTTAATTTCTTGAAACTCTCCTCACAAGCATCGGACCATTGGAACTTAGCCTTCCTTTGGGTTAGCTTGGTCAATGGTGACGATATGGATGAGAATACCTCTACAATCCTTCGGTAGTAGCCAGCCAAACCCAAGAAGCTCCTTATCTCCATTGGGGATGTGGGTCTGGGCCAAATTTTCACTGCTTCAATCTTCTGAGCATCAACCTGAATACCATCTCCAGATACAATGTGGCCTAGAAAGGCCACAGATGCAAGCCAAAATTTACATTTTGAGAACTTTGCATACAATACCTGGTCTTTCAAAGTTTGCAAGATGACTCTAAGATGATGGGCGTGCTCCTTCTCATTCTTGGAGTAAACCAAAATATTATCTATGAATATAATTACAAACATATCAACATATGACTTAAATACTCAGTTCATGAGATCCATAAAAGCTGCGGGGGAATTTGTCAACCCAAAGGACATCACCAAGAACTCAAAATGGCCATAGCGAGTCCGAAAAGCTGTCTTTAGAATATCACACTCCCTCACCTTCAACTGATGGTAGCCCGATCTTAGGTCTATCTTTGAAAAACAGGTGGCACCTTGAAGTTGATCAAATAAATCATCTATTCTGGGGAGAGGGTATTTGTTCTTTATGGTGACCTTGTTCAGTTGCCTGTAATCAATGCACATCCTAAGGGACCCATTTTTATTTCGCATGAATAGGACAGGAGCACCCCATGGTGAGACACTCGGCCTAATGAATCCCTTATCTAACAAGTCCTTCAACTGTTCTTTTAACTCTTTCAACTCAGCCGGAGCCATTCTATATGGAGAGATTGAGATAGGCTAGGTATCAGGAAGGACATCAATCCCAAAGTCGATCTCTCTATCAAGAGGGATTCCTGGCAGATCTTCAGGAAAGACTTCAGGAAACTCGTTGACAATCAGAACCGACTCAAGGGATGGAGACTCAATATTATCATCTTTCACTTGGATAATATGATAAATACACCCTTTTGAGATTAGCTTCTTGGCCCTAAGGTAGGAAATAAACTTACCCTTAGGCACAACAAGACTCTCCTTCCACTCTATGACAGCCTCATTTGGGAATTTGAACTTAACAATCCGAGTTCTACAATCAATAGATGCATAACAGACATAAAGCCAGTCCATGCCAAGGATCACATCAAAATCAACCATGTCCAACTCAACTAAGTCAGCCAAGGTATTCCTATGATGGATTGACATCGTGCAATCTCTATAGACTCTCTCAACTAAGACAGAATCACCGACAGGAGTAGCTACACTGAAAGACTCAAAAAGACATTCGAGAATTTTATTGAATTTACTAGCCACGTAAGGAGTCACAAAAGATAGGGTGTCACCTAGATCTATCAAAATATAATAGTTAGGAGAAAAGACTCGTATCATACCCATCACGACGTTTGGAGAGTTCTCCTGATATTGGTGACTACCCAATGCATATAGGCGGTTTGTACCTCCGCCCGTACCTGAAGCAGTACCCCTTTGATTACCTCTAGCCGGTGGTGCGGTGGTAGAATACTGAGCTCTGTTTCCCCCTGTTGGACACTCCCTCTGAAAATGGTCTATTTGGCCGTATTTATAACAACCACCCCTTCCCGCTCTACACTCTCCCAAGTGGAGCTTACCGCACTTGCTGCACGGTGGCTTCCCTCTCAAACCTTGACCTACGCTAGCCTAGGATTGAGAACCCTGGGGTGTGACATTTTGATGACTCTGTCCCTGCCGATCATACCTGTTCTGCGGCATAGGTGCACTTGCAGTCGATGAGGCATAACTGGAAAGCCTCTTCTGGAAAAAAGACTTGTTGCTCTTGTTCTGCCTCTGTTCATTCTCATGTCCCGCTGATTTTGTCCTCTTGCTCAGATGCTCCTCCCTGTCTTTCCTCTTCTCATCTTCCACCTGTTGAGCATATACCATCAATCTTGAAATATCTATGTCGGAGATTAACAATGCCGCCTTGCACTTCTTCTTCACATGTCTTCCCAAGCCGGAGACAAATTTTCTTATCTTCGACCTCATATCTGAGATCATTTCTGTAGCATATCTAGATAATTGGATGAACTTCAGACCGTACTCCTTAACTGTCATACCTTCTTGTTTCAGATTCATAAACTCCTCCACTTTCGCTTCCCTCAATTCTCTTGGAAAGAAATGGTCAAGAAAGGCTCCCTCAAATTCATCCCACATAGCAGGTTCAACATCCTCACCTCTACCTTGTTCCTATTAGTTATACCAGATGTTTGCCACATCCTTGAGCTGGTAGGATACCAACTCAACCCCCTCAATCTCCGTAGCATGCATAGCTTTCAATATTTTCCATATCTCATCAATAAAATTTTGGGGATCTTCATCAACCTTAGACCCCGTGAATGCCAGCGAATTCATTCTCAGAAAGTCCCTAATCTTGGTGGCAGCAGACGGCTCTTGGGAACTGAGCTAAGAGTTGGCGAACTCTAGTTACCATTTCGGGCAGCCACTAATTGAGTGAGCATAGCAATTGCCCCTCAAAACTCTGCCTCTGAAGTTGGTGCAGGCGGAGTAGCAGGCACTTCAGGTGCCTCCGCATATCTCATAGGTCGGCCTCTAGCCCTCGATGGTCTTACCTCTAACTGGGGAATCTCTACATTGTCAGTGTTCCTCTGGCTAGCACACAAATTAGAAAAGAGAGTTTCATAGAGTTTTACTCTATCGCATGAATTCGGAGTATGAAAGAAGTGAAATAATTCTTAATGTATTATAGCCTCCTGAGTATAAGTGTTGTGCACAACACACCTATAAGCAAGACTCTACTAGGCACAGCTTCATAGACTCCCTAGGAATCTTGAACTTTGTGCTCTGATACCATGTTTGTCACACCCTGGGAGGGTACCTTAGGTGCGACCGATACTCGAAAGCCATTTCTGGCCTCCAAGAGAACCACCTGGTCCAGTCACACTTTCATTTGCTCACATTCTCTTGGCGGAAGACTAAATCATAGGCATATTATTCATATTTTAGGAGCCGAAGTCCAAACACTATCAAATCAACAAACAACTGTAATAAGACTATTCAAAATAACAATCCAACGTTCCCACACTCTGGTTTATGAAGCCTCTATCAACAATCTAGAAGGTGCCAATGACAATCCCATGGCTACCAACCGTCAAAATAAAGAAAACAAAACCAAGTTGTAAAGAAGATCTCGGTATCCTTCGAAAACTAGGAGGACTCACCAACTAGCTGGGAGTGTGTGGATCTTCAATGGTGCGCCGGTTGATGATCTCTAGTACCTATCTCTGCATCATGAAATGATGTAGGCCAAATGACGTCAGTACATGGAATATACGAGTATGTAAAATGGCCGAATAAAACAACATCAAAAAGAAGCAAACAAACTCAGAATCTCAACTCAGGAAGAAGAGAAACTCACTCAAATGTCCTAAGTCTAACAAAAATATGGTTTAGAGGGGACCAACTCACATGCCATTCAGATTAAACCGACTCAGAGTATTATCAAGACCTATATGGGAGTTTCTCTTATCCGACAACCATCACTTATGAGCCAGTGATAGTACAACAAGCCGACGTTGTTGCCACGTCCGTTCATACCTTGCCAGGGTATGAACGAGTCACCAATCATGGATTCCATCGATTAGTCAAGTCCTATCATTTCAGGACAATAAAATGGGAAACATCTGACTTTAATGGTTCGATCCCATGGGAAGCATCCGACTTTAACAGTTCCATTCCTACCTATGTTGGCGGCGTAGTTTATGGGGTTCGAGTATGGACTATACTCTTACCCGTTTCGGTGCTCGATACTCTTCCCATGACTACATGCTCATAAAACTCCATTCAATCATCTCAAATAAGTCATCACGGCTAGTCTCATTTAGGACTTTGCCCACTCATCGACTTTATCCTCAATTCAACTCAATCAAGTCATCATAGCAAGTCTCATTTATCACATCCTTAGGACTCATCACAACTCCAAGGTTTTTAAATTAACAATTCAAGAGGAATAACACATTTAAGGAAATTGACATATTTAACATAATCACACGATTAAGGAAATCAACAAAATATGTTAACAACTCATCTCCATCGACTCATGCTAACAAGAAGATTTTAGGAATTTCTTAGCTCAACAATATCAACATAATAGGAATCCATTAAGTAGGTGACAAGACTCATTTGAACATAGACCTACCAAGAAACTCCATTCTTATGGACTTTTAACCTCAAAGAAAGTATAGGGCACATGGGTGGAATCAACCCATGCTTTGAGTAGCCTTATATACCATAGTGAAGACTTGAAGAAAACCTTGATGTTGGGTCTTCAATGGAAACTTAAAATCTTGAAGCTCTTGAAGGCACTCTTTGTTGGAGAAGGATTTGGAGAAGAAGAAGAGGAGAGGGAATTTTTTTAGGGCTTTTAGAAAGAGAGAGAGAAGGACTGAAAATGGTCCCAAAAACGTCCCAAGGCTGTGTATATATAATTTAGGGAAATACCCAAATTGCCCTTTCTCTAAAATCTGGAAAATAGCCCAAAAACACTCTTGGCGCGATAGTGGTGTGTCGCTCCAAGTCGAATATTCTAAAAACATGCACATCTTTTAGTGGTGCATCGCGCCAAGGACCAAACTACTGAGGCTTGTTCTGGCGCGATAGTGGCGTATCGTGCCCTTACAGGGCCATGCCCAAGTTTTCTGAGTTAATGAAAAATAGGCTTGAAAGCCCTGCACATCTCATAGTGGCGCGCCAGGGGACAAACTACTGAGGCTTATTCCTGGCGTGATAGTGGCGCATCGCGCCACTGGGCGCCAAGCCCAGATTTCCAGCAGTTGCAACCCAGGCCTGAAATTGCTGCCGTGCTAGTTTGTCTTAGGATCGTCATATCCTTTGACTTTGAACTCCAAAAAATACATTCTTGGTGGCATTGAAAAGAACACTCGATGACCTTTAATTTAATAGGTCGTGGGCCACCCAGATTGTCTTCTTTCAAAAGATAGGATCGTTAGAAGTTGACCCCTTAGACGAACTCATTCTAAAACTTAGTCACGATGAATTCTCGGACTTAGCTTGGTCCTAAAGGTCATTTGTGACCCTACATCACCTCCGACATTCTTCAATTACTTAGAAACTCATCCTAACTCATGCACACGCTTCACAATAATCGAGCTCGATCCTACACGAATACAAGAAGGGTCCGAATCTTAGAGAAAAATTTTGGGGGGTGTTACACAATAGTTATGGGATAGACTGGAAGCGCTTTACCAGGATCGGTCGGTTACAACAAGGATGTTATTACAATAACGTCTTTATATATTTAAGATGAAGTCAGGTACTTTGTTGCAAGACCATCTAAATGCATTCAATAAACATGTGATGGACTTATAGATTGCCGGAGTTAAGAAGGATGAGGAGACGCTTACATGTGCTTGCTATTTTCATTGATTTCGAAATATCGTGATATTGAGAATTCAAAGCAAGGCGCCTATCACTCCTGGGCAAGTGCAGCAAACACTTAAATCTTGAGATGTTCAAAGGCATTTTGTAGGAGATAAAGACGATGAAGCTAGTGGGCTCTTTATAAGAGGTCGTACTAGCCACAGGGAAGGAGCAAATCAAAGCACAGATCAAAGTCTCATCTGAACAAGAAGAATGCAGAGTATTGGGGCTATCACAGAAAGGGACACTTTGAAAGATATTGTCCTATTTCAAAGTCCAAAAAAAGGCGAGTGCATCCATTGTTGAGCAAGTACATGATTCTGATGATGAATATGTACTAACAACATCATGCAATAGTGGAGTTTATGACAACAAATGAGTGTTAGAATCTGATTGTACTCTGCATATGACATTTCGAAGAGATTGGTTCAGCAGCTACAAGACAAGTGGAGGAACTGTAGTAATGGGCAATAATGCAACTTGTAAAATAGTTGGCATTGGATCAATTCAGGTTCGCCGTCATGATGGAATCGTGAGGACTATTACTGAAGTCCATCATGTTTCTGATCTGAACAAGAATTTGATCTCCCTGTGCACTCTGGATAAACAAGGCTACAAGTACATGAGTGAATGAGGTATGATGAAGGTGGCTAAAGGTTCCTTTGTCATGCTGAAGGCCAAGCTGGAGGATGGTTGTTAACACCCAATTTTGACCGATCAATAACTACTTTTCGGATTGCTATCTTAATAGATAGGCATTTCTCAAAATTATTTCTTTATTAAATAAATATTTAGTTTATCAATAAATCGTATATTTTGACATTCATAATTTATAATATTTTTTCTATTTATTAATATTATTACTATTATCTTTATTATTTTTATTTTTTAAATAACAAGCGTCATACGTTCAAATATTTTTACGGATCTAGTTAGTATATATTATATATGTGTTTGTATTTTCTTTATATAAAAAATATTACTTAACTAAGTATTTTATAATTTACTTATTAAATATTAATATATATATATATATATATATTACATATCTATTTTAATATATCTTATACACATGTGCATATAAAAAGTTTATTACTTAGTTAAGTTTATTATATATTTTACTTAATTATAGTAGTATATATATTATACATCTATTTTTAGTATGTATTATATATATACGGGCATTTTATACACACACACACACACACATATATATATATATATATATATATATATATATACACATGTATATATATTTACATGGTATGTATATAGGTGTTTACTTTATATATAAAGTTATTATTTGATAAAATTTAGGATTTACCTATATATATTGGTTATTAATTAAATGTCAATTTATCTAATTTTCTTTCAAATTATTTAAATTATAGTCTTGTCTATCCAATTCATTTAAATCAATCCGCTTCCAATTCATTTCAATTCTAGCCTTAATGAATTCAATATGGCCTAATTTTAAATCTCAATTTTAATCTCATTCGTTCATCCTATATTGATCTATGACTGTGATTTCATCCATTATTTTTTCTATTTTCAATATACCAAATACCCAAAATCCTAAAAACTAATTTTACTTTTCTTTTTCCCTCATCAAAGACCTCACTCTATCTCTAAATTCTCTCACCCTCACTCTCCCTCTCCACCGACCCTCACTCTATCTAAACCACCGCTCCTCTCCCTCTCTCTAAACCGCCTCCTCCTCCATTTCTCTCCACCACCGCACCTCCCTCTTCTCTTAGAACCTCCACCCCTCCTTCCCTCCACCCTCACCGATCTCTCTCTTCTCCAAAAGAAGAACCACAGCCGCTCCCTCCTCCTCTCACGTCGCCACACCTCCAGCGAGAGACCATCAAATCCAGCTCAGAACCACCCTTCTCCGGCGAAACCAGAGGACCCCGGCGAGATGGACAACCACCTCGCCGCCTATGTCTCATCTTTCTTTTGAGACCAAGAGGTGGCACCTCCTCTTCTCTCTCCCTCTCCTCACTGTCTCAACAACTCCGATGAAGACTAATTCGAGATTTTAGCTTGTTAAAGATGGATATTGACAGATCCGTCTAGGTTCGTTTTCTCATTTTTTTTATTCGGATGTTTTATTTTCGCTATGGTCTTCATATGCATGTTTGCTCTTGCTATGAATTCTATCTAAAAGCATGAATTCTTTGAGGTAAGATTCTGGGTTCAATAATTCGTCATATTTGATGTGCTAAATCCTCATCTTTGTCTAAATCGGCTTCGACTATGTTTGTTTAACCGTATTAAATTTGGAGTTTCTAGTACTAGGATAATTGGAATAGCTTTGATATGAAAATTGATTTCTCACTGAGTTTGGGCGTATGTCACTCCCTTAATTAATCATGCAGTTGGTTAAAATTGGAATGTTTGGGGTATTTTAGCTTAATTATAACATAATTTGTTGTCTAGCATTTGATTTGGAGAAATATTTTGTAGTAATATGTACAACTGTTTTTGTTCTTTTTTCCATCTGCTTACAATATAATTATGGTTTGAATTTATTTTATGGTAGTCTTGACACTAATTTTATTTATAGAGAGATTAGATTTCCATCATTTTTTTCTGAAACGGTTATAGAGAAGTTAGTACTCTATTACTTTAAGGTAAATTTTAGAGTAATTTGTTACCTTAATCATTTGAACAGGTCATCGCATTGTGTATTACTTTTGTGATAGACTTTAGTTTTAGCCTTTTCTTATTTTTAATTGACTTCTTATTGCCATAAATAATGATTTAAGCATATTCTTATTTAGTTGTTTATGGTAGTCTTTGTTTAATTTTGACTTTTGTTTAGTCTTTATTCGTTTAAGGAAATAATTCTTTTATAATTATTGACAATGGGTCCCTCTTGGCATGATATTTGGGACTTTTCTGACAAATATTAGTTGTTCTTTATGACATTTTCCACCAATTTTTGAAATAAAGCTCGATTAAGTTTGACCAAATCAGAGTAAATGATTTGTTTGTGAAAACTCTTGGCAGATTTTATTGTTGAAATGTTGTTTGATTTTGTTGTTGAAATTTGATAGCTCTTTTGAAATATTGGCTCCTTTCATGGACTTATTGGACAAAAGTTTTGAAAAAGAGTGAAGCCATTTTTGTTGATTTTTCTTGTTTTTTGAAAGTCTTTCATGATTATAAAAGAAACTCAATCCTCATTTGATAGAGGAGGACACACACGGGCATAGACAACACAAAAACAAAGAGAGTAAAGAAAAAGGAGGAGAAAACATTTTACTTTACATTTTTAATACCTCAAACGAAAACAAAAACAAAAAAAAGGTTTCTTGCATACTTTTAATATTCTGTTTTTAATTTTGGCATCGTTGTCTGAATTTTCTTTTCATTCCTCCCTACTAAAGTATCCAGGTTAGTCCCAACATTTCTTTATATGTAAGTTTATTATTTTTAAAAATGTTCTTGCCTTGCTTGTTTGCTTTATTGAAATAAAATTATATAATCATGTTATACCTCCATATTATTTGTATGTTGTTTGTATTTTCTTTCTGGGTTAACAAGGTTTGGACTTTAAAGTTCAAAGCACAAGAAGAGTTCACCGGGGTTTGGGATACATTCTCGGATGGATTGCTTTGTAGTTTAACTTTTATTGTTGTTACTCTTTTCTGTATTTGTATTCAGTTATGTAGTAATTTTGTAATAACTCTCTCTATATAGTAATGAAATAAATTGGTGACAGTCTAAGGGGAGGAAAATCATGTGCTACTTGTATTTTTATTTCTACCTTAATTTGTGTGTATGTGTTATAAGAGTTACTTGTTTGATTATAGCCATCATGTTTAGATTGATTTTAAATATGATTTTAAGTTCATTTCTACGGATATTTGTTTGATTAAAATCGACCTAAAATTAGTAAAACTAGTTCAATCTTAATATTGCCCATTGTAATATATAGCCTAACTTTTATGCGTTTATCCTTATTTAGTTTAAAGAGAAGTCACCTTCGCATGTCTTTAAAATGAATGTTTAACGATTAGTTTATATTAGAACATGTCTTTAATTAGAAATCATGCCAATGGGATTTAACTATATTTTAGCATGTTAAAATTATATAGAAATCATGCCTATTTAACTCAATTATATTTTGATCATGTTATGTTATAAAAATCATGTCCATAGGATTTTTATATATTTTTTAGTATATCAATTCATATAGAAATCATGCCTATTATCTTCATAAATATTTTCAACATGTCATTTCCTAGAAATTATGTTTCATAGGATTTGTTTAATATTCTTTTAGCATGTTAAAATTATCTAGAAATCATGTCTATAGGACATAATAAATATCTCTATGTTTTATAGAAATCATGTTTATAAGATTTAATAATAATTTTTGCATGTCATTCAGATGTTTTTATGTGAAAATCATGTTTATAAGATTTAATAATATATATATATATATATATATATATATATATATATATAGGAATATTATTTTTATGTGAGAATCATGCCTAATACCGGTGACGTTATTTCTTATTTATAGAAATCATGCCTATAGGAATTGATAAATAATTTCTAACATGAAAGCATGCTATTGAGGTATAGAATCATGTATGTAAGCTTATATTAATATTTTGGTACATCATTCGAATAAATATCATATTCAAAAAATCCCTTAATTTCAGCATGTTATTAATTGGAAACCATGTCCATAGGATTTTACCAAACTCTTCGGCTAATAATTAAAGCTATCCAGAATGCTCTCATGGTGTTATTTTTTATGTAGTAGTCATGCCTATAGAGTTCAATAAGTTTTCAATATATTGTTTAGAAAGCACGCCTAGTCTTTTAATAAATTTTCGGCATATAAGTACATAAATATTTTTATTCCGTCTACTTTTAAATATTTTCGTTTATATATATTTGGAGTAGTTTAATGTTTTTTTTTAAAAAAAAACTGAAATGATTCCTTTTAGGCATCACTAATTTCAATTATTCCGCTTGTCTTTACTTTTTTTTTAATTTGTTGATGATATATATTTATCCTAGGTCGGAAAGAGGGAAGTAGGGCTCCTATTGACTATGCTAATTCTAACATTAATTGTTTAGTTTAACTTAATTAAATTCCTTGAAAAGAGACCATTTTTATGATCATTTGTTTTATTTAAATGATTTATTTAAATTATCCCTCCTTTATTTAATCATTTTCATACCAAGTCCATTTCTATTATAAATTATCTAAATATTTTAAAGTTTATATTCCTTTCAAATTGATTAATGTCTTAATTAACGTTAAATTTTTTTTCCAAAGTTAGTCAAAATTAGAGTTTTCAAATCGCCGAATAACCGCGCGTTAGCGGCCACTTTGAGTGTTTAACACCTTCTCAAAGTAGAAATAAGAACCTCGTACCTTTTTTTTCTGAATCTTTAAGACTTAAATCTGTTAGAGTATTTTTAAATTAAGTTTTTTTAATTTCTTTTAAAAGTTAAGTGCCGACTCTTTCTTTTTATAAAATTAATTTTTTCTCTATAAAGTTGAAATTAATTTTAAGCCGTCAATTTCTGACATAACAGAAGTGGCGACTCTATTGGGGACATAATTAGGTTCTAACCATTAGATTTGATTATTTATTTGACTAACTTTTTAGGTTTATAATAATTAGTAATTCTTGCTTTCCTTAATTGCGCGATTATGTGTTTAATTTATATATTAAACTGTCATTTGTATTTCATGGCATCTTTCGATTGAATACATAGTATATTAAAGAACGGTATTGCGGAACCGCAGCCGGACTTTTTATACTTGACCCTTTTTTGAAACGATCGATAATTTATTGATACGCCATGCATCCAATGGTTGTCGTAAGTTCCGGCCTGAGTTGTCCGCTTGCGTTAACAATCTTGCAAAAGCCACTCTTAGTCAACCTAGCGTATAGCGAAACCAAAACTCTGATTTAGCGCATTGGCCTGAGACGATCCAATACCAAAGCGTATTGGGCCCATTAGAAGCCTACCTTGTGTCTATTTTCCCATTGGTCAATAAAAGACAATCATGCGTACGTGTTTAATTGAAGGATGTATATGTCATTTTTAAATAAGTCAATTATCTAATGGGGGTGGAGGTAACTTATTTTCTTTCTTGTAGGATGGATCCAATAGAAAAATCCTTGAGAACCCAGATGGTGACTCTACTTCATCCTTACCTCCAAGTGTGGTGGAAATTTATGAACAACGAAGACAAGAAAAATGTTCAAAGTTACATAGGACATATCCCGTCAATTATGGAAATGAAGGCTTGGCCTGTTGGAACAATGGTAAAATTCTGGGGCAGTGATAACATGATGTTTAGAGTTGGGGAAGTATAAATGACTCCAACTATCGAGGAAGTCCTTGCTAGCTACGAGAATATAGGCATGTGTAACAAAGAAAAGCGTAAACCTGATAGTGACCTCCTTATTCCCAAAATATGGGACTTTTGTCAATATCAAGGAATAACTTTCACTTGTCAAAGCTAAATGGATGGACAAGCTTCCCGGACCAAAAATTCCACTTCAAAAACTTTACACTCGATTTGGACGAGTAAGAGCTTTCAAAAAGTATCAAGATGAAATTGCCTCAAAGGAAAAATGAAAAGAAACACGTCCCCTTGCATTTGCAATATGCCTACTTGGGACAATGGTGTTTCCCCAAGGCACAAACTATACTATCCATCCAAGTTTAGTAATGGTCACTCATGCCATATTCAATGGGGTAAACTTTGGGTCTGCAATCAAGTACTATACTTTGGCGCCCATGATTCTTGCAGACATTTATCGAGCTTTGGATAAGTGTAGAAATGGTGGACGATTCTTTCAGGGATGTAATCTGATACTTCAATGGTGGATGATGAGACAATTCCTCAAAGATCGTGACCCAGAACATCCATATCCTTTGAGACGACCATACAAACTTGAAGGTCACAATTGGTGGTTATATTGTAATCATTTTCACAAAATTGGAGGTCAAAAATTCCGGTATCCAAGGCTTCAGGGATTAAGAGAAGAAAACGTACAATGGTCAATTAGGAGTATGGTGCTACTAAGCAAATAACAACTCGAGGGGAAAAGGTCCCTTAATTGATATTAACCGGATTAAGGGGAACCCGACTGTATGCCCCCGTTCAAGTCCTTAGACAACTAGGAGGAAAACAGGAACTTCCACAAACCACAAATATGAGAAAGTTTGCAATAGACCACAAAAGTGGTCAAGTCTCTTTTGCAGAACAAATACTTAGAGCATGGAAAACTCGAAGGGTATTGGGTAAGTCATTACCAAATAGATTTCTACCTGAGTGTTCTGCGTAGTATAGAGAATGGGTAAAAGAGAACCTTATCGGAATCATTGAACTAGGGTCGAATGTCCCTCATCATATTGCAGATATTGGTGCTAAACATCAAATTCGACTTCATCAGCTCCAAGAGAAGTATGAGAAGAATGAGTTGGATCATCAATGCCAAAATTCAGAAGACGCCAAAGTCATAGCCCACCTAAATCAAGAGCTACGAAGAGCGAGACAGCGCATGTCTGAGTTAGATGATAGCATGGAGCAACAGATCTAATTCGTGGAAAGGTTCAAGCATCAAAAAGGGGCTCAGTTAGCAAGAGATCATTTGTGGCCAAATAGATATGCCATATGGGAAGAAGTTGGCATTGACAAGAGAACCAAACTTAGTGAAGGATCCGAAAAAGCTTAAAGTTCATTATCATCCCCTGCGTGGGATTGCTTTTATTTGTACTTTGTTTTGTTATTTCCATTCTGAGCTTATGAACCCATTTTTGAGGGTTGTTAAACATTTTGAATGTTTTTAAAGTACTTTGGGATAATGAATTGTCTTAAAAAATATATACATCCTTCAATTCGCTAGGCCTACCCTTGGTACAAAAGGGTCACACATCTGTTTAGGATGCACAATAACTGTTTATGTGTCTTATGTATTTATTTGTCTCATTAGATGCGATATTTTGCATGAACAAAGACTAACATATTTGTTTTTGAGTAGTTTTTCTTTTTATCAGGTAATTTGAATTGATCTGTGTTGAATTCAAACTAGCTGACCATCCTTAATTCACAAGATCTAAAGCAATCATACCACCCTTCCCTGACCAATCTTCAGAAAAAAGCAAAGGCAAAATGACTGGTACTCCGGAGGAAGCAGGAATAGTGAACGTTACCATCAGAAGTTCTGAACCTATCGATCAGAGTGAATTGATCGATTAATTGATGCAACAAATCGCAGATATGTAGGAAGAGCTATAGTAGACCAAGGATCTGGTCAAATTAGCTATTGCAATGAATGCACCTCCTCTTTTACCAGAATAACTCCACCTTATTTTCCATCGCTCAGCTCCCCATTGCCCAACTAATTACCTACCCATACCACAGGACCCATCACTTCCAACACTCACACCATTGATTTAACCATGTCCAATACTCCCTATGCCAGCACTTCTTAACAGAAACCACCCCCATCAAATCAGAATCAAATACCCAACACTAGTCACTCCCAAAACTTCACACCAATTCACCAAATACCACAATTGGTTTCCCACAACCCATATATTTTGCCTAGCCAACCTATGCACCATTCGGTAACATTTCAAACTCCACTGGCTTATACAATCCCTAAACCATATCCTAGAATTTTTGTACAACCAGAACTAGATCATTATAAAGAAATAGAGAGAGAGTGGAGGTTGATGGAAGAAAAGTGCGAGCAAGAAATGAGCGCTATGAAAGATTCTATCTCTCAAGTAGTAAAGAGTGTTCAATCTTCGAAGAAAATCACAAGACTTGAGTATGAGGACCTTTGCATGCACCCTGATTTGGAGATACCCGAAGGTTACAAAATTCCAAAGTTTGACACCTTCAATGGCGTTGGAATCCGATGGCCCACCTCCGAGCTTATTCTGACAAACTTGTAGGTATTGGGAAAAATGATGCATTGCTCATGAGGTTGGTCAGTAGGAGCCTAAGTGGAGAGGCGTTAGAATGGTTCACTTCTCAAGAACTGCGTCAGTGGTCAACATGAGGAGATTTGGCCAAAGATTTCTTGGAAATATTCCAATTTAATATCGAATCTGTCCTTGATAGATATTATTTGAAAAGGATAAAACAAAAAACTACAGAGAATTATTATAAGTATGCATACTGCTGGAGGAAAGAAACCGCCAAAGTACAACTTGTGATGTCAAAAAGTGAAATAACCATTATTTTCATTATGGCTTAGGAGCCTTAGTATTATAAAAGGATGTTGCCCATGACGGGACATAAGTTCTCAGAACTGATTAAGATGGGAAAAGCCATAGAGGATTGTCTTAAGTCTGGAAAGGTTACGAGTCTTACTTCTTTGTAATCCACCAACAAAGCCTCATCAATTGTTGCCACAGGATTTCCTAAGAAAAAGAAGGAGGATGTGTCTGTTGTGTCTTTTAGCCCAAGAATAAGACCATAAAGATATTTTGAGTCTAGTTCTGTCATAAGAATCTTAGTCTTTGTTGAGAGCATCTAAGAGGATGAATTCTCAATTAAACCACAAATACGGACAACATAAAAAAGAATGCAGTACAACATGGAACTTTTCATACACGAGTTGAAGAACAACTTCCACCACAATCAAGCCACCCCTATCAGAAGGCATGTGGTACCTTTTTGAGTTTGTTAGCTTCAATTTGTCACCGGAAGCAACTTTTAATTCTGAGTGACAATGCACAAAGAGCTTTGGAAATTATATCCTTGTAAGATCTTATTTATGGGTGTGAAGAGCGTCACATTCATTGATAAGAGGTTTCAAGCCTCTTTTTCATACTCGATTCATTTGTCACTCCTCCCAACCAAAGGTTATCTTAGCATAAGAGATTTCCTTTTCAACTGATTGAGTCGAACTACAAGTAGCAAGATTCTTAAGTTTAGGGATATGTAGGCGGACTCGACGTTGAAAACTCGGTTGTACTCCAATAAACCTCCTCATCTCATTCTAGAGCATTCTAGTTTCTCCATAATTCGACACCAGGATAGCTTTTGGATTCTTTCAAAAATCGTGCAGCAAATCAAACGTCTTGAACTACAAGCAGTCTAAGTTCTCACGTAACTTGAGATATGTAAAAATCCAATACCAAGGTTCGTTCATAATTTTCCAAAGTCCGTACCAAACCTTCTTTAAGAAAAACAAAGATGTGGTCGGCCAAAATTTGATTTATTAATTTTCTTTGTCGAGGTTCTCTTTCATCGACCCTATACAAAGAAAAAGACAGTTGTTGACACCCAATTTTGACCGACTCATAACTATTTTTCGGATTGTTATCTTAATAGATAGACATTTCTCAAAACTATTTCTTTATTAAATAAATATTTAGTTTAATCAATAAATCGTATATTTTGACATTCATAATTTATAATATTTTTGCTATTTATTAATATTATTACTATTATCTTTATTAATTTTATTTTTTAAATAACAAGCTTCATACGTTCAAATATTTTTACGTATCTATTTAGTATATATTATATATGTGTGTATTTTCTTTATATAAATTTTTTTACTTAACTAAGTATTTTATATTACTTATTCATATTAATATATACATATTACATATCTATTTTAATACATCTTATACACATGTGCATATAAAAAGTTTATTACTTAATTAAGTTTATTATATATTTTACTTAATTATATTAGTATATATATTATACATCTATTTTTAGTATGTATTATAGACATACATGCATTTTATACAAATATATATATACATACATAAATATATATACATGGTATGTACATAGGTGTTTACTTTATATATAAAGTTATTATTTGATAAAATTTGCGATTTACCTATATATATTGGTTATTAATTAAATCCCAATTTATATAATTTTCTTTCAAATTATTTAAATTATAGTCTTGTCTATCCAATTCATTTAAATCAATCCGCTTCTAATTCATTTCAATTCTAGCCTTATTGAATTCAATATGGCCTAATTTTAAATCTCAATTTTAATCTCATTCGTTCATCCTATATTGATCTATGGCCGTGATTTAATTCATTATTTTTTCTATTTTCAATATACCAAATACCCAAAACCCTAAAAACTAATTTTACTTTTCTTTTTCCCTCATCTAAGACCTCACTCTATCTCTAAACTCTCTCACCCTCACTCTCTCTCTACACCGCCGCCTCCTCCATTTCTATCCACCGCCGCACCTCCCTCTTCTTTCAAAACCTCCACTTCTCCTTCCCTCCACCCTCACCGATCTCTCTCTTCTCCAAAAGGAGAACCATCGTCGCTCCCTCCTCCTCTCACGTTGCCACACCTCTACCGAGAGACATCAGATCCAACTCAGAACCACCATTCTCCGGCTAAACCAGAGGACCCCGGCGAGATGGACAACCACGTCACCGCCTCTGTCTCATCTTTATTTTGAGACCAAGAGGTGGCGCCACCTCTTCTCTCTCCCTCTCCTCACTGTCTCAGCTATTCTAGTGAAGACTAATTCGAAATTTTGGCTTGTTAAAGACGGATCTTAACATATCCATTTTTGTTCGTTTTCTCATTTTTTATTCGGACTTTTTATTTTCGATATGGTCTTCATATGCATGTTTTCCCTTGCTATGAATTCTGTCTACAAGCATGAATTCTTTAAGGTTAGATTCTGGGTTCACTGATTTGTCATATTTGATGTGCTAAATCCTCATCTTTGTCTAAATCGACTTCGACTATGTTTGTTTATCCCTATTAAATTCGGAGTTTCTAGTACTAGGATAATTGGAATAGCTTTGATATGAAAATTGATTTCTTACTGAGTTTGGGCATATGTCACTCTCTTAATTAATCATGCAGTTGGTTAAAATTGGAATGTTTGGGGTATTTTAGCTTAATTATAACATAATTTGTTGTCTAGCATTTGATTTGGAGAAATATTTTGTAGTAATATGTACAACTGTTTTTGTTCTTTTTTCCATCTGCTTACAATATAATCATGATTTGAATTTATTTTATGGTGGTCTTGACATTAATTTTATTTATAGAGAGATTAGATTTCCATCTGTTTTATTTGACGATTTCTAAATAGGAGACCTATATTTTCTTAGTCTAAGTTGGATATTAAGTTGGGACGTTAGACATATTTTAGGATGTTAGTTTTTATTATTTCTTTTAGATCTCTTTAGCATTATAATAATAAATAAACCTAGGAAGGGTAGGGGTAGATAGGCCCTTCGAAAATGATGGAAGTTGACTCGAGCAGAAAAATGACAAAATACTATATTTTTGTCTTTCGATTAATAACTCGGTGCTAATACGAAGAATATAAGTACATAAATATTTGTATTCCGTCTACTTTTAAATATTTTCGTTTATATATATTTGGGGTAGTTTATTATTTTTTAAAAAAAACTGAAATGATTCCTTTTAGGCATCACTAATTTCTATTATTCCGCTTGTCTTTACTTTTTTTTAATTAGTTGATGATATATATTTATCCTATGCTAATTCTAACATTAATTGTTTGTTTAACTTAATTAAATTTCTTGAAGAGAGACCATTGTTATGATCATTTATTTCATTTAAATGATTTATTTAAATTATCCCTCCTTTATTTAATTATTTTCATACCAAGTCTATTTCTACTATAAATTATCCTAAATATTTTAAAGTTTATATTCCTTTCAAATTGTTTAATGCCTTGATTAGCGTTAAAAACTTTTTTCCAAAGTTAGTCAAAATTAGAGTTTTTAAATCGCCGAATAACCGCGCGTTACGGCCACTTTGAGTGCTTAACACCTTCTCAAAGTAGAAATAAGAACCTCGTACTTTTTTCTCTGAATTTTTAAGACTTAAATCAGTTGGGGTATTTTAAATTAAATTTTCTTAATTTCTTTAAAAAAATTAAGTGGTGACTCTTTCTTTTTATAAAATTAATTTTTTTCTCTATAAAGTTGAAATTAATTTTAAACCGTCTATTTTCAATATAACAATGGCCTCTACACACTAGCAGGAAGCACCATTGTTGACTTTGTTAATGCATCTGCAGTGCAGATATTTGATGATGACAAGGCAAGATTATGGCACATGAGATTGGGCGATATGAGCGCACGAGAACTGGAGATGTTGAGAAAACACAAACTTTTGAATAGTGATAACATCGGCACACTTGAATTTTGTGAGCATTGCGTCCTAAATAAGCAGAAAAAGGGCAGTTTCAGCACTGGCAAGCACAAGACGGGAGGGGTGCTAGATTACATGCATTCAAATTTATGGGGTACCTCTCAGCTTCCATCGAAAGAAGGAAAGAGGTATCTTCTCACATTTATTGATGATTTTTCACGAAAGGTTTGGGTGCGTTTCTTGAAGGCAAAAAGTGATGTTTTTGAAGCATTTAAAGAATGGAAGATTTTGGTTGAGAATCAAATGGTAGAGAAATTAAGTATCTTCGTACAGACAATGGCTTGGAGTTTTACAGTGAAAAGTTCAATAATTTTTGCAAGGTTCATGTGATCGTAAGACATAAGACTGTTGAGAGGATGAACAGAACTCTTGTAACACCCCAAATTTGTTTTGCCAAGACTCAAACCATTCTTCATATGTGTGTAGACTTAAACTGAATGACTTGTAATTATATATATGAGTTAGGATAAATTTCTAAGTATTTGAAGGGTATTAGATGTGATTTAGGGTCATAAGGGATTCCTAAAACCAAGCCAAGTCCAAAGAATTTCTATCGGCTAAATTTTCGAATTAGTTCATATAAGGTTCACCTTCAAATGACCATATCTCTTACAATATAACGAATTGGGAATCCCGTGAAGAAGGGTCTTATGTTACCATTTTTGGTGGTAAAGAAGATGTTATATCAAATTAAAGGTATTTGAGTCTTCTTTCCAACGCCACCAAGATTGTAATTTTTTGGAGTTTGGAGTAGAAAGTTATAATTATTTTACTAAAGCATATCCGAACAGGACAATTCGGCGAGCTCACCTGCCAATTTGGCGACTCGCCGAATGTTTCAATGACAACACGATTTAGCTCACCAAATGGATCTGAAATCCTCCATAAACTATTATTTTACGCGAGCTCAAACACCCTTTGGTGAATCACCAAATGGTTCGGTGAGGAGACCCCCAACTTGCCAAAATTACCGACGGAATTTATTAAAAGGTGATTTTTCTCAATCTTTCAACCTAATAATATTCTTATACGTAGAGATACTATCAAAATCCCAAATTCTCCTTCTCCCAAAGATCAAGAACTTCAATAAAGGGATTTCTCCAATATTGGAAGATCTAAAGACTCCAATGTCACGCCCCGAGAGGGTACCCTAGGCGTGGCCGGCACTCAGAAACCATTTCTGGCTTCCGAGAGAACCACTTGGTCTCATTTCTTATTTATTCATCAGCGGAAGACTTAAGAATACTAATGTGGGCTAGTCATAATCAAAGGAAAAATAGATAATTTTTATAAGAAGTAGTTTCTAAGGAGAACTACTCCGATTACATCATCAGACTCTGTCTATGAAGCCTCTAATACTCTTAGATGGTGCCAATGACATATCCATGGCTACCTCAAAAGAAACATCACACTCAACAATAATAAAAGGATAAGGAGTTCCTTCGAATACAAGAAGGACTCACCAAATAGCTGAAAAGAAATGATCTTCAACGATGCGCCTGTTGAGGATCTCTAACACCTGTATCTGCATCATAAAACGATGCAGGTCGAATGACGTCAGTACGTAGAATGTACGAGTATGTAAAATGGCAGGAAGGTAAGGACAGATATCAAGAACTCCTCTCGAGAAAACTCAGCTCAAAACTCAACATCATCTCAACATGAATATGTAATGCAAGTTTAAAATATAATAATATAAATAATAGTAATAAGCAATGCTTACTCAGTTGGGAGTTTCTCTAACCGACAACCATCACTTATGAGCTAGCGATGATACAACGAAGCGATGTCGTTGCCACATCCATCCAATACCTTGCCAGGGTAAAGGACATCACCATCTTGGATCCATTTATCAAAGTCCTCTTTTTGGGACTTAAGAGGCATAGCCTCCATCCTACGCTGGCTACGTAGTTCTGGGGTTTGAGTAAATTAAACTCTTACCCAACTCGGTGCTCAATACTACTCCCAAAATATGTGCTCATATTAAACTAATCATCTAGTCTCATTGGACTTTAATTTAAATCATTAAACTCATCTCATTTCATGTTCATAAATCATTATACTTCCAAAAACATCATTTTCATCTCATCAAAACATCTTGCTCAAAATATCATTTTCTCAAATTCATTCAAATTCAACTCTTTTGCTCTTTCAAAACTCAATAAAATACATATATAGTATTAATTCATATAACTCTCTTTTTATCAATGAAAATAATAAAAAGCCAACATCTTTACTCAAAATATGTGTAAAAATATTCATGAACATCAAATCAATTAGGATTCATGGGAAAGTAGCCATGAACAATAATTCCAATAATATGAGAGATAACAATAATAATAATATTAATGCATAAATATATCTAACTCAAT
The DNA here is from genome assembly GCF_947179165.1 of Solanum dulcamara. NCBI lineage: Eukaryota > Viridiplantae > Streptophyta > Magnoliopsida > Solanales > Solanaceae > Solanum > Solanum dulcamara. Next base: position 68,938,141 of record NC_077245.1, read on the forward strand.
AGAAGAAGAATTAATTCATTTAAAATTTAAGATTTGGATAAAACTCAACTATAACTCAATTATAATGAATTTAAATATTGGGCGCATGGACGAACTCAATCCGATGCTATGAAAGCCTTACATACCTTAAATCCGAAGGTTTACTCCGAATTGGAATACTCTTGGATCCCTAGCCTTTTCTTCTCGCCGGAGCGTTTTGTGTACTACCCGGAGTATAAGAATAACCGGAGTAGTATTTTTATACTACTAAAACTAAAACTATATTTGAGAAGAAGTATATAGAGAGAAGAAATGCTTAAGAAAGCTTGATGAATAAAATGAAGAAATAAGGTGGGTATTTATAGGTGGGAAAGAGGGACCTAACAATAAATAAAATAATTATAAAGAAAAATCTGAAAATTTAATGGAATATATTGATGTCATGGATGATGTTAAATGGAGGACAATTTATGTCATGCATGATGTCAAATGCATCTAGATGTTTCCATGGTAGGTAAGATGAGTTCTTTTTAACAGAATACTCGTTTTCGAAGCTGCGTTTGAATAAGATAAATTCCTTATTAGGATTTGGTGTCTTCATAAGAATTGTATATATGGAAGTCTAGTTTCATATCGTTCAAGAATCAACCAATTTGGAGCAACCTACAGTGAGATATGAATTTTCTTCTATCAACACTCAATTCCGTCACAGCACTATATCTTGCAAAGATTAATTTATTTGACCTACTTATACTCCGAATTTGAAGTTATGTTCTTCATGAAAGTTGTAGGTAAGGATGTTGTGATTACCCAGAAATTTGAATCACCGATTTGGACCAACCTATGAAGAGTTATGCCCAAAATACAGAGGCTATATTATTTTCATCGAGAATTGAAATACCGACATACAATATTTTAGGGGTTATTACAATATCTCCCCCTTGGGATCATTCGTCCTCGAATGAAGATGAAAATAGGAGACATAAAGAATGAATATCATCAATACATCAATTTCTCAAAAACTCTGATACTCAAATGGTCAATGACTCAAACTCAAGAATAAACATCGATTCAAAGGTAGAAATAAGGAATATTACCTTGAATATTGTTATCAGAAGGCACAAATAGATGAGGATAGTTAGCCTTCATATCTTCTTCAGCTTCCCATGTAGCCTCTTCAACAAATTGATTTCGCCATAGGACTTTGACAGATGCCACTTCCTTAGTTCTTAATTTGCGAACCTGACGATCAAGAATTTGAACTGGAATCTCTTCATAACTCAAACTCTCTTTCACCCCAATGCTCTCAGCTGGGACAACAAGTGAAGGATCTCCCAAACACTTCTTAAGCATAGAGATGTGAAACACGGGATGAATAGTAGCTAATTCTGGAGGCAACTCCAATTCATAGGCTACGTTACCTACCCTCCTCATAATCTGATAAGGACCAATGTAGCGGGGACTAAGCTTCCCTTTCTTTCCAAATCTCATCACACCCTTCATGGGTGAAACTTTCAAGTATACCCAATCGTACACTTCGAACTCCAAATCTCTTCTTCTAACATCAGTGTAGGATTTTTGGCGACTTTGAGCAGTCCTCAACCTCTTTTGTATGGTTTTCACCTTCTCCATAGCTTGGTGAACCAAGTCTGGTCCAATCAACTCAGCTTCACCAATTTCAAACCAACCAATTGGTGATCTACATCTCCTCCCATACAGAGCTTCATAAGGAGCCATTTGAATACTCGAATGAAAACTATTATTGTATGCAAACTCAATAAGAGGTAAATGATCATCCCAATTACCTTTGAAGTCAATGACACAGGCTCTTAACATATCCTCCAAAGTCTGTATCGTACGCTCTGCCTGTCCATCTGTTTGCGGATGAAAAGCAGTACTAAGGTTCACTCTTGAACCCAAGCCCTTCTGAAATGACTTCCAAAACTGAGCAGTAAATTGAGCTCCCCTATCAGAGATGATAGACAAAGGAACTCCATGCAGTCTAACAATCTCTCTAAGATACAATTTGGCATAATCCTCTGCAGTGTTCGTAGTCTTAACCGGCAAGAAATGGGCCGATTTGGTCATCCTATCAACAATCACCCAAATAGAGTCATGTTGTTTGCGGGTTCGTGGTAAACCGGTAATGAAGTCCATATTGATCATTTCCCACTTCCATTCCGGTATCTCTATATTCTGAGCCACTCCACAAGGCCTTTGGTGCTCAACTTTAACTTGTTGGCAATTAGGGCACTTGGACACAAACTCTGCTATATCTCTCTTCATTCTACTCCACCAGTATACTTCTCTCAAGTCATGATACATCTTTGTTGAATCTGGATGGATGAAATACTTAGAATTATGGGCTTCTTTCATGATTCTCTCCCTAATACCATCAACACTTGGAACACATAATCTTTCTTGATATCTCAACACTCCATCTCCCCCTTTGGTAAAAGCCATTACCTTCTGCTTGTGAACCTCATCTTTCAGTTGAAGAAGAATGGGGTCCTGATCTTGCTTTTCTTTCACCTCTGCAACTAGAGATGATTCAGCTCCATTTTGTACTATTGTACCACCCTCACTAGAGTCAATAAGTTGAACTCCCAAACGCGCAAGTCTATGCACTTCCTTTGCCAACTCCTTCTTTTCCTCTTCCACATGAGTTGTACTCCCCATAGATAACCTGCTAAGAGCATCAGCAACTACATTTGCTTTACCTGGGTGGTAGAGAATGCTCATGTCATAATCCTTGAGCAACTCTAGCCATCTCCTTTGCCTCAAATTCAGCTCCTTCTGGCTGAATACATACTGTAAGCTCTTATGGTCTGTGAACACATCCACATGTACACCATAAAGATAGTGACGCCAAATCTTAAGAGCAAATACCACAGCTGTCAACTCAAGGTCATGAGTGGGGTAGTTCCTCTCATGAGTCTTAAGCTGCCTGGAGGCATAGGCAATGACCTTACCTTTCTGCATCAATACACATCCCAAACCAACTCTTGAAGCATCACAATAGATTACAAAACCATTTGTTCCTTCGGGTAGGGATAGTACTGGAGCAGTAGTCAATCTAGCTTTCAACTCTTGAAAACTTTTCTCACAAGCATCAGACCATTGAAACTTAGCCTTCTTCTGAGTCAGCTTAGTCAATGGTAAGGATATGGATGAAAATCCCTCAACAAACCTCCTGTAGTAACCAGCCAAACCTAAGAAACTCCTTATGTCGGTTGGAGAGGTGGGTCGGGGCCAGTTCTTAACTGCCTCAATCTTTTGAGTATCAACTTGGATTCCATCCCCAGATATAATATGGCCTAGAAATGCTACAGACTCAAGCCAAAACTCACACTTTGAAAACTTAGCATACAACTCCTTCTCCTTAAGAGTTTGAAGGACAATCCTAAGGTGATTAGCATGCTCACTCTTACTTCTAGAGTAGACCAAAATATCATCGATGAAGACAATTACAAACGTATCTAGGTATGGCTTGAATACTCGGTTCATGAGGTCCATAAAAGCTGCTGGAGCATTTGTCAATCCAAAGGACATAACAAGAAACTCAAAATGACCATAGCGGGTTCGAAAAGCCGTCTTCGGGATGTCACATTCTCTCACTTTCAACTGGTGATAGCCTGATCTGAGGTCTATCTTAGAGAAGCATGTGGCACCCTAAAGTTGGTCAAATAAATCATCTATTCTGGGAAGAGGGTACTTGTTTTTAATGGTGACCTTGTTTAGTTGTCGGTAATCAATGCACATTCTAAGGGACCCATCTTTCTTTCGCACGAATAGGACAGGAGTGCCCCAAGGTGAGACACTTGGCCTAATAAACCCCTTATCTAAGAGGTCTTTCAGTTGTTCTTTCAACTCTTTCAACTCAGCAGGAGCCATCCTATAAGGAGGAATGGAGATAGGTTGTGTATCAGGAAGGATATCAATACCAAAGTCTATCTCTCTATCACGAGGGATTCTGGGTAGATCCTCAGGAAAGACTTCAAGAAACTCATTCACAATGAGAACTGACTCAAGAGATGGAGTCTGATCATTAATATTTTTGACTCGGACTATATGATATATACATCCCTTAGAGATTAATTTTCTGGCCTTAAGGTAGGAAATAAATTTACCCCTAGGCACTACAGAATTCCCCTTCCACTCTAAGATAGGCTCATTTGGAAATTGAAACTTGACAATTCGGGTCCTACAATCAACTGAAGCATAACAAGAATAAAGCCAGTCCATGCCAAGAATCACATCAAAATCAACCATGTCCAACTCAACTAAGTCAGCCATGGTATCCCTATGATAGATTGACACAGTACAATTTCTATAGACCCTCTCAGCTAAGATAGAATCACCAAGAGGAGTAGACACACTGAAAGGCTCAAGAAGACACTCAGGAAGGATCTCAAATTTACTAGGCAAGTAAGGAGTCACAAAAGATAATGTAGCACCTGGATCAAGTAATGCATACACATCAAAAGAAAGGACTCGGAGCATACCAGTAACAACATCGGGTGCATTTTCTTGGTCTTGGCGACTACCCATAGCATACAGACGGTTGGTTCCCCCACCTGTACTTGAAGCTGCACCTCTATGATTACCTCTATTCTGTGGAGCTGCAGAAGAAAACTGAGCTCTACTACTTCCATCTCCCTGCCTCTTTGAAGGACACTTATTCTGGAAGTGACCTATCTTTCCATATCCGTAGCAAGCATTGGTGCCCACACGACACTCTCCCAAATGGAGCCTCACACATCTAGCATATGGTGGTTTTCCTCTAGAACCTTGAGCCATACTTAATTGGGACTGAGAACCTTGAGATCGAAAGTTTTGGTGACTTAGCGATCTCTGATCATACCTGGTATTAGGTGTAAAAGCATTTGTTGGGAAAGGTGCATAATTGGAAGACCTTTTCTGAAAGAAAGAATTGTTACCCTTCCCTTGCTTCTGCTCATTCTCATGCCCAGCAGACTTAGCCTTCTTGCTTAGGTGTTCTTCTGGGTCCTTTTTCTTGTCATCCTCAACCTGCTGAGCATACACCATCAATCTAAAAAAATCTATGTCAGAAATCATTAGCATTGCCTTACATTCTTTCTTTATATGTTTGCCTAGGCCAGAGACAAACTTCCTCATCTTAGACCTCATATGAGGAATCATTTCTGGGGCATATTTGGACAATTGAATAAACTTCAAACTATACTCTTTCACAGTCATACTCTCTTGCTTGAGGTTCACAAACTCCTCAATTTTTGCTTCACGTAGCTCTTGGGGAAAGAAGTTATCAAGAAATGCTCTTTCAAACTCATCCCAAAGAGCAGGCTCTGCATCCTCACCTCTACTTTCTTCCCACTGGTTATACCAGACATTTGCCACATCCTTGAGTTGATAAGACACCAACTCAACCCCTTCAATCTCTGTAGCATGCATCGCTTTTAGTATCTTCCACATCTCATCAATGAAATTTTGGGGGTCTTCATCAACGTTGGAACCCGTGAAGACCGGCGGATTCATTCTCAGAAAATCTCTGATCCTCGTGGCAGCAGACAGCTCTTGATAACTAGAGATAGGAGTTGGTGAACTCTGGCTACTATTTCGAGCAGCCACCAACTGGGTGAGCATAGCAATCGCTCCTCGAAAATCTTCCTCAGAAGTAGGAGTGGTCTGAACAGTAGGTACTTGGGGTACCTCAGTAGACCTTGCAGGTCGGCCCCTAGTTCTCCGTGGAGGCATCACTGACTGTGGAACCTCAGTGCTGGCAGCGTTCCTCTGACTAGCTGAACGTTTAGGAGGCATGTCTGAAACGTGTAAACGCACGAATTAGAAAGAAAGCTTTTATAGAGTTAAACTCTATCGCACGAACTCAGATTATGAAAGAAGTGAAATAATTCCTAATGTCCTATAGCTTCCTGATTATAAGTGTGGTGCACGACACACCCATAAACAAAACTCTACTAGACACGGCTTCATAGACACCCTAGGACTCTTGAACTATGTGCTCTGATACCAAGTTTGTCACGCCCCGAGAGGGTACCCTAGGCGTGGCCGGCACTCAGAAACCATTTCTGGCTTCCGAGAGAACCACTTGGTCTCATTTCTTATTTATTCATCAGCGGAAGACTTAAGAATACTAATGTGGGCTAGTCATAATCAAAGGAAAAATAGATAATTTTTATAAGAAGTAGTTTCTAAGGAGAACTACTCCGATTACATCATCAGACTCTGTCTATGAAGCCTCTAATACTCTTAGATGGTGCCAATGACATATCCATGGCTACCTCAAAAGAAACATCACACTCAACAATAATAAAAGGATAAGGAGTTCCTTCGAATACAAGAAGGACTCACCAAATAGCTGAAAAGAAATGATCTTCAACGATGCGCCTGTTGAGGATCTCTAACACCTGTATCTGCATCATAAAACGATGCAGGTCGAATGACGTCAGTACGTAGAATGTACGAGTATGTAAAATGGCAGGAAGGTAAGGACAGATATCAAGAACTCCTCTCGAGAAAACTCAGCTCAAAACTCAACATCATCTCAACATGAATATGTAATGCAAGTTTAAAATATAATAATATAAATAATAGTAATAAGCAATGCTTACTCAGTTGGGAGTTTCTCTAACCGACAACCATCACTTATGAGCTAGCGATGATACAACGAAGCGATGTCGTTGCCACATCCATCCAATACCTTGCCAGGGTAAAGGACATCACCATCTTGGATCCATTTATCAAAGTCCTCTTTTTGGGACTTAAGAGGCATAGCCTCCATCCTACGCTGGCTACGTAGTTCTGGGGTTTGAGTAAATTAAACTCTTACCCAACTCGGTGCTCAATACTACTCCCAAAATATGTGCTCATATTAAACTAATCATCTAGTCTCATTGGACTTTAATTTAAATCATTAAACTCATCTCATTTCATGTTCATAAATCATTATACTTCCAAAAACATCATTTTCATCTCATCAAAACATCTTGCTCAAAATATCATTTTCTCAAATTCATTCAAATTCAACTCTTTTGCTCTTTCAAAACTCAATAAAATACATATATAGTATTAATTCATATAACTCTCTTTTTATCAATGAAAATAATAAAAAGCCAACATCTTTACTCAAAATATGTGTAAAAATATTCATGAACATCAAATCAATTAGGATTCATGGGAAAGTAGCCATGAACAATAATTCCAATAATATGAGAGATAACAATAATAATAATATTAATGCATAAATATATCTAACTCAATAGAAGAAGAATTAATTCATTTAGAATTTAAGATTTGGATAAAACTCAACTATAACTCAATTATAATGAATTTAAATATTGGGCGCATGGACGAACTCAATCCGATGCTATGAAAGCCTTACATACCTTAAATCCGAAGGTTTACTCCGAATTGGAATACTCTTGGATCCCTAGCCTTTTCTTCTCGCCGGAGCGTTTTGTGTACTACCCGGAGTATAAGAATAACCGGAGTAGTATTTTTATACTACTAAAACTAAAACTATATTTGAGAAGAAGTATATAGAGAGAAGAAATGCTTAAGAAAGCTTGATGAATAAAATGAAGAAATAAGGTGGGTATTTATAGGTGGGAAAGAGGGACCTAACAATAAATAAAATAATTATAAAGAAAAATCTGAAAATTTAATGGAATATATTGATGTCATGGATGATGTTAAATGGAGGACAATTTATGTCATGCATGATGTCAAATGCATCTAGATGTTTCCATGGTAGGTAAGATGAGTTCTTTTTAACAGAATACTCGTTTTCGAAGCTGCGTTTGAATAAGATAAATTCCTTATTAGGATTTGGTGTCTTCATAAGAATTGTATATATGGAAGTCTAGTTTCATATCGTTCAAGAATCAACCAATTTGGAGCAACCTACAGTGAGATATGAATTTTCTTCTATCAACACTCAATTCCGTCACAGCACTATATCTTGCAAAGATTAATTTATTTGACCTACTTATACTCCGAATTTGAAGTTATGTTCTTCATGAAAGTTGTAGGTAAGGATGTTGTTATTACCCAGAAATTTGAATCACCGAATTTGGACCAACCTATGAAGAGTTATGCCCAAAATACAGAGGCTGTATTATTTTCATCGAGAATTGAAATACCGACATACAATATTTTAGGGGTTGTTACATCCAAGTTCAAGATCTCCTTCACAAATCCATAGATTAGTTTCTCAACTTCAAGCTACAAGGTTTCAAACCCAACACCTTTATCAAATAACTCCTAATATTCAGGTATGTAAGGATAACACAACGTTAGATCGAGTTTGTCCACGTGCCCCTTTATTTTTATTGATTCAAGTTGAGTTGAGTTGGAGTTTTCGAGTTCCTTGAATTGAATTCTTGAGTTATATATTGTCTTTAGGATTCCTTGTACATATTTAAAATACATATTGATGTTGCTTATGGGTTGAGTATTTGATTTGGATGCATGTTCATGTCTTCATTCACATGAACCCTAATTGAATATTATATTTGATTTTGAACATTGATTGTACAAGAGTTTGATATTTTCACATAAGTTGATTTTTTTTCATGATTTTGAACATGGATATCTTGGGCATAAATGATGGTTTTGAGATAAAGTTTTAATGAGTTGTGATTGATTTTCAAAAATATATTTCTGGAAGAACTTGATGAGTTGAGCATGAGTCGAGCCCGAATTGAATTGAAAGAGTCTTTAAGATTTTTAACCGTTTGATCTTGATTTTGCTATGCATTATTTTGAGTCAAAATTGCATGTTTTAAAGAGATTTAAAAGAGTTGAGCATTTAATCTCAAATGAGTGGATTTGATTGAGTTGATTTGAAATAGCATAATGGTTCAGATGAGATTGAGTTTTGATGGGAGTCCAATGAGACTAGTCGAAAGTTTTAATTGAATCGAATTGTTTAAGTTGCATGAGCATATAGAGTTTTGGGAGTAGTATCAAGCACCGAATTAAATGAGAGTAAAACTCAATAACTACGTACCCAGCATAGGAGAGGATTGAACCGTTAAAGTCGGATGTTTCCCTATTTCATTGTCTTGAAAAGATAGGACTTGATTGATTAGTGGATCCAGATTGGTTGATTTGTCCTTTACCTTAGCGAGTATTGGACAGATGTTGCAACGATGTCGGTTCATTGTACATCACCTGCTTATAGACGGTGAGATTGTTGTCGGTTAAGAGAGACTCCCAGATTGTACATGAAAGTATATGACATGTTTTGAACAAGTTGCATATTACCGAGTCCTTCTTAAAGCATTGTTATATTTTATACTTACACATCATACTAAGTTGGATGAGTTTCATTCTATCTTGAGTACCTTTGATGTATTGTTATTTCATTCTGCCATATTACATACTCTACATTCCATGTACTGACTTCCATTTGGGCCTGCATCATTTTATGATGCAGGAAAAGGTGTTAGAGATCATCAATAAGTGCTTCGTTGAAGATCTATTTCTTTCTTGATAGTGGTGAGACCACCTTGCCTTCTGAGGGATCATATTCATTCTTTCCATTGCTTATGAGTAGTTTTTTTAGGTAGCCATAAACTTGTCATTGGCACCATTTAGGTAGTAGAGATAGAGGCTTCATAGATTAGATAGTGATGGATTTATTTTGATGTCTTTAACTCTTGATTAGTTTTCTTTCAAACTATGTTTTTGATTTGAATGATGGAGATTAATGATTGAGTTAGCCCACTAAGATTTATTTTTCTCTTAAACTAAGTCTTCCACTGAATCAATGAATGTGTGATCAGGCCAAGTGGTTCGCTTGAGAGCCAGCAATGGCTTCTGAGTGCCGGCCATGCCTAGGGTACCCTCTCAAGGCATGACAACTCTTTTTGAGAAGGCTTGTTGTATGCTCTTACAAGCCAAAATATCCAAAGTGTTTTGGGCTGAAGTAGTTCACATTGCTTCTCATATTATCAATCGATCTCTAGCATCAGCGATTGACTTTAAGACTCCGAATGAGGTATGTTCAAGTGAACCCTCTAACTATTCATACCTACGAATATTTGGGTGTCCAACTTATTATCATGTTAATGAAGAAAATCTTGAACCAAGGGCTAGAAAGGCCATATTCGTAGGGTATGTAGATGGAGTAAAAGGGTAAAAACTTTGGTGTTTGTCTTTACTCAAATTTGTAGTTAGTAGAGATGTTACCTTTAATGAATCCTCTATACTTTATTCTCGTCAAGTTTCTGTGGAGTTATCAAGAAACAAGAACAATGAGTAGGTGGAGCTATCGGTGGAGCTTACCAAGGAAAAGTATCAAGGGGCTTAAGTTGATGAGTCAAAAGATGCAGATCTTGAAGAACTTATTGTCAATGAACCATACATAATTGCGAAGGGAATAGACAAAAGGTAGATACGAAAATCGAAACATCTTATAGAGCAAGCAAATCTGATTACATATGCGTTCATAGCTAAAGAAGAAGAGATTAAAGATCTCGATCCCTTCTTGTATATTGAAGTAACCTCTTTCAAGGATACTGCACAATGGCGGTTAGCCATGATGGAAGAGATGGAGTCTCTTCATAAAAAGAGACACGGGTCTTAGTTTAAAGGCCAAAGGGAAAGAGGATAGTTGGATGCAAATGGATCTACAGAAAAAAGAAGGTATTTCAAAAGCGGAAGATGCTAGGTTCAAGGCAAAATTAGTTGCAAAGGGTTTCAGTCAGAAGGAGGGAATTGACTATAATGAGATCTTTTCCCCGGGCGTGAAATATAGCTCAATTTGCGTGCTACTAGCATTGGTTGCACAATTTGATTTGGAGTTTCAAAAACTTAATGTCAAAACTGCTTTCTTACATGGTGATCAGAAGAGAATCTATATGGATCAGCCTGAAGGTTTCCTAGATGAGGGAAAAAAGATCATGTATGCCAACTAAAAAAGTCTCTATATGGTTTGAAGCAATCCCCTAGACAGTGAAATAAGAGGTTTGATGCATTTATAACTATACATAGATTCTCAAGGAGTGCATTTGATAGTTGTGTGTATCACAAGAAGATGTCTGGTAACTCTATGATTTATTTACTGTTGTATGTTGATGATATGCTTATTGCGGCTAACAACATCACAGAGATAAATATCTTGAAGAAAATGTTGAGCAAGGAATTTGACATGAAGGATTTGGGAGCTTCAAAGAAAATTCTTGGAATGGAGATTTCAAGAGAAGATGGTGATGTACATCTTTCTTAGAAGAGGTACATTGAAAAAGGTTCTCAAGAGATTCAATATGTAGATGAGCAAGCCTGTAAGTACACCATTAGCTTCTCATTTTAAGCTTTCAGAGTTACAAATGCCTCATTCTGAGGATGAGGTGGAGTGTATGTCAAAAGTTCCTTATGCTAGCGCAGTTGGTAGCATTATATATGTTATGGTGTGCACACGTCCAGATATTGTTCAATCTGTAAGTGTGGTAAGCAGTTATATGGCCAATCCAGGAAAAAGGCATTAGGAAGTTGTCAAGTGGATATTGAGATATCTCAAATGAGCTTTTGATGTTGGCCTAATCTTTCGAAAAAGTGAAGATATTTCATTCTCAATTATATAAATTCTGACTATGCAGGGGATCTTGATAAAAGAAGGTCCGCAATTGGACATATCTTTACTCTCGTTGGCAGTGTCGTTAGTTGGAAATCAAATTTATAGTTGATTGTCGCTTCGTCTACAACAGACGCAGAATATATGGCAACAACCGAGGCAGTGAAAAAAGCTATCTGGTTGAAAGGTTTGGTTGCAGAATTGAGCTTAGTTCAGCTGGAATCAACTCTAAGATGTGATAGTCAAAGTTCTATTCATTTGATTAAAAATCAAAAATTTCATGAGCGCACCAAACATATTGATGTCAGATTCCATTTCATTCGAGATGTCATTGAAGAGGAATCTATCAAGGTCGAAAAGGTTATCACAGACGATAACGCTACAAGCATGTTGACCAAGATAGTCCTGCTTGCCAAGTTTGCACATTGCAAGGACTTGGCGGGAGTATGCATCAACTGATGCAACTCTGGGAGAACAACTACTAAGTGGAGCTAGTGTGTTCAACAAAGGTTTGATTCTTCTTATTTCTTACAATGGGATTGCCCAGTAAGCTTAGAATTTTTTTGGCCGGAGTTGTTCATAGGCATGCTCGGAACGCAAACCATGGTTGAGATTGAAAGAGTTGAGGTTGAAGACAAAATCAAAAGTTGTTAAAAATGGAGAATCTTGCCATGGTGGAGATTTGTTAAAATTGACAAGATTCTAGATAAATTAATGTAGCAACTTGATAGGTGAAAATTAGGTGAAAGTTTGGTAAACTTTGACATCTTGACACAATGTGATGTCATGGATGACATCAAGAACAAGAATTTATTCTATAAATATGTAGCTCTTGATTTATTTGAAACACACCTCTCATCACATCTCTCACTTATTTTCTCATATTCTAAGACATTTGTAAAATATATTAAAAGAGTAGAAAATTGATAGAACAATTCTCTTAGATGTATTGAGATCTCTCTCATTTCTTTGTTAATATAAAGACAGTTGTTCTCTAGTAGACGTAAGATCATTCTGATCTGAATCACGTTAATATTGTTGTTCTTTCTTGTTCTTTATATTTTCACGTTTCCGCTAACAGCTATATATTTAGCATATGCATTAAAACATGCCTATAATATGTATAATATATTCACCACGTACATTGAAACATGCCTATAATATGTATAATATATGAATCAAAAAAATATTATAATTATTTTTAATTTTTTCTCTTATTAACGATGCTAAAATATATTATTGTATTAAAGATGTTTTAGTTATATATTCACCACATGCATTGAAATATGCTTATAATATAATATATTGAATTCAAAATCTATTATAATTCGTTTTTATTTTTTTCTCTTATTAACGAAATATATTATTGTATTAAAAATATTTTAATTATATATTCACCATGTGCATTGAAGCATGCTTATAATATGTATAATATATTGAATTCAAAATGTATTACAATTATCGTTTATACTTATTTCCTTTATTATGTTAGAAGTGCATTATATATTGTATTTACATTAAAAAATTATCAAATGTAAAAAGTAGTAAAATCATCATTTTCATAATATTCAATCCAAAATTAAATTTAAATTAGGATAATTAATTATTATTTTTAAAAAAGGGAGAAAGAGAAAGTGAAAGATAAAGAGAGAGAGAAAAAAAATAGGGACAAAAAAAAGAGAAGAAGGAGAGAGAGGGGGGAGGGGGGGGGGGGGAACGGGCAAAAGAAAAAAGAAAGAGAAAAATATTTTTAATTCTTTTTTTATTATTTCGGATAAAAAAATACTGTCATTTTTTATAAAGCTAAAACATGTACTAAAACTCATAATTAATGTTATGTACTATATTATTTAAGTAAATGACCCTTATTTTAACGCTGAATTTGTATGTCATGCTCCAAAAAAATATTTATTTTGAAATGAAGGGAACTATATCACTTTGTTTGGATAGTTATTACGTATTGTTTCATAATGTATCATATTGAATTGTATTGTATTATATTATTTTAATGAATATAGTGTTTGGATAGATTGTACCATTCTCCGTCGTTACATAATATCATACCTCCATGATTTGAATGATAAACTTACAAGAAAAATAGGGTATGGGGTAGAGCTACTCGGAAAAGGTGGGGTAAAAGATGAAATATAATTATTAAATAATAAATAAAAACAAAATGAGAAAAAAATATTAAGGTAACGACGTGATCACACCAAATCGATCGTTACATAAAATGACTCTTTTCATCTTTATCTAACAATAAATTTAAACAATACAATATAATATAATTTAAAAAATAATCAAAATAAATATTATATTTAAACTAAAATACAATACAACGGGTATCAACCATCCAAGGGGTAAGTACTATATATATGTTTTGAGACACATCCGGTTAAGACTACCCACTTCGATGGATCTTACCCAAATTTTTTTTTTTTTTAAAAGTACTATATATGTTTTGCTGGTTAACTTTTTAGTTAAGTAGAACCCACCTATCAACAGGATTATATTTTCTACACTTATCTAAAAGCATAAGATAAGATGAAGTTGTATCAAATAATTAGATGGACCATATCCATAACATTGCCACCCATAAAGATACTCTTCCCCAATTTTTTTTTATTTGATATTTTATATATTTTTTTATGTTTGATTAATTTGAATTTATATTAAAAAATTATTTTAGAAATCAAATATTTTTTGTTAAAAATAATTTTGTTTATAAAACTTAAATACAAACTTTTTTTTATTAAGAGCACTTGTTAAATACTCCACATTATAGATTAAGTGAATTTGTAAGTAAGGCAATGCAGACCTATTAAGAAAAATAATCAAGGATATAATCTAAACTATATTTTCTACTGTTGTTTTTTTATTTATTCCAAATTAATTTTAAAAGTAAATATAGTCATTACTCAAAAAGGTTTGGAAAAATGCGAAACTTCAATAAAAAAAAAGGGCAAATATAAAAATATTTAAATATTTATCTTGAACCCCCTTTTCATAAGAGTATGAGTTCGAGCCATCAAGAAAATATAAAAGATAAAAAAAATTAGGGAGAAATTTTTAAAAATATCAATAATGACCTTCCTATCTAAAAAGTGGAGCTCAAATTTCTTTGAAAAAAATAAAAATAAAATTTTTTAGGGAGAGATTAAAATAAAGTATATATAAGACTATAACTTTCTTAAAAATTAACGTCTGATCACTTTAAATGTATACACACAATTAAATAGCGGAAAAAGATCAACACAAAATTCTTATATTCTTATATTATGAGAAATAATTTAACTAAATCTCGAAGAAAAAAAAAACATTTCTTATTACTCTCTCAACTTTCTTTATGTGATATATTTTTGGTCGTTTATAAAAAAAATACTTTCTATATAATTTTAATTTTAAAAAGACAATTCCATATCTTAACTTCACATATTATGAGCACAATGTACAATCAATCCATCAATCCACTTGTCTTAAAAGGGGCTTTGAATTGGTTTATTTTAAGTAGTTTTGGCTTTTAATTTTTTTTAATGATATTTAGAAAAGATAAAAAAAATATTTTTAAACACTTACTTTTACGCTAAAAAAGTATCAAAATGACTTTTAGCTTTTAAATTATAATCTATTTTCTTAAAAAAAAATAATCCAAACACCCTTTTAATCCCGAACTAAGATCTATCATAAATTTATAATTTTAAAGTCAACAACACATGAAATTCCCCATTTTTAAATGTATTTTATGCTGAGAAGAATTATAACTTGTATTTATATAATTT
The DNA here is from genome assembly GCF_947179165.1 of Solanum dulcamara. Classification (NCBI taxonomy): domain Eukaryota; kingdom Viridiplantae; phylum Streptophyta; class Magnoliopsida; order Solanales; family Solanaceae; genus Solanum; species Solanum dulcamara. Next base: position 68,953,477 of record NC_077245.1, read on the forward strand.
TAAATTTAAATTTTAAAATATAAATTACTTTAATTTAATTTAAATTAAAAATCAGTCAAATTAAATTACAAAAATCAAAAGTGCAAGTAAATTGAAAGGAAAAAAAATAATAATACTATATTAGCAAATGGACTCGTCAATTTTTAGGATAATACATATAAAATATAATCTCACAATAACAATTAACGTGGATCATTCCCCTTCCTTCAATATATCGGACTTTCATTTTATATGTCGGAACAACATAATACCGGCTTCGCCGGGAAATTTTCAGACCATCTATATCACCGGACGTTCTAGAATTGCTGCCGGAAAATTCCAAAACTTGCGCTGCGGGCGGCTGTTTACTTTGTGTTGTTAGAATTCCGGTATGGGATTGCCGATGGATGACGCCGTAATGATCCAGAAAGGGAACAGGTCCGGTGAACCTCATGTAATTACGGTGAATTGTCCTGATAAAACGGGTCTCGGATGTGATATTTGCCATATTATTCTCGATTTCGGTCTCTACATTATCAAAGGAGGTATTTCTTATATCTCATAATTTGTTATATTCAGCTTCTCGTTTTCTGCATATTCACTTTTTAATTTTATTTGTTTGTTTAGTCTTTGGTTCGTCGGATTAGGGTTTTGAATGTTGGATATGTATCGCTTCTTACCTGAGTATTCAAAGTTTCCATTTTCTAATGGCCCTAACAATCAATTTCGGTTTTCATGTTAAGGGGAAGCTTTTCAACTATTTATGGTTTGAATGCAATATTTTAATGAACAGAAATTATTTCCGAGTGTCTATCGAAAACAACCTCTATGTGTCTGTGAGATAGGGGCAAGGTTTGCATACAATCTTAATTCCCCTGACCTCACTTAGTGGGACTACACTGGGCATGTTGTTGTTGTAGCTTAAAAGTAATATTTTTCTTATCCTGTTATACTGCACATACTGAATTAGTTCGGGATTAAGACACAGTTGATTGATAGATAATTGATTATACATTATGCACATAATATGTGAAGCTACGCTATGGAATTGTGCTTTTTTCTTTCTTTCGTGCACTGTCAATAAGTATCAAAACTGTGCGTTTTTCAGCTGTCAACCTTTTCTGTTCTTTGTTAAAGCTATTGCAATCTGATAACGGTTGGGTTCCTTGCATATATGCATTTTCTCGTCAGCTTTAACTAAGTGTTCGAGGTTTTCTGTGAATCAGATGTTTCAACGGATGGGATATGGTGCTATGTGGTATTATGGGTGGTTCCTCACTCTAGTTCATCTATTGTAAGGTGGGTGAATTTGAAGGAGCGCCTTCTGTCAGTATGCCCATCATGCTCCGTTTCGTTCTATTTGAATGAACCATCCCCACGCTCAGCTTCTTCTCCTGTATATTTGCTGATGTTTTGTAGCCGCGACCGAAGAGGATTATTGCATGGTAAGAACAAATTACTTGTAATGGTTCTACTTATTGACTAGTGTTTGTTTCTCTTATGATGTTATTGTGCATGATTTCAATAGATGTTACCCAAGTTCTCTGCGATCTTGAGCTTGCCATCCAAAGGGTAAAGGTGACAACAACTCCAGATGATCGTGTCCTGGACATTTTCTTTATAACAGATAACTCGTAAGGATTTCTCTTCTGCATTTTGCCAGAGAATATTGAGTTGTAGAGTTGTTGTGATATCTTGAACAGGCAAATACAGAAGTTGGGTTAAAATGCAGGGTGGATGGGGACAATGGGGTCTGAAGGAAAAAGAGAACCTGGAACCTGGTTTAAGTAAACAAAAATTCTAAAAGTAAATTAAGTAACTATTAACACCTTTTTAAGAGCAACAGGCAACAACACTGTTTTTGTTAACTTACTTGTGTCTTTCTGCCTCAATATATTGGGGCTTATAAGATGCTCTTCTTTTTAGACTCTCTCTAATTTATATGATCGATTTGAAAAAACTAGGTATTCTTATATTTTCTCCAATGATGTTGCTTTATTTGTGTCAAATTTTCAAGAATGTTAAAAAGCATGTTTGGTATATCCTTGTCCAGAAGACGCAAGAATGTTAAAAAGCATGTTTAGTATATCTGTTCAGAAGACGGATGACATCCATTTCTGATACGCAAAGACTTTTTCATACATTTTATATTGGACTACAACAACAACAATGAAAGACCCTTAGCTCAAGTATCAAACCCAAGTAAAAGAAGAAGAAGAAACAATGAAGAAAGCTTAGTTGTTAATAAAAAAGGCAATGGGTAAAGTCTACAAGCAAGAAACAATAACAAGAACAAAGTAGTGTGATAATCGAAACACAATACACAACATAAGACAAGAAAACATTTCATCCCTAATAACCTTCTACCCTAATACACGACCTCCACTCCTTCCTATCTAGATTCATGTCCTCGGTAATATAAAGCAGCGCCAAATCCTGTCTAATTACCTCTCCCCAATATTTCATTGGCCTACCTCTACTCCTCCGGGTACCCCCTACAACCAGCCTCTCGCACCTCCTCACTGGGGCGTCAACGCACCTCTTTTGCACATGTCTAAACCATCTCAGCCTCACTTTCCTCGTCTTTTCCGCCACAGAGGTCACTCCTACCTTCTCTCGGATAACCTCATTCCTAATCTTGTCGATCCTAGTATGTCCACACATCCATCTCAACATCCTCATCTCCTCGACATGCATCTTCTGAACATATGAGTTCTTGACTGGACCACACTCCACCCCATACAATAAGAAAGGTGTAACCACCACTTTGTAAAACTTTCCTTTAAATTTGGGTGGTACCTTCTTTTTTTTTTTTTTTGTTAAGGGAATAGACCCTACACGAGGCTTCCACCTCTCGTGCGCGGCCAGGGGTTAAGCCGCTTACCCCCAAGCTGTATTATACATAAAACAGAAAGAAATACACGGAGGGGGCATAGACCTAACCTCCAATCCTATGGTGGTTCATAAGCCGGCCATCCTACTAAGGTCAGCCAACTCATCCCCGATATATGCACACGAAAAGAAAACCTTAAAACTATGCACCTAAAGGAGAGGACTCCTCTCGACACAAAGAAACTAGGAAAGCATAAATAGGGGAGAACACTGTAATTGGGTGCTCAATCCAAGGGTACAAAATGAAATAGTAGATCATGGAGGCTTTTTAATCCGTTTGGTCTTCCTCCGTCTGAAGCTGGGCAGACCGACTCTATCTAGCATGTAGTATCCTCGAGTACCAGGAGGTAGCTGCTGGAGGGTGGTGTAGTGGCCTGGAGTGGTAAGAATGTGACTGTGCTTGGAGAGAGCATCCGCAGTGAAGTTTGCCTCCTTGTATACATGCCTGCAAGAAAAGAAAGCAAATAATTTGGAAATAACAGCAAGGTCATGAGTTACCTGGTGAAGGCTCCACAGAGGTTTCGTTTGATGATTGATCCATTTAGTGAGCAACTCCGAGTCAACTTCTAGGATAACGTGCTGAAAGCCCTTTTGAATGCACCATTTAAGCCCATAAACTGCCGCCTCTAGTTCGGCTTGATTGTTGGTTCCCTCCCCTAACGGTATGGCGTAGGCGAAGATGAGTTTACCCATGTGATCTCTTAAGATTCCACCCCCCCCCCCAGTTGCCTCCGGATTACCCAACGCACTGCCGTCAGTGTTCAGCTTGACGAAACCTAGTTGTGGCTTAATCCACGAGACTTGGGTGATCTTCATCTCATGAGTACACTTATCTATACAAGAGATGGTGTGGATCCAGTTCGAGGGCCAATGGATATAGGGGTACGCGACTCTAAGGAGATTTGAGATGTCCTTGAAAATTGCAAATTTCACTCTCGCCAAACTAGAACTCTTCCCCCCGTATTTGCTCGCGCACCTATTCTTCCACAAATTCCAATATATAAATATTGGGGTGGAGTGGAGGATAAGTTTGTGAGCTTCTGTGCGGTACTTGCGAAGCCACCAACTCATAACAAGAGGTTTGAGGGGTGTGGCTTCATGCCTTATGCCTAGGGAATCTGAGAAGTAGCGCCAAATATTCCTAGCGAATTGGCCAGTGCTGAAAATGTGCTCTATGGTATCCGGACCTGGAATGTGGCAGCAACAACATGTAGTGGAATCATAGCCGAATGCAGTTAGCTTTTCCTCCGTTGGCAGCTTGCCTCTAAAAGCCCTCCACAACAAAAAAGAGCATTTAAAGGGGATGTTTTTGTGCCAAGTGTAATAGTCGGAAAATGTCTTGGTCCGGTGTTCCCTGACAACCTGCCATGCCGAGGAACATGTGAAGTTCCCATTGGTATTAGGCTTCCAAATGGCCTGATCGGGTGTGTTTCCTTGCATCTGAATTGTGGAAGAAGTAATGAGAGGGACGAGTTGCGCTGGTGCCAACTGATTTAGCATATCGACGTTCCATTGCCCATTTATAAGAAAATCAGCCACCCTCGCATTGCTTGCGTTTCCCAATTCCTGCCTATAGTTGGTTAAGGGGCCGATACCTAGCCAATCATCCCACCAAAAATAACACGAACCCGAGTGAAGCCTCCATTGAATGTGAGGTTCAGCAATGTGTTTGTTGTGCATCATGTGTTTCCATACAAGCGACTGGCCAGAATGGAATTTTTTTCTGATGGGGTTGGCTCTCTGACAGTATTTGGCTCTAAGGAGGGTGGTACCTTCTAAACATTTTATATTGGACTAACAATTATATAATCTGCAGATGATGTTTATGTTTACCTTTTTCTGCATAAATCTTATAATTGCATTCCTCCTGATTTCTTGCAAATATGTTAATGATGGAAAATGAAATATTCTTAATATATTAAGCAGTCAAAGTCTGTGATATAGTTCTGGTTTTTGTAAATTTTGATCTTTCAACACAAAACTTCTGCTTTTGTACTGTATGAGTTAAAGATCTTATATCTATATATGGATGGTGATGTCTCTTCATTAATGTTAAAATCTACCTTATTACATGTTCAGTGAGCTCTTACACACAAAAGAGAGGCAAAATGAAACGTACAAGCAGTTGCATGCTGTTCTGGGCCAATCATGTAGTTGTGAGCTTCAGTTAGCAGGGCCACAGTATGACAACCTTCAATGTATCTCTTCTCTTTCTCCATCTGTTTCTGAGGAATTGTTTAGGTGTGGACTATCAGATAATGTATTTCGCTCACAAGCTCTTAGCCCAGATATGACACAGTTGAAGAAGGCTAGTGTGACAATAGACAATTCCCTGAGCCCAGGGCATACACTGGTTCAGATCGGTTGTGTTGATCACAAGGGTTTTCTTTATGACATTATGCGCACATTGAAAGATTGCAATATTCAGGTACTGACTTTACATTTATCAATTATATACTTCGTATCGTTCCCCTATCATTTTTGTTGTTATATTGCAAGTGTATCCTATTAGTGCCATGTTGACTTGAATTGGGCCTGCCAACTTCAATGAAATTGAATTCAATAATTGCATTATTCACTATTACAACAATAAAAATAGCTATATGCCTCAAACCCAAGCAAGTTTGAGTCGACTAAATGAATACTCATTGTCGCTCCAATTGAGCCCATCTTTGTACAACATTATAAAACAATAGTTTCTCTACATCCCAGTTTATATTTCTACTTTTTGTTGGGTTATGTCCGAAATAATGATTTAGAGTAGCATGCTGGTTAATCTGATAGTTGATCTTTCTTGTGTTTAGATTGCTTATGGTCGATTTTCACCAGTTAATAAGGGTCAGAGGGAATTAGACCTTTTTATTCAGCAGAAGGATGGGAAAAAGATTGTGGATCCAGATAAACAAGATGCTCTTTGTTCTCGCTTGAAGGTGGAAATGCTTCATCCTCTACGTGTTATTATCACAAATCGTGGACCAGATACTGAACTTTTGGTTGCTAATCCTGTGGAGCTATCTGGAAAGGGTAGACCACGTGTTTTCTATGACGTTACACTGGCATTGAAGACTCTTGGGATCTGCATCTTCTCGGTAAGTATCTACATGTGAAGGAACATTTTCAAGTGATGAATTGCTTTCATATTTCAACTTTACTTAAAGGCCAAAGTTCTAAAGAAAATTGAATGGAGGCATTATCTCTTTTAAGTAACTAACCTCACCATTTAGACCTGGTGCACATGCCCATGTTTTTAACTTCATATCTCCAGATGGTTCACTATATCACCTTATTCCTTTTCTCATGGTGGATCACCTTTGATATCTTTTTGCAGGCTGAAATCGGAAGGCATTGTACAAGTGATCGTGAGTGGGAGTTTTACAGATTCCTTTTAGATGAAGATTGTAGATTTGACATGTCATCTATGGTTGGTAGAAATCAGATTGTAGACGAAGTCAGAAGAACATTGATGGGTTGGTGAGCTCAAACATTGACTCTCTTCTGGTCTCCCTCTGAAACAAGTTTTCAGAAGTGATGAGCTTGTCCCTCATCTTTCTTGTGTCACCTTTTTAGGTATTTTATATATAAAATAATGCGGTCAAGCATCGATGATCCCTTTGTATAGTGCAGTCGTTAACTGGTGCCGCATTCAGTTGAGGTTGTCTGTATATAAAGAAATTCACTCTCTTCTGTTTTCTTTCACATACTTCATTTTGTGTCGACATTTGCGAAATATAGTTGTGCCGTGTTTCTTGAAAGTTCTGCTACATCTTCCACATCATGAGTTGCTACCTTGTTATGAAGTGTTGGTGCATCTATCATGGCTTCTCTCTCTCTATCTGCAACCATAGACTCCCCTTTTCACTTCTTCTTTGCCCGCTCTTCTATTGGTGAGTGTCTTCTGTTAGAATAACATAGTTTTCTCTTGTAGTAGAGTGAAAAGTAGGGCACTTTAGTGCTATATGCCTAACAGAGATCAAATGGACTATGTCTGAGCATACACCAGACCTTCTAGGCTGTTGGATTAGGAGAGGGGGCAGTAAGATTCAGAAGAAATGGTGGAGACTGATACCATCATGTATTTGGTGGACAATTTGGAGGTAAAGGAATGGAAGATGTTTCAAAAACAAAGTTAACAGCATCCAGAAAGTTAAAGGAAGCTATATATTGCTACATTTCATTTTTAGTGTAAAGAACTTTGCATTGAAGAAACTGAACAGTTAGTAGATTTCTTAGGTTCTTTGTAAATAATTTAGGCTGTTCCAAACAACTTTTTGGTGGTCTCCAGCATATCCTTGATGCTAAGGAATACAACTTTACCGTTTAAAAAAAAAAGAAGAAGTTAGGGCTCTTTAGCTTGGTATTGGAAAGATTATTTCAGCAGAGGTCAGTTTTTGTTTTTCCTTTTGTATATAATGATGGAGAATAACTCACAGAAAATATATGTGAAAAGTTTCTTCGAAGTTTGATCTATCTAGTAGTTTTGTTGAGCTCCTTTAGAGAAGGTTCTGCTTCTTGCTGGTTGCAGCTACATCAAAACAAAGTGGTTTCGATGTTTCTCTGAGATAATACTGATTTGCTGTCTTTTATAAATAACAGTTATCAAAATTCAGAAAGGCTGAGGTTCAATTTCCATTTTATGGGTAAACATAAGCCTCGTTTTAAATAAAAATCATAAAATGATTTATATGTGAGACTTTAATTAAATAAGTGATACTAATTTATTGGTTCATGTGAATATTAGATTTAATCAATACATAATTTCACGTGTTCGAATTTATTTGTTCGGAATAAGTGATCATCACATTCAAATTATTCCACCTTGCTATGAATACCCTAACAGTAGTCAAAACTCAAAAAGACAGAGGTTCAATTGCCATTTTATGGTTAAACATATCTCTCATTTTAAATGAAATCATAAAATGATATATGTGGGACTTTAATTAAATAAGTGATACTAATTTATTGGTATACGTGAATATTAGACTTAATCAGCAAATAACTCCATGTGTTCGAATTTACATATTCGGAACAAGTAATCAGCGCATTCAAAGTATTCCACCTTGCTATGAATAGCATAACGGTCATCAAAACTCATAAAGGCAGAGGTTCAATTGCCAATTTACGGTTAAACGTACATATCTCTCATTTTAAATGAAATTATAAAATGGTATATGTGAGTCTTCAATTAAATAAGTGATATTAATTTATTGATTCACATGAATATCTTACTTAACCCGTAAATAACTCCATGCATTCAAATTTATATGTTCGGAATAAGTGATCAACGCATTTATAGTATTCCATCTTGCTATGAATATTATAATAGACAGCAAAATTCAGAAAGGCGGAAGTTTAATTTTTATTTTATGGTTAAACATATCTCTTATTTTAAATGAAATCATAAAATAGTATATGCGAAACATTAATTAAATAAGTGGTACTAATTTATTGATTTACTTGAATATTAGACTTAACCTGTAAATAACTCCATGCGTTCGAATTTATTTATTCGGAATAAGTGATCAACACATTCAAAGTATTCCACCTTGCTATGAATACCATAATAGTCATCAAAACTCCGAAAGGCAGAGGTTCAATTGCCATTTTATGGTTAAACATATCACTCGTTTTAAATGAAATCATAAAATGGTATATACGAGAGAGATTTTAATTAAATAAGTGATACTAATTTATATATTTATATGAATATTAGACTTAATCCGTAAATAATTTCATGCGTTCGAATTAATTTATTCGAAATAAGTTATCAACGCATTCAAAGTATTCCACCTTATTATGAATACCAAAACAGTCATCAAAACGCAGAAAGGTGGAGATCCAATTATCATTTTACATTTAAACATATCTCTCATTTTAAATCAAATCATAAAATGATATATGTGAGACTTCAATTAAATAAGTGATATTAATTTGTTGATTTACGTGAATATCATATTCAACTTGTAATTAATAACTTCACGCATTCAAATTTATTTATTCGAAATAAGTGATCAACGCATTCAAAGTATTCCACCTTACTATGAATACCATGATAGTCATCAAAACTAAAAAAAATGGAGGTTCAATTGTCAATTTATGATTAAACTTATCTCTCATTTTAAATGAAATCATAAAATGGTATATATAAAACTTTAATTAACTAAATGATATTAATTTATTGATTCATGTGTATATTAAATTTAACCCATAAATAACTTTATGCGTTCAAATTTATTTGTTGGGGATTGTGTCGGATGGATTTCTAAGAATATATCAATATTGTTAAAGGATAATAAAGCAGAGTTGAATCTAGATCTAGAATAGATTAAAGATTGTTTGCATAATCAAATATTGTATTCTCAAACGAAAATTGACATCAAGGGTAAATAATATCCACTAGATAGAAAGAAGAAATATTTTAAACCTAAAATTTAATGTCAAAAATTGGGGTCTAAAAAAATATTAAATTATATTTAATATGTTAAAAATATTGTTGACTCTTACTTTTAAGTAATCTAAGAACTGCATTTTTCATCAAGTTAAATTGATGATAATAATAATAATAATAAGTAATCTTAGTAGCAATTTTTTTTTTCTTCCAATGTAGTAATTTATAGAAGCATGTTTCCTAGATGATTTTCGTTGCCGAACATTAATTAATTATAAAAGCGGAATACTCTGTTCATTTTTATTTGTGTAGTATGAATTTGACACATATTTAAAAGATAATAAATAAAATAATAATTTTACTATATTATTTTTGAATATAATAAATTTATTATTTTGAAAAATGCACAAAATAATTATAGTTAATAATAAAAATAAATTAGGAATTGCTCTCTCTGTTCATTTCTTATTACGTTTTGCCTCACTTGAGTCAATTTGTTTAATCTTTAAAATTAAATTGAATTAGATTAATTTAAAATTTAAGTTCAAAATTTAAATGTTTAAAAATTATATGAATAATATAAGGTGTCACCCTTTCCAAATTAATATGATAAAAAAATACGTCATAAAAAATTAGTCAATATCTATGCAATTTAAATTTCGAGAAGTAAAACATAACATGTAAAAATAAATATAATAAATAAAAGTAAATATTTTATTGTTTTGACATACTAAACAAGTAAAAAATAGAATGAAAAAATGTTAGAAAAATTATAGAGAAATTTTAAAGCTTTAAGGCGTGAAAGATCACTATCTTTCAAGAGTCATTGTCTGTATTACTTTGAGGGATTACAAGCAACGCTCTAACAGAATACAACAAAGTCTAAACAATATATGCAATCGAATAACGCTACAACAGAGAATTCATTGTATTTATAGAGTCTGTTAAGGAGACATTTCAGAAGAGTCGTTCCTTTTCTAAATAGACGCAACCTTTCTGTTTAATTAAAATTTAAATATTAAATAAACAAATTGATAAAAAATAAATTACGAAATAAAATTTTTAATTAAATAAAAGATCTGATCCGGCACACACCCAAGCCCCAAGTCATTTTGGATATATAATTAAATATATATATATATATATATATATATATATATATATATATATATATATATACATAAATGCTTGCTCAATTATTTTAACTAAGTGGCTTGACCTTAAATAGGCACAAAATTGGCTCTCATCCACCGATGTGGGATTCCCACCAAACTATATAACAAAAAATTATTTATTGATCAAAATTAAAATTAAACTAATTTAATCAATTTTTAAATTATTAAAATCAAATTAAACTAAATATAATATACATTTATCGGTTTGATTTTTATCGATTTCGGTTTGATTTGATTAGGTTATTCACCATGTACAAAAATAAAAAAAATAAATCATTCAAAAGAAAAAAAAAACACTTCATTTAAAAGAAAAAATAGTTAGACGACTGACATTACAGAACTTTTAATTATTGAATTTATTGGGATATACTATTAATCATGTAGTTGAGTAATATTATTTTATTTCATCCCTTGTAAAGATAATTTATTTTATTTTATTTATTATAATAAAGTCTTTATTTAAATAGATCATTGTGTTAATATATGCATAGTAGACAATTTTTTTTGCTGGAGTAACTCATATACGGAAGATTAAAATTATTGGTTCTTATAAGTTATAAATTAAATGTTCACAATCAAAAGTGAAGTTGAACAAACATCTTCTTGATTGTAGCAAAAGATTAAATATAATTCGATTTTAATTATGAAAATGATAAAATTCAAACTTCTTATGCTAGTACATTCCATGTGTATTGAACATACCAATTAGAGATGTTCATTATGTTTCGAATTTTTATAAACAACTCTGTAGTTCATTATGTATACTTATACTATTAATCTTGCTTAATTATTATGAACTATGTAGTTTGATTTATTATTATAATCTATTAAAATCCGAGACTCTATTATGAGCCACTATATTACATTAGTAAAGTAATAATTAGTTGATAGAACAATGTCTCAGACTTGAGATGTGAGACACACTTTTATGGTTACTTATAAGTTTTCACGTAAAAATTCTATAGGTGAATTTTATATCCGTCATGTGAAATAAATTAAGTATAATGATAAATGATTAAATTAATCAATGAATTAATTTAGAAAATTTAATTTTAATTGATTGGTGTTGGTATTTCTAAAATGAAGAGTTAAATAAAATGTAATGGTAGATTTTGAAATTAAATCGATGTGTCCAATTACAAAATTTTAGTGAAATAGTTTATAAATTATTACAATATGATTAATTCATTCATTTGCGAATTAATATTCTAATTAAAACATTTTATTCAGTTATTTCTTCAATTTTTTTAAACAAAATCTAAATTAAATTAAATATTATCAATTTTAAAAATATAAAACTAAATTAAATCTAAATAAAATAAATTAATTTAAATCGATTTTCATGTAAAACACCTCTAAATATCAATGATTAACCTTTGAGTACCAAGTGTGACCGACTCGAGAGAGGAGATCGATGGAGCTTTCTGGGTCAACGTTATCCAAAATGGATATTATAGGGTACAAAAAATAAATAATGCAGGAAACGTGTATTAATAATCCAGAAGCCATCTGCCCCCATTTCCTTCCCCCATAAACGCCACGCCACTACTATCCCTGGCCACGCCACATACACATCAAAAATAAGAATTATTGCTTCTTCTTTTTCCTTTTTTTCTCCGCCTTTTCCTTACCGTCGACGCTACTTTTGTTTATAAATTATAACTTTGAATGTCAAAAATCAATGAATGAAGTCTCATTGATGTTACTGTATATGTAAAATATTCTCACTTTATGATTAATGCGATCCAAAATACAGAAAAATTGAATTGGATTTTAGGGCAATTTTCAAGAGAGATCAACAATGGCTACCGTTTCAACAGCTCGAAGCTCCGGTTACCTTACAGCTCTTACACAAGAGATTGAAAAGAAGCTTCAACGTGTACGTATATGCTTTGATTTTATGTTGTGCGTCGTCGGCATTTATTTTTTTGAATTTTGATGTTTGTTGTGTTTTCATTGACTAATTGAGTTGGTTGAATTCTATGCATTTTTTTTTCGAATTCTGGTTCAGGCATTGACTTCGCCGTCGCAGAGGCGTAACTTGTTGCAAGAGCTTTTTGCTGATATAGCTTTGGAAGTAGATGATCGAGCAAAAGGTAACTCAAAAAGTTGCTACTCTCCCGCTTTTTGCTGCCTTAGGTATGGTGTGCTCTTTTGTTAAGCACATTATTTGCTGATATAGCTTTGAAAGTAATATGATCGAGCAAAAGATAGCTCAAAGTTATTACTCTTCTTTTTCACTTTTTGCTGGCTTCAATATGGTGCTTTTGTTAAGCACATCATTCCCGTGATGTGGCAAACAAAGTCAACTTAGTGATTGTTAAACGTGAAAATGGCATGGCAAATTTAGGAAGTTTTTTCTACTTGCATTTTGTGCGAATATTTATGGCTTAAAAAAATGTTAAGAGGGGTAGCAAAAATGTCATGCTCTGTTAGGTATGAGCCACGGCAAACAAAATAAAGTCTGAAAATTGCCTAGTTGAACAAAAGGAGATCTGCTGAATTAATATGTATTTACTACTGAAGTTTAATGACTAGTCCAAGCGGTGCTTTTGGAGAGGAGGAGAGGGGTCATCCGGGAGGTTCTATTGGTGAGATTGTTCAATCTTGTTTATAAACACTCCGTGTGTTTGGAAAATTACTTGATAGTGACTTTCCATTATGTTTGGCAAGTGTGAAGCAGCCTGTTAGATGTTAATGTTCCTACAGATAAAATTGGTAAACAGGGACTCCATGTGTTCAGAAAATTAACTCAACAGTGACTCTTCATTTTGTTTGGCAAGTGTGAAGCAGCCTGTTAGATGTTAATGTTGCTACAGATAAAATTGGTGAACACTACGTGTGTTTGAAAATTAACTCAAGAATGACTTCCCATTTTGTTTGTTAAGTGTGAAGCAGGCCTGTTAGATGATAATGTTGCTAAGATAAAATTGGTAAACACTCGGTGTGTTTGAAAATTAACTCGACCGTGACTTTCCATTTTGTTTGGTAAGTATGCAACTAGTCTATTAGACGTTAATGTTACCAATTTTACCTGTAGAGTGTTTGGGGAGGAAGCACCACAACTAAAGTTTGATATGACAATAAATATGAAAATAAATTGGACACGAGAATTTTACGTGTAAACCCCTCTAACAGATAGAGGGAAAAAACCACGGGTAGAAGGATCTAACTATTCAAATATGGAGTACACTGCTGTCAAATACAAGGAGAAAACAATAATTAACACTTCTCTCTTGTAAAAGGAACAACTACTAAAGAGGACCAGTGTTTGGTGCAGCACTTGCATTTTGGTGTATTCTTCTTTCTTTCCTTGGTCTTTCGTTCCGTCATATTCCTAATAACTTATCCAATTACACACTCAAGACTATATAACAACTTCTCTCTTTGTATTCTTACTCCCTCTTTTTGGGATCTTTCTTTCGTAGAGCACCTTCATCTTCTAATAGAACCTTTGGGATATAAGATTGGGATTCCTGTAAATATATGGTCTTTTATTCATCTCTTTGCTTCTCTTGCAAACTGAATGATTGATATGAAGGTACGTCTACATCTCATTGATGAATTGAGATCATGAGGAATCTTAGTATTTCAGGTGGTTGGCTGACTACCTTGGCTACTTGGACTTTCACCTTGTTAAGGGTTCGATTCCGCATCTTGTAATCCCCTCCCACATTCCCTTTTCCCTATCCCCAATTTGAAAAAAAAGAAAAGAAAGAATGAGTTAAGATAGTGAATTTTCTTGAGGATGCTTCTTCAGGAAGTCTTGCAAAAGTGCTACATAAGTACTTATCTGTTCTTAATGCTTTTGTGAGTGTCGGTTAATGTAACCATATCAGTCACAGAGATGCTATGCTGTTAGTATATTTATACTGTATGTATAAAATGTGTGGTAGTTGCATTTGCAAGATATCTTTAATTCAGAACTGTTGCAGTTTCATTCATTGGGTGAATTTGGTGCTCTGGTTGGAAGCTGTTCTAGACTAGAGCCCTTTTGGGTGGCGAATATTGTGCTCTGTATGTTCATTGTGTGTATTAGAATATAACATACTCCATTTCATCTAATATTATTATAGAGATGGTATTTCTGGGACTGGCATTTTTTCCATATGAGGATTTCAAATGATAAAAACTGTTTCTTGCATTCCTTATCAAAAAAAAGAAATGTTCCTTGCATATTTATGAGATAACTAATATCTGAGAATGCTGGAAACAGCTAATTGGGTGACAGACGATAATACAACGTTGGGTTAAAGTTTGTATTTCCCATATTAAGTATAGAATGAAATATTAGACTACTACATTCTGTTTCAATTCATGTATACATCTACTTGTTGCATGAAGAAAATCTAGAACTTAGAATTGAAGCCTAAGCATTCATATTGGAATTAAAACGCGTCAGTTGGATGATTATTTTTAGTATGCCAGCCATAGGGTTGTGGACCTGGCCTAATAAATTAGGATAGATAATTTAACAAATAAAATAGAGTAATTAGTGTAATGGCCTTGAAGTTGCTTCAAGGTTAGCAACCGTGTAATATTTCACGTGAGCTAATAGAGTACAACTGGATTTATGTAAGAGATTCCCATATCAGAGACTGTACAGCACCCAGTAAAATTGAAGCTGTGGGATTGTGTTGCTGGAGAGGGTGGTTCATTTCAATTTCTTGACTATGTAACTGACCTAGTGGGAGAAATTGTGAAATAGATTGTAAGATTTTTTTGGCATCAACTCAAGTAGTATGCTGAGGCAGAGGGTCGCATTCATTTCTGCTCTGATACGGTCAAACGGAAGGACAGTCACATGACTGCTTACTCTCCATTGTGAACATTTCTCTTAATCCACTCAAACAATTCAGCGTTGGAAAAATTAGAAAGCCAACTTTTTGTAGGTTTTATTAATCCTAGGATTTTTATTGTCTCAACTTTTACAAAGCACTTTCTTGGTTATGTATCTTTCGTGGAATACATCTTATTCGTTAGAAGAAGTCTCTGTTTCTCTGTAAACAGAGAAAAACAATAGTTCTAATGTTTCATACTGACTTCGTTATTATAGTAATGTATATGCCATTGTACTCATTCAAGATATGTTAAAGAACAAAGAATCATCATTGATGTTGAAGACATTGCAAGAGGAACTTTATGGACTTTGGATACCTTTACCATGAGGCCACTCTATCGTGTCCAACATCATCTGTTTCCTGGCCCTAAATCTTTAGCTGTTCCTCTTTGATCACTTCAATTTGTGAGAAGGGTATGGTGGTAAGACTAAATGCAGGAGAGACAACAATTTTATATAAAATCTCCCCACCTCCCCTCCCATTGGGGGACTTCTTTTCTAGATTTTTTTTTCACATATTGAGTAGACAGTTTGTAATACTCCAAATTTTTTTTCGCCAAGACTCGAACCATTCTTCATATGCGTATAGACTCGAACTGAATGACTTTTAATTGTATATATGAGTTAGGATCAATTCCTAAGTATTTGAAGAGTATTAGATGTGGTTTAGGGTCATAAGAGATCTCTAACCCCAAGCCGAGCCCAAAAAATTTCTATCGACTAAGTTTTCGTATGAGACCGTAGAAGAGTCAACTTCAAACGACCATATCTCATAAAACATAACGAATTGGGTGCCCCATGACCTATCAAATTAAAGGTCTTTGAGTCTTCTTTCCAACGCCACAAGATTGTATTTTTTGAAGTTCGAAATAAAAAGTTATGCCCAGTCGACCAGAGAGGTGCGCGACAAGTCCGCGACGCAGACCTGTCACGGACTTGGCCAGTTTTTCCAGATTTTTTTGTCTAAAGAGGTGCGCGACAAGTCCGTGACGTGGACCTGTCGCAGACTTGCCCAGTTTTTTCAGATTTTAGTTTGGACCATTCCCTATTATATATATACAATCTTGGACACGTTTTTAGGGCATTTTTGCTGTCTTTAGCCTCCTCAAAACCCCAAACTTCATCCTTTTCTCTTTCAAATCATCTCCAACAAATTTGCTCTCAAATTATCTTCAAGCCAAATTTTTGATTTTTGGTGAGATAATCTACATTTCAGGTATGTAAGGCTACTCATAACGTTGGATTGAGTTTATCCACGTGCCCTACATCTTCATTGATTTGAGTTGAGTTTGAGGTTCCATGAGTTGAGTTCTTGAGTTATCTATAATTTCTATTGAGTTTTGTATATAAATTCATATGTATTAATGATGTTCTTGAGTTGAGTTTTGTTGAGAGTATGGTTTCATGTATTCATTCACATGAACCCAAGATGAGATTTCATTTTTGTCATAATTTGTCTTGAGGTTGAGATTGATGGTTTTTCATGTATAACTAAAATATTGCTTTCAAAGTGAGGTGACTCATATTTTAATGAGTTTGATGAAATTGAACATAGAGTTAAATGAGCATTTTGGAGCAAGATGTTTGATGATGATGTAATGATGTTCATCTTTAAAAAGTGAAATGGTTGATGAAGATGTAATGTTGATGATAATGTTTTGAGATGTAATGAATTTGAGTCTAATGTGACTGCATGATATGGTTTGCATAATTCGATTTGATTGGAGTCTTGTGAGCACTTTGAGTATAAATGATTGTTTGAGAAGGAGTTTTAGTAATGATTTGTAAACATTTTTGCATAAATTATTTATGCACTATTTTGAGTTTAAAGAATGATTATTTTCATCTTTGATTTAGAAAGAGTTTGAGCATGAGTCTTTTGAGTATAAACGAGTTGAGCATTTTTACATTAAAACGTCTATTTTGAGTTTGACTTGAGGAGTGAAAATTATGTTTTAAATACATTTAATATTTACTGCATGATTAAGTTGAAAGCATGTCTTAAATGAAAACATTAACGATTGTTGATTTGGAGTTCTGATGAGTCATGAATGATTCTTGAAAGGATTGCCTAATTGAATGAAGTGATGATTGAAATTGATTGAGTTTTGAAAGAAGGTCCAATGAAACCAGATTGATTGAGTTTTGAAAAGAGTCCAATGAGACTAAATGAGTTGATTTGAACTAAGTCCAAAAGAGACTAAATGAGTATTTTGAGTATTTTACTCACCTGATAGATATGAGCATATTGAGTCTTGAGAAGAGTATTGAGCACCGAATTGGGTAAGAGTATAGTCCCTACTCGAATCCCATAAACTACGTAGACAACGTAGGAAAGGATTGAACTGTTAAAGTTGGATGTTTTTTATTTTATTGTCCTGACATGATAAGACTTGATTGATTATTGGATCCATGATTGGTTGATTCGTTCATACCCTGGCAAAGTATGGACGGACGTGGCAACAACATCGGCTTGTTGTACATCACTGGCTCATAGGTGATGGTTGTCGGTTAGAGAAACTCTCAAATTGAGTGGATTGTGCATGATATGATTGGTTTGATTGAGATTGTAAATGATTTAGTCGAATTGCAAAACATTGCTAAATTCTAATTTGCATATTTGTTGAGTTGAGTCCTTTGAGTTTATTATGGAGTTGATTGAATACTTGGTTGATTGGTTTGATTGGTATTGTAGATGATTGAGTCGATTTGTAAAACATTTCTAAATTCTAATTCACGTGTTTATTGAGTTGAATCCTTTGACTTTATTCGTTGAGTATATGATTGGATTTGATTGGATCGGATGGTATGTGATTGGATTGGATCGGATTGTATGTGATTGAATTGGATCGGATTGTATGTGATTGGATTGGATCGGATTGTATATGATTGGATTGGATCGAATTGTATGTGATTGGATTGGATTGTATATGATTGGTCTCTGTCTAAACCGCATTCTTACTTTAGACTTGTGACATCTTGATTGAGTCTCTCTTATCTTTCTGATTTGAGATATTTGGACTTATATTATTCTACCTTGATGTATGTTTCATTCTGCCATATTATATACTCGTACATTTCACGTACTGACGTCCATTTGGACCTGCATTGTTTCATGATGCAAAGACAGATTTAAGAAATCATCAATAATCGCACCGTTGATGATCTGTTCACACTTAGCTTATTGGTGAGTCCTTCCCTACATTCGGAGGATACCAATTATGTTATTCTTGCGTTGATTTTAGTCTTTTCATTCTGATTTGAGGTAGCCATGATCCTGTCATTGGCACCAATTAGATAGTAGTGATAGAGGCTTCATAGACTAGATAGTGATGGGTTGATTGAGTATTTTATTTTCTTGAATTGTTCTTGTCAAACTATTTAATGACATAGATTGGAGCTAGATTTGTTGGCCCATGACCTTTCTTCCTTGAACTAGATTGTTGATTGGAATTGCCCACTTAATTACCTTTTTATTTTAAGTCTTCCGCTGATTGAATGAATAAACGGATGTGTGATCAGGTCAAGTGGTTCGCTTGGGAGCCAATAATGGTTTCTGAGTGCCGGCCACGTCTAGGGTACCTCCCGGGGCATGACACAGTTCAAGTGGATGATGTCCTTGTGTGAGTGTGTGTTGTTCATCATGTGATTGCGTACCCCAAGAAAAGGAAATTGTATGTCTTCGCCCGCTCACAGTTCATGGTGGAATCCATTGAATGCGTTGGTGAAGGATGGGATTACGGCCGTAAAGTGGAGGTTTCCGCTAGGCGAAGGAGCTCATGAATATCCCAACTCTCTATGGGCAAGAAGCAAGAGGGCAACAGTTGCATGCAAGCCGGTCTTACCTTTTATTATATTAGTAAAGGGCCTTTAGGCTAGACTACTTATAACAAACTCTCACATGTGGAGCTCCTGCTCCTAAACTTCAATGTTCTGAAACGTTAATCAAGTATTTTAGTGGTTGAAGATAGATCTTCTATTCATATTTTTTTTCCTCGTCTTCTCCACTACCCTTTGTTTGGAAACTAGGAATGGGAAGTGAAAGGGACGAAAGAATCACAATTTTCTCGCCCTGTGTTTGGTTCATTTAAAACAAAAAGAAGAGGAAAGAATAATCGAAAGATGTAATCATCTTGTTACTTCTGATTGAATATGCTTTTTGTGAGAGAGTAATCTAGAAAATATCTAGAGATGAAAAGAATCACCTTCCAGAGGAACTTCCATTGTGCCCACTGCTGCCCGCCAAATTTTTGTGTTTGTTTGAAACAAAGAGTTTTTACTAACCTTCTCAAAGTAGGAGAGACTTTCAGTTTTCTTGAAACAAATACTTTTCTTATTTTCTTGTCACGTTTCAGTTGTTTTCTCCAAAACCAAACAAAGAGAGGGAACACACTTCCTTTCACTTGCTTCTTGGTTTTTCCTTTCACTTCCATGTCCTGTTTTCTGAATAAAAAGTAACTAGTATCTTCTCCTTTTCTTCATGTCCTTGTGTACTTCTCCCTATTAAGAATTTAATCAAATTGCACGAAGTTAACCTGTGTAGCAGTGCAGCCAAATATGTAGTCAATTCTGACTCTCTGTATTGTTTCTTTATCTTGCGTAATAAATCTTTACCTTATCAAAAAAAGTATGAACTAATATTTTCAATCTGAAGAATCTCATTAATCTGTTTTTCAAGCTAAAAGTGTCCAGAAGTTCGAGATATCATTTGCTAGAGGAAATTGAGAATTTTGATGTGAAGAATTTTTGGTGATCTATCAGGGGAGAGAACTTATTTTATGATTTAACATTTTAACAGAGATAATACTCACTCAATTTTGATGTGAAGAATTTTTGGTGATCTATCAGGGGAGAGAACTTATTTTATGATTTAACATTTTAACAGAGATAATACTCGGCAGTGAGGATGCTATTACGGTTGCAGAGGAACGGGCTGAAGGACCGACATGCTACTACTATGTGCTTGCTGATCATTTTGTCCACGTACCTCAGAATGGAAAACCGATCCTTGATTTGATAGTCCAACTGTGGAGCCAATCTTTTGCCTCAAATATTTTTTCATGCCTTTTCCATAAGTGGGTTAGTAGAATTTTTCCGTCAATGATCTTAGTTTCCCTTTTAAGTTATGTACTCTGTATGTAGTGGTAGAATGAGAACTCCCAAATCGAGGAGTGAAAGATGGTTTCCAGAGCCACAAGTTAAGGATGATATTATAGCTCTGGTGTTGATATTTTTTTGAACTTTTTCAATTGACTTCATTGTTCTCTTTTTTCTTCTTTTCCTTTTTTTCCAACTTATGGGGGGCCTTTATATTTCTTTCTTGGCCTAGCATCATGTGTTTCTCACAATATTGTGGGCAATTTGGTCATTATATTTAAATATGCTGTGAACAAATGGGCCAAAAGAGGTTTTACTCTCCGGATTGACTTCCCAAATGATTTCACTCATTTTGCTTAAAAGACTGGGAGGGATATATTTATGCGTCCCTTAGAATCTCTTAAATGTTCAAGTGTTTTGGCATATCCCAGAGTGAAGACCGTATTCTCAAGGTGTGATCTGTAAATATTATCAAGATGTTCGTACAAAGTCGCCTCTTCCTTCCCACTCCCAACTCCAACAAAAGATACAAAGAAAAAGGACCTCACAAGGAAGAAAAGCTGGAAAGGGGGGGGGGGGGGTAGGAGGAGAGGAGTGTGTGTATTTTGGTCATGCAACTACTCTTCTAATTTTTTTTCTCTGCTACTTTGCAGTTGTTTGAGGTTCAACTTGAAAATTCTGAAGTCGTCCTCCGCTACTCCTCGGCTCTTGTTCAAGGAGCTACAAATGTATTCTGGTATGGGTTCCACTCTTATCTTAAGATTTTATTGATTGCCAATGTCGCTTTTCATTTGCGGCTTCTATGAAATCAGAAGTATGTTAAGCGATCAGTATGTGAGCTTTCTATTCTAGTGCTAAACTTGCTAATATTTCAACGGCACAACTCTCTATATTTAAATGTGATGAGTATAGGTTCTATCCTTTATGCATCAATCTGGACGGCATGTTGTTTTATACACTCCTCAGCGCTAGCTTTCCCTTTATGCAACCTGCCACATTGATTGCTCTTGCTTTCATTCTCTTGCATGAATGAAATGTATCATCATGTTGGATGAGTTTTGTAGCCTATAAAGAAATATCATCAAAGAGAAGTATCTTCAAAGCTCTTCACCTTCTTGCATCACTCATATCTACGTTAATATTTATTGCTATTCAGAAATTTACTCTGTTGTTGCTCGTACAATAGACTGCTTAATTTTTCTGTCCAACTGTACTGTAGTGTCTGACAGGTTTATGCTTTAAATATAATCCTGCTCTTTTAGGTTTCAACATTTTCTCTGTGCTTCTGTATTTTTTTATTGTGTGCTTCAGAACAACTTCTCAGAATATGTAGTTGCTTTCTTTTGTTTCTTTCACAGTGCATCAAAAGAAGAAAAACTGGTTGGGGATGGGGTATGGGGTTTATGGTAAAATGTGTTAAGTGATTGGCTGACATATCCTTTTTGCAGGATTGACATCCAAACAAACACAAGGCGTTTCCAGAGTCTTTTTAAGGTTAAATACCAGTGACTTGATTTCTATTTTCTTTAAGTATTTGGAGTAAAACTGGTGTTTTTTTCCGGTTGTTTTATGATCGATCGAAGCAAATGGTGACAGTTAGTTGTATGGATGTGTGTAACAGTATCTGCTCGAGGAAGTTGCCCTTGTTCCTGACCGATTAAAGAAGATCCCCTTGCAGGTCTGATGTTTGCCCCCTCTGCTTTTCCTGTGTGCCAAAGCAAATCTAATTTTAGTGGGCATGTCCTAACGTCATTTGCGGTCTTCATCTTGTCAGGCCCAAAGAGATTTATTTCTTTTCCTCTCACGGTTCATATTTTTTTATAACCTAGGTAAGTTGATCTTAGCAGTAACCTCTCATAGAAGGTTTGAGTATGCATCCTTATGTTAAATTTTTCTGCAGGTGACAAGCTAGGAAGTTTCTTAAGGCAATTCCCTGACTTCCCGAATGCTTTCTTGATTGGTGGTGCAGCAGATATATTTGTCACTGAACTAGCTGATCAGGTAAGAGCAGGATCTTCAACATCCCAAGCCGTTTCCTTATTCTTCCTGTATTTGTTCTCATTTACACTGATTATGTCAGCTTCAAAAACTAAAAGTGGAGCCAGTGTTGTTGCATTATCTCTCCCAATTGAAGGTCCTTCAAGGTAAAGCTAGTTCTGTAGCTAATTTGTAAGTGGTCTATAATACATCTGGTTTTTTTTAAAAAAATGGAGTTACATTTATTACGACCTCTCTGCAGGATTAGAGTTGAGAATGGCTACTAGTACAAGATTGAAAACTTGCTTGTATAGCTTCACGTCACCAGGTGCTCCCATGTATCCAACAAGAGCTGTCCGCCATGCAGCATGGGATGCATTAGATTTGCTATATCCTGTGAGTAAACTTTTCTTTATCTGAATAAAGCTCATGATTTGATATCATTACTTCGTCGTATTTCGGACATTTTATGGATTGATGTAAGATGTACTTGTCATCTGTGCATGAGATGTTTAACAATGTAACAAAGTATCCTGACGCAAATACACCCAGCATGTAGATAATGAATTGCAGGAACAATAGTTCAGATTCCTTTGTGCTATCTTTAAATTAAAAGATACTCGGGTCTTTATCAGGTTTTTCTCTGAGAGTCAGAAATGCAGCTTGAACCTTAAGCTGTGTATATTTTTGGACTAGCCTGTAACATCTTGTGCATAGCTGTTGAGAAGAAAAATCTGGACTAGAAGAGAGAAACCTAATATGTAGGTGGAACTGGGGATATTTTTGTAAGTGGATGGTATACAAAGATAACTGCAACTGGGGATATTTTTGTAAGTGGATGGTATACAAAGATAACTGCTTAGAGAAGCTGTTTCAGTTACTTTGCTAGTTTGTGGTAAATGCTGAATCCTTTGTTAGCTTCTGTATTTCTTTTTGAACATGGAGGCACATGATTGCCATTAGAGAATATTGTAAGCTGGGGAGTTTTATTGTCTTTATCTTGGTCCTAGAGTTCCACTTTATCCTGTAACGTGATTTAATGTATTGTTTTCAGGTCGGACGATATCCTCGGCATATTATTAGTCTCTTTTTCCGTTTGCTGTATCCTTGGTGTTGGCCTTCTTCATTTTGGAACTTTATAAAGTCTTGCATTCTGGCGGTATTCTATTCTCTTTTGAGGTTAATATTTTCTAGTTGCGATAAAGTGAGGAGTAGAACAAAGGAGCAATGATGTTCTACATTTAAGCTGTGTGGGGGTTAATGTTGTATGTTTTTTTCGGTTCCTGATGTATCAAAGGTTTTTTCCTGCATGTAATTAAGACATCGAGAATTATTGTTTTTGAAAGCAAGGTGGTGTAGAACGTAGAGGTAGAGTTGTTCTCATTTCTACTGTGGCAGATATATTACTCGTGTGCTTTCGACTTTTCTCAGTTCAGTTTGTAGGTGAAGAGAATGACAGGATTCTCGTCAGTATTCTTTCTTATTTTAGCCTAACCAAGGAGGTTTGGTTGGGTGTGTTAAGGGATTATAGTTCTGAGATTAATTATGGATCATCTTATGTTATGTTAGGAACACACCATTTTTTTTGTTTTGATTGTTAAAGTGAACTTTTATTAATTACTAAGCGGACTTTACAAAGCAAAGACCATTACTAAGCGGACTTTACAAAGCAAAGACTATTCTGTGAGAGACTAAAAAAACTACTGAAACTAGGAATCGCTGTCACTCAATTATTCTAAAAGGGCAGCCCGGTGCACTAAAGCTCCCGCTATGCGCGGGGTCCGGGGAAGGGCCTGACCACAAGGGTCTATTGTACGCAGCCTTGCCTTGCATTTCTGCCAGAGGCTGTTTCCAAGGCTTGAACCCGTGACCTCCTGGTCACATGGCAGCAACTTTACCAGTTACTCCAAGGCTCCCCTTCTGTCACTCAATTATTCTATAGCAAAGAATTCACAAAACCAAAAAGAAGCCTATTCTGTCGGACTCTAATGCAAATAAAGGTCTTCGGCTCAGGTAGCAAGCGTTCCAAGTTGGTAGCTCTGTTCAGATGCAGCCCCGCGTGAGTATCTATTTTGCTTTAGGAGACATCAGAGTTTTGGGTAAAACCTTTTGATTTCTGCTGATTTTCTTCCTAGTTTACATGGTTTCTCTCCAACCAGAAATTATAGACAGTGGTTGGCTCAAAAACTTGTGTATCTGGTTTTTCTGGAAAATATTTTTTGTAAAATATTTTTTAATTTTCTCAGAGCAGCTCTCAAGTACTTTACTTCAGTCCCAGTACTGAAAGATGTGATTTCAGGAGTGGATTTCGTTGGTTGAAATGTTTTGGAAAATGTTCTTCAAATCAACTTATTTTTCTCAAATTTAAGGAAAATAACTTACCTTCAAAAAGTAAGGAACACATTTTTCATAACTCTCTTAACCTCACACCCCAACATAGTAGAAAATACTATTTAGAAAAATACTTTTTGACATGAGAACCAACGTCGATGTCAATTGTGTCTCAGTTCGAATGTCGGGTCTCGGATCGAGTCCCTCACTAGGTCTCGAGTCTGATGTTGGGGTCAGGTTTTGAATTAGATCTTGGATTGAGTGTCGGGGTTGGACCCCAAATGGGTGTCGTGGTCGGGTCCGAGTTCGGTATTGGGATCATATTTTGAATCGATCATCGAGATTAGGTCTTGAATCGTGTGTCATTGTTGGGGACAGGGTCGAATCCCAATTCAGGTGTTGAGTCCCAATTGGGAATCGAAGTCGAATCCCAAATTGGATGTTAGGTTTAGATCTCGAGTTGGATGTCGAAATCGAATCCTAGATTAATTATCAAGGTCGTATTCCATTTCGAATGTTGGGGTCGAGTGTTGATATTGGGGTCTATATCAAGTGTCAAGGTTGGTGTCGAGATCAGGTCTCGATTTGGGTATTGGGGTTGGGGTAATGTGTAGGGATCAAGTCCCAGTTCAAGTGTCGTCTTCCGATTTGGGTGGGCCTTAGGTTGGGTCACTATTTGGGTATCGAATTCGAATTTGAGTCTTGGTTTCGAGTGGGAATGAGTTTCGATTTTGGTGTCGTGTACCAGTTTGGATGTCAGTCCTCGATTCAGGTGGAATGTCCCGATTCAAGTGTCGGGACCTGAGTCGGGTCTTGTGTCTTGGTTCGAGTGTCGAGCCTCGAGTTGATATTTAGGGTCGGATCCCTGTTTGGGTATCCTGTATCGAGTATATGGTCGGGTGTTGGAGTCAGGTCTCGATTTGAGTGTCGGTGTTAGTGTTGGGTAGGGGTATGATAAAATCGAATCGAAAAAAATATTTGGGTTATTGAGTTTTTAATGGTTTTATAAAAAAAATTATTGGATAATTGGTTCGATATTGATTTTTTAATATTGAGTTATTTGGTAAATCGATAACCCATTAAAGCATATTTAATTTTCTACTTTACCCCTACATAAATATTAAATATTAATATCACTATCTTATTGGTAACTACCTTTGCCCTTTAGCCTTCAACTCACATTATTGTCTTAATTCTTTTATTTTTGTTGCACTTGCATTCTTTTCATGTTAGCTACTACTAAATATATTTTTATGAGCATTACGTAAAGTTACATTATCCTCTTGTCGCATCAGTTGGAGAAGTCATATAATTGTTTTATAAGCATTTTTTATTGATTAAATAAAAAATCGAACCATGAAGGACTAAAATCGATATATCAAAAATCGATAAAAAATATCTTATTAATTTAGCGTATATAAAAATTGATAAACCGAATCGATAATACATAAAATCGAATCGAACTGATCGGTGCACACCCCTAGTGTTGGGGTCATGTGTCGGTGGCGAGGTCGAAGTCGGATCCTGGATCGGGTATCGAGTTGGATCTCGGGGTTAAATCCCAGATCAGTCATCGAAGTTTGATCCTAGGTCAGTCATCGGGGTTGGGTCCTGAATTTCGATCATAGACCCGACATCTGGACTAGGACCCAACCTAGACCCAACACCTGAACCGAGATCCGACCTCGGACCTGATATTTAAACTGAGACTCAACTCTGAATCCTGACTCGGGAGTCGCTACCCAAACCGGGACTTGACATCGATACTAATATCAGGATCCGATCTCAACTATCAATTTAGGATCCAATCCTTACACCCGATCCGAGACTCGACCTTGACACCTGATCTAGGATCCGACACTGACATCCAAATCGGGACCCGACCTCGTCGACCAATTCGAGATTTGAGTCGACACTTGACTCGGGATCCGATCTTGACACCCAATTTGAGGCTCGATCCTGACTCCCAACTCGAAATTCGACACTGGACTCGGGACCCGATACCAACACCCCATTCAGGATCCGACTCGAGACTCAACACCTGAATCGAGATCCGATCGATTATCAAGGTTGGCTTTCGGGTCAAAAAATTATTTTTCTAAAAGTATATTCTACTTTGTAGCAAAATATAAAAATCTTTTTTAGAAAATATTTATCATTTATCAATTAAACAAGCAGAAAATATTTTTCACTCATCCACCAAACATAAAAAAAATTAGTAAAAAATCAACTTGTTTCCATGAAAACATTTTACCTTCATACCAAACACTTGATTTCTACTAATTCTCTTCTTGTTATACATGGTTTCTCTCAATCCAGAAATTATCGACAGTTGTTGGCTTAAATGAGGACACTCTGAGGTCTTCTGCTTCTAGCATTTGCACTTATCCACTCTCATTCTTGCTCCTAAATTAAGATACTTGTATTGCACTTCAACCATTGCATATACCTTTTTTTTGCAGAACTCATTTGAGAAATGACATTCAAACAGGGGATGCCCCATCTTAGTAGTTTATCCCGAATGCTCGACCTTACCAGTAGAGGATAAACACTATTTTCGAACTAGTTGCATTATGACACACTATGTTTCTCCATGGAACTTTCGCCACATCACCTCTTAGGATCCTGTAAGTCTCTTTCATATGAAAACTTCCCATGCTTGATCAATTGAGTACCATTGTTTCAATATTTTCTTATATTGTTAAGAGCTAATTACATCTTATTTTTATTTATTTTTAAATTATAAAAATTTCTTAAATTTGTTGGAATCCGAATACATCCCAAAACGTTATGATACATCACCTAAAGTGATGTATCTGCCTGATACATTGCGAAAGTGATGTATCCGACGTCCTGATACATCGCGTAAAATGATGTATCAGACCGATACATCACGTAAAGTGATATATCCGAGAATATGAGAGAGTAGAGATTTTTGTAATTTTTTCAAATGGTAGAAAATTTTAAAGAATATGGTAAAATTGGATGGATTACACAAATCTCATAGTGTTAAGAGCTAATTACATCATATCCCTACTCTTTTCTAAATTAAAAAAATTTCCTAAATTTGGTGGAATTAGGATATATCTCAAAACGTCCTGAAGTAATGTATACGACCGATACATCGTGTAAAGTGATGTATACGACCGATACATCGCATAAAGTGATGTATCTACGTGATGTATCCGACTAATACATCGCGTAAAGTGATGTATCCAACTGATACATCGCGTAAAGTGATATATCCGAGAATAGGAGAGGTAAGGATTTTGCAATTTTTTCAAATGGTAGGGAATTTTAAAGAATATGGTAAAATTGGATGGATTACACAAATCTCATGGTGTTAAGAGTTAATTACATTCTATCCCTACTCTTTTCTAAATTATATTTTTTCCTAAATTTGGTGGAATTCGGATACATTCCAAAACATCCTGAAGTGATGTATATGACCAATACATCGTGTAAAGTGATGTATACGACTGATATATCGTGTAAGTGATGTATCTGATGCCCGATACATCACATAAAGTGACGTATCCAATTGATACATCGCGAAAGTGATATATCCGAGAATATGAGAGAATAAGAATTTTTGTAATTTTTCAAATGGTAGGGAATTTTAAAGAAAATGGTAAAATAAGTTATGTATTTAAGTAATTTTTCCTAAATGGATTACGCAAATCCCTTAGTGTCAAGAGCTAATTACATCCTATCCCTACTTTTTTCTAAGTTACAGAATTTTTTTAATTTTGATGGAATTCGAATACATTCCAAAACATCATGATACATCACAATTGGATTTATTTTGTATATTTTCCCCCAAATTAAAGACCACCACTAAAGTTCTTTTGGACACAGTTGCTTCTCCGGTCTAAAGGTTTAAATACAGCCTCATGTGATGACCCGCCACATCATCACGCCACATAAGTGCCACGTAAGTGCCACATGTCACAAAGTTGCCCATGTGGAAGCCTTACATAGGAAAAATACTAGTCCATAGTGGAAGGTTCTAGAGACATGTGGAGAATTTCCTTAGAAGACTTTAGAATTCCATGGATTTGCATGGAAAGTCCTTAGAATCTTCTAGTTGTGTAGAGAAATCTAGAAGAGGGATTAGTTTGTAAATATGGAAGGACTTGTGTGTAATTTTTATTTACACTTAAGGCCCTAAGGAGTAGTATAAATAGAGGGGGCATTCATTTGTAGCAAATCATCAAGCAATCAAGCATTCTTCCAAAGCAATACAAAAGCTTCTTCATAAAAGCTCTCTTGTCTTTCTTACAATCTAGCATTCCCTTAGCGATCTAGTCTTAAAGGCTTACTTGAGCTTGCAAGATCGTGAAAGATTCGTGAGTAAGTTGTCAAGTGCCGCACGGAGGTCTTAGTTGAAGTCTAAGCCCGTGACACTCATCCCTTTTTATCCAAAGATGTTACTTTTGGAGAGTTACATATAAAGATTTTTATATTTTATAGTTTTAAACTAAAAATAAATGTATCAAAATGTTCTTTAATCTTTAATCTTGTGGTTTTAAATTAAAGAGTTGTCAAAAAAAGAATATCTTTTTGAAACTAACTAAAAAGGAAAATAAAACAAACAAATTATTGAAATGAATGAAGTATTAAGTTTTTCTATGGTTTTCAAGTGTGAATTTTATCAAAATTTATGCTCAAATTCATAATCACAATTAAGTAGTTTGCCTTTGAATTCCTTTATATAAGTTGAAATGATTATATTATATTCATACATTTTATGTTTGCTTTGATGAATCAATCTCCATCAAATAATAAGTCATCGATAGACATTTAAAGCTGTCCGTATATTTCATTTAAATATCTCAACTAGGACTAGTACCTATTGAACACCACTATCAGCCAATATTTGAACCAGCTAAGCATTTTTTTGCCACTTTGCATTAAGTCACCAACGTGTGTTATTAATCGCACCGGACGGGGATAAGTTGACAACTTATCCCACGTGTATTCTAAGTGTATTGAGGCTTCCACGTAGAGATTAAATGGGCAAAAGCCCTAAATCGTTATCTTTAACCATTTCCCTCTCCCTGATAGTTTCTCTCTGTTCGACGATTTCTCTCTTTCGGCGATTCAGTTCAAGCAAGACAAGAAGAAATGCATCATCTTTAAGAATCCTCTTCATGTAAGTTAGGATTGTAAATATTCTTAACTTAATTTTGTGTATCGTTCTTGAATTTAAGGATTTTTAAAATCTAGGGTTAGGCTTTTTAAAATAGAGAATATTTCATCTCCTTCACACTATTTACTACCATGGTAAATCAGTATATTCCATTACTTTAATTGATTTGTTTGATATTTTGCAGGGTTACCTAACAATTGACCATGGAGGAGATCATATTTACGAAAATTTACCATGGTGGAAGCTTATCTTAGATTCCTCCTATCCCTACTTGTGTTGGAATTTGTGAGCCAGCCCTCAGGTATATAGATAAGGACCACTTTTCCATATTGGAACTATTATATTATACTAAAGAATTGGGGTATGCAACTATTGGAGGGTTTTATTATCGAGATTTAGTGACTATAGAATTCAACCTAATTAAATCTGACCAACATCTACTATACCTTATTAAAGACTTAAAACATGAGGACACTTTTGAAGTATTTGTTTATCATGTATTGGATGAACCAGTAGTTGATACTGAGTGACCAGTTGGCTATCTAACTTATGATAGTATTGGTGTTGGTGAGGCTGTTAACCTAGGTGAAGAGAATGATGTTGATTCTAATAACCTAGAAGATGTTGATGTAGATGGTGAGTTATCAGATTTCTGGAGTAGTGATTCAGATCTAGGAGATATACCTCCAAAAGATGGCTCAGATGTTTATGAGGAGTTGATAGCTTTTAGACAAGAAAGAAGAAACAAAAAACAAAAAAAAAATACTGCTAAACCTGAAGAAATACTAGCTGGAGAAGCTAGTGGTATGGATAGGGGCTTTGATGATATTGGAAAAGATAAAACTAACAAATTGTCACGACCTAATCCCGTAGGCCGTGACTCGTGCCCGATTTGGACACCCATATGTATCCTTAGCCCAAATTAGCATATTAGCAGAATAGACAAATATAGAAATTAATTAAGATCTCTAGATAGCGCATGAAAACAGATGCAGCTCACGAAAGCCGATAAGGCCGTCATGGAACAAAAAAGCCCAAAACATATACAGAACCCACAAATACATATCTACAAACCTCTACCGAATGATAGTATAATCATAAGAAGGGACAGGGCCCCGTCGTACCCCTGACCAATATATGCATATAGGCTACAGAAAGGCCAGTACCAAAATATGAGCTTCGGACAAAGGAGCACTATCAAACAGCAGAGTGGATGTCCTAAGCAAGCGGGTCAGCAAAACGAGCGTCTGTACCTGCGTACATGTAATGCATTCCCCGAGGAAAGGGGGTCAGTACGGAAAATGTACTGAATATGTAAAGCATGGAATGTAATAAACAAAGTCATAACCAGAACATAATGTACAAAAAATTAGCAAAATATCCAGAATGTCAAAATACTTCTCGACTTTGATTTAACTCTAACGACTTCAATTTAGTTCATTTCTAACGTCAAGCATCCTTATGAAATTTTTCCACTTCCAACCTTATTTAAAACATGTAATATACCTCATAACATCATCATAAACTCCAATTTGAAAGGGAAAACCTTACCTTGCCCGAAACTCGCCAAAACTCGCCTCGGAATCTCTTCTAGCGCGGCTGAAACTTCGTGGCTGTTTGCTATCCTTTTGGGGCTGCTTGAAACCATAAGTTTACATTAATAACACCTTCATACCCTCGTGGTATACCCCATATAATTAATTTACGGAACAAAATTGGAGAACTTACCTTTTTCTCCAAATCCGTGGCTCCCTCTCTCTAGTCTAGAGTTTCTCTTCTCTTTTTTTTCTAGAATTTTCTTGGAGATAAGAATGAGTTGTTTGGATAAGGATGATCATAAAACATATATATATATATATATATATATATATATATAGGCCACCTTAGGGGGTGACACATGTCATTCCCTAAGTGGTGACACGTATCAAGCCCTTAGTGGACCAACACATCACCTCCTCCACTTAGGGTTTGCCACGTGGCATGTGGAGGGGGCCCCACCCCTTACTTCAGCTGCTACCACATGGCACTTCCAGCTACTGCCACGTGGAACTCCCTCTTGCTGCCACGTGCCACCTTTTTTTCCTCTTCGTGGGTTCATAATCTCGTCTTACTTTATGAACTTATGTAATTCTTGCTACGTAAGATTGGTATGAACTCAAGTAGCTTAAGAATGTAAGATTTTTAAGTTGGTATCTTACGTACGTAAGTCGAGTCTTACGACTCATTACTTATCCTCCAACCTCTTCCGGATTCTTATAACCATATTTCCAATCTTCTCTATTATAGGGTATCACATTCTCCTTTCCTTAGAGTTATTTGGTAGCGTTATAGATTATATGGCTCACATGGTGACTTCTAAGAAGTTTAAGAACCTTTCAAGAAACTTAAGAGCCTATCAAGAAACTTAAGAAGCTTAAGAACCTTCCAAGGTACAAAAGTACGGGGTATAACATTCTTTCCCCCTTTAGAACATTCGTCCTCGAATGTTAACTCGTCTTATAGGGTTTTACGAGGATTTTCGGGAGTTCTCTATAATCGTTGTCTTCCAATCCTTTTAGGAGTTTAGACTACCTTTGGATATAGGGAACAAGTACGGATATCTCTTCTCTACCTCTCTATAACATATCCAAAATATTATAACTGTATTGTCCTTATTGAACTCTTATTCTTTTTACCATGTACTTACTCACTTGTCCCTATACGTAACACATATATATTCATAGGTTGCATAACCCCGCTGGTACAACTTGTATGAGGTAGATGTAGTCTTTTCATCTCCGGGTTCATTCTGCTTCACCTATCTCATTCACATTGAAACTCGTTTGTCCCATCTTATCATACTTTTTTCTTTTCTTTTATTCACTCCTTTCTCTTCTCACTTTCAATCATAGGAGGCTTGCTGTCCCTTTTCCTTGGTTATTTATCTATTGCAGCATCATTTGTGACCAACGCTATAGCCAATATCTTGGCTTTTGACCCCGCATGGTATCGTTATCCTTCACACGATCTCTTGAGTTGTTCGATACCCTTCCCTGGTCGTACCCTTTCTTTTTTATACACACCCATCTTCTAATATTATGTCGTGCAGGGTTTTGCCAAAAACTTCTCGACACCGCCTTAAATACCATTCTGATTTCTATTCCATTATTGTTGGCTTTCAGCCCTTCTAACTTGCTTCAGCACGGGATCTTCTTGAAGTTTGAAC
Source organism: Solanum dulcamara (assembly GCF_947179165.1). Taxonomy (NCBI): domain Eukaryota; kingdom Viridiplantae; phylum Streptophyta; class Magnoliopsida; order Solanales; family Solanaceae; genus Solanum; species Solanum dulcamara. Next base: position 68,986,510 of record NC_077245.1, read on the forward strand.
ATCCATGTCCGCTATATTGTTGTATCCAATGTTTCCATCTTGACCTTGCATTCTTCTCACTCGCTTCCCCTTTAAGGGAGGGGGGGTACTTATACCTTTATCCATCTCAAAACTCATCCAATCTCTTTTCCCAATCCACTTGGTACCGTATCATGTCCATCTCTTTCTTCATCCTTTATAACTTAATTCTGTACGTACGAAACCTTGACTAAGTCACGAAGCGATGAAACCTTTCCATACATAGTGCGATATCTCATCTACTAATCTGTACTTGTGTAATGTGACCCATGGAACAACTCATCCAAGGCCGCACTTCACTTATCTTTATCAAAAGTTAATTAGCACTTTTAGTCGTTCCAATTTCAATTAGGCAATACTTGTATTCCGACGATAATTGTCCAAGGTTCTCTTACAGGAGTAGCTTTATCCCAACCTATATCCTTTGTTTCTTGGGATGAATGTATATTGCACCATTTAATCCTTAAGTTTATCGTCTTTTTCTCTTAAGGATTCCACTATTGTCGGGGCGACGTTGTGTGCACACACCACCCCTTTATACCTTATACCCCTTGCCCTTACTGTGTACCCAACACCGGCTTTAATTTTCTCAACAACATACCAAGTTCGCCTCAATCAGGGCCTTACCTTATAACCATGTAGTCGTATTGCACTTTTAAGTTCATATTGTACGTTCCCCTTTTGTTCCGTATCTGTATTCATTTAATCATATCTATCTTGGGTGCTTCCGTAGATTTCTCTTATCATTTATCCTGTCTATGTCTATCTTTTATTCCGTACAAAAGGGATCTTATACTACCTCTGTATTATTCGGAATGCATTACTTCCACATAATCCTTTTTCTCATTTCCAAAACGTATTCTGTCCATCCATCTTTATTCGTATCATACCAATCATTCCTTACACCCATTCTATCTCGTTGCTCATCCTTCTACAGCTTGGTCTTTCGTAGTCCCGTCACGTTTAGCATTTGTATCTTCGGCTACACATGTCATGACCTATTGTTACACTGTCATCTCGCTTAGTTCTTGCTTACTCCTTTCAGTTACTCTCCTTTCCTTGTGCTCGCTATTATTTACGTTATCGCATAATCCTTATTCGCAACTTTCCCTACGGAACCTGATAAGTCTTTCTTATTTTTTCCATAGCCCGCTTTTCCATTTCACACTTACCCTTATATTCTTATTACACGGACCACGTCCTATCACTAGCCACTTTCTCACTAGGCTTTACTTATTTTCATAACGATCCTCGTTATATTCACATCATATCCTGTTCGTATTCCACCCCATAGTATAACACTTCTTAACCTTTTTTATGATTCTTGCTATGGGTTACTTACCCTTCTTAGTTAGTCTTATCCTTAATATCTCCCAAGCTGTCCTATTAATACTTCATAGTCATCACAATTCTGTTTCCCTTGCACTCTTGTCTTAATCATACTGTTACTCCTTTTAATTATAGTTCATCACAGTTTATCCCTGTGTATCAATTCCGTCGATGCCTTAATACATCGTTCTATCCAGAACTACAAGTCTTCTCTAAATCATCTCTCTAGGGTCACAAGTCTTTTCCAACTTCGGTTTACCATATCTATATCGACCTTCTAGTTTCTATTGCCATCAATTCAACAATTAACTTATTTCTCAATGTCAGTCATACTCGTGGTTTAGACAAATCTCATCATTATTGTGGGCACGACCTTTCAAGACATACTACAGCCCTGTATCTCATTGTCTTTTTATTTCTAGGAAAATTTAGGCAGAGTTTCCTCTATACTTCCTACTATCTCAAATCTGCACGCAGAAAATACCAACAGTGCCTCACAGGGTCAACATGTATAAAGATACATATATATGTATCATATCACAGCCACACAGGGCGCCCACAATCAACAGTATGAAAATTGACTTACCTCGTACGTCCACTGGAACTTTCCCTGTTACACTTTCATGTCTACTCTTCCTTTCAATTTACAACTTTACATTTCAATTCTACTTCAATACCTTACCCAATAGAAATCTTTCGTGCCTTTGCTTACCTGCGTGCTTTGTGACTTCTAATATCGTCAGTCACTTCCTTCCGTTGCTGTCATCCTTCTGTTAACATTCGAGGTTAATATAAGGAGTTTTCCTATGACTCGGATCTATCGCACGATCTTAGATATGAAAGAAAGGTAACATCCTAAATATCCTGTAGCCTCCTGTTTATAGATGTGGTGCGCAACACACCGATAAATAAGACTCTACTAGACACAGTCTGTAGATACTCCAAGGAAGGACTGCTCTGATACCACTTTTGTCATGACCTAATCCCATAGGCCGCGACTCATATCTGAGTTGGACACTCATACGTACCCTTAGCCCAAATTAGCATATTAGCAGAATAGATAAATATAAAAATTAATTAAGGTCACTAGATAGCGCACGAAAATAGATGCAGCTCACGAAAGTCGATAAGGCCGTCACGGAACACAAAAGCCCAAAATATATACAGAACCCACAAATACATATCTATAGACCTCTACCGAACGATAGCATAATCATATGACGGGACAGGGCCCCATCATACCCCTGACCAATGTATGCATATAGGCTATATAAAGGTCAGTACCAAAATATGGGCTTCGGACAAAGGAGCACTGTCAAACAGCAGAGTGGATGTCCTAAGCAAGCGGGTCAGCAAAATGAGCATTTTTACCTGTGGGCATGTAACGCAACCCCCGAGGAATGAGGGTCAGTACGGAAAATGTACTGAATATGTAAAGCATGGACTGTAATAAATAAAGTAATAACCAGAACAAAATGTACAGAAAATGAGCGAAATATCCAGAATGTCAAAATACTTCTCGACTTCAATTTAGTTCGTTTCTAACGTCAAGCATCCTTATGCAATTTTCCCACTTCCAACCTTATTTAAAACATGTAATATACCTCATAACATCATCATAAACTCCAATTTGAAAGAGAAAGCCTTACCTTGCCCGAAACTTGCCAAACTTGCCAAAACTCGCCTCAGAAGCTCTTTTAGCGCGGCTGAAACTTCGTGGGTTTGCTATCTTTTTGGGGATGCTTGAAACCATAAGTTTACATTACTAACACCTTCATACCCTCTTGGTATACCCCATATAATTAATTCACAGAACAAAATCGGAGAACTTACCTTTTTCTCCAAATCCGTGGCTCCCTCTCTCTAGTCTAGAGTTTCTCTTCTCTTTTTTTTTCTAGAATTTACTTGGAGATAAGAATGAGTTGTTTGGATAAGGATGATCATAAAACATATATATATATATATATATATATATATATATATATATATATATATATATATATATATATATATAAGCCACCTTAGGGGTGACACATGTCATCCCCTAAGTGGTGACACATGTCAAGCCCTTAGTGGGCCAACACATCACCTCCTCCACTTAGGGGCTGCCACATGGCATGTGGGGGAGGCCCACCCCTTACTTCAGCTGCTACCACATGGCACTTCCAGCTACTTCCACATGGCACTCCCTCTTGTTGCCATGTGTCACCTTCTTTTCTTCTTCTTTGGTTTGTAATCTCGTCTTACTTTATGAACTTATGTAATTCTTGCTACGTAAGATTGGTATGAACTCAAGTAGCTTAAGAATGTAAGATTTTTAAGTTGGTAGCTTACGTAAGTAAGTCGAGTCCTACGACTCATTACTTGTCCTCCAACTTTTTCCGAATTCTTATAACCATATTTCAAATCTTCCCTACTATAGGGTATCATATTCTCCTTTTCTTAGAGTTATTTGGTAGCGTTATAGATTATCTGGCTCACATGGTGACTTTTAAGAAGCTTAAGAACCTTTCAAGAAACTTAAGAGCCTATCAAGAAACTTAAGAAGCTTAAGAACCTTCCAAGGTACAAAAGTACGGGGTATAACACAAATATGCAGGAAAATTAGGTGGAGATGAGGAATATCTTGAAAGCTCTAATTGTTGGAGTGATGATAGTGAGGAAAAACTTGATGTGGATGCTGTTAGGAGGGTAGATATACCTTCTAGAAGGAGAAGCAAAAAAGTAAGATATGATGAAGATTGTGAGGTGTCAATATTTGAGCTTGGGATGGTCTTTGAGGGTGTAAATCAGTTTAGGAAGGCAGTTTCAGATTATGCTGTAGAGTACATGAGGCAGTTAAAGTTGAGACCTAATGAAAGGCATAGAGTGAGGGGTAAAGTGCAAAAATTACTAGTGTAAGTGGCTGTTATATGCTTCTATTGACAGGGATTCAGGTGATTTCATTGTAAAGAACTATCATCTTGTTCACAAGTGTATTCCATTAAACTAGAACAAGTTGTGTAATTCAAAGTTGATAGCAAGAAAATTTTAGAATAGAATTGTTTCTCAACCTTATATAAGAATTCGAGAAATTCATGATTTGGTAAGAAATTAGTTGGGTCTTTATGTTGGTAAAGATAGTGTGTTACAGGGCTAAACAGAGGATTATGAAGTAAAATATGGTTGATTGAAATCTGAAATATGCCAGATTATGTGACTATGCAGACATGATCAAGCAAACCAATCTTGAAATCTCTTGTTGGGTAAAAATTGATACGGAAACTGAACCAGGAAAGAATCTTTTTATTTATTTTTATATGTACTTTCATGCATTTAAGAAAGGATGGTTGGAGGGGTGTAGGAATATAATTGATTTTTAGGGTTATTTTCTCAATGGACCTTATAAAGGTGAGTTATTAGTTGCTATTGGAAAGAATGGGAACAATCAAATGTATCCCATTGCTTGGACAGATGTGGATGCAGAAACGAAACATAATTGGAGTTGGTTCATAAGGTATTTGATTGTTGATCTGAATTTAGGAACTGGTGAAGGTTTGACTGTAATGTCAGACATGCAAAAGGTACTGTCTACAACTTCTTATTTTTTAATTTCAGAAACTTCTTATTTTTTAGTTTCAGTTTTAGCTTTACTACTTTAATTATCTTATTCTATACATATTTTTGTAGGGACTTGTTCATGTCTTGATGGAGTTGTTATCAAATGCTGAGCAAAGAATGTATGCTAGACATATATGGAGTAACTGGCATGTGAATTGAAAAGGAGAAGAAAGAAGAAAACAATTCTAGAGATGCTCAAAGTCTAGCTTTGAAGTCAAGTTTAGAGAGGAAGTTCATGCCATATCTAAACTAGGTAAGAAGGAAATAACATAGGACTTGTTGCATTATAATCCCACTACTTGGTCTAGGGAATTTTTCCAGACTCACTCCAAATGTGATGTTGTAGAAAACAACATGTGTGAGACTTTCAATTCTTGAGTCTTAGCTGCTAGACATAAATTAATTATTACCATGTTAGGGGACATTAGGCATAAAATGATGAATAAACATATAGACATGATCAAGTTTGCTGAAACATGGATAACAAACATTGCACCAATGGCAAGAACAATACTGAAAGATAACAAGGAGTATTCTAATAAGTGTAAAGTTCAATGGAATGGGGTGAATGGTTTTGAAATTAGTGAGGGGGGATATTCATTTGTTGTTCACTTGGACAAGAAATATTGTGACTGTAGGTTGTGGATGTTGAGAGGTATTCCTTGCCCTCATGCTATTTGTGCTTATTATTACTTGAATCAAGATCCTGATCAACAGGTAGAGCACTGGTATAGGGAAGAAACATTTCTCAAGGCTTACAACTATTTCATCCAACCTATTCCTAATATGAGGATGTGGCCTAATACTACAAATCCATCAATAGAGCCTTCAAAATCAAGAAAAATGCCAGGCAAACCTAGAAAGAACAGAAGAAAGAGAAAAGATGAGCCAAAGAAATTTGATAAAATTTCAAAAAAAAAGTAGTGAAGATGACCTGTTCCATATGCAAGAAATTGGGCCATAACAGATCTGTCTGTGCAGCAAGAGTAAGCATATATTCATTCACAAGACCTGTTCACTTTTGCAAATTACTTAAAGTTTATACATTCTATTATAATTTGTATATAATTTTTTGTATTATATAGTATGGCAATGAGAGCACTTTTCAACCAAGTTCTGTCTGTGGTGACACCACAGCTCCACCAAAAAATACTCAAATAGAAGTAAGATTAGATTAACATATTCATTATCTTTTAGTTATTATACATATTATTCATTCATATCTTCATATTCATGTTGTATAGTCTAGAAGGGGAGGTCCTTCACACTCTACTTCTAGAATCATATATGCAAATACACAAACTTTTCAATCAAGTTCTGTCTGTGGTGACACCACAGCTCCACCAAAAGACACTCAAACAGGAGTAAGACATATTCATTTATATTTAACTGTCTTTTATTGTACAATTATTCATTCATATATCTTTATTTATGTTGTATGGTCTAAACTGGGATGTCCTTCAAAATCTACTTCCAACCCAACTTATGCAAATACACAATCAAGTCAACCAAGCTCTGTTTGTGGTGACACAACAGTTGTACCAAGAGCTTCTCAAAAAAATGTGCAAGTTGAGTTAGGAAGAGGATTGGGGAGAAAAAAAGCTAATACAAGAGGTGCCCCATTTGTTAGTGAGAGAGATGATTCTTCTAGTCACAAGAGACCATACAGTTCTTCCTTATTTGTTGTTGTTACTGGAGGAAACAAAAGGCCTACAACTATTTTTGGTGTCTACTCTAATCCTACAACTGGGACTCAAGTGCTTAATGTATGTTCATTTATGGTTGTATGCTCTTATAGAATAAGTACTTAGTCTATTGTCTTACACTTTCTTCTATTACAGCCTGGGACATCAAGTAAGAGGGTTCTAGCCAACAAATTTGAAGAGTACTTCACCAATCAATATAGATATTGATTTTAAAACACGTGGCCAAAAATGGAATGGAAAAAATGTTGTCAGCACCTCACAGTTGCAACAAATGAGAGCAAACAACAAAAACAAATCTTCTTCATCAGTTGGAACCTCCAAGAAGTGGTTTATCCGAAAAGCTATTATGATTTTGGGCTATGTTAAAAGGAATGTTAAAAAAGGTCTTTGAACAATTTACTCTTACTTTAGTTTATTTTTGAACAACTTATGTTATGTATTTCTGAACAACTAGTGTCATGTATTTTGAACAACTTGTGTTTAGGAAGGCAGTGCCTTTATGATTTGTTGCATCTGTGGTTTTGAACTTAAATTTGAAATATATGCAACAGTGTGTTTGAATAATTTGTGTTAAAGTAGCAGTGTGTTATGGCAGCAATGTCCTTCCTTTCTTCAAGCAATGTGTTAAGGCAACAGTGCCTTTTGTTTCAACTGTGATTTTTAGCTAAATTTTGACATAAATGCAACTATATTTGAGATATATGCAATAGTGTGTTTATGCCATATATGCAATAGTGTGTTTATGTAAGTCACCATTTTCCTAAAGCAAACCTTCTGAACACACTATTGCATATCAATTTGATACATTGCTTATATGCAGTACTGTGTTATTTTCCTCAAGGTAACCTTCTAAACACACTATTGCATATCAATTTGATACAAAACAAGGCCAATAAGTTCACATTTAAGCTTTCACTTTGATACAAAACAAGGCCAATCCAGTTTGATACAAAACAAGGCCAATCAATTCACATTCAAGATTTCAATTTCATACAAAACATAACCAGCTAATTCAACATACACCTACACTGGTCGTACACTTTAAACTACTACAAGACTACACTATATTAAAGAACCATTTTATAGTTAGAAGACAAAGAATAACAAGCACAAGTCTGTTGAATTTGCCATTTGCCCTATTCCTTTGTAGTTTAACTTCCTTGAGTTTCTAATTAACTACCATCATCTTCTCTTCATAATCATTCAGTTTCAATTTCAAAGAATCCCCTTCTTCTTCAAGCTCTTTCAACTTCCCTTTAGTCGATCAATCAAATTTTTGAATTTATTCATTGAGCACGACACTTCAGTACTTTCAAGCGACGGATCAATTCATCTAAAATAGCCACATCCATCATTTTTCTACAAATCATATAACAGTAATAAATTAAAAATAGCGGACAAAAGTTTATTTTAACTTTTCAAATATTTACCAACCTTTGAAGCTTTGCATCCAAAAAATCTAGACCCTGGATTCAATGGAGTCCTCGAAGTTTTCAGACGGCAATAATCACTGCAATTACATATATCGACTTCCTCGATATTCATTGAATTTTGGGACATGGCGTCAAAATTATCAGAAAAGATGGATGGAGAAGACGGCTGGAGAAGAATTCGACAGAAAAAGCAAAGAAAAGATGACGATGTGAGATTGACAATGGCAGAAATTTGGGGATTTAGGGCTTAAATTAGAAAAGAGGAAGACGGGACATTGATAATGGGTTTCTTTTAACATTGGAAGAGAATAAATAGCTAAAGACTAATTTCAGATGGAAGAAAAACGGAATCACACTCCCCCTTTACGTGAGTTCCAAACGTTATGTCACGTAGGCAAAAAAATGCTTAGCTGGTTCAAAAACAAAGCGATCCGAATCTCTATTGCAAGTAAAAACATTCTAGATGTTACCCAAAAAGAAAGAAACAGGTTCTTATTTTATATAGTTTTTGGACCAATTGATTTTACTGAAACTGTATTCATCATAGTGGCTCTGCCGCTACCCGATACAGAGTCGATCACAAGGAAAGCACAAGACTGCATCTTTTTCTCCCAAAAGTTAATCTTGTGTGCTACAACATCTCTCAAGATCCATTAATGATCACAATCCACCTTAGATATCTCAGTAGATATATTTTAGGCCTTGAAAGAGTCAACATGCCCTTGATGAGCAACATATCTACCGGTATAACATAGCAAAGCACTTATCCCATCTCAATGATCAAGAAACTGCTCCAACTATCATGATGACAAGGATTTTAATCATTTAACTTAAATTAGAAATAGCCTAATATGGAAGTTGTATGAAACTAACATTTAAGACTCAAACAAAACAAACCCTAGAAATTCCACAGTACAAGGCACAAGTTTTGTAAAGCTATAAAAATGCAGTGTCAGTGTGTCACTTCAGACAAACGTCATGTTCACATAACGAGGATGAAGCCTTTCTTCTACGACATCAAGTATCATTACCACAATGAGCAATCTGCAATCCCAGCAACACCAACATTCAACTTACTCCACCCATATATTTGAAACAAGACATAATTCATTCAGAGGATTCAGCTTAGTAACGTCACAAGGAATGCAATTATGAAATCAGGAGGCAACAAATAGAGTGACAAAAACTACCTCAAAATTGATGCGCACATTATTGACTTTTAGGATACACGCCACCTTCGGGAAAGCCTTGTCGTGGGATGGGCTAAGGATAAGCATTTCCACTATAATCGTCCATCTCTTAAATAAATTAAAGAGTTGAATAGATTACATTACTCCACCAAGTCGCAAATCAAAAGCGAGGAAAAAAAATAAAGCAGCATAATTCTCATACAGGTACGGCTGAAATTTTCCTATTAGTATTTTCTTTCTTGCAACTCGAAAAGGAAGTCTAAAGAACAGAGAGTCTGTGGCGTGGCTCCACTAAACACTAGATGTAGAGGCAAACATTACTACCAGACCCATCAGTTCGTCTGCATTGCTTCTGTATGATATTTCATCAGATCAGCATCTAGATCTTCTGCAGATACCTTTTCTCCACGGCCTCCTCTTCCCCATCCTTTGTTGCCTCCTCGGAATCCACGACCACGTCCTCTAGCACCCCATGACCTCCCAAAACCACCACCTCTTGCTTGACCACTGCTTTATCACAAATGAAAAATGATTAGAACACATTGAACGGAACTAATTCCACATCCACAATCCAGTTATATCATATAACTACGTTAAACAACATCAAAAGAGAGGACAACCAAATGAATAACTCAACTGAAGATTTAAAACAAACAGTACTAAAACATGAGATTAAGCTATTGAGGAAATGTTTTACGTCAATTGAAGTTGAATCACTTGCAATGAGTTGACTGATCATCCAATCAGCTGAGTGAGTGTTTGTCAGCATATTATTCATTTAATCAAGTACGGAAGGCGCTAAACCAGAGATGGAAGCCTGTGAGATTAAGCTATTGAGGAAATGTTTTACGTCAATTGAAGTTGAATCACTTGCAATGAGTTGACTGATCATCCAATCAGCCGAGTGAGTGTTTGTCAGCATATTATTCATTTAATCAAGTACGGAGGGCGCTAAACCAGAGAGGGAAGCCTTAAGGTTTTCAAACGGAAGCCATCACATTAACCCCTCAGCACAGTACGCGTCCAACAAAGAATTTATGTACCTCACTTCATGGAAAATCTTGTCACAAGTGCAACAATTTTGATTCTTCACTAACTTCCATTTTGCATGATAACTTTGTGCAACATACATCAATAAATAGTCATGTACCTTTGTATTCCTCAGAAAAGGGAAAGTACTCAATAATCAAACACAAAGGCATGCTTCAAGGGGCCAAACATTTTGAATTAATTGATAGTGCTAATACAAAAAAAAAACAAAAAAAAACTTCCAATTCAATGCCTCTTGAATACTTCCAGTACTCGATACACTAAAGACAGTCGAAGCTACCACAAGGAAGTTAATAAAGTAACGAACTAAAAGAATAAGTCTTACAATTATTTTTTATAAATAGTTCTTGATATTTATGATAGAAATCTCAACAAGAATGAAAATATCTCCATTAATTCAGTTTCAAAAAGATGACAAGCAATAATCTATTTCAAGCCTTTAAGCTACGTATTTGGTTGAATGCAAATCTTCTTGAATTCCTTTCGTGAATATCCTCAATCCTTGGTTTAGAAACCTCAAAAGAGAAGGGAAAGAGAAGGAAAAGAGCAAAGACTGAAGCAAGGTAAGAAACCAAGTTCTATTATTGGTTTGTCCAACCTATCTATATCTCATTTAGGAATTTAGTAGACCAAGAAAGACCAATAATCCATCCGAGTATGGAATACATTGTGGTACATATATACAACTAGAAATCATAGGGTTTGGATCTATACGCATATGGAGAATGGTGTGGGTCTTGGCTTAAAAACTTTTGGGGTTTTACAATATTTCCCCCTTGGGATCATTAATGGGATACTTGAGTGTAAGTACTCAAATATTATCTCATTTGTCTCATTAGACTTTTCGCAATTTAAGTCAACTCATCTCAACTCATAATTTCTCTTTAAAATGGTTTTACTCCTCGGTTGGCTTGTACCGCCATAGCTTGTGCAAGCACTTGAAAAGCCACTCCAAAATAGGCCTAAGAAACTTGCTCGGCCAAGGGATCATTAGGAGCTTGTAAAGCTTGTTGCTCCCCATCCACATTCGCATTCGTTGTTTCCTTATAAGATATTCCTGCTTCAGCTATCATTGTTGTTATCATTATAAGTGAATTACTGTCTTCTGCAAGTTTGTCTTTTGGGTTTTAGGCTTGCCTACTTGGGGGTGTAGTAGGTGCCAAACCACGCGCCATAGATATCATCCGTAGAAAGGCAAAAAGAGGAAAATTTTCACCAAGTCTGAAAATGACCTACAAGCCACATCAACGGCCCGTGGTTCCATCTACGGTCCATAGATGTGACTCTCAAGTATTCAAATATGTAGAAAAAACACAACCAAAGCTTAGCAATATTAATGGGGAGAATTTCAAAAGCATTAAATCTGGGGGAAAAAACCACCATGATAACTCTGAAGTCATCCCTGACGTTGCCACAACCTCCCTATTAGCTTGAGCGGCTACGGCTTGAGCAAGGACTTGGAACGCGGCTCAAAAATCCGCATGAGAGACTTGGTTATCCAAAGGATCATTTGGGGCTTGGGGAATGAGACAATATTTTCTTGACCTATAAATTTTCTCCTTAAAACAACTGTACTCCCCACACCCTTGTCCAGACAAAGGAAATGTTTACTTATTAACTCCCACATTTTACTCAGTTTTCTCCTTTTCAGCAGCCAAACAAAACTAATATTCCCTGATACCTTTGCATGATAGTTGTTTCATTTATACTTCTGTATGATCTATCCACATGATAAACCCCAATACAAGTCTCACTTGTTCCAAAAAAAAACAAAAACCTCCAATACAAGTCTCTAACACCAACCACACATTTATCATTCTTTGCTAATTCATTAACTTATCTCACTTCAACTGAAGAGCTCGGACTAAACTAGCTAATTTCTCCACTTTGTTCGTATATGCATGAATTTCTTACTACTGTGAACTACAGTTACCAGTCTTGTAAAACTGCTTTAAAATTTACTGCCAGAAGTAACATCCAGAAACAGCGGACAGATCTTTGAAATCCTTGATAGTCTGGAAAGGGAACGCGAATCTAGCCTATAGAAATTGAAAGATAGGCTCAATTCTTTTTATGTTGGGGAATTGTCGAAACATGTTTTGTTCCACGCTTGCTGGGTGAGACTGATAGAAAGAAAGGACCGGGGCCAACCATGCATGGAACTTCTCGACCCTGTTTCGAGGGACAATTGAACTAGCGACTCATGAATGCTGCAAGGTTGGACAAAAATGTGCTCCACGTCCCACGATCAAATATATATACTTCTTCTTTGCATGACCTTTCTAAGGAGTGGGTGAAGAGGCCTGTGTGTGTGAAAAGAAATTTACAAATGGTTGGCATACAGAATAAAGCACCTAAATCAATTTGCACTTGGCTTAATTTCATTTATATCATCAAATAGCAGAGTAGAGAATCTCAAAAAAAAAAATTGTATCAATTTAACAACATCTTGGTGAGTAAAAGAGCATACCTTCTAGGAACTCCATTAGCGTCTCCAAAAGCAAAAGCACCATTGGGAAAAGGGGCAGTAGGAGAGACGATGTTGGTTCCAACAATTTCAATCTTCATTGGCTTTCCATCAAGCTGAACATTGTTGAACCTTTTAACACCAGCTACTGCATCTTGTCTACGTGAGAAAACCACCTCTGCCGTTCCCTGAAGAAGCATTTCCAGTTTTCCACTAATCTCAGCCAAACAACATTGTTTTCCTTTAAACTACATATTCTAGGTCGTCAAAATACCTTTGATCTCCCGCTCCTATCATAATGAACAGCATAACGTTTCAGGTCACCAATTTCTGAAAAGAGCTCCTGCAATTCAATACATAAACATAATATTGGTGACCAATCAATAAACCTCCAAAAAGAGATTGCACACACTACTTACAAAATAATAGTACATCTTTTTTCATACACCAATGCAAGTACATACTACAAACTCCTATGGAAACAAGCTTCATATAGGCAGAAGAGTTGGTGAGGATACAGACAGCTCAATCTAGTCCTGAGGAAGTAAGTCTGCTTTCGATTCAATGTCTTTCTTAACCCAGTCAATCTTGACCAGCAACTCTATCCTTCTCAGCTACATCTCCATTAGTTTCTTGCATAACTCCTTTTTTTTAATTACATCTTATTTACCTCCTCAGCCGATTAACTATGACATCATGTTCATCTCCCTTTTTCTCATCTTACTATTCTCACGAGGACAATCGCATCACAAATAATGAATATAAAGGTCAAAACTTGACGACAAATCAGGAGATATTTAACAGTGTGACCAAAAGACACTAGGGAAGCAAAAGAAAAGAAAAACACTGAACTTCCAAAATTAACAACGAGTACGCTTCACTTCAATCCCAAACTAATCTCTCTATTTTGGCCAGTTCTATTACAAAGAAGACAATTAGAGGTTCCCTAACACAAAGAGTTGCCTCATCTGTAAAATCTCTGAACAAAGAACATAGCCAGAGTTACCAGAGAGGCAGAACAAAGAAACTACCTTGATATCCTCATTGGAGACACCGTAATCAAGATTGGAGATGTAGAGCTTAGTCCCAGTCTCTATGGAAGACGCCCGACCACCAGCTTGTCCAAAGACGTTGCCTTGATCTGCCGCGAACATATCATGATTCCACGAAGCTTCAGGGGCCTGAACCGCCAGCAACTTGGATCAGATACAATAATTTCATCCACACGAAGAACGTTCAAAATCCGGAAAAAAAAATTTCCCTATGGAACCGAGAAAAACCAATATTTTTCAATTTTAAAAAAAAATTCGACCTTGGCGGTGGAATAAGGTGCAGCTCGATTAGCAGAACGATTAGGGAACCGGCGAGAAGGTCCAGCAGCGGAGGCGCCGCCGCGGCCTCTGCCGCGAGGTTTACCTCCGGTACCGGTCTTATTCTTCTTGATGAGATCGTCGAGAGTCATATTCAAAGCTGCCTCAGCCATTTGTAATTGCCTCTTTGTTTGTGAAAGGAGAAGGTAGAAAGAAATTGAGAAATCTGGGTAGGGTTTGAAAGGGTAGAGAAGCAAAGGAGCTCGCTCTTATCAATGCCGTACTTTATTACTCCACTATGAAGATTCTATGATTTAAAGGCGTGAAGGTGTCGTGGTGTAGTTGGTTATCACGTCAGTCTAACACACTGAAGGTCTCCGGTTCGAGTCCGGGCGACGCCAATTTTTAGGTAATTTTATGGTAAGAAATTTGGAAGGATAGAATACAATTCATTAAAATAATATAATATGATAAAATATAATATTATCATAATAAATAATAGCTAGCATGTCAGTTGTTTTCCTCAAAATTGTTTTACCTATTTTGCTCTAGGTAAATTGCAGCAAATCACTTGTATAATACTAAAGGTGCTTGACAGTGTTCGCTTATGATAATAGTTATCATTTTAATATCCGGATGGCTCTGTTTAATACCTTGTATGAAGATGTATGTTTCTTTTTAAAGCTCAAAGGACTATTTATTTACAAAAAAAATTGAATTTGTACAACTAGACCCAAAAGTGACCCTTTCCAAAAGAAAATAAAAACAAAAGTAAAAAAATCAAAAGGAAAGTACAAAGAACGGGCATCAATCTGGAAAGATAAAATTCTAGTCTTCATCTTTGGGATCCGAACCCTTCTTGATATCTTTTTCTAACCTCAGCAAAATCAGCTGAAATCCTATCGGAGCTTAGTTTTGTCGGAACTGAAATCCCCCAGCTGATCTTGAGATGTTTCAACAAGCATTTGAAGTTCATCAATTGTGAAGAATGATTTTTCAACATTCATGGTTGTCCATGGTTCCTCCATTCTAGTTACCCAGGAGATGTAGGGCTTCAATTGGGTGGTTCAACACTTTTGAAGTAAGACAATGGGTTATTGATTTATTGAAAGATTCTTTGGACAAGGTGAAGGTTATTCAGAGTAAAATTTGCAACGTCTAGAACAGGCAAAAGATCTATGCAAATTGAAAAGTCTGTGATTTGAAATTCATAATTGGAGAAAAGGTGTTGTTAAAACTATCACTTCTGAAAGTGCCATGAGGTTTGGGAAAAAAAAAGGCAAGCTTATCCTTAGATTTATTGATCTGTTTGAGGTGCTACGGTGCATTGGTGAGGTGGCTATGAGTTGGCCTTACCTCCAAGACTATTAGACGTGCACTCGATATTTCATATGTCTATGTTGACAAAGTACCATTCCAATCCCAAAATGAGACCCGACATAGTTGGATCAGAATATGGCTTTTGAGAAGGAGCATATAGTTAGGTGCCGTTTGACCCCAAATATTTTTGAAAAAAAATTAAAAAAAATTTGGAAACTAGTGTTTGGCTATATAATTTGCCATTACTTGGCAAATATCCCAAGTTTTGAAGTTCTAGAAAAAACTAGAACTTGGGCCAAGTTCTAATATTTGAGAATTTTAAAAATTACCCCAAACTCTTATAGTTTATAAAAACACCCATCATGATTGGGATTTAAAATAATTCCTACATGCTAATCATATGCGAATTCTCAACCTCAATCGCATACACCAAAATTATTTTCACAACAGATAAACTTGTAGGAAAAAATACAAACCGGACATAAGTTTTATGGCGACCCTAAAAGTGGATATTTTTGCACTTCACCTGAGCTGAGCTATAGCTGGCTAAAGGTGGTATATATATATATATATATATACTAAATCAAGCTTATATCATTATATTTTTTAATCTCATTTTATGAGTCTGATTTAATTGGACACAAAATTAAACTCAACGATTTAAAGGTAAAAATAACGAGCTTTCAAAGTAATTCATGCATATAGATTTTTTTATTGTCATAACAATTCCTTCATTATTAATTATTTCATAAACAATCTCAACATGATAATTTTCATATAATCAATATGTGAACCAAAAGGCCCCCCTCAAGGTACACTAAAATCTTGTCAATTATTATGTTAGCAATACTAAAGATGTTGTAATTCTTATTCCTAGGTTCAATTTTTTTAAAAAATAATACCATCCTAGGGAAGACTTTACCTTACTATCTAATCCTGGTGAGAGACATAACATGTCGATCATTTATGTTAAATAGTTGGTAATTTATGTCGTAGATTGTAACACCTTAGAAGTCCCCAAATACAAATCATGTCTTGGACAATTTAGAAAAACTGAAATCTACAAAATTTGGGTTTTATGAACTTCATCTATGGGTCATAAATTGAACTACGAACCATAGATGAGACTTCAAAAATAAGAAATTTGGTCTGAGATTTATGGGTAAGGTTTATGACTCATAAATCCTTTTACGGGTCGTAAATATGAGTCGTAGATCAACTTCAAAAAATTGGTTTTTCATTTGTACAGGACAAGCAAGGACTATAGGTCATGGATGGTTTTACGGGTGTAGAAAGGGATCGTAAACCAACTTCAGAACTCAAGAATTCTTTGATTCTTACAGACACTTTATGACTAATAGATTGATTTATAGACTGTAGATAAATCTCATCGAATCAAACTTCAGATATTCAGATTCTTACCCTGATTTCTACGGACAGGGATCTGCGGTGCATAGATAGAACCACAGACCGTAGATGACCCTCGTAGATACTTTCCGACAATTTTCAATTAGGATTGTTTTGGAATTTTGCCTCTCATTTAATCCATATACTATATTATTTTAGCCTATTTTAAGTGGGATTAATGTATTTTTATCGATCTAAACCCTCTCTTACACACACAACTCCCCAAAATCATATTCTTCTCTCTCAAGTTTCCTCTCAAGCAAGAACTAGGGTTCTAAAGCTTCAAAGTCTCCATTCAAGTTCTAGGTATGTGGGATTTCATCAATGGATATCTTCTCACCAATTGAGTCCCAAGAAAATCTTAGTTCTTCAGTTTATGATTTCTATAAAACCTAGGGTTCTATGATTAGCATGAGTTTTCAATGTACATCAGTTCTTCTTCATGAATAGCATTTGCTTGCATGTTTCACTTATAATTCCATATTTTAAATTTTATTTCTATGAACCTTCAGTATATAACTATTTTCATGGCTCAGATTTTTGTTATTTCAGATGTATGTTTCAGTTTATAGGGTTTCATGATTTTAGATACTTTCAAATAAAGTGTCTTTCAGATATTATCAGTTTATCATGATGTAACACCCCAGATATTTTTTTCTGCCAAATATCGAGCCGTTCTTCTTGTGCGTGTAGGATCGAACTCGATGACTTATAGTTTTATATATGAGTTAGGATCAATTCCTAAATATTTGAAGTGTATTAGAGGTGTTTTAGGATCATAAGGGATCTCTAACATCAAACCAAGTCTAAGGAGTTTCTATCGATTAATTTTCCGAATGAGTTTGTATAAGGATCAACTTCAAACGATCATAACTTTCAGTATACTAAGAGTTATGTGTCCCATGACTCATCAAATTAAAGGTCTTCGAGTCTTCTTTCAAAGCCACCAAGATTGCATTTTGTGGAGTTTGAAGTCGAAAGTTATGACCATTTTAATACAGACTATCACTGCAGGAATTTTAGGCCTGGCGCTCCAGTGGCGTCCGGTGCCACTATAGCGCCCGAAACCAGCCTCAGTAGTTTGGGTGCTAGCGCGGTGCGCCAGCTATAGCGCCAGTAGGGTTTTTAGCCCATTTTCAAGATTTTTGATGAAGGGCAACTTGGACTTTTTCCCTAAACATATATACACTAACTTGGAACGTTTTGGGATCATTTTTTTTGTCTTTCACCTCCCCAAAACCCTAATCTTCATCCCCTCTTCTCTTCCAAATCATCTCCAACAAAATCCTCTCAAAATCTCAAAGATTCAAGCTTCCCATTGAAGACCTAACATCAAGGTTTCTTCAAAATCTACTCTAAGGTATGTAAGGCTAACCTAAAATATGGATTGAGTTCTTCATAGTTGTGTTGGATGAAAATGGTGAAAAGCTTGAACCTTCTATGAAGATTTTCTTGAAATTTTCCTAAACTCTAGAATATTTTTATATACTAGTAATTGATTAATGATTTTCATGACTTGAATTATTGAATAATTATCTTTCATATTTATTTCATAAACCGTAGCTACATATTGACTACAAATAAATTTTTATCTATAAATTCATATGTATTGATGAAGGGGAGCCTTGGAGTAACTGGTAAAGTTGCTGCCATGTGACCAGGAGGTCACGGGTTCAAGCCTTGGAAACAGCCTCTGGCAGAAATGCAAGGTAAGGCTGCGTACAACAGACCCTTGTGGTCGGGCCCTTCCCCGGACCCTGCGCATAGCGGGAGCTTAAGTGCACCGGGCTGCCCTTTTAAATTCATATGTATTGATGATGTTCTTGAGTTGAGTTTTGTTGAGAGTATGGATTCATGTATTCGTTCACATGAACCCAAGATGAGATTTCTTTTATCATAATTGTCTTGAGGTATGTTGATGATAATGTTTGAGGTGAAATGGATTGGAGTCTAATGTGACTATATGATATGTGATTTGCATAATTTGATTTGATTGGAGTCATATGGGTATAAATTATTATTTGAGAAGGAGTTTTAAATAAATGATTTGTGAACATTTTTGCATAAACTATTTATACACTATTTTGAGTTTAAAGAATGATTATTTTCATCTTTGATTTAAAAAGAGTTTAAGCATGAGTTGAGTTTGAGAAGTCTTTTAATTATTTTTGAACATTAGTATTTTGAGTATAAACGAGTTGAACATTTTTACATAAAAACATCTATTTTGAGTTTGAGTTGAGGAGTTGAAATTATATTTTAAATACATCTAATATTTTTTGCATTCATTGAATTGAGATGGTATCAAATATTTAAAAGAAGAGTTTGATGATTGAGATGAGTTGATTGTGAATGAAGGTTCAATGAGATCAGATTGAATGAGTTTTGAAAAGAGTCCAATGAGACTAAATGAGTTGATTTGAACACAAGTCCTAAGAGACTAAATGAGTATTTTGAGTATTTTACTCACTTGATAGATTTGAGCATATTGAGTCTTGGAAAGAGTATCGAGCACCAAATTGGGTAAGAGTATAGTCCATACTCAAACTAATAACTACGTCACCAAACATAGGAAAGGATTGAACCATTAAAGTCAGATATTTCCTAAATTACTTTTCTGACATGATAGGACTTGATTGGTTATGGATCCATGATTGTTGATTCGTTCATACCCTGTCAAGGTATGAACGGACATGGCAAGTCGGCTTGTTGTACTATCACTTGCTCATATATTGATGGTTGTCGGTTAGAGAAACTCTCAATTGAGTGGATTGTGCTTGATATGATTGGTTTGATCGTGATTGTAGATGATTGAGTTGAATTGTAAAGCATTGTTAAATTTTAATTTGCATATCTATTAAATTAAGTCTTTTGACTTGAGATGAGTTGATTGTATATGATTGGATTTGATTGAATGATATGTGATTGGATTGGATCCGGTTGCATATGATTGGATTAGATTAGATGATATGTGATGGATTGGATTAGATGATATGTGATTGGATTGTATTAGATAATATGTGATTGGATTGGATTAGATGCAATGTGATTGGATTGGATTAGATAATATGTGATTGGATTGGATTAGATGACATGTGATTGGATTGGATTAGATGATATGTGATTGAATTAGAGTTGATGGTATATGATTGAATTGGATCGGATTGTATATGATTGGATTGGATCGGATTGTATATGATTGGATTGGACCGATTATATATGATTGGATTGAATCGAATGATATATGATTGAATTGGATCGGATTGTATATGATTGGATGGGAACGAATTGTAAATGATTTGATTGAAACGGTATTATTTCATTCTACCATATTACATACTCGTACATTCCACGTACTGACGTCCATTTGGACCTGCATTATTTTATGATGCAGAAACAGGTTTAAGAGATCATCAATAGGCGCACCATTGATGATCTATTCACACGCAGCTTATTAGTGAGTCCTCCCCTACATTTGGAGGACACCACTTATGTTATTCTTGCATTGAGTTTAGTCTGTTTTCATTCTGATTTGAGGTAGCCATGAACCTATCATTGGCACCAATTAGATAGTAGTGATAGAGGCTTCATAGACTAGATAGTGATGGGTCGATTGAGTATTTTAATTCCTTGAATTATTCTTGTCAAATTATTTAATGACATAGATTGAAGATTGATTTGTTGGCCCATGGACTTTCTTTCTCGAGTTAGATTGTTGATTGGGATTGTCTACCTAATTATTTCTTTATTTTAAGTCTTTCTGATTGATTGAATGAATGGATGTATGATTGGATCAAGTGGTTCGCTTGGGGACCAACAATGGTCTTTGAGTGCCGGCCACGTCTAGAGTACCCTCCCGGGGAGTGACACATAATTCATGAGATACTTAGTTATTATTAGTTTATCAATATAAGTTAGTATTATCAAATTATTACTGTCTTTAGTCAATTGTGTGTTTTCATGGGAGTTTTCCTTAGCACTGAGCGGATTTAGGAATGAAGGCTCTCGGTCAGTGTCCGTGAGACCTTTAGCAGCAACCCCTAAGTCCTAGAACTATATGCCACTGTAGGATTTAAGGGGCTTCTCGTCAGTTGAAGTCGGCTCCTTTGTCTTTATAGACATTAGTGTAGTGGATCCACATTAATTTAGACCAACCTTTATATCCTGGTAAAGACATTGGGCCCTTTTGATGGGGATTACATCAAACTCCATGTAGTAGCTTACATAATTACATGTCGTATTTATAATATCTCATAGTAAATCTTTCAGTTATTGCATGACCAACATTAAGTTATTTCAGTACAACATTTAATCAGATTTCATATTATTTATTTGGTCATTGCATTAGTATGTTTTATAGTCCAGCATGTTTAGGTATCATGTCTATTATGCATTATCTTACGTAGTATATTTAAAGTACTGACTACATACTTTTATCATGACCCCAACCGCCGTGAGTGACATCCACACTAACCCTTCAATGGAATCGAGAACTAATTACTAACCCAACTATAATGACCTGTTTCCATCATTACGGGTGAGCCAATAGGGAAGAAATTCGAACCAGAAAAACTTGCATAGTGACTTTGAAAAAAATTGAGCCTAGGCCAGACTTGGACGAATTATAAGTCAGGAAAAGTATAGGGTAATTTAAATATGGATTGGGGAATTAAACCTATAGTTTGATTGATTTAGTTGATAGACAAGATGATACAGAGCGTGTACAACTTTATGAAATCACAATCGAGTGAGTGAAACATCCGAAATTGTACTTGGCATGGAAGATATATTTTAAGGAGTTTTGGAGTGAGGGTACGTTGTGATATGAGAGACTTGGAGATTCTTTACGAGCTCACTGTCTCTGTATATCCCGCCAGGGTGGGGTCGCCAGAGCAGGATAGTCCTGCTGTGGTGGGAAAAGTTTGACTTAAGTCGGGAAAAACCACCAGAAACGTTATTCCTTTTGCAAAACTGTTCTTAAAAAGTAAGGAGGAGACCCAAGGCTCTTTTGATCATTTTTTCATGATTTCTCATGCCAAAGGTAAGATTATTACTCTCCTACTTCATAATTTAATCCCTAGAACCCATAATCTATGGTGGGTGATAATTGGGGGAGGGTTTTGGACTAAAGCTAATGGTGGAAAATAACCCTAGAATGGGTTAGGATCATGGATTTGACCTAAGAAGGGAATTATGTTATAATACATGTACATTAGGCCCTTGTTGAAAGTGCAAGGGGGAGGGGGATTTTTTTTATTTTCTTCAGTCGACTAGTAAGTAAAACAGTTAACTATCAACCAAAAAGTAAAGAGATAATTAAAGAGCATAGGGAAGAAGTGACGCTGGATGTTTTTACACTGGTTGGGATTCAATATGGATCTTAATCCAGTCCACTTGGTTGCAAGGGTGCTCTACTTACCTTGGTTAATGGGTTACAAAGGGTATGTAGGGTAGATCCTAAATCTACACTCTATTCTTTTCTTGTTCTCTCTTTATTTTTTACTATCTTTTGATACAATGTATCACCACTCAAGTAAACTCTCTTCTCTTTTTGATTACACAGTAATTCACAAAGAAATGACAATATTTAATAAAGTAGAACTAAGTTTGTAGAATAGATGGACGAATGTATGTGTTTGTTAGCCACTGATCTTGTGATTTATAGAGTGTGTGGCTTGACCTTTGCAACCCAAAGGATTTGATCCTCTAAAGGAAGGTGAATCCTTCTTTCAAAGAATAAGGACAAATTTTAGCTTGACTTTGTATCTCTATTTGTTGAGGGGTCTTCAAATCCTTCTTGATATTCCGTGATTATTCTTCTTTCCTTTAGCAAGATAAGGGTCTGATTCCCCTTACCAGATTTGCAGTGATTATCTCTTTTCCTTTAATGTTGTCTTCCTTGAATCAAAGAGTGTTGATGGATTTGCAAATCTCCTTGGATTGATCTCTTTCCTTTTAATGAATATGCAGATCTCCTTGGATTGATTCTTTCCTTCCTCGCAGCCCTTGTGTTACTCTTCTTTCCTTTTTAATGGTTTGATGGTACCTGTATATTTATCATTAAAATTAACTCCAACAATCTCCCCCTTTTTGATGATCACAATAAGTAATGTAGTCAAATTCCAGTTTGTAAGTAGACTCCCCTTGAATTAATGAGTTGAGTCACTAATAGTCGACTCAGTATTCGAGTCCCCCTGAGTTGAAGCTATTTTCTTTCTCCTCCTTGTACTTGTTATTATATATCTATATTCTCCCCCTTTGACATCATCAAAAAGGAAAGAACAGGGAAAGCACACTAATACAGGCAAAAGATATATTAACATAGTCATAGAAAGCAACATTTACTGAGCCGAGGGACTTTCGAAAATAGCCGTCCTACTTGGTAGGCGTCAGGTCTGCGTACACTTTATCCTCCTCATACCCCATATTGTGAGATTTTATTGGGTCGTTGTTATTTGTTGTTGTAGTCATAGCAAGCAACCAAACAAAACAAGAGTAGCAGAAAAGAAATCATCTGAGGGCTTATGCCCTATTACAGTCCAAAATACAGTTAAAACAAATTAGTGTTGATTGCAGAGAAAGTAGGTAAAGGTGTTGACAACAACAGTCTTGGGGGCTTCCTAAGTGGAAATGGTAGCATCAATTCCTTTAGTATAGGCATGAACTCGATTCGCTATCTTGACTGCTTTCTTGATAAAATGGTCCAACTTGAGTTGTAACTTGGCTACATCGGCATTGGTCTTTTTGGTGATCTCCTTGAGTTTGTCCATCTGAAAGTGAGATGAAAAAAGAAGATCCTGAAGAGATTCAAACTTCCCATTTATTGAGTTCAGATTAGTAAAAATATCCTTCGATATTTTTGGATCAAATATAGTAGGAGGAGGAGGGATGGAGGATGAAGGAATTTCTGATGGGGGAATTTTAGCCTTAGAAGAAGAAGGGGCACAATTTCAATCAGAATCAGACTTGAGTAACCAAGATTTACAGGTTTTAACATACCCCATACAACTAAAGGCTTTGGAATTGTAGCATTGTTTAACCAAGATGGGGGGAAAGTCATCAAGGCATAGCTTGAAGGATGCGAGTGATCAACATCCCAAAAGAATGGCTAGAAGAGTCAGAAGCTGAGTCCAATATAAAGTTAAGCATAAATGAAGAGAGATTGATACGATGTTTGAACCAAAGAAAATAGGTGATGAGAGTATCACGAGTGGTAAGAGTCGAGTGAGAACCAGCACAAGGAAGAAGAGTTGTTGCAGTTATGTGAGCAACTACTCTGGTTTCAAAAGAGGTATCTGTAGGACCTAATTGAGAGGGAAAATTGACAAAGGAATCCAATGCAATGGCCCTTTGTGCTTCTTCAAATGTCAAACCAAGATCTGAGGTCCAGGAACATTTAGAGGAAACAAACAAACCAGAATAAGAAATTTCAAAGATAGCATCAAAGATGTCACAATTGAGAAAGATTCTTGTTCCAAACACTAGAGTTTCCAACTCTTCAGGTTTAGAAGACCTAATATTACCATAAAAGAGAAAGACAAGGGGCTCATACACTGTGTTTGGCATAGAGGAGAAGATATTTCCCCATCCTTGAAAATCAAAGAGTTCTTTAATGAGACAGTTGAGGGATGAT
The DNA here is from genome assembly GCF_947179165.1 of Solanum dulcamara. Lineage (NCBI taxonomy): Eukaryota > Viridiplantae > Streptophyta > Magnoliopsida > Solanales > Solanaceae > Solanum > Solanum dulcamara. Next base: position 69,010,973 of record NC_077245.1, read on the forward strand.
AAGAGATTTAGATCGATAATGCGACCATGCACCACAATTTTTGACTTGAGAGAGTGAAAGAGAGATTCATGAGAGGGACCCCAAAAATCACTCTTAACATCTAAGGAACTGTCATTATCGAGCTTTACCTTTTTCTTCATATCGCCTCCTGACTCGTCTTCAATAAGGCATTTTGGGGTTGAGAGGATTCTGAGGAATCAGAAATGGATTGATAATCAGAATCAACTGGAACAGGAGAGGAAACAACTCCTTTTCCTTTATTTCTAGAGCTTTTTTAAGAGGGAAGAGAAAAGGATTTGGAGGTTTTAGCCATTGATGGAGATTATAGGAACAGGGGAAGGAAAAGGGATTTAAAATAGAGAAGATGAAGAGGAGAAGTTGAAAAGTAAATAAAGTGAGGGAAACGAGGAGATTAAAGTGAAAAGGAGTCAGGGAAGGAGAATAATTGGTAATAATTACCTAAAAAGGGGAGAAGCCATGGAAAAATTAAATAGATGCATGCACACAAAAGGTAAGAAAATCATCCAAATATTTAACACATATTCTCAAATATTCCCAATGATTTTAGGAGAAAACAGAATTTTTCTTCAAGAAGAGGTTTTGTAAAGATATCAGCTAATTGACAATTAGTATTAACAAAAGATATGTCAACATCTCCTTTTAAAACATGATCTATAATAAAATGATGCTTAATATCAATATACTTAGCTCTAGAATGATGCATAGGATTTTTTGACAAACATATAGCACTAGAATTATCACATAAAATTTGAGCAGGTTTACAAGAGATATCATAATCTGCTAATTGATGAGTTATCCAAAGTAATTGAGCATAGCACAAACCAATAGTAATGTACTCAGCCGCAGTAGTAGAGATAGAGACACGGTTTTATTTTTTTTACTATTCCAGGAAATTAGATAATTTCCAAGAAATTGACAAGTTCCACTAGTTCTTTTTCGATCAATTTTATCACCTGAAAGTTCAGCATCTGAAAAACATTTTAATTAAAATTAGAAGAGTTATCATACCAAAGACCAAGGGGAGTGGTTCCCACAAGATATCTAATGAGTGTTTTCATAGCAGTCAAATGAGACTCTTTATGAGCTTATTGAAATCTTCCACATTTACATACACTGAATATAATATCTGGTTGACTAGCTCTTAAATATAAGAGAGATTCAATAATACCTCGATATTTAGTTTCATCTACAGGCTTACCATCATTGTCCATATCCAGAGAACATGTGGGGCTCATGGGAGTCCTTTGTAACACCCCCAAAATATTTTACTAAGATTCGGACCCCTCTTCGCGTGCGTGTAGGATCGAACTCGACTATTGTGAAGTGTATGCATGAGTTAGGATGAGTTCCCAAGTAATTGAAAAGTGTTAGAGGTGTTGTGGGGTCACAAAGGATCCCTAGAACCAAGCTAAGTCCAAAGAATTCGTCTTGACTAAGTTTTAGAATGAATTCGTATAAAGGGTCAACTTCGAATAACCATATCTTTTGAAATATGATGATCTGGGTGGCTCATGACATATTAAATTAAAGGTCTTCGAGTCTTCTTTCCAACGCCGCTAAGATTGTAATTTTTGGAGTTCGGAGTCAAAATTTATGACTATCCTAAGACGAACTAGTACTGCAGGAAGCCTGGGTTTGGCGCCGCAGTGGCGCGACATGCCACTATAGAGCCAGAAACCAGCCTCAATAGTTTGATCCCTAGTGCGGTGCGCCACTATTGGATGTGCAGGGTTTTTAAGCCTATTTTCTAGAACCCAAAAAACTTAGGCTTGGCGCTGTAAGGGCGCGATGCGCCACTATAGATCTATAAAACAACCTCAGTAGTTTGGTCCTTGGCGCAACGCGCCACTATCAGATGTACAGGTTTTAAGCCTAAATTCAACTTGGCGCTGCAGTGGCGCGATGCACCACTATAGCGCCAGGAGGATTTTAGCCCATTTTTCCAACTTTTTGAGAAAGGGTAAAATAGACATTTTCCCTAAATATATATACACTGATTTGGTCACGATTTGGACCATAATTTTCAGTCCATTCCTCTCTCTATTTCCTTATTCTTGAAGAATGAGGGTCAAAGGGATTGATCAAGAAAGATCTTTTCTTCTTCTTATATATAAGATCGTGATTGGATTCGCATAGGTTTGGTAAAAGCCCTAGAAAGTCCTCTCTCTTCTCTTTCAAATCCTTCTTCAACAAAGATTGCCTTCAAGAACTTTAAGAATCCAAGCCTTCCATTGAAGACCTAACATCAAGGTATGTAAGGCTACTCAAGGCATAGGTTGATTCCACCCATGTGCCCTCTACACCTTCTTTGAGATTGATTGTTCATAAGAATGAAGTTTTCGATAGAGTTAGGTCCAAATAGGTCCATTTCATCTATTAACCTAATTTTTATTATGTTGATGTTGTGGAGTCAAGAAAGTGATGTGCTACATGTTGGTATGAGTTGATTGAGATGAGAGGTCGAACATACATTGTTAATTTTCTTAACTATGTTGATTTTGATAAAGAATGCAAATTTTCTTAAATATTTTGCTTATCTTGCATTGTTGATTTAAAATCTTGGAGTTGTGATGAGTCCCAAAAGATTTATTAAATGAATAGAGGAATGATTGGATAGGTTTGTATGTTGTTATAAATGCATATTTAATCTACTCTTGAAAGATATGATTGGGATTGATCGGATAGTATGATTGGGAGAGGTTTGATTGTGATAGAGATGATAAGTTGACAAGTTCTAAATGAGACTTGTCGATATGTTTTCACTGAGATGATTGGATGGAGTTTTATGTGCATTGAGTCTTGGGAGGAGTATCGAGCACCGAATTGGGTAAGAGTAAGTAATAACTCAAATCCAATAACTACGTCACCAAACCTAGGAGGGGATGGAACTGTTAAAGTCGGATGCTTCCCCAAAATTTTTATCCAGACATTATAGGACTTGGTTAGATTGGATCCATGATTGGTTGATTCGTTTATACCCTGGCAAAGTATGAACGGATGCGGAAACAACGTCGGTTTATTATACTGTCACTGGCTCATAAGTGATGGTTGTCGGATAAGAGAAACTCCCATATAGGTCTTGATAGTACTTTGAGTCGGATTGAGTTAAATTGTATGTGATTAGTCCCGTCTAAACCATATTCTTGTTTAGGCTTAGGACACTTGATTGAGTTGCTCTTTTTTTCTGAGTTGAGATTCTGAGTTGTCTTGATTCTCTCTGATATTGATTCATTCGACCATTTTACATACTCGTACATTCCATGTACTGACTCTATTTGGCCTGCATCATTTCATGATGCGGAGACAGGTACTAGAGATCATCAACCGACGCATTGTTGAAGATTTCCCCATTTCCAGCTAGTTGGTGAGTCCTCCCAGTTCCCGGAGGATATCGAGATTATCTTTAAAGCTTTATTTTGTTTCCTTTATTATGATTGTTGGTAGCCATGGACTTGTCATTGGCACCTCCTGGATTGCTGATAGAGGCTTTATAGACTAGAGTGTGGAAGTGTTGAATTATCCATTTTGACTAGTTTTATTCTAGCTGGTTATTAATTTGATAGTTGTTTGGCCTTTGGCCCTAAATTATGGATAGTAGTCCTATAATAGAGTCTTCCGCTAATATAATGTGATTGAATGAAAGTGTGACTGGACCAATTAGTTCGCTTGAAGGCCAGAAATGGCTTTCGAGTGTCGGCCATGTCTAGGGTACCCTCTTGGGGCATAAAAAACATGGTATCAAAGTACAAAGTTCAAGAGTACTAGAGAGTCTATGAAGCCGTGTCTAGTAGAGTCTTGCTTATGGGTGATTGTGCACCACACTTATAATCAGGAGGCTATAAGACATTAAGAATTTTTTCACTTCTTTCGTACTCTGAACTAGTGCGATAGAGTTAAACTCTATAAGATTCCCTTTCTAATTCGTGCATTTATACGTTACAGATAATGCCTCCTTAACATTCTGCAAGCCAGAGGAATACCAATAACATGGAGATTCCATAGTCAGAAATGCGCCCATCGAGGAATAGGGGCCGACCTGCAAGGTATGCTGAGGCACCTCAAGTGTCTACCACTCCGCCTGCACCAACTTCAGAAGTAGATTTTTGAGGAGCGATTGCTATGCTTACTCAACTAGTGGCTGCCTGAAATGGTAACAATAGTTCGCCAACTCTTAGATCTAGTTCCCAAGGGCCGTCTGCTGCCACCAGAATTAGAGACTTTCTGAGAATGAATCCGCCGGCATTCCTGGTGTCTAAGGTTGATGAAGACCCCTAAAATTTTATTGATAAGATGTGGAAGATCCTGAAACCTATGTATGCTACGGAGATCGAGGGGGTTGAGCTGGTGTATTATCAGCTCAAAGATGTGGCAAACATTTGGTATAACTAATGGAAATAAGGTAGAGGTGAGGATGCTGAACCTGCTATGTGAGATGAATGTAAGGGAGCTTTTCTTGACCACTTCTTCCCCAGAGAATTAAGGGAAGCGAAAGTGGAGGAGTTTGTGAATTTGAAACAAGAAGGTATTACCGTTAAAGAGTACAGTCTGAGGTTCATCCAACTGTCCAGATATGCTCTAGAGATGATCTCAGATATGAGGTCGAAGATGAGGAAATTTGTCTCCAGATTGGGAAGACATGTGAAGAAGGAGTGCAAAGCGGTATTGTTGATTTCCGACATGGATATTTCAAGATTAATGGTGTATGCTCAATAGGTGGAGGATGAGAAGAGGAAAGACAGGGAGGAGCATCTGAGCAAGAAGGAAAAATCTGCCGGACATGAGAATGAACAGAGGCAGAACAAGGGCAACAGGTCCTTCCAGAAGAGGTCTTCCAACTATGCCTCATCCACCGCAAGTGCACCTATCCACATAATAGGTATGATCGGTAGGGACAGAGTCACCAGAATTTCAGGTCCTAGAGTTCTTAATCCCAGACTAGTGTGGGTCAAGGTTCGCAAGTAAAGCCACCATGCGGTAAGTGCGGTAAGCTCTACTTAGGAGAGTGCAAAGCGGGAAGGGTTGATTGTTATAAATGCGGCCAAATGGACCATTTTCAGAAGGATTGTCCAACATGGGGGAACAGAGCCTAGTTTTCTACCACCGCACCACCAACTAGAGGTAATCCAAGGAGCACTACTTCAGGTACAAGTGGGGGTACAAACCGTCTATGTGCTATGGGTAGTCGCCAAGATCAAGAGAACTCCCCAAACATCGTGACGGGTATGATACGCGTCTTTTGTCTTGACTGTTATATTTTGATGGATCCGGGTGCCACACTATCTTTTGTGACTCCTTACATGGCTAGTAAATTTAATAAAATTCCTGAATGTCTTCTTGAGCCTTTCAGTGTAGCTACTCCTGTCGGTGATTCTGTCTTAGCTGAGAAGTCTATAGAGATTGCACTGTGTCAATCCATTACAGGGATACCTTAGCCGACTTAGTTGAGTTGGACATGGTCGATTTTGGTGTGATCCTTGGCATGGACTGGCTTTATGTCTGTTATGCCTCTATTGATTGTAGGACTCAAATTGTCAAGTTCAAATTCCCGAATGAGGCTGTCATAGAGTGGAAGGGTAGTCCTGTCGTGCCTAAGGGTAAGTTTATTTCCTACCTTAGGGATAGAAAACTAATCTTGAAAGGGTGTATTTATCACATCGTCCGAGTGAAAGATGACAGTATTGAGTCTCCCTCCCTTGAGTCGGTCCTGATTGTCAACGAGTTTCCTGAAGTCTTTCCCGAAGATCTGCCCGGAGTCCCTCCTAATAGGGAGATCAACTTTGGAATCGATGTCCTTCCTGGTACCCAGCCTATCTCTATCCCTCCATATAGAATGTCTCCTACTGAGTTGAAAGAGTTGAAAGAACGGTTGAAGGACTTGTTAGATAAGGGATTCATTAGGCCGAGTGTCTCACCATGGGGTGCTTTCGTCCTATTCATGCGAAAGAAAAATAGGTCCCTTAGAATGTGTATTAATTACAAGCAACTAAATAAGGTCACCATAAAGAACAAGTACCCTCTCCCCAGAATAGATGATTTATTTGATCAACTTCAGAGTGCCACTTGTTTCTCAAAGACAGACCTAAGATCAGGCTACTATCAGTTTAAGGTGAGGGAGTGTGATATTCCAAGGACAGCTTTTCAGACCCATTATGGCCATTTCAAGTTCTTGGTTATGTCCTTTGGGTTGACCAATGCCCCTGCAGCTTTTATGGATCTTATGAATTGAGTATTTAAGCCATATCTCGATATATTTGTGATTGTATTCATTGAGGATATTTTGGTGTACTCCAAGAATAAGGAGGAGCACACCTATCATCTTAGAGTCATCTTGCAAACTTTGAAAGACTAGGTATTGTATGCAAAGTTCTCCAAATGTGAATTTTGGCTTGCATCAGTAGTTTTTCTCGGCCACATTATATCTGGAGATGGTATTCATATTGATGCTCAGAAGATTGAGATAGTAAAAAATTAGCCTAGACCCATATCCCCAATAGATATAAGAAGATTCTTGGGTTTGGATGGCTATTATCGAAGGTTTGTAGAAGGGTTCTCATCCATATCATCACCATTGACCAAGCTGACCAAAAAGAAGGCTAAGTTCCAATGGTCCGATGCTTGCGAGGAGAGTTTCTAGAAATTGAAGACCAAACTGACCACTGCTCTTGTTCTAACCTTGCCCGAGGGAACAGAGGATTTTGTGATCTATTGTGATACGTCTAGAGTTAGTTTATGCTGTGTGTTAATGCAGAGGGAAAAAGTAATAGCCTATGCTTCAAGACAACTTAAGAATCATGAGAGAAATTACCCAACTCATAACCTTGAGCTGGCAGCTGTGGTATTTGCTCTTAAAATTTGGCGCCACTACTTATATGGAGTGCACATGGATGTGTTCACCGATCATAAGAGTTTATAATACGTCTTAAGCCAGAAGGAACTCAATCTGAGGTAAAAGAGATGGCTTGAGCTACTCAAGGACTATGATATGAGCATCCTCTACCATCTGGGTAAAGCTAATGTTGTTGCTGATGCTTTTAGCAGGTTGTCTATGGGTAGCACTACCCATATAGAGGAGGGGAGGAAAGAATTGGCTAAAAAGGTGCGTAGACTAGCTCGATTGAGAGTTCTGCTTGAAGAGAATAATGAAGAGGGAATTAATGTTCAGGATAGGTCTGCATCCTCACTCATGGCAGAGGCAAAGGAGAAGCAAGACCAAGATCCCGTCCTTCTCCAATTGAAGAAAGTTGTTCACAAACAAGAGATGATGGTTTTCACCAAAGGGGGAGATAGTGTGTTGAGGTACCAAAATAGATTGTGTGTCCCAGATGTTGATGAAGTGTGACAAAGGATTTTGGCTGAAGCGCATAGTTCCAGATACTTTAGTCATCCTGGCTCTACAAAGATGTATCATGACTTGAGAGAAGTTTATTGGTGGAGTGGAATGAAGAGAGATATCGCAGAATTTATTTCTAAGTGCCCGAATTGCCAACAAGTTAAAGTCGAGCATCAAAGGCCATGTGAGTTAGCTCAAAACATAGAAATTCCAAAATGGAAGTGGGAGATGATCAATATGGACTTTATTACAAGTTTGCCGCGGTCCTGAAAACAATATGATTCGATTTGGGTGATTATGGATAGGATGACGAAATCAACTCACTTCTTGGCAGTTAAGACTACTGACACAGCAGAAGATTATGCAAAATTATACATTCAGGAGATTGTCAGATTGCATGGGGTCCCCTTGTCTATCATCTCAGATAGAGGAGCTCAGTTCACTTCCCAATTTTGGAGATCCTTTTAGAAGGGATTGGGTTCAAAGGTGAATGTTAGTACGACCTTTCATCCCCAGACAGATGGCCAAGCAGAGCGCACCATCCAGACATTGGAGGATATATTGAGGGCATGTGTACTTGACTTCAAAGGATATTGGTATGATCACTTACCTCTCATAGAGTTTGCATATAATAATAGCTATCATGCAAGCATTCAAATGGCTCCCTATGAAGCTTTGTATGGAAGGAGGTGTAGATCACCAATTGGGTGATTTGAAGTTGGTGAAGCTGAGTTGATTGGGCCTGATTTTTTTCACCAAGCTATGGAGAAGGTGAGAGTTATTCAATATAGTGTAAGGACAACCCAAAGCCGTCAAAAATCTTACACCGATGTAAGGAGAAAGGACTTAGAGTTTGAGGTGGATGATTGGGTGTACTTGAAAGTGTTACCCATGAAGGGCATCATGAGGTTTGGAAAGAAGGAAAAGCTTAGTCCTCGATACATTGGTCCTTACCAGGTGGTGAGGAGGATTGGGAGTGTCGCTTATGAGTTGGAGTTACCCTCAAAACTAGCCGCCATTCATTCGGTATTCCACGTTTTGATGTTGAAAAAATGCTTGGGCGATCCCTCATTGGTAGTCCCCATTGATAGTATTGGAGTTAAGGATAGCTTGTCATATAAAGAGGTTCTGGTCCAAATCCTTGATCGCCAAATTCGCAAATTGAGGAACAAAGAGACTGCCTCAGTCAAAGTCTTGTGGAGAAATCAATTCGTCGAGGAAGCCATATGGGAAGTGGAGGAAGATATGAAAGCTAAATATCCGCATCTATTCGTGCCCATTGATGAGAATGATGAAGGTAATGTCCTTTTTCTTGACTTAAATTCGTATGTGCATTTTGATTTTGGATAGTAAATTATTTTGAGAATTTGATTGGTTGAATGACTAAATTCCGATTGTGATTTGTACCTCGAGTCCATCCTTGGTTTACTCGTCATTCGAGGATGAATGATCCCAAGAGGGAGATAATGTAACACCCCCAAAAGTTTTCACTAAGATTTGGACCCCTCTTCGCATGCGTGTAGGATCGAACTCGACTATTGTGAAGTGTATGCATGAGTTAGGATGAGTTCCCAAGTAATTGAAGAGTGTTAGAGGTGTTGTGGGGTCACAAAGGATCCCTAGAACCAAGCTAAGTCCAAAGAATTTGTCTTGGCTAAGTTTTAGAATGAATTCGTATAAAGGGTCAACTTCGAATGACCATATCTTTTGAAATATGACGATCTGGGTGGACCATGACATATTAAAATAAAGGTCTTCGAGTCTTCTTTCCAACGCCGCCAAGATTATAATTTTTGGAGTTCAGAGTCAAAAGTTATGACTATCCTATGATGAACTAGTACTGTAGGAAGCCTGGGTTTGGCGCCGCAGTGGCGCGACGCTCTATTATAGCGCCAGGAACCAGCCTTAGTAGTTTGGTTCCTGGCGCGGTGCGCCACTATTGGATGTGGAGGGTTTTTAATCCTATTTTCCAGAACCCAAAAAACTTATGCTTGGTGCTGTAAGAAAGCGACGCGCCACTATAGCGCCATAAAACAGCCTCAATAGTTTGGTCCTTGGCGGGATGCGCCACTATCAGATGTGCAGGTTTTAAGCCTATATTCGACTTGGCACCACTATAGCGCTAAGAGGATTTTAGCCTATTTTTCCAGCTTTTTGAGGAAGGGCAAATTAGACATTTTCCCTAAATATATATACACTGATTTGGTCACGATTTGGACCATAATTTTCAGTCCATTCCGCTCTGTAAAATCCCTAGAAAGTCCCCTCTCTTCTCTTTCAAATCTTTTTCCAACAAAGATTGCCTTCAAGAACTTCAAGAATCCAAGCCTTCCATTGAAGACCTAACATCAAGGTATGTAAGGCTACTCAAAGCATGGGTTGAGTCCACCCATGTGCCCTACACCTTCTTTGAGATTGATTGTTCATAAGAATGAAGTTTTTGATAGAGTTAGGTCCAAATAGGTCCTTTTCATCTATTAACCTAATTTTTATTATGTTGATGTTGTGGAGTTAAGAAAGTGATGTGCTACATATTGGTATGAGTTGATTGAGATGAGAGGCCGAACATACATTGTTAATTTTCTTAACTATGTTGATTTTGATAACGAATGCAAATTTTCTTAAATATGTTGCTTATCTTGCATTGTTGATTTTAAACCTTGGAGTTGTGATGAGTCCCAAAAGATATGTTAAATGAATAGAGGAATGATTAGATAGGTTTGTATGTTGTTATAAATATATATTTAATCTACTCTTGAAAGATATGATTGGAATTGATCGGATAGTATGATTGGGAGAGGTTTGATTGTGATAGAGATGATGAGTTGATAAGTTCTAAATGAGACTTGTCGATATGTTTTGACTGAGATGATTGGATGGAGTTTTATATGCATTGAGTCTTAGGAGGAGTATCGAGTACCGAATTGTGTACGAGTAAGTAATAACTCAAATCCAATAACTACGTCGCCAAATATAAGAGGGGATGGAACCGTTAAAGTCGGATGCTTTCCCAAAATTTTATCCTGACATAATAGGACTTAGTTGGATTGGATCCATGATTGGTTGATTCATTCATACCCTGGCAAAGTATGAACGGATATGGCAACAACATCGGTTTGTTGTACTGTCACTGGCTCATAAGTGATGGTTGTCGTATAAGAGAAACTCCCATATAGGTCTTGATAGTACTCTGAGTCGGATTGAGTTGAATTGTATGTGATTGGTCCCGTCTAAACCATATTCTTGTTTAGGCTTAGGACACTTGATTGAGTTGTTCTTTTTTTTTCTGAGTTGAGATTCTGAGTTGGCTTGATTCTCTTTGATGTTGTTTTATTCGGCCATTTTACCTACTCGTACATTCCATGTACTGACTCTATTTGGCCTGCATCATTTCATGATGCAGAGACAGGTACTAGAGATCATCAACCGATGCACCATTGAAGATCTCTCCACTTCCAGCTAGTTGGTGAGTCATCCTAGTTCCCAAAGGATATCGAGATTATCTTTATAACTTTGTTTTGTTTCCTTTATTTTGATTGTTGGTAGCCATGGACTTGTCATTGACACCTACTGGATTGTTGATAGAGGCTTCATAGGCTAGAGTGTAGAAGTGTTGAATTATCCGTTTTGACTAGTTTTATTCTAGCTGGTTTTTAATTTGATAGTTGTTTGGACTTTGGCCCTAAATTATGGATAGTAGTCCTATAATTGAGTCTTCCGATGATAGAATGTGATTGAATGAAAGTGTGACTGGACCAAGTGGTTCGCTTGAAGGCCAGAAATGGCTTTTGAGTGCCGGCCACGTCTAGGGTACCTTCCCGGGGTGTGACAAACATGGTATTAGAGCACAGAGTTCAAGAGTCCTAGGGAGTCTATGAAGCCGTGTCTAGTAGAGTCTTGCTTATGGGTGATTGTGCACCACACTTATAATTAGGAGGCTATAAGACATTAAGAATTGTTTCACTTCTTTCATACTCTAAACTAGTGGGATAGAGTTAAACTCTATAAGATTCCCTTTCTAATTCGTGCATTTATACGTTACAGATAATGCCTCCTTAACATTCTGTAAGCCAGAGAAATGCCGATAACATAGAGATTCCATAGTCAGAAATGCGCCCATCAAGGAATAGGGGCCGACCTGCAAGGTATGCTGAGGCACCTCAAGTGTCTACCACTCCGCCTACACCAACTTCAGAAGTAGATTTTTGAGGAGCGATTGCTATGCTTACTCAACTAGTGGCTGCCCGAAATGGTAACCATAGTTTGTCAACTCTTAGATCTAGTTCCCAAGGGCCGTCTGCTGCCACCAGAATTAGAGACTTTCTGAGAATGAATCCGCCGGCATTCCTGGGGTCTAAGGTTGATGAAGACCCCTAAAATTTTATTGATGAGATGTGGAAGATCCTGAAAGCTATGCATGCTATGGAGATCGAGGGGGTTGAGTTGGTATATTATATGCTCAAAAATGTGGCAAACATTTGGTATAACCAATGGGAACAAGGTAGAGGTGAGGATGCTGAACCTGCTATGTGGGATGAATTTGAGGGAGCCTTTCTTAACCACTTTTTCCCCAAAGAATTGAGGGAAGCAAAAGTGAAGGAGTTTGTGAATTTGAAATAAGAGGGTATGACCGTTAAAGAGTATAGTCTGAGGTTCATCCAACTGTCCAGATATGCTCTAGAGATGATCTCAGATATGAGGTCGAAGATGAGGAAATTTGTTTCCAGATTAGGAAGACATGTGAAGAAGGAATGCAAAGCGACATTGTTGATCTCCGACATGGATATTTCAAGATTAATGGTGTATGCTCAATAGGTGGAGGATGAGAGGAGGAAAGACAGGGAGGAGCATCTGAGCAAGAAGGCAAAATCGGCGGGACATGAGAATGAACAGAGGTAGAACAAGGGCAACAGGTCCTTCCAGAAGAGGTCTTCCAACTATGCCTCGTCCACCGCAAGTGCACCTATGCCACATAATAGGTATGATCGGCAGGGATAGAGTCACCAGAATTTCAGGTCCTAGGGTTCTCAATCCCTGACTAGCGTGGGTCAAGGTTCGCAATGGAAGCCACCATGCGGTAAGTACGGTAAGCTCTACTTGGGAGAGTGTAGAGCGGGAAGGGTTGGTTGTTATAAATGCGGCCAAATGGACCATTTTCAGAAGGATTGTCCAACATGGGGGATCAGAGCCCAATTTTCTACCACCACACCACCAACTAGAGGTAATCCAAGGAGCACTACTTCAGGTATAAATGGGGGTACAAACCGTCTATATGCCATGGGTAGTCACCAAGATCAGGAGAACTCCCCAAATGTTGTGACGGGTATGATTCGAGTCTCTTCTCTTGACTGTTATGTTTTGATGGATCCGAGTGCTACACTATCTTTTGTGACTCCTTACATGGCTAGTAAATTCAATAAAATTCCTGAATGTCTTCTTGAGCCTTTCAGTGTAGCTACTTCTGTCGAGGATTCTGTCTTAGCTGAGAGAGTCTATAGAGATTGCACTGTGTCAATCTATCATAGGGATACCTTGGCTGACTTAGTTGAGTTGGACATGGTCGATTTTGATGTGATCCTTGGCATGGACTGGCTTTATGTCTGTTATGCCTCTATTGATTGTAGGACTCATATTGTCAAGTTCAAATTCCCGAATAAGGCTGTCATAGAGTGGAAGGGTAGTCCTATCGTGCCTAAGGGTAAGTTCAAATTCTCGAATGAGGCTGTCATAGAGTGGAAGGGTAGTCTTATCAGTGGCTTTTCTCGGCCACATTATATCTGGAGATGGTAATCAGGTTGATGCTCAGAAGATTAAGGCAGTGAAAAATTGGCCCAGACCCATATCCCTAATAGATATAAGAAGCTTCTTGGGTTTAGATGGCTATTATCGAAGGTTTGTAGAAGGGTTCTCATCCATATCATCACCATTGACCAAGCTGACCCAAAAGAAGGCTAAGTTCCAATGGTTCGATGCTTGCGAGGAGAGTTTCCAGAAATTAAAGACCAAACTGACCACTGCTCCTGTTCTAACCTTGCCCGAGGGAAGAGAGGATTTTGTGATCTATTGTGATACGTCTAGAGTTGGTTTAGGCTGTGTGTTGATGCAGAGGAAAAAAATGATAGCCTATGCTTCAAGACAGCTTAAAATTTGGCGCCACTACTTATATGGAGTGCACGTGGATTTGTTCACCAATCATAAGAGTTTACAATACGGATTAAGCCAGAAGGAACTCAATCTGAGGCAAAGGAGATGGCTCGATCTACTTAAGGACTATGATATGAGCATCCTCTACCATCTAGGTAAAGCTAATATTGTTGCTGATGCTCTTAGCAGGTTGTCTATGGGTAGCACTGCCTATATAGAGGAGGGGAGGAAAGAATTGGCTAAAGAGTTGCCTAGACTAGCTCGATTGAGAGTTTGGCTTGAAGAGAATAATGAAGGGGGAATTAATGTTCAGGATAGGTCTGTATCCTCACTCGTGGCAGAGGCAAAGGAGAAGCAAGACCAAGATCCCGTCCTTCTCCAATTGAAGAAAGTTGTTCATAAACAAGAGGTGATGGTTTTCACCAAAGAGGGAGATGTTGTGTTGAGGTACCAAAATAGATTGTGTGTCCCAGATGTTGATGATGTGTGAGAAAGGATTTTGGCTGAAGTGCATAGTTCCAGATACTTTATTCATCCTGGCTCTACAAAGATGTATCATGACTTGAGAGAAGTTTATTGGTAGAGTAGAATGAAGAGAGATATTGCAGAATTTATTTTCAAGTGCCCGAATTGCCAACAGGTTAAAGTCGAACATCAAAGGCCATGTGGGTTAGCTCAAACCATAGAAATTCCAGAATAGAAGTGGGAGATGATCAATATGGACTTTATTACAGGTTTGCTGCGGTTCCAAAAACAACATGATTCGATTTGGGTTATTATGGATATGATGACGAAATCAGCTCACTTCTTGGCAGTTAAGACTACTGATACCGCAGAAGATTATGCAAAATTATACATTCAGAAGATTGTCAGATTGCATGGGGTCCCCTTGTCTATCATCTCAGACAGAGGAGCTCAGTTCACTTCCCAATTTTGGAGAACCTTTCAGAAGGGACTGGGTTCAAAGGTGAATATTAGTACGACCTTTCATCCCCAGACAGATAGCCAAGTAGAGCACACCATCCAGACATTGAGGTGGATGATTGGGTGTACTTGAAAGTGTTACCCATGAATGGCGTCATGAGGTTTGGAAAGAAGGAAAAGCTTAGTCCTCGATACATTGGTCCTTACCAGGTGGTGAGGAGGATTGGGAGTGTCGCTTATGAGTTGGAGTTACCCTCAAAACTAGCCGCCATTCATCCGGTATTCCACGTTTCGATGTTGAAAAAATACTTGGGCGATCCCTCATTGGTAGTCCGCATTGATAGTATTGGAGTTAAGGATAGCTTGTCATATGAAGAGGTTCCGGTCCAAATCCTTGATCGCCAAATTCGCAAATTGAAGAATAAAGAGACTGCCTCAGTCAAAGTCTTGTGGAGAAATCAATTCATCGAGAAAGCCACATGGGAAGCGAGGGAAGATATGAAAGCTAAATATCCGCATCTATTCGTGCCCATTGATGAGAATGTTGAAGGTAATGTCCTTTTTCTTGACTTAAATTCGTATGTGCATTTTGAGTTCAGATAGTAAATTATTTTGAGAATTTGATTAGTTGAATGACTGAATTCCAATTGTGATTTGTACCTCGAGTCCATTCTTGGTTTACTCGTCATTCAAGGATGAATGATCCCAAGGGGGAGATAATGTAATACCCCCAAATTTTTTTACTAAGATTCAGACCCCTTTTCGCATGCGTGTAGGATCGAACTCAACTATTATGAAGTGTATGCATGAGTTAGGATGAGTTCCCAAGTAATTGAAGAGTGTTAGAGGTGTTGTGGGGTCACAAAGGATCCCTAGAACCAAGCTTAGTCCAAAGAATTTGTCTTGGCTAAGTTTTAGAATGAATTCATATAAAGGGTCGACTTCGAATGACCATATCTTTTGAAATATGACAATCTGGGTGGCCTATGACATATTAAATTAAAGGTCTTCGAGTCTTCTTTCCAACGCCGCCAAGATTGTAATTTTTGGAGTTCAGAGTCAAAAGTTATGACTATTCTATGATGAACTAGTACTGTAGGAAGCCTGGGTTTGGCGCCGCAGTGGTGCGATGCGCCACTATAGCGCCAGGAACCAGCCTCAGTAGTTTGGTCCCTGGCGCGGCGCGCCACTATTGGATGTGGAGGGTTTTTAAGCCTATTTTCCAGAACCCAAAAAACTTAGGCTTGGTTCTGTAAGGGTGCGACGCGCCACTATAGCGCCATAAAACAGCCTCAGTAGTTTGATCCTTGGCGCGACGCGCCACTATCAGATGTGCAGGTTTTAAGCCTATATTCGACTTGGCGCTGCAGTGGCGCGACGCGCCACTATAGCGCCAGGAGGATTTTAGCCTGTTTTTCCAGCTTTTTGAGGAAGGGCAAATTGGACATTTTCCCTAAATATATATACACTGATTTGGTCATGATTTGGACCATAATTTTCAGTCCATTCCTCTCTCTAAAATCCCTAGAAAGTCCCCTCTCTTCTCCTTCAAATCTTTTTCCAACAAAGATTGCCTTCAAGAACTTCAAGAATCAAAGCCTTCCATTGAAGATCTAACATCAAGGTATGTAAGGCTACTCAAAGCATGGGTTGAGTCCACCCATGTGGCCTACACCTTCTTTGAGATTGATTGTTTATAAAAATGAAGTTTTTGATAGAGTTAGGTCCAAATAGGTCCATTTCATCTATTAACCTAATTTTTATTATGTTGATATTGTGGAGTCAAGAAAGTGATGTGCTACATGTTGGTATGAGTTGATTGAGATGAGAGGTCGAACATACATTGTTAATTTTCTTAACTATGTTGATTTTGATAAAGAATGCAAATTTTCTTAAATATTTTGCTTATCTTGCATTGTTGATTTAAAATCTTGGAGTTGTGATGAGTCCCAAAAGATTTATTAAATGAATAGAGGAATGATTGGATAGGTTTGTATGTTGTTATAAATGCATATTTAATCTACTCTTGAAAGATATGATTGGGATTGATCGGATAGTATGATTGGGAGAGGTTTGATTGTGATAGAGATGATAAGTTGACAAGTTCTAAATGAGACTTGTCGATATGTTTTAACTGAGATGATTGGATGGATTTTTATGTGCATTGAGTCTTGGGAGGAGTATCGAGCACCAAATTGGGTAAGAGTAAGTAATAACTCAAATCCAATAACTACGTCACCAAATGTAGGAGAGGATGGAACCGTTAAAGTCGGATGCTTTCCCAAAATTTTATCCTGACATAATAGGACTTAGTTGGATTGGATCCATGATTGGTTGATTCATTCATACCCTGGCAAAGTATGAACGGATATGGCAACAACATCGGTTTGTTGTACTGTCACTGGCTCATAAGTGATGGTTGTCGTATAAGAGAAACTCCCATATAGGTCTTGATAGTACTCTGAGTCGGATTGAGTTGAATTGTATGTGATTGGTCCCGTCTAAACCATATTCTTGTTTAGGCTTAGGACACTTGATTGAGTTGTTCTTTTTTTTTCTGAGTTGAGATTCTGAGTTGGCTTGATTCTCTTTGATGTTGTTTTATTCGGCCATTTTACCTACTCGTACATTCCATGTACTGACTCTATTTGGCCTGCATCATTTCATGATGCAGAGATAGGTACTAGAGATCATCAACCGAAGCACCGTTGAAGATCTCCCCACTTCTAGCTAGTTGGTGAGTCATCCCAGTTCCCGGAGGATATCGAGATTATCTTTATAGCTTTATTTTGTTTCCTTTATTTTGATTGTTGGTAGCCATGGACTTGTCATTGGAACCTCCTGGATTGTTGATAGAGGCTTTATAGACTAGAGTGTGGAAGTGTTGAATTATCCATTTTGACTAGTTTTATTCTAGCTGGTTATTAATTTGATAGTTGTTTGGCCTTTAGCCCTAAATTATGGATAGTAGTCCTATAATAGAGTCTTCCGCTGATAGAATGTGATTGAATGAAAGTGTGACTGGACCAAGTGGTTCGCTTGAAGGCCAGAAATGGCTTTCGAGTACCAGCCACATCTAGGGTACCCTCCTGGGGCGTGACATCCCTATTGCTTTTGCATTGCTAATTCCAAACTTATGAATGAGTTCTTTTGTGTACTTACTTTGGCTAATGAAGATTCCTTTTTCAGATTGTGTTTGCAATCCCAAAAAGAATATGAGCTCTCCTAAAATACTCATTTCGAATTCGCTTTGCATTAAGTTAGCAAATTCCTTTCACAATACAACATTAGTACTACCAAAAATAATATCATACACATAGATTTGAATAATCAAGTTTCCCGGAGGAGATCGTTTGATGAAGAAAGTAGTGTCTATTTTCCCTCTAGAGAAGTCATGAGAGGTTAAAAAAGAGCTTAAACGATCATACCAAGCAGAAGGGGCTTATTTTAGACCATACAGGACTTTAGATAATTTAAAGACATGATAAGGAAATTCAAGATTTTTAAAACCTGAAGGTTGTTTGACAAAAACTTCTTCTTCAATAAAACTATTTAAAAAGCACTTTTAACATCCATTTAAAAAAGTTTAAACTCTTTGAATGTAGCATATGCTAGAAGTATATGAATAGATTCTAACCTTATTACTGGGGGCAAAAGTTTCATCATAGTTGACTCCTTCTTATTAAGAATAACCTTGAGCTACTAACCTGGCTTTATTGCGAACAACTTCTCTAGTTTCATTTAGCTTGTTTCTGAATATCCATTTTGTGCCAATGATTGAAGCATTTTCAGGCTTTGGAACCAGAGTCCATACTTTATTTTTCTTGAACTAATCTAGTTCTTCCTGTATTACTTGTACCCAATGATTGTCTTTCATAGCTTCATCAACCTTTTGTGGTTCAAGTTGAGGAATAAGCGCAATATTAGGGCTTTTCTTGCTAGAAGCTCTTGTTTTCATGCCTTTGTTTGAATCTTCGATAATGAATTTCTTTGGATAGTCAAGTTCACTTCTCCATTCATTTGGAATTAATTTGATTGTGAACTAATTTCCTTGATTATCAGTCAGCTGTTATGAACAGTTGACTTCTTTGGAAGAGATGGTGGTACTTTGAGTGTTTTGAGCATCATCATCATCATATGTACTTATACAGTTCTCAGAAATTTGATTAGAATCATCAAAGATAACATGAATAGATTTTTCAATAACAGAGGTTTTTTTATTAAAAATTCTATACGATCTACTGGTATTAGAATATCCAAAAAAATACCTTCATCGCCTCATGGATAAAACTTACCAAGATTGTGTTTTTCATTATTGTGAACAAAGCATTTACATCCAAATGGATGAAAGTATGCAATGTTGGGTGTTTTATCGTTCCAAAATTCATATGGAGTCTTTTTCAGGATAGGTCTGGTCAAACATCGATTTAATATATGGTAAGTTGTATTTACTGCTTCTGTCCAAAAATGAATGGGAAGAGAGTGTTCACAAATCATAATTCTTTCCATGTCTTGGAGAGTTCTATTTTTTGTTTGACCACTCCATTTTGATGAGGGATCTTGGAGATGAAAAATTATGAGAGTATCCCTGTTCGTTGCAGAATTTTTCGAATGCCTTATTTTCGAATTCTCCTCCATGATCACTTTTGATTGAGGTTATATAGTAGTCTTTGTCTCTTTGAACCTTCTCACAGAAAATCTCCAAATTTCTCAAAATATCATTTTTTTAGATAAAAACATAACCCATGTAAAAAACTAGAATAATCATCAACAATTACAAAATCGTATCTTTTTTCTCTTATGCTTGCAGTTTTATTTGGTACAAATAGATCCATATGAAGTAATTGGACAGGCTTTGAAGTGGATGAAACATCCTTAGAAATAAATGAATTTCTCATTTACTTACTCATTTGACAATCATCACAGATGTGATTCTTTGAGTAATCCAGCTTAGGAAGCCTCAAAATAAGTTCATGTCTAGCAAATTTTTCAATCAATCGCATGTTAGCATGACCAAATTTTTTGTTTCATATACATGATCTTCAGAAATGGATGCCAAATAGATGTGTTCTGAATTTTGTTTTACATAATCAAGTATGTATACATTTTTGTCTCTACTTCCAGGGAGAATGGTTGTGCTAGAGTTGTCTTCAATTATGCATTCTATTTTCTTGAATCTCACTTCTAAATCCGAGTCACATAGTTGAATTATGATTAACAAGTTGTACTTCAGGCCTTTCACAAGATAAAATTTAGTAATATCACAAGATTCATTAAGTTAAATAGTTTCTATACCAATAACAGTTTTTGTAGAATTATCTTCAAAGCGAATCTTTCCACCATTAAAATCTGCAACTGATTTGAGTAGATTTTTGTTGCCTATCATATGGTTGGAACACACACTATCCAAATACCATTTTCCTTTTGATTTCAAGTGGTGCTCCTGCAAAACAAGTATATTACTTTGTTTTTGTACCCAAGTATTCTTGGGTCCTTTAGAAACTTGGTTAGTAGAAGATTTAGGTTTCCAAACCCATTTGGAGGAGTTTGAGTAACGAAATCTCCAGTTGAAATGTTTTTGACCAGATTTTCCAAGTAATGAAAAGATATGGGATGGCATATATCAGAGTCAGAGAAACTAAAATAATCACTTTGAGATTCAGAGGACTTAAGAGTTTTAGTCAACTGGTTAGATCTAACTGAACTTTGTTGTAGAGAATTCTAAAGATTATTGATTTGAGTCATTAGATCATGATTCTCTTCTTGTAGAAGATCTCTTTCTATTGAGTAAACTTCCAGTTTTATTTCTAAATCTTTCTTTTATTTTAGAATAGATCTAACATTATCAAAAGTTCTATTTATATTAGAGACAGTTTGAGTAAGCAATTTTTTTAATTCAAAATAGTTTGACAAGATTCAACTCTTACCTTGCTTGATTCTCCAAAGGCCATAAAGCAAACATTTCCTGATTTATTGTGTTCAAATTCTGAGTTGTCTTCATCACTCCAACCGCTGAGAGCTTTGGATTTACTTTGAGGGTATCTTCTTCTAGCCTCAGGCCATTCACTTGCAATATGTCTGTACTTGCCACAGTTGTAGCATTTGCCATCATTCCTGTTGAATTCAGTAATCTGTTTACCTTTAAAGAAATTTTGCTTACCTCTTCTTTGATTTCTGGATCTCCTGAAGATTTTCATTACTGGTTTAGTGATGAGGGCAACTTCATCTTCTTCAATATCTTCTTCATCTTCATTGTTCTTTTCAATTGCATTGAAAGCAACTATTTTCTTCTTGTCATCTTCTTGTCTTCTTTTGTTCAGATGGGTTTTCTCAAATGCAATAAGATCTCTTCTTAACTCATCATAGGACATATTCTTCATATTTATGCTTTCAAGTGCAACAACTTTGGCATGCCATTGTGGTGAAAGACTTCTAAGAATTCTTCTTATGTGTTCAATGAGGGGATATACTTTTCCATTTGCCTTTAATTCCCCAATGATTTTGCTTACTCGAGCAAACATGTTTTCAATGTTTTCACCTTTTTTCATGTGAAATAGTTCATATTCATAAACCAGTAGACTGACTATAGTTTCTTTGACTTTATCAGTTCCCTTATAGGTGACCTCCAATTTGTCCCAAACTTCTTTTGTAGTCTTACAACAAGATATCTTTTCATACTCTTCTCCACTTATAGCATTGTAGAAAACATTTTTTTCTTTAAAATTTATCTGAATGACTTGCATTTGTTCATCAGTAGAATCCATCAGATTTGAAGTTGGAGTAGCTTGTTCTTCAGTGGTCTTTATTGGAATGGGAATATCTACAATTTTGATTACCTTCCATACTTTAATATTATAAGATTAGATGAATATTTCCATTCTTATTTTTTAGTGAAAAAAATGCTCTCCATTGAAGTAGGGAGGTCTAGTTTGAGATGTTTTTCTTGAAAAAAAGCACCAATAGTCTGTTGAGTCATGATCTTTTCTCACATGTTGTAAGGTAGATAAAATAGTGAGACCAAGCTCTAATACCAATTGAAAGTGCAATAGGGGGGTTGAATTGAATCCTTTTATTTTCTTTAGTCGACTAGTAAGTAAAATAGTTAACTATATGAATCAAATAGTAAAGAGATAATTAAGGAGCATAAGGAAGAAGTGACGCGGGATGTTTTTATACTGGTTGGGATCCAATGTGGATCTTAGTTCATTCCTCTTAGATTGCAAGGGCGTTCTACTTAGCTTTGTGAATAGGTTACAAAGGGTATGTAAAGTAGATCCTAGATCTACACTCAATTATTTTCTTGTCCTCTCTTTCTTTTTCATTATCTTTTGATACAATGGACTCACCACTCAAGTAAACTCTCTTCTCTTTTTGATTACACATTGGTTCACAAAGAATTGACAATGCTTAGTAAAGTAGAACTGATTTTGTAGAATGGATGGATGAATATATGTATTTATCAGCCACTGATCTTGTGATTTATATCGATCCTTGAAAGGAAGGTGAATCTTTCTTTCTAAGAATAAGGACAAAGTCTAGCTTGACTTTGTATCTCTATCCATTAAGGGGTCTTCAAATCCTTTTTGATATTTCATGATTATTCTTCTTTCCTTTAGCAAGATACGGGTCTAATTCCCCTTACCAGATTTGCAGTGATTATCTCTTTTTCTTTTAATGCTGTCTTCCTTGAATCAAGGAGTGTTGATGGATTTGTAAATCTCCTTGGATTGATCTCTTTCCTTCTAATGTATATGAAGATCTCCTTGGGTTGATTCTTTCCTTCCTTGCAGCCCTTGTGTTGGTCTTCTTTCCTTTTTGATGGTTTGATGATACCTGCACATTTATCATCAAAATTAACTCCAACACTTGTATTGAAACTTTGTATGTTATTACTATTTTTAGACCAAGAACAACCTGAACAAATCAGAAAGGAAAAGCTCATGTAATTTAAAGTGGTCAAAACTTGATTTTGAGGTAGGTGATGGTTTGTTTCTAATGTGTTATTCATGTACTTGCTAAATTACTCCACTGTATCATATGTGTATATGAATAGAGAAGCATGCAATAATCTGTGTAAAATGATTACTTATAGGCTATGATGTGTAATGAACTAGTTCTTGGTAGCCATGATAGTTTGTATATTCATTGTGATTGTGGATGAATTATATGCTTGGATCGGGTGTTACGTTCTGATACATATTTGGATCGGATGTCATGTTCCAACACACATTTGGATCAGGTGTCACGTCCGGCACATATTTGAATCGGGTTCACATTCCGATACAATCTTGGATTGAGTGTCACGTTCTGACACATAAACTTGTGATTGCAGGTTCCATGAGAGGACCCTTATGTGAATTTGCATGATATTGAGAATGATGAACTGTGATAATATTGAGTATTGGTTAGGAGATGATATTGGTTTAGTCTATTTTGTATATATGTGCTTATTGTGCAGTATTCACTTGTACATGACTCGCTTATTGGCTAGCCGACGTGATCCTACCAGTACACTATTGATTTTTTGTAATAATACTACACTTGCTCTGTTTTTTTTGAGTACAGGGCAAAGTTAGATGGTTGCTAAGAGACCTAGCTTAAAAGACCATTAGCTGCCAAAGTCTAAGGGTGAGTCATTCCTTCAGGCTGTCGTGGAGTCTTCCTACTCTAGTCCTTCTTTCAGGACTTGATTTTAAACACTGTTTATTTTATGACTTGTTGATATTGCATTCCTGTCATGCCCCGGGAGGGTACCCTAGACATGGCCGACACTCGAAGACCATTGCTGGTCCCCAAGCAAACCACTTGATCCAATCACACATCCATTCATTCAATCAATCAGAAAGACTTAAAATAAAGAAATAATTAGGTAGACAGTCCCAATCAACAATCTAACTCAAGAAAGAAAGGCCATGGGCCAACAAATCAATCTCCAATCTATGTCATTAAATAATTTGACAAGAATAATTCAAGAAATTAAAATACTCAATCGACCCATCACTGTCTAGTCTATGAAGCCTATGTCACTACTATCTAATTGGTTCCAATGACAGTTTCATGGCTACCTGAAATCAGAATGAAAAAGACTAAACTCAACGCAAGAATAACATAAGTGGTGTCCTCCGAATGGAGGGGATGACTCACCAATAAGCTGAGTGTGAATAGATCCTCAATGGTGCACCTATTGATGATCTCTTAAACTTGTCTCTGCATCATGAAATGATGAATGTCCAAATAGACGTCAGTACGTGGAATGTACGAGTATGTAATATGAAAGAATAAAACATGCATCAAGATAGAATAATATCGGTTCAAATATCTCAAATCAGAAAGATAAGAGAGACTCAATTAAGGTGTCATAAGTCTAAAGTAAGAATACGGTTTAGATAGAGACCAATCATATACCATCCAATTCAATCCAATCATGTACGATACAATTCAATCAAATCATTCAATCCAATCCAATTATATGCAATCCGATCCAATCCAATCCAATCACATAAAATTCTATTCAATCCAATTACATATCATTCAATCCAATCCAATCGTACACAATCCAATCACATATCATACAATCCAATCCAATCACATATCGTCTTATCCAATTCAATCACATATTATCTAATCCAATTCAATCACAAATCATCCAATCAAATCCAATCATACATAATCGAATCACATATCATCTAATCCAATCCAATCATATATCGTCTTATCCAATTCAATCACATATCATCTAATCTAATTCAATCACATATCATCTAATCCAATTCAATCACATATCATCCAATCAAATCCAATCATATACAATCAACTCAAAAATCATGTCAAAGGACTCAATTCAATAGATATGCAAATTAGAATTTAACAATGTTTTACCATTCGACTCAATCATCTATAATCACAATCAAACCAATCCTATCATGCACAATCCACTCAATTTAGGAGTTTCTCTAACCGACAACCATCACCATATGAGCAAGTGATAGTACAACAAGCCACCATTGTTGCCATGTCCGTTCATACCTTGCCAGGGTAAGAACGAATCAATAATCATGGATTCATAACCAATCAAGTCCTATCATGTCAGGACAGTAATTTAGGAAACATCCGACTTTAACGGTCCAATCTTTTCCTATGTTTGGCAACGTAGTTATTGGTTTGAGTATGGACTATACTCTTACCCAATTCGGTGCTCGATACTCCTCCCAAGACTCAATATGCTCATATCTATCAAGTGAGTAAAATACTCAAAATACTCATTTAGTCTCTTAGGACTTAATTTCAAATCAACTCATTTAGTCTCATTGGACTCTTTTCAAAACTCATTCAATTTGGTCTCATTGGACCTTCATTCACAATCAACTCATCTCAATCATCAAACTCTTCTTTTTGAATTTGATACCATCTCAACTCAATGAATGCAGAAAATATTAGATGCGTTTAAAACATAATTTTAACTCCTCAACTCAAACTTAAAATAGACATTTTTATTGTAAAAATGCTCAATTCTTTTATACTCAAAATACTCATGTTCAAAAATGATTATTTAGAGACTTCTCAAACTCAACTCATGCTTAAACTCTTTTTAAATCAAAAATAAAAATAATCATTCTTTAAACTCAAAATAATGTATAAATAGTTTATGCAAAAATGTTCACAAATTATTTATTTAAAACTCCTTCTCAAACAATCATTTATACTCATATGACTCCAATCAAATCAAATTATGCAAATCACATATCATATAGTCACATTAGACTCCAATCCATTTCACCTCAAACATCATCATCAACATACCTCTTCATCTATCATTCTACCCATGTTAAATAACCACCATTCACATCATCATCAAACATCATCATTCACATCATTATCAAACATCTTGCTCCAAAATCCTTATTTAATTCTATATTCCATTTATAGAAACAAAAATGACATTCTAGCTCTACCAATGTTTTGTTCCTTTTTATGCCATTCACATTCATAACTATCCCAATTCATTCTTTTCATTCCAATCAATATATATACACAAAAAAACCCATCAATCTCAACCTCAAGACAATTATGACAAAAATGAAATCTCATCTTAGTTTCATGTGAATGAAAATATGAATCCATACTCCCAACAAAACTCAACTCTAGAACACCATCAATACATATGAATTTATATACAAAAAATTATTGTAGTCAATATGTAACTACGGTTTGTGAAATAATTATGAAAGATAATTATTCAAGAATTCAAGTCATGAAAATCATCAATCAATTAATAGCATAAACAATATTCTATAATTTAGGAAAAAATCAAGAAAACCTTCATAGAAGGTTCAAACATTTCACAACTTCTATCCAACACACCTATGATCATATGGAAGAGCTTAATCCATATTTTAGGTTAGCCTTACATACCTGAAAATCGAAGGAAATCAAGACTTAAAGGAATGAATTGAAATCTAACTCCTCTTTTTCTTCTCTAATTTCTTCTCTCCAAGTCTTCCATGCCTAAATAAGGAGAAAACCCTCCTTGGTGTGATGAAAAACTAATTTTTTTGTCCCAAAATGGCTAGGGTTATATTTGGGATGGGTGAAGAAAAGTCCGGAATGCCCTTTCTCAAGAAAAATCTAAAAAATGGGTCCAAAAATCTGCAGGCCTAATAGTGGCGCATCGCGGCAAGGACCAAACTACTGAGGCTAGTTTTGGGCGCTATAGTGGCGCCGGGTGCCACTGCAGCTCCAGGCCTGATTTTTCTGCAGTACTAGTCTGTAGTAAAATGATCATAACTTTTCACTCCGAACTCCAAAAATTAAAATCTTGGTGGAGTTGGAAAGAAGACTCAAAGAACTTTAATTTGATGTCCTGAATTACCTAATTTATTATATTCTAAGAGATATGGTTGTTTGAAGTTGAACCTTATACAAACTCATCCTAAAACTTTGTCGATTGGAATTATTTGGACTCGGCTTGGTGTTAGAGATTTCTTATGATCCTCAAACACATCTAATACACTTCCAATACTTGGGAATTGATCCTAGCTCATATATAAAATTACAAGTCATCGAGTTTGATCCTACATGCACAAGAAGAACAATTCGAGTCTTGGCAAAAAAGAATCTGGGGTGTTACAATTCCCTTCCGTAGACTTGATAATTTGCTAGAATTTTGATACATTTGACTTTCAGTTCCTAGGAGGTAAATTCCGCATATTTGAGATTGATAGTTCGATATTTTTGAGTTTATTGGAACTGATCCATTCTTATTTATTAAACCTACTTCTGCATCTTTAAATGTCTTATATTTTGCGAATAATGCTAGTTTAGATTGTAATATTGGTTCTCCCATCGGAGTATTAGTGTGCGTGCCAATCACAACGGATGAGGATCGTGACACCAA